>NC_091738.1:15807500-17057500 GCF_030179905.1 Drosophila bipectinata | reverse complement strand
TCATTTCCAGGGCTGGCTGGTAGAGCTTCTTGTCCGACTCCTGCAGCCGCTGCACCAGAAGCTCCAGCTCCTCCTGCAGCTGCTGGTCCTCATCGGAAAGCTCGGGCTGCTCCTTTTCCTTCTCGTCTTTCTTGCCCCCCTTCGCCCCGTCGGATGCTGCCTGCTTCGCCTTCAAATCCTTAGCATCGCTAGGAGCCGGCACCGGTTGCTTCTTCTCCTGCTTGGTCTCGCCAGTCATCTTTACGTTTTTCTGTCGCCTACAGTTCTATTTGGATGAAAAATTTATGTATGGTTCCGCTTTCCGTTGTAAATGGTTAGTTTTTGTTCCTCTTTTTTCGTTGTTTCGAAGCAGAATTACACAGCGATTTTTGGTGGTGTGACCGGTTGGCGGATTTCAAGTTTGGCTAGATGTGTCAGCAGTTTCTTATAAAATACCAAAAATAGTTAATATGAGCGATAACTCCTAATTGTTCTTGCCCTTTTAATTTTTTCGACAATTACTTTTTGTTTTTCCCTACAAAAGACTTCTAAATCAGAGACTATAGCTTTTGAATTTAAAAACAAATAATTGGTATACTTCAAGGGATACACTTTCTGAACATCTAAATTGCTAAAAAACATATAACTGTCAAGTAATTACTGTAATTAATTTTAGATAATTCTTCTAATTTTTTTCTAATCCCAACTTTTAATATAATTAACTTAAATTTTGATTAAGTTTTTCTCATGCATTTAAAAATTTTAGTATTTTTAAAATGAAGAAGAATGGTCACACACGGTCTATTTAGCGGCTCATGTTTTCGGCCCACATGTAGATTTGATTTGTTTACGATTAAGGAAATATGTTACGGGTGACACAGACCAAAAATAGCCTGCTCGATGGCGCCACAATTGCTAACAACCTATACACCACCCCGAAAGACTGCGAGGAGTTCTTCGAGACCCTCGATAAGCCTTCGGAGGACCCCAAAACGTTTGCACCCCGAAAAACCTGTTGGTTCTTCTAATTATTCAAAAGATACAAAAACTCACACATACTTTTCTTTTTAGTCATTCGCGCCGGAGTACTTACGACTGTCAGAGGATCTGCCTATATGGAATATGGTAACACAAAGATCCTGGCTATTGTCGCGCCACCGCATGAGCTAATGCGCGCCAGTGCCCGACGCATGAACATGGGTGTCATCAACTGCTATGTGAACTTCGCAGCCTTCGCCACCGGCGAGCTGGAATCCGTTCCAGAGCGGGAACGGCTCTTGGGTAGCATGCTGACAAAGGCACTCGAGCCGGTGGTGTGTCGAACCGAGTTCCTTAACTTTCAGCTCGACATCCGGGTGCTGATCTTAGACGACGACGGTTGTCTGCTGAGCACTGCCATCAACTGCTGCGGCGTGGCCTTGGTTGAATGCGGAATTTCCACCTATGACTTGATTACAGCCTCGACGGCGTGTGTTTATCGAAATCACGTTTTCCTGAACCCCAGCGCCAAGGTGGAGGAACTTCTGTGGAAGCATCGCGGAGCTCAAGTTAAACCTGAAAGTGAGTCGGCCGCCCAGGAACATGGTTTGATCATCACCGCCAGTATGGACACGTTTGATCAGATAGCTCAATGTCAACAGTGTGGCTACCTCAACCCGGAAACCTATGTGAAACTAATGGACTACACACTAGCTATTAATAGATCCCTAAGGCAGCTAATTCGGCAAGTGCTGACCACCCGAGTCAAGGAGCAGCACGAGTTGGACCTGCGCGAAAAGACAGAGAGCGCCCTAGAGGATAAGAAGCTAAAGGAGATTATTGAACGACTGCAGCAAAAGGGACTGGATGAGTTCATCCAGTCAAACATCAAAGAAGATCCCTATGTGAAAAGAATGTAAATAAATGAATTACGGGTTTGAAGCCGTAATCGTGCTAATTAGGAATCCTGAAATAACTTTTATTTATAATTTTGCACTTCGAAAGTCTTTAAATGATTCCGACACAGATAACAAATGCGTAGCGCTCCAAACGACAGTAGATTTCAGACTTGTTTCGCTATCCAAAGTTAAGTTTTTGATCTCTAATTTTTAGTCTTAATTTCCTAAAATGCTTTCGGTCACAACAGCTTGGACCCTACTGCTGGTCGGTAGAGGCTTCCAGTACGGCTCCGGAATATGCGAGGTCCCAGTAGTGTTCCACTTGATGCTTCTGGAAGAATTCACGGGCCATCTTTTCCATGGGAAAGATCTTGAACTTGATCTCGCCAAAGTGTCGTCGCTGACTGGTGCCCTCCCAGACGAGCACACACGAGTTGGGCACGTCCTGGCCATCGTTACCCTTGGCGATATCCTCTTCCCACTTGATACGGTGCAGCATGAGCCGACGGTACTTTTTCTGTTGCTTAGGACCACCCTCCACAACCACAACGCAGCAGTCACGGAACAGGGCCACGCTGCCGGTCATCTGCAGCTGCTTGGCATTCGTCTCCACCTTGAACTTCTTACTTTGGTTGTCCTGTAAGTCGCGAATCCGATACACGCTCACATGTACACCGCAGCTGGTATCTTCGCGCAGTTTCCGTTGCTTCTTTTCACTCTTTTGCTCGCTGGTCAGCTTTCGAGCATTGTTGGCGTCCTCGTGGGCTTTCTGTCGCTTGGCCATCTGCTCCCTCACGTGCTGTTCCATCTTCGTTGGATCTTGGACGGCCTCTGAGCCAAGCACACGCATAAGATTCGATATGCGAAGCTTGGGCTCAGGCGGTGCCACCAGACCCAATCGAATCTTTTCCTGTTCCTCCTTCCAGGCCTCACGACGGTTCTGGCGACGCAGCTTCTTCCGCTCCTTTTTGGTGAGGAATACCGGCAAATAGACAGGCTTCAAGGGTTCATCTACAAAAGGGAAGATGTTTATTACATTGGAAACTTTTAAGAATTCAGTTGTTATACTCACTTGGCGGCTTCATCTGAGTGGGGTGCTCAATAAGATTGCTTATGGCCGTCTGTCGTATGCTTATCTTACCGCTCGCCTCATCCAGAGTCTCGAGGTCTTGGGTTAATATAACCGAGTCCCACCACTCCATGGCGGGAACATCATCCGGCATATCCTGCTTGGGAGCAATGAGCGCCAATTTGGTGGCCGATGAGATTCCAGTTTTTCTGGCTATTTGCGAAATCTCGTTCTGAAGCCTTTCCAGCTGGCTCTTCATGCGCATCCGCTCCGCCAGCTGCTGAAACTTGCCAGGCTCATGGAAGCGCAACGTTCTCTTGGTGCGCACCGTTGGCTTCTGTGCTATCCTATCGTCGAAGTACTTGATTGCTTCATCCTGCGCCGAGCTGGTTGCCTCGCCACCTCGCTCGCCGACTCCCGTCGTCCTCTGAAACACCTCTCGTTTCTTGGCCCGGATGTTAGCCTTTAGGGTTGGCGTTACAGTTGGTATATTAATGGCACGACCGCTCTTGTCCACCGTCCGTCCTTCTTCGTCTAGGATCAGAGGCTTGGGTCGTTCCTGTGCTTGAGCCGCAGCTGCTGCCGCCGCCGCTACTGAGGGCTGGATCAGACTAGCTAGGTTGCCAGTCAGTTTGGCGCGAATCTGCGCCTGCAGCTCAGCTATCTTCCTGGCCTTTTCCGAGTCCTCCGGGGTCGGCCTTTTGGCCAAAGCCTGCGTGGCAAGAGCCACGGGCATGCCGATCTGAGGCACCGACGCTAGGAGGGGGTCCTTGTCCCGAAGATTACTGAGTGCTCGCTTGCGCTCCTCGATCTCACGCTGGGCGTTCACCATCATCATCTTGATCTCCTTTGAACTAAGCGAGGACGTGGCTGCAGTTGCAGTTGGGGTTTCATCGCCGCCATTCTTCTCCTTGACGTCGAAGCGGGATTTCTTGGTCGCTTCGACGACGCCTCCATCGCCGGCGCGCTTTCTTGCCAATTTTTGGTCGTTGGCGTCGCCATCCTTGCGCGTTATAATGGACGACATAATTCGCAATTAAATGGGTCTGACTAAAAAGTAAGAGTTATTTACCGAAAACTTTGCACATTCCTCAAGCGATTTTTTTGTAAATTGTCCCGAATCGTCCCAGAGGGTTTTGCAAAGAAAACAATTCCTCCCCACAACGTTTTCAGTGAAAATTTCTTCTATGCAGGGTTGTCTGGCATAACATCAGAGGCGTCAGCAGGTGGGGATCAGACTATGGTCTAATTCCACTAACTTTCCTGTAATGAAAAAATATTAAATTAAAAGTTAAATCAGCATTTGTATGATTAACTACGTAATCCAGGGTGTGGCATTATACTTTGAAAATTAGTAAAAATTAATTAAAAGGACCCCTTTTAGCAAAGCGCCCCTGAAATTGAAGTGCAGTGTTACCAGCTGACTAGCAACTATCGGAGAGCAACCCTGCTCGTTTCTCATTTTCTCGTTTCTCAATATGGCGAACGTATTTGTTGAAGCCGCTTACAACTCGTCTATTTTTTTCTCGTCGTGTCTGTGTGTGCTTAATTATTTGTTGTGAAAATTAGACGATTTTCGTGTGCACAAACAGCGGAAAAGTTGCGTTAAACTGCAAGCATGGCATCAGAGGAAGAGAACGACGATAATTTTCAAGGTAAGTGCATTGTTTTAGTCGGCAAATTGTCGGCCTGAAAAATTCGGCTACCAGAATGCGAAGAACCGTGGTCATGTTCGAGAGAGGCGAGAGCGTCGATGCCGCGCAGCGTGTGCTGCTTGTCCCCCCTCTAGACCCCTGATTCATTGTTTATTGTTACTAAAAAATCCAATTGGAAGGTTTATTAAAGAGTGACGTCCATACTTTGGGCTAATATTTCTAATATTGTGAAATTTTTTCTTGGTGGCGCGTTTTTCTGGGCTTTTGCTCCTCTTTCATTCCACACAAGTTTATTATTGCATTTTTGTGTTCTCCTGATTCGCAAATGCAGGTTATATATCCGTCCTGCTCGCACGTCAAAACATCTGTTTTTTACGGTTGTTTTGGTTGCTGCGTTGAAAGTGTTGGCCGGTCACAATGATTTGTTGTAAACTATTTTTAAGTATTTTGTAAGTTAATTAAGAATTTTAATTTAAGCCTGATTGTTACAACGATGTCTAGCAATACAATTAATAAATAGTGTTCTATGCAATAGCGCAGTGTGGCCACTCGCGGCAGCAGTAAAAATGGCATCCAGTGTGACCAGATAACAAAGAAAATCCGATAAGGGATGGAAGCAAGAAAGCCCCAAGAAAGAAACTATATCTGGTCACATTTCATTTTTCGTTTTGTTGCTTGGACGTGGCAGCCATGACGTGATTTCTGAGTTTTTGTTAAACCACTTACATTATTAAAACTAGAAAAAACTGTAATTTAGGGGAATACGTGCATTACTCGTCATAGCGGCGGCTCCGTTTTAGTGCAAAGAAAGAAATCCAGTGCGTAACCTGTCTGAGAAGTGTGTGCAAAAACCTGAATTTACCACAAATATTGTGTAAGAAAGAAGCAAAAAAAAAAGCTAATAGCAAAAAAAAAAAAAGAAAAATTGTGCATATGAAACAAAGATGCGTGGAATATGGAAAATCTTGTCGCACTTGCACTGACGCTCACACATATGTGCTTTTTTCCACTCCCCCTTTTTCCCCCGGCCGCGTACGGTGCGCTCTTGATTGATTTCTCCACTGTGTATATGTGCACATGCCTCAGTGTGTGTGCGTGTTATGCACGCGCGTTTCGTCGGTCGCCCCGTCTCAGTCGTTCCAATTGCGAACAAGGGAACTAAAAAAAAAAACGACAAAAGCGAAAAAAAATTGGAAAAACTCGACTCGCCGTCGCCGTATTCAATGCGATTTAATTAAATTTGTAATGAAATAGTAACAGCCAAGTCTCGTGTATACAATAAGTTCAAAGTGTCTACAAAACCCCAACCGAAAAATTGCCTTTAAAGCACTTAACCAAAATATGCCAACACACAAGTAAGAAGAAGCAGCATTCAAGTGGGAGAGTGTAGAGAGAGTGTGCTCAGGATAGTTGTGGTGGGGGGCGGGGGCTGTGATGAGGAGGGAGCCTGGCCAGGAAATTGCTGGAATGTTGTAGTAGTAGTGGTAGAAAAACCGATAAACAATATGCCGTATGCCGCGCATTATCAACCCCAATTTCGCGTACAATTTATGTTAATTTACTCGCAGCTGTTCCCGTTGTCTGCCGCCACTGCCACTGCCGCTACTGCTGCTTCTGCTGCTGCTGCGACTGCTCTTCTTCGTCGTCTTCTGTCCCTGCCCCCATTTTAACTTCTCTTTTTCCGACGCTGTTGCACTGTGGGCGTGCGTCTATGTCTATGTATGTATGTATGTATGGTGAGTGGGCCGAGTGTGCGTGCGTGTGGAAGTTATCCTAGAGAACGAACGTGGGAACAGAGCACCAGAAACTTTAGGTGTCTAAATTTAACACTCTCGTGTCTCGTGTTTGTTGTCTCATCTGCTTGTTCTAATTGGATTTCTGCCTCGGTGCCATTATCCTTGTCCACCCCCCCCTTGTCTTTGGAATCTGTTTCTGTTCTGTGACGTCAGCATTGTCTGCGTATTTCATGAAAGAACAAGACATTTCTTCATGGAAAACTCCCAGAATCAGCATTATTAGACACATTTTCTTGTAAACTTAAAAATTATGTTAATGTGATACCCCCCCTGCCTTTGGAATGCCGACCTACCTGTGATTTCACCACGATTAGTGCCAATTCTCACCCAACGATGGTTCCGATCCATTTTTAATGGGTTTACCTTACCCTCTTTTCATTATTTTCTTTTTTATAAATATGTATGTTAATCAAATAACGAAAGTGTTTATTTTTGCACCCTTTGCTAATAAATGGCAGCTGGAATTCATTTCTCGTAATCTGAGTTACTCATAGCTGCAGGTAAACAATCGAGTAATGCGACATTGCATAAATCGCAAGTGCGCGAGAGAGAGACGGGTGTTGCGGTAGATGTAGTGCGACTATTTATGCAGTAATGCACAAATAAGGGAAGGGGGCGAGGGTGGCCGAGAGAAGAGAGAAGGGGAGAGGGCGTGCTTAAGTGCCTAAGCTTACGTATTAAGAACTCTTACTGAACTTGTTTTCTTTTCAAATAAATCAGGTGTATCAAAATGGCTCTGTTGCCGAGGGCTCAGGCTTGCATAAATATGCCTAAAAAACCATATCCACCAACAACAACAACATAATATCGTGGGGCGCCAGCAGAAATAAAAAAATAAAATTCAATACAAGAAGTGAAAGTATATTGTGTGTTTGTGTGAACTGCATTTGCGGCTGTATTGGTGGCGATCTTACCTTGCTGTTGCGAACGCGAGCACGAAACTAAGCAGGCCATCCCACTCGCACGCACTGCATTCAATCGAAGCAACAACAAGTGGTGCTTTTTTATATCCGCCATGTAGTATTTGGTATTTGGTGGTGTGTGTGTGTGTCTGCCGTGTGCTGGCATTTCGAAAAAGTTTACTTGCGCTTAAAATCCACAAACTATGAAACACAAATAAGAAATGTAAATATTATCTTAGCTTTCAATACGCTGTTCATTCGTTTTGAAAAATGCTCTCTCAAGTAGAACAACACTGAAGAGCAATTATTAGTGGGGCGATTGTTGTTGTTTTTGTTGATCTTTTCATTTTGACATTTGACGCGTATCACACTCGCTCCTCCGCTCCTCTCGGCTCTCTTTCATTGGGAGCGTGTGCCGCTCTTTCAAAGCTCCTTGTTGCTTTTTTTTTTTTTTTTTTGTTTCTTTCAGTTAGAGTACCCCCCGCCGCCATCCACCACTCCCTCCCTCCGACTACAACAACAGTTCGGCATTTGACATTGATTACCGTAATACCTTTGGCGTGTCTGTGTCTGTCTGCTCTGTGTGTGTGTGGGGCTTTTAATATTTGTGCAACTGCTGGTTGTCTTGTTATTTTACCTATTTACAGTAATTGTGTTGTTGCTCGGAGAGAAGGCCGTGCTTCAGTTCGATTCGCTGGCTTTGGTTGTTGTTTTTGTTGTTGCCATTTTGTTGTTCAGATTATTCGTCGCCCCAACACTCACGTAAACACTTACATACACTGCCACAGAGTTCATACAGCAATTGATGATATTTTTTGTTTTTGTTTTTGGAAGACGTGTGTACGAGTTAATTTATTTTTAAAGCGTCCACTGTACTTGTATGGGAATGTGAAAATTAATCAACGCTTATCATCTATCCTCTCTGATCGCATTTATCGATGCTCTTTGAGGTGCTCTTTTTTACGACTTGTCCCTTTTTGCATTTAAATGCTATGAGGCACGGGTACTGTCAGTGGCGCACGGGAGGTGAAAGTGAAGGTCATTAATATTTGCATATGGAAATGTTTACGCAGCGAAAATGCCAAAACATAAATGGTCATATGGCAAATGCCGTTTCGTTTTGTCTCATTTCTGCCCAGTCGCTTGTCGTCTCGTTTCGTTTGTTTTCTCTGTCAACGAGCGGTCGCCATTGTGGTTTCCGTTTCTGTCTCTCTTCGGCTCTCTTTTTTGCCATTCCATCAGTGTTGCTAACTATTGATTATAACAAAAGCTCATTTAGGCGAAAAATAGCTCAAAGGGTTATATTATCTATTTAGTAAAAAAGGGTTTAAAAATAGAAAATCAGCATTAGTAGATCTTAAGTGCCATAAAATTAGTAAATTAAAAGTTGAAACTTTAAAAAGCTAAATTATGGCTAGAAACAGAAGCTAGTTCCCAACACTGTCGCCTTAACCTAATTGGTTCAATAGTTTTGTAATTGTGAGCGGCTTCCGCTTTTGGCCCACAATCCAAACCTCTATTTTTGCTTCAATTGTCACCGAAAATAGGTTTATAGTAACCATTATGTTGGGCAGGGCGTGTGCGGCAACAATTCGCGTATCTATTTGTGTCATATCCCCCACTGTACAATATCCAAGCCATAACACGCATGTGTGTCACCGGATTTGTGGTGTTCCTGTGGTGTGGCACATGTAATCGAAATAGCTTCAATAGTTTCTCTCAGAGGTGGTGCCACAACGTTGTCTAATTAGCCAATTAGTCGCTGAGCTGAGCTGAGCTGGTGGTGCTGCAAGCTAAGCTCGCCGCATTGCCAACTAGGTGCATAATTATTGCCAACGACATTGCCAGCGTCGCTTTATTTACAGTGCTGGACAAGGTACTAGGTGCTCATGACCAAGTCAGAGGTCATGAATCAGTTAGTACTGTTAGGATCTTAAATCATATATCTGTTATATTTTCTTGTTTGGACATGTTGTGACAAGTTTATTAATGTAATCAATCGTCGCAGAGTTACCAGCTCAAAAACAAAAGCAAAAGTAGTTGACAGCCCTAGTTATTTGTTATTGTTGCCACCCGACTTGTTACATATATTGCTGTGTTGCTCTCGCTTTTGCGGTGGTAGTTATATGTACTTGAGGTTGTTTTTGTTTTTGTTGTTGTATTACTTGCTGCGGTTGGCTTTAGTCATACACTCACGCTCAGCAATACAAGCTATAATGTTTATATAATTTCTGTTTGTATCTTTTTTTTTTATTTTATTTTTCACATGCATACCGCGGCGAGGTTTTTATGGCTTGTTGTGGGTTGGGTTTTGGGGTTTCGGTTTTGGGTTTTGGGGTTTTTAGTCTAAAAAGTGATGATATTGTCTTACAAAGCTAGGCTTTAGATAAGTAGCTCAAAGTTACTAATTAGAATATTTTATGAATAATCCATCTAATTAAGCTGACTAACAAATTATTACTTAAAAGTCAATAAATAGACCAGACTTGTGATTCAACCTCGGCCTAATTTTGAAGGCCGTATGAATAATGCTCCATTTAGGCTCTCGAGTCTCCAGTCTCTAGTCTACGATTCTTGGACCTCATTTTTTATTGTTAGGCACTGAATAGAATTGCAACAAAATGCCGGAAACTACGCCACCGACAAGGCAAGGTGATGGCCAATGCTGACGCTTCCAAAGCTCTTTTTTTAATTAATTTATTAGTGTGTGTGTGTGTGTTTGACACACAATAGGCTGACATGGAAGTGAAGAATTCTGCGGAAGTTCAATTAACAACCAAGTCTAGAGAGGTGGGTGGGGGGGGGGTGGATTTTAAAAAAGAGAGTTTCAAAGCCAAAATCGGATAACTCTAATACTGGCATTAAAGCAGCCGTTAAATTGGTTAATGAAATATTAAAAAGTTGATTGTACGCTCAATTCGAGTGACCTTCAGTAATTTTAAAGATATAGCCTCAAAGATACAAGTGTGTGTGTGTGTGTATATAGTATATACAAAATGTATATTCATTTTTTATAATGAAAGACAGCAAGACAGACAACCCAGCCGGACAGAGACCCAGAGAGGGAAATACCAGTCGAGACTTGCTCCGTTGGTTGTTATTGTTATTGTTGTTGTTGTTGTTATTTGGTTTCTTTCAAGTCCGTTTTTTTTTTTTAGTCCAGTTCCAAATTGCCAACACTGTTGCTACTTGGTGCTTTTGTTTTTGTTTTTGTTTATCATACACTAACTAAGAGCATCTCAGCTGGAGGATCAAAGAGTCTTAGATTTAACATCTAAAGAGAGTCTAGTTAAGAGTTCTCTTTCTCTTGTTAGTATCGAATATCTTCATCTCTGTTAGTAATAATACTGTTATTAAATCTTAGTAGAGTGTTTAAAACTCTATATATTTTTATATTTCTTGGACTTTTTGGAGCTGCTCCAATAAGAAGAAGAAGAAGAAGAAATCCAAAACTGAATCTGGGAAGACAAGTTTTCGAAGCAACACCACACCACCACCACACCATCGAAAACCAACCACACACCATTACCACCATCACCACTCACTCTCGCCTCGAAACGAAACGAAACGATACGTTTCGAATCCGAGACTGAATCTCTGGCTCTGGCTATGGCTATGGCTCTGGGTCTCTTGTCTTTCTCGGCTTTGAAGCGAAGCCTTCTAGCCAACCACCCACCCCACCCTCTCCCCACCACCTGGCCGGCCCGGATTTTGGTATCGGGTTTTCCATTGGTTCGGTATTCGGTTCGGTTTGGGGCTCGGGGATCGGGGCCTGGGCCTTTTGGGTGTTGATTGTTGCTGCTTTTCGTTGATTAGCATGCCCATGTATTTGTGCTGAAGATATCGCGCTACTCACTACACTACTACTGCCTGCCTGGCCTGCCTGCTTCGTTACGAAACCCCTCCACATATAAAAAGTTTTTTTTATTCGAAATTTATTTATATTTTTTTTTTGTTGGTCGGCTCTGTGTGCCACTTCCAAAGTGCTTTATTTATTTTCAAAATCAAAAAAAGGCTTAAATTTTTATTTAAAATAGACAAGAGTTGTGAAAAAAGAGGCTATTTTGGAAGGCTATTTAGAGTAGCTTGGGAAGTACTCTATTTTTTAAAAGATATATGAAGCCTAAGACCTAGTTCCTAGTCTTAAAATCTAAGAACCATGTGCCGGTAGTTTGGTTTCTTTTTTGGTTTTCTGATTAAATTTAAATAGATTTTTGTTTTTTTGTATTTTTATAGTCATGTTTGTTTTTCGACCCAAAACCAGAATTCTTTGCCCGCCAATACTGGCTTCTCAGAAAGCCACATTTAAATGTGGTTTCCAAGTAGCAGTTTCCCCCAAACATCTGCTGTTAAGAGCTTTCTATATCCATCGATAATGTAGCTAGCTAGAGCTAGCTAGCCTAGCTGGCCAGACCACACAACCGAGATAACAATGTCACGTAAACAAGAACGCGCGCGCAAGTCAAGTAATCTAATCGGAGGTTGTGTGTGTGTGTGTGTGTGTGTTTGTCTTGCCTGGAATATATAGAAATTTCGATTTATTTTTTTTTCTTTTCTTTTTCTGCCGATTCACGGTCAATGTTTTTCCGATTTCAAGGGAGAGGGTTACCCATTTCCGCTTCTCGAACTTGTCTATAAAGAAGGGTTATGCAATAAAGATCGGTCGTTAATCGTTCTTCCAGTCTCTCAGTCTCCCAGCTCCCAGTCTCCTTGTTGTTTTTTTTGGGGTATTTGAACAGGCTACAAGTTCAATGTACGCACCTTTTGCTCACTTGCCCCGATATATATTTCAGAGTTCAGTGGCCAGTGCTTTTCAGATAAGCTTAGAATGAATCTATATCTATAGACCGATATATTCTATATCTGGTACGATGGAAACTGCCTTTGTTTTTCCCATTTTCCAGTAAAATTTGCTTTAGTCACTGGTCTTATGTGGAATATAACCTTTAACTCTTACTTTTGAGTCATTTTCCCTTTCAATATTGATTATTTTTTTTTTATCTTTTAACTCCAAGTTAGGTAGTTAACACCTTTATTTATGAATTATTCCCCCACTTGACGTCTTCCAAGTGACTCACACATTCAAATGAATGAGAGATCGGTTCGGGTAGTGGGTGCTGGCTGTCGTTTCTATATCTGGACTATAAATAGCCTCTCTGCCTGAAAGATAAAATTGAAAATATTGCCATTTTATTATATAAAATAGTAGATGTCTCTCTCTCTCTCTCTTTGGTCTCTCTGTCTTGAAAATGCAACTAAAAATGGGGAAAAACAATACGAAATGTTTACGAGGCAATGTCCAAGGCGTTGTTTCGTTGGGATTCCCGTGTGGGCAATTACCAATAAGGCCCCCACTCCCAGTCTCAGACCCCAGTTTGCCAGCATTATCGTCAATTGATTATTCACTCCAGCACATACATATACATATAGCCTCCTATACTCTCTATAGGTTATAGTCTCGTATTTGTTTGTTTGTCGAATCAGTTGCACTTGTATTTCTGTTTGCGTTTAGTAAGTGCCAAGTCTGTTAATTAGTCGAGGCTTTTAACTATTTTATGATAGCTATAACTGGAAATAATATCCATTATTTAGTCTATTATTTTATTTATTTCTTTAGTTTCCTCAAAGTTGGCCTTTTCACGCTCTAATTTCATAACAAACGCTTTCCACTCCCCTACTGATAACAGAACCATATTTCATTTCTTCTGATAAGGCTTGCAACTCTGGCAACTCTGCAATGATTTGTGAACTCTGCAACTCTGCATGCAACGGTACATAAGGCTATATATATATACAAACATATGCCAGCTGAGAGAGAAGAGGCCCGTCTGAGGTTGTTGCTGCCCCATTTCCTCGTTTGGTTGGGTATTGTTATCACTGGATGTAGTTTTTGTTCTTCTTCTTGTTCTTCTTGTTGTTGTTGTAAAGAAGCGCAGCACAAAGAAAACTGCTCGTGCACAGCTGACAGCTGCAGCGTCGTTTACAGCAAGCGAGTGTGTCATCTATTTTTCACCCGTGAGATTATACATTTTTACATATGGCACCTACCTTAGTGGTATGCAGCTAGTAGCCAGCCACCTAGGGGATTGTACTGTCTCTCTATCTCTGTCTCTGTCTCTTGCTTTGACTATGTGGTGGCGTGTGTTTTTCTTTTCTCTTTCGGCTTCGGAATCGGCATCGGAATTCCATTGCACGCGTTTTTCTTTTTGTTTTTCCTTCTTTTTTGAAAACGTTTCCATTATATTCCGTAGGGAACTCACTAGGGGCATGAGTTTACGTGGTATTTGTGACGAAAGATAGTGCGACATTTTTTTTAGTAATTGATTATGAATAAGAAATGGTTTGCAAAGCGATGCACTTTGGGAGTAAAAAGCATTTTTTACTAGACCAGAAAGTAACTATGCCTTTTTAATAATTGTAAAGTATATAGTATCTTAACCTGTGGGAATTCCATTTATTAGACTTTTATACCCTCTAATAGGTTCTAATAGTAGCGGGATATCTACTAAAAGTAGATTGTTTATGGTATTTGTGGCGAAAGAAACTAGGCCATTTTTAAGAATTTTTATGAATAAGATATAATTGGCAAAGCTATGCGTTTTGGGAGTTTGTAAGGTACTACAGATAGGTACTTTAGGTACTATAACCTGTTTGAATTTCAATTATTAGACTTTATTACCCCGTATGGAACTACTCTTAGACGGTTTCTGGTATTTGTGACGAAAGATACTAGGCATTTTTTAAAAATTGATTATGAATAAGAAATAATAATAAAAGAAAGAAGTCTCTAAGAAAGAATTGAGAGTATTTATAACGAAAGATACTCTAAAATACTTAGATATAGTTGACAAAATATTGAATATGATGAGTATATAGTATCTGAGTCGGTAAAGCTATGAATTTTGGAATTATATAGTTTTAGAATTCCATTTATTAGGACCTGTCCCTGTAGGAGACTTAAAGAATGACTTTTAATGGTATTTGTGACGAAAGATACTACATCATTTTTAAGAACTGACTAGGAGTAAGCCTTATTTGGCATAGTTTTTGATATTGGGAGTATATGGTATCTGAATTCCAGTGATTGGGCAACTAAATGCAGGCTTATTTTAGACTTTGTGTCAAAAGTTACTCTTAAATATTCAAAAATAGTTGGCAAAATGTGGCATATTGTGGGTATTATAGTCTCTATATCCTAGATCCTAGATCTATATCTAGATCCTTTTCCTGTTGGGAACTCAAATCATGACTTTCAGTTCATATGTGGTATTCGTGACGAAAGAAACTAAGCCTTTTCCTACAATTGCTAACAAATAGGAAGTAGGACAGTATCTACCTGACTCCCAGGCACCATTGGGAATATTTTTTCAGGTTTATTTGCTTTTACCAGGTACTTATTAGTCGATCATCCCCGGATGCTTCCTCCTTGATTTCTTTTGGTGGTTGCTTAGCGGTTGACGACTTTTGTTGTGCCTGCGGCCAGCTGTTGTCGAAATCCTCGCATTTCCTTCTTCGTCCTTGCCCCCTGTCTCTGTCTCTATGTCTGTCTCTGTTCCTGTCTTGGCTTGCTTGTTCCTCACGCTTTGTTTGCCCTTCCTGTCGCCTTCCCACCGCTCCGCTCAGCTCCCCAGCCCAGCTCAGCTCACTTCCAGTGCATTGGCCTTTCGGCGTTTGGCTCTCAATGCTATTTGAACGGCGCGGTTTTGTTGAAAACTTGAAATTGTGTTATTGTTGCTAGGTTGGTGGCTGTATTTCTTGGTTGCTTTATATGCACAGTTGTACATATTTAATTGCTTAACTAATTTAATCCTTCAAATTAGCTTCCACACCTTGGATGCTAAGGATAAAAGTTAATTTTGATGAACAAGTTCTTAGGTTTTCGAATTAATTAATTAATTATCCAATCTATTCTTTAAAAAATCTTAATTGATGAGGGACTTTACCGTTTTTTTGTGTGAAACAGTTTCTGACCAATGGAATGCCTCTTTCCCTCTCCCTCCCACGAGCAGGTGTGTGTGCTCGCCCTTGACTGTCTTACCCACTCTGGTTGTTTGGAAAAAAGAAACAGAGTTTCATTGTGGAATACTTTCGCACTTACACACATACCCCAAACACCCGTTTCTATATGTGTTTGTGTGTAAGTGGCTTAAATTCCTAGCGAAAAAAAAAATGACAAACAGGGGCAAGAGATAAGCCAAAAGCCAGGCAAGTAGACAGATAGACAGACCGAAAAAAAAGGCACGATGAAAAATCGCGGCCTCTTAGAAGATTCGCTGCTCTACGGTAAATCTACCTGAAAGCGGAAAATTTTCATATGCAAAAATGTCAAAAGTGAACAAACCAAAAACAACATCCGAAATTATGACTGAGAGTCTCGGGGACTGTCGCGTGCTTACCGCTCTTTCATCTTTGCGCTTATTTGTTTTTTAAGAGAGCGAGAGAGAGAGAGAGGCATCCATCGGGTTGGAGAGTCAGCGAGACGCGATAACGAGTTAACCTACGTAGTAGCCGTCCTCCGCAACGTAAACACAAAACAGCTGTGATGAATAAAACGTATGATCGCGACCGCGTAATGCAAACAAAAAGATACTACCCATAATAATAATAAAAGCAAAATAAGAAGGGGGAGTGGAAAAAACGATATCAAGTGCAAGGCAAAACAAATGCTAAGTGTTCTCTTTTTATCACAACAGTGTAGAGTGAAAATAGGATCAATAAGTAACATAACAATTACCAGAAACGCAACGAAATTGGAACAAAACGGAGCAGCAGTCACCGAAAAGCAACAAATACCAACAACAACAACATCGCCTGAAACAAGTACGCAAAAAAATGCCTAAAACCAAAACGTGATTTTCTGACTAAACATAGTCACACTTTTGTAGACAAATTTTGGACGCACAGCAGCAGTGGAAATCCAAAAAAAAAAAAAAAAATACCACACCGGAACGGCAGCTTACGTCCTAAAATAAATATTATTTTCACTGTTGATTCCTCATCGATTTTCCGATAACAGTCCCAGTGCTGTTAGGTTAGGTGCGCTTTTCAACACTGCATCGCGAGCAGCGAGAGCTAGCGAGCATAACAGCTGATTCACACTGTCATTGTGGAGGCGGCGACAGCGAGACCAAGAGCGCTGAGAGAGAGCATCATAAACTACTACGTGTGACGTGGTGGGGGCATACAGGTGGCAAAACAGCTGTTCCAACAGCAAAAGCAACACAGGGGAAGCAACAAGAAAATCGTATTTACTAGAAAAACTATCCATTATACGTAAGTACGCCGTGCTTGTTTCCTGGCCATACCCTATTAAGCTGAAATATTCTTCTAGAATCTAGAATCGGAAGCAGATACATAGAGAGGGAGAGAGAGAGTTAGATTAACAGACACATACACAAACAAGCAAAAGTAAGCAAGTTTTTTTTTTTTAGTGGTTATGTCTAAGACGTGCAGACAGTCAGCTTTGCATTCAGGACTTCTTACATCTAAAAAACACAATAAGAGAAATCTATAGCTAAGAGAGTGGCTAACGGATCGAGGCTGAGACCAATGCCAAGTGCGCACATTATATTGCAAACTTGTTTTCATTTATTTCTGGCCCGACACACGCTCCGCTTACAAAAACAACAACTAAAACCACTACGAAAGACAGCAGTGATACAAGGCACGTACTTGGGGCAAAGTGGCGAGTCAAGAGGCTGCCTAAGAGAGCAAAGAGAGTGATCTGGTTGAGCGCATTTCGCTCTCGTTATATCCAATTCGCCCATTGAGCGGTGTAACAAACGAGTGCACAGCAGAGAGCCAAGAGAGTAGTGCTCTCCACAGCAGCAGCAGCAGCAACAACAACTCTCGGGCCAACCACTTGAAAGCAACTCGTTTCGATTTCATTTAGCAGATACCTTTTGTACGTTGATTAAGATACCTTGACAAGCGAAGTGCCACACAAAAGAAGATGCAGATAAATTGCAGTAAAGCCTAACCGCACAAACCGTAATTAGAACTGATCGAAGGCAACGTGCAAATCCTCCGCGTATATCGCATCCCCGAATTCCAGTGCCAAATTCCAAAAACGTCGAAAATGTCTTGAGTAAAAGTGTCTCGAACGCGTTAAGCGTTTATAAGTACGACTGTGACTGTGTGTGTGCGTGTGTGTGTGAGTTGCACCCATACAATTGCAACCAAATCGAGCAGCAGCAACCAAAAGTGGTTTAAAAAGGCATTAAAAATTAACAATATTTCAAGTGCTCTGAAACTGAACTCTGAATGCGAATACGAGTACGAACGTGTGTGCGTGTGCAAAGAAGCGTTATATGCGATGAGTGTGTTTGCTGGCTACCACGAACGCACACCTCAGTAGTAGGCGATAGACGTACTTGTGTATCTATGTGCAACTAATATAGCTGTGGACAAGAAAGAAAAAAAAAATATAATAAGCGGCCAGAAGAGCCAGAGCAACAGTAAAATATATAAAAATCAGCGTACGAACACAGATGATTTTTTAGCAAAAAAAAACGAAAAGAAAAAAAAAGATCGACCAGCAAGCAACAACAAAAGCAGAAAGGGGGGAGAAGCCAATCAAAACAGCAGTTGTCTCGCTTCAACGCGCTCGCACTGATCGACGACAGTGTGACAGCAAGGCAAGGAGAGCGAGAGAGCATCAGTCACGGACGTGTGCGAGCAGCCAGCATTGATTTGATTGCTCGCCTGCTTTTGCTTTTGGCTTTGCGCTGTCTTTGATTTTGCTTATGGCTGACCTGAGAGCCACCTCTTACATACATATTCATCATCATGTGTATGTGCATTGAGCTCAGCCACTCACACTGATAGCTATTGGCACCTGGCACAGGATTTTACAACAGCAACAAAAAAAAACACAGTACAAGAAGTACCTACCCTCCCTACCTATCGACTACTCACCTTCCTTCCGCTACTTCGCCGCCGAGAAGAGACAACAAAAAAAAAAAAGAAGAGGGACAGAGCCTACATGCCTACCTTAACCCAATTAAAATACCATATTATTTAACAAAAGAAATTGTGTTATTTGCGAGCAGCACCCATTCGCAAAAAGAGCGAGCGAGCGAGCGAGAGCCAAAAGTGGGCAAAGCGAGAGAGAGAAAGACTACAATTGGGAGTGCAAATATGTACCAGAAGACTTTTGAAAGTAACCATACATATGTACATATATAAATATATATATTAAATTGTCTTCCATACGGAAGTGAAATTCTCAAGATAAACGCTTCAAATACAAAGAGAGTGTGCGTGCATTTGAAATCCAAAAAAAAAGAAACAAAAAAATACAAAAAGTTCATTTTTTTTTTATCAAAATCAAACGAAAGCAAAGTTTGCAGAGCCCAGCTTAAAAAAGAGAGCCGTTATATGTGTTTGTGTAAGAGAGCCCAAGAGAGAGAGAGCAGAGCTGTACATGTGTGTCACGTCTTAGCAACAACGTAAATTTCATTTACGATTACAACATACTAAACTATAGCATTATATCGCACAGAATCAACAACAACAACTATAACAACTACAACAAGATTCGAAAAAAAAACCCAAAGAGCGAAAGAGAGAGAGAGAGGAATATCCAGGCAGCTTCCTTCCGGACTTGAAACACTTCCAGGCCGTGTGCTTCCCCCCGTCCTCTACCTTCCCATACACCAAAACACCATATACCATACCCTTCCAGGCCATCCGTCGCCAATACATCCTCCATAGAGATCTGTACAAGCAACACTTCCTCCAGTGGGTATAGCACTTCCTCCATATCCAGATCCAGATCCGTTGGGTGTATCTATTGCGATCTGATTGGCGGCTAGCTGCGAGCACGTTATGACCAATTCGATTGCGTCGACGAAATGCCTGCCCAATGCACTCTCGACCGGCAACTATGGAATGTCCCAAAGACACCGCTACACCGACGATAGCAAGGAGTACATTATCGTCAAGCTCACCGACTCAGCCTTCCGTGCGATCGAGGAGTATCAGCGCGATGATCATGCCAAGCGCCTGCCGCCCGGCCAGCGGGCCAAGATCCAGTTTAGTGGCAACGAAGGCGTCATCCAGTTCCCGCGATCGTCATCAGATGCTAATGGCCACCACAACAACCCTAGTGCTAATGGCAACGGCAACGGCAACACTGGCGGCGACGGAGGTCGCAAGTTCCTCTTTACCATTAACAACATGGAGGGAACGCTCGAGTGCGTCCAACAGCAGCAACAGAATCTTGGTGTCCTCGGCGCCGTCACACTGCGGATGCGGATCCATGCGAACGATGATGTCTATGATACGACGCGCACAAAAATGGCCATTGCCGAGGAGACGGAGAAGAGCAAGTGCATACGGGAGATCAAGCCGAACCAGTCGGATATCGGGCGTAAGGTGAAGAAGCCGCCGTCCATGGTGAGCAGCAACACGACCTCCTCCTCCTCCTCCTTGTCCAGCTTTTCCTCCTCCAACATCGCCAACTCCAACTCCAATTCTGGTTCGACGACGACGGCATTTCATCATCACAACAGCAACAACAGCAACAACAACAACAACAGTGGGATCAACAACAACAACAGCAGCAATAGTTTTAATAGCAACAACCATAGTCGTAAGTTAGGTTCATCGCCATTTAATGGTCTAGGCGTAGGATTGGGAGGCGGCTCCGCCAACTCCTCCAACTCCTCCTCCTCTGCGTATGCATCGCGCTCCCCCAATCCCAGCATGCTGGGCGCCAGCGGCACAGTCAACGGTACTGGTGGTGGCTCCGCCGCCGGCAGTCGATATCATCATCAATACCACGGTGGAGCTGGTGCGGGTGCGGGAGCAGCCTCCTCCCTGGCCTCCACCTTCGCAAGCGGCATATCGCAGGGGTACAACCTGAGCGGCAGCTCCCCGAGGGATTCGGCGCAAGGAGCTACAGCGGCAGGATCGGCAGGAGGCCAAGGAGCCAATGGACGCAGCAGAATGCCGAGCGGAGGCAATGCATCCGCCAACAACAAGAGTGCCAACAACAAGTCCTCAGGCGGCAACAAGATGTCGGAGGTGTCGCGGCGGAACATCAGGGAGCGACTGGTCCATCTGCTGGCCCTGAAGGCCTTCAAGAAGCCGGAGCTCTTCGCCCGGCTCAAGAACGAGGGGATCCGCGACCGGGAACGCAACCAGATCACCAACATACTCATGGACATCAGTACCATGTCACACAACACGTACAACCTGCGGCGCCAGATGTGGAACGACGTCGACGAGAACTGGCCCTTCTTCAGCGAACAGGAGCTCCAGCAGCTGAAGCGCCGCAAGCCCCAGAACCTGACCCCCCCGATGAGCTCCGACGCGGGCAGCTCCACCTCCGGCCAGAGTCCCACCTCGACGCACACCGGCAGTCCACCGCCGCCCTCTTCCAGCGGCGGAGTCGGTGGCGGAGGGCCGGGCTCTGGGGCCGGGGGAGCGGGAATGAAGCGAACCAGTTTGGAGTACGACGAGACCATGTTCAGCACTGTCCAGCCCAAGAAGCAGCGCATCAGTCACTACAAGAAGGACACTCCGCCCTCGAGCACCTTCTACCCCGCCGTCTCCTCCGGGCTGGCCTCCTCGAACTCCTCCCGGAATCGGTACACGCCGCCCCAACGGCAGCCGGGTCCGCTGGACGATCACAGCACCGGGGATCTCAGCTACAATGTGCTGGAAAACATGGAGGAGTTCATGAGCTCCACGGCAGCGGCCACCCAGTCGACTGAGCAGCAGCACCAGCAGCATCCGCGGAGCAACAGCAGTCGGAGGAGCAGCTCGTCGCTGGGCAGCGGTAACAATGGCAACAAGGACAAGAGGAACTCGACGGGCAGCAACTCGAGCAGCTCCAGTGGCTACGAGACCCAGCAGGAACGGCAAAGGACCACCACCGCCATGTCCTCGTCCGGCCGCAACAGCAATTCCTCGCCCCCGAAGCTGTCGTACAGCTTTGTTCCTGCCGCCGCCTCCTCCTCCTCCTCCTCCTCGTCATCATCAGCTCCAGCCGCCGCATCCTCTTCCTCCTCTTCCAGCAAGCAGAGATCCCAGCCAGCGACGGCGCAGCACAGCAGTGGGAGCAAGAAGCGGACGAGTCAGAGCAATGGGGTGAATGGCCAGCGGCAGAAGAGTTCCAGCAGCTACCAGCAGGTGCCTCCACCCTCGAGATCCGCCCCCCAGCATCCGCAGCAGCCACCACCACATCATCAGCAATCCCAGCAGACGCAGCAACCACAACAACAACCACAACCAGAAAGGTATCCACCGCCGGCACAGCGGGAACACAACAACCATTACCATCAGCAGGCCAACAAGCATCCCTCGCCGACGCAACAGCTGGCGGCGGCGGCCCACGCCTACTCGCATGCGGCGGCGGAAGCGGACTCGGCCACGCCCCGCTACGACTTCAGCCAGTACGTGCCCATCCAGACGCTGGAGGTGCGGCGGCGCTACAAGACTGAGTTCGAGAGCGACTACACCGAGTACTGCAACCTGCTGAAGCGGGTGGAGACGGTGCGGAAGCGGTTCCAGGACCTGTCCGAGCGCCTCGAGGGAGCCCGGCGGCACGAGAACGGCTATGGGGACTATGACCACATCAAGCAGACGATCGTGAGCGAGTACGAGAGGATCAACAGCGACCACACCATCCAGGACGAGAAGCAACGCTTCGACTACCTGCACGCCAAGCTGGCCCACATCAAGCAGCTGGTGATGGACTACGATAAGACTTTGATGAGTGCCACAGCCACTGTTGCCACGGCGACGCCTCCAGCTCCAGCTCCGGCTCCAGAGCCGGTTCGGGAACGGAAACCGAAATCGAAACCGGAACGGATAGAGGTGGCGGCCGGGAAGCATCAGCAGCATCAGCAGCAGCGGCGACAGCATCATGCCGTGGAGACGATAGAAGCACATCGCCAGCAGCACCAAGAGCCACCGCCACCACACCACTATCAGGAACAGCAGCAGCATCATCCTCAACAGAAGCAGCAGCAGGAGAGCGACTCGGAGGACAGCTCGGATAGCTCGGACTCCAATGATGAGGACTCCAATGACGAGGACTGTGATGATTCCCACTCCAATAGCGATGAGGAGGAGCGCTACTGATCCACTGATCCACGGCAGGAACTACTTGGACAACCGCTGAACACCACCACCCCCCCAAATGTAAAAAGGCCAACCAGATACCAGATATCAGATACAAGATACTAGATGGAAGAATGGAAGGAACCTATCTTACAGATACTACAAACTATGATAGTGAAAATGCTACAAAAAACAACAAAAAAAAACAAACTAAGCAAGAAAATGGTTCTTAAACTACAAAATTGTACTAAAAAAACAAAAACCCTCAAAAAAATGTTGAAATTATGTTAACAAAACAAACAAAAAAACTAAAAAAACAAAAAACTTTAAACAAAAAATACAAAGTTTCGCGTATAAATGATTTTTTATTAAAATTTAAGAACGACTGCGGCTAGTGGCTGCTTTCAAAACTTCTAAATATATATACATGTGTATGTAAATATATAAATAAAAAATTAAAATTATAAATAAAAAAATAAAAACTAAAAACTATATACCTACGAGGAGAGATGAAAGCCAGGAGGAGGAATCACCGGACGAGCCGAGGAGAGTCGAGGAGACAAAATCAATATTTTTTATGGCATGAATGCGAAAACAAAAAAAAAAAACATTTATATACCAAGTTGTAGACTTAATTTTTTGTTGAGCATATATATTAAAAAAAAAGAGAAAGAAAGAGAAACGTGCAGCTTAAAATAAAAAAAAATGAGCGCAGGCATAAGTAACTAAATGAGAAAAAGAGAGAAGAAACGAATGTTTTTCCTTCCTTGCGTTTTGTGTAATAATTATTACTATTATTATATTATTATCAATTTTTAAATATAGCATGTATGTTTTTCGTTTTTAATCTAGACTCTTCTTATTTTTATTCTTGATTTTTGTTGAAAAAAAAGCAGAAAACGGCAAACACACCACTCTACACCTCACACACACACACACCTCACACACAACACCTCACAAATATTTGCATTTTTGGGCCTAGCTTTTGTTTTAGATTTTTGTGTAAAAAAAAAGATTAAAGAGAGAGAAATTAAGAGAGGGAGAGAGATTAAGAGAGAGAGAGAATGAGAGATAGAACTGCACGTGCCTAGGTCCTGAGATGGCCCGTCCTGAACATTAAGAGAGAGTGGGGGATCATGGTTGGGGTAGGAGTGGTGGGGTGGGTGCGAGAGCAGGTTTAATTAACTGATATTGAGAGCCAATGTTTGCCTGGGTCCTGGGCCTACTAAGATCCTAGCCATGTATGCCATGTCAGTGTATGATGATACTTGGTGGTGTGTTGCATGCGGGCGTGCCTCTAACAATAGACTGAACTTTTAAACGGCTTGTTAATTTCTAGCGGCTTGTGTAGTAGCTCCTTTGTTTAAACTATCATTAAAACTATAGTTAATTTTTGTTGAATATTTAATTTGTGTTTTTATTCAGTTTTGGAGTTTTTGAGTTTTGGTTTTTAGACAAGCTGCATATATTGCTCAAAATTACCAGAAAAGGACTATGTAGTTGGGAATGATGGTATACTTGATGGTTGTATCAGAGAGCTAATGCTAATTGGTTTTAGTTAATAGATCGTCGTCTCTAATCATGTTATAAATAGAAAAGCTTCCTTAAAAAAGAAAACATTTTTCAAAACAAAAACAAATCACAAAAGTCGCTTGAAAATTATCAAATAATTTGCTGAAACTCTAGTGTCCAAAAAACAACAAAAATAAAAAAAACCAAAACAAAGTTCGAGAATAAGAATTAATTAAAAAAATTAAAGAAAAAGAAAGTGGGGGGAAAGGAAAGAGGAAATTTTAGCTATTTCGTTGCAATATTTTTTATATACGATATTTAAGTAGAAAGAGGAGATAAGAAGGAGGAGGAGATAAAGAGGATAACCAAACGAAAGGGAAAATCAAATGGAACAATGAGATCAAGTTGCAAAAAATCAAGCGTTTAAAATCGATTCGTAGCAATTACAACAAACAAATAATACAAAAAATAAAAAAAAATCATATATACAATTTATATACAACAACAAGAAAAAACAAACACTAAAATATACACAAAATATATAAATTTAAAACAAAACAAAATCTATATATATATATATACAACATTGACATTTGATAAGCAACAAAAAAAACTTACTAGTTTTATATAAATGCCACGCCCACATACACACACACACTCACTCATACAGCCCAGAATACTATTACACGCAGATACACAGAGAGAAACTAACACAGCAATTGAAAGGAACTTATTAATGATAACGATGATTGTGTGTAAGCCGGATAGAGAATAGAAGACGAAAAAGAAGAAGAGTAAACCAGATCAAGAGACATGAGAAAAATATTATTATTATTATTGTAGAATTAAGAGCAAAACCGCTGACACGACCAGCAGAATGAAAAATCTTACAAAAAAAGAGATATTGTTATATACTAGTAATCTTAAGACCACAACAACAACAACCAACCAACAACAACAACAACCGAAAGAATGAGAGAAGAAGAAAAGAAAACTTAACAAAAAAAGCAAAAAATAGAATCAAATAAAATATTGAATCGAAAAAAAAAAATGGCATTTGTTTTTTATTTAAAAAATAATAATATATAATAATATATAAAAAAATAATATAGTATAGTAATATGCTACATAATATGGTATATAACACTATATTATGTACTAAATACTATACTATACAATAATATATTACTTATAAATTATAAGATATTTGAAAACATATCTTCTTAGACCGCGTACAGTGGCGGACAAAAGTCTACATACGACCCCCTTTTTTTTATGTTATCCACTCCTACAGCTTTTAGAGAAAAAGTAAGGATGCAGTCTTGTTTTAAATGTTATAATTATACAAAAAACAAAATTTCATTTTGATTCATACAAAACTTTGCATATTTAGGTATCATTTAGTACCATGGTTTTTCACTTAAAGTTGAGAAAATTTAATATGAAGCTTCTATAAATCATTGAAACAAATTTTTCTAGTTCTGGATTTACAGATTTCTAGATATCTTAGTTCTTGTTAGCTCTATTTAAGGATTTAGTTGGATTTAAGGATTTAGCTCTCAAAAACATTTTATGGAATTTGTTATAGTTATAATACCTTTTTTTTAATTTCATTAAGCTTTTGAATATTTGATTGAAAAGTCATGATCAAAGTCATTTTTTCAAAAAGTCATGGTCATCTATAAGAATTTTTATGATTTACTGAACCAAGCTTTCGAAGGGGCTTGTTTTCATCAAGGAAATGGTCCAAATGTGGAATCCTTATAATTGAAATAATATATTCTAATCGGAAAATCAAAGTCTGAAGGAACAAGTATCTTTCAAGATATAGAAAATCTACGTATTCGGTTTTTTTTTTCATTTTTAATTGTACGGAGGGGTGATATTAAAAAAGATCATGGCATTAATGGGTCCTTATACAAGGTCTAAGGAGACATACAGTTAAATATCCAAAAAATCATGAATTGAGTGATATTTTTGAGTAAAAAAGAATAAAAAAAAAAGTTAAAAATAATGATTATTAAAAATTATTATTTTTTCTCTCAGAGAATAATGATTATTTTATGATTTTTAAAATAAAACTCATAATGATAATGATGATATAAGCAATAATAATCCTGCTTATAAGCAATAATATATTCCTTCCCTCCCTAATACTACATATGTAATACATGTATTATGTAGGTATATCTTTTGAGAGCATAATCGATTCTAGATCTCGAACTCCACCTGGAACATGACCAGCGGTAATACCTCGCTTTTAAAAAGCGATCTTTCCGATAGGGCAACCACTAATCCCCGATATTTTATGAATTCTGATCTCTTTAGAAGAGGAAGAGGCTCAGGAGGACAATGCACAAGTGGCGGAGCTGTCCAATGATTCCGATGCGCCACTGAAACCGAATGTAAGTAACCCTTGGAAGGACCTCTTCAGATAGGTTTGGAGTTCAGAAACTAATCTAATCTAACTAATCTATGGCTTCATGACAGAATGACGAGGACGACGACTATGATCCCGAGGACAATCGCAAGAAGAAGAAGGGCAAGAAGCGCAAGACCCGCAAGGGCGAGGAGAAGGGTCGCAAGAAAAAGAAGCGCAAGAAGAACGAGAGCGAGGAGGACAGCGACTTTGTGCAGCACGATGAGGAGGTGGAGTACGCCAGCACCTCGAAGCGGGGACGCAAGCGCAAGGAGGAGAAGCAGGCCGCCAAGGAGAAGGAGTCGGCATCATCTGGTAAGTACAGCCTGGCATACCAACTTGGCTTACTGACTTTACTATCCACTCTCTAGGAATGCCATCCGTGGAGGACGTTTGCTCGGCCTTTAGCGTGTGCGACGTGGAGATCGAGTACAGCGAGGAGGAGCTGCAGAGCCTCACCACCTACAAGTCGTTTATGCAGCACGTGCGTCCCATTCTCCAGAAGGAGAACCCCAAGATCGCTGCCCCCAAGCTGATGATGCTGGTGGCGGCCAAGTGGCGCGAGTTCTGCGAGAGCAACCCGCACATCCAGCAAGAGGGAGGAGCTGCCGGGTCCGGGTCCGGTGGCCAGGGTGATCAGGAGGCGGAAGAGCCCCGATCCTCGCGGTCCTCACGAAACGAGAAGCCAGACGACATCTACGAGGAGGCCGCCGAGGAGGAGGAAGAGGAGGAGGAGGAGGAGAAGAAGCCGCGACGCAAACGGAGCGGTCGCGGCAAGAAGGGACGCCGACCCTCGGGCAAGGTGCCCACTCTGAAAATCAAGCTCGGAAAGCGGAAGCGCGACAGCTCCGACGATGAGCAGGACGCCAGCGGCGCCTCCGAACGGGACTCGGATCTGGAGTTCGAGCGCATGCTGCAGAAATCGGACGACAGTGCCGACGAGAAGGAAGCTCCCGCCAAGGCGGAAGCAGCGGCTCCGGCTGCCCAGGACGACGGATCCGGGGCTCCGGTGGTGCGCAAGAAGGCCAAGACCAAGATCGGCAACAAGTTCAAGAAGAAGAACAAGCTAAAGAAGACGAAGAACTTCCCGGAGGGCGAGGATGGGGAGCACGAGCACCAGGACTATTGCGAGGTGTGCCAGCAGGGCGGCGAGATCATCCTGTGCGACACCTGTCCGCGGGCCTACCACTTGGTGTGCCTGGAGCCGGAACTGGACGAGCCGCCAGAGGGCAAGTGGTCCTGCCCGCACTGCGAGGCCGACGGCGGAGCTGCCGAGGAGGAGGACGATGACGAGCACCAGGAGTTCTGCCGCGTGTGCAAGGATGGCGGGGAGCTGCTCTGCTGCGACTCCTGCCCCTCGGCCTACCATACCTTCTGTCTGAATCCGCCGCTGGACACCATACCAGACGGGGACTGGCGCTGCCCGCGCTGTAGCTGCCCTCCGCTGACCGGCAAGGCCGAGAAGATCATCACCTGGCGGTGGGTCGTGCGCACCGACGCCGACGGACCCAGCACCTCGAAGGGATCCAAGAGCAGCAACACCCGGATCCGCGAGTACTTCATCAAGTGGCACAACATGTCCTACTGGCACTGCGAGTGGGTCTCCGAGGTGCAGCTGGACGTCCACCATCCGCTGATGATCCGTTCGTTCCAACGCAAGTACGACATGGAGGAGCCTCCCAAGTTCGAGGAGTCCCTCGACGAGGCCGACACCCGCTACAAGCGCATCCAGCGCCACAAGGACAAGGTGGGCATGAAGGCGGACGACGACGCCGACGACCTGGAGGAGCGCTTCTACAAGAATGGCGTCAAGCCGGAGTGGCTCATCGTCCAGCGAGTGATCAACCATCGGACTGCCCGGGATGGCAGCACCATGTATCTGGTGAAGTGGCGCGAGCTTCCCTACGACAAGTCCACCTGGGAAGAGGAGGGCGACGACATTCCCGGTCTGCGCCAGGCCATCGACTACTACCAGGACTTGCGTGCCGTGTGCACCTCTGAGAACACGCGCTCCAGCAGCAAGAAGAACAAGAAGGGGCGCCGCTCCAAGCTCAAGGCCGAGGACGACGAGGATCGGCCGGTGAAGCACTACACTCCGCCGCCGGAGAAGCCCACCACCGATCTGAAGAAGAAGTACGAGGGTCAGCCTGCCTTCCTGGAGGGAACCGGCATGCAGCTGCATCCCTACCAGATCGAGGGCATCAACTGGTTGCGCTACAGCTGGGGTCAGGGCATCGACACCATCCTGGCAGACGAGATGGGTCTGGGCAAGACCATTCAGACGGTAACCTTCCTGTACTCGCTGTACAAGGAGGGCCACTGCCGCGGCCCGTTCCTTGTGGCCGTGCCTCTCTCCACGCTGGTCAACTGGGAGCGCGAGTTCGAGCTCTGGGCACCCGACTTCTACTGCATCACCTACATCGGCGACAAGGACTCGCGTGCGGTGATCCGCGAGAACGAGCTGAGCTTCGAGGAGGGCGCCATTCGCGGCAGCAAGGTGTCCCGTCTGCGGACCACCCAGTACAAGTTCAACGTCCTCCTGACCAGCTACGAGCTCATTTCCATGGACGCCGCCTGCCTGGGCAGCATCGATTGGGCCGTGCTGGTGGTGGACGAGGCGCATCGCCTCAAGAGCAACCAGAGCAAGTTCTTCCGCATCCTGAACAGCTATGCCATCGCGTACAAGCTCCTCCTCACCGGCACCCCGTTGCAGAACAATCTGGAGGAGTTGTTCCATCTCCTGAACTTCCTCAGTCGGGACAAGTTCAACGACCTGCAGGCCTTCCAGGGCGAGTTTGCGGACGTGTCCAAGGAGGAGCAGGTGAAGCGCCTGCACGAGATGCTCGGCCCGCACATGCTGCGTCGCCTCAAGACGGACGTGCTCAAGAACATGCCCTCCAAGTCGGAGTTCATTGTGCGCGTGGAGCTCTCGGCCATGCAGAAGAAGTTCTACAAGTTCATCCTCACCAAGAACTACGAGGCCTTGAACTCGAAGAGCGGCGGCGGCTCCTGCTCGCTGATCAACATCATGATGGACCTGAAGAAGTGCTGCAACCATCCGTACCTCTTCCCCTCCGCCGCCGAGGAGGCACCCACCTCCGCCGGCGGTCTCTACGAGATCAACTCCCTGACCAAGGCCGCCGGCAAGCTGGTGCTGCTCTCCAAGATGCTCAAGCAACTGAAGTCGCAGAACCACCGAGTGCTGATCTTCTCCCAGATGACCAAGATGCTGGACATTCTCGAGGACTTCCTCGAGGGCGAGCAGTACAAGTACGAGCGCATCGATGGTGGCATCACCGGTACAGTGCGTCAGGAGGCTATCGATCGATTCAACGCTCCGGGAGCTCAGCAGTTTGTCTTTCTGCTCTCCACCCGAGCCGGTGGTCTGGGCATCAACTTGGCCACCGCCGATACCGTCATCATCTATGACTCTGACTGGAATCCGCACAACGACATCCAGGCCTTCTCCCGAGCGCATCGTATCGGCCAGGCCAACAAGGTGATGATTTACCGTTTCGTGACCAGGAACTCGGTGGAGGAGCGTGTTACCCAGGTGGCCAAGCGCAAGATGATGCTCACCCACTTGGTTGTGCGGCCGGGAATGGGCGGCAAGGGCGCCAACTTCACCAAGCAGGAACTGGACGACATTCTTCGCTTCGGTACCGAGGATCTCTTCAAGGAGGACGACAAGGAGGAGGCCATTCACTACGACGACAAGGCGGTGGCCGAGCTGCTGGACCGCACCAATCGCGGCATCGAGGAGAAGGAGTCCTGGGCCAACGAGTATCTGTCCTCTTTTAAGGTGGCTTCCTACGCCACCAAGGAGGAAGAGGAGGAGGAGGAGACCGAGATTATCAAGCAGGATGCCGAGAACTCAGATCCGGCCTACTGGGTCAAGTTGCTGCGTCACCACTACGAGCAGCACCAGGAGGACGTGGGTCGCAGCCTGGGCAAGGGCAAGCGTGTGCGCAAGCAGGTGAACTACACGGACGGCGGCGTTGTGGCCGCCGATACCACCCGCGACGACTCCAACTGGCAGGACAACGGCAGCGAGTACAACTCCGAGTATTCGGCTGGCTCGGATGAGGATGGCGGCGACGACGACTTCGACGACCAGAACGGTGGCGAGCGGAAGGCCAAGCGCCGCTTGGAGCGCCGCGACGATCGCCCGCTTCCCCCCCTGTTGGCCCGCGTGGGTGGCAACATCGAGGTGCTGGGATTCAATGCCCGCCAGCGGAAGAGCTTCCTCAACGCCATCATGCGCTACGGCATGCCCCCGCAAGACGCCTTCAACTCTCAGTGGCTGGTGCGAGATCTCCGCGGCAAGTCCGAGCGCAATTTCAAGGCCTACGTGTCCCTCTTCATGCGGCACCTGTGCGAGCCCGGTGCCGACAATGCAGAGACCTTCGCCGACGGAGTTCCTCGCGAGGGACTGTCGCGCCAGCACGTTCTCACCCGGATTGGCGTCATGTCCCTGATCCGCAAGAAGGTGCAGGAGTTCGAGCACATCAACGGCTATTACAGTATGCCGGAGCTGATCCTGAAGCCCTGCGAACCCGTGCGGGCCCTGGCCAAGCAGGAGGCATCGTCTCTGGAGGCCACTACGGCCGCCGGCGGCAAAGCAGAGGTGGACAAGAGCGCCACCACTAGCAACAGCGCCACTCCGGCCACCAGCGCGGCACCCAGCCCAGCCCCGGCTTCGGACAAGGGCGAGGAAAAGGACAAGGACGAGAAGGAGAAGACCTCATCGGAAAAGAGCGATGTAAAGCAGGAACAAGAGGTGAGAAATAGTGGGCATCCAAGTCCGTGTTAGGTTACTAATCATGTCTATCTTTATGTTAGCAGGAGGCTGAGGAGGATAAGAAGCCGACTGACGTCAAGCAGGAGCAGTCTGGGGAGGATGCCTCCGCCGACTCGAAGCCCAGCGAGACCGAGGTCAAGGCCGAGGTGGCCAAGACAGAGCCCAAGGAGGAGGCCAAGGACACCGAACTCAAGGACGAGCCCAAGACCGAGGAGGACGACAAGGAAAAGGAGAAGGAGAAGGAAAAGCTCGAGGACAAGAAGCCCATCCCTATCGACGATGACGACGACGACGTCATGATTGTCAAGGAGGACGGGGAGCTGGAGAAGCCCAACGCCACCTCGCCCAAGGATCACAAGGCGGCTGCCGCTGCCGCCGCAGCTGCTGCTGGCACTACCGGAGCGGCCGGCAAGGGAGTGGAGGACAGTCTCGAGGTGCTGAAGCGCAAGTTCATGTTCAACATCGCCGACGGCGGCTTCACCGAGCTCCATACCCTGTGGCTGAACGAGGAGAAGGCTGCGGTGCCCGGACGCGAGTACGAGATCTGGCACCGGCGCCACGACTACTGGCTTCTGGCCGGCATCGTGACCCACGGATACGGGCGCTGGCAGGACATCCAGAACGACATCCGCTTCGCCATCATCAACGAGCCCTTCAAGATGGACGTGGGCAAGGGTAACTTCCTGGAGATCAAGAACAAATTCCTCGCCCGCCGGTTCAAGCTCTTGGAGCAGGCCCTGGTCATCGAGGAGCAGCTGCGGCGGGCGGCCTACTTGAATCTCGCCCAGGACCCAAGTCACCCAGCCATGTCGCTGAACGCCCGGTTCGCCGAGGTGGAGTGTCTCGCGGAGTCGCACCAACATCTCAGCAAGGAGTCCCTGGCGGGCAACAAGCCAGCCAACGCCGTGCTCCACAAGGTGCTCAACCAGCTCGAGGAGCTGCTCTCGGACATGAAGAGCGACGTCTCCCGGCTACCGGCCACTCTCGCCCGCATCCCGCCCGTGGCCCAGCGCCTCCAAATGTCGGAGCGTTCGATTCTCTCTCGCTTGGCGGCCACCGCCGGCAATGCCTCCAATGCAGGTGAGTTTCAATCTTGGGTTTTTGTCTGAAATGGGTATTAACTTTTGAAATTTTTATTCTGCAGCTCAATTAATGGCACAATTCCCGGCTGGATTCCAGGGCACGACACTGCCCGCATTCACCGGCGGACCGGCTGGCAACTTTGCCAGCTTCCGGCCACAGTTCTCGGTGCCCGGCCAGCTATCGAATAACGCCGGCGCCTAGGCCCATCCTCAATATCTATGTTAAGCGCATTCGTATTCCATGCAAATATACTTTTAATCAAGTTAAGAATTTCAACTCTCACACGAAGACACCTGCACACTCTCTTATATTTATCGTAATAATCATTTGCAATGAAATCCCCGATAGAGACCCATACCTCCATGTCGCGTTCCCACAACTAACAACTTTCAACCCATATGACGCTTGGCGAACGGCAGGTCCTTGCTTCCAATCCATGCCAGAACAAGGATCTGGGACAGGGATCTGGCGGCCAATTAACAGACACCTAAAATAATTCTTATTTACTTACCTACTTATGTGATTACAACATCTAGATACAATATATAAATGTATTGAATTCCATTGCAAACAAAGTGTTCAGAGTGTTATTGGGGGGCTCTTTGGAGTAAGAGGTCAGAGGTCATGACTTCTTTCGGAAGAAAACAACGGAAAATGTTTCAGATTTCAATTGGCAACTTCAAGTTGAATGATAAGCTGGGATAAGTTGGAAAGTTCAAAGGTCGAAAGCTTCTAAATCTGTAAAGTATTATTGCCCGAGTTTTAAAATATTTATCATTTCAAAAATTAAAATAGAACTAGATGTTTTTAATTTAAATATCTAAAGTAATTGGGAAACGATGGAAAAACGGGATACCTTTTAAGGATCAGAGATCTATTCCTCTGTGATGAGCATCAACCAGATAATAAAAATTTGATCCAATCTTTGGCCAAAATCAAAATCCAAAAATGGAATCAAAATTTTGTTGGCCCGTTTGTATTGACAATTATGCTACCGGGAATTCTTAATTCGGGAATGCAGGATGCAGAATTGTTTGGAATCGATCTAGAGATCGTTTAAGGTACTCCTCTTGAAAATCGGATGAGAATTGGGGAAGATATAGCCATCACTGTGGACCCTATAGGGGAAACCCCATTTTCAAGGAATCCCATCACAAAAAATGGACAAAAAATGGAAAAAATATTTCGCCTTAGGATTTTGATGCAAAATGGTGGAGAATCGATCCAGAAACCGTTCAAGGTACTCTTCTTGAAAATCGGATGAGAATTGGGAAAGATATAGCCATCACATTAGGGGAAGCCCCATCTTTAAGGTATCCATCATTATGGTACATATGTCTTGACCCATCTTTAAAGTAAATACTTTTATTATTAAGGTATTTATGCTTAGGCGTAAGTGGCCAACTACCAGCTTTCCTTGGAGTGGCGCTCAACTAGAAATCAATCAAGCAGCATGGCATGGACAAAACTAAGCACATGCCCTACGGTCTACTGTGCTACAGGAAGTATGTAGAGTCTTCGGCTTATTCTAGAGGTATTCGAGGTGTTGCACTACTTGGACTCCTCGAGATCGTTCTTGTCGAGCTCCTTGAAGATGAGGTTTTGTATCTTGCCGCGGATGCGTAGTTTCTGGGCTGACGTCAGCTGCTTCATGTGCGGATGCAGGCTCATCAAATAGTGGTAGTCGTCATCCTCCGGCATTAGAGGCGTGTCCATCGTTGAGGAACCATTGAAGTTGCTATCTTCGGACAGACGTGGTCGCTTCAGCTTTGGTGCAAGTATCAGTCCGGCCTGTGGAACTTGAGTAGAAATGGTGGTCACCACGGGAGGCGGCGAGTAGTGAGCTAATTGAGCAGGTGGTTCCACAATAATTTGGACTAGAGGAACCTGCGGCTGCTGCGGCTGCGTCGTTGGCTGCGTCATCGTTGTAAATATTGTTTGATGAATCTGCGTGCAAAGGAAAGAAGGGTGTGGAATAGATTGCGTAGAAACAGATAGACAGACGAACATGCTCATACAAACTCAGGAGTGATCCTGATCAAGAATATATGTATATGTATATACTTTATAGCATAGATGGGCACGAAGTCTAAGGTTCGGAGCCGCAGCTCGGCCAGAACCACAACCGTCACGATGGTTGTCGTCGCGTTGTGCGCAGCCTTAATATGTATGTTCTTGTTGTTGCTAACGGGACCGCAGCGTCGGCTCGCTGACCGCGCGACTCCCATCTATGCTTTATAGGATGCACTTTTGATCTAAATTATAATACCTCAGCAAGGGTATTAAATACTTAAGTACTTACTGTGCAATTATAATTATAATTATAATTATAGAAAGACATCTTTATTTGATTTTTTTTAATTTTTTAATGGCTTCTTACTGTTGCTCAAAGCAATTTTTTTCTCAACTAAAAATTAGTGATGATAAATCATGAATCCTTTTCATCGAAATTTGTGATTGTCAATTTTTTATGGTTAGTTCATACATTGGCAACCCTTTAATGAGTATGGCGGCCCATAATAAGCGTCCCAAATAGGGACCACCTACACCCCTACCACCATTTGCCAGAAAATTGCATAGTGAACATTTTCCTGATCAACATGCAGTGCGTGAGATCTTTGGAAATTATTATTAAAGAAATTATTATTAAAGAAAACCTTTCAGAAGAATTTCTGGAATGGTTATTTAAGCGAAAACCTACTCTTGAAAATGGATCCGCCATTATTGAAAGTAACCTAAATTTTATTATAGTCGACGAACCATTCTTTTTAATTTTCGACGAATTCCATTTAAAAAATGTCAATTGTAAGTATATAAATTTATATATGTACATATATACTAATTAATATACAATTTTTTACAGAATGCTCCAAATAACATGAAGAATTGGAAAATATTTTCGATAGCTTTTCCAATATCGAAGGAAAATTGCAAATTGTTTATTTGCGAACGGTAAGTACAATAATTACCTATTATTATTTAAATGAAATTAATTTAATTTTGGTAGGCATCAAGACTTGGCGTTTTCCTTTTCGTTAGTTGATCGCTTGATCATTATTTTTGTAAAATGGGACTTAGAGATGGGAAAAGTATAACAATTTCGTAAGTTTGGCCTTTTATTTCCGTTTTTTGGGTTTTTTTTTTCAAAATCACAAGTTCTTGGCTGTTCATAAAAATAGCAGTTTTTCTTTTTGATCCCTAAAAAGCGACGAAAAAATTAAAAATTTTGTGAAAAGTAAGTTTGCTTAAGTTTATTTATATAATTTGAATGAAAATACACATTAACCATGCAAATGTTGATTGTTGATTTTAGTGGGAAAAGGACACCACTGTTCAAAGAAAGAGAGGAATTTGATAGTTCAGCTTAGAAAGCTGGAAAAACCCTATAAAAAATCCAAGATATGGTAAATTGTTTTGCCAAAATGGTATCACCGATATTGAAAGAAATATTGATAAAAACCACCGATATTGAAGGCCGAAGAAAAGTGCGGTTCACCAAAGCGAATCCTTTTGCTTCTTCTAGGGATGTAAAAAAGGAGCTGAAGTTGTAGATCAGCAACGTCACCATTCGCCGTCGATTAGTAAATGAAAATTTAAATGCGAGTAGCCCCCAAAAGGTGCCATTACTTGGTAAAAGGTCGATATCCAAGCTCGATTGGAGTTTGCCAAAAGCCATTTGAACTGGCCAGTGACGAAATGGCGCAATATTCTTTGGATAGATGAACCCAAACTGGTCTCATTTGTTGGGACAGGCTCCAGACAGTACGTCCGACGACCCCCAAACACTGAGTACCACCCAGCTCTTAGCTTAGCAAGGGATATGTGGCAAAGAAATACACGACTTCAAAGCTGCAGCTTTGGCAATTTGTACAGGACGCGTGGGCCCAGATTCCCCTCAGGACTTGGTTGCCAGGACTTGGTGGACTCCATGCCACGTAGGTGTGAAGCTGTTATAGCCAATAAAGGCTTTACGACAAAATATTAGTTTATATTCATAATTTTTGTTATTGGTATTAAGTTATTTTTAAGACATGGCCAATTCCACCATTATTTCATCGCAGATCTTTATGGTTAAATAAAAAACGATTCAGTTTAAGCGATAAAAGTTGTTTTATTCATAGCTTTCCGTTTCGAATATATCATCATGTTCATGTATATTAATATAAATTATTAAGTTCTGTATGTATACATATCTGTGGGTGTATATATATAATTTGTAAATATCAAATACATAATCATTAGATATATTGAAGTCATATCTGATAAGCGCAATACTAATTTCGAACCGAATCTGCTCGGCGCGTTACACAAAGCCAATCAATCAATCGATCAATCAATGAATCAATCAATACATTTAAATACGTATGAGTAGAGCAACAATAGTCTGCGAGTTCTTGGGATGTGAAATTCGTAACATCTTGATATTGCTGATAAATTTTTAATATCAAAGAGTCGACAACATTTCGCCTTTCATTTGCTATTTACAATAGTACCAATTACACATTACAAGTTAGACATTACAAAGTAAATGGAATAACCAAACGTCTGGTCTGGCATAAATAATTACAATCTGGCACACACTTCGGGCCTAATACAAATACAAAATTTTAAAATTATATACAACGAGAACGAGAACGAGAAAAAAAAAACAAAAACCAACAATAAGAATGGTGAAAGGGATCGTTGAGCTAAACAAACATAACTAATTGGCCATTGACCAGGTAAACGCATAACTTAAAAGCTAAAACTTGAATATGTTACACAAATTTGTAGTATAGTACACGCATTGAACCCGAAAGGCTTCAAAAGCGTGTAGAGATAGACTTAGTAACTAATTAGGGCTAAGCAACTAAAGCTGCGCAAATCCAAATAAGCTTAAAATAGTAAATAACAAAACATACGACGCGGTGCAAAACAAAACACAAAACACTATCATAGAACGGGTACAATAATAATAGAATCCCTCATAGCCATGACCAGAAAGATCGGGGTCGGAGAGTGGACTTCAGTTAGGATATCGTGCACAGCTTCTTCAGCTCTCCCTCGGTCTCGTCCACTTCCAGCGGGAGTCCAGTGGCATGTGGTAATACGCGGCCCTCGATATTGGGCAGGTAGGGTTCATAGTCCAGGCCCTTGCGCTCGTAGAACAGCAGATAGGCAGCACTCGGATCTATCATTGGCTTCTGGGATATTTCACGACAGGAACTGTCGTTGTAGCAGTACCAGGAACCACTTGAATTCGATGCGTAGGAAATGTAGTGACCGCCATTCAACATGCCAGAGTGGGACTAGAATATTGAGATTTAGAATCTGAATTTTAGTTTCTTAAGAGAGAATACTCACCACTACAGCATAGAGTCTGTATTTTGGATCAAACTCGTCCACCTCCTCCTTAAGCCTGTGCTGGTGGTAGTCCTCGAACTCCCCATCCACTATGGGCGTCTTGGTGAGACTTGTGGAAATGAGGCGTTGCCTTCGAACAGTATTGATGCTTCTGTTCTGTCGCAGAATATTGGCTGTGGCAACTGGAGATGAGGTGGTCGGCTTTGCCTCCTTCTCTTCGATGTCCTGATTGCTAGCCCCATCGATCTCATCCAGCTCGCTAACCACTTCGCTGCTGGCCATCGTAAAGTCATTGTCCTTCTTTATTTCCAACAATTCTTTGTGACGCAGTATCGTCTCTTGTGGCACGGATGCCAAATATGGAGTAGGATCGAAATCGTCAAAGGGGAAGTGCACCACCTTCTGGGACTTGACCCACTTGCCGTTGACGCAGTTGAACCTTTTCAGATGAACAATCTACAATGGAAATAATGTAAGATATAGTTTTTGATTAATAGTTTTATGGACAAACCAATATCGGAGGCAATTTCCAGATCTGCAGCTTCTTGGTGGCGGGTTTCTTGCCCTTGCAGTGGCTGCAGTGGTACCACTGCTCCAGCTTCTCTTCGGAGGTAAAGGCGCGCAGGCAATGGTTTAGGTCAACGGGCTCCACTTGCTCCCGTCGGCTTATGGCAATGGTTTCATGGTCCACCCACAGCTACAATACATGTGGTTAGTCTACCATAAGAAAGTAGTGTTGGGATTAAGTATCTTACCCGCTCCAAGGTACTTTGGTAGCGCAAATGCAGGGCGGTCGGATCCCAATCAATGGCAATGGTAAAGTCTTCGAAATATTTCGTTGTCGGTGTATACGATAACGAGGCGGTGTACTCTGGCGTCCTCTTGACCTCCAAGTTTGGTAACGATGGGAATTTAGCATTCATTTTTGGTGTAGTGGTGTTGCCTAGAAAGTGAAGATTAGTATTTTTCTTAAAAGACTCTGCTCGGAAAGACTTACTGGATGCAGCATTAATCGGTGGCAGAGCTCCCTGGAGCACAAAGTCGTTGTTGCAACGAATCTCGCAGCCCCGACAGAAACTCGACCAGGGGCAGATGGCACAGGTGAGTCCGTCCGCCTTAACTGCTCGCAGCGTAAAGGGAAAATCATAGCCCAGACTGTCGTCGCTGCAAGAAGATTAAAGTATTAAACATTTTTGAATTAAAAAAGGGTCTTGGGTCTCACCAATCGGCGGCATGGTTCGCCTGATCCGTTGTAGCCGGCAAAGGACTGAGTAACCTGCTCACTTGCAGCCACACGGCACAATACAGATCCTTGTGGGTGCCGCCCTCGCTGTTCGGGATGAGCAGAGGCACTCCAAACAGGCTGGGCCGGGTTTTGTGGTAGGACAGGAAGTAGCTGTCGTGGCGGGTGATCTTCCGATGCACGGCTACCAGATACTTGCCGGCCTTGTGCGGCTGCGAGGAGCGTCGGGAGTAGACGCCGCTGCTGGTCTCCGGCTGCGAGGTGGTTATTTGCTGATCCGGCTCCTCTTCGTTTCCCTCTTCCGCCTGCTCGTCCACATCGAGGCTGGCGCCCAGCGTGTGAGCTGTGCTCAGGCCACTGGATTCGTTGGGCGATGTTCGGCAGGAGCTAGACGAGTCTTCACTGCCACTTCCGCTTACGTGGGCTCCACCCGTCAGCTCTGCCAGCGGATTGGGCTCCGTCAACGAGCTCTCCATGGAGTTCTCTCCCGAGGGATTCGTGTAGGACATGGAGCTGGTGTTGCTCTCCGTGTGCAGCAGCTTGGCGGAGGAGACACGCTTCTGCTGAGCCGCCGCTCCGTGGATGAAATGGTTCTCGGGACTGGAGCTCAATGTGAGCGACTCCTGTGCCAGGATTTCGTATTAGAGAGTTTGGGGATAAATAGAGAGTCGGTGTGCGATTGGATGGGTGGTGTCTATGACTCAATGAGTGTGTGTGTGCTAAAGCTTTGGGAACTCAATTAACCAAGGATCAATCTACTCGATAATGTACACAATACCTCTAAACGATAAACGCTCAACTTTAATGCTAAATTAAATATTTATAAATTATTGCTTGTGATTAAAAATTAGCTTTGTTTTACTTTGGTTATTCTGTGAAATCGGTGGTGAGTGAAAAGGTGGCAATTAAAAATCATGAACTTAGTTTTTGAAAATATTTTTAACTTGAAAGCGAGGTCTAAAAGTTTTTATAAAGGTTTTTAATATAAATTTCAAACAATTGAAACAATAAAGTATTTATTTGAATTATTAACTAGCTAATTTAAGTCAAATCATCCTAAATTCAAGAAAACTTACTACAAACAATACTATTTAATTTTAATGAAAGTCTAAGAGCTTCCAACAAAGCTAAATTACTAAAAACTTAAAGCAAACTGTAAAGCTATATATTATGTTTATAAAACTTCCAATCCTCTAACCAACAACACGACATACTAAAGATCAACAAAGATTCCAGAAAGGATAGCAATAGGTGATTCGGTTTGATTTTGTTGAAGCAAATAATTTACAAAAGTTATAGAAAGGCCGGCAACAAATTAAATGTGATTAGTACAGAAGGATATACGTATATATAAAATAGGATACAAATAATTTAGATCGATTGGGTAAATCAGTGTGCGGATACGAAGAGTATAGGGAGAATATACAGAGTATGCTAGTAGTTGAGTAGAGTTAAGAGGGAAGCCCACAAACCACGCAGCCAGCAGACGGCAGACGGCAACTGTTCACTTAACATATTCGGTATTTAATATATCTTTAGATTACACTCAAGAAAAGCAGACGGAGGCGGATTCTTGAACGGATTCTGATTCGGATTCTGATCTGGGGATTCGCTATTGCGACGACCATGACACGGAGACACGAGCTGTGTTCGCTGCTAGGGACGAGCTCTATCCTATGGCAAAGGAAGTTCTCAATTTAAGAATCGATCGACCCAGTGACTGGGCATAAATCTATGATATTAAATACGTGTATGTTAATATAGTATAGAAGCCATACCTTGAAGCAAAATAGGCTGTGGGGCATGCACTCTCTCTTTCCAAAGCACCGGCTTACCTTTCCGGCCTCATCTGGCAGAAGTTCGTGCACCTGGTTGTCGCCGCTTCCGTTTCCGCTGAAAATGTTGTTACTGCTGCTGTTGTACCTAGACTCTGCCTCAGCCTCCGGCTCCATGTCTAGTCCTGCAACATGGCCATTGCAAAGGACACGAGACGAGGCACGTTGGCTGGAGGTTTGCAGAGTACTCAAGGACGACAGCGAATCTTGGGCAGTAATAAGGGCTGCCAATGGGAATCAAGTTTAATCCTTGAAATTCATAATAAGCTATTGCCTTACCGGAACTGCGTTGGATATCCTTGAGTCCCTGTTCGATGTGCATGCTGAGCACCGAGTTGGAGCGCGTTCGCACATTGTTTTGTTCCGGTAGCTGGTAGATGTACAGATCTTTGGCACTCTGGGTGCGCAGCTTCTCCTCGTCGGCCAGAACCTGGCGTATCTGGGAGTTCCAAAGCTCACACACGAGCATCAGGCTGGGTTGGAGGTTACAAAGGGTGGCAAGTTTGTGTTTCAGATCCGCGTACTTGCACTCCGAGTTGAGACGAAGGCCATATTTAATGGGTACACTGCCATCCAGAAGGATAACTAGAAGGATAGGATAGATTAGATAGTAATTAAAGACTAGGAAAATGACCTACTCACCCAAGACCTCTAGGTAGACATAGTTCTCCACGGGCAGTGGCAAGCTGAGCAGACTGAATGGATCAAATCTCACTGATTCGTATCCACAACCCAGGCAGCTGACCTTTGACTTCAGTTGACCATAAAAGAGGTCTATAATGATCGATTGGTTGCGGGCGTGATGCTGCGACCAAGCCTCGGCGGCGACGATCTTATCGGGCCGACCGTTCGAGTCCTTCAGCTCGCTGTACGGCTTCTCTGTTACGCGGTTGAGGTCTTCATGCAGGGCATCCAGCAGCCACTCGAGCAGTTCCTGCGAATCGTGCTGGCCACCGCCTGCGAACTGGGGGGCATGCTTGTTGACGCAGAAGCGCAGCTTCAACGGAGCCACCGAGCGCGTCGTTGCGGTCCAGACTTCCTTGAGCAGCTCCCCATAGCGCATGGCCAACTGGCCCCTCGTTCCCAGCTTGTTGGTGGCATTTAGCTCAAAGCGATGCATCTCGCGCTGAAAGTATTGGGCCAGGGGCTGGGTGTTGAACAGAACCTGTAGGGCGGCGTTCATGAAGCAGGTGTTGCCCAGATTGTGGAGTCCGGTAGCGCCAGGCGCATGTACGGACATAATGGAGCTGCGGGTGAGGCGACGACGATCGCCCGGTGTTCCGGCTCCCTGACCACTCTGAGCCGTGGCCAAAGAGCCAAGCTCTTCCGGCCAGGTGAGGTCCTTGTTGCGGATCTCTAGGAGGAGCTGGTCGTTGTCGCGTATCAGCAGCTCCTTTAGGCACATGGCATCCTCCTCCAGCAATATGGCTCCAGTGTCGGGGTACGGCACGTGCCACAGCCGAATGTCTTCGGATTTCAGACGCAGTTGCTCGCAGAGGAAGTCACCGACCTGCCGAATCGTTGCCAGGCGGCTGAATGCGGCCGTGTAGGCTAGGTATCGCTTGGGCGGCTGAAGTACGCTGCTTGCGGCGATGGCCGCATATCCGCCACCAGAGGCAAGAACTCCATAACCACCGCTCACCGTGGAACCCCAGCTCCCCAGCTGGGAGCCTCCGCCAGCTCCGGTTTGGGAGGGCTGGGCCTGATGCAGCAGGATTCGCAGGTTCAGCGGGTACAGCTCCAGATCCACATCAGAGTTTGGTGGTTGTATGACCTGCCGGGGTAGTGGCAGATTGTCGCCATACCACCGATTTAAAGCTTTCCACAGCGACTTGGGCACCAGCTCAAAGTCGTGATTCTGCACCAGGGGTGTGTCCCGCTTCAGGTGGCCTCCTTCGCCTGTGAGGGTGCGAACATTTCTGTACGGATTCACGGTGATCAGGTTGCTGTTGTCGATGGGTCCTGGCCTCGTGGGTCCACAGTGTCGGCCCGCGGAGATGCCACTGCTGGCTGAATTGGAGCCAGAGGCTGAGCCTGTGCCAGAACCCAACGAGTAGCTGTCGTGCTGCTCCAGGCTATTAGTGTTAAAGCTTTCATCGCACACGAGTGCCTCGTCCACGGCGGTTTTCTGGCTTGCAGTGCGCTTGCAATAGTCGCAGGTGTGGGCCGTGTGCTGGGTATACTGCATCCATCCCAACCACCAGTCGTGGGCAATCAGATACCAGAACTGGCCCACTCTATATGGTCGTTGCTCCTCTCGGCGCAGCCATCCCCGGACAATATCGTTCTCCATGTGCTTGCACTGCGGCCACAGCCCAAAGACTATGTGACAAAGCTCGAAGATCAGGTCCAGGAGAGGCTGCATTAGCCGCATATCGCATTGTACATTCCAGAGCATGAAGTCCTCGGCGGTGAGCGATACATTATCCCGAGTTAGTTTGCTGGGCGTGCCGTCTGGACTCCTGCGTTGTCCAAACTCTAGCAGATCACTGATTACATGCTGCATGGTTAGCTCCCGATAGTGCTCGGCCTCACGGTTCTCCTTGGCCACCAGCAGCAGAACGTTCACCATTTGTAGTGTCTCCTCGTGGCTCAAAACTCCGTCCCTATCCACATCAAAGATCTTGAAACAAACTTAAAGGGCAGAGTTTTCTTAAAATATGTCTTACATATGTCTAAAATTACTTTAGTCTTACACCGTGTCCTTTCCACTCCAGGTCCTCGGCAAGCAGCACTTACGCCGCAGCACAGCTCCTTGAAGTCGATGTGTCCATCACGGTTCTCATCGAAAGCATTGAAGAGACCTGCCAGTGCATTTTTTGGTATTGGTGGGCTGATTAGGGGACCGAGGAACTGCAGATCGATTTGGCCGTTTTGTGAGGTGTTTTTGAGGCGCCAGAACTCCTTTTCCAGGTCACCAATGTCCTGTAATAAAATTAAGAAAGTTAGTATTAAACTTTCCAATAAAATGTTCCTATATCTGGCTTGATAAAGTAGGAGATTCACACTACCTTCTCCTCCAGATGCGTAACGCCAGCCAAGCTCTGATAAAACGTGGGGGTCTCCAGCTCCGAAGTGAGACTGACACAGTTGTCCGCCAGCAGCCATTTGGACAGAACCGTGGCATTGCGGTGCTTAACGATCCAGTCCTGGAACTGCTCGAAATTGACGCGTTCGCTCTGGGCGAACAGGGAGACGCTCTCGAATGGAGCCAGGTTCACATTGCGGACGTAGTCCGTTTTGATGATGTAGGTGCCGGCATCATTACAGTAAAGGTTCCACAGAAATCTGTTAAAAAGAAAAGGTTAGTTTTTTAGTTTAGTTTTTTAATCATTTTATGGAGTTCTATTAAGCACTCACTTGGTTTTCTCCTCCTGAGTGCCTCTCGTGATCAGAACCAAGCCGCAGAGCAGATCCTTGAAGGATATTCCACGCTGCGTTCCGCCACAGGCTGCATACAGCATGTCCGTGATCTTCGGCGGCACTCCCTCGCAGAGTACATCCTGCTGAAAGGCATTCCGGCTGAGGAACTGCCGTCCCACGCCCGCTGACTTCTTGAAGGCATCTTTCAGGCGTCGGAGCTCCGCGTCGCTAACTAGAATCACAAATTGGAGACGTGAACTGGATGAGTAATGGTCAGGCGGGTGGGTTAATCCCAACCTCAAAAATCTATATAAATAGCTGGGGTCCCCCGCATCCACATGGTTTATTCATTTTCACACCAAACCCCCAATGCAACGTCACATCCAAACAAAGTTTAGGAAATAATAAATAATAAGAAGCATGATAACATCGCTCCCCTTCATTTATGACAACCATAAAAACGAGTTCTGTAATTATTTATCTATCCATTCAATTTTGAGATTAACTCTCCGGGTTACCTAATTGTCTGTTATCAGCAATTGAGTGTTTTCCGAATGTTTGTGAATCATTCAATCGCCCCGGCGGAATCACAAGTGCACAAGTGCATGCATATGTTTACGGCCACAAACACATTCGTTCGGCGATAATTAAAAAATCGTAGCACATTTTAGTTATAAAACGTTGGGAGAGAAAGGAAGACAAAAGTTTTGGGGATTAAAAATAACTAATATTATTTATAAATATGCCACATTATTATAAAGATCATCCATCCTTTTTTAAAAAGTATCTTTTGCAAACAAAGTTAGAACCTCGCACCTCTATTTGATCAAAGAAATACTATCTTTTTTAAATCACAATGATTCATTTTATAGTTTATAGGTCTAAGTAACTGTCATTCAACAAGCAATCAATAAATCATTTAAATTTCAGTGATCAGGTTAAGTACTCCCACGACTGATAAGCGCTAATTGGGCATAAAAATGCGGAGCAAATTGTGTCGCTGCAGAGAATTAAGCGACGTCACGGAAACGGAATTTTTTGCTAAAATGCCAGTGCAACGTGGGGTCTGTGATTGCGACTGCCGCAAGCTGGCTGGCATGCAAGCACTCCGAGTATTTCCCCCGTCGATTTCCTCGTCAGCTCAGTGGAACCGGTCGTAGCGGCTAATAAGAGACTCACGCACCTGACCGCCCCCCGTCGAGGGGGTGGGCCTTATCAGCGACATTCGTTTTCTTTGCTCTCGCTGGCTGGGTGGCTCGCCACAAATCAGCGGCCGTAGCCGCGGTCACCGGATGATGAATACCCGACCAAAATGAGGTTGGAATAAACGGCGCCAAAGCAATTCCGAGCACAACACGTCACCGGGAACAGGTGGGAACAGGTAGGGCTTCAATTGCTGAATTGGATAGTGGCGGTGGTTTTTTTTTTTTACCAATGGCTGAATTAATAATCTTAACTTTGCTAGATTACCAATTCATATTAAAAGTAAGTTCTATTTGATGGACCTTGAATACAGTGAACTGTCGGTATCTAAGAAAGTGTATTTCATAGAAATACAAGATATCTTTAAATAAAAGTTAAAGATTATTTATTTTTGGCTAAAGCCTACGATGTTTTAATCGAGAATGGCTTTAAAAAATATATAAGAGTTGTTAAATACTACAAATAATTGAATTTAAAATCTCCCTTTGTAGAATTACACCTGTAGATTGCCTAGCAGGTTCTCTATTAGTGTCCAAAAGATTGCCCAGCTATCTGAAAAATGTACTTAAATGTGATTTTGATACTTTAATACATTTCACACACAGTTCAAGGCACATACATTAGAAGTGCACTTTGGGGATGGGATGGGTTGGGGTTGGGGGGAGCATGACATGCAGAACTTGAAATTATCCGCATTTGCGTTCACAGTCGCCTTCGTATCCGCGCTTTTCATCAACCCTAAGCTTGCACTGCACTTGGTTGGGCTATTTAACTGTTTAAGTTCGTCGCTGCTTTGTTGTCTCCCAGCCACCCACCACCATCCACTGTCCACATCCACCCTTCGCCACCACCCGGTCGGATGAGCTTTTCTATTGTGACGTCACTGGCGGCGGAGACGCAAATACCTATGCACACAATTGCACGGACACACACAAACACATGGATGGGCCTCTAGAATTGCAAATCAAATGAAAAAAGACTCCAAAAACCCACAGAAATGCGGCAGGGGTTGGGAGTAGTTGGAATTTGTGGTGTCCACTGGTGACAATTAGAATTTGTAGAAGCACAACAATGGAATCGATAAAGCGCAATCACACCTGTGTTGGTGTTCTGGGGCCCATTGTTGTTGTTTTTATTGGTCAAGTTGCGTTGATTAGCAGTGACCCATTTCCACGGTCATTTTCTCTTCCATCGACAGTTGCCCGTCCGGAGAGCTCACCTCGCTTAACGGCATCCTCGTAGCTGATGCAAGCGTGCTTGGACTCCTTGGTGCCCATGCTTTTGTGGGGGTACAACTGCAAAGTGCGTCGGATTCTTAGAATCCGATCCTGCTGCTGCGTCTGCTCCTCCTTCCCGTCGTCTGCTGCTGCTGCTGCTGCGTCCTCCTGCACTGACACTGTTCACATTTGTTTACGTTCGCTGTGCCGTCGCGGATAGGATCAAATGGGATGTTAAACGGATTAGGAGCTGCGTAAAGCGGGCCTGGAATAATAATATACAGTGTCGAACATGGACTTGCCATTCGCACGGCTACGCGCGTTCGCCCAGCTGATTAGCAGCTAGAGTTGGCATCAACAATTAAAGTTTTTGAATCGTCAAGAAGTTGAATTAGTTAAATTAAAAATATGAAATATAGGGCTAAAAATAACACTGGGAGTCATTTTATATTTTCTGTAGTTCTAGTCTTAAAAGAACTGTCTATGTTATGAAGAAAAACTAAATGTGTTACCCCCCTAATAGAATTGTGTTGATAAACCCCAAAAACAGGGATTCAAGCTCGATAGAATTTCGATAGGCTCACACTTCAACCCTGGGCCGAAAAAATTTGTTAATCAACACTAAAACCATATTTTTTTGTACGGGCGTAATTAGAAAGCAGCTAATAAACTTAATTTCCACGTCCTATACACCACAACACTTAACATACTCGCCCGGTAGCAAGCGCGGCCAATAAGTTTCCCACCGGAAAAGCCGCGCGTAATCTTCTGAACAAGCCCAGAAACTTATAAAACTACGTCGCCATTTAAACACGAAATCGAAAACACAAACACACACCCAAAAGTACCGAGAGCTGAGAAAAACGGCAAAGAGCGAGCGAACCGTAGTGTGGTGTGGTTACGTCTAGGAATAGTATATTATTAGCGTTATTAGTGGCCAATAAAGCGGAGCCGAGACCCTTGATTTTCCACTGCACGCAGGAGACGACAACGACGACGTGTCCACCATTTCGTTACTTTATTATACGGAGTAGTGACGAACAACTGTGATCTCCATATCCCCCCATCAAGCAGAACCATGGCCAAGACCTACGACTACCTGTTCAAGCTGCTACTGATAGGCGACTCCGGTGTGGGCAAGACCTGCATCCTGTTCCGCTTCTCCGAGGACGCCTTCAACACGACATTTATATCCACGATAGGTGAGAATGGTGGCTAGATGGGAGATACTGCCAACGCAATCAGTCATCTGGTGGCTGGTGGAACTTCCATAGAATTCTATGCTGATTGAATTGGTTCTGACGCTGCCGGGCTTTCTTGAACTTCGCTCAGTCGTGACTCACTGACACCGCTCCTCTTTTAATAGTCCCTGTATTCGTCATAATTATTGTTGATGTTCAGGGTAAGAGGATGCTCTGAGTGGAGACTCCCTTTTAGACTAATGCGATAAAGGTTTCCCAAAAAATAATACACATATATCTGTATCTATTTATAAGCCCACACAATAATAATAACAACGGAAACAAATGGCTTGCGCCAAGAGTCATTGTACTTTTTAAGCTCTTATCTCTCCGATACAGTTTTCTTTGCCAGTGAAGACCCCGGATTGGAAATCCGAGTTCTTTTCTCCCCCCCGCCCCCGCTTCGCAGCTAATTGTTTATTTTCGTATTTGGCACGTCCCTCTGCTCTAATTCCCAATTTGGGATATTTACTTAACGACATTGTTTCAATCAATTGCGTGGTTTGTTCAGGTTGCTCTTTGTCTTGACGGCCGCCGCTCTTTCGAGTGGTGGGGTGCTACGTCACGAGTTGCGAGCAAACAGGTTCATTCGGCTGCCAAATTATTCAAATTAATTACGTATGTTTGGCTGACTCTCATGTTTTTCCTCTTTTCTTTGGTCACAGGTATCGATTTTAAAATTAGAACAATTGAATTAGATAACAAAAAAATAAAGCTGCAAATATGGTAAGTAATTAGACAACTATTAAGGCTTAATATATTTACCTATTTTATTATTTTTAGGGACACTGCCGGCCAGGAGCGTTTTCGCACAATCACCACGGCCTACTACAGAGGTGCCATGGGCATCATGCTGGTCTATGACATAACCCAGGAGAAGTCCTTTGAAAATATTAAGAATTGGATAAGGAACATTGAGGAAAATGCCTCCGCCGATGTCGAGAAAATGCTGCTGGGTAACAAGTGCGAACTGACCGATAAGCGACAGGTGAGTACCGAAATAATCCCAAGAATATATAGGGTAGATGACAAATTGGCTTTATCGGTTTGAGGTTAATACATTTTTTCAACATTCATAACGCTTCTAGTGTTGATTATTAAGCTTTAATGTTGAGTCACTTATTTGATAGATTTTTTTAAGAAAAAAGGGTTTCAATTCCCACTTGCAAAGTACAATAAACGACTGTTAAATGACCACTTTAACACTTTAACTTTTATAATAGGTTTCAAAGGAGCGAGGCGAACAATTGGCTATCGAGTATGGCATCAAGTTTATGGAGACCTCCGCGAAAGCCAGCATCAACGTGGAAGAAGCCTTCCTCACCCTCGCCAGTGATATCAAAGCGAAAACGGAAAAGCGAATGGTGAGTGGCGGTGAAAAAAGAAATAAAATAAAAGTTGGATGGGAAACAAAGAATCTTTTTTCTATAACAACGTGTGTGTGTGTGTGTGTGCGTGTTTGTGTATTCACAGGAGGCGAACAACCCACCCAAGGGCGGACATCAGCTGAAACCCATGGACAGTCGGACGAAGGACAGTTGGCTGTCCAGATGCAGTCTGCTTTGACGTGGCAACGTGCGCTCGGCACTGATGCGGCATGGTGGTAGCAACGATAGTGTATGTGGTAGTAGTTTTCTTAATTCCTGTTAGGTTCGGAAACCCTCCATACCGAGATCGAGCACAGTGTGGACATCAACAAACAAAATCAACATCAACAGCCAGCTGCCCCCCCTTCTCATAATGGAACAATAAAACGTAATGCATTATGAAACAGTTATTAAATAAAGTATATGACGGCAGTGCGTACGAAATATGAATAGGTATAAATAATATATTGATATAAATATATACGTATATAACTCAAGTTTAAAAGATCCAGCGTAAAAGATAAAGAAAGTGTGCAAAAGCAGCCAATCCGACCCGCCCGCGTCTTTCTCGAAGAGGTTTTTTAGTATTTACGGAGTTATGATTTTCTCTAGCAGCCATGGTTGTTGTCGATTTGTAAATTATTAATTGTAAAACGATAAAAAAAAAAATATATATGTATGTGTACGCATATGATTAGTTCCACCTATCCTTGTTTGCTCATTGCATATGTGTACTTTTTTTTGATAAATTTTTGCCATTTTGTTAAGAATACCGAGGATGTCCAGACGCACAATTACCCAACACATACGCCTCGAATTCTGTCCCTCACCCGATCGGATCCATACAAAATCTATATCGTAAATGTATGTGGTAGTTTCGCACAGCTGAGGGTGCTTATTATATTCTTAATCTTCACACACATTTCATTTTATAAGTTTGTATTGTATTTATTATGTTTTTTTGTCGCACACCCTAACGACTATGTCAATAATCATTATCGAAGATCGAAGCGAACGAAACGAAATTGAAATTAAAATTAAAAAAAAAAACAAAAATATAAAAAACACATACACAGCGCAGTAAAGTACATAGTGTGAAATTAAATGATAACTAATTGCATATTTGATATTAATTAATTACTTGTAATATTAATGATTAAACGTATACAATTTTATAAAAATAAATCATGTGCAAAACAAAAAATATGAATGGTTTTTGATAATCGAATGATCTAATTGGGTTTAAGATTATTTTATAGTTGGAAATATGTTACGTGGCAAGTAAATTGAATTGAATTTTTATATGGAATCTCCTCTATATAGGCATTATGATTTATTAATTAGCGAAAACTGTTATATGCTTTTCTGCGGAACCCCCAAAGTAGGCAATGTCTTTTACTATGTATAATACCGTATAGCCATTTATTCTACAGAGCCATACAGTCATTTTTTTAAATTATTAATTTAATATCCCATCCAAAAAGACGTAAAACTTGTTATATTAATTTGTATATTTTTTAAAAACTGTCCTTGAAACGACTGGACGATCTTTAGCTTAAGATAAACAGAGGGGTTTGTCAAAAACTTAATTATAAATACAAGTAGATTGTACGATACGAACACTTCGATAGCTGGAGAAGGGCTAGGAGTTTAAAGCACACACATACACACAGGGAAACAGGCTCGGATTGGGGGAAACGAAGTACACGAAAACATTGCGACACGAGGGACAGAACATGTAGCGGTGCCTGGCGGTAATCACATGGGTATATGATAGGCCCACAAGCTATAACTAGGAGGAATTGCACGTGGATGATTGACGGCGTGGCCGGCGGGTTACGCCTGCGGCAGGTTCTGGTAGTAGGTGGCCAGGATGCTCCATGCCTCTGGCTCCATGAAACCGTCTGGCGGACTGGCGCCAGTTTTGGCCAGGGTGCGCATCTTGGTCCCCGAGATGAACTCGAACTCGTCCTTGCGCTTCGGCTCGAAGAAGGCCATCTTGCTGGCGCTTTTGTCGTAGGCAGCTACCCGGAACGGCAGGATCTGGTAGACACAAAATAATTCATTTATTTTTGCTGAATAATATGCAAGATTGTTTATTCTACTCACCTCCATGCTATCCAAGCCTTGGGCCATCTTCAGCACCCGAGCTCCGTGCGTTGCATCGTAGAGGTTACCGTCTGGATAGGCCTGCTTGTCGGGATGAGGCATGCCCGCCGGGTCACGGCCCACAATATAGAAATTGGCGCCGGCGTTCATGCGAGCTTTGGCATGCCACTGCACCTCTGTGGGTCCGGCGTACATCATTGGCGAGGGGAAGATGGCCAGAACAGTGTCTTCCCGCCTAAGGACACCGGCATCGAGGACCGCCTGATGCTGGCGCATACGCACGTCGAGCGGAACATCGTCGTCCTTAGTCCAGCCGCCCAGAGGATGAAGCAGGAGAACCGGCTGCTTGAAGCCTCGTTCCAGGAGTTGGCGCCGAGTGTCCTGCATGAGCAGAGCGTGTCCGTTATGAATGGGGTTACGCAGCTGGAAGGCGAAGATGGCGTCGGCGTTCAGTTCCTTGAACCGCTTCCGCAACTCATTGGGCGTCAGTCGGTACTGATCCAGTCCATCGTCCCAGCGGATGCGCTCGATGACGGCCAAGTCGCCGCCGACCAGATACTCGCCGGATTCGTACACCTGTTTGCTGTACGGATGCTCTGGGTTGCTGGTGCCGAACTGCCGTGCCAGGCGCTCCTCCTTGCGCTGGTAGTAGAACTCGGGCCGGCGAAGAATAGCCACCGCCTTGCCCTGGTACTTGAGGGTGAGCGAAGAGCAATCGTTCAACCGTTCCTTGTCCGCCTCACTGGCACTGAGCACGATGGGCACCGAGTGGTTTTCGCGATAGGATCCGTCCATGCCACTCTGCAGGGTGTTGAAGTGCAGCGTCTGAAGGTACTCATCCTCGCGCATGAATCCGCGCAGAGGATAGGCCCATCCCTCGGCCAGGACCTGCACCCACTGCAGCTCCACGGTGCTGATCTCCAGACTCTGCAGCGACTCTGCCTCATGACGCAGCGCCTCCGTGGCAATAGCCTCGCTGGGATACAATTCCGGCAGCAGATCGACGTCGCGCAGCGAACGTGGAATGATGCCTTCCTGCTCCAGCAGGGTAACCAGCTCCTGAGTGGACTCGCGCACCGTGTAGCCATGGGTGTTGACCACCAGCTCCGGCTTCTGAGGACGCTCGTACTCCTGGGTGATGCCGGTGAAGCCCTTGATGACACCCTCGCGCGCCTTTTTGTACAGACCCTTCACGTCCCGCGTCTCGCACACGTCCAGGGGGGTGTCCACGAAAATCTCGTAGAACTTAAGTCCCGCATCCTTGTGGATTTTGCGGGCCATCTCGCGGTCATCGGCGAAGGGGGACACGAAGCTGCAGATGGCTACCACACCGCTGTCGGCAAATAGCTTAGCCACCTCGCCCACCCGCCGGATGTTCTCCTCCCGGTCGGCGGGCGTGAAGCCGAGGTTCTTGTTCAGCCCAGTCCGGATGTTGTCTCCATCCAGGCCGTAGGCGGGGATGCCCCTGGACACCAGATAGGCTTCCAGTTCAAAGGCAATAGAGGTCTTGCCAGCACCACTAAGTCCTGTAATATAGAAAGGATTATTTTCTAGTATCTCTGAGCCTTATATGCTACCCTATCCTTACCCGTTAGCCAAACTGTGCATCCTCGGAATCCCCGGCACAGGCCCAGATTCTTGCCGCGCGTCTCCCGGGTGACATGGTGCTTCTGTTCGGTCACATTCGTCGCCACTTGAAGGCACTGCAAAAGAGCCAGAAGCGGAACAGAAATAAATCGGGTTTAGCTTTCGAAATTATCATAAATTAATATTCATGCCGAGATGGGATGGCGAAGGTGCCCGAGGCCCATTGGCGGGTTCTTTTTTGTCTTTCTGGACCGAGCCACAAAGCCCGAGCTCAGGTTGAAGCCGGAGCCAAAGGCAAAAGTCATCATCGGAATAGATCGCTTTGACCCCGCGGGCTATTGGTGCTGTAATTCTGCGTTCAGTTTGTTGACCTTCCGCAGAAGGTCGTGTTTGCGAAATCGCGTTGAGAATTATGCGATATTATATACAATATATATGTATAACCCAGATGGCTCTCAATCTATGAGTGCGGATTTTGCATGGTTGGGAAAAGGGGTTAAGGCACAATGGAGTTTTCTATCAATAAACAAAGCTTCCCTAAAGAAAAATATACAAATTTTATATGGTAGGTATGCCCGACTTAAAAGTGGGTCACAGTGTCTTATTCCTTTCCCCTTCCCCAACAGATTTCATCAATTTCACGCCAATTGAACAAGTTGATCATCATATTTAATTGTTTTGAATGACAACGTTTCAGATAGACTACTACTATGTGAGACTACTAGGCCTTACCCTTCTCTTGATATGAGGATAAAATCCAATTGGAGGATTCGGCATAGTTTTTTATGTAAATTCTTAGATGCTTGGGGTTACTTTAATTTTGTCACTGTATTTCTTGGTTTATTATTCGATTCACATTGAACACTGATAACAGTGCAGATTCGATTCGGATTCAATGGCTATGGAGACAAAGTCCGGATGCAAAATTATTTCCGTCATAGACACGCGGCGAGAGTCGAAGGCAGACTGAAAGTTTTCAATAATATTTACGGTATTATATGGCGTGCTCTGCCCCCAAAGCTACGGAGAATGGGAGAGGGAAAGAGAGATCACTCATTGGAGTCTTTCTCAGGCCCCCCCCATATCTCATTTCCATTCTTCTACTCCATATGGAGAAAATGTTTAAACAGTCGGTCGGGCCAGTCTTCTGTTTGGTTCTGGATCCCCCTCTCCACATCTATTCCGGACTAGTGATTGCTTAATAATCTCTCGACCCTGTGGATCTTGGCTAGAATTTGGCCAAAGTTCGGAAGGTTCTGACTATATAGAACCCAAGAAACCGAACCTGTTTCTAAGCCTCTTTAAAATGTGTTGAAAGAATCTTAAGAAATGGCATATTTATTGAAAGCCTAAGGCAACAAAACTCGCAGTAGGAATTCGTTCAAGATACTTGACCTACACAGATCTAATCTTGTAGCTCTAATCTTATCTTTAATTAAGTACCAAGTGGGAAAATTAGAAGCTCACTTGAAAGATTATTTTTATTAAATTTTATGTTGGGAGAGATGGGGATCTCTTTCGGTGGTGATCTCAAGCAAAATAAAACTTACCGCATCGCTTGATTTTCCGTCATTTGGAAAGCAGCACTTCGGGGAAGCAGCAGCATAGAGGCTGTTATTGTTATTGTTATTATTAGGATAGTGGCCAAGCGAATTGGCACATCGGGTAAACATTTTTCCACAAACGAAAAGAAGCAAACTGTTGACAGGCGAAAAGAAAGCGGCAGACTAACAAAGTACTCTTTGATAATTAAACGGGCGAGAGTTTATGTATTTTCGAGCGAACCTGGCCCGAACGAACCGCGGCTGAAACCGAAACCAACAACCGCCAAAAACAAAACCAAAAACCCGTGAACTTTCTCGTCGAAGCTCAAAACTGCAACTGAAATACCACAGCCTGCAGCCGAGACTATAATACAGTAGCGGCCACGTCGGCAGATACTTCCAAGAGGGGGGGCTGGTCCACATAGGAACTTGTTTATGACGGTATTTGGCCAAGATACTTCTCATAGTGAGAGTATAGTTTGCTTTCCTTGTTTTGTTTTGGTTTAAGATAAACAATTTATAAAAAACAGCTAAGTACATAGCACCCTTAACTGGGTAGTAAAGATATCAAGAAGCTTTTTAAAATATTATTACTAACATAAAGATAGCTGATAACTATCTAACTAAGATCTAAGATTTCTAACCTAAAGATAGCTTTTGTAGATTTAGTATTTAAACAGCCATAAACATTTAAAACATTTTGTTTATTAAAAAGGTGTCAAGTTTAAAAATAGGTTTTAAATTTTACTGAAAAATAGTTTACAATATTTCTAGTTGAAAAGCCTTATAACTTTATAACTTTATTATTTTTATGGTTTATACCCTACCCTATAAGGCCTAGAAAGTAACCAAAAATAAAACAATAAACTACTGAAAAAGTGTGATTCATAAAACTACCTTATAAAATATAACAACTTAAAGATACTGAAGACAAGTTAACACGCTGGTCATTCAACTTGGCAACTAAGGCGGCGGCCTGTTGACCAAGTTTCAACTACTTTTGACCAGCCCCAAAACATTGCCAAGTCGGGCTCATCCTAAAGCACAAGTTGTTTACTTTTTGTAAAGTCGTCTCGGAAGACTTTCTTTCTATTTTGAACCTGTTTTAGCCAAAAGTAATAACATTCGGTGTGGTAACCAGTTGTTTGTAAGGAAATAGTGTTGCATGTTGCATAAGTTCAATTTGTTTTTAACTTTCCAAGGAGGGGGGTCATTACTTGTGATTATCAATGACGGGTCTTTTCTCTAGAGGGGACTGTAAAAAAAACTTTAGCCTGATAAGCAAATTAAATAAAGTACTCTTGAGCTAAATATTGGTTATCGTCCGTATATGTATATATGTGCATAAGCCATGTGTACATATGTACATATGTGCTTTTATTTAATGCCTGGCTAAAGCTTAAAATAATAAATGTTTAAATTCGCTATTCGCTACAGGAAAATATGACGTCTGCAATTAGTAGAATCAACTTAATCAAAATTATTGCTGACTAAACATTTTTAGAAAGAAAAGGAAACATCATGGCCCTTACAAATCGCTTAAGTTCTATGATTATATAAAGCTTAATGGTTTAAGATTTTCTAGATAAATGTTACAAGTTTATAATTAGAAATATACCTACAAATATTATAGAAATCTTCAAGGGCATAAATGTATAGCCTTCCCTATTTTATTTTGTGATCTGCATCCATTTGGAAATACTTTGTAAAGATGTTACAAATTAGAACCAAACTTGAGATAGAACCTGGGTCAAATGAATCGCTACCTTATCAATTACGTGCATGTTGGATGCTATTTTGCAGTACATTTTCAAGCAAAATTAGGTTATTCCTCAAATGAGATTAGATTAGGAATAGGAAGGGGCGTAGAAAGCAGCCGTTTTTTGGGCAGTATTACGTGTCGCCCTAGCCATATGGAAGTTAGTGAGTTATGTACGTAGAAAGTAAGGGTGACGGCGATGCAATGAATGGAGGATCTGGCCCGGTAGCGGCTGTGTAAACATGGCTATATATATTCTTTAATTTCTCATTTATTTCATATCCGACACCTGAGCAAGTGCTCCAAACTTTTTATAGACAATTGTTTAAACAAAACCCATAACAAATACTGTTTAGCTTCCATCTGGGGCTTAATGGGGGTTCTAAGTATTTTTGGGGCCATGGCCACGTCTTCGGACTCACCGTCTTTTGACGTTTTTTGCTGCTCTCTGGCGCTTCGCTCATATCCGGACTGGAACTATTCGACCCACTAACACACGTCCTCTTGCCAAGCAATTGCAAGCAATACTGCGAAAAGTAGCACCTTTATTGGGCTGAGCTCGATTTGGGTCGAATTTTGGCTCAATCGATGAATGAAGTTTGCCACGGACGAGGTTTGGGGGTAGTGTCTCGGTTTCTACACAAGCATCTGCCTCGGGGCAGGGGGATTATTGCACAAAATTACTTTAAACTTATTTACAAATACACAAAACGAACAAACAAATTCACGAAAAATGTATAATTTCTAATTCACAAGAACACTGACACACACACAACATAAACATAAACGCCCACGCATACCAACGTAGACACGGAGGGCCAGCTGATTAGAGATGGGCCAAAACCCGATAGTTCTGCGATAAAGGAAATGCAAGATTCCAATATTTTTAATTTTTAAATTTTAAAAATGAATATATATTTTCACTTATTGAAAAATTTAATACATCAACATATTTTTTTTTTATTAATTTACAATAGCTTGAAGTTTAAACTTTTCTTTAGATTTGTAAGTTTTTAAATTGTTTCTTAATTTTAATACCTTTTTTGAATATTTTTTAAAAAACCGACTTTACGGCATTTTTAATTACTTTGTGTGTACGTTTATTGCAAATATGTACGTCTGATAAATAAATTAAAAAATAAGTTTTAAAATTATGGAGTGTCTAGAATCTAATAGGGTGGAGGCTGGTACTGCTGCTGCTGACCCATCATGTTTTGCCTCTGCAGCTGGGCCACCAGATTGGGTGTCTGCTGCTGGTTCATGCTCTGCTGCTGCGGCACCATGCCACCCACACCAACGCCCACGCCTCCTCCGCCGCCACCAACACCACCAGCGCCGCCGGCTTGCTGGGGACCAGCTCCCATGCCCCCGCCTCCGCCACCACCCATGCCCTGCATCTGCATCATCTGCTGGTGGCGCAACTGCTGCTGTTGCTGCTGCTGAAACTGTTGCTGGGTATTGAGTACTCCTGGCTTTCCGCCGCCGGCCGCCTGTTGCCTGGCGTAAGGCGGAACCTGGCCTGGACCTGGACCCATCATATTGGACATGGTTACGTTTGGCGCCTGGTTCATGTACTGACCTCGATTGCCGGCCATCATACCTCCGGGGACGCCTCTCTGTTGCTGTTGTTGCTGCTGTTGGGCAGCTGCCGCCGCAGCCATGAAGTCGGGATTGTTGCGGTTCGCCTGCTGCATCTGAGGATTGAAGTTTCCCATCATGTTGCCTTGTTGCTGCTGATTGGGGGCCATGCCCACCCCGACGCCAACGCCAACACCGACTCCTGCTCCGCCTTGCTGTTGCATTCCCTGCTGCTGCTGTTGCTGGTATTGGTTTTGGAAGTTCTGGAACTGCACTTGTTGCTGGGGCTGCTGCTGCGGTTGTTGCTGCATCATTCCCTGCTGCGACATGCCTCCCATGCCCATGTTGGGATTGTTGCCACCAGCTCCAACGCCCACTCCTACCCCAACTCCCACTCCAACGCCATTGCCTCCCTGGCCGCCACCAGTCTGCATCATCTGGTTGCCGTTCGGATTGACCATACCAACCATGCCTTGCTGCATCTGCTGCTGCATCATGGGGTTCTGGGGCATGCCCTGGCCGCCCATGTTCATTTGGTTCATCTGGTTGGGCGTCATGCCGGGTCGCATGTTGCCCCGCATGAACTGCTGCTGCTGTTGCTGGTTGGGATTCAGCTGTTGCTGCTGGGCGTTTTGCTGCTGCAGGGCATTGAAAGCGGCCAAGGCCTGCGGATTTTGTTGCGTGTTCATCTGCTGCTGCCGCATCTGGTTGGGATTCATCTGCTGCTGGGGGCCTGGCTGCTGTTGCTGCGCCTGTGGTTGCTGCTGCATGGGATTGAAGCCGGGGCCGCCAGGGCCCTGTTGTTGCTGCTGCTGTTGCTGGAAGGGATGGCGCTGGCGCAGCATCTGAGATAGAGCCTGCTTGGCCTGCGGCGGCCGTTCTATGCGATTGGCTGTAAAGAAGGAACACAAATTCAGGCTTCTATTCGTAAATCTGATGAGGCTAACTTACATTGCATATTCTGCTGGTGCGGTGCATACTGATTGTGGTATTGCTGCGGCGGCTGCTGCTGTTGCGGTGTATTGTGCCACTGTTGCTGTCCAGGCATGCCTTGCGGAGCTCCACCGCCGCCTCCAGGGCCCTGTTGCATAAAGTTCATCTGCGGATTCTGCTGCCCGTTGCCACCGCCAACGTTCAGCTGCTGCTGCAGCTGGTTGCCACCCATCTGCTGCATCTGCTGTTGCTGCATCATTGCATTCTGTTGCATCATGTTGTTAGGATTCGGTGCAAACTGTTGCATATTCATCTACAAATACATCAAATGAATCAAAAATATTATTCAAATTATCACTATGTGGTACCTAAACAAGGTCGAAAAGTGAGGTCTGGAATTTAAAATTTATAAAGTTTGCAGGATATTACCGAAAAAATGATAGTTTGGTTTCTCGACAAAGGTTGTATGGGTTGCTTTGTTCCAGCTTTTAAGAAATACACTTACCGGCATGTTCATTGGCATTTGACCCATCTGGTTTGGCTGCATCTGTTGCTGTTGCATGTGCTGCTGTTGTTGCTGCTGCTGCTGTTGCATCTGTTGCTGCTGCTGAACGTTCGGCGGCTGCTGGGGTTGCGGCGCCAGCTGGGGCTGCTGCGTCTGGTTGTTGACGGGTGGAGTCTTCGGGTTCTTGGGCTTACGCTTTCGCGTCGTTGTTCCCTTTCCACGACCACGTCCAGTGCCTCCCACCGGGGCGCTGGGAGATTGGTCCACTGAAGATGGCGTATCGGCCTTCATTTCGTCCTTCTGCAAGGATAACTGATTCTAATAAAGACATATAATGGTGAACCTTCAATACTTACTATGATCTTCTCCGGCACCGGCTCAATATCTTCGGGAGGCAGCGGTAATGGCTCATAGTAGTAGCTGCTGGGCTTGACCAGGCTGTGCGTGTGGTATTTGAGATTGCGATGGGCCTCCTCATAAGTTAGGGGCTTCCTCTCCAATTTAACGGCTCCGAACCAGACCCACGATAGTGGCGCCGGGTTCTTATGGCCTTCCAGGATGTCCCATACGCTGATGCGCTGCTTATCTGAGATTCGCAGCTGCTTCTTATCCATGTCACAGATCTTGTTACCCTTGGTGTCCACTCCGGCATGCTCGCAGGCGATAACCTACCGAGAAATATTTGAGTTATGTGATAATTAAATAGAGATGTAGATGACTTACCTCCGTGGGCTGCTTGTACAGTGGCAACAGCTGCCGGATGACCCGAATGGAGGCATTATTCTTCTCGCCAATTTCTTTCTTCAGCTTTTTCATCAGGTTTAGGTAGTTCTTCTTGTCGTCCCGATCCGATTGGCTGTCCAACAGAGTCGAATGCACCAGAGTGGCCAGCATGTCTACCACCGTGGTGAAGAGTTCACGGTTGCAGCTCAAGTCGACCACCCCCTGGCACACCAGTTGGGCCAAAAGGATCGCCCAGTCGGTGGTGGGTGTGCTGTTCTTCTGGATTGCCTCGAACATCCCACCCACCAGAGAGAAACGGAGCTGCAAGGCGTCCAGGATTTCCTCGCGGGCTTGTGGCTCGTCAATGCCTCCGATGGTGTCCAACTAGTCCAAATATTAGGATTTTTTATTATTTATTTTTAGGAAAGAAGCTATGAACTCACCTCAGAAAAGGACTGCAGGCATTGGGAGAGCTGGGCATAGAGACTGACCAGCAGGTTCTCCTTATACTCGTCCTGTCCTTTCAGACAAGTTAGGATAAGACCCAGGAATGGTTGGTAGTTCAGGGGCATCTTTTTGTTGCGAGGAGCTGCTCCGCCCAACCCGTAGCTGTTGCTGCTGTGGCAACTGTTGCTTTTCTCCCTCTCGTCTCCGCTTCCGGAGCTGTTGCAATCCGACTTGGATACCTTGGAGAAGTAGTTCATGCTCTCCAGCACCTGGCCCGCCACCCTCAAGATCCGCCCCTGCACAGCCGGCGTCAGCTTTGCGATTAACGGCGCCACTAGCCAAGTGGAGGGCTTGGGTTTGTGGGTGGCTTTTAGAGCTCCTGGTAGGACGACTTCCTCCATATGGAAGACGTCTATTGCAGCACGGGCCACTGTATCCAGCCACACGTTTAGTTCCGCGTTGTTGCTAAGCGACTGCCGGTACATGAGCTGCAAATCCAGCCATGAGATGCGCAACGTCCACTGGCCCAGGTTCTCGAGGATGCGAACGATCATGGCCTTTTGGTCCAACTCGGATATGATGTTGAATTCAGCCTCCGGGTAGCAGATCATGTGCAGCACTCGTTGCGCCTGCTTAGCAGTCAGCATCTCGTCCATGATCATGTCGCACAATTGCTCGGCGTTCTTAAGGCACCTTTCAAGGACGTGCTCCTGGGCACAGATCTGTTTAAGCACCGCCTGCGCGAACTCCAGCAGTGAGATCTGTTCCAGTCCTCCTCCACTGGATGGTTGCTGCATTGTTTCCGGCTCACTAGTTAAGCTACTGCCCATCTGAAGGTCACTGGTGCCCAGAATCTGGCTGAGATCCGCCGGCCTCTGCTCATTGCTCTTCGGTGTGCTACCTGGATGAACAGGCGTACTGAAGCCACTCCGTCGGCCGCTCCCGAAGGCGCCGCCTAGACCACCCGAGGAAGATCCTCCAGCAGCCAGCGGTGTTTTTAGGGCCGCGTTGTCCACCACTATAAGAATAGCCTTGAGCACCGCCAGCACCGCAGCTATAGGAATGGTCTTGTGGGCGCCCACTAGCAAGTGCCTGTCACAGCTTAGTCGGATGCTGAAATCGTTTCCCACAGCGTGCAGCGGATTGGGGGAGGTGCTCACAGAGTACATTCCCGGCTGGGGAATCTCCAAGGTCTTGAATAACTTCAGCACTAGGTGGCAAGTGAGTCGGGCTCCTGCTTCCGCATCTACGCTCAATTCGGCGCCTCCGGAGCTCACAGATCGCGCCAAGGTGGGTAGGGCAAACTTGCTGACGAAATCCGCCAGGGAGAAACAGTGCCTGGCCACCAGAATGCACACGAACACGGCCAGGGCGTTGTGCGTCTTAGTCTGCCCGATGTCCACCTGGCCGCCCTGGCCCAGATGCGGGTAGCGAGGACTCTTACTGCCGCTGCATAGGCTCTGCAAGGCGGCGATCCACTCCTCAGACAGCACGTTGCAGCTGGCAGTTAGCTCGGCGCATGCCAAAGCCACATCATTAAGCCGCTCGTTGTCGGTTTCCCGGCAAACGGTGATGACTGCGTTGGAAACAAAGCTGTACACGTTCGCCGGCGACTCGTGCAGAGTGCGCAGCCAATGGGGCTCCAGCTTACCGCCGCGGCGTGGCGCCACAAACAGTTCCTGCAGCAACTGGGGGTTATAGCCTTGTGGCGGAAGGCTGAAATCCAGAAATAAATCAATCATTTTGTAGAGTAATTTACTAGCCGACTTACCTCAGCTGCTCTGGTGTATTGAAGATATCCTTGAAGCGCTTGATGCACTGCAGCTGCTGATAGTACTCCGCAGACTGTTCTTTTCCTTGCAGAAGGACACAGGACTCGTGCAGATCGCTTAAGTACGCCAGGATGCAGCGTTCCGCCGAAGAGCACTCGCTGGGATTACTAACGTGGCGAATGGTGCGACAAACGCCCTCAAACACAGACAGCGTTTGTTCCGGCGAGAGGAGCAGGCAACTGTGGTACCGTCGCAAGATGCTTATAATGTAGAGGGCCAACGAAGTGGTGTAACTGCGCACCAAGTTCGACTTTTTCAACTGCAATTGATGCTCGACTTCGGGCAACTCCTTCAGCAGGCTGTCGCATAGTTCCAGAAGACTGTAGATGTTCAGCGCCAGCTCCATGAGGTCGAACAGAAACGCCACATGCTCCTGCACCGGCAGATAGTTGTTGTTGCCCAGCGCGAATCCGTTGAGCTGCTCCAGCACGTTCGCCGCACACTGGGCGGTGACCACATGCTGGTCGAAGTAGGCCATCTGCTGGCACTTTGAAGTGGTGGCCTCAAAATTGAACTCGTTCCTCGAGTGCTTCTTGACGTGCCCGGCAGCAGCCACATCAATGCTGAACTTCTTGGTGAAAAGCTTACCAATCTCCTTGGCCATCTTCTTCACGGCATGCTTCTTTTCATCCCTTTCCTTGCCGACGCCGAACAGCAGAATATACCGCTGATTGCTTTCACTGCTGTAGCTACTCATGCTGGGGTCATCCTGCGGAATGGGAAAGTGTTTGGTGTACACATAGTGGCGGGAGATAGTGCCAGTGCCCCCCGTACTGGTATCACTATCGCCGGGTGGACCAATTTTCGGGCTATCGGGCGGCTCATGCTGCTGGCCCTTCTCCTTGATGTTCTGCACTATCTTGTCCAGTTCGTAATCCACGTTTGAGTCATCCTGTTCGTTATGTTTGAAATCAAGGCCTCCAAAGCCATCGTCGTCGAACTCATGCGTTGTCGTTGTCGGCGGAGCCGGCGGTGGTGGCGATGTTTTGGTAGCTGTAGTCCCGGATTTGTTGACCAGGACAGACTCCAGCAGAAGATCTCCACGCGAGATGAGTGTGTGCATGTAGGCATTGTGCGAGAAGACGTCGTGCCTTATTAATGCGCTGAACAGCTGAACGAGATTGGTGAATTCTGTACGCTGCTGGGAACTGCCCGAATGCTCATCCAATACTGGAGCGTCGTGGTCAAGGAAGTGCATCAGAACGTGTTGGAAAACGGGCAGACCATCGATTAGGCCAGCACCTGAGGCCAGAGAATCCTTGTCGTCCTTGTCGCTGGACTGTTGATCTGCTGGCGTGCTCGTCACATCGATTTGACGTTTGTCCAGCAAGCTGGCTACCACCATGGCCCGGTGTTCGCCCCATCGCTGCCCGGAAACGGCCCACTCACAAAGGATTCTCACAGTGTCCTTGTCCTGCTTCGGTTCGTAGGCAGGACGAGGCTGCTGCTGCTGTTCCTGCTGATCTTCGTCTCGCCGCCGACTAGTGCTGGGGAATATGTGGGCGTACAGTGTGTCGATGCTGTTCCCCTGATCCAAGCGATCAAAGCAGTGCGTGTCCAGGTGGTCCAATGTAGCCAGTACTCCGGTATACTGATTCTTTCCAGCGTTAAGCCACTTGGATGCGAACCAACGCTGCTCTGCGTGTTGAGTTCGAAGGACAATGTCCGCCTCTGCGGCTCGCAGTTGGCGTCGGATTTCAAGATTGGTCCGCGGACACCGGGTTGGCATTGGCAGCACGGAGGGTGCCAGCGGCAGGTGGTCCAGTGGGCTTCCCACTAGCACAGAGGTAGCCCGGTGGGCTGGGATGCCACTCCACACCAGCGCCGTGGGGCATTCAATAGTAATTATCTGCAGAATGGTGCTGAGATAGAGCACTACGTCGCGGTGGTGCGGGCAACTCATCTGTTCCTGCAGCGCCAGCTCATAAGGGTCCTGCTGCATTCGGTGGTCGTCCAGCTCCTTGATCGCTTGCTGCTCCACGGCCGTGTTTAGCAACTGGGCCAACTTTTTCGCTACAATGTAGGCCATTTTCCGGCACAAACGTTCCGATTGCACAAAGTCGTGCATATATTGCAGGGCGAAACTTAGAACCAACTTCTTGAGCGGCTCATCGAAGCTCGCCTGGGTGCGCATCTTGTCGAGTAGGTCAAGGATCCAGTTGAGGAACTCCTGTCGGTCCAACAGAGACTCTTCGTACATATACTTGCTCAGCTGGTGGCAGTACTTCCAATATTTTAACGCGTTTCGGCTATCCTCAAACTGGCTTCCGATGCCGGAGATGCTGGAGCCAGGCGGCACCGCAGCACCAACACCAGCAGCTCCTCCCACCACTGACGACCCCGGTGCAGATCCTCCCAGCCCCACGGCTGCCGGAAGCACACTGCCGGATCCTACTCCGGGTCCTGCCGAGCCCTGTTGTCCATTTGCCGGGCTGTGTATCGGTGGCAGCGGACTGGCCATGCTGGGTACCGGAATCACATTAGATGGAGCACTGGAACCTGCGGTGGACCCTGGACCGCTCGAAGAGGTGCCATTGGTTCCACCAACAGATCCTGGGGCTGTCAGACTCGGTGTATTGGAGCTATTTGAGTTATTCTTATCGTGAGCTAAAAAATAAAGAAATTATTAGAGATTTTATACTGGTGGTCACCGGAAGTACTTACACTGCTGGTAATACTCCTGCAGCTTGGGCAACAGCTCCTTCATAAACTTGATCATATTGCCTGTCCACTCTGCCGCTGGATCGTAGATGCTGCGCTTTTTGTTCTTTGACTCGGTGAAACTTAGTGTGTAGGCGGCGCTCAGCTTAATGAACCAGGTGGCGCGCTGCATGTTCACCTGGTTCTCGCATAGAGTTATGAAGATCTCCTCCTTCTTGTTGAAGGAGGGCGCCCGTTTGGCCAGACTGAGAAGTGGCTTGTTTCCAGCAAGGTCCTTGAACCAGGCGTCAACGGTGCATTTCCGCCGCGGTGAGACGGGCCAAAAGTTGTCCTTGCAGTTGATCTGCTGCTTCTTTCGCCCAGTGTCCGGCAGGGTCATCAACTCCTCCTTTTTGGCCAAAACGCCACTGAAGAAGGCGCTTACCTTTCCAGCATTTACGTTTGAGTTGTGGGCTGTGCCAAACTCGTCGGACAAAGGAGGGGTCGTGGTGAAGCCGTGTTTTACATTCGTGGGCGTCAGTTCGTCCTCGCGCTGCTTTGCGTCCTGCGGGTAGATGTCTGGTGGTCCCAAGCGAGTCCGCTTCAGCGGCCGCTTCTCCTGCAGCATGGACAGCATGTCGGCGGCCCTTTATTACGATTTCCTTAATATTTATTATGAATTTTCGCTGTTCGCTGCCAACAAACAAGACTGTAAATATTAGTGGTGGTGCGAAAAGAACGCGATAGGCGAATGCACCGATAGGTCGGCGGCAGTCGCGGCTGAAGATCTCCCATCTCTAATGGCTTGGTCTAAAGGGGTATTCTAGTCCTAAAACTTAAAAAAATAGTATTTTCTGAATTTAAAGTCCCAAAATCTAACCATAAAGTATAAATTTAAAAAAAAAATTAATAATTCATATTTTGGTATATTTTATATACTTTATTTTTGAATCAATTGTAATAAATTGAAAAATGTTTATAAAATTGATACAGATTCTAGCAGCCTATATTATATAAATTATGTTATCAGTTTTTTTTTGGTTACGAGTATATAAGGTATCTAAATAAATTTTTAAAGAAAAAATTAACGATGTGCAATAACAAAATAATACCACTTAATGTGATAAAATCACGAATAAAGCTTTATAGTTTAAAAATATTTTGTAGGGATTTTTGGTAATGAATGAAGGAAATTTCCGTTTTATACCGAAGCCTCAAACCGCTTGACGATCGAATTCAGGTTCGTCTGCATAAAAGTGATCGTTGCTAGTTATTCCATCGCTGCACTCAAAATGCAAACATAGCATTTTCAAAGGGAAATCGGCCGGTAGCTGAAAATCGAATTTTAATATATAAGCCAAAATGCACTAGACAAAAGAATATATTGACTTACTCTTTCCATGATGTCGTGCCTGATGTCCGTGGCAGCGGCGTACAGTTCCAACGGCTGCCAGGTTGGGCGCCTACCCAGACTCCCCAGAGAATCAAGGACAAAGGTGTCCGTAATTCCCAGACAGTAGCATATGTTAAGATAACGCAGTCCAACGTTGTTGGCCACCAGACGTGTGAGCTCCGTCTCACCTATTTCTCTCGAAGCCTGAATGGAAAGGCACTCTAGCTGGCGTAGCCCAGCTAGGTGGGTAACGCAAAAATCGTCTCGTGGCTTGCATACAAGCCACTTTAACGACTTTAAGGCACTGATATACTGCGCCTGTTCCTCATTAATCCAACGCTTTCGATGGAGAATGAGATATTGCAGTTGTTCACAGCACTGACTTCTCGCCAGCGTTTTAAAGAAGCGCGTCTTAAGCTCCTCCGGGCAGTGTATTTGAAGAAACCTTAGGTTCGAGAATTGGGGCAGTACTAGAAGATCGGCGTCGGATTCGTTGAACGATAGCTTCTCCAGTTGGTGGCAACTAGAAATCAAGCTCCTTAGTGTACTGGTGGTCAGGAAACGCTTAGCGTTGCGAAGCTGTAGGCATCGAAGGTTTCTCATGGACCTAACGATTGTAACGAACTCGGAAGCTGTGACCTCGTCGTACAAGCCCAGTTCCTCAAGCTCGCTGAAGCTCCGCACCTCTTGCACTGCAATGGAAATACATTAGAGTGGTTCCTTTAAATCGTTTAGAAACAGAAGACTTACACTCCTTTCTATCAAAACTCTCCAAGCTTAAGCTGGTGATGTGCGGCAGATGCCGCCGTATTGCTTTTATAAGGTCCTTGCTGGTGCTCTTGTAGTTTCGGACGTGCACCTTGCGCAGCGAGGTGATCTTCAAGAGATAGGACTGCGTTTTAGCCACAGTCGCGTTGTTGATGGATATGCTTTCCAGCCGATAGCAGTGTCTGCTGATGAGTGGCCACAGTTGCAACGGGTGGTCATCGTCAAAATAAGACTCAAGACATCGAATTCGTCCTCCGCACAACCACAAGAACGTGTGCCAGTCTTCCAGGGTGCGCAGATTCGTGTCCCTATCGACTACCTTCCGGAAATGGTGTCGGTGCAGATGCAGGAAAGCGTCCCGGAAAAGGCGGCAGCATCGGGCCAGATGCAATTGGTCCTCTAGTCCGAGACAACTGAATATCAGCAATATGCACTTTGGATCCAAATCCAGAATGTTAGTGATGCGAGCCATTATCTTGTGTCCGTGGTCCTCATATCCCTAATCCTAGAAGGAGTGATTCAGTGCTAAAAGGCTCCAACTCTCCCCACCCTTTGTTTACAAATTATATCTTAGTGATGGAGCAGCTTCGATGGAAATTCCATGACATCGATAACATTTCCCCAATCCAGTTTGCAGCGCCATCAGTGGAAAAAATGTGAACTTGTCGATGCAAAACAAACAATTTCTAATTGAAAATAAATAAGAAAAATGTTTCCAAAGATTCTTTTTATGATAATTATGAATTAATAACTAATAAATAATCAATATTATGGTTCTTAATATCCCCACAATTCGGTAGTAGTTTTAGTTTACATCGCTTGGCAACTCTGACCAAAATGCGAATGGCACTTGAAGAAGAAGCTGCGTCAGAGGGAGGAATTTCAACAAATTACCGAGGAAAAAGGCTAGCAACGGGAGAAAAAAGCAGTGTGTGTGCTCTGGCTAGTGCATAACTCCTCACCACACAGTGACACACAGCCGGGCAGGGAAACGGGACGTCGGAGAAATCACAAACAACTGCCCAGAGGATCCCACAATACATCCATAAAGCCCAGGCACAGCGCAAAACAAACACAACGCAACACACACAACTCGAGGAGAGACCACAAGCAGCTTAGATGATGAGCAGCAGAACGGACACGGACGGGGCCTCGATCAGATTCAGTGACCACACTCTGGACAAGGCCACCAAGGCGAAGGTGACGCTGGAAAACTACTACAGCAACCTGGTGACGCAGTACGGTGAACGAAAGCAGCGCCTGGCCAAGCTAGAGGCCCAGTTGAAGGACGAAAGCCTGACAGAGTCGCAACGCCAGGAGAAGCGCCTTCAGCATGCGCAAAAAGAGACGGAATACCTGCGCCTTAAGCGTCTTCGGCTGGGAGTCGAGGATTTCGAGGCGCTGAAAGTGATCGGACGAGGTGCCTTCGGTGAGGTGCGACTTGTCCAAAAGAAGGACACAGGTCATGTTTATGCCATGAAGGTGCTACGCAAGGCCGACATGCTTGAAAAAGAGCAGGTGGCACATGTACGGGCAGAGCGCGATGTTCTCGTCGAGGCGGATCACCAATGGGTGGTCAAGATGTACTACAGTTTCCAGGTGAGTGACTCGTCAGCTGCACCACCAATATTACCACCGAAACCACAACATAAAGGGAAGACAAGTGTGAAAGCGGGGAGCGGAGGGAAAGAAGGTGCAAAGCAGCGCGCATAACAAAAGAATTGTGTTAAACACGGAAAAAAATCAATAAACCAATACAAGTGCAAATGCCAAAAGCGCCTTGCCAATCATATGGTCACCTCTCTCCCTCTTTCTCTCGCTGTCTCTCTGCCTTTGTTGTTGCAGTTCCCTCGCTTCTTCTTCTTCTTGGTGAAAGTTCTTGATACAGGCATACGTGCCTATAACGTACAAAAGGGTTGTTTTCAAGGTTTCGTTTGAATATTATGTGGTTTGGTGATAAATTCAATTAATAATTGCATTTAAATTAATAATTTCATTTGAAAATAATAATGAATCTTTGCATATTCACAGGACCAAGTCAATTTGTATTTGATAATGGAATTTTTGCCCGGTGGTGATATGATGACCCTACTTATGAAGAAGGACACTCTGTCCGAGGAGTGCACACAGTTCTATATCAGCGAGACGGCCTTGGCGATCGACTCGATACACAAGCTCGGTTTCATACACAGGGACATAAAGCCAGACAACTTGCTTCTCGATGCGCGGGGGCACTTAAAGGTGTGTTTTAATAACTATCACTCTAAAAATGTAGATTAATAAAGGTCCATATTTGAATTTCAGCTCTCAGATTTCGGACTATGCACCGGATTGAAAAAATCGCATAGAACAGACTTCTACCGAGACTTGTCGCAGGCGAAACCATCCGATTTTATTGGCACTTGTGCCAGGTAAGTGTCTAGAAATCTATAAGAAATTCATTAAACTAATAACTTTATTAAAATTGCAGTCCCATGGATTCAAAGAGACGAGCCGAGTCCTGGAAAAGGAACCGACGTGCCCTCGCATACAGCACGGTGGGTACGCCGGACTACATTGCGCCTGAAGTTTTCCTGCAGACTGGATACGGACCCGCTTGCGACTGGTGGTCCCTTGGCGTCATTATGTATGAAATGCTTATGGGTTATCCGCCATTCTGCTCGGACAATCCGCAAGACACCTACCGCAAGGTAATGAATTGGCGCGAGACGCTGATTTTCCCCCCGGAAATCCCCATATCGGAGGAGGCAAAGGAGACGATCGTGAACTTCTGTTGCGAGGCAGACCGGCGGCTGGGATCCCAGCGCGGTCTTGAGGACCTCAAGTCGGTGCCTTTCTTCCGGGGCGTCGACTGGGAGCATATACGTGAGCGACCCGCGGCCATTCCCGTCGAGGTGCGTTCCATCGACGATACTTCCAACTTCGACGAGTTTCCCGATGTGTCGCTGGAAATACGTAAGTTACTGGAAACTAATGTAAAGATTTTAAATAATTTAGCATTGAAATTTATAGCATCGGCGCCAATACCGCAGGGCGGTGAAATCGCCAAGGACTGGGTCTTTATTAACTATACGTACAAGCGGTTCGAGGTGCGAAATCTGGAGTGAAGCAGTAGCTGGAGCTTGGGCAGAGCTTGATTGGAGCAGAAGCAGCATGATGTTTGCCGCACTTTGCCAACCATTTTATCACCACCACAGCCGTCGCAATCGTCTCTCTAACACCATCACCACCAAGAGCATTCTCCACGCTAAACGAAAACCCAATTTTCCTTTTTGAATGTCTTACCTACATGTGTATTTAAATACTAGCTAACATTTGTGATTCCAAACAAAAAGATGAATACGAGTATGATAACGAGAACAAACGATGTATTGTATGTAAAAAGAAAACATATTGCTTAAAGCGTCACCCGCGCCTCGAGTTAGGTTAAACGCTATACTAATCCCCCCCATTGTCCTTCCACATTGGCTTTGTTTAACCCTAATCTTAACCGTTTGAACGTTGTGTTTGTAAACCTAAATCCTGAATTAAGGACCCCTTTGGCAATTTTTTATATATATATACTATATTGTTTACTTCATTGGGCAGCAGCAAATTACCCATAAATTTATTATTTAGCCAATTGAGAAATGTTATAAATTTTAGGCACGTTTATTGTACGTATATGTTTGTATCATTATTAATTATAAAACACAAACACATTATACATAATGAAATCCCCCTCAAGGTCTATCTCAACATACGGATGCGGATCGAAAATCTATCACACAAATTAGTTACTAACGCCAAACAGCAACAAACGCAATCTTAGACAGCGAAATAAACAAAACTATGTTTAAATATCGGTTTCGTTCTATGTACACCCCTCCCCACCCACTCTCACGGATCTATATATATATATATATATATATAATTATATATATATGCTGTAGCTCTTCCCCCCTGGAGTTTTAGGTTCCGAGTAATTGTAGTTTGAGCAAAAGGAGAATTATTGAACAAGTTACCGAGTTACCGCTGGCAAGTATAAATCGAATTATATAGCAGACACTATCCCGAGCAGTTGCAAAATGCAAACTTAAAGTAATTGATAACATACCTATAACTAAATTAAACGAGTAAACAAGTTTTAAGAAATTATTTTTGGTAATAGAATACAATAATAGTAAGCATACTGATAATTCGATAATAATGCAACACAGCAACATAAAATGCAATAATAAATGAAACATGTGCATAATAACTAACAAACGTTAAAATTGGATTTTATTTTGTGGATCTAGGTAAGTCTAGACAAATCGATAAGGACCTCCCCACTTTTCATACACAAATTGTTTAAAAATCAAGTTCCTTGGATGATTTATTATATTTCAAGATCTGTGTCATGTTTTAAGAAACGATGAAGTGGTTTACATATTTCTGCTGCTGGTAGAAAATATGCATCTCCAAAACAATATTTAAAAAAAAGTATTTAAGGATACCAAAAAGGAACACCACATAACGTAGACTTTGTACATTTAAATGTATGTATATATTTCTTCGATCTGTATCTGCATTCTTTACTTGCGTGTTTTGATTTATGATGTGAATGCAATCATTGTTTTTTTTGCGGTGTAGTTGTTTGGTTTTAATTGAATGCCACATCCGAAACCATTACAGACATTTAAATAAAGATTTCAAATTCTTTAACTTAGACGGGGGGCGCCGGAAACTCGAAATTCAAATTTCGTATTTCGATTGCTCTGCATCTCGTGTGTTGTGTAGCGTGTGCGTGAACCGGAATATATAGCTAGTTGTTTAAAGATATCATTTTATATATATATATATATATTCTACATATATGAATGTATGTATTAGCATATGGGGGACTAAGACTATTTGAATTGTTACACCAACGGGACGACGACTCAGACGCGACGGGAAAGGCGGAAAAATCTTTACAAACTCTGAGAGGTGGAGAAAAGGGGGAAAAACCCTACGAGACACATATACACACAGCTAAATAATTGCAAATTGCTTTCCTTATTTCTCGATTTAATGTTCTTTTTCTGTTTACATTTCGGTTCGATTACGGTACGGATATGTTCCGGGTACGGGCTTTGCGAGGGACCTGGACTTTGCGAGTTTATTGCATACTGAAGTATATTTGTTGGTTGGTTGGTTTGGTTTTGTTTTGAAATCTTTATTGGATGCTTGTAACGGGCAGTAGAATCCGTAAAATTATAATGGTAAAATGTTAAAAGTTTAACTATGCGCTTAGAGTCTAATGAAAAATGTATACATAGACAAATATGTATTGTAATTTCAGAGTTTTAAGTGTTTTCCTTTCGTAGTTAGTGTTGGGTTTTGCGTTCTGTGTTTTCTGTGATGGAGTGCGGGAAGAGGATGGGTGGAGGGTTCTCTTGTTAGTTATGCTATGCGCTTTGCAACTATTATTAATTTAATTTAATTTAATTTAAATTGAATTACAAGTAATCGCTTTAGGTTCTTTTTTTTACTTTCAAATCGTAGCTTAATTAATTATCTACGCCTTTGCACTTGCTTTGATTTTCGATTGCTACGTTTTTTTACTCTTTTTTTCATTAATTTTATTTTCTTTTCGCTTATTTTTTGTTTTTGTTTTTTTTTTTGCTGGCTTGACCTACGTTCAATAGTAAAATGTATATATATTTATATAGTTATATGTAAGTTAAGAGTTACATTAATATATAGAACATAATTCTAAAAGGATGCAGACTGCTCATGGGTATCTAAGGAGTGGAAGTGGGCTCAAGGCAGGGGGCAAAGGGGTCTGGGTTGGGCTGGCCTGGATCGTACAGTAAGGAGGATTGAGGGGAACTTTATATAATCGTATTATTTAGTAGTAAAATTTGTATGTACAATTCGTTACGTTCCTTAGGACTGATCATCGATCAACAGCATAACCTGTTGCGTTGTCGTTTGTGGATTTCTTGTGCACTCCACCTGATGAGCATTCCAATCCTTGCGCTGGCAGAATTCTGAACAATACGGCGTCTTCCGGCACAGAGAGCATTCTGCCAGAGCTTCTCGATTACAGTTGGCGCACTATTTAAAAATAAATCGAATCCATAAGATTATCCAATTCTAAAGAAAAGTAAACTCACCTTCTTTGCGGATATGATCTCGTTGCCATGCAGGGAGCCGGATATATTGGGGTCATCGATATCGGCGTGCACTTGGACGCGCATCGCACTGACCGCTGCGTCGCGCTCCTTTTGCAGGACCTCCAGGCGGCGCTCGTAGGTCTGTTTCATGTCGTTCAGCAGGCGCTTGAAGTCGTTGGTCGCCTTCACCATTGTGCAGTAGACGTGCTCAATGTTTTTCAACGATTGGCTGGTGTCCAGGACGGCGATGGAGGACCCGTCGTTAATGTTCACCACGTACGTTTCCCGCTCGTAGGTATTCCCCATCTGCGACTGGTCAACCAATTCGGTGGAGGTGCCCAGGCTGTCGTTCAATTCCGCCCACGGTTCGTCCTTTGACGTGATGTTCTCCTCCAGGAACATGTTATTCTCGTCCACAACATTAGCAGCTGCCGCGGCTACAGCAGCAGAAACATCGACACTATTGTTGGCACCGCCTCCGCTTGTATTGTTGTTATTAGTGTTGCTATTGTTGTTGTTGCTGTGATGGGTATTCCTTTTGCGTTTTGGTCCAGGCTCCATGTCGAGATCGGTTTGATTTCGCTTCCGTCTCTTGTAGGGCGTAAAAAGACGCACTGGACCGGATGCTGTGGAGGGTTTATTTAATGGGAAAATAATTTGTAAAGTGATTCATTCAAGAGGCCTTACACAGTGAACTTGGCATAACCAGTGAGCTATATTTTGAGCCAAGCTATACTAATTAAAAAAAAGTATTTTCAATAAGGAATATTGGAATTGGAACTCTTATTTGAATTTCGAAAATCACTTATTGGCCATTTAACTAACACCAATATTCGGTTATGCTCGAGTTCACTGCACGGTGTGGTCAGGTGTGAATAGTTGTTGATGTCGTCTCACCTGACTCACCTGCTTCGTCGTCACAGCAGACCGTGCAGCTGCAGTTGGTCGCGTGCGGCGTGAGCGTTCCCTCGTCTATAAGGGACTGAAGCGATTTCCCTCCGTACTTGATGGATCTCTTCCAATCCTTGCTAGAACCACGGCCGCATATATGCTCGAATTCACTGGGCGTGTGCCACTTGTCCTTGTACTTAACGCAGCGTCCACGACCGCCGGATCCCAGCTTGCTTCGGTAGAGCTCGGCGCAGGTGGTTTTGCATCGGATCTGGAAGACCTCCATGTGCTGGGTGGACGAGTTCTCTTGCCAGCCGGTGGAGCCTGTGTTGCCGCCGCCTCCTCCGCCACCGCCGGCACCTGCCCCAGTGTGCGTGTGCTCCAGCGTGGCAAGGCTGTCGTGGCTGTTGTTGCTCCCGGAGCCATCGTGATTGAGACCGATGGTATTGGTGGCGGTTGTGTTGGTGCCCGCACTGTTGGCGCCGCCGTTGCCGCCACCTCCAGCCCCGCCTCCGCCGGCACCGGGCTGCGTCTGCTGCTGGATAACGATCGTCTTAAGGTCGTTGCCCATGCTGACTGTGCTGCCAGACAGGTAGCCATTGTTATCGACGCACAGCATCGGCTTGAAGTGGGGCAGCTGGTCGGGCGTGATCACATTAAAGGTGGTGCCGGTTATCATCGATCCGATGGGCAGTGAGACTGGGACCGAAACTACGCCTCCGCCGCCTCCCGCTGTACCAGGACCGCCTGCTCCGCCGCCAGAAGCACCGCCGCCGCTGCCGCTGTTGTCGTTCGAGGAGGATGTGACCATGCGAACCTTCGAGTCCAACTGCATTACCATTGCGCACATATTCCCACGGTCGTCACATGTATTCGAGATAGTTTCCAGCGCCAATTGATTTTGTTTCCGAATAAATTTAACGCGATGCGTTGGGATTTATCAGGAGTCGATGAGGAAAATTCGAATGTAAGTAAACAACACAGCATGGGAAAAATGAAAATCGGTATACACAACAATTTGCGCCACAAAAGCGCTGGGATGAGGGTGGTGGGTGGCGTGTGGCGGGCTTCGGTGGGGGTTGGGCTAGCGATGGCCTAGTGGGTCGCATGGAGCTATGAAGCAGCAGTTCGTAGGGCGCAAGCACCGCGCGCATTTTTGTTGCGCCACCCACTCGCCTCCCGCTGCCCACAGATGCCCCCCGTCGCCAACCCCCAACCACCCACTTTCCACAACTGCGCAGAGCAAAGCGGAGCACACTCCGATCCAGATCCAGCTCCATTACCGAAGCCTGGAACCAGAACCGTGCCCGATTCGTTCGCACAGTCACCCCGCCAATGCCAATGTTGTTTCCTTACCTGATGGTGATTGTGGTGATGGCCCGGACTCTCTAGTATCACCTCTTCCTTTACAACGTCGCGCACGTCGTCGGTCAGCGCGGCTAGATCTTTCCTATTCAGGTGCAGCTCGGTTGAGGAGTCGACCTGTTCCATATTATATCGCTGTGCCAGGCGCGCACTCTTGTTCACTTTCACTTGTTTTGCTAGCTAGTATTTGGGTTTTATGCTATAAGATGCATCTAGTTGCGCGAATGCAACTTGCAATTGGATACGATTATACTGTGTTGTTGTTGTTGTTGTTTGCTGCTGTTGCCGTTGCGGCGCGATCCGCTTTTTCCCGCGCACCCCGTTCACATGCGCAGTGCGTGTTGTGTACGTTGACGTTTCATTGCACTATTTACAGAGCTTAGTTCATTGCAATTTACATTTTTTAAGCTAAACTTTACAAAATTTCGTCTCCAAAAGTTGATATCCTCCTCTTCTTCCTCATGATAACTAGAGTTGCCATGCGCATTGCAGTTATCGATAGCGAGAATTATATAATCGATAGTTAAGTTTCGTACAATTCACCTTTTTATTTTAAGCCTAGGAACAAAATAAATAAAACAATTTAAAAAATTAAATGATTTTAAAAATTTACGATCACAGAATGAGTTATTGTGAATATTTTACCATATATGCAACATCATTTTAATGAATAACTATTTAATTATATATTAAATTCGATTTACTTAATATTTCAAGTCACATCTCTAATATCATCGGACGTCTGTCCACTATTGATGTAAACAACAGAAAATGGTAATCCACTTTAGTCTTTTGTCAAGGGTTTTTTATAAAATTACAAAAATTTCAGGCTGATGTGGATGTTTTTATTAGCAACTACACTCTTGTGGATCCAGAGATTTATCAGCTATGGATCGAGGGTTTCTCCTGTAAGTGATATACCCTGTTTTTTTTACCTGTACCAATCTAACAAAATTTCCCTATCAGCCAGCGAGGCAGTATCCTACTTGAAACAGAAGGGATTTGGACACTCTATGGGTGCTCCCAGCGACCTCATTGCCTCCGATGTACTGGACCACTATCGAACCTATTCACTGATTGAACTTTATTTAAACGCACCCACAAAATTAATGGAACAGTCTTGTTTCCAATTGGAGCCACATGTGCGCGATTTGATAACCGAAAAGTATTACTCCATCGACGATGTGGTTGCCCGCGAGATTCTCGGGAAGAAATTATCGTCTCGATACCGCAAGGATCTGGATGAGGTGGCTGAGAAGACTTGCGTCAAGCTAAAGTCTGTGAGGTGAGTTATTTTTGAAATAGTTTTATTGAATAGGGACTAACAAAGTTATGTTTCTGGACAGACGACAATTCGATAATGTAAAGCGCATTTTTAAGGCCGTGGAGGAGATGCCTGGCACGTTGACCAACAACATAAAACAGCACTTCTTTATATCCAACGATTTAGCCAAGTAGGAGTTGTCTTCTTCCACGGACAATCATTTTATAAAACCATTTATTTTTAGAAAATACGCCTGCATTGTGTTCTTAGCCTGTTTGCGCTTTGAAACCACAAAAAAGAAATTACAGTACTTAAGCTTTAGTGATCTCTTGACCTGTTCCCATGCCATTATGATATACTGGACATACACATACCAGGCAAGCAATAATTTCTATCAAGTTATCATCGGTACAGCTTACACTCTTTCTGCAGCACACGGGTCCCGAATATTATGACACAGAAATGGATAAGGAATTCCTTTTGGATTTACGAGAATTGCGCTGTCTGCTGGACAAGGAGAAGGAAATCAAACAGTAAGGAATATATTTTTAATCTGTAAAGATTAATATACTAGATTACATATTTTAGCCTCGTCTGCTTACGTCTTAAGCCTGTACTTCTAGAGCGAGCCTTTCACGAACTCGATGCTAACTTTCGGTGCGTATAATGTATTCACATCCAATTTTTCGATGTTAATTATTATTTTCTAAAGCTCATATTGGCGCGCATTAATAACAATCGCCTGCAACTTGCATCGCAACCGGGAGCTTCGCGATTTGTTTGTCGATCTGTGCGAGAAATTAATTGATCCTTGGCGACAGAATGGGTGGAATCGTGAGCAGGTGAACAAGTTTTTGGCGTCCATTACACAGAGCGTCTTGGATTTGGAGATATCTAGGTAAATTGTTGAATATATTTAATTAAGGGACGGCAATAATGTATTTATGATTGCAGGGATCAAGAAACTCGATGCCTTTGGGACCGATATATGCAGGTTATTACGATATGCTTGGATAAAATGTATCACATTTAAAGCTGTGATTAGGTTAAGATAAAGATTGATTTTTTATGTATTTATTGTTTGTTTGTTTTCATTCGTGTTGTGCTATCTTGTATATGATATTTGTAGAACGTAAAAAATAAACATTAAAAACTAATTTAACGAGTTTTTAAAATAAATTCAAATGTGACCAGTAATACCATAAATCCGTTCTTCATTCTTAGAACGATGGTTCTCAAAGTTCTAAAGGTATCGATGTATCGATTCTAAAAGCTACTTTGCTTCCAGCTCTACTGCAGATTCTTCCCGTTTGCTAGATATTGTTAGTAAACAAATCCAAACCCCTTGCAATAGATTGCAAAATAAGTAACTCCGTAGGTCGTGATAACTTGGCAATGGAAATGACAGAGTTCTGGTAAGTACCAAAAAAGTGCATTGCCAATTACATAAAGCTGTGCGTTTTGAGTCGAGCACTCACACCACCGCACATCTGCAGGCACATAGATACGCACACCCACGAGATGTATGCTAGTGTGCGCTCAGGTGGGTGCAAAAGGAAAAGCGAGCAACAGTTGACTCCCGTTACATTGGCAACCACCTCCAGACACGCAATGGGGTGGTTTTTTCTTAGCCCTCCTTATTAAAATTAGCTTATTATTATTATTTCAGCGATAATCTGGAGGAGATTGAGGACGAAACGTTCGACGAGGAGAAATCTGCGAGAACTTCGGATGAAAATCGAAAGTAGGAAAAATAAATTAATTTAAAATCTAATATATATACATCCTATACTGTACATCATACATCCTTTTAACTAACCATTTCTTTATCGCGGCAGGCAAAACCACAGTGAAATCGAAAAACGGCGGCGGGATAAGATGAACACTTACATCAATGAGCTCTCCTCCATGATTCCCATGTGCTACGCCATGCAGCGGAAGCTGGACAAGCTGACAGTTCTCCGGATGGCGGTACAACACCTCCGTGGGATACGCGGAAGCGGCAGCCTTCATCCCTTCAATGTGTCAGACTACCGGCCTAGTTTTCTATCGGACCAGGAGCTTAAAATGATCATTCTGCAGGCCTCGGAAGGGTTTCTATTCGTTGTGGGTTGTGATAGGGGACGCATCCTTTATGTCTCCGAATCAGTGTCCAATGTGCTCAACTGCACTCAGGCAGAATTGCTTGGACAGAGCTGGTTTGACGTATTGCATCCTAAGGACATTGGTAAGGTCAAAGAGCAACTTTCATCGCTGGAACAGTGTCCTAGGGAGCGACTCATCGATGCAAAGAGTAAGTGATTTATTAAACCACAAATATCCCTTAAACTAAAAGCTTTTCTCCGTGAAGCCATGTTGCCGGTAAAAACAGACGTGCCGCAAAGCTTGTGCCGTTTATGTCCAGGTGCCCGGCGTTCATTCTTTTGTCGCATGAAACTGCGGGCCACCAACAACCAAATAAAGGAGGAATCGGACACTTCATCCAGCTCGCGCAGCTCCACCAAGCGAAAGTCCAAGTTGAGTACGGGTCATAAATACCGGGTTATTCAATGTACTGGCTACCTCAAGTCCTGGACGCCTATCAAAGACGAGGAACAGGATGGTGACAGCGATGAGCAAACGACTAATCTTTCGTGTCTGGTGGCCATTGGTCGCATCCCACCAAACGTTCATAATTCCACAGTTCCTGCCTCGCTGGACAATCATCCCAACATTCGGCACGTGCTCTTTTTATCCCGGCACTCGGGTGAGGGCAAATTCCTGTTTATAGACCAGCGGTATGTATTAAATTGGTAGCTTTTAAAGAAGCTTCTAGGCTGTGTAATCTCTCCTTAATGCCCTTGGCTAACTATTATTTTGGTTACTTTTCAATAGTGCCACCCTCGTGATTGGATTCCTTCCACAAGAGATCCTGGGCACCAGCTTTTACGAGTACTTCCACAATGAAGACATCGCCGCCTTGATGGAGTCTCACAAAATGGTTATGCAGGTGCCAGAAAAGGTTACCACGCAGGTCTATAGATTCCGCTGCAAGGATAATAGCTTCATCCAACTGCAGAGCGAGTGGCGGGCATTTAAAAATCCATGGACGAACGAAATTGACTACATAATTGCCAAAAATTCGGTGTTTCTATAAGGTCATTAGAAAGAGAAACGACCTATGCATTAGTTTACATTCCCAAAGATCATCTCCCGATGTTGAGTAATGATGTACAAACACTTATTCTGATAAGCCATACTTTTGTACCAAAATAATTTAATTAAAGTTAAAAGAATTTTAAACAATTCAATGGGAATTCTCTCGTTCTTCAACCAATCAAGTTTTTATTATTGTTCTCTGATACCCCATTATTGTAGAAGAGAACGCTTGTAGTGAATAAACAAAAGAAAAAATAGTTCTTAGCCAAGCACGTTTTGGACGTGATCGTTGCTCGAATTTCTTTGGACACATAACTACTTATATGTACATATGTGTGTAAGTACCTGTGCCGCCGACATGAATGTCGGTTTATTTGGTTTATCATGTGAGACGGGCTTTTTGCCTGATTTTTGTTATTTTATTTATTTCTTTTTTGCCTGCACTATCAATAGACCCCCATAAAGAGGCGGCGGCGGACCAGGCGCGTGGGATTGGCCTGGGTCTGTTGCTGTCTCAATCGCCGGATTCGAAATTAGTTGGCATAGAGCTGGCGTCGTGTGCGGACGCTCTGGCATTGTGGCTCTCCACCACCCTCCCCTATTAAATCATAATTTACGCGGATAAAGGCATCGTTTCGGGTTTCGGTATCATTTTGGTTTTCGCCGTCCAATCAAGTTTTATTGAAATGAGTGCCCTCATATTTCTGAGTACGATCCTGGTTGGATTTGTGATTTATTCACTCTTCAAATCCATGCGGCGACCCAAGAACTTTCCCCCAGGTAAGGCTCTTATGAAATTTCTACCAAAGGGATATAAAAGAATTTCATTGTGCGTTCTTCGGAGAATTCAAATTGATAAGAAATAAAGTTTTAAAATAGAAAATAACACTCATGCTACTGTTTAAAGTTCTCATAAATTTTATCGCATGTTTATTAGCTCTGAATATTTGCCATAAATGGTAGAGGATAGACTTACAGACATACGACCTGCCCCACACTCACCACTGACCACTCAAATGGGGAGCTAATTAGCAACTTGTAATGGTCATCGGACACTTCGACAGGTGGCAAGACTCGCGTCTGGCATGCAAATAGATCTCATTGATAACATCGTCACACATTTCTGACACCCTGCCTAACTGGTCTGAATTGTTTTCCATTAACAAGGGCCAAGCTGATCTATAGATGACTTGCATTCTTGATTATTTATTAGACATGTAATTGCCAAAACAAGATTACATTTGAAAACCTAATTTTAAATCCTTAATAGGGAGAGAATTATCATAGTTATAATTGTATAATAAACAAAAGATTTATAAGTTTTTGAGTTATTTTTTAAATTTATTTCAAAACCTTCAAGTATGCTAGTTATTATTTTTAAAAATACCAAACATAATTCCCTATGCACATTTTTATTAAAAGCTTATAACTAAGTGGCCTAACTAACAGATTTAAAGATTGAATTGGTAGAACCGATAAGATTAGAAACATTTCACTTTTTATTAAGTGATTACCGAGTTAGACTTTATCAACAAATCAATGGGTTGTTAATAAATTAGTTGATAATACTTCCAAATTATCAAAATAATGTTGAATAAGCCTATGCAATGTTTGGATATTTTGTAATATTTGAATTGTATCTTCTCAGGACCCGATTTCCTCCCTTGGCTTGGTAACACCTTACAGGTATGTTTTAAAGAACCTTGGGTTTTTAAGCTTTCAGGTTTTAAGAGTTTAGAGAATAACCCAGCCCGCATTATTACCTTTCAGTTTCGCAAAGAGGCTCGTGCCCTCGGCGGTCAGCATATCCTCTTCGAGCGCTGGTCTGAGAAGTACAAGAGCAACCTAATCGGCTTGAAGCTGGGCCAAGAGTATGTAGTGGTGGCGATGGGGCATGAGATGGTGCGCGAGGTGCAGCTGCAGGAGGTGTTTGAAGGTCGACCGGATAACTTTTTCCTGCGCTTGCGGACGATGGGTACCCGGAAAGGTATTACTTGCACGGACGGAAAGCTGTGGTACGAACACCGTAACTTTGCCATGAAACAGATGCGTCACGTGGGATACGGCCGCAGCCAGATGGAGCAGCACATTGAGCGGGAGGCGGAGGAGCTGATGGCCCAGTTGGGTCGCACCCAGGAGGAACCAACCGAACCTGTAACCTGGCTGGCCCAGAGCGTTCTCAACGTGTTGTGGTGCCTCATTGCCGGCAAGAGGATCGTCAGCGAAGAGGATAGCACACTGTACAAGCTACTAGACCTGATGAACCGGCGCTCCAAGCTCTTTGACATCTGTGGCGGGCTTCTGGCTCAGTTTCCCTGGCTGCGGCACTTTGCTCCCGATCGCACCGGCTACAATCTCATCCGGCAGCTTAACTCCGAACTCTACGGCTTCTTCATGGGCACCATAGAGGACCACCGTCGTCAGCTCGAAAAGGATCAGAGCCCCAAGGATGAAGATCTCATCTACGCTTATTTGCAGGAGATGCAGAGCAATGGGGACGAAACCAGCAGCTTTAATGAAACTCAGCTCGTTATGACCATTTTGGACTTTTTCATTGCTGGCTCCCAAACCACCAGCAATACCATTAACTTGGCTCTAATGGTTCTGGCCATGCGGAAGGATGTGCAAGATAAGCTCTTTGCCGAGGTATCCGCGAACATGGAAAAGGCCAGTACAGATGCCTTTCCGCATCTAAGCCGACGCGAGTCCTTTGACTATATGGATGCTTTCATTATGGAAGTGCAGCGATTTTTCCACATTACTCCAATTACAGGACCCCGCCGGGCTCTGTGGCCTACCCAACTTGGTGGCTACGACATCCCCAAGAACGCCACTATCCTAATTGGACTGCGGTCCGTTCATCTCGACGCCAAGCACTGGGGCGATCCTCTCGAATTCCGTCCAGAGCGATTCCTTAATGCAGATGGCAAGTGTTTCAAGGATGAGTATTTCATGCCCTTTGGAATGGGCAGACGCCGTTGCCTCGGCGACGCCCTCGCCCGTGCCTGCATATTCTCTTTTCTGGTGAAGATCGCTCAAAACTTCCACATTATCCTGCCAACGGGTGAAGCCCCGTCAATGGTACTGCTTCCAGGGATCACACTTACTCCGAAGCCCTACAAAGTGAAATTTGTAAAGCGCACCTAAATATCATAATCATAGCTTTTAGATGTAGATACGATTTATAGTTCTGGTCTGGTTGTTGTTCTTTATTCAAATTTCCTTCCAATTAAATGAAACATTGAAAAGTTTATAGATTTCTGAAGTATTCGTAACAAAATAAAGTAAAATTACGCGTGTCTCTATTAATGTATAACAACACCAAGTCAGGCTCTCAACGAAATTGGGCTTAATAAAATATAGAATATTTACAAAATCAAAATGAAAGTAAATACATATACATAAGATCGTATAACACATTTAATTAGTACATATAACTAAGTAAAAGCGATTCCGCCAGCTGGTGAAATGCTTGAGTAAAGGTCATGACTGGTCCAGGACCAAAAACGAAAAAATAATCGCAGATACAATGTGCAGCCGAGTATGTAAAACCTAATGAAATAATAACGGGCCCCACCATCTCTTAAATGCTATTAGTGACTGCCCTTCCTGGGCGCATTTCGTTCAATCCCTTGAATATTTCTTTTGTCCTGCATTTCGGTCAAGGCGTGGCAGGCGCAGTGCTTTGCCTCAATTTTCTGTAGTGTGCTCTGTGTGTTCGTAGTTAAAAAAACATCGGCACATGAAACTTGGTGGTGTGCTAAAAGTTATAACCGCTGCTGGGCATGTTGTCCGGTTTGAACTCAAATTGCTGACTACCGGCCTCTGGGGCCACACGAGGATCCTCATCTTCGTTTCCGAAGTACTGTTCAATGATGTAGAAGGATTTGTGGTAGATGTCACGGTTTTCATGCGCCTGCAGATACTCGATCTTATCCAGACCTTAAAAATGCGAATTAATTAAAGGTAAATAAACAAACTGACAATATGACTTACCTCCGCACTCCTCGATTGTGATAGCGTATGGATTTGGTCGCACCTGGAACTTTTCACCCGCCTTCAATATGTTCTCCAGCGCGTTCAGCGCCACCTGCACTATATCGGAGTCGACAACGGTGAGGAAATCACACATGGGCGGCACACAGCCCACCTCGACAAGATAGTGAATTTGCTCGGAGGTACCACTACTTGTGGCATTAGTAATAGCCCAAGCAGCCTCTTTTCGGGTCTTAAACTCCGCTGTTTGCATAATGACCATCAGCATGGGGAATATGTCGGCGTTGATTATGGCTTGGATTTGCTCCCGGTTCCCAGCGGCGATGTTTGAGATAGTCCAGCAAGATTCCTTCTTAATTGTCTCGGTTGTGGAACGCAGCAGGTGACTAATACAGGGCAGAACGTTGTAGTTCAAAACAACCTGGGTCTGCTGGTCATCGCCAGTGACGATGTTTCCCACTGCTCTTAATGCGGCTGTGCTAACATTTTGTTGGGGATGTCTGCAAAAGGAAAACATATCACATTGTTGAATCATACGCATAGAGACATACAAGTACATACAGTAGTAGCTCAACCAGGCGTCGGCAAACACCCGCATCAATAACAGCTTGAATTTTGTCGTTCGGTCCATCGGACAGGTAACTGATGGCCCAACATGTATCGCTGAGAACGTCCACGTCGGTGTAGTTCAACAGGCGTGCCAAAATAGGCAGACCGTGGATTATTTTTGAAAAGTCTGCCGGCGGGTTCTTTCCGCGGCACAAATTCGATAGTGTCCATACCGCATTGCGTATCAATGTAATGCGTTCAGAAGTAGTTAGCACACTGAAAAAAAAATGAGATTATGTTTGGGGAGAATTATGGTTTTTCAAATGAGACTTACTGCAGGAGTGGCGTTAAGATTCCGGAATTAAGGAGATGATCACGGCATAATGGCGAGTCGCCAGCTATATTGCCAAGAGCCCACACAGCCTGCTCTTGGACATCGTCGTGGGGACTGGCTAACAATTCGATGAATATAGGCACAGCCCCGGCCTCAATAACGACCTTGGTTTGTTGCGATGTGCCGGAAGCGATGTTGGTCAGCGTCCAAGCGGCCTCGAACTGCAATGTGGCGTTGGTGCTGTTTCGTAGAAAGGATACAAACTGCGGGACAATTCGCTTCTGGATAACCTCTTCGATGGGCGGATTGGGGTCGCGGGAAAGCAGTTTTCGGAATTTCTGAGTGGCCTCTAGCTGGTCGCTTTCCTTGTTGGTGTATAGCATTGAAATCATCTCATCGCTGATAGCAGAGACCTGAGCTCCGCTTTCGGCGGCCCCATCCAAATGTCCTGCAAACTGCGGCTGTCCGGTGCTACTGTCCGCCATGTGCATGTCGCCGGCCTTTACACGAATATGATAATTTATAAATGACTTGCAAAATGATAAGTTATGGCCGACCTACCTGATGCTCTTGGCTGGTGCTGCTGTCCATTCCGGCAGACATCGAGGATGTGGCTGGCTCCAAGACCACATTACGGCGCTTGAAAAGCTGCTGTTCCCGCTTGGTCTTTCGAAGCTGGATCCCGACCTCCTCGCGGCGACGGCGCATCTCAGTGGAATCCAGGGCGGCATTTTTGTAGCGTTGTTTGTGGGTGGTGGACATATTGTCGTCTGGCAATTTCGAGGCTACAATATAATAATTTACCAAAACTGTTGATAAGGTTTGAAAACTAGGAGCCGTATGGGTTGATTTCGTGTCAGATACTAAGGTCTGGAACAAACTTAGGGTTGGCACATGATCGAATTGTGTTTCAGAGCTATGTATGTATATTGATTGAAACTTTTTAAAATATTACTTGTTGCTACCTCTGCAACATTTATTCTGAAAGATCATCCGATTAGAAGATCAACTGTTTATCTATAAGGTTTATCTAGGTACATATATAAGGATATACTATAAGGACTCTTATGCGAAAAAAATACTTTCGGTTTTTAAAGATTAATAGTTTTAACCATGAACAGGCTAAGCGTGCCAACCGGGCATTCTAAAACAAAAACCATAGTCTGAAGGATTTGTTTTTACATTTTTATTGTGCATAGAATGGCATTTAATGAACCTTTCAGATTTCCTAGCAATATGAACAATCATAACACTTTCACATTTTAATGTGTGTGCCCGTGTGCGTGTGAGTGTGCGGGCTTAGGTCAGCACTGAGGAATTTAATCTGTGGGGGACACACACTTGCAGCTAGGTATCACATTTTTCTGGAGCAGAAATACACTCATATGGTTGGTGCATCGACACCTTACCTGTGCTGGGTAATCCTTTCCTTTTCCGTGTTTTTAATCATGCAAAGAGCAGCAGGAAATTTTACACGTTTTGACGAACAGTGTGACCGTACTGTTGGCGACTGAGTGCATCACAGCTGATGCATTCGATAGCGATAGCCCGGACTTCTAATTTTAATTTTATTCCAGCATAATTATGAAAAATTCCAAAAAGAAGCCACGTAAAAATGCAAACAAGCGAAAGGACACCACTCCTGTCGACGAGGACGTCGCTTCCCGACAAAAGGAAACTATTCAATTGCTTCATGAATACAACGACCTCAAGGATGCGACGCAAATTGTCCTGGGAGCTTTGGCCACAATGAAAGGGGTTCCCGTTCGATCACTTCACGCCTCCTACAACCTTCCAATCGACGAATAAAATATGCTCAAATACTAGGTGGGATGGGATACCAGTTGGGAGTATTTCTGAGAGTTAAGAATTAGCAACAAAGAATTTATTCCAATATTATTTTGTTGCAATAGGCCACAGTAAATAAAATGTAAAAGCAATTATGAATATCAAAATATGCAAGTTTTTTTTTAAATATAGTCTTCAATTACTCTTTTTCAAATTAAAACCACAGGTTCTAGTAAATGCCTTCTGGCTGGGCAGTTCCTTTTGCTAACCACTAAAAACTCCACTTAAAACTAGACTGTGATCATTGCACAAGGCAGTACTCAAGAAAAGTACCTATTGTCCTGCATGGAAGTATGTCCTGCAGCGCTCGTTGAATGCCTTATAGGTGCGCTCTTTTATGATATCCTCCACGTTGAGCTCGGCTTGTAGCACACGCAACTATAAAGAAATCTTAATTAGTTTCTTAATTTATTATTAGTTTCTTATTGGCTTTTCATTACTTTGCGCTGTTCAGCCTTAAATTTGCTGTCTGTGTCTATGTCATCCGGATTGGCTTGCTTTTGCTCACGGAGTTGCTTCAGATTGGTTGCCGACAGGGTTATGCAACTGCGTATGCTATCTTGCTGAATGGATGGATTTATATAGCTTTAGAAGATATTCAGGGATAAGCTTAAAAGAGTAGTTACCCGGGAGAGATGCGACTTCTGAAGCTTGGAGTAAAGGTCCCGGCACGTACCCTCGCTGTTCACCTGGCCCTTGAACGATTCTGTTGGCAAGGCGTTTAGAGCATAAATAATTTTGTCGTCAACATCTCGCATTTTCTTTAGGGCCTCCTGTTGACATATGCAGTACATATTATGCACCAATTTAGAAACAACAAATTCTTTATATTTCCTGAACCTCACCTGAAAGCCGAGAAAGTCTAAGCACAATGCGGCCATTGGTAAAAGTCTGTCGAAAAACGGTTCAAAATAATAATAACAAAACGTTGTTATATATGTAAAAGTAGCCGGCGCAATGTGCCGGATTTCATGTTGTATATATATCGATATATATCGAAACACCTAGATTATTTTTTCACACCACTAGCTGATTTTGGCATTAGGCATTTTTGGCATCATAACAAATAAATAATCATAACAAATAAAATAATTTAGCAGAATGTCGTGTAAGTTCGACGATATACACGAGAAAATAGAGAGTGGCGTCTACAAATTGGCAACAAATCGTAAAAGCACACGCAGCACCGTATGGCAAGTGTACCGGAAGATCGAGAAGGACGATGGGACAATTCTGGAGGAGGTCTTGTACTGCATGGGTTGCAAGAACATAATGTCCTTTGTACACAAGTCCACGACGAACCTACGGCGTCACAAATGTCACCTACAGTACCTTAAGAAGCAGGAAATAATCAGTCTAGACACCAGCGAGCAATCCAAAATGGATGAAGATGGCGGGAACACAACGGAGGAGGACCGTCAATCGCTCTCGGACGACATCGAGATCAAGCCGACGGCTGTGGATGTAGCTGCTTATGTAGCTGGAATCCTCCCTCCAGTAGATTCCCCTATACTTCCATCTCATACCCAACCAGTTAATCGGCTGCAACAACGGCAGCTGTCTGACGTGCCGGAAATTTCATTAACCCACCCCAGTGACGGCGGAATTGAAGAGTCTAATATTTACGCGCAAACATGGTCCCTGGAGTTTCGGAAACTTAGCGACGACCAAAAATTCTACGCCAAAAGAGCCATAGACGAAATCTTTGTCTTGGGAAGGTTGAGACGCTTAACTTTAAATACGGTGACTCCGGCGGAGTAAATTTTTAAGGGCCTTTGCATTAAGACTCAAAAAACCGTTCATATTATGTTATATAGACAGTATTTTATCAGATTTGCTGCATCAATATTTTGTTTTTGGAAGTAAAGGATTGCTGAGTTATTTATAAAATTCTGGGGAAACCCAGCCAAAGCGTGGGTTTTCTCTACTAAGCCAAATAATTGTCAAGTTAGATGTTTCTCAATAAAATGTCTAATTGTATGGATATTGGATTTTGGATCCATTCTGGACGGTTTATTATTTCATAGGTATTAAATTGGTAACCAGATTTAAATGTATTTCAATAGTTTTTAACTATCGATAACAAACATTTTTGTATCGATTACTTATCTTTCTTTGGTTAGTTTAGTTTTTATCTTTGTGGTTCTTTCAAATATGCAGCGAAAACCCATACATGAGGGGAGCCCAGCGGCCTTTACCCAGTTTGAGAAGCTCAACAATGAAGAAGGTGCCCATAGTTACGAAGAAGGTTCTTCTTCTGCTAGCGAGATAGAAACTAACGAGGAGGAGGAGCGGCCGGCTCCAAAGACGCCGGTGACACCCGAAATTCGCGGAGCAAGTCCCCGAACACCCAGAACGGATGAGCCTCTTCAGCGTAACAGGCGTGGGAGCAGACCGAATGCAGAAGCATCGATTAATGAGGAGAAACAAACATCAAAGGCATGGCTAGGCGTTGTTTTCGCTTTAGTCATAATTATTTCGGTTTACGTTAAGAGTGATAAGGTTTCGCGTAAAACTTGCGCTTTTGAAGGACTTCGTGGCAAGCTACCTTCTCAGCCGGATAAAGTGTGGAGGGCCTTGCAAAAAGGTATCGAAGGAATCGTGAACAAGGAAGTTAACCGTCCCAGTGTCTTTTTATTTTTGCACGAGGACCAGCGGCAGCATAAGCTAATCCGCGACATTGCCACCGAAGCATCCAGCTGTTTTGGTAAGTGAAACCGAAGCAAATCAAAAGTGCTTAGTTCTGACTACTGTGTAACAGGTGGCCCCAGTCAACTGATTCAAATGAGCAAGGAAGATTTTGGTGTGCAAAATGGAGACTACGGATTAGCCATAGAACGCTTTAAGGCTAAGGTCAAAAAAGGAAGCAAAGTATTCCTTATCGTCAATCTAAATGAAGTGAGTTACGAGCGAATATACTCTTGTATAATTCTTTTTAAACCGTTTACCTTGTAGCTTCCCCCCAGTGGAGCTCGAGCATTGCACACGATCTGCGATGTCTACTCGCCACTTGTGGAGGATGCAGTCATATTTCTTACATTGCGCGCGGCCCAGACTAGCAGTGCTAAAAACTCCGTGACGCTGGCAATGGACACTTTGTACGAATTGTGGGAAAAGGACTTACGGGACAACGAGTTGGATCCTCTTCTAGCTCGCGTGACTGATCAAGTTTTGCATTTAAATTAAGTAACGCAATTTTAAAGTTTTATATTTTATAAAATCGAATAAAATCATAGCTTCAAGCTAATAAAATACAGTTCTTATTATATGAATATTTCGCGCCTTAGCCATATTTCCCCCACAAATGTAAGTAGACTGCAAATCATGCCAAAGCACCAAAGCAGAATAAGGCCAATGAAGTTATCAATGCCCAGTTTTATGGGACCAATATCCAAGGTGAGCTTCTGCGAGGCAACGATCCGATTTTGGCGTTGGGCGCTCATGTAATCGGCGGCGATCTTCCACTCCCAAAACTTATCCATCCCCGAGGAGTGCCAGGCTAGAATAAAGTCGTTATAAGCCTCTAAGTGAGCCCACAAACGTGGCACAAACGCCACTGTAAATGCAAAGTAAATATCGTCCTCCATTAACTTTAGGCGCTCCAAAGCCCTATTTGGGATGAGCTCTGTGTTGCCTAGATGTCCAAATTGCATACGTTCCACCACAAAACCCATTTGTTCGGATTGCGAAAAGTCCGAAATCTTTTCGGCATCGAAGACGCGATAGTGCTCCATTAAGCCCAATAAGACTGGCTAAGAAGGTACATAAAGTGTTCATTCGGTTGACAGTATAGAATCTTGAGTACTAACGTCAGCTGAGCCCTCGTCAATCGTGGTGATCCAGACTTGTGACGTCCCAGTCCATATTAGTTTGTGATCGAAAAGTCTTTGCCGGGAATCTGCCGCTTCCTCCATGGTGGGCAATGTTAAAATAGCAGCCAGTCCTCCGCTGTAAACTGTGGTCAGGATAATGTCAATCATATAACTAGCGACCAAAACGGTTCTAAGGGAATAGGAACTGGTCACATAGCTGGTGCTCTGATTAACAAAAAGCTTAAGGGTGCTAATGCACCCAAATATTAGACTGCCGAACCAGGTGTGAGAACCAGGAACCGAAGAGGATTCCCACCGTCGAGTTATACAAAGGGCCAGGCACTCGAGCAAAAGACACAGCATAACGCCCATCCAGAGGGCAGTTTGGAATGGACGCAGTAAGAGGGTCCAGCTTATAAGGCGATGTGGAGAGGGCACCAGGCAGGTGACACCAGAACGTCCCAAAAAGTGAGTTATATCCATAAACTGATATGCCTCATACCTGTTTAAAAAAAAAGGGAATCTTTAGATGGTATAATGTGGCAAGTTTTATTAGTTTCACCATAAATACATTCCGCCAATTCCGTAATCGTTTTGCCTATCCAGAATCATTCCAACTAGGCCTATTCCTGTAGCATTTGTGTATATGTAGCCCCAGTCTGAAGGCTCGGCTGTGAAAATAGAAAACACATATCTCAAATATCTCAATGAATATTTAAAATACTTACACGTGTCCACTTGTACGGTGCAATTGTGGAGTTTGCAGAATATAAGCATAAGTTTAACATCGGTGCCGTCTATAAAAATATCTGCCTTTTTCGTGGCTCGATCGTAAACTGTTGGCTCTCTCTCCTAAAAAAGAAAAGGTCCTAATCCAGTTGGAAATACATAAAGACCAAACCCCTAACTTACTCGATCCATCACCATAAAAGGCTTGTAATCAAAAATCCCAATAATTATCTCACGTCCTTGAAGGTTTCGCAGTTTCTGAGACACATCGTTATTTCTTCCATTTTCCCATGTTATCTCTTGGAGTTTGGCATCGTAACGCTGAATTAAATCGAATTCTACTGGTGGTGGATTCACTTCAAAGTTTCTTTTGCCCACAAATCGGTTAATTCTAATATCAACTACGCTTGAATTAAAATATGTTGATGTAACAAGAAATATATGTGGTTGATCTGATAAAAAATCTAATTTAAAACAGATACCCAATTTTAAGATATAATTTAAGCCGAACCGTGAAATATATATTGGCTCAGAAAATGTTCTTGTTTTTTCGAAAAAAGTTTTTCGGTGGCCACGAAAATAAACCGATTTCGCTGGGAACGCCAAATGGAATATATGCTCGAGTGGTAAAAGAATTCAGCGAATTCCGGAATCTGTTCTTGGAATGCTATAAAAGTCTAAAATAAAATTTAAAATTTATAATTTTCGGTGGTTTTACATGAACAGTGTTGAGTAACTTGCAATAGAAAATTCCCAACAGCTGATACGTTATCGATAGAAACCAAAATAAACAAAACGGTTTGCAGAATATTGAGAAAAATCGCCCCATTCGAGAGATAAAGAAAACCTTCTTATAGTCGGGCAATGGAAAAACTAGGGTTGGCCTGCCCATTTTTCTTTCGGTCCGGAAAACCACAAGGATCGAATCGCGGTATCCTTCAGCTGAATTATGACTGCTACCTGAAAATATTTTCCTATTTAACAACGCTGGAGGATCTGCTGAATCTTGGCCGGGCTCATCCACTGCTCTGTGATGTACTTGGTCATGTGCTGCGAATGCGTTACACAAAGATCAATGTGCGGATGCTGAAGACGATTTCAGATTGGGAGTTCCTCTTGGGACTGTGCGGCTCCGAAGTGATCAGATGCGAGCTTCCTCATGGCCACTGGGACGACGGTTTCACTTATCCTTTTCTGAAGCTTTTAGGGCGCCTTTGCCCGAATCTCCGCCAGGTGGTGGTAATATTTATGCACACAGTGACTCCACTGCATACGACCGAAGATGTTCCCTCCAGTGTCATGCCGTTGCTCTTGGAGCTTCCCGGATTGACGAACCTAACTCTTATAGATGCCAAAGCAAGTCACCGTAGGTACAGTAAAAAGGCCTTTATGGGAAAAATATTTTGTAACACATTAACGTATTGTCCTAGAAAAAGATTTTAAACATTTTTAATCTCTTTCAGTGGAACAACTGCAGCATTTTAGTAAACTTCAAGCTTTGGATTTGGATGGAATTGATAAAACCCTTAGCATTTCAGCCTTTGAAACTATGTTCCATAACAAGGACCAACTGAGAAGTCTGGTGCTGAACTTTGGACAGGGATTCAGGCAATCTTTTCTGTTACACCAGGTGGAAAAAAAGTGTCCGCGACTCAACCACATTACCCTGGAGAACTTTGATTCCAGAATTAGAGATCTGGGTACCTTTAGGAATCTTCAATCGCTTCATTTAATTTTCTCCTGGCGGATCGTGGAAATGAACACGGACTTTTACAGGTCGCTAGTAAAGCATTATGCCGGCCGCTTGCAAAGATTGAAACTTAAATCTATCCGTGTTAGGGTGGATCAAGTGCATCATTTCCGATCTTTAAACGGGCTTAAATCTTTTGACTGCGATGAATATCCTATTCAGTCATTAGATGAGTTGGGTCACTTAACTAGTCTTGAGTGTTTGGCCTTAGATTGCTTGGAGCCATATCCAAACGGAATACTTCAACTTTTGGATATTTTAAAAAAGTGCTCCAATCTTAAACACCTTAAACTGGGTGTTACGTGGCGCATGGCCATCAAGGATTGTGAAAGATTAGTTGGCTCCTGTGGAAACACAAATGAAGACCCAAAGCGAAATCTTCTGCTCAGTCTCACCTTTATTGAAAATGAGGATATCCAAGAAAAGGTTGGCCATATGATAATTCTTTTTATAACAATTAACTGATCAAAAATTCCAGTTGAAGAATCTTGTGCGGGATTCCGAAGTATTACGGCTGTCTTTTAAGGAAACAACTTGTCACCATTGCCAACGAGATACCCATGCTAAGTGCGATACCATTTTTACATAAATTTAATTACCTCGCAATGAGAATGTTCGATGGCGACCGTCAACCTCAGTGTCCAATCATTGTATGATATCCCATTTGTATCGAACTCTCGCCGTTTTTGATTCCAATTGTAAGTATCGTAGCCATCCGAATAATTAGACCATTTTTTTGAGTTTATAATAATTACAGGTATTGGTTCCACGTCTTCGAGGTGGAAATCAAAATCGGAATGCCACAGAATGCATGTTGTGTGTGAATTTGTGAAATGTTGTCCCACTAAACAGGGAAGGTCATATATGTGTATATATGTCTTGTTGGCCTTCAAAGGAAAATCTTACCAAGAAAACTTAGAATTGTACTCCAATAATTCGTCTCTAATAATAAACTTGACATTGCGGAATGCATCTTTCAAAATATTTATATATAAATATATTTAAATTGCAATCTTTTCTGTTTATTCCAATTGAATATTTAAAGATTAGCTGTTTTTATTATTGTAAGATTTCTTAAACTATGCCCACTGTTTATTTCGGATGTACTGGCCATTTTTTTTATAAAAAGCTTGCATTTAAATCACAAATAAGCCCATGCATAAGAATCAAATTCAAGGTCAAACTGTTAAAATATTTATTGATATAAATATGTTCAACCATTACGGTAAATATTAAACAAATACGATTTCCATATTAAATTACTTGGGAATTACAATCTAAGCATAACGGGCATAAACGAGGTGAAATGTAAATAAAAAGCCTAAAGGCAGCTTTTTCCTGGGGGAGGGAGGAAAATGGGAAATGGGCTGGAAATCAAGGCTCATATTTTGCCTTCTATCCCGACTCCTTGTCAAATTACACACATAAGACACTTATAATAATCAAATCCGTGATTAAGCTTTGACGCTACCAATACCACTGCCCAGGGATTTCATTAGCTGGTAGCACTCCTTCAACTTCCGTTTGTCGCCCACCTTCTCCAGAGTTTTGGCCGCCTCGGCCAGCATGCCAGCACGCTCACCCGGAGAGCTGAGCAGGGCGGGAGGTAGGTACTTGCAGGCTACATACATTGCAGCAGCCCGTTCTCGTTCGCCGCCTTCGAAGTTTTGTTGACGCCGGTCCTTGCTTCCACAGAAGATGGACGAGTGGGCGTATCGCGAGCGTAGGCTTCTGTCCAATAACTGTTGGGTGGGACAGGGCGAGGCCCCGGCCATTAGCCGGCAAACAGCTTCGTACAAGTATATCCTTGACTGCGCATTCTGAAAAAGCAAGGCATTAGCTATTAGCTATGCATTTATAAAAGTCGTCCTTACTGGTATATTTTCAACAATGCTGCGCAACGAATTTAAATCGGTCTGGAATTTCTCTAGCTCGTCACCAGGGACTTGGTAAAAGCCATCGTCATCCATATTCATGTGTTCAAGTTCCCACATGGCCGTACGTGTCTCGAGTAGCCAATCGCAGGTGAGCAATTGAAACAGCTGCGTATAGAAAATCGTAGTCGATTAGTTACTGATTAGTATTGAGAGTTCCGGCACCGTATGCCAGTGACAGGTGGCGTTGTTTGTGAAATGCACAGAGCTTGCACTGCAGTTGTATTGCCTGGAGCAAGCGGGACAGACAATGCGACTACAATGCACCTGCGTGACATCTCCGAAGGCAGGTAAAAGTGTCTGCTGGTATTCGGTCACCTCACTATCAAAAAATCTTCAAACTTTCTTACCAACTTTATGGTTTTGGCATTCTGAATCCGATTAACAGTCAAACACTCCTGCAACTGGGCACTAGATTCGTCGCAGAGGCTGTTGATCGATTGCTTCAATCTTTTGTCCAGATTATTACCATTGTTCCTGCAAAATAAATCGATTATAGCGTACAATTAAGTTTTTCAACCATTAACTCACATCAGCAGTATCATTTTGGCTCGAAGAACCGCGTGAAGTGCCTTGGGAAGGTGATCTGATTCGTTGTTCTGCTGGAACTTGACTGGTACTTGTTTGATGCCATCATACAGCTTTTCTGCCAGTGTGTCCTCGCCCAACAGCCAGTGAACTGCAATCTCCAGGACGTTAGCCCACCACACCACATTCGTGTCGAGTTCGTCCTCGTCAGCCCAGAGAGTGTCTCGGAGCAGTGATGTGTATTTCAGCACATTGCTCACTATAGTACCACTGTGCTGTTGCTGCTGCTGCAATTGCTCCGCTTCTCCACCTACAGAGGAAGCAGGTACACCACCTGACTTGTGCCCGGCTCCAACTAAGCACTGAATGGCTTTAAAAAGCAAATGTTCCCGGTATTGCTAAAGGAATATCAAATAAGTAAGGGGTTTTATATTGAAACCAGAGCTCAGATCTCACCTTTAGAACGTGAGCTGTTGGGTCGCACGGGTTGCGTAGCCTCGTGAAAAAGTCGTCCTGTTCGCTGGATTCACTCAGATCGTAATTGAAGATGTGGGTGCTGCAATAGCGATAGCCGTAAAGAGTAAAGGCCCAACGCAGTTCCTGTGTCTGCTCGGTGGCTCGCGTACGTCCGCATTCCTGTCGTGCCCGGCTCATGTAATAGCGGGCAAAAAGCTGTTGCAGCCACTTGGGTGCACTTCGTTTCATCCGCAGGGCCGTCATCACGTGAATGCATATGGTTTCTCGTGGCGTTAGTAGATTTTGAGCCACTTCAGCCATGTTGCTGGCGTATAGAGCCATCATTACACCATTTCCGCTTCCATTTCCATTGCCCGTCAGTTGCAGTTGGTTGAGGCGATTGAAGAGCAGAGCCAGCTCACGGGCTGAGGCCAGAGCTTGCTTTCTGTTTGCCGCGTTGCTAAAGAGTCCACCTGTCCGACGGGACAGCACACGACCCAACCAAAGGCGATGAAAAGCAAAGCGTATGAACTGCCAAGTGGTCTGAAGGTAGCATTCCAAGCGAGTGGCCGGCAAACTCAGTCCAAACATGTGAAGACAATTCAGATAGCCGGCATAAGCCTGAGCCGCCTGACCCTGGGAAAAGTGAGCTTCGGCGCGTTGCTTATGCTGCCAGTAGATGTCCGACTGGGTGTCCAGCTGTGGATCACCGTAGACCAGTAGTTTTACCAAGCAGCCTATTATTAGAGTCAAGTTCATTAGCCATATGAAGGAGCTGTGTTGCCAAGCAGGAAAACCATCGCCTAGAAATAAATGGAAATTCTTTAGTTGAAACACCAATTCTAGGAAAGAATTTCAATCTTACCGCCATCCACATCGTAAGAGAGAATGCTTCGTCGCTGACCACTTAGCTCTCCGCCTAAGTCATCGTCGCCAAATCTACCGAATTGACGGCCTTGAAGGAAAGTCTTGAAAGGGTTGATCGCCATAATGGCAAACATGAACATGCAAAGTCCGAGCCGCGATTGGGTGGCCATGCCGCGCATCGAGCTTGGCACAACAACCAGTTCGTCCTTACTGCTGCTACCACTACTGCAGCTGGCCGTAGAGCCACTGTATGGCGATGGCGGCAATGAGATGTCCGAGTGCAGCGGTGACAGGGATGGATCGGAAACATCGCTACGCGGAGGCGTTAGTCCGGCGTCCGTAGAAGAGGTCAGGGAGCTTTCTCGGCGCTTCTTCGAGCCACGGCCAGGGCGAGTGCCTAATTGAAGGAGGTCCTTTACCTTGGACCCATCCCGAGCCATTAGTTCACGCTGGAGACGTTGCAATTCCGCCTTCAGCTCGTGCGTCTGGCGTTGCAAATCCCTGATCTTGTCGATGGACTTCCGCAATACTGCAGACTTGTTCAACTTGGCTTGTTCTCCAACCACTAGATTTTTAAGTTCAGTGATCTTATCATTGATCGAGGTGCGGTATCGGCGCTCGATAGCGTTGTGAGCCGAGCGCTTCACCTCCTTTACCTTCGGCTGGGCTCGACTGATGGCCACTTTGCCATTGGTTATTTCACCCGCGGCGGCGGCCGGTGTTGGGGCCAGCTGTGCCACTCGTCCCTTGCTGCTTCTAGGTTGTGGAGCAATTGAAGGAGAGGTCTTGGGACTAGCCACCATCGGGGTTGTTGGAGATTTCAGCAGTGCAGGCATGGCGGCTACAGGGGTTAGAGGGGGTTGGGCACACATAATGTAGGGTGGTGTTGGTGCTACATGCGGCAGAGCCGTCTGCCCCGCCATGGTTTGCATAGTTTGGACATTTCCGTTATGAGGAGATGAGTCACCTGGCGGCGTGGGTGGGGAAACGGTTTGATAAACAAATCCATTGCCGAGAGAGGGGGAGTAGAGCGGGGCACTCGGAGGCATCCTTTGGGCGTCCATGTGGTGGATGGTAGCCGTGGGTTGCATGACCACATGCTGCGGTGGTGGCGGCTGAGGCTGTTGTTGGGGTAGTTTGTAGTTTGATCCCATCAAGGGATCCGGGTTGTAGAGTGGCAATGAAGCCTGTTGCAACATCTCCTCCTTGACGTGAACTGGAGAATAATGCTCGCTTTTTACATGAGGCCGCTCTACGGGCTTTAGCATTGGGTCCTCCGTCTGCAGTAGGAGGGGCATCTCGTCCAAAATGCTGTCCAACATGTCCAAATGCAGGACCTCATTGATCATATCGAAGGCGTCTTCATCCTTGAATAACTCCATGTCCATGGATTCTTCCATGGGACCGGTTGACATGATGTCGATGGAATTCGTGTCCATGTTTTCGCTGCTGATGAAAACAACAACAGTATTGTGTAATTTAGTACGAAACACACACGTAAGCGGTTTGTTTATTAAACTTTCAGGCGGCGCAATTACTAACATAAACAACAGTGGGCGTGGAATGAGTTTTTCGCGCTAAATATTTTTCACCCTTAAAATCACAGCAAATTACACACCCAGAACATTTGTTCAAAAAAATTACCTTAGCAACAGGATAGCTTATTTTTTTATAAGAAATATATATTTAAATAATCGTATTTTGTTGGTACACTTCTAATAATTATAAAGCTGTGTAAGGGGATTCTATTAGGAAATATTTCGTTAGAACTAAAGTAAAAAATTATAGACACGAAAGTTGTGGTACAAAGTTTGAAATCTATATTGTAAATTAGTTTTTCATAATAATCCTTTTTTTCACTCGAGGAGTCATTATGACCACTGTGCACACATACACGTGCGAGTAAGAAAGCAAACGAAAGCGATTCAACCAATCACAGGGCTTGACCGGATCATACGATGTTTTGGCGACGCCACCTCAGCCTTTGGAACATTTCCATGGGTTAGAACGTTATTTGCATGGTTTTCCATGGCCAATTTCCACTCTAGCTTACTAAAACTTTACCAAATATAGATATTATCACACCCTTATCACCTTTTTATCTGTTTAATCAGTTCAATTCACTTTAAGCTTATCCATTATTATTGTTAAATTTGGGCTAGCTGTTTTAGCTTTTCTAAGCAATAGCTTGGTTTAATATTTGTTGCTTTCCATTGTTGTGTTGTTCTTCATATCAATCAATGTTATTCGAGAAACTTATAAACAATGTTCGAGCCGACGACAGAAATATGGACTTTAAGCTAATCAGCTGGGTATAGAGTTGCCGGATCACTAATCGACATGGTTACCGGACCTTCTTGGTGTAAACAATATATCGGCTTCATATCGATGAAAAAATTCGTAAATTTCCACCAGCCCGCTGTATACGATTTTAAACATACGATTTTAAATTTTCAAAAAAATCTTTGAAAAATAGTGGTCAATTCAAAAAATTTTACAGATAAAAAATTGTGTAGAAAAAAAACTTAAGTTCTCTGGATTTGGTGCACAATTATGGAAAATAGATCTACAAATCGTTCAAGGTAATTCCATTCAGGAATCGGATGAATAATGCCAAGGATATAGCCTTCGCAGTGAGCCATATTGTGGCCCCAAGCTGTTTTCTGACCAAAATTTAGATTTGACCAAAAATCTAAAAAATTGAATGTTCTTAGATTTTGATGCAGATTTATGGAGGATCGATCTACGAATCGTTTAAGGTACTCCTCTTAAGAATCGGATGAATATTGCCAAATATATAGACTTCGCAGTGAGCCATATTGTGGCCCCAAGCTGTTTTGTGCATTTTTGAAGGGGACCCTCCAGAAAATTTTACCAAAAATCTAAAAAATTGAATGTTCTTAGATTTTGATGCAGATTTTTGGAGAATCGATCTACGAATCGTTTAAGGTACTCCTCTTAAGAATCGGATGAATATTGCCAAAGATATAGACTTCGCAGTGAGCCATATTATGGCCCCAAGCAGTTTTGTGGATTTTTGAAGGGGACCCTCCAGAAAATTTGACCAAAAATATAAAAAATTTAATGTTATTGGATTTTGATGCAGATTTATGGAGAATCGATCTACGAATCGTGTAACGTACTCCAATCAAGAATCGGATGAATATTGCCAAAGATATAGACTTCGCAGTGAGCCATATTGTGGCCCTCCATATTGTGGCTGATGCAGATTTGTGGAGAATCGATCTACGAATCGTTGAAGGCATTCTGCTCAAAAATCGGAAAGGTAATTATTGCCAAAAATATAGTTTGTTTTTTTGAAATTAAAAACTAAGAAAGAATCGTATGACTTGAAGTATGGTGGTATTCGGATTCGTTTATTAGTTAAAGGCACAAGGAAGACTCACAAATTAAATGGTAAACTAAATTAAATTATGGCAGCTATGGGGGAACTGGGTGTAGACAAAAAGAAAACATTAATGGATCCGATTCCGTTCGTTCGTTTGTTGGAGGAGTTTTCGTAAAGGGGTCTGGACTTAGACCACATTGGTGTGCTCGTCGCGGTGGAAGATCTTCACGTCCACGAACTTGAAGTTGTGCACGTCGAAGTAGTAGTCGTGCTTCACCGGTCGGTTGAAGGGGAAGCCGAATGGCAGGTTGTCCACGTAGCGGGAGCCGTGGCCGATGCCGCAGCTGACCACTGGATCGTAGCCGGTGAATTGAGCCACAGCTGGCTGATGGTAGGGGTAGACCATGTAGAAGAACTGGAAGGCCTGGCCGCCCTTCTTGCCGCGGGGAAGCATCATGCGGTTGGGGACTCCACAGTGGGCCTCGGACTGGTCCAGCTTGAATTTGTAGTCGCTGTTGGTGGCGTCCATCAGTTTCTGGTAGAGCTCCAGGTAGGTGGTGCGATCGTTCACCCAGAAGCTGAAATCGCCGCTGGCACGCTTGATGTGGTTAACTCCGGCCTCCAGGTGCACCTTGAAGTGCTCCAGCTCGAAGAAGTTCTGGTAGTTGTGCTCCAGCGGAATGGGGTGTCCGTGCTCATCGAACTTGGGTCCAATGAAGACCTTCACAACGGCATCCTGAGCCTTGTCGGAGGTCACGTCCATGGTGAACTCGAATGGCTTGTGGTTAAGGCGGTGCTGGCGGGCCTTGATCACGTAGCTGCTGCCCTTGTAGTGGGAATTGCGTCCAAACTTGTAGAGGGGATCGGTGGAGCTCTCCACCACTGGCTCAACGTTGACAGCATTGCTGATGTCAGAGTCGAAGTACTCGAAGTAGGTGGTCAGGCTTTCGGGCATGTGGACGGCGTCGATTTGGACGCCCTCGAAGGCGTAGTCAGTCTTCTTGTACTCGGGGAAGGTCTCCATCAGATGCCAGTAGTGGTCGACCAGCTTTTTGTAGATCTCGTAGAAGATGGGGTCGCGCAGGGAGGTTTCGTAGTGCATCAACAGGCCGGGGAAGCTCTCATCGTGGTTGCCGTAGTGGTGTCCCTCGTTGACGATGAACCGGTAGAGCTTGTCCAAGCTGCCGTAGAAGTGTTTGTCGACACTGTCGGCGTTACCCTGGATGATGTTGCCCAACTGGTTGACCACCTCCATGTCGAACTTCTCGTTCTTGTGGATCCACTCCATGACGCGCTGGGTGTACATCTCGACGAACTCAATGTACTCGAAGTTGTGGCCGTGGTAGAAGCTGTGGTGGTTGTCGCGGGGCCACTGGGGCACTCCGTTGTAGCTGCGCAGGTTACTGGCGTAACCAGACTCAGCTGGGAGGTACATGTTGAAGGCGGGAACCTCACCGAGATCGTGGGACAGACGCTCCATGTACCAACGGGCCAACAGCTGCCAGTGGACGTACAGGTACAGCTCACCACGACGATCCTTGTTCAGGACATGCTCCTCGCCGCCCTTGGTCCAGAAGGGGTAGTCCAGGTTGAAGTAGTAGTAGAAGGAATTGAAGCCGATATCCTCCAGATAGTAGGCCAGATCGTGGTCGTAGTTCAAGGAGCCGTGGGCATTCGAGTAGTTGGCCCGGATCACCACATTGTAGATGTTGTCCATCTGCTTGACGTGGTGGAAGCCGTGCATCTTGTAGTGCTCGGCCCATTCGAGGGCCTGGCTGTCGTAGAAGCTCCATGGGTGGATCTCGTAGTGAGCGGGCAGGACAACTCCCTCCATGTCGTCGCGGAAGATGGTGGCGATGGTGAAGGCGTAGATGAACATCTGCTTGTTGACGTGCTGACGAGCCCAGTAGACCACATGCTGGAAGGTCTCCCAGTTCTTGGCAAAGTAGAAGAGACGCACCAGACCCACAACATACTCCTCGTGGCGTTCATACATCACCGACCACACCTGGTCGTCGCCGAAGGGATGGTGCTGCCACAGCTCAAAGAAGTGCTCCAGCATCTCCGGATGGTTGAAGTCACTCACATGCTCCCATGGCTTGTACTCCGCATAGCTACCGCCATAAGCCATCACAAAAACATCGTCCTGGTAGACGTGCTGGCCCATATCGAAGACGAACTTCTGTTTGGCCAGGAAGTCCTTGTCAGCCACCTTGGACTCGAGGTGCTTGGCATGGCTGCCGAGGAGCAGAGCCACCGTAACAACTGCGATCGCCGTGAACGACTTCATCTCGCCGAATCATACTGCTGCACCGTTGCCGGCCCGTATTTATACCGGATCGAGGTGTTAGGGCGCAGTTCGCCGATTGCAGATTGCAGATTGCGGGCTGCAGTCCGGGCAACGTCCCATCATCCGTAGCCTTGACACTCCGCCGGATCTGCTCAACCTCTGGTCACTGACTCAGCTGAACGATGATGGGCCGACTGCAGCAGCCGGAGCTGCAGGTGATAAGGCCCCCATTTGGTAAAATGGTGCACATGGGAAAATATTTTCCAAGACAAAGAATTTAATTCGTAATGGAAGTTTTAATAAAATAATGGTTTTTTCCATTAGTTTTCAAAACAAGTGATTAAGAATTAAAATCTTTGATTAAGAAAAAGGAGGCTGCCTTCTTTTAGTTAGAATTTCTGCCTGTAAAATGAAAGCTTTGTACATTTGGTAACTTAATCTTCATTAAATTTTCTTTAATTTTTCCATTTTCCAGTGTATAACCCCTATCTATCAATTCTATAGACTCAACTCATTATGTAAGCGTATACTGAAAAACCAGCACCTTGCAATTCAGCAGTTTCCAGGCAGAGTATGATAAGGTTTCCTCAGCCGGTAAGTGGCAGGCCCCTTTCTTCACTCCAAGTATAGTGTTTGGATTTACATTGTCAATCGAATCGATTCACCTGGCGATTGATTGGCATGGGTCATTGGGTTCACAGCCTGATAAGCTTGCAGTCCTCTTTGTTTTGATCTTGGATGGGTCGCCAAGGGAACAGGCGCATCATTATCAACCTGTGCTAAAAATATTTTGAATTGCAAAACATTAAACCATAATGCTGCGACAACATGTCGAGACAACAAAGAGCAATGATCCATCGAAAGACATAGTCCAACCTAAATTATGATGATTAATTTTCAGCTTCCAAATAAATAATTTTGGATTGGCCCATTAAATATCTAGGATTTGTAATTTTAAATCTTAAAACTTTGCAACTTTGGTAGAGAGAGAGTAATAGAGTATTCAAATATTATTTTCATTTTATTTATTGTATAAACTGCAATGATTTCATCAATACTGTCAGGTGTTGTTTTCTGCGATAATTACCTGACTTACATATATTTATAAATTAAGAGATTAAGTGGCTTTGAAGAAATAATCAGAACATATACACATCATTATAAAGTATTTAGTTGCTAAGCTAATTTCTAATAAATTGATTATTAAAAGTATATATTTAAAAATGCATCAATTTAATAGGGCATATTTTAATGGACATGTTCGTGCCGTTTCCTCCAAAAGTAATGACCTTGCTCCAGGACAAATCCCAGGCAGCTTAAACCAATGCCCACTGACCAGAGATAGAAGGCTCCTTGGAGGATGTCAAGGGTGAGGACAACCCGTTTCTTGCGCCTTATAGTTGCATCGGTGGCTGACGCGTCGGTGTCCGTCTGGTCGCCCAAGTCTTCATAGAACTCCTCGCCATTGGGGGAAGTGCCTTCCCGGTTTAACATGTCCATTTGGCGCCAGTGCTCGAAGAATCCGTGTTCGTGGAATCCGGTGAAAAGAGTTTGAAGCCGATGTAAAAAGGGCGAACCCCGCGGTAGGATGTAGGTGCAGAGCATGGATCGAAGGTACTCCTTGACGATGTGGTAGCTGGGACGTTCCGTCTCGGAGTTGTAGTTACGGGCCAGGAAGTCACGGGCGTGGAAGTCGCGCATGATAAAGGCTGCACGTCTATCTCGCCGGACCACTAACAATTGGTAGTAGGAGGTGGTCAGTCCCAAGGGCAATTGGCGGCTCCGGTTAGAGAGCAGGCCGTAATGGTAATCCGAGAGCGAGGCTCTAACTGCATCGTACATAGTGGTCACCGCATAGACGTGTACATCCATTTGGGAGAGGCCGTCCAGCTGGTCAAGTTGGGGCTCATAGTAGGGACGTACAAAGCCACTCTCCAGCTTGGCAAAGTAGATGGTGGTCAGGACGTAGCTGAAGAGGATCCAGCCCATGAGAAAGGTCCGCATCGAACTGAACGAGGACGCCCGCAAGACTGGCTCACCCACATGAGTTCGGCCAAACATCTCTATGATCTCGTACCACTTGGCCTGGAAGTGGGTGATTCCTCCATGCCGAGGAACTCGCTTCTGGAAATGCTGCATAAGCCAAAAGATGACGACCACTGCCAGGAGCGTGACCAGTAGTAGGTGCCAGACCGAACGCCTAAAGACCCGCACGAAAATTAGATACTCTGGCTGAATTCCGGACGCCGGGACAACCAAGTACAAGACACGACGGGTGTGCGGATACAATACTTCGACATGTGGCCAGATGCAGTCCAGAACGAAGCGGGAGTTAGGTCCAAAGTGAGTGCGTCCTGCCACCAGGTCTCGTACCACGCCTGTGAAATTTCCATCCGACAGGCAGCGTCCGTAAGATTCGTTATCCGCCGGCTGGACATATGTAACAGAGGCGTTTAGCATACGGACAGCTACCCGTGCAGCCACTCCATCCGTGGCTTTGTAGCCCTTACTCTCCACCGGATCCCGTGGTATCGCCATTAGAGGATCAGGAAACATGGAGAAGCGGAGTTGATAGCCCCTTAGGTTACTCATTTTTTCACGGAAGTTCTCGCCACTTTGCACCACTTTTAGACCCCCATCAAAAAAAGGATCGAAATCAAAGATCCCACTATTCCGGTGGGTGATGCACAGAGCGTAGGGGATCTGTTTGGCCCAGCAGCCACGAAATAGTTCAAGAAGCTGATCCTGGCTGGCATCGGACCATAGAAAGATGTACTTGTGCATGTGTTTCCGCGGTTGATGGGGATTCAACATACTTAGGATGCGTCGTACCAGGGAATCACCCTTCTCGGCTATCGGTATATGGAAGATGCTCACGCTATCTGTTTGACGCAGTGGCTCCAGCTCGAAGGCCTCAATGTTTCGCGATACTACTGGAAGGCGACTTCCCACACAACGCTGTACTTCCAGCTCCATAGCCGAGTGCTCTGGATCTAAGGATTCCGCACAGCTAGCACAGCGATAGACATAAGTGACCTGGAGATTTTGATTTACGGCCATTCGACAGGCAATCCTGGCCAGGAGCAAGTCCACTTCAGCAGAAATGGCACCTAAGATAAGGAAGAGTACAAAAACAACCGACGGCTTCATCCTGGAAGAGGAAACTGACCAGGTGAATCGGCTTAAGGTGGTCATAGCACCCGGGGTCGTTCTCCCAAGAGACCCCATAACCAAAATTAAAGTTGCGTGAGAAGTTCATTAACTTAGTCAGGGCAATAATTCAGGGCGAAAGTAAAACAAACATTGGCAAAATAAACTCTAAATATAAAGCTTACTTTTAGTTTATTGGGAAGGTAGAGCAAATCAGAAATACAGAACATAAAACGCAGCTGTTTTAAAATAATTCAAACTAAAAGGATAAATTTTTTCTACATTTTAAACTTTTGCTTATGTATTTGAATTAAAATAAAATAGTCACAATTTCCTTTTCCAATAAAGGGCAATCGGAGAAAACGTAAATAAGATTATATCTTCCCATAAGACTATTTAAGTTTTTTTCCATTTGAATTTTTGTAACAGCCATTTGAAAAAGTCTCCAGCCTTAGTGATGGTAGATTGGGCCACTTGATGAAGTTATCGATGTGCGGCATCTATCGATAGGCGACGCTGAGCAGCCCTGGTCCTGGCTGTCATGTTTTACTTCCGGAGCTTGCGAACAAAATAGAATCGCTAAGGCAAAGAAAACCCTGCGAGTGGCGAGTGTTTTAAGATCACACTCAAAAACAACATCGAAAGTGGTAGTGGTAGTTGAAGAGTGCCACCAACTGCGACCCCAACAACGCCCGACCGCATAACACCAGCAGCAGCAGTTAAGCAGCAGCCGCGGACCGACCACGAGAAGCAGTGAAAATAGAACAGTTGCGGCACTCGCACCACCAGCAACAACAACAACAACCGCCGCCAACAGCAACCCAGGAGTCGCTCGCTACCCGCTTCGCGATGGCCGACACCGAGAACAAGCCGCTGGCTGCCGAGACGCAGCAGCAATCCCTTCCCGCTGAACAGCAGCAGCAGCCGCCGCAGGATCAGGATCAGGAGCCGCAGGACGATCAGGGCCAGCAGCTGCAGGGACAGCAGGGCAAGCCCGCTCCGCCGCCAAAGGAAATCATCGGTGAGCAGTTAATCCCAATCCCCTCGACAAATCTTACTCCATTTCATTCATACGCGAACACATGGCTGCAGCTTGTGCTACCAAAATAGCAATGAAAGCAATGAAAGGAACGAAAAAAAAAAACGAACGAAACGTAGCTGGCGTGCGTGTGTGTGTTTAGGTCTTAAAATATACGCGCGTCGGCCATTTTGTGAGGCATTGCGCATACATATAAATACATATACTGTCGCGTTCGCCGGCTAACGAAATGAAAATTCTGCCTTTGCCGGTCTGTCCACCCACCCCCTTGGTGTTATTTTTTTTTTGTCCCCCCCCACTCATCCTCACCCCTCCCCACGCCTCGGCACACGCACCGTACAGACGCAGAGCAACCCAATTTTTTGGTCCGCCGCCGACTGCGCGCGCAGCGTAGGTGTAAGCGGGATAGCGGCAGCCAGTGTGGTTGTGTGTGTTCATTGTTTTGGTAAATTTATTTGTACACACCTCTACTCACGATGTTCCCGGTAACATGTGCTTGGCTTTAAGCCGATTTCGAAGGTGCGAGACCTATAGCCCCTCTTCTCCATTTACATGCTAAGAACTAAGTTTAAGCTTAATTGTTATGTACTTAAAGATTTAAAACATAATTTATTTATTCTTTAAAATAAATTCCTTTGCAGCCACCAAAGTTACCGGCACCGTCAAGTGGTTCAATGTCAAGAGCGGCTATGGCTTCATCAACCGGAACGACACCAAAGAGGATGTCTTCGTGCACCAGAGCGCTATTGCGCGCAACAACCCGAAAAAGGCTGTTCGCTCGGTGGGCGATGGAGAGGTTGTGGAGTTTGATGTGGTCATCGGTGAGAAGGGCAACGAGGCTGCCAACGTGACTGGTCCATCTGGCGAACCTGTCCGGGGTAGCCAGTTTGCGGCAGACAAGCGCCGCAACTTCCGCCCCTGGATGAAGAAGAACCGTCGAAAGGATGGCCAGGGCGAAGAGGGCGAGGAACTGGCGTCGCCGGGACAGCAGCAGCAGCAGCCGCCGTCCGTAGACGGACAGCCGCCGCAGCAGCTGCAGTCCGGACCACGTCAGCCCCGCCAAAACTTCCGTCGTGGCCCACCCGGCGGACCACCAGGCGGTCCTCGCGGAGGTCCCCGTGTACCCGGCGGACCACCTGGCGGTCCCCGTCGCTACAACAACTATTATCCGCGCCAGCCTCGTCGCGGTCTGGGCGGCGGTGATGGCAGCAGCGCTGATCCCGGTGTTCACATTCAGAACGTTGATGGTCTGCAGCGAGGTGAGGGACAGGGTCCACGCCGTGGTGGCGGCCCGCCTGGGGGACCCCAGAGGCGCTTCTTCCGACGCAACTATAACAACGGACCACCGCCACCACGCCACGGCGATGACAGTTAGTAGTCTACTTATTTCTTTGGGAAGCTTGGGCTTCTCTTTTCCGAGCCAGATATTAAACCATTTTATTTTTTTTGTTACATTTAAAGGTCAGGGACAGGCTCGGCCTCAACAAATTCGTCCGCGTCGCCAGAATCGGAAACCAAATGGCCCTGGTGGTTTGGAACAGCAGCCACAGCAGGTAATGAATTAATCACACCAGAAACTACAAAAGAAACTACATCTTCGCCAAAGCAAAACTACGATAACATCTGATTAGTTTAACAAGAAAAAAAAAAAACATGCACTATTCAGAGCGAAAGCATTATCTGCATCAATAATAACAACGTCTACGATAGGAGCATCTTGGTGGCGGCCAATAAAAACAAAAACTAACCCAAAATGCGTTCAACAGATGCATTCACGATTAACCACTAACAACAACAACAACCACTCGCACCTCCACAACAAAAACCCTTAAAAATACAACAGCTGAAATGCCGAATGAACAATACTGCAAAGGAGAAGAATATTATAATCTTAACACCTAACTTAAGAGGCTTTGGGACTAACATTCTTTTATTTTAGCTACTTGTAACTAATTGGCTAACTCAGTGACACACACACATTTAATGTAAAACCAAACAACAACAAAAAATGCATTCAAATCATTTTCTACCTTTATCATATGATTTCTTTTTATGTTTATTTACTATTTGGTTTGTTAATTATATCCCAATCCCACACACACAATTCCCAGAACGGAGCTCAAGAGGTGCAAAATACGACTACTGAGAGCACTGCTTAATGGGGGTCGCTTATTCTCCATCTGCATCGAAACCAAGATCAGCAAGAAGAAGTGGAGTAACGATAGCAAAACCATCAGCAACAGATGCAACATCAGAAACCCGTGCGAATTGAATCAACATCAGAAAATGCAACATTTTGCTAGCTGGGCCTCTGCGTTTTTTTTGTTTATTTGCTATTTGTTTTGTTTCGTAGGGCAAACTACAGCAAAACGAAAAGTAAAACTAATACATCAATACATACACGAAGATTTCTTTAAAATTCAAAACCAACTTCAACCATGCCCGGCCATCAATAATTTTATGAATGTCGATTTGTATTATATGAACCACAACATCAACAACAATAAATTCAAATTCGCCCAGCATATTTGGATTGTTAGTAACAATCTCCCCCTCTCTACCCTTTAAACAACTTAACTAACCTAATGATTATTTAAAATTTTATTTATTTTTGAAATCCCCTCTCAAACGTTGTTATGTTGTGCGTTAAGCGAACCTTTATTCTAAGTTTCTCGTATTAAAGATCAACATAAAACCTTAAAATTTAAAATGAATTTTTTGTTCACTTTAATACACTTTCGTAATCCTGAATATCAAAGAATCATACGACCAGCAAAAGGCCCAACTAAATGTAACCAAAAAGTAAAGCAGAAACACTGGCATGTTGAGAATACAATATCTAATTCACAGCAAATAAACTAAACAAACAAAAAAAAAAGTGTAAAAGCAAGCAAAAAAAAATATACAACAAACGCATGATGGCAAAAAAGAAAAGTAAAAAAAAAAAACTTTAAAAACGTATTGGAAAAAATAAAAAAATTGAAAAATATTTTGGTATTCAAAACTTTACTGGGGATTACAAATGGTGTACAAATTATATCTAGTTATATTAACTTTAAACCTACAACCACCTAAAACTCATCAGAAGTTTGTGGATAGGGAAGTGACTGTTGAAATGCTAAGCTTTTGCAAGCGTCCCAGCACAAGGAGTTCATCTATGGATCGTTTGGCGTAGAACTTTTGCTCGTCGTTTAAACGCAGGAAGGCGTGAGTCCAGGCTTTGGCGTACGACTCGGCTTCGGCAATGGCACTGGTGTCGAAGTCATGGTTGCTTCTGGATGGGGGAGTCTCTGGCTTGAAGTCTGTAGCTGGGTGTTGCATCTGATTGTGATCCAATTCAATGGTTCGCTGCTCTTCAGACCCAGTCTCATTGATGTGATCCTCATCCAGCTCCTGTTTATCAGAACAGGAGTCCTCTGAGAATAGCTTCAGCAGGGGACGAGACTTGGAGGATGTTTCTTGATTTATTTCTAGTTGCAACTGGAAAGAGATAACTTTATTTAAAAATTTTATAAATTTTAGTAGTCTGCTTACATCTTCCTCAGCAATGTTATCTTCCTCCAGGCCTGTCTCTTCTGCATCCTCGATCAGGTCCTCGCACTCCGATATGGTGTCTGATTGGATCTGACAGAAGTCCTCACGCTGAACGCCCAATTCCCGTCTCCGGGAACTAAATTTCCGTTGACCAGTAGACAACGCATTGCCGTTCTGTTTCAGATACCGGACGTGGCATTTGTGGATTCTCAGGTTGGAGGTTGTGCCTCCAGTGGACTGCATAACCCGCTTACAGCCAAGACAGAAGTAGCGCCACTTGAGCTTGGATCCATCCGCGCGAGCAATCTCTCGGTAAACATTCCAAACGGAGCTGCGTTTGTTTTTCTTAACCAGTCGATATTCGCCGGTGTTGATCTTCAGCAAGATGTCCAGCTGGGCCTCGGTACACTTTTCCTCCTCCCCGGAGACGTTTATAAAAAACATTTCGTTCAATTTTAGAAAACAACAAATTTAAATAAGTGTGGCCAATTATTAAAAAACTCGATGGTCATTTCGCCCAATTAGTCAAAATTGGATGTGGCCACACTAATCACAAAATTTAAAATTTAAACAACAAAATTGGTAAAATTTGGTTTTTATTGCATTAAACCTATGATTAGAAAATATCGAGTCAACACGCGTTATTTAAAATCTAACAACTTACTCTTAATTATAAATGGCACTGTAAAAATGTAGAACGATTGCCGTTACTTTGGTATAAATGCTTTGCTTAGTTCGTTACGAAATAAAGAAATCTCTTTCACGAGGGTCTTTAAAACCTCAAGCTTCTCCTTTTCTATTACCAGTTTTTCACCTTCCAGGACAAGCCTTTTCTCTTCAATTTCCAAAAGTCTAGCTTCTCTATGAAAGTGAGCTCTTTTTGTAGGATTTTCTGTAGACGTTTGACTGTCGAGCTCTTCTTCGTAATTTTCCAACGATGCTTCTATGTCCTTTATAATGTTGTCCTTAAGCCTTGCCAGCTCGTCCTCTTGATCTCCTGCATTATTAACAACTTCTTCGACCTGTTCCGATTTAATTTCAAGAGGAGTTTCATAGTTAAGGTTCCGATTCAAGAAAGTTTTATTATCGAAATGTTTAGCCTTGTTTTCCACTCCTGAGAGAAGTTTCCGTACACGTTTGTAAATGATCCACTTTGACGGTTTACCCGTCAGTTTCTCTTTATTTTCTTCTTCCCTAAAAATGTATAATATTTTAATAAAATTGAAAATTAAAGTCCTTTTGAGATGTGTGGTATTTACCGATATTTTTCGATAGTATCATCAATTTTGTCTTTAATATCCATAGAAGTCACCCCCAAATGGCTCATATGATCCGCCATATTTTTAAGAATATCTAAGGATCGGCCTCCCTTCAGTAATTCCTTAATATTTTCGGACCACAGCTGTAACAATAGGCTGGTTGACTTTGTTGACCATCTAAACTGACCAGAAGTCCTTCTTTTAAAGCGGATCGGCATTTTGAGATTTTCCTCCTTCTCGGGACTGATCGTTTCAGTGTGGTCTTTGGACTCCTTCCGCATACGCGCAATGTATTTGACATGACACATGTGGGTACGAAAATTGGAAGAGCTGTATCCCCGCATGACGCGCTTGCATCCGGTACAAAAATAGCAGTTCTTCAGCATTGTTCCATCGTCGCGAACAATTGCTTGAAACACCTTCCAAACGGTGCTGCGTTGCTGCCTGTCCAATAGTTTATATTCTCCTTGGAAAACTTTAAGAGCCACTTCGCGGCTTGACTCCTTGAGGTTCTTCATCTTGGCGTTAATATTGAATCACTTATACTCCAGCCGCTGGAGGTGCAAAATTCCCTGCGAGAATCGGTACTACTAGAATTTTCACCAAGAACCCTCTGGTCACCCTAATTTTGTATCAGCTGTTGGTTATTCCGCTTAAATGTTGTCCTATTGGAATACCCTGTACTTAATTAGTGGCTGGGAATATTTATTTTAAATTGTTAAATAACAAAGGTTTTTATTTTTAAATATATGTTAGAAAAAAATTAATATTATTACAAAAATTTATTTTTACAACACTGCCCGGCGGCACCGCTCTTCTTCTTACGCTTCTTAACAGAAATTGTACACGTTTCTTCCAGGATCACCGAGTGCTTTTTGAATTACTGTGTGTAAATATTCCACCATGGCACTAACGTCGCGCTTTTACTTCGAGCGATATCCCGAGATCGAGGATGTCGTTATGGTAAACGTACTTTCCATTGCGGAAATGGGCGCTTACGTCCATCTGCTGGAGTACAACAACATCGAGGGCATGATCCTGCTCTCTGAGCTGTCACGACGTCGCATCCGTTCCATAAACAAGCTGATCCGAGTAGGCAAAACCGAACCCGTCGTCGTCATCCGTGTGGACAAGGAGAAGGGCTACATTGATCTGTCCAAGCGTCGTGTCTCCCCCGAGGATGTGGAAAAGTGTACCGAGCGGTTCGCCAAGGCGAAAGCCATCAATTCTTTGCTCCGGCATGTGGCCGAAATCCTCGGCTACGATGGAAACGAAAAGCTGGAAGAGCTATACCAGAAAACTGCCTGGTACTTTGAAAAGAAGTACAACAGCAAAACGGTGGCTTACGACATCTTCAAGCAGTCCGTGACGGATCCCTCGGTCTTCGATGAATGCAATCTGGACGCCGAAACCAAGGAGGTGCTGCTGAGCAACATCAAGCGCAAGCTGGTCTCGCCAACGGTCAAAATCCGGGCTGACATCGAGTGCTCCTGCTATGGTTATGAGGGCATTGACGCCGTCAAGGCATCCCTCACCAAGGGCCTGGAGTTGAGCACCGAGGAGCTACCCATCCGGATCAATCTGATAGCACCGCCACTCTATGTTATGACCACGTCCACGACCAAGAAGACAGACGGCTTGAAAGCCCTCGAGGTGGCCATCGAACACATACGGGCCGAGATCGTGAGGTACGAGGGCGAATTCAAGGTGATAATGGCACCTAAGCTGGTCACCGCCATCGACGAGGCCGATCTGGCCAGGCGGCTGGAGCGGGCCGAGGCCGAGAACGCCCAGGTGGCCGGCGACGACGACGAGGAGGATGGCGTCGATCAGGAGGGCATGCAATTCGATCCCGAAAAGGAGTTCAATCACAAGAGTTCGTTGTCGACGGCCGCGAACAATGACGATGACGAAGACGACGAGGACGAGGACTAGTATAGTGGTGGCACCGGAACGGAGTAGCAGACGAGCAACAGAAGCGTTTTTTTTTTGCATAAGCAAGCTAGACGATCATGGGAATAATATATATTTTTTGCTGTGGAAATATCTCCTAAAATTGCTGTTTCTTTATAAATTATACCATAATAAATATTATAAGTCAAGAATAAAAATTTCAATTTAATATAAAAACAAGCTATTTTAATTAAAAAAAGTTTACGTTCTTTTTTGTCTGAATAAAACTATTAAATCTTTGTGAAATGAAGTTAGTTCTTTAAGTGCGTCCTTCATAACTTGCAGCTTTTCTCGTTCTATTGACAATTTCTCCTCTTCTATTTGTAACAGTCGGTCCGAGCGATATTTCATTGCTTGGGATCGCGAAACGTGCTTTTCTGACTGATCCTCTGGAAGATCTTCTTCATACTGATCCTCTAGATCGACCGTCATGTCCTGTTCCTGCTCGTGCTCCTCATCCTGCTCTGGTTCCTCTTCCTCCTCCTCGTCTTCATCAGCGGGTTCTTCGAATTCGGGGGAGGCAACTGGTGAATTTTTTATACTTCTTTCTAAGCTGCTTTCATGCGCATCTTTGAAATTGTGGGCCTCATTAACGGAGTGATCTACATCTACTTCTTCTTTTATAGAATCTAAATCATCATCTGATTCTAGTTCTGGGGATAAATTGGTTGGCACTGCAAGCGAAATTGTAGAAAATGTATTCATCCGTTTAATACAGAGGTCGGCACGGCCCTATCTCGGGGGCATAGGAAATTTCTCTGCCCGAGCTCTGCCACACACACACAGTATAAATGTGTGAAACGTCATGCTCAAAGCCTACTTTCTGTTATACGTTACTAACACTAATGCGGTAAAATCATATCAATGTATTGGGGTGCCGACCACTGGTTTAATATCACCTCATTATGCTCAATTACCTTTGTTTTCGAACATGATTTCCTCAAATACGTCTACGGATTTAGTACCAATTAGAAGAGACTGTATTCTATGGAAATATTCCCAAGTTGATGGCTGCCCAGTTTCCCTCACTTTCTCTGCTTCCAGCCTAAAAATAAAAACGTAGATATTTAATAAACATATAGTCTCATATCTCTTAAGACTTACCGATATTTTCGGGACATATTGTCCATCTTAGTTTTAATTTCAAAGTGGCTTGGTCCAAACTCGCTCATCTGCTTCTCCATTTCTCTGTAGACAACGCAGTTCTTCGTCGGACCACGGAGATCCTTTATATAGTGCGCCCACAGCTGGAGGAACATTTGAATGGCCTCCTTCTTCCAAACGTGCCTTTCTGTCTTTGTATAAAGCTGTTGTCCTAATTTATCCGTCCGACATCGCGCGTAGGTAGTAGCTTGGTGGACAAACTGGCGTTTGACTGGCAATGGATCTCCGTTGATCTGCCGGATGACCGCGTCCTTTGGCTGTTCTGGGTAGGGTTCTAGGAGGATGGGAATCTTACGAGGGCGACCCACTTTCGGCCGTTGAGGCTCCTCTCTTAGCATCGCGTGCAACGACCGCTTCCTTGATGGCTCCGACTGCTGAGAATTTGACGTTCCCTGACTCTGTAATAAAGAAATGGTTTAAATGCCCAGGGGTTTCTTCAGGCTATTTCTTACCTCTGGATCACTGTCATCTCCAAGAAAAACATTCTCATAGTACTTCTCGTAGTCGTTTTTTGGCGGAGCGGTTCGCTGCCGCACGCTTCCTTCCTTGATTGATGCACCGGCGCCAGAAACACGGCTGTGTGCGGCCGATGAGCGCGTTGGAACTTTGCTGCCAATGTGCGACGCCGCCTGTGAGCCGGCAGAGCCTGCCATTGATCTGGATCGCATTTTTCTTGTTTTATAATTATCCTTATTGTAGATTCTGGTCAGAGCGGGATGTTCTTTGGAGGCAACTTTTTTGTTTATGGTTTGACAGTATGAGTACAAACAGAGTGGCGCCACCACTGGTGGAAAGTGGAAACGCAAACCACCGGAGTGCTTGAATTTGGTCACATTAAAAATTTCAAATATTAATATTTTTTTCTATTAAGAGCCTTCTAAATGATCTTTAAATTTGAAATTTATGTTTTGTAATTTTCTAGTGTTACAATACATTAACCCAATCTTCGGTGTTTTTAAAGGTCTGGAATAATATCGTTATAATTAATCGTCCAAGCAGCTGTACTGTTTTCAATAACAGCACTGTAAGTACGCTGTAAACTCAGCTGTTCCGTTAAAAAATCTCATTTTAGTTGTTTACATGTTTACATAAATTGCTTTTAATGGCAACTTTGCTGTTTTTACGGACCCTAAGAAGGCCTAGCCCCATTGCAGCGTACAAGTTCACATACACAGGTTCAAAATGCCCGAATACATCGCTCCACCATCGCCTATCATCAACAGAAGCTGCGTCGGCGGCGGCCGCCCAATTCGGAAATGCCGGTGGATTGGGGGGCTTCTGGCAGACTTTGTCAAATAGTCAGCCCGTGGGAGTCATGCAAGATACCCTTATAACGATACACGACTACAGCGGACTGCCTTGGTGGGCTTCTATTATCTTATCCACTTTCCTGTTCCGGAGTGTAGTCACTCTCCCACTGACCATTTACCAGCACAAGATCACAGCCAGGATCGAGAAAATAGCCCTAGAGATGCCGGCCATAGTGGAAGAGCTCAAGAAGGAGGCTGCGATGGCAAAACAGAAGTTCAAGTGGAGCGATAAACAAACCCAGATAGTCTACCGGAGATCGGTTTGCATTACTTAACCCTTGAAATTATTCCAAAATCTTTAATTTTAATTCATTTTCAGATCAAAAAACAGTGGCAGAAACTTATCGTGCGCGACAACTGTCACCCCATGAAGACACTCATAGTATTGTGGGGTCAGGTTCCCCTGTGGATATTCCAATCAGTGGCTTTGCGTAATCTTGTCTACATGCTACCCGATCCCATGACCATTCAGGCTCAAATCGTCGCCACAGAACTGACAATTGGCGGCTTTGGGTGGATACCCAATCTTACGGTAGTGGATAGTTCCTACATCCTGCCAGTAACCCTAGGAATCATCAATTTGGCCATTATCGAGGTGCAGTCCATGACCAGAACGCGACCGTCCACACGCTTGCAAAACATAGCCAACAATGTCTTTCGGGGACTGAGCATTGTTATGATTCCGGTGGCCTGTACTGTGCCCTCGGCCCTCTGTGTTTATTGGGTGGCCTCTAGTAGCTTCGGCCTGGGACAGAATTTATTGCTTCTCTCGCCGGATGTGCGGCGCATGGTGGGAATTCCCAAGACAAAAACGGAACTAGACCAACCGTACGATCAGCTCTGGCTGAAGATTCAGCAGCGGATAGGGCTCATCGCGCATTCGGCTACTGATAAGCCGGAATCAAAATGATTAGGTACCGCAGTCATAATTCTAGTCTAAATGTAGGTAAGATGTTGAGTTTTTAAGGGGGCGCCCCCTAAAAAAAGATTTTTTTAAAATCTTAAAAATAAAATTGTTGAAAAAAAAATATTAAAATTCAGATTCACAGTCAAAAATACTGTTTTGATTTAAAACAAAAATCTCCTCAAAATGTATATATTTTAGAAGCTTCCCCCTTTAAAGCAATGCCCTTAATGTAAATATTGACTACCCCTAAATACAACTGTGCCACTGTAAATCATGACCACTGCCATCAGGAAAGAATCATCTCGATTTCCACAAAATAAATAAACTAGTGAAACCCCCCAAAGAAAATACAAACAAAACAAAGCGATAAGTCAGCGGGAAAGGTCTTGAGATTACGGGGCAGATAGTGGTCCATTTCAATTGGTCCAGCGACATCCGAGCGCATCATTCAGCGGGAGCAGAGATAGAGATTCGTTCCGAGCTCAATTAAATGAAATGCGATCTATGGTTGAGTCAGTCGAGTCTGGAACCTGGACGGGACAACAACGGAAACCTTAAATTCGAACGTAATTCGGAAGGAATTCTAGCAAAGTGACTATCAGTATCGGTGGCTTATACTATATATCCTCAAAAAAAAAATAATATAAATCGGAAACGGAATATGGCCAAGTGGCTCCTGAGCCTGTGGCTGGCGGTTCTGCTGGTGGATGTTAGTATTTTTTGTGTTTGTGACTTTATTTGCATGGAAATCCTATAAAGAATTTAATATTTTAAAGAAAGATTATTTTTGGATATTGATTTAAGGACTTTTTGTCTTACCAAATCTCATATCCTGTTCGTAAAGGATGCCGTATCCATCAGGCATTAGAGGAAAGCTATAAAACTTCTGAAAAAATATGCATGTGTCTTAAAAATAGTCTAAAATTTAAATTTTAAATTAAAAACGGAAGACAAATGCCCGCCAATAATACCTAATTATATGCTATTCGCTCCAGCTTGTAGTTGTACAATAATATTTCGTAATTACGCTTTTGACAGCGACCCGGGGCCTCAGCTTATCAATCAAACAGCAACTACCAAAGTGCCGGGCAGCAGTCCGGGCAAGTTGGGTTATCAGCCGGGCACGGCCAGTCCATCTACCAGCGCGATTCCGCCTGTCCACCTCAATATACGGGAGTGCTGGCATATCCCCATGACTGCCACCGCTATATCAACTGCTACAATGGCAGTCCCACTATCCAAACCTGCGCTCCAGGAACACTTTTTAATGGAAAGATCCTCGAGTGCGATCATCCAAACAACGTCGAATGCTTTGTTTCGGGAGGAGGAGCCGGAAAAACGGAATCCACTCGTTTGGGGAGACTTCAGCAGTTAAACGGGGAGCCAAAATGTCCGGCGGGTATAAATGGATTACAACCCCATCCCACGGACTGCACCAAGTTCCTGAACTGCGCCAACGGACAAACCTTTATTCAGGACTGTGGACCGGGCACGGCCTTCGATCCGAAACTCTTGCTGTGCGCACACAAGGGCTCCGTGGACTGTGGATCTGGAGGAGCTCAACCCTATGCCAATGGCAACGGTATGTATGAGGGAAAAGTATGTCTAGTACCTTTACTAACATGTAGCTCAGGCTACTCTCCTGCCTCGGAGGAACTGGGCTGTCCAACCGGCTATCGTGGCTTACGTTCGCATCCCCACGATCCCCACAAGTATCTGCGCTGCGGTATCGGTGTTCAGCCCCAAGTAGAGCCGTGTCCTCAGGGACAGATCTTTGATGGCTTCAGTTTGGTATGTGTTTTTTCAGGCCCCTCCCAGACCTCCTGTAAGTTTCATTTTATTTTCCCAACTGCTTTGCCTTGCCTGGTTCATGTGCTTCTCCATCTTGGGTTTATTATCCTTATCGCCTGCGGTTCATGCTTGCCTGCTATTTGCTTTATTTCTGCATTATATATAGACCTATGATCCTGTTAATCTAATCCTTTTCTTCGCACCAGCCAACGCCTTGACCTCAGCCGGAGCTCAGGCCAACAATCTTCTGTGTCCTGTGGGGGCAGTTGGCCTGTTCGCTTACCCCTTCGATCAGACCAAGTTCCTTCATTGCAAGGACGGCAAGTTGGCCATTCAGAGCTGCCAGCCTAGCTTTGTGTTCAGTATATCGAGAGGGTACTGTCACTTAAAGACGCAATTACTTCAAAGCGATTATGTGACTTTGATTATAACACAGATTGGCTTCGACTACTGTAAGTTACTGGATTATTTTCGATGCACAGGTGAATCTAATTGAGTTTTCATAGCCCTGAGCTTAAATACTTGCCCTGCCAGCATCTATGGCTTGCACCTGTATCCCTACGATGCTGGGAAGTACCTTAAATGCTCAGATGATGGACAATTGTCCATTCTCAACTGTGCCCCCCAAACTGCCTTCAGCCTGTCTCAGAAATCTTGTCTCCCGCGCCTACAAATCGGCAGAGGCGATCGTGTCAAGTTCTGGGAAGAAATTCAGGTTGAAACCACGTATTTCAATGAAGGCGCACAAAGTCAAAATCAAATAACAAATCAGTTGTTTGCTCTTAAGTCGTGTCCGGCCAAACTGCAGGGCAACTACCCGTATCCCTTCCATGCGGGTCACTTCATAAAATGCCTCAATGGAGTCCTGGAGGTAGTGTGTTGTCCTTCTGGAACGCTTTATAGTCTTTCGAAACGCCAGTGCGTAGCTCGGCACCTTCTCTCCGCACATGATTATTTGGATTACTCCTACATCAGTGTCCAGTTTTCGAGTAAGCATTCTGAAGAATCTGAATTCCCAAATTTTTCGAGGAAAAACAAAAATGTTTAATTTGCAGCTGAGTTCCTGGTGGATGTGTCGACCGTGACTTGTCCTCCTGATAGTAAGGGACTGTACTTACATCCCTTCGACTGCACGCGGTATGTCAGGTGCTCGAATCAGCAGACATACATCGAAGAGTGTCCCCAAGGAGAGGTCTTCAGAATATCCCAGCAACGATGTGAGCCCAAGGAACAAGTAATAGAACCCTATGATCTTGTGTCTTATTACTTCGAGACGACTATTGTCCAGAGTGTTGCTGTAGAAGGAAATCGAGGACATGGCAAGAGCCTAGATGGGGAAGGAGACATTAAATGTCCTCCAGCCGCTAGTGGACTCCATGCTCATCCATTCGATTGCACCAAGTTTTTGGAGTGTGCAAATGGACAAACCTTCATTAAAAATTGTGGACCAGGCACTGCTTTCAGCACGGCTATCGGGAACTGCGATTTTGCCAACAAAGTTGATTGCACGGGCAGGAGCTTCGCAACAGGCCCCACTCCAGTGGCACATCCTCCGGTTCATCAAAGTCCTCCAACAAATCCCAATTATGAGACGTTCAGTAAGTCGGATATAGAATGGATTAGCTTTATAGATCATTCTGCTTTCTCACCTTGGCCTTGAAGTTCATCATGCTATCCATACGTTGCTTGTTAGATACGGTTAAGATTCATCTTCCATACCCTTTCCCAGATAACCCATCCCCAGCCGCCCAGCAGCACTCGTCAGATCTTCTCTGTCCTGTGGGAGTTGATGGGTATTTCATTCATCCCTTCGATCAGACTAGTTTCCTCAATTGTAAGGCAGCCAAGTTGGCTGTTCAAAGGTGTAATCCCGGCTATGTATTCAGCATATCGAGGGCCACCTGTCAGCCAAAGGATCAATTGGTATACTCCGACTACGTTACGTACATAGTCTCCCAAATTAGCATCGAACAGAGTAAGTTTTCTGCCTTGGAGTCAATCAAGTCTCTAGATTTCACAATATTCGATTCATCAGCCATGATCCTTTCTGCCTGCCCGGATGGTACGGACGGCCTTCATCTGTATCCCTACGATGCTGCCAAATATGTCAAGTGTACCGCTGGGAAACTGTCTGTTCTGCCCTGTGACTCCCAAATGGCCTTCAGTTTGAGCCAAAAAGGTTGTAGACCGGCGCGCCAAGTGGCTCTTGGGGATCGGGTCAAGTTCTGGGCAGAGCTGCAAACTACGACGACTACAACCTACACGTACAAGGATACCCAAGACCATCAGTCTGCGATCAGGGGCTGTCCAGCCAATCTGCAGGGCAACTATCCATATCCCTTCCATGCCGGCCACTATGTGAATTGCCAGAATGGACTTCTGCAGGTCGTTTGCTGTCCAGTTTCCGAACTGTACAGTTTGTCCAAGCGCCAGTGTGTGGCCAGGCATCTCCTCTCCGCCCATGACTACTTGGACCATGCCTATATCAGTGTTCAGTTCTCGAGTAAGCTCCTTCACGATTATCCTATGTGCCGGTAGTAGGTTGTCTTTTTCTTTCGCAGCTGACTTTATGCAGGATCTCACCACATTAACCTGTCCTCCCAACGCTAAGGGCTACTATCTCCATCCGTTTGATTGCACCAAGTATCTGATTTGTTGGGATGGACAAACACAAACTGGTAGCTGCGATCAGGGCCAGGTTTTCAGCATATCCCAACAGAAGTGCGTGCCCAGGGATCAGGTTACAGAATCCTACGATCGCGTGGAGTACCTGAGTGGAACGCAGCACGAGTTGAGCCAGGAAGCAGATGAGAATGAAGAATATGGCCAGGGTAGAGCTTTATCGCCCGACCATCAACATGGAGGATATCAGCCCACGGGGCCGCCAGCTGAAGCTTTACAGTCCAACGGAGGATACCCCACACAAAATTATCCCAGTTCCCAAGGAGGTTACCAATATCCGGGCCCTCAATCGTCTGGCGGTTACCCGGGAGGTTCTTCTCAATTACCTACAGGCGTCAAAGGTGGCTATTCTCAATATCCAGGGGCTTACCCAAGCGGTGGCTCTCCATATTCGGGAGCCCATACTGGAGGTAGCCCTCAAACTTCTAGTAGCTACCAAGGAGGTGCTTCTTCATACCCAGGAGGACCTTCGGGAGCTCATCAAGGCGGACATTCTCAATACCCAGGGGACAGCCGAGGAGTTAATTCTCCAACTTTCCAACATACTGCAGCCTACCATGGAGGGTCTCCTCAAACTGGTAAAGGCTATCAAGAAAGTTCTTCTCAATATTTGGGAGGCTACCAAGGAGGTTCTTCACCATCTTCAGGAGGTTATGGCGGTGATTCGCACTATTCTGGACCGTACTATGGTAGCAGCTCTCAAACTCCTGGGGCCTATCCAGGAGTTCCCTCTCATTCAACCGGAGGCTACCAAGGAAGCAACTCTCCATCATCCGGAGGCTACCAAGGAAGCAACTCTCAATCAACAGGAGGCTATCAAGGAAGCACCTCTCCAACGTCTGGAGGTTACCAAGGAAGTAGCTCCCAAACTCTTGGAGGTTATCAAGGAAACTACCAATCTCAAGGAGGGCAAATATATCAGCCGCCAGCTCAAGTTAAGGGAGGATATCAGCCTCCGCAAGCGGCTGGAGGATACCAACAGATTTCGCAATCCGGTGGAGCATCTTATGCTAATAATGGGCCAGGCTCCCCCTTCTATTATCAAGCGCCTCCTACACCCTTGATGTGCCCGGAACGCGTGAGCGGACTATTTCCAAATCCCTTTGATGCCAAGAGCTATCTGACCTGCATCGAGGGTCATACTCTGGTAAGGAAGTGTGATGCTCTGGATGTGTTTAGTGTCTCGAAAGGATACTGCCTGCCAGAGCAGCATGTTGCCTCGACCGATCGCATTCCGTTCGTGAAGAAAGAAAATGAGCAGGAGACAAGTGAGTTGGGGGTTGCCTGGAACTTCCGCGATATCTAAACCCGATCTCTCAAATCTTTCAGTGGTTAGCTGTCCGAACGTGGGTTTCTTTGTTTACCCCTTCGACTGCTCCCAGTTTCTCAGCTGCAGTACTACTGGGATGATCCTGAAGCGTTGCTCTCCGGAAGAGCATTTCAGTCTTTCACAGGGAGTTTGCCTTCCCAAGGGTCAGGTGCAGCGAACAGATCGCCTGTATACGCTTGAGGAGCTCTACATCGTCTACGACTGGACGCAGAAGATGAAGCTTGAGAGCGCCGTACCCGCATGTCCAGAAGGAATCACTGGAACTCTGCCCCATCCCCGGACTCCCAGCAAATACCTTCACTGCGAGCCTGGTCGGGCGGAGATCTTTGACTGTCCCAGCCAGCAGGTTTTCAGTGTTTCGCGGAGGTTGTGCGTGCTGGACGATAAACTGGCCAGCTACGATCGCTCCGACTATCTGGTCCGGGGGGAAGAGGCTATCGGTTGGACAGATCCCACTAATGGTTACTAACACACGGTAGACATTGTGCTCTTTTTAAGTTTTGTTCCTTTCTGCTTTCAGACAATCGCCAGTCCAAGTCGTACGAGACGCCTGGCCGGGATCAGTTCGGAAATCGCTACACGACTCGTACTACGACCACAACCAGGGTTATCGGCGAGGGCGATCGCTGGAGGGACATGAACATGCAGCGACCATCTGGCATTGGTTTGGAGCAGAATCCACATTACCAGAACCCGCAGGAAGTTGGCTGGTCAGGCCAGGAGACCTCCTATTCCCGCCGTGATCCGTCCCAGAACGTCCTCTATGTTGAGGGCTCTTTGCAGCCGAATCGTAATTATCCTACCTATAAGACACCACTAGCACCAATGGCACCTGTCGATCCCGGAAAAGTATACTACGCTCAGCCTGTTCCGAAGAACGAACCGGAGCAACCTCCGCTTCCGTCGCGTCAGAACTTTAGTCGCAGAATCGATTACGGCTCGCCAGGAAACGGCTGGCAACCGATGCCGCCACTTGCTCCTCTCGGTGGCCAGAAACCTTTAAGCCTTGACTACAATCCCAATTCCCCTGGGGCTAGGGAACCACACAATCAAACTCCCTCAATCGGACAGAAACCTCTCGACTGGGACTACGATGAACCGCAGACGCCTTTTGACGAGCCAACGCCATATTCGGGAAAGGCTCCTACACCTCCTCCTGGATCACCTCCGCGATATTATCCAGATCAGTCGCCTAGAGGCTCCCAGCCTCAATCTAAGTGGCAGCCTTACAACCCAAACCCCACTCCTGCCAAGCCCTTAGATCACCCTAGTAGTCCTACAGATTCAAAAAATCCTTCCCACCCTGTGGAGGAATCAAATCTCTACGGTGGTCTGCTGCCGCCCAGGGCGCCTCCTTCCACACCCACTACTACCAGTACCACCACACCCTTGCCCAAGTTAGGTAATCGATTATACACGTACCCCATTTATCCGGCAGTGGATAAGAATGCCCCACAATCTCCCAGTCAGCCTCACTATAGTCCTTCCTATGCAGGTATTGCTCATTCCAGAAACGCTTCTTGGGCTAAAGTTCCCACAACAAGCACCACCCCCTCTCCGCCTTTAGATCCTTTTAATCCCGAAGATGATGTCATTTATGACGACGACGACTTCACAACCACAACCACTGAGAGACAATCTCCTCCGTTCAATCATCAATTGAACCGTCCGCAAACCCCTCCAAAATCAAATCCATCAGTGTATGGAGCAGATCCCAATTCCCAATCGGCGATGAAGGAGGCTCTGAAGCTAATGCTTCGCCCCTACTTCAATCACAGCGGCAATGCTGAAGACAAGCTGGCCAAGCAGGCCGAATCAGCCTTAGCTTCTGCCATCAGTAGACCCCCAACTGACACTACTTCCACCACGACAACCACAACTACGACCAAACGCCCCACAACCACACCCAGAACAGATCCGGACGAAGACGTTGAACTTATTAAAGCCGGGGAGCAGGAGAGCCTGGACTCCACTGAAGATGACTATGTTTTTCCAGATGTCAGGGAGACGGCCCGCACCGAGCAGACCATTAAACCCAGTACTACCTACTCCTCGGTAAACTATCACCGGAGCACCCGCAAGGCGGAGGTTGACAAGAACCCGACCACCCCCAAAACGACAACAACGACAACCACAATGAAACACAATTGGCATGCGTCCGGTCACAATCGTGACTACCACCGGCGCCATCCAAATCTTCCCGATCCGTTCTCGAAGCCCCACCAAAATCCTTTTTCCCACAACCACCACCATCCCCATCACCATGAGCACAGTGCCGATTTCCATCGTCGTCATCCAGAGCTTCCGAATCCTTTTCCTGTAAAGGATGAAGCCCCCACCCAGGAAGACGACTGGGAGCTGTATCAGAACCCCAATGCAGAGGAAGTTACTCCCAAGATTGGTTCGCGCTCCAATGTGATTGACGAGTGCGAGTTCGATTGCGGAAACAGAAAGTGCCTGAGGAAGGAGCAGGTCTGCAATGGCCATAAAGATTGCCCCCATGGCAAGGATGAATCTAATTGTCCTCCGAAGGACTACGAGGTTAGACTGACTGGTGGAGAGGGTCCGCATATGGGCCGGATCGAAGTCAAGGGTGAGCTGGCAGTCTTATTTCATGTTTTGGCTTTAATAATTTCACTTTTCTTCCAGCCAACGGCCAGTGGGGCTTTGTTTGCGATGACAAGTTTGGCCTTAAGGACGCGGATGTTGTCTGCCGGGAACTGGGCTTTAAGATGGGTGCCCTGGAAGTTCGTGGAAACTCTTTCTACGCCCCTAGCAGCCAGGACTTCAACTATCTGATGGATGAGATCGAATGCCAGGGCAACGAAACAAGCCTCAAGGATTGCAGCTTCAAGGGCTGGGGAGTTCACAACTGTGGCGTCGACGAGGTGGCCGGAGTCATCTGCAAGGTTCCGGCAATGAAATGTCCCAACAACTATTGGCTCTGCCACGCCTCCAAGGAGTGCATCCCGCCCGCCTTTGTTTGCGATAATACAGTGGACTGTGCCGACAAGTCTGATGAGTGCGATGCTGTTTGCAAGGTCTGTATCCATAGAGGAGGACAAGTTTTTAATTTTAAATACTATTATTAAATATTACTATATATTTTAGTCTTCCATTCAATACCGTTTGGAGGGAGGTCGCAGTTCCAATGAAGGCCGCCTGGAGGTCAAGTACCATGGCGTTTGGGGCAGTGTGTGCGATGATGACTTTAATGTGAAGAATGCCCAGGTTGCTTGCAACTCTATGGGCTACTATGGCCCAGCGGTGAGTGGAATATGAAGTATATATTCATAATATGATCTAAGTCCCTCGCATCTTTTAGAAAATTGAGAAAAACATATTTGGCAATGGCAATGGACCCATTTGGTTGGACCAGGTGATGTGCTACGGCAACGAAACCTCCATCGACAAGTGCAATCACTGGAACTGGGGTGAACACAATTGCAACCACACCGAAGATGTGGCCTTGCATTGCACTGCTGGACCTCCGCCACGATCCCAGAATCTCTACCAAAACCCCATCAAGGGTGGGAAGCAGGATTTGAGTTCATTCTCCCAGATCGGCCTTTGGGAGAGATCCAGCAAGGCGCTGCATACCCCGCGACGATGTGGAATCTTCAAGGACGACCTGGTCGATGAGTACGCCCATCATGAGGAGGAGCGCGTGGTGAAGGGCCACGCAGCTCAAAGGGGCCGTCATCCCTGGCAGGCCACCATTAGGACTCGCGGACGAGGTCACATCTCCAGTCACTGGTGCGGCGCTGTGGTGATCTCCAAGCGCCACCTCCTGACTGCTGCCCATTGTCTCTACGGAAATAAGAAGGGCGCCTACTTTGTGCGCGTGGGTGATCATTATGCCAACATTGCCGAGTCCTCCGAGGTGGACACGTTCATCGAGCACTGGTACATCCATGAGAAGTTCCGGGACGGTTCTCGCATGAACAACGACATTGCCCTGGTAGTGCTCAAGACTCCCCTGAGATTCAGTGACTACGTGCAGCCCATCTGCCTGCCGGATAAGAACGAAAAGCTAGTCGAGAGTCGTATGTGTACGATTTCTGGCTGGGGCTCCATTAAGTCTGGTATTTCTAGTAAGTTGACTAAGCTGTAGTAAACAACTTCATCATCATTATAATGCAATTTCTTACAGCCCCTTCTCAAGTTTTGAGCTCAGCTGACCTGCCCATTCTGGCCGACCATGTGTGCCAACAATCGAATGTCTACGGCTCAGCCATGACAGAAGGTGTGTGAAAACGAATCTATTATGATTACTGAACCGTTTAACAATGGATCTCAGTGGAAATATACTTGTGAATCTAGCTTTAACAGGAAATAACCCGCATATACTCTTTACACTTTTCAGGCATGTTCTGTGCCGGTTCCATGGACGAGAGTGCGGATGCCTGTGAGGGTGATTCAGGTGGTCCTCTGGTTTGTGCAAATAATGGTAAATATTTAATATAGGAGGTATGCTGTATCTCTATATTAACCTCTTCTGTTTCAGATGGGGAGACCCTTTATGGCATCATATCGTGGGGTCACCATTGCGGCTACAAGAACCGACCAGGTGTTTATGTTCGGGTCAACCACTATATCGATTGGATCTACGAGAAAATCAACGAAAGCCTGCAGCGTCTCTAAAGGATTTTAGTTCCTCATCAAACATGACCTACTTAATAGACAGTTTCTATTAGAAATGTATAATTTTTAAGAAATATTTTCAAACATAAAGTAAAGTACATTTTTAACAAACTTTTGAACTATTTCTTTCCATTTACGAGAAACTTAATTAAATCCATAATCAATGCTAATAAAACTGACAACAACAAACCCAGGCCTAAGCCGGAGCAACAACAAATAGCACTCACAACAAACAAGATCCGCGACAATGATTTAATTCACAAGTCCGAAATGCTTTATTTTTCGACTCATCCCCCCCACATTTTTGGAGAACTCAACTCGAAATGCTCAGCTTCCACGTCCGCATTTTCCTCCTGATTGCTTTTTGGGCCTCTCGCTGGCTTTGTGGCCGGAGAACACTCAATTGACACCAAGCCGAATGGTCAAAGGGGACCAATTTGTGGCTGGAGGCCGGGGTGGGGCTGCCAGGGGTTAAGAGGAGGGGTTAAATGGGGACGGAGAGCGGCTGGGAAGTATTGTGCGGGCGTTGCATGCGCGATTGGATGATCGGCATGGAAAGCGCTACAATTAACTTAATTAATACAACAATTTGCCAGAGTACACTGAAGAAAACATTTAAAATTTTGATATTCATGAAAATTAACCTGAAACTATTATTTTTTAACAGAGTTTGGTAATGAAACTTTTATCAAAATATACTTTAGACCTCTTGAAAGCCTTTCTTATTTATGTATTATGTATTTATTTCAGTGTAGGACTCTCTGTTGGCTTTCAATTTGGTATTTTTGTGTATTTGTGAGTGAAAGAGTGCACACGGGCGGTTCCTATTTAGTTCGAGTATCTCTCAAATTTTCCCCATCTCCGTATCTCTCTGGGTCCGATCTCAGTTTAACTCGGACCCGTGGTGATTCTCTGTTATTCAGCCGTGGGATTTCATCTGGAACAGATCGCCGCTTAGTCGAGCTTACTGATAGCACAATTCAAAGTATCTCGAAATGTTTCGAAGCAAATCCTTTACTTGCTGGACCATCTTCAGCCTCTGTGTTGGCCTTATCTCGGGCACGGCAGTGGATCAATATGGATATAACACTGGAGTGTCCTCGTCCACTACCCAGAGGAGTAACTCCGAAATGCGCTGCATGGACATTAATCCCCAGAACTCGATGGACTTGGAGCAGGTAAAGTATACTAAGATTCAGATGTATATATCTGTTTCCCTTTTTTTTTTTTGTAAAGCTTAGCTTGTTTAAATAATTATTTAAATTCCAAGAGGTCGCTTATGGCTAATGCAATTATGGTTTATTTATGCTAATTAACCCTTTGCGCCCAATGTCAATGATGTTCATGCACCCCAGTCGTCCTAAATATTTTTTTTCCAATTTTATTTAATTGAACGCACAGCGAGTGGCATGCAAATCGCACAAATGACCCCCATACTGTTTGTATAGATGTGTAATAATGACCGGTCTGTATTTTTTTACGTGTGTACATATATAGATGATGGGCCTCTGGTACGGCAGCGAAATTATTGTGCACACCCAAGATTTTCCCGGAGTCTACGAGTACGATTCATGTGTAATCATCCACCTGGCAGATGTCACTGACCAGGTAAGTTCTCATAATATTTGTTTTAAAGATTTATTTTAAATATTGGTCTTCTTGCAGGTTCTTCTGTCTCAGAACAATCGTCGCTATGGCATTGATGGTTACGGTGGCTATGATAACCAAAATTACAACCGCAACCAAAACAATTATGGAAGGACTACAACGCCACCCTCTTATCTGGGAAGTGAGGAATATCCCCGCTACAACCAGGGTCAGCAGAAGTACCTTCGCCTAGTCTGGAGCGAGCGGGACAACAACCTGGAGTACACTTTCAACTACAGCACAAGTGCACCGGGAAAGTGGTCCAACATCGGTGATCAGCGGGGCTCCCTGGCATCCCTGAACTATTATACCCAGTTCACGGGAACTGTCCAGGTCGTTAAGGCTGTCAACGATCACCTGGTACTGAACTTCTGCGGCAATGATGTCAAGAGTTCCATTTACACGGTGGTTCTGACCCGGAATAGGCTGGGTCTCAGTTCAGATGTGAGTATGATATATGCTTTATATTAAAAGGTTTAAGTTATCACCACTGAGAAACATAATACGAGGCCTTATTCTAGTCAGAATAAGAATTTTATTGAGTTTAATAGGAAACGTGTTCAGTATCATAGAAAAAGTGTTTGTTTTATTATAATAAATTAGAAGCATCATTAGCTAATCTCTAACAGATTCCAAATAATCTCTTACGTGAGCATTTTATTCAATCTTAAATCTGAGAATTTTAAAGCCAAAGGTGAAATAATATTTTTTTATATATTTAAATAACATGCGCATGCATCTAGTCATAGATAACCCCAATCTGTTAGATTACTAATTGGAATGAAATTTTTTTTTTAAATTTATTATTTTATTTTTTTTCAGGAACTGAGGAGCATCCGAAGCCTTCTCTCCCGACGAGGACTCTACACGGATACCATCCGCAAGGTGTGCAATGGATGTGGTCAGCTGAGTGGCAGTTTCCTCGCCCTGGTAACCCTCTTTCTGGGCATCCGCCTGGCTGGATGGGGGCGGGGCCAGTGATCCCGACGGCCTCCAATCAGCTTATTATTGAGTCCAGCCATATTATGTTAATTCATGTAAAGACTACTTAAAATATACAGACGAAAGTCCCCGAGAGGGCACTACCCATAACTAACCAAATGGTGAAGTACTTTCATCGCTTTAATTGCTCGTCTTGTCAATTAAAGCCAATTAGACCAAAGACAGGGGGATTACTTAAGTCAGCTAGTTGTAGGCGTTAAATGTTTGCTTAATTCAATTAGCTGGGATCTCTACCCGATCGGGGGGAAATAATAATTTGGTTGCTACCCTATTAGGGTTTAGAATGCTCTCTGAGAAAATCTTTTCGTTGGTGTGAGAAATCCCCAAAAGTAGGCAACGCCAACGAGCTGCCGAAAATGTTTATTACAAAATTAATCATACGCACCGTTGACACAATCACACACATTGAAAAGCCAATGCCAATGCCACTTAAAGCTGATTACGTTATTAACATTTCATTTTTTTACACAATCGGCTCTAGCCGAAAAATCTGCATTAATCTTATCAGTCCTAGGCAACTGGAGTCTGCTAATCAGTGGGGGATTCAGGTGGATTTTCGTTTCATTAGAAAAATGGGTTGGACCCCCCGCAATCAGGGCCATAAAATCCAGGTGATAGCCCCATTTTTTCTTCGATCGAGGCCGCAATTCACGCGATTTCGACACTCAAAGTTCGAAAGTCTGCCGATGGCTCTATTTATAAACGATTTTTTTTTGGCAATATATTATCTTTATGTGGTTTGTTGTTTCTTTGTCGGCGATAAGTATAGAAAGTGGCTGGCCTGTTATCGGATGGAAAGAAACAAACCTACTAAGTACTTGTTCGCGAAATAAAATGTCTAGCCTCTGCTGGACATTCCCTCAACAAAAAATAAACAATGGGAGGGTGGAAAAGTTTAGTTTCCAAAATATTCCCAACGATCCCGATGATTAATTCTCAGTGCCATGACGAAACGAAGTGCATTGGGGTTCTGGAGCACTACCAGACAACGTGCCTGTTATAGATAAGGGCCTCCCGATTGTTCCCGAGATTGGTCAGCCCCCGCTGAGTCGGAATCGCACTTGAACTTGGAGTGCGATCATCAGGTGTTCTTTAATTTTTTGTTATTATTGTTTTGCCAATGTTATTGTTTATTTAACGACTTCACGATCGCACACTTTCTGCCGGATTTTACAACAATGCCTGATTGCAGTCGGAGACCGCGCAGGCTTGACGTTTTGTTTTCAGAATAATAAGTCATAGGCAAGCGCCCCTGATAAGAGCCACCCGTAGGCACACGTTGAGAGCTCATGATACTATTATAAAAGAAATAAACAGTTGTAGCATATCTAAGACCCGACTCCGACTGCATAATCAGCGGTTCGAGTAGGATGTGTCTAAATAGGTTAATGCGACCTCTGGCGCTGTCATGAGCCAGCAAGTTATGTATATATTTTCAAAAATGTGTCAATTACAGGCGAAATTCTTTATAAAGAAACCCTTGACCTGCATTAAATATTTTTACTTGATAAGTGATAATCTTAGAAAAGAGACACTAATCTAAGAGAATGATTAAGTATGGGTCATATATCTTGTTTATAATCAAAAGTGAAATTATACCTATTTTAATCCCATTATACCCACAAATATATAGCATATTAATTTCAATTAAGTGAGTTTGAGTGACAGATGTTAGACTGTACATACACTTAATGAGGATTTACGTCATTGTCTGATGAGTATTTATTTAATTGTGCAATATTCGCACATCAGTCTGGATTTTAGTCTTTGGACTTTGAGACCTCAGCTTTGAAGTGCAAGGAAACATCATAATTTGGTTACACCCACCAGTCTAGACAAAGGCTATCTGGCCAGAAGGTAAACATTAAATAAGTTGAGAGCAGAACCTTTGGCATTAAATGCGTCGCAGCCTGCAGGTTGCATTATTATAACCTGGCCATAAGGCAATCAATTAACAACCCTTTGGGCACCGCCATCATCCGAACGGGCCTGATAAGCCGAAACTACTTGGAAGATAATGTACCAGTATAAACCGCTGATAAGAAATCGACCCGACATGTGCCGACGGCTATAAATACCGGATCCGGAGCGAAGTGCGGACACACAAACGAATCGTGCGCGCAAATGAGCTGAACAACCAGAGTTCGGAGCAAAAATTCCGAAAAATTCAACAAAATATAGAGCATACTCTATATTAAAAGCAACCCAACTGTGATAATAAAACCAAAAAACGACATAAAACCTGCAAAAATCAAACATGTCTGCTGCGAATAAGGTCAATCACTTGGTAGGAGCCACCAGTCGCTTTATTGCCGGACGGAATGCCGTCCAGACGGTGTACTGGCGCACCTCGGCCGGACCCAATCCCCGGATGGTGAAGACCAACAAGTTCTGCGAATTTGATCGCTCCCAGAAGGCCCCCCAGAGTGTCCGGCTGCAGAAGTACAATCGCAGCTTCATCGGCAGGGAGGCCTAGTTGCGGAATTCCGGAAGGATGTCTTCAGTTCCGGCCTTGAGATGTTCCTAATCTTCATTTTTTTTTCGAGCACTTTATTGTATATATATTTTTCGAGTGCGTATAGTAGAACGAGTATTTTCTGAGGCGATAAATGTCGAGCTGAGTGCCTCGAGCGAATCGAATCTAAATGAAGCCAGCGCTACGATTTTTCATGTACCTTGGCATAGAAAACATATAACAAAGATTAAATAAATGCATTCTAGAGCGTAGATAATAGAAATACAAATATTTGTCGACTTTTCACTTTAATAAAGGGGATCTAGGAAAATGTATATACTATATACAAATGGGAATGCGTCATTCCATACATGGCCAATGACATAAATCCCTGAATAACAAATAATACTCATTCATTGATTCGGTTTATTCCATTTTTAATATTTTATTTATTTAGTTTTATATTTATTACATACATTGAGTTCTCGTATATATATAAGTTTTTGTTTTTATGTTTATGCTTTACTTTCTTTTTTGTTGTATGTATTTATTTTATGTAATTTTCATTTAGGTTTTTAATTTGTTTTTAGATATCATTCTTACTTATGTTTTATAGTATATTTTCGCGATTTTCTTTCGATTTTCTTGTTTTGTTTTTAATTAATTTAATTTGTTTTGTGGGTGAAATATGTTGATGTTGAATTTGGTTTTAAGTTTTAATTTTAAATAGATCGTTTTTATCGGGATTTTTACTTACAATTACAGCCTTTATAAATAATTATTTTTTATGCTATTCTTTCGAATGTTTTTTTTTGTGTTTGTGTGTGTTTTCTCGTATATGTGTTTTTGCTTTATACTTTTTATTTCGCTTGCCGTTGTACTACGTATTCATTTTTCTTTTCGTTATAATTTTACTAAATATATATAGAGACTTTTTCCGTTTTTCCGCATCGTAATTTGATGGATCTGAATAATTTGCACACATGTATGTATATAATATATATGTATATAATATAATTGTTATCTAAATATATACTCATATAGACTTTATATATTTTTTTACTCATATTTGACAATTTCAGTTGGGCTTAGTGTCTGGCTTTGCTTTTGTAGTGTAGTGTAGTTTTGGTTTCTTGTTTTTTTTTCCATTTTTTATTTATTTTTTATTTGCACACGGAAGATTTACACACATATGAATAAAAAACCGAAAAAATACACACAAAACTTTGTGCATTTCCTTAGCTAGCTTTGGTTTCAGTTTTTTGATACTTTCTTTTGGAATATGTTATGTTATTTTAGCTTCGTTTATTTGTTTGCCTAACTCAATTCTCGTCAAAACAGTTTCGTTTGGTTTATCTCAAAAGAGAAAAATATATATTAATTATTATCTTTGTATTTTTTGTTAAGTTTATCTGGTTTTTCTGGGTTTTTTTGATTAAAAAATATTGCAGCTCAAAATGGTAATACTTGGGTTTTTTGTAATTATTTAATAATATGCCTATGTCCTTTCTAAAGCATAGAACACAGTAGAGATCAGTTGGGTTCTTCTCTAGCTTCGCCTACAATCTTCTATCGCTACTGCTAATCCTTATCCAGCTATATCCTGTTTTTCTATGCCCTCCAATCTCTACAATCTCTGTTATCTCCTTGCTGATATCTTTTTCGTTAGTGGGCTGCATTTTCTTGATCTGTAATACCTCGTATTTCTTTTGTAGGTGTCTGTGTGTGTTGTGTGTCATCTGATTTACGTATTTTCTTGACTACTTTTATGCTGCACAGTATAGTTTATATGAATGTATATATAGACTCTTATGTATGGTAAATTGTTTGCTAGAAATGTGGTTTTTTTTTCATTTACGGAAGAATTTGGATACATTTTCTTAATTTTCGTATTTTATTTCTTTTTCGTTTAGCTAAAGGTATAATTTGTCTAGTATTTTCTCTTCAGCTAATCATTGCTATGTATTTACTTCGGTATTCCTATCCCTCGGCTAGCAGCACATTCATTGGGCGCTTTAATTGGCTTAACATAGGTGTATCGGTATCTAAATCGCGGCATCGGTAGCTGTATCTTTACTCTACATGTGTATCTTGTATCTTTCGTGGCTCGCACACAATTACAATTAATCCTGGAGCAGCTTCAGCACAGATTCTCACAATGTGCAATTTGCACCAATATATTTTTAATTTAATTTTATTTTTTATAATTACACACATACACATGTGTGTATACATGTCTGTATATTTTGCAACAGAATTTCGGCTTTTTTCTTGTGGGGGAGGATTGGGTGATTTTTTGGGGAAAAACTTAAAGAATTTCAAGGAGTTAATGGACATTTTTGTCAGCAGAAGGCAATAAACGAAATTCTGTGCAAATATTTGACGAATAAATGGCGACAAAAAAGAAACCCTAGAGAATTGCAAAATTTTTAAAAATTTGTATAAATTCATGTTCTTTTTTGTGGTTTTGTGTGGTTGGTGTGTGTGTTTGACGTTTAATTCGATTCTCTCATGACTAAAAATACTCAACAATTTCGTTTACTTGAAACCATTTTAGCTACAATTTATATTTGTTGTATATATGGTTAAATATTTCCTACACACTTGCTTTCAACATTGATAGAAAAACCATTATGTTTGGGTTGTTATTTTGCTTTTCACCATTTGCCATGTTTTTGCCTCTAAATCGAGATCTCGCTCTAGAAATTGCTTTGTATATCGTATGTATATTTTGGAAATAGTAATTCGAAAAGATACTTTTGCTGACAATGATCCAAAACAATGGTGGTGGTAAGGGGTGGGGTATATCTTATTTAGGAACTAAAGATCCAACGAATTACCAAATATAACAATAATCCAAACAATTCTGGGCGCAGATCGTAGAATACCACATATCATATGATGTATCTATAAGGTTCAGCTGGCTACGTAATGCACCTATGTGTGGTTAAGGTTATTCCTCGATTAATCTAGAAATAGAGTTCGTTGCACGTTTATTGTATTTTTAGGCTCGACTTCCTAATACATCTATTATACCTCAAAATAATGCTGAATCCCACAAAACTAATTTCTCATGTCTCTTCTCGGATAATGGGACATATATTTTTAATTCGCTTTATACAATATTCATCACATTTTCTTGTGGGGTTTTCTTTCTGCCTAGTTCTGGTTGCTAATTAATTTATTAATTATTGCTGCGCCATTATTTTCCTTTTTTTAGTTACTAATTTTAAGTACAATATCATAAAAATAAAAATAACACTGTATATTTTGTTATTTACCATTAATTTTTTGCTTCATTTAATTGTTTATAAATTATGACCGTTTTCTTACAATTGTTTTTTGTTTTGTTTTTTATTGTAAATATAAATATATATAATATATATCTCAGGTTTTTCATTTATTAAGTACAATATAATATAACCATATACAAAGCGGCGCCCCATCCTCGTCCTTTCGAGCAAATCATACAATCCACCGTCCAAACTTGAATTCGGCCATTCGGCATTCACCTGCAAAGGCTCCGTGTGCGGCATTTGAAAAATTCGTAAACGGTTAGTACACTTTTAATATTTTTTAGTTATTTTTAGCGTCAGTCTTGTGTAAATTAAATTTTACTTCAAAAAACGTTTAAACGCGCGCACACGGAGCAAAGTGGATCTTTTCACCGCGTTTTGAGGCGTCGATTTTCCGGGATATTTCTCCGTCAGCTTTTTCCGACTTTTCCAATTTTTCGTCTCCATCACCGTGTCTCTATGGCTTCACCATCGGGCCGCTTATTGTTATAAAAAATTGCTGCTCGACTTTACATATACATATATATATATATATATATATATTTAATAAAATGTATATAATATATGCGTGTATACACATACAAGGTTTATTCAATTCACACGTAGACGTTTGTTAAAAAATGCATTTTCTTATGTAAAAATGTTTTGCTTTTCTCGTCCTTTTTAGAAATATTTTTAACTTGGTATCTGATTACTAATTTATCGTTTTCATTTTGTGTTTAAGACGCCATCGAGATATTGTTCTTGTACATTTTCATTACATATGTATGTATAATTTTTGTTTTTCTTTCGCACATACGACGCATCATCTAAGTGTATGATTTGTATGCTTCATATATATATATATATAGTTTATAATTACGTTTCTTGATCGCATTCGGGAAGATTAAAGTTTACACACGGTAGTGAGAGATAGGAGTTAAAGACGAGCGAGCTTAGCAAACCAATTGTAATTGAACTACATTTAGAGTTTAGACAAGTTTTGTTTTCATTAAGTTTAGGCCTAATAAATTGCCGCCTTCCTCCGATTGGATATTTGAGATTATAGCTAATTTGACACAACCGTTTAATTTAACTATTTTATATCATTTGCTTAACGATTTTTGCTTTTCGACTGCCATGCTACTGAAAGATTCGTTGCTTTTGCTCTCTGGTGTTTGCCACTTCTCTGGAACGCACCTGAAAAGTATGCTACATGTTTTGAACGTGAACGTGAAATTAAAACCAAAATGGCTACCAAAAATGGCTACCAAAATCTGAAAATGAAAGAAAATCAAATAAAAAAGGAAATAAAAACAAAATAATGTTCGCTTCGGGCTCTCATTTTTATTATCTTCAAGACATGACATTGGACACTCTGAATCTAAACATTATTAATTTGGAATAAATTCTATACACTTTCTCATATAACTAAACCGAATTTTGACAATAGTTGGGCCGAAATAAAATTGGCAAAAGCTAACATTGGAATAGGGAAGATTGATAATTTTGCAAGGTCAACGAGACAATATCGGAAATATTATGAATCGGAACACCCCAAGAAATCTATCGAACCCGAAACATTTTGCAATGCTAATATAACGTATATCGGGCGATGTAATAGCGGTTTGGCAGGCTTCCAGGCTGGAGACCTCAAGAGTTCGGATCGGGCGACAGCAAGCTTGTATATACTCCGGTTAAAGATGGTGTCGTATATCGTCTTTTTCATAACTGAACAATTTTGAAGAAGTATTGGATATGCTAGGGTTGGTTTCTTGCGAATCAATCAATGGGCGTTTGGTGTGTTGATGGTCCCCATAATGTTATGGGGAAACGACGTTGGGTCTTGTGGCTTATTTGCTATTTTGTTGATCTCTAGATGGCTTGCCGATCGTAGTCCCTCTCGTTCCTCTGTATCCGCTCTCAACTCGCTTACACACTCTTCTTGCCCATAATCGTAACTTGTTACAAACGAAACGTTAACGAAAAACGAATAAACATTTTTTTTAAAGTCAGGAACAAAAAACGATATCCCCGAGGTGGGGTGGTGAAAGCGTGAAGGTTTTGGGGGGAAAATGGTTCGGTAATAACAAACAACTGATCAACTGACTGATCAAAACTAAACCATTTTGCTTTTTTTGGGTTTTGATTTTCTTGGTTTTTTATGTTGCGACGTCGCCATCGGGATGTTCTATCAATGTGGTAAAATGTTTTTTGATGAAGATCAAAACTTTTCTTCTTCGTGTTCTTCTTAGCCAATAACATCATCCGATTCTCCTCCAGTCGAGCCCTTTTTCCCGTATAAAACCTGTCCGACGATAATTGCTTGGTAGAGTTCTGGGTTTATCTTGTTTTGTTCTCCTCCTACACGCCTATGTCCTATATATATTCTTGTATCCTATGTGCTATATAGCTAGCCCCGCCATACAGCCACTCCCTGCTCCCTGCCCTATCGCCCAAGAATCGGATGAGGGCTTAAAGTCTGGGCATGATGCACCCAGTCAGGTTGATGTTACTGTGGTGGTGATGGTCCTCCGGCCAGGCATTTGATGGCTGTGGTTGCTGGTGTTGTGGGTGGTTGTTCGTCGATGGCGAGTGCAGCATTGGTGAATGGTTTTCTGTATAAAATATATATGGGGCTTGGTGTGATTTACATATCTGAGAAAGGGGAGAAGGAATAGGTGTAATCGAGGTACGATTAACTGAAAAAAAAGCTAGAATACCAAACTAAAAAAGCTTAGACTCAAAAAATAAAGAAAAACCAAATAGTTTTGCAATTTGTTCTTTTTTTTTTCGTTCATATCGTTTTTTTTTTTGTGTTTTGCATTTTGCTAAAATTATTAAGTAGCTGTTGCTTTATTGTTATTGCTATTTATGCGTTCTTTTCTCATCTGATTTCTATATATATATATATAGTATATGCGTGTGTGTGGGTGTGATTAAATATGTTTCGTTTTCAATTACTTTGTTGTGATGATCATGGGGTATATTATATCATAACATGCTTGTATATATAATTATACAAATTAGACTCCATAGAAGTAGAAACTACTTCTCTTACAAACTCCTGCATCTCGTCTATCTCTTGTATATTATGTAATTGCTGAATTCATTTAGGTAGGTAGGTACTTAGTCTAAAAACATTTTGTGCTCTTACTTGAGCTGCACTTAATCAGTTGATGTTTCTTCATTAAAATATATATATATATATATATTTATATATATATTCTTTGCGCTATGATATATATTGTATTGTATATATATAATTTTTGTTCACTTCCGTCTAATTGCTATTTTCTCATTTTTGTTGGTTTCTTTGTTACTTGCCATTTGTTCATTTTAATATATGTATATATAATATAAATATTTACTATATATAAACTAAATAGATTTTTACGATGGGACAATCTGCTCTCTGCTCTTTGCTGTTCAGTAAAAACTTAAGAACCTCCTTTCTACTCTCTGCATCATTCAAGTCGTACAATAAATTGAGTTTACAAACATTTTACTCGATTTTCTTTTTTTTTTCTCATTTCTTATTTTTTTTTTTGTTTTTTTGTCAGCAAAAATGTTCATTCATTCTTTAATTAATCATTATGGTTTAAATTATGCCTTGGCATTATCTTTATAATGTATATATGTATATATCCGTATAATATATATTTAATATTGTTTTAAACCTAAACAATTTATGAATTTTCGCTTTTTCAAAATATCACGTATATACTTAAGTTATGCCTTGGATTTATTAGTTATGATCTGATCTTTAAGTGTTGAGTAGATGCGGAAGATGGAAATTGCTGGGAACTGGGCATGGTTGGGACTAAAAAGTAGTGAGTGAGTGAATCAAACTGATATCAAAAATTAGACCTGACCTCCACATTCCTCCTCTCACTATTGGGTATTACTAACCAATATATTCCCAGCAATTTGGATTCTCTGTCCTCTTTCAAACTTAGAACCCTGGCTCTCTCTTAATTGAATATACATACATCCCCTTTTATCTTCAAACTAAATGAAATCCCTATTGACTGACATAAATGTAAGTACTCTCGGTTGGTGGTTTCTATGTTGCTTCATCGACTTGACCTCAGTTTTAGTTTTTAACTAGAGCACGCCTTATTGAATTATTGCTTTCCATTCCATTAATATTTTCATCTTTTTTTTGTGTTTTTTTTTGTTTGCTATTCTCGTTTCAACAAAGAGTGATTTCTAATTATTGTTACAATTCGATTTAAAAAGGTTTTTTTGTATTTAACTATTTAACAATTTAGTAAAAATTTGTCAACAAGTTTCGCTTTGAAATGCCATTTGCGGCGGGCAGCAGCATCAGATCGAGTTCTTGGTTTTGGGCAGGCGACCTCGGCGATATCGGTTATCGGTTTTCAGTGTGTCTTTTTTTTTAGCAGGTATTTTTGAAACCTCTGGGTTGGTTTATTATTTTCAATTACAATACGATAACAGTATTTTGTGGGCAAATAATTTTGTTTCATTCAATAAGGCATATACGTATATATAAATATTTTTATTTTGAATTTTCCGCTAAGGTATTCTTCATATTCAGCCAAATTATGCACCAATTTTGAATGGAATTCGCTCGACGGTCGCCCGGGTCGCCCGGCCCGATTTTGTGGCTGCCCCCGCAAATGTATCTCTTGGCATTTGTATTTCATTAAATAATTTTGGTTAACACATCTCGCTTGTTTCTCGTTCTCGTGTTTTTGATTAGTTTGATGCCATCATCATAACAATAAGTAGATACAACAAAAAAATCTTTGAAGTACATGTGTGTGTTTTGTGTTGAAAAACAGAAATAATAAATCAACATTTTTGCAGAGTTCGATTCTTTTCATATTTTTGTTTTTGCTTTTTTTGGTTGTACATTAGTTTATTAAATTGTTATTTTATTTTACTTTTAATTCTTTTTTTTATTTTGTTTTCGTATATATTTAACTATATATTCTTGTGTAACACACACCTATGAGTGTCTATGTATTGCTTGAGTTTTATCTATTTTCCTTTCGCTAGAGCTTTGAGTTTAGCTTTCCTTTAATAGTCTCTCTAATATATGCCTCCCGTGTACATTTTATTGGGAGTTGTGTGTATGTTTTTTGCATTTTTTTGTTTGTTTAGCTAGCATATTTTGAATATCTTTATTGTAGTTCATTTTTTTTTTTTTTTTAATTTTAGTTCACTTTTTGCTTGACTTATGTAACTAGGTTTATCAATTTTACGTTTTCCTTTAGTATTCTTGCATTTTAGACTAAAATTTCGTTCAGTTTTCTTTTGCTTGGCTTACAAGTTAGTTTTCTAGCGTTCTACCGGATACCGATCAGAGAGTGAAGGACATCTTTCACAAATTATCCTTGACTCTCTGACCAGGACTCGTTAGTGTGCGTATGTGTGTGTTTTAGTGTTCAGTGTGTTGTGTTTAATGTTTGCGTGTGTGCGTGTAGTTTGACTTTGTCGTCTCCTTTGCTTATATTCTTATCTTTTTGCTTTGTATCGCTGTATGTGGCTGTGTATAACAGTATACCAGTTTTACAGTTACGAGTTATAGTAATTTTACGCTTTATATGTACTGTATATATGTATATAAATTAATTTATGCATAATATTATGTCTTTAATCTTCGATCGCTGCCCCGCTTTCCTCTTAGCTACCATTATAGTATGTGTGTGTGTGTGTTGTGGGTTTATGCCATTTACTCAGTTATTCTCTATATTATAATATTTATTTATAAGTATGCTCTTGTTCAGTGTGTGTGTGTGTGTTTGCTGCTGCCTCTGTATAATCCAGTTATGTATTTAGCATCTCCGTGTTTTTTTTGTATATAATATAGTTTAAATATTCTTTCAAGTGTTCTCTTATGCGATTTATTCTCTGTCTTTCGCTTGCTGACTTTCCACACTCACTGCAGTTTGTCAAAACTGTCCTTATAGTCCTTTTCAGACCTTCACCCCTCCCTCCCCCCCCTTGTCCTCCTACTCGATCCTCTCCGCTAATTGCACATCATAAATGTTTCCAGCCCACCAAATACCCCCTCTACACACCCACACCACAGCAGCAACATCTGCAGCATCAGTGCTACCTTTTAATAACATAAGCAGCTTACTTTACAGCATTTTGCAATGGTTTCCTTGTCACTGCAGATGTGTGCGTGCGTGCTGGTGTGTGTGTGTGTGTGAGGGAGAGTGTCCTTCCTGTACGATTTTCCTTTGACTAAACATTTCCGAAATTGCAGCTGGGATGTGTACTTTTGTCTGTATGTTTGTGGGTATGTGTGTGTGTGTTTATATAAATTCTATGCTGTTTGTTGTTGTTGTAGTTTACTTTTGTTGTTGATGTTGTTGTTGTAGTAGTAGTTGTAGCATCACTATATTGTTGCTGTTGCTGTTGCATCCTCAAAGTTAACATGGATAAATTCCTACAAAATAATTGAAAAATTTCCATTTCATATATAGAGAGAGAGAATATTTCCATGAATTTTGTATAATATTTGATATTTTTTGTGGTATATGGTATTCCAAGCAGGTGTGTGCCGAGACTCTACTACTATTTACAAATCATTCTCTGCTATATGTACAGCAAGCATAACCGAAATTATTTTAAAAAAAATTAACTAAAAAATTAAAAACTGAATTAAAACTGAAGTTTAAAAAATGTTCTCCCTTTTTTGTTTCTACTAGCACGTGGACATGGCATTCAAACTAATTTAAAATACATGTACATATCTTTTTTTTTTGTTGCTCTACATATATAGTACATACATATTAAAAAAAGAATATGAACTAAAGCTCCAACTTAGCATAAATTACAATAAATCATAGGCATTAACTTAATTTTAAAATGAAACTAAAATTATAAACTAGGAGAGTGCGGCTGCTGCTGCAGTTTCGATCAGAGTTGAGGGGGGGAAGCATGGTTTTTATTGTAGTTGTAGTAGTAGTAGTAGTAGTTGTTGTTGTTGTCGCATCTGCATCTGTCAGATAGTTGTTGTAGTTGTTGCAGTTGTTGTTGGTATGATATTTTAATTATTCAGGGCAGCTCTCAACGAAAAATTGGCGACTACGAAAATTTGTTTACTTTATTTATCATTTTTTTTTTTGGATTTAACCTATTTTTTTTTATGGTGGTGGTTGTTGTTGATGTAGTAGTTGTTGTTGTAGTTGTTGGTGGTGGTGGTGGTGCGCCAAGTAAAAAATGAAAGAAAAGAAAGCAAATACCGATATGTGTAGGCTACGACAAACGACGACAAAATACGACCAGAAAAGGGCCTATACTACTAATTAAGCTTTCAAAACTCACCTTGATAATTCTGAGGCCAAATGGTGGGTACATTCTGAAATAATTTAATATTTTATTAGTTTATATATATTAGTTTTTATTATTTTAATAACTCACCATTGGCACACTGTAGTACTGATAGAATGGCTGATATTGCATGGCTGAAGGTGGGTAGATGGCTGGCACTCCAGCGGCTGTAAAGTCAGTAACTAGGTTGGTTAATTTATTCCCAAATGATGATGGTTGGTTGGTGGTTGTGGTGTAGTTGTTGTTGTTGTTGTACATAGTTGTTCAAGATGTGAAGATGATGTAGTAGTGGTGTGGTGTTCAAATAGAAGTAGAAAAGTTATGAAATTACAAAGAAAGAAAAGAAACACAAATGTCAATAAATAAAACCAAGTGAATCTTAGAGATGAAAGCGATATTATGGTGTATTATAGTAGGTAATAATTTCCAAACTCACCTGGCGGATATACAGCGGCTGCGAACTGATCCATGGGGATGTTGCTGATGGGTGCCGGCGGCGTGGTGGTATAATAGACAGCTCCATTGGTGGCCACAATCGACTGTAGAGGATTGGGCTTTAAAGGAGAGATTATCAGGTGATTTTCTTAGCCAAGTTTAGACTACACTTACCTGCTTTTTGATGGCCGGTGCAATGTTCAGTTTGCGATCGCGCAATACCACGCATTCACCCTGTTTCCAATCGAAAAAAAAAGATAAAAAGCATAAATGGTGGAGCATTAGAATCGTAGTTATTGCATTATAAACACACAAGCCGAACGAAGAAATTCAAATTCAAATCGAACGCAGCAGCATCAAAAAATTCTCAAAAATACTTAAAAATTAATTCGCAACGCTTTTGTTTTTATTTGTCTTTTTTTTTAAGTTTTAATATTTTTTTTTTGTTGTTCAGTTCTTATTTTTTATGGCACGGCCATGGCTAAGAGAGAGAGAAACACGTGCCAAGGCAAAATTACCAAAGTACCATTACCAAAGTTGTTTATAAAATATATATAAATTATATGGTGTAATTATATAGTGGTGTATATATGTGTGTGTGTGTGTGTGAATGTTTATTTAAAAAAATAATGTTTATTACAAAAACGTCGTGTACATATGTTGCATAAATAGTTTTATTTTTTTAATTGGCTTTCAAAGCAAAAAATTCTATCGCCACAATGTTGTTCAGTTTTAACTCCATTTTTTTTGTTGTTTTGTTTCATAAATTCAATTTTCAGCGGCACAAAAATCAACATGTTTATTTTAATCAACAAACAAAAACATAAAAATTCATTAACCAGAATAATGAACTCATTTAAAAATTAAAAAGAACAGAAAATGGCACAAAAGCATTAAAGAACAAAATTCAATTTTTGTGAAATAAAGCTTTGCTTTTGGTTGTATTTTGTTTTGTTTCTTCTCTCGTCTCGTGTTTGCAATTAAATGAATATTGAAATAATTTTAATACAAAAAACAAACAACTATAATAAATAAGAAAAAACACCAAAAAAAACCAAGTTAAATAAATATTTAAAAAAATAAAGTCACAGGAAATATAGAAACCTCTACCCGGAAAACTTTCTACAAATCGCCTTTTCTTTCAAACAAGATTATCTAGAGAGTCCTTTTTCCTTCCTGCTATGAGTCCTTTGGTAATCCCCTTTCCCATTAAAATTGCATTTAGCAGCTCCTCGACCCAATAAATCAGCCAATTTACATAGATTTAATACCAACTACTAACGCACACGGTCTGAAAAGGCTTCTTTCAGGCTTCTGGCCAGCCGGACCCCCGGACCAGTTCATCTTTAATTGGCAATTAGTCCCGGCTGATACCCTTGTGATTTGCGCATGAAATGCATGAAAAGGACACCCAGATAAGCACCGACGACGACTCCTTGAGAGACAGGACGAGTGCTGCTGACCTGCCGTCTCCTGGCAGCGGTAATAACCATTAACCTAAGCAAATGTTTGCTGGCCAAGGAGATCCAGCTACTTTGACGTTACAAAAAAAAAAAAATAAAGGAAGAAAATTGTGGAAAATGAAATGAAAAGGATGCCGGAGTGGGAGGTGGGATGGGGGAGGGGGTGTCACGGAAAACCTGAGCATCGCGCGGCCTATCCTTTTCTGACCGCCGGCGGGCAAACATTCTTTTCATTTATGTTCGAGTTGGCCGCCCTCGAGCTTCCTCGTCGGCTCGGCGACATAAGGATAAGGGCCATAACAAAGGGCCAACAGTTGAGAAAGTAAACTAAAGATGAAACGTATGGCAAGAAGGAGCTGCTCTGCTCCACTCCTCTACGGCCTACAGGCCATGGCCCACAGGCCAAGCCGTTCTCTCTCTCTTGTCCTTAACCACTTCTTTTCTTGACTGAATTTAATTAAGAATCCTTTTGGTTGCTGGCTTTTACGGTGGCCCCTTTGTTTTAGCCACGGTTGCTTGTAAAGCTCACACACACACTCACTGAAACACCCACACACAGTCATAAAAAGGACAACAAAACAGACTCCCTTCTGTTGGTCCACTCTAAAATGATTTAAAATTGAAGACTTGCCTACTTGAGTGTAATGCACTTGGACAAATTCGTCCTGGATGGGATATATATTTATTTATTTTCCGAGAAGGTAGAGAAGGATATGTGCGTTACTCTAATCCTTACAGATGGCTCTTATTTGTGTTGGGTTATTATGCATGTATGAGTTGGAGAGGGGAGTGATGGTTGGTTAGGATTAGTTGTTTCGGCCTTTTTTTTCATAAAAACATATTCACAAAAATTAGTAGAGATTTATTTAGAAACTATATAGTATATGATTTAGATTTTGTGAGGGATAGGGGATAGCGCCGCGGGCCGGGGGATAACCTTTTTGGGGATTAACACACCACTACGCTTATTTGATGTTGTGGCTTTTGATGAGTTCGTGGTCGGAACTGAAACTCGAAAACTAAATGCTGTAACTTTTCTAAATGAAATTTAATTAGTGTAATGTGTGTCTCTCTGGTTTTATTGTTTTTAGCAGGGATCTAAGTGTGTGTGTTTTTGTGTAAATTAAAACTTCGTTAAACGTTGCTAGGACTCGTCATAAGCCCATTGTTGTATTTATCGTTGTTGTTGTTGATGTTGCATGCCTTGTGACTGCTGCTGTGCCCGTTTTTTTAGCTTTTGCCTTTTTCAAAGAGCGAGAGTGAGTGGTGTGGTGTGGTCGTTGTTATCCTTGTTCTGCCAGCGGGCATTATACTTGATATAGTTGTAGTTTTTAGTTGCTGTCGTTCTTTTCTCTCTCTCAACAAGGACACTCGTGTCCCAGACTCTACTAACAAGAGCAAACAGGGAACCAGAACGACAACAATGCATATTAATGACGGGGCGGCAAAAGTTTTTCACTTAATATGCCACAGAGCACTGAATAGCCCTGAGAACTGAACTACTGGCTCTGAAAATGGGTAAAAGTTGCATCAGTTCACCTCCACCGGAGGAGGAGGAGGTCTATACGCCAGTTATGCAATAATTATAATCAATTAGTATGCCCAAACAAAATATGGCCTCGCCAAGTTCATTTTATAATGAGAGAGAGGAGAGGTTGGTTGGATGCAACTTTTTATGGCCCGAAAGGCCAGAGCCCAGCCCAGATCTTGACTCTACTATATAAAGGAAAGTTCAGCAGTAGCATCCATAACACAGGTAGCTGCCGACAGGTGAGGATTGAGCGTGGGCTGCTCCAGCTGGGGCTCACTGGGGAGCAAGTGATTGGACTACCAACTTTGAACTTAATATTCCCTAGGAACTTTTACGGCGCACTTACTGACTGGCTGCTCGCTTGCTTGAGCTTGATTATTAATTCGTTTCGATTCCGCAATTGGAAAAATGTGCAATACACAATCGTAATTCGATTCGTAATCAACAAATTAGGCAAAAACCAAAAAGAAACAAGATGTGCCAACAATGCAACTTTACACTTTAAAACGGAAACGGAAATGGGAAACTCAAAACGGAAACGGAAACTGGAAACTTGAAACTCAAGGCAACAAGGCAACGCACTAAGGTATTTCTCTATTGTAGTTCTATATTGGCTATAACATGTCTATAACATCTGGAGAACTGGAGCCAAAAAACTGAGCAAATTTGCTAAGATTTTCTTAATTAATTGATTGCATTAAAAAAATGAGCATTAAAAAAACAGTGCAACGAACTCAACATTGTTTGCATTTATTTTTTAGCTTTAACGGGCAAACTTTACGATTTATAGATGTGTGTGTGTGGGTGAGTGGGTGTGTGGGATCAAAGAAATATATATATAAGGCTGCCTACGCTTGGGGGAGAGAGTGTGTATTAATGTGGGTTATATAACTGGGTGAGTATCTTTTGTTGGTGTTTTTGTGTTTCTGGCAATGAAACGATATAAGGAACGCAACGGAATCGAATGTAACGTAACGTAATGGCAACGCAACGGAAATGTAACGTAACTCGGAAACGTAAACTCAACAAAAACGCAATAAGAAGAAATTTATAAAAGAACAAAGTGCCGTCCGTACCTAAGGCGGTACATCTGATCATCGTATATGTATACATTATATCATACGCCCATGGGCGATCTTAAGATCATATGTGGGGTAGAGTATCGGTATCGTTATCGGTATCGGTAGTAGTTTTCAGTAGAAGGAACACCGACGTCTCACGGTAGTAGTAGTAGTAGTAGTAGAGTAGAAGTAGTACTTGTGTGTGATGGGTCAGGTAATACCCTAAAAGATTCGGAGTACAATTTATACATTTTTTTGTTTTTGTTTCTCTACACAATACAAATAGTCCGTCGATTACACTAATATTTTTATAAAATCATAATACTGGCGACATTTCTGAATCAAATATTTTTCAGCAAAAAACATTTCAACAGGCGAGAGATATTAGCAACGGAAGGTGGTCAGTGGAGTGGTACTTACATCTGCCTGCAGTCTTTGTGCCTCCTGCTCCGTTTCGAATGTGACGAAACCATAGCCCTTGCTGACGCCGGCGCGGTCCACGATGATCTTGGTGCTCTTCACAGTTCCATAGGCACTGAAGACGCGAGTCAAGTCAGCCTCGGTGGTATCGCCACTAAGAAGAGGGATTAACTTTAGTTTGATTTCTCTTAGAATAGTTAGAGGAGAGAGATACTCACCTTATTCCGCCAACAAAGATGCGGTTGGGGATGAGTGTGCCATATTTGGGTCCCGCCAGTGGGGCCTCCAGCGCTCCAGTTGGCGCTGCGGCCGGCGGTGGTGCGGCTGCAATCTTGTGCATCTCTGGTGGTGTCGTCTCCAGACGAAAGTTGGCGGCTCCGAAGGGAAGAATCTTGAGGCTGTTACTGGGTTATGGGGTGCGCGCTGGCCGAAATCTTATTATCGTGGTCGTTGGGATCGACCGGGTTCGGATTAATTGAGATTTTTTTTCAAGGATCGGATCGGTTCAGATCGGATGGCGATATTAGGCGGCTGATGTAGCGGCTATCGAAGTTTCAATCACTGGCTTGATGGTTGTAGCAAGCATGTATACACAGTTTGGATATATTCCTTGGGATTTTTTTGTTGAAATCTGCAATAAAATTAATTCGAGAATTAGTTGTGCTCATTAATAAGCCATTAAAATAATCAGCCACATGGCTAGCCAAACAAAGAACACACAGTTGAGAAGAGAGAAAGATTTAAATCTCTGAAGAAGCAAAAAAAAATAAAAGAATTGCCCCCTACATTTCGAAATGAATCTATTTCTGGCACAGCCGACATATGTCACACGAGGAAAACTCAGGCCAGTACACACACACAGATTCAGATACAAGATACACAGATACTCAGAGGAAACTAGCAGAGGTAGTCGTCGCTGGTTGGCTCGAACACCATGTGTGCACCATAAATTCACCTTCAGAAGCGGCGGCGAGACAACTAAATAGCACATAGAGTTTAATTTTAACAACAGCAGCAGTCGTAGTAGCAGCAGCAACAATAAACTTGCCTTGTCAACAAATACGGTTTGAAAGTTTTTTTTTGTTTTTTTGGGGTAGACACCTAGGGAAATAACTATACTCATACAATAACTATTTCTGACCACCCCCCAAGTATCTATAAAGCTGCACTAATGCCAGTTCTTTCCAGCCTTCGTCAAACATTTTGTGACATATCTAGCAGATGGTAGTAGAGAGATGGATGTGTTTGCATGTTTCGGGCGTCGCATGTTTGTTGGCCAACAGTGGCACTTAACGTTCCATATTCCTACTATTCGTGTATCTTTATCTATATGTATCTGTATCGATGATGGGCCGACGCGCTCCATTGCCCACTGCTGGTCTAGAACTTATCTGTGAGATATCCCCACCGCCATGAATCTGACGGATATACGGGCGTATACGATTGGCAACGGGAGGCACACACATAGCAATGAAAGCATAATTAAATTTTCATTAACAATGAAAATGTCAAAATTGTTTGTGTTTGGTGCTCTGTCTGTGCTATGCCAGGCATTTTAATTGTATCTCCCCATCCAAACGTGGCCTGATCGATTTAAAGATACTACATATAGGTATGTTTGTGCCATTAGGTATCTGTTTAATGAACGTTGGACGGTGTTTTGGCCAACACGTGATTATGGCTTTAGTTTCGACCCATTTCTCGCTATCTCAGCTAATAAATTATCAAAAATATCAGAACCAATAAATGCAAACACGTTCATGGCTATAAATTCGCATAGAAAACATTTAAAACTAAATCTAAAATATATATATCCATCCAAAAAGAAAAGATATATCTTCCGCTCATTAAAACGCGTCACATTCCAACAAAAAAATGGCCAATATTTTGGAATATTTTTAGAATTTTTAAAAGAAAAACAACATCTTTTTCTTCATTTGTCCGGCATGACGTTGGCAAAACGATATAGATATAGTTATAGATATAGATATATATTGCGCCACTGAGACTGTGGAATACAAAAATATATATATTTTGGCCCAGCAGAATGGATTTTCTGGGCTCTTGGGCGGATGTGGCCAACATTTAGAGGCAAAAGCTGATTTGCCGATGGCTAAGTGCCCCTGACATGATTCATGATGAGCTTGCTCCTCCGCACTGAGGGAGAGATGGCTGTTAGCTAGTGCTCATGATTGATGTGCGGCTCTTAATTATTTACAATATTATGAAATTATTTTTGAGAACTTTATTCCCGGGCATTAGCAAAATTGATGACAAAATTAAGCGAGGCTGTATAATAGGGAGGTGGATGATGCCAGGAGATGGGATAGTAAAAATGGCGAACAAAAAGAGAATACAGAGTAGGTCTGACTGAATTATTAAAATGTTCATTACCGAAGGCCTCCCCCCCTGACATCGGCCATGGCAACACTGATGCGGCAGCAACAGCAACAAAAGCAACAACAACTGAGGTCAGCCGGAAAATCACAGAGTCAGCAAGGGAGATATTGCTCGCATCATGACAACGCCAGCGCTATCAATGGAATTTAATCAACAGCAGCAGTAGCAGTAGCCAACTCAAAACTCTCACACAATCCCCACCCACTCTCAGGCAGGCCCAACTGTCAGTCAGTCAGTCACTCTGTTAGTCAGTTCGGAGGCACCTCAACTATATTGCAAAATTCCACGTGCGAAAATTGCGCGAGTAATGCCAATGGAAACGAAACGAGAACCGCCAAAGAATTTTATTTCAACCAAGGAGCAAAAAAGAGTTTACGGCTGCAGATTGTGGTGCGTTGGGGGTGTTGTGTGTGATATGATCTGAATTAGTGGGCATTTGGGGGAAATAGTAGAAAAAAGAAAGAGTTTTTTAGACTATATGATACCCGGTACTCTTCTCTATTAAGATGTAACTCTTCTAAAAAAAAGCCAGATTTGATTATATATGTATATTCCAGAATCTAGATGGATATATTTCTAGAATCTAGATACATATGTATATATTAGTCTTTCTATTCAAATTTAAAAAAAAAAACTCTTTAGGCTCTCTATTGGGGTTAAAAAAAATGATTCCTTTTTCCTATTACATAAATTACCTAGCTATATAATAATTAAAATAGTAAAATAGGGGAGGTAGGACATAAAAGAAAGAATTTCTCGGCTACTTTTAAGTGTTTTAGACAAAGTCCCTCCCTTCAATCATTAGAGAAGTAGAATTACATTACATTACTTTTCTTAAAATTATCTGATATGGATGACTTTTGTTTTCTAGATATTTTATCCTAGATATATTGGTCCTTGGAATAGTTTGGCATCAAAAAACTATGGTTATGGCTATCCTATGGTTTTTATATAAATAAGACGAAATTGCTACATCATGGGTTAATGTTTGTTTCCTTTTCCTATTTTATTTGCCTCCCCGTGACATATAATCTTAGGAACACCATATCCCATTGTATCCCCTTATGATAACTTTTCAGGATTTTATACAGAAATTTCTACGACATGGGTGAAGATATGTATGTTTCCCTTCTCCTCTTATATAGATCCCCAGGAACGCCATATATCTTTGCATTTTACAAGTACTTTTATGATAACTTTTCAGACTTTTATAGAGACAGTCAGAATATTTAACTACACCAAGGGTTAAGATATGTTTCCTTCTCCCTATATGATTCCTTGTAGCTAAGCAGATATACCCTTTCATTTTACAAGTACTGGGTATTTAAAAAACACGACAGTACAGCAGAGCCTTCAGAATATAACATCCCTATGGGGATGAATACGAGAATAATCACAAAAATATGCAAGGTACTCCCGCCAGTGAATATGATATACAGCCTTTGGGTAATACAGATTGGTATTTTTTTTTGTTTCATTCGCGAGGAAAAACCCCAATTGGTTTTAAATCCCTTTGCCGAGAAAATGTGTGACCGCGCAGCAAAATGAATCATTTTCCAATAAAGAAAATGAAAAATTAATCCCCCAATTCGTTGGACATTTGTTGGTGAATGTTTGATAACGTATTTCCAGTTACCCGGCTGGGATATTTTTTGGCACATTTCGAGCGTAACTGCAATAAGGGCAATGCAATTAGTGAAGTGCCAAACTATTGAATAACCAGACTGCGTGGAGAAGCCACTGGCTACAGAAAAGTAGGGGAAAATGGGTCGGAAAAGTGGGCGGTGTGGAAGAGAGTGCAAGTTTGACCTATAAAACGGGGCCAGGCAGCGTGGGCGCGCTTCACTTGGCACAGATACAGATACAGATACGAAGCTAAAAAGCTGCACAAAAAAAAATTAAAAGGAAATGAAGGCAACCAACCCAACCCAACCCAACCACCGGAAACAGGAAGGATGCAAGGTGGAAGGCAGAAAGGCCCGAAAGAGTAAGCACTATTTTTAAAACTAAACTAGCCACATGAGACACCCAGACACGAATACAGGCCACAGTCAAGACACCTGAGATTCAGGCGAGTCCTGGCGATAAGAAAAGTCCTGGCAGAAGAACTCTACTCCCAGCGAGCCTGCCCTGTGTATCGCTTTGTTCGGCTCTGCACACCTGCACATCCTTGTTGTTGTTGCTGCCTGGCTGTGTCCTTGCCGAAAAACAATAAAGTGCAGACCGCAGTCGAGCGATAAAAGCTGACACACAAAAAACCAGAGAAAAAGGACGAGAGCGCTGGAAAGTATGCTACAGCATGCCAGATGGGTGGTGTATCGGAAAAAGTATCTATAACAAGGATATTGAATCATATTTAAGATTCTCTAAGGCTGCCATTCATTCCTTAAAGTCCTAGTCCAGCAGGTGAATCCTCCCCAGGCCAGATAACCGCATCCAAGTCACATAAGGACAATTAGCTCGCCCAGGCTCAAAGAGTTTAAGAGGACATAACGGCCAGGGCAGCAGCCCAGGGACGTGTGGGTGGAAATTAGTAGAGCGGAGGGTGTGGGTGTGGGTCTGGGGCAGGAGGAGGAAATCATGTTGATGGCTGGGGCATGACGATGACGCTAAAGCGTACGTGTTGGTGAATAACTTAAAACGAAAGAAAGTCACTGGGTGACAGAGATGAAGAGGGAGGGCAGGGCCAGCAGCAAGGAGAGGATTAACAGAGGGGGTGGGGAGGGCAGGAGGATGGCTGGCAAAGGAAAGCAAAGGTCAATTGAAGTTGCGGTGCTAAAACTTTGCCACTGGCTGAGCCAAGAGTCGGGGGGCAAGTCAAGTGTAAAGCGAGAAAGCGCAAAAATGGCACACACATACAAGCATGGATGCACTGACTGACAGTGCGCCGGAAGTGGAAGTACACCATCCCCCCCGCCGCACAACCACCTCATCGCCCCTCACCTGAGCGGATGAAAAAGAAAACGGCGCTCTGCCTTTCGCCAACATGTTATACAATCCTTGAGTGGGGCGAGCGAGGACGAAGCTTTTGGATGTCAGTCAAGTGAAAGGAAATTGTAGCACACATTGGGTGGAGGGATGGAGGGGGTAGGAGCTGGCCCAGACAAACCAACAGACAAACATCATCATCGTCATCATGATGGGAGCTGAGGCCTCCGCAGCTAAATTGATGGCCTGCCATCGGGGCATCCATTTTGCTCGACAAGGAGGGGGTGTATTCACATCCACCCTTTCTGTATGTATGTGTGTGTGTGTATATGTGGCACACAAAAATCCATAATCCTCGGCAGAAACTGAAGGAGCAAAAGGGAAACGCCAAACTACCAAAGCGCGAGCACAAATTGCCACTGTAACGGAATAACCACACATACTATAACATAGACTCAACAACACACACACACACGCTTATATCCTGTATATCCTGCATATCCTGTAAGCCGAAAAACTTGTGTGAAACAATGAAACTTTTCGACAAGTTGTATTTGTGTTGGTTTTTATTCCTTTCCCCTGACCCATGTCCAATATTTGCCAAAACTTGAAGCTCTTTTCGCTTGAATTTCGGTTTTCGGAATTAATTTTCAAAAAAAAAAGAAGTCCTTCCTTAAAACATATGTGTGTGTGTGGGTGGGTGGTGTTTGAAGCAGTTCGGTCTGATGATTTATTGCCACTTTAGCTGGGGACAACGCTGCGTATGAGCGATGGCTGCCTGATGTCCTGCCTCCTACTCTCCCCCCTCCCCCTTCTACAGAGTAGGATTATTATTGTCTATGCTGACAAAGGATTTAAGCCATCGAAGCTAGGAGAACCGAAGCCATCCATTAAATCGTTACGCCAAATTAAGTCATTAAAAAACAATTTTTGAGCCATCGGGGCGTATACGCAATCCCCTTGTGGAAAGCAGGTGGAAGCACTTGCCAAAAAGTAAAATAAATATGCAAATTCGGCATTCTCCGACGACAGCCATAAAAATGCAATCACACAAAAAGCCAAAAAGAGAACTCAAAGGAAACGTAAAAGCCAAAGGCGGCCCAGGCCAACAAATAAGAAAAAAAGTGAAAAGAAATGACGTAAAAGTGTGACTCAAGGGGGGGATCTGGAGGATGGAAGATGGTGTGTCTAAAGAAGGGTAGTGGGGGCGTCGTTGCCTGCCAACTATTTCTGTAGAGGCGCAGCTGCCGCCTCAGAGAAGCTGCCTTTGTTGCCATCTTCCTAGGCCAAAAGCATAAAATTAAAATGCAAAAATGCAGACAATGGGTCGACTGAAAGGGACGGCACTACCATCCAACTGTATGTGTGTGTGTTTGTATCTATGTGTGTGTTTTTGTATAAAAAGTGAAAAAGCGCAGCTGAGCAACGCAGCATCGCTCTCAAAGGCAGCCCTCCTTCAGGCTCTTCTCACTTCAATCATATGCATATGGATGCGGTATCTGTATCTACTAGACTATAGTATACCTGTATCTGTATCTGTATCTTTGCAGCTGTCGCCTTTTGTTTTGGCGCATATTTAATTTTTTTGGCAACGCTTTTGGCCCAAATTGCGCCTTAAATTCGTTACAGTTCAGGCTTCAGTCTGGCGACCCAGTTAAGAGATGCAAGTTAATGAAATATTTGTGAGATATTTTTGGTCTGAAAACCCCTGAAAGATCTATGATATTAACTCGACCAACACAGCAGCTGCCTAATATCTTTAAAATGGTAAACAAAATAAACGAAATCCGAGTCAAGTGATATGTAAACAAATAAATCCAGCAGATACTTCTCTCGATTCTACTTAAAATTCTTGGGCATAAATGCCTTATAATGGCCCATACTGATAGATAATTGTTTCCATAGTGTGGAAACTGCATCTCAAGTTTAGCGAGCCATGTTCTCACATTAGTAAAGTATCTATATATGTATCTATGTATCTATATATCCGCTTGTGGGCAGCTGAAACGATTTGAGAACCGTGAAAATATGCAGATAACTAATATTATCTTTTGTTGTTCGAATGCATGAATGAAGCGTGGAAACGGAATAGTTGTAAAGCCAAGCCAAGCCTCGTTAGATGAATGAATGAATGAATGTCGACTCGCTTCAATGCAGCTCTCCAACTTCCACAGAGCGAGTCGTATGCAAAAAAAGCTATATAATTGAGGCACACACACACACAAGGTGGGGGGAGGGGGGGGGATGAAACAACCAAAATTGGGAACACAGTGCGTGCAGCAGCAGTCCGGTTCTATTTATGGCCGAAACGACCATAAAAGCCGCACGCAGTTCAGTTGCTGACCCACACGGTGACGGAGGCTATGGCCCTCTTTTTACCATATAGATTATTCAGGTGGGTGTGTCGTCTGTGGTTTTTAGCTCTATATCTCTACAGCTAGCAGTGCAGCTGTTTTGTATCTGTATCTATAGCTGTAGTTGTATCTGTATCTGTAGCTGCGTTGCGGTCTAAATGGTCGAGTCGCCACGGTAGAGTGCAAGTTTGATTACCGTTTTGGTGACCATTTTGCATTTTATTTTCGAAAACTAGGGTGAAAGTTCGAAAGAAAGAAAGAAAGTGCTATAACCCCCCTAGGGCCTGGGATTAGTTAGATTCTTAAAGGCATTTCCTCGCCTTGTTTCCTTTTGACACAGATTTTCTTTATGGCCTTAACCCACCATAAACCCCCCTTGGAAAACCCCCCCTATTTAGACTTGAACTTTGACTTGGTTTACGAGTTTCTCTGCCTTCGATAACAGATCCTGGCGGGCATTATATCTTTTTATTGCCAGCGACAGCCGCCAGAGGCGTGGCCTCTCCCTCCTAGAACAGCTGTCGCCATTTTTGTATCTTTAGCGAGAAAATTAAATGAAAACATATAAGCAAAAGTACTTTAGCTCTTTTTGGCATGCGTGCGAGATGTCGCTTATAAAGAAAAGTCTCTCGAGTAACCAGCCCAGAAGGGGGAGGAGGTGGTCTTACTTGTAGCCTAGGCAACAGCCAGAAAATCCCAAAAAAAAAAATAAAAATAATACTAAGAGAACAAAAACAGCAACTAGAGGATGGCAAGAAATGAATATTGAAGAGCGGTGCGCATTATAATTTTAGATTTATGTACAGGGTGTCTGTCTGGGGGTGTCTCTGGGAGGCATATCCTCCTAAAGTACCAAGCCGCGGGGAATACTTATTTTTATTTATGTAAGCCAAAAAGGCAGGCAGGAATTACGGAATTGAAAGCTTAAAGCCAACCAGTGCTGCCGGAGGGGAAGGAAGCTGAGCTCTACCCCCATGACCTTTGACGGTTGGGTATTCGAAAAATGTCAACCAGCCTCGAGAATATCTTTATCAAAATATCTACACAGGAAATAATTCTTTAACTCTATATTAGAATTAGAATAAAATTATAAAAGAGGGGACACCCTCTATGAGGAAAAAGTCTCTATCCCCAGGCGACAGTTCCCATTGGTTCGTGTAGAGTCTTCCCAACTCTCGTCAGCTTATTAGACATGGGGCCTCTGCGTGGGTTATTTCGAAACTGTTGGCGTTTCCTTAATGCGACTTTTCATCACAGAATGCAACTAAAAATACCATCTAGTATAGTATTAGTAAATCCAACAAAGTATTACCTTTATTTTGTTGAAAACTTTCCGCTCGTTCTATTATTTCTTTGAGAAATTTTCAAACCACTTTACTTTTCTGTTTATTTTTTAACATTAGCACCGGGTTTTGTTGATGATGGCTCTTCTCCCTCTCTATAGATATAGATTCAACATTGATTTTGAATTAATTATAACTTTTATCACTTTTTTTTTAACTTTTCAATTAGAGCTGACCGCTGCTACTGCTGCTTTGGCAGCATCGTTTATCCACTCATCAGATGGCATGGCAGTCAGAAAAAAAGACCATCAAGGAAAAATTTGAATAAACAAATTTTCCAGCTTTCTCTTCCGCACATGTGAGCAGAAAGGGGGATGGGATGAGCGTGGGGTTGTAACTATACGAGTTTTCTGCTAGTTCTAGTGCGCGCTACTGTTGTTGTTGTTTACGGCCATTACGTATACGCAACGTGTGCGAAAAAGGCTACTACACACGAGAGTGGGAAGGAGGGTAGAGAGCAATGGCGATGGCGATGACGACTGTGGTGAAAGAGAGGAGGAGGAGGAGGAGTAGGAGGTGGGTGGGAGGATGTTAAAGGAGAAGAAGAGAGAGCAGGAGAGAAAGATACGATTGTGACTATTTTCTGAAGGCGAGCCCAGGAGGGGGTGGAAGGTATGTACGGGGTTTGTTGTGGGCGGGCTACTCCTGCCACTGCCACTGCTTCTTCGGTGTATACACAAAAATACCGTTACAACATAAAACACCAGCCAACAACATATCAAAAGAACAACAATAACAATAACAACTAGTCCATGTCACGCATAAAGATTCGCCCCTTTTCTTTCCGACCAACTTCCTTGGCCATAATTTGTTATTCTGGCGAAAACCCGTGTGAGCTTGTGAGCCCAAAATCAAGTACGTTCTCACACACGGATTTTCCATAAAGAATATATACATATATATATATTTATATAGGTATGTATTCTTGTCTGAGTTGGAGTATATCTTTTATTGTGACTGCCTTGTTTTTGGGGCCAAAATAGTTGTTGTTCGTTGACTTTTGTCCGCTGTTGGCCAGGCCAGCACTTAAAAGTGTACTTGTTTTTGTTTTTTTTTATTTTTATTTTTATGGCTTTTTGGCGAAAAAAACGCAGTTTAAAAATACTATATATATAAACGGGCTAACGAGTAAGGGAGAGAGGCGATGTGGTAACTGTTTGTTGTCGTTATTGTTAATTGTTGTTGCAGCAGCAGCAGCGGCAGCACCACCAGCAGCAGCAGCAGCAGCGGTAGCAGCGGTGGAGAACGCATGAAAAACTGGCACACACACACACACACACACACACTTATAGAGACACATACTTTTACAAACTCGAGCGTTATAATAAAATGTAGAACTTTTTTTTTTTTTCTTCTATTTCCTTTGTAACGCGACTACGAGAGAGTTGGATTTTTTTTTTTTTTTGGCCGAAAAGCGGAGCGGAGAATCGTGAGTTCTTAAATCCGAATATCCGAATCCGAAATCAAAATGTGTTGCAATCACAACGACGGTAGAACAACGACTCAGCGAGCCCCAACTGACGAACAGCCGACGATTTGGGGGCCCCCAACAGCGCAGTCAGCGTCGACAGCAGCTGAGGCGGCAGCAGCACAAGCAGGCAGAGCGGGAGAGAGCACTCGTACTACTACTACCACTGCTCTCTTTTTGGGGCCGCGCTTGCTCTTTGGGTTGAATTCGAGGGATGCACTGATGCACGTGCGTTTGCTCCAACGTGTGTCCAAGTGTGTGTGTTTATCTGTGTATGTGTGTGTTGTCGAGAAAAGAAATATTACAATAAACACATTTTAGCAATATTACATATTTGGCCTATTTATTAAAAAGCTCTTTAGGGCCAACCCGCCCACCGCCCACTGTGTGTGTCCCTCTCTGCTCATCCGATGATATGGAGGCCGCGATTAGAGCTAGAACCGTAGAAAGAGAGGGCCGAAAGAGAGGCAGCTGTACTCTAGTGATCTAATAATGGTTAAGGTTGCCATTATCTGATTTAGTAACTGGAAAAGGTCAATTCAATAGGTGACGAGAGCGAGACCTACAAGATATTTATATTTGTAGCTATTTATATAACCTTTAAGATGGATTTTTATTAAATGAGTATCTTATATTATACTAATTATATCATAATCTTATGGTCTCTTATTGGGGAGTCATCACTGTACGGTAATCCCGCTTTCTGGCTAAAGGCGTGGCAACTGGCCGGCCAGCAGCAACACCTCGTTTTTCGGCTTTAAACTAATTAACCGAATTCGGCGCGTTCTAAAACTATATACTAAACTCTAACCGTATTGTTATTCAGATGAGCCGAGTGTGCAGCGCTGCCAGCGTCTCTGCCGGCGTAAACGGTTGGCCAAGCAAACACAGTTATGTTTTCCCCCAGCCAGTTTTGGTATTTGTTTTTTTTTTTTTTTTTTTTTTTTGATTCTTTACTTATTGTGCAATGATCCGTGGCAACTTAATTGCTTTTCGTTTGGGTTTTTGGCTACAGAAGCAACAAACATTTCTATTTTTTATTTTTTTTTCTAGCTCTCTCTCTCCGCTAGGCTGCACTTTAAAATCCCAATTGTTTTCCCATTTTTTACTATTTTTTTTTTTTATTTTTTTTTGTTATAAATAACACTACTGATAAAAAATGGGCGAATGGCGAGCGAATCTAAAGCTCGTAATTATGGACAGTCAGTGCTTTTATTTTTTATCAGCTCGCTCTACGTTTCACATTACATAAGCTGTGAAGAAAAAAGTGAGGAAAAACGAGGAAAAGCGGTGGAAAAAACACGTCTGTTTGTGAAGTTGGAAAAATCTGAATTTCATCAGCGGCGGAAAAGCAAAGACAGCGAACGAAACAATCATGATAATTAAATTGAGTTCACTGATGCGTATACTTAACATTAAATTCAAAGCCAAAGCCAAAGCCAAAGCCAAAAGCAAAGCTAAAAGCATCACTCGGCTGCTGCGACGTCGACTGAGCGACTGAGAAAAAAAAAATAATAAAAAAAAAAATGCTTTAAAAAAAAGCAGAGGAACCTTCAACTGCCAAAACACCACCAGAGGTTCCGTTGTGGGTGGGTGGGTGTTGGGGGCGGAAGGAGGATGTGCTTGTTGTTAGAAACGAAACCAAAAAATTATATAGGTTAGCGCTAGCCTTCGCATCCCTATCCCAATTCGGGCTATATACAGGGAACCAGAGAGCCAGTCCAAGAGAGAGAGAGAGCGAGTCTGAGCGAGGAGAGAGTGCTTGAGTGGGGCATGCAAATGTGGGGCGACTGCCCACGCAACCACCCACCCACACACTACCCACTACCACCCACTAGCCACTAGCCACTGCCAAGTGCCAACAATGTGAGCCAAGAAAAGGAAATACTTTTGAAAATTAAAATTATTAAGTAAAATATTAAATATTAAATATTATTATTAAATTTCTATTTATTTTAGTTAGATTTTATTAAACTACTCCCCTGAGACCATCATTTAACGAGACACGCTTTGGGGCCTTAGACCCCCTTTGGTCAGTGGGGGGTGGTGGTCGAATCGTCTGCCAAAACTGTCATACCCCGAGAGTCCCCTGAGAAGGGCACACAGCACACGACGAAAATCAAAGCCACTTTTTTTTCGCTCTTAACTGCAAAAATCAAACACACCCCCCAAAGCGGCAGCGCTGCCTACGCCGCTCGCTCCCTCTCTTTCTCTCTAATTTTCCCCAATCTCTCCCGCAATCTCTCAACGAGTGCTCTTCGCGTGCATTATTTATGGCTCTTATACAGGCCGAGTGACGATGACGAAGGTGCTCCACTGTTCAGTGTCACCACCCACCTCCCACTCTGATTCCCTATCGCTCGCTCTCTCTCTCTCTCGCTCGCTGTGTTTGGGCCCAGTTAAATAGTAAACCAGCAACCTATAATGGAGCCTCTTCCGCGTTGTTATCCCAATATCCCCCATTTTTTCCCCCATTTTCCTATTTTCCTATCCTGGAAAATGAGCACCAGCTGGCTGTCACTTTTATCCTTTCCCTTTATCAGGGTCGCGCTTAGGGAGGGGGAGGGGTCGGGATGCTTTGGTTACTAATTCATGTTTAAGCTTGTCCTTCAGCAGGAAGTGGTGTTTTTAAAGAAAACCCTTTTGGAATGTACTTCCCATACGCCCATGGCTCTAATCTTGTTTACTTTCTCTCGCGCCTCATTGTATAATAAATAACTGTAAAATAAATCAAATCAGAGATCCTGGCCCAAAGCAGACACCCGTTAAATGGGCCGAGAAATGTGAAAGAGAGCATCTCTTCTTTTTTTTTTTTGTTATTGGGTTATTGGGCACTGACGGCGGCGACCTTAAAACGCATTAGCAGACCCGCCGAGTCGTTATAATTTTATTGGCAAACATCAAAAATATTAAAAAAGACACCGCTTAAGAAACATAAATAAGAGCCACTACGATTTCGAAAGAGGTGTTGGCTTTTTAGAAGCCAGATAGGCAGGGGGTGGAGGGCCAGGTAGCTGCGACAAGTGCAGGCGGTGCTCAAGGTAAAAGCGCCTCAGTCGACGTAGCAGTCGCTGTCGCTGTCGCGGTCGCTGTCAACTGCACTGCCACTTACCGGAGTGCAAGATCAAGTGAAGCGAGTGGCCGAAAAATACCCGAGAGAGAGATAGAGCTAGCTAGACTAGAGACTAGTAGACTAGAGACTGGAGACTAAAGACTAGAGAGAGTGCGGTAGCTGGAGAACGTGCTACCACTTTTTCATGAAAAAGTTTACTTGATCGACTAGATGACATAATAAGCAAAGTAATAATATGACAGATAAACTAAAGGGAATTCTAAATTAATATTAAAATATTATCATGATTAGGCAACTTTGATCTAACTGTCACTAGCGGATGACATTTATCTCCCTCCCACTCACACCTATGCAGCTTGCTTTTTTTTTTTTTTAGGAATTCTGGAGGCGATGCTGTTTAGGCCTTTTTGGCGTCAAGTGGCTAGCAGAGAACGAACGGCCTATGCCTCAGCAGCGACGGTAACAGCGGCGCAGCTGCGACTAGATAATAAGAACAAGCTGACTAAGCCAAGAAACACGTTTTAGCCCGTGTTTTAGCCAGACTTGGAGCTGGAGAGTTTGACACACTGACCCAATTCCGGGTTTCGATTTTCAGGTTTTTCTTAAGAATACACGTTTTCCGCTGCACTCGCACACACACATGCATGCATGCTCATGCAAGAAAGAGAGGTAATCAAACACACACACACACGTACACGACCGGGTTAAAAAAAAAAAAGAAAACGAGTTGAAGAATTTTCGCTAGGCATTTTTTGATTTTCCCCCGTTATATACATACATATATGTATGTACCCCCCGCTCTCGCAAACTCACCGTTATGTCCTCTTGGGAGACTTCCGATTTGTTGTCGTTGCACTAGTCCTTACGTACCGCTGCGTTACGTTATCCTTTTGGCGTTCGTTGATGGCTTGCGTTGAAGTTCACAGACGTTGGTATTGCAGTTGCGTGATGCCAGATATTAAATTTTATTCAAATCTCGATGCGTTTTTATTTTCTTTCAGTTAAACGGTTGAACAACAAGAAGACCGATCGATGGCGACGCGTTGTAGATACTTTTCGTTTATTCTTTGATGAATTTCTTTTCGAATATTTCGGATATATTTTGGTGGTGTTTTACTTGTATTTATTGTTGTGTTCCGATTTTATTTTGATGACTATTTTATTAGAATATATTTTGCACTAGAGAACTTACTTCCTACGAATCACAATTAGAAATGAGTGTGAGGCGGCATACGTAAGGGAAACTCACAAACTGAGCTGTGAAAATCAACGCGCCGACTACTTTGTTCAATCTAAAAAAAACACACCAGCATGTGTTTTTCCGGCCAAACGAAAATCCAACTGGGCACTATGCGAGGCGGGGGTGTTCGTATGTAGCTCGAACTTGGAACTCTCGCGGAAAACTGTCGTGACGTAACTGGAAAACTCGACCAACAGCCACGGCGCCTAAGCCTCTCGGTTCTCTCGTAGTAAATGCGGCAAAACAACTAACAATTTTCACACATTTCCCTTTTTTTTCAAAAAATATATTCTAAAATATATTATGGTTTTAAATTGTGAGAATTAAATACATTAATAATTATTTTGGTACTTTTATTTTGGTGTTTTGATGGGAATTTGGTGGTACGTTTTCCTAAATGCATAACCGGTTCGCTCTCTAAGAGAAAATTTCCTTTGTTGTTGTTTTGATTTTGCGTTTAGGGTTAAACAGAAACTTGGAGCTTAAGCTGCCACAAAATGAATATAAACTATGGTTTTATAATGTTTTCTACATTTTTTGTATCTTCTTAGGTGTTTTTTTCTGATTTCTTTTAGGTTTTCCATTTAACCGGTTCGCATTTTCCTTTTCAAAAATTAGCCACCGAATAGAGATGCCCGCCATCAGCTGTGAAATACCAACTGGCAAAAAATACCAACACATCGCGGTTCTCAGAGTGGCCATATCGCGGTTATTGATTTTCCACTTGTTGCTGCCGTTTCTTCTGAGAGCCAAGCTTTTTCAAGTTTGCAAATTGAATTCTCCTGCACTTTCCGGTAGAACTGGTTTCAAAACCCCATCTGCACTCCAAGCTCTTTGAGTCACTTTGGAATTTTTTCGCATTTCTTGAGATCAAACCGAGTTTAGCTTTCAAACTGGCAGCACGTATCATGTCCGCGGGTCGAGTCTTCATTTACGGCGGCAAGGGAGCCTTGGGATCAGCCTGCGTTGATCACTTCAAAGCCAACAATTATGTGAGTTTCCCTTTCACCTGGTAGTTGCCACTCATTAACCATTGTTTTCCCCAACCTTCATCTGGAAACTCCATCGGCCAGTGGGTGGGCAGCATTGATTTGTCGGAGAACGAGAAGGCTGATGTGAGCGTTGTGGTGCCACGCGATGCCGCATGGGTGGACCAGGAGACTGAGGTGGTCGCCAAGGTCGGGGAATCCCTCAATGGCCAGAAACTGGACGCTGTGATCTGCGTGGCTGGAGGATGGGCCGGCGGCAATGCCAAGAAGGATCTGGCCAAGAACGCCGACCTCATGTGGAAGCAAAGTGTATGGACCTCGGCCATATCCGCTGCCGTGGCTGCTCAATACCTGAAGGAGGGCGGTCTGCTGGCACTCACTGGCGCCAAGCCCGCTCTGGAGGGCACCCCTGGCATGATTGGCTACGGCATGGCCAAGGCAGCTGTCCACCAGCTCACCCGTTCCCTGGGCGGCGATAAGTCTGGTCTGCCAGCCAACTCCCTGGCCGTCTCCATCCTGCCCGTCACTCTGGATACCCCAATGAACCGCAAGTGGATGCCAGAGGCGGACTTTGGCACCTGGACACCCCTGACTGAGGTGGCTGGACTCTTCCAGAAGTGGACCCAAAACCAGGAACGACCAAAAACCGGATCACTGCTGCAGCTGATCACCAAAAACGGAGTTACCGAGCTCATAGCAGCCGAATAGACTTAACAGATAAAGACCCAATATGCTCAACAACACCACAATTTAATCGCTTTCGCTTGTACATAAACTATTCATAAATAAATCGCTGGGCGGCTTTCGATCGTTTATATGAGGGGGCCTTTTTCTGGATAACCTCTTGAACTCGGTAGTGGAACGATCGGAATAGCAGCTTGCTTAGAACATAATCTTGGTACTTGGTTTTTGGTTGAAGTAGTATCCCGTCTACGTTTTCTTCTTTTTCATAATCTTCATAAAGAGAACCATGCCTGTAATTCAAAAAACGAGGTTAATAAACCCATTAGAATGTGCAATAAATCGAACTAATTAAGCCTGAGTCAGATGAAACTTGTTTTCTGAGGGGAAGATTACAAATTCTTAAAATAATTAAGGAAAGAACTCGTTTAGCAACCCAACCAGATCAATATTTTTGTGTTTTTTCATTTAAAAGTGGGGAAATTAATTAAATTAGTAAGAAGCTGACTGGCAGAATTAGTTCCCAACTGACGTACTCTGAAGCTTGGAGACCTTTCAAGAAATTCCAGGTACTTCCTCGACATGACTCACCTATAAATGTGACAATTACAAAGACAATCATTAGCCAGAGCCAACATTTGTAGGCCTTCTTCGAATGCTGCTCCAGCTTGTCAGCCTCCTTGCTTAGTGAGTTAATATTGCGTTCGGCCATCCCAGATGAGCGAGAAACCACCTCGGTGTCCCGGCGGATGATACGATTGGCCGTTTCGGTCTGCTCCTTGAGATTCCGCGTCAGCGACAGCATATGCTCCGTGATCTTCTCCTGGGCGTTCGTGTAATACTTGGCGGCTTCAGTCAAGTCAGTGGATGAGCTGGGAATGCTGGTGTTGCCGGGACTTGAGCCCTCATCCTGGGCTCGGCGTCGACGTAGGGCATCGCCCTCTAAAATGGTAATAAGACTTGGTTATCTAGATATTCAGGAATTGCTATTAATTCCTACCCTGTAATAGTTCCTTTCGCAGATCATTGTGATGCTTTGTGTTCTGCAGCTGGCGGACTTCCTTTAAGGCATTCTCGCCAAACTCCCGTTGGGAAGAGGAGTTTGTGTTGGCCGCCCCGGCTGGCTGGGTGTATCCTGTGGCCGCCTTCAACGCCTTCAACCGTTCCAAGTAGCCCGGTATCCGCTGAGCACTCTGCGGGTCGTCCATGGCCTCCAGTTCGTCGAGCATTGTGTCCAAGGACTTGATGAACTTCTGCAGCCGCCAGAAGTTGTGCTCGCTCTTGGCCAGGTCCTCGCAGTTGGCCAGCAGAGTGCGGATGTTTACATTTAGCTTCGTGGCCATTTCCTGGGCTAAAGGTTTATTTGGAAAAACAACAACAAAACATACTGATAGTAGGCTGTGCGGGGGATTTTGGTATTTTTCTTAAAAGCTGAAACGGTACTACCAATTTACCGGCAAAGTTTTGTGCTGGCAATGCCTTTTCAAATTTTAATAATTAATTTTCATGAAATATTTTCCTATTTTGAAAATAAAATAAATTTGATTTTGCCTAAAACTAAAAATATTATGGATTTTCTTTTGGTTGGCAACTCTAAAAATACTAAACATCGCTAGATTCCATATTTCCATTGCCTACCTTTCCGCGCAGGTGGCAAAATCTTATCATTTCAAACTTCTTGGCCAATATCAGAAGTTATCAATTAAACCACTTCGATAGGGCAGCATATGTGTATTACCATGCCAACGCATATATTTTTGGCACCAGTCGACGGTCGGCCGGGTGTCAATATCATATTATTTCGGTTTGGAAGGCAGTTGGGTTCCTGATAGCCAATTGAAGTGCCGTTACGGTTGAAGAGTCTGTGTTATCAAGCAGCTGACGGGCTAAAAACAAAATACCCACCCTCGGGGGCGCATGTGCTTGTTAACGTTTTTCCTTTTTTTTTATTAACGGCACTTGACTCTATGAATGAAAGTAGAAAACCTCTCTCTCGGCATCTCTGGCTGGTTTTTCTCTCTTGCGCTCTCACTTCTGCGCAGCAGCAGCGCAGCAGCAGTTAACGGTTCATGTGAAAATTCCCCACACAAACGACGTGAAAATCGAAATCGATAAGTAAGCAACGGTCTTGGGACTCCAAGAAAATTGTCCAATTCGAAGGAAAAAGTTCAAGATAAGAGCCATAAAAAGTATAGATTAACCCCGAAAGCAACTCCCGGCGATGGCCAAGAAAAGTGTTAGCCAAGTGATTTGAATACCGTTATTCCTTAAAGCCAAATATCAAATCTAAGCTAGTCTGGGGGCCAGAGAAATCGATACGCAGAAAAAAAAAAACAGGGGCTGCTGCGTGGGCTTTGGACAGTGAACATTTTTCAGCTAAAATCAGTCTAAATATAGCTTCAAGTATTCTCAGGCTTTTAGTGTAAAGTTTTTGGCCAAATATCATTGCATTTCTTTTTGGTTACATAAGTTTTCCCTGGCTGCGTAGCGAATCCATTAATGGCTTGAGACCAATGGTAGCCACCCCACCAACCACCCACTTGTACCATCACACACCCACACAAAACGTCTAAAAATAAACTTTTCTTATTAAAATGGTCTTAAGGAACCTCATCTATTTCGCCTTAATGTTGTCTCATTTAGTCTGAATTATTTTTAGCTTCTAGAGGTAATGTAAGGCTATCTAATCGGAGCTTGAATTAAACGGATTTGCTTGTAAAATAAGCGAAAAACCTTAGAGACCCGGTAGCCAGTAAAGAGTATAAATCCCAAGATGCAGCCACCGCCGCGTAAGGTAAGGATCTCACCAAAATATCCATTAAGACTTTGACTTTATTAATTAAATATTATATATTTTTTTAATATCCAGGGTAACTATGTGAAATTCCTTAAGAATTTGCACACGGAGCAGGTGGCCAAGCTGCAGTTGAAGAACCAGCATGAGTGCGACTTGTTGGAGGACATCCGTCAGTTCACCATCAAGCGCTCGGCCATTGAGAAGTCGTACAGTGAAGCCTTGCTAAAGATCTCATCCCAGTATCTCAACAAGAAAATACCCAATATACCAGATATTAAGATGGACGGCATGGAGGAGCGATGGTTAGTACTCATAATCCACTCATTTATTCTATTTTTTAATATTTGGATCTTTTAGGAACATGTGGAGTGTTTGGCGCACAGTCCTTGAGGAAAATGAAAAACTGGCCCGTGCCCGCTTGGCTGCTATCGAGGTGTTCCAGCAGCAGATCGCCGACGAGGCCAAGGTCCTGCGGGACTACAAGCTGGCCATTGCCAAGCGCTCTCTATCCGGAATTGTAAACGTCCAGAAGGAACTCCACCTGAGTGTCGGGGATGTGGACAAAACCAAGAAGTCGTACTTTGACGAGGAGCACTGTGCCCACGATGTTCGCGACAAGGCAAGGGACATTGAGGAGAAACTGAAGAAAAAGAAGGGCTCCTTCTTCCAGTCGATCACCTCGCTGCAGAAGAATAGTGCCCGAGTCACCTCACGCAAGGAGTTGCTGGAGGAGAAGTCCTCCGGGGCAAGGAATGATTATATTCTCAGCCTGGCCGCAGCCAATGCTCATCAGAATCGTTACTTTACCGTCGATCTGCAGACCACGATGACCACCATGGAGAACTATGTCTTCGAGAGGGTGGCCGAGTACCTGATGTTGATGGGGTGAGACTTGGTCTTAAAATTTAAAACACTTTGGCTTTGCTTAAACTTTAAAGTCTATTTCGGATTTTGAAAAAAAAACATCAATCCCAAAAGTTAAAATTTGTGAACAATTTTATTATTCACCCCAATTTTTTATTATTTTTTACCTAAATCCCCCAAAAAAAATGTGTATCGAAAACGTGATTACAAAATTAAAAATTCTTTGGGGATTATTCTATTGTTTGGGTCCAAATTTTCGTGATAAGATAAAGCAAAGCTCTTATCTTTCGGGGCCCTAAAAACACTATAGTTCATTGATTAAAAAGAAAATAATTCGAAATTAAATAAATAATTTAATTTCAGACGCACAGAGCTGCTCACCTGCTCGGCTACGCAGAACAGCTTCGGGAAGATCAGAGACCAGGCTCAGCAGCTCACCCGGGAGTACAACCTGCAGTGCTGCTACCTCTTCTATCCGGTTCTCAAGCAGCACATTCAGTACGACTTCGAGGCCTGTGACAACGATCCGGTCCGCAAGGTGACCACCGAGCACGATTCCGCTGCCGAGACGCTGACCAAGGAGGCCAAGAACTTGGCCGGCAGGGTGGTGAAGGAGAATGCCTCCATCAGGGAGAATGCCAAGAAGCTGGCCTTGTGCCAGTCGCTGCGGGACTCTGGACAACGCACCGATCCAAACGATCCCAACGGGCCCGATCTGGACACCAAGATCGAGGAGTTCCGCGACCAGATCCGTCGCTCCGAGACGGAGAAGGCCAAGGCAGAGGCCTGTCTGCAGTGTCTCCGCGATGGTGGCATCAATGTGGACGAGTGGGTCCAGGAGGCGGAGATCATGGGTGTGCAGGAGCTGACCCGCTCGGCCAGTTCCATTTCGATGCGTACCGATGCCTCCGGGCAGGGCGAGAACCCCAGCTCCGACTCCTTCTACGACAGCGACAAGGAGGACACTCAGACCCAAACCCAGGCCCAATCACAGGCTCAGGCCAAGCCCAAGACGGAGCAGCAGTTGTCCCGGGATCGCACCTTCAGCGACAGCGATGATGAGCCCGAGGAGCGTCCGGCTGCTGCGGCAGCATCCTCTAGTGCAGCCGCAGCTGCTGCCTCCACCTCCTCCATGATGGGAGGCGGCGGCTGGGATGACCCCACCGAGGTCAATTGGGGTGGCGAGGAGGAAGACGACAAGGACGAGCCCATTGTACCCGAGCCCAAGGAGGCCATCTTTAAGTGCACTGCACTCTACAGCTATACGGTAATGGTGTGACCCAGAATGGGCCTAGAAACGTTGCTAATGATGTTCTTGTTCTCCCTGCAGGCCCAGAATCCCGACGAGCTCACCATCGTCGAAAATGAGCAGCTCGAGGTGGTCGGCGAGGGCGACGGCGACGGTTGGCTGCGGGCCAGGAACTACCGAGGCGAGGAGGGCTACGTGCCCCACAATTATCTGGACATCGACCAGGAGACGGCCGGCAGCGCCTTTAATGGTACTTCAGGCAATCAATTGCGCTCTCAAATCTCATTCTCATCTGTCGATTATACTGTTGACAATGAAGATCAGACGGTGGACTCGATGCAATCGCCCGACCAGGTCTCGGTCATCATGGCGCCCCAGAAGCGCCCCAAGTCGGACGTGGAATGGTGCATCGCGCTCTACGACTACGACGCCACCGCCGAGGACGAGCTGACCTTCGAGGAGGGCGACAAGATCAAGATCATCACCAAGACCGCCCACGGCGTCGACGACGGCTGGTGGGAGGGAGAGCTGGACGGGCGGTTCGGCAACTTCCCATCGCTGGTCGTCGAGGAGTGCGACGAGATGGGCGAGCCGCTCAGCGAGGGCGGCGACGAGTCACCCCCGCCCACTGCGGCGCCGACCTTTGCCCTGCCCCCTGCCCCGGCACTGCCGCCAGAGTATGCCCATGAGCTGGAGCTGGAGCTTACCGAGGACATGTTCGGCTCCCAGGACACGGCAGGTGAGTGAAGGAACATTCAAAAAATGTTTTTGCCAAATATTTTTTTTTAATGTTTGTTTTATAAGTCACTGACGTGTTATTTTAAGTTTCTATAAGTTTATCATAAATATGTTTTGGTTTTTCGATAACCATTCGATATATAGATTCCCCACAATTACAAATCTAAATCTAAAGACAAACACTTTTTAACATTATTTTAAAATTAAATCTCAAAAACCTTTAAAAGGTTTGAAGCCACGTTTTGGACCCCCAGGAAAGATTATATCTTTGGCCACATTCATCCGATTCTTAAAAAGAGTATCTTAACGATTCGTAGATCGATTCTCCATAAATCTGCATCAAAATCTAATAACATTCAATTTTTTAGATTTTTGGTCAAATTTTCTGGAGGGTCCCCTACAAAAATACACTTTGGGGCTTGGGGCCACAATATGGCTCACTTCGAAGGCTATATCTTTGGCAATATTTATCCGATTCTTACGAGGAGTACCTTAAACGATTTGTAGATCGAATTTCCATAAATGTGCATCCAAATCTAAGAACATTCAATTTTTTAAATTTTATCTCAAATTTTCTGGAGGGTCCCCTTCAAAAATACACAAAACAGCTTGGGGCCACAATATAGCTCACTGCGAAGTTCATATCTTTGGAAATATTGATCCGATTTTTAGAAGGTGTACCTTAAACGATTTGTAGATCGATTCTCCATAAATCTGCGCCAAAATCTAAGAACATTAAATTTGTTCAGATTTTTGGTCAAATTTTCTGGAGGGTCCCCTACAAAAATACAGAAAACAGCTTGGGGCCACAATATGGCTCACTTCGAAGGCTATATCTTTGGCAATATTTATCCGATTCTTGATTGGAGTACCTTAAACGATTCGTAGATTGATTCTCCATAAATCTACATCAAAATCTAAGAACATTAAATTATTTAGATTTTTGGTCAAATTTTCTGGTGGGTCCCCTACAAAAATAGACAAAACAGCTTGGGGCCCGATATGGCTCACTGCGAAGGCTATATCTTTGGCAATATTCATCCGATTCTTAAGAGGAGTACCTTAAACGATTCGTAGATCGATTCTCCATAAATCTGCATCAAAATCTAAGAACACTAAATTTTTAAGATTTTTGGTCAGATTTTCTGGAGGGTCCCCTTCAAAAATGCACAAAACAGCTTGGGGCCACAATATGGCTCACTGCGAAGTCTATATCTTTGGCAATATTCATCCGATTCTTGATTGGAGTACCTTAAACGATTCGTAGATCGATTCTCCATAAATCTGCATCAAAATCTAAGAGCATTCAATTTTTTAGACTTTTGGTCAAATTTTCTGGAGGGTCCCCTACAAAAATACACAAAACAGCTTGGGGCCACAATATGGATCACTGCGAAGTCTATATCTTTGGCAATATTGATCCGATTCTTAAGAGGAGTACCTTAAATGATTCGTAGATCGATTCTCTATAAATCTGCATCAAAATCTAAGAACATTAAATTTTTTAGATTTTTGGTCAAATTTTCATTTTAGTCAAAATCTAATAAAATAACTTTTTTCCAAATTTTATGGGAAGCTCCTAATAAAATCTGAAATCGGGGCCCCTTTTTATCCCCACGCCATGTCTTTGGAAATATTTCCTTATTTTATTATGGTTATTTTATTATTATGTTTTTGCTTTTTGGTTTGGTAAAAAGTATTGATTATTTTGGTTTTTTGTTAAGTTGTTCTCATACATATGTATATATATTAACATTTAAATAAATGTTGAATTAGTTTTTGAAAGTGATAACAATAATCTCTTTTTCTTGACAGATGAGGATAGCGGTGTGTATCCAAACGGTGCGGCTGCCCCGAGCATGCCTCCGCCAGGTAAATTTTTAATTCTTCCAAGGCCGCCTACAACCTGGTCTTTTGTTTCCCCTTTCAATATCTCTCTATATTATACAATCTATCACTCAATATGAATTCCTCTAGTACCAAACATTTGTATACTTTTTCAAACTTCACTGTCAAAAAAAAACAAAAGAAAAAAAAGAAAAATTTCAATCAAAAGTATTGTTATACCTGCTTCTATATTCTCTAGAGGTAAACCTATTCTCCAAAAGTGCAGCTCGTGTAACTACTAACCACTTGTACCACTACTACCACCACTTAACCACTAACCACCAAAAAAAAAATGTTACCACCAAAAACCACCATCACTGTAACTATTCTCCTCTGCTCTCCGTTAATGTGCTAATTTGTCTAATCTCGCCTTCAAAAGACTTCGCAATTCTCCGAAAAAAACCAAAACCGCAACCGAAGAAATGTCCTACGTTTTTTACAGTGTTCTCTATCTTTAGGATGATTGTTAACCAAGTGTCGTGTCGTGTTACCGTTATTTGCTCATCTTCGATATCTTTCTTTTTGCAGCTTACTATTTCTCAATTAATTAATTATAAAGATTTAATGTCTGTGTGTGTGTGTCGCACTGAATTTTCAATTTAATTGCATTCAAATGCTTTAATTGGTTATTAGTTTGTCTAAATATCACGTATTTATTTCATTGCTGTTTTGCATTGGCTACTTTTACTCTCTTTTTCTCTCCGTGTAATTGTGTCTTTGTGTCATTTAAGGCAACAATCCAAGCCAAACAACTGCCAATAAGGGTAATTTACTAAATTATCTAAAAAACAAAATTCTCTTTATCTTTGCCCCCCGAACTTTTCACCTTCTTGATTCTTGATTCAGTAACTCTAGTTTAGGGAAATATTTTCAATTTCCAAAACTTTGAGAGCATGACTATAAATCCTCTTAATCTCTGTTTAATGTTTAAACTGAGCCTTTCTTCTTGGTATTTAGAAATTCTATAAAAAATATACTCAATAATATAATCCATTTGAGGGTTTTCTCTTTAAAATATTCAAATATATACCATAATAAAAACTGACGGCCCCCATCTTTGTATATAAATACCATATATCAAATATCAATTCAATCGGTTTCCATATATACCCCTGTAGTTATCAGACTGGAAACTGAATAATATTTATGAAATCCCCTAGTTTTCATCCTATATTCCCGCATGTTTGTGCCCTGAAAACCAAATCTGATTAATTGTATCCTTAGTTATGCAAATTTATGCAAATTATGAGTTTCTTTCTTGCTTTTTAATTTTTTGTTGAATTTTAAATTCTGAATCTCTATCGTGTACCTAGATAGTTCTCGTTCCAAGGCTGCCTTGACTTAATCCTATATTTGTTTTGGTTTCCAACTCACCGCTCTATAACTATTTGATCAATAAATTGTAATTATTTAAGACATATTTAACCTTAAATACGATTGTTGACTAAGAAAACGATTACTTTCTCATTTATTTTTAACGCATACTCAGTACTCATCCAAGAGCCTGGCATGGAGGTAAAATATTGCCATTTATATATTTTCTTTAAGAATTAAATAGTTCGGTTTTGAAAACGAAAGTGTCTTTGATATTTTTAAAAAGTTAGGATTTATGGAATATCCTTTAAAAAAGGATACTTTTCTAGAAAGTTGTAAAAAATGTACATATATTCATTATAAATTTTAAAAAAGCAATTAAAATCGTTAACACTTTTTAAAAAATGCAAAGTCACTTATTAATACTACTGCTTCCTTTTATTAATTTAAATTTTAAAATTTTTAAGTGCTAATCTTGATTATTGTCCCTTTTCCAGGACGATCTAAGTGACGACGGTCAGCCGCCACCGTCTCTGCCGCCGCCCCAGCTGCCGCAGGCGGGCGGACCGACGCCGGGTCCGGGGATTAGTAAGGGGGAGAAGGGGGCGGCGGCTAGCACCGCTAACACCCTGAACTTAGGTATGGCACAAATAATAGTTACCGCTGCAACCCCCATGGTTGAAGACGGTGCCGATAAATCTTTCCCACCAGTAGGAGAGAGCGATTCCCAGTCCGATAAGGATACGGATACGGAGAAGGCCAAGGACGAGAAGCCCGAGAAGCCGTCCAAGGAGGCGGAGGCGTCTGCCAAGAAGCCAGATGTGGCGCCCAAGCCGCTGGCCAAGGTATCGCCATCGCCCCAGACCGCTCCGGCTCCGGCTGCGGCCAAAGAAGGTAATCGGGGTGGGCCGAGGCCTGTGGTGAGCATAACACTGACCGAGTATCCATCCTGTGATGCAGAGGACCAACAGTCCTTCTCCGAGGGCACCGATTCGGAGACCGTTCCTGCCCTCCAGGAAGCCGATGATCCGTTCAACGAGAAGGCCAAGGGCGAGTCCAGCGGCGGAGGTGACGGATCCACGGGATTTGAGGCGAACTTCGAGGCCAATTTCGATGCCAACTTCGATGATGCCTTCGCGGGAGCAGGATCGGGATCGGGAGGGGGCGGTGGGGGAGGAGGCGAGCAGTCCCATGACTTGGACGTGAATGGAGAGCCGGGAGAGACTGGCTCTGGCCCGGCAGCTGGCGAGGAGGATATTGAGGCGCCCAAGCAGGTGGTCGGTGGGCGAGCTAGCATACCCGAGGAATTGGACTCAAATCAATTGGCACGTTTGCAAAATCTGAAGGAGTCGAACGCTTAAATTCGTCACTCCCGACAGTCTCTTCCTCCTGGTCGGCTACTTCAATGTTGTTTCTCTTTTGTTCTTTTAGGCACACGACCATGAGCAAGATATATACTATATAGACTATAGCCACGGACAGTTATAGAGCGGATCAGCGGAACACCACAGCCACAGCCACCACCACTATCCAACCACAGTAGCAACCACAACACTTGAAATCCACTGAAAAATATTAGGCTCACACAATCCTCCAAACCTTTCCAAACAAATCCAAACACTTTTAGGTTAAAAAAAAACACTGCGATCTCGAGTACTTTGATCTCTCTTCTCAGGGCCCCAAAAAGTATGCTATGAAATGTTTCGTTTGCCAAAGTGTTTCAGAGGATCCTTTTGAGAGCCCAACTCAAGGACGTCAAACTCTAGAGACGTCTCTTTTAAACCGACTCAGACGGACTTTGGTCTTTGCAGATAAGGCAGATCAGGCAGGACTATATACATACAACGACACAATAGCAGGACTATCTATAGAAACTATATACGCCATATGTACTTATAGCAGGTCGAGAACCCTCTCTCCTTTTTCACGTACAGCGCTCAAATTGTGTACATCCATTTGAATACTTTTTCTGGACTGCCTCTGGGGTTATAGTTAGTTACATCAACTGGGCCTTCATAACAAAAACCACCATACGATATATAAATATAAATATAAACTATTTAAATATATACATAATTATGTTAGTTTGTAATGTGTTATACCCTCAGACACGTATGGAATACATCGGATATATATATTATAAATGAAAAATATTGTATTGTAACGTTTTGAAAGACAAATACTTATGTAGCACTCAGACACGGGTCTTCGAATATCAGCATCCACAACTAATCGAGCAATAATATGTATATATATCTAAGAAAACTAGAGAAGCCGTTAAGTTAGCCATTCGCTTGATCTACTAGCCGCATTATAGCCAAGTTGCCAATCAACTTTATTGTCAATTCATTTGGGTTTTCGTTCTCGGTAATTAGTTTTCGGTTCACCTAGTTCTAGGACCTCTGCACATTATAGTGAACTAATAATGGAATGTAATCAAAGCCTAAGAGCGAATCCTGCGGAATTAATATATTGTTGTAATTGAATGTCAGCACTAGTCTAATTAGTTAAATGTTTTCCGTGTCTAGTTAAATGGTCTAAGTTAATGTTGGATGCCAGAAAGAAGATATTTGAAATTAGTGAAAAGCCTTCTCAATACGAGACTTTGTTTGCAATACTCGAATATTCCAGTTCATAACTCACCAATCGGATAACTTCATAATCATATAATCAAAGATATTACCATACATAGATAACAGAAACCAAATCATAAATCATAATTAAGCAGAAAATTGTATTGTATGTAATTTTTGAAACCTGCCCAGTGAGTTAATCAAACCTTCTGTTCAACAAACAAACTTGAAAAATAAAATCTCCACTTTGATGCAAGAACCTGAGATACTTTCAATGAAACACTGGGGGGATTGTAATTTTTTTACATATCTTTATTTATATTCACTTCATTGCAATATTATAATATTTTTCTTCTTGGTTTGCATTTTTTCCATCTGGATGTTTTTTAGTTTTAGTATTTAACTTAATAATATAGGTTCCTTCTTGGGTGTTATCATTTACTTTCTTGTAACATTCATCTCATATTATTTTCAATTTTTAATTATTTTGTTATGTGTGTGTTTATTCTTTATATGCTATAGATAATTATTCTCATTTCAGTTTTTTTCTTCATTTTTTTTTTGGTTTTTGTTTTTTATTTTTTTGGTCTTTTTAATTTGGTTTTTTTCATTTTATATAACGAAATTAACACAGTCAAAATTTGTGATCAGTGATCAATCATTACATACGCATTACGTTTTAAATTATTTTCTCTTGGTTTTCGCCCCATTTCCCGGGGGACCTTCAAACATATTCTTGCTTATATACTTATTTTTTTTTGGGAGGGGGATTTCTTATTGGATTTGTCCCTTTATTTTCATTCCAAGACTGAGGCTGATGGATGGTTGAGCAACCGAAAAATAAATAAATAATTATCTGAGGGTACTGTGGAACCAATAATTGACAGCAGACCAACTTTTCAACTGGGGCGGGGGATTACCATATCGGATCGGAAGTGGCGAACGGATGGCGGGATGGCTCTGACTGGCTGGTAATCATAAAAAATGTTCATTTATTGCATTTAGGAACTCTTTTTGATGGACGGATAAAACCAAAAAATATACAGATACACTCCACATCGAATATATAGTTTTTGCTTGATTTTATTGCTTGATGATGGCATGAGACTTGAAATTGGTAAATATATTTTTTTTTACTGACAAATCATACACAATTGGTAATCGTAGGTAGCCAGAGCCCGCGGGGAATCATACTTTGGATTGATGCCTAATCTTAAAATTTAATAACAAATTTTCGCATTTTTTACTTTGCTTGAGCAAACGGTTTGCCTGTCAACGGACAATGATTCTGTGGCCTCTTAAATTAATGCTCCTTTTCCTTTTATTTTTTTAATAATAATTAATAATGATGCAACAAACTAAAAGTATGCAACGTACAACCATAAGTGTGTGTCTGTGTGTGAGTGTGTGTGTCTTTCGAATAGTGTATTTAATTTTCGGCACTAATGCCGCTAACAATTCATGGCTCAATCAATATCTCGTCTTGCTGCCTAGGGTTATAGACTATTTCTCAATAATAATATTCACTTGCATTAACTTTGAATTCATTTTAAAAATGTTGTTTTTTTTGGTTTTGTTATTCGGTGCGAACTGCTGGAATTGGGATCTGTTCTTTAGTAAGTATTACTGGATCTGTATCTGTGTCTGGTGTGGTTCAACTTAGTAGCTAGGGTTCCCAAATTGTTGGTTTGCTTATCTAAATACTTTAGAATTTCATGTTTTTGGTTTTGCTTTGTTTTTGAGACCACCATACATATATAATATATATAATTAAATATACATCATGTCACGTACATATGTATATATCGCTCCTCATATATATATATATATATATAATTATTTTTTATTTCTCCATTTCGGTTGCTTTATAAAACGTTGGTGTTGGTGTTGCCGTCTAAACAGCAACACCAAAAATGCTTCAAACATTTCATTGTGTGTATATTTTAACATTTTACATATTTGCATCATTTTTTGTTGCTTATCATTTCTTATTTTTTTTTTGGTTTTGGTTTTTCTTGTTGTTGTTGTCCTAAATGCTCTTGCATAAATACTTTCGTATAATATGCATTTTCATCGTCGTCTCGCCTCAATAATTTGTTTATAAAAAATGTTCTCGCTATGGCCAACTAAATTATTTTGGTTTTCCTTCCTCAACATCTCGACAAAAATAATATCATAAACTAGGTTGTAGAGTAAAAAATTCCATATGAAAAATTAAACGCACAATTTGCCATTCATATTTAAAAATGTTACTCCTTTTTGCATCAACTATTTGCGCCTCTGCGTTGTTTACAAATAAAATGTTACTTTTGTTTCATTAATTTACGTTCTTTGGAAATACGCTCCGAAACCGTTGAGCAGCTATTTGTTGTTCATCATAATTTTATTTGAGTTTAATTTTTTTAGGGAATATTCATTATATAGCATGTTTTTATTTTTACAAATTAATATCATCCGCAATTGTTGTCTTTTAACTTTTACAAACATTTTGATTTCTGTCTTCGGTAACATAATTGATTCCTGACCTTTGTATAGCTACAAAATATATATATATGTATAGGGTGTGTCTGTGTTTAATATATAAGCAGATATATATATTATTTATGTTGTTTTATCACCGATTTTACTTTTACTTGGGTTGTAACTATTTTCTTTGGAAATTGTTTACTGTGTTTTTTGTAGATCAATTGCAGTTTGCTTCAAATCCGTTTCACTTGGCTCAGTAAATTAGAAAATGGCTAATAAAATGAATTTTGGTTAAATCTCATATTGCTTTCCTTTTTGCTCAGATTCCTAGTTAAAAATATGTGGATACTCTTTAGCCGTTTGGAGTAAAATAAGATTGCATTTTTTGTTCGAAAGCAGACAGACAACTCAAGATACTTTCCTGGCTAAAGGGTATTAATAGTCGAAGGTTCGACTTTGTCGTACATTTTTTTGTTTTCGTTAATTCTCATTTAATATCTGGCTTGTGTAAATGTATTATCGTGTCTGTTCTAGATCGTTAATAAAGTAATTCTCCTTGGGGCCTCTCCGGTAGTCGTTTTGCAGAATTGGTTAGGTAGTCCTTAAGAAGGGTTGGGGGTTAAAGGTTCATCTTATTCATATGTATATCTAGGCTTCCATAGCTGTTCCACCATCATCATCGTCATCGTCATCCTTCGCTTACACTGCCAGTGTTCCATTCATAAGTACTTTTCGTATATACAGTTAATTGTTTCTCGATTCGATATCAATCGATCTTTTGGGTATTTGGATTAGGACAATTTCTTCCTTGGTTTACATATAAAAAACTCGTGCTACATATACGTAGGTGCCTAAATACGTTATATGAATATATCTCATATACTGGTTGTGTGTGTGTGTGTCTCTTAAGCCAAACTTTATAATTATATACATGTGTGTGTGTTTGTTGTGTTCAGGGTGTTGAAGTGTGTCTGTGTGTGTATTGACCATATTGTATGGCATATAACTAGATCCTAGCTTTAACTTTAGCTAACTGTACAAAATTCTTTAGCCTTACGATCTGATCTGCACTTGCACTAATCATAAACACTAAATTAAAATTCATTGATGATATTTTGGTATGGTTTTGCTTAATTATATCTCCATTGAGCTAAATTGTATATTATATTAATTATTTTTTAATGTTTAAAGTTAAACTCACTTGCCTTTAATTATGTGTTAATTAACTTAACTTTTGTTTCTTTCTCATTTGTGTCTGTGATTCATCGAGGAACTTGAGCGAAAATTCAAATTGTATATATATATATATAATGTATATATGTATTAAGTCGAGTATCTGTATCTGTTTCTGTGTCTGTCCATTTGTCAGTATAAGTAGAGTGTCCTGTGTGTGTGTGTATTCATTAGGCTAACTTAGGTGCATCGTAAGTATCTGTTGTATGTTTTGCGGCTTTATTGACTGCTTGAACGTATCTGAGTTAATCGCTTAACTAGATTCAATTACATTAACTAAGTTTAATTCAATTGCGAAGTTTTGCTCCTACTTTGCTTTTTGCTTTGAGAATGTTCCGAGTTTCGAGTGTGTTCTGTATGTACAAATTGAAAATCAATTATCCTCCGTTTATCCTTTGCTTAACTCATTTTTATTTAGCAACTATTTGTTAGACTTATACGCTATTTTTCTTAGGCAGTTTCATTTATACTTGTGTACATATTTCTATGTCTATTTTATCTATTTTATATTCGTTTTTAATGTTTACTGTTTAGGTATTCTTTATTTTGGGCTTACTTGCTTGCATTTTGAAAATTTTTCACTTAGACTTTAGATTGATTTCTTACGGTGCCGCAAAGTTTTGTCTTCGAAAAGTTTGTTGAGTTTGATTCTTGTGGTGTTTATCGAGTTATGTTATCGAGTGAGAGTGATTGAGTGATCGATTGATTGAGAGAGTGACTGAGTGCAGTTTGAATAATTTGTTGTTAGTTTTAAAGTTGATATAAAAATTTGGTGTAACTAAAATTAATCGTTATCGTTCATATTATTATTTCACTATGTCAATTGCACTAACTATTTGTATGACTTATCTCCGATGTTTGCTTATAAAAGGTGCCGTTCATTCAAAGTATTCTCCATAATATTCCTTTCGTATTTATTGTGAGTGCAAATGATTAAGGACCCTTCCCGTTTCTTCGTTCCTCAATTGCATTTAAAGTTAACTTATTGAAACGTATAATAATTCGCTAAACTGATTCTCAATTGTCGAAATTTGTTCATTGAACTACGTTTTTTTTGATTTCTAATAAATTTGGCCATTTCTCTTGGAAGCGCTAAGTCAGTTCTGAATAAACAAATCAACCAACTAAATGGGCAATCAATGGATCAACATAGTGAGTACTTTCTCAAGATTCTCGTTAAATTTTGGTTCAGTTTTTGTTTTGAGAGCGTGCAGCTAAAGGATTTTAAAATGGGGACTAAAACGCACTTATAAATTAGAGGAAGACTCTTTGGGTGTTTTGCTTTTAAAGTGGGGAAGCAAAGGTCATTCGTTTCATAAACTTCAAACAAACACAAAACGCCTCAAAGATAATCGAAACTAGTTTTAAACAAAAGGTCCTAGCATGTCCTTTTAAACATTCTCTGTTTAATATTCTATTATTTGGTGTGTTTTTCGGTTTGAAATCCACTCTTGACTGCGCTATTTCGAGGGTATCCCATAGTCGTTCAATCGTCTTTCATTACTTTCATTATTTTCAATTAATGCCTATGTTGCGTATGATTTTTGATCGTTATATTTGTGGTTTTATGGTTTTTCGTTATATAATTTTCACTACAATTTGCTAATCTGTTGCTTTTGATTATTCTTCATTCATTTATACTCATTTGGTTGTTTAATTCTAATTTTTTTCTTCCTTTTTTTTATACCTGTGTAAATCTATTTAACAATATTCTTTGCTTTCGACCTTGTAATATGTGTGTGTCCTTCTGTTTTTTTTTGTTCGTTTTTTTTTTAGTAATAAACAATAATTTCTTGCTTTTTTAATATATCGCTAGTTAAAATTAGTTTTGTTGCCTCTATTTCTTTTGGTTTTTGGGTTTTTAATGTTTTTTTTTTTTAGTTTTTTTCTCAGTGTTTCCATATTTTATGTTTTTTTGTGTGTGTGTGTGGTTTTTCAGCGCCCTGCACAGTTTGACTCTCTCTGGTGCGCTGTTCACTCCTGCGAGTCCATACTCCTTGCTCCTTGTTGCTACCACCTTACTCCTCGCCCAGGAGCACCAGATCATCGGCGACCACGTCGCTCACATGCAGGTAGATGATCCAGTACATCAGGTTGAAGCAGACGAAGCACACGGGGAATACTATGCGCGAGTACTTGTCGATGTCCGATGGCGTGATGCCCAGGAGCTTGTTGATGTCCTGATGGGACAGGTGATTACAGGATTAGGATGAGGGATAGCCGACAGGCAGGGGAGATGGGCGGGGAAATGAAAGAAAAAGTATATGTTAGTATGGTTGGGAAAAGTGTTGAATACTTTTTTGTCGCCGCATCATGTACGATCTTTACCTTTACCTTTTTTACTTTTCCGGGATGCAGAAGGTGGGCTGGCACCGCTGCCTCCGGATCACCGCCGCCCTCTGGCGGTCCGCCACCGCCGCCGCCGCCACCGCCACCGCCCGGGCCGCCACCGCCCTGCGCCGGACCCGGCCCGTGGGACTGCGGTCCGCCTCGGCCACCGTTCACGGTGTTCTCCAGCGTTCCACCCTTGGAATGGGCCTTCGGGTCGTGGACCTTGAATCTCACCTCCTGGAACAAGGGTCCCACTATCGAGCAACCGCGCGTACCAACGTTTTGTTGGATATTGGAAAAGCCGATTGGGCGGTTACTCACTGTTTGCTTTGGCGCATGTGGATGCCCGCCGTGGCTGTGGGCGTGGTGTCCATGCCCGTGACCATGCTCCGGGCCCATGCCCATGCCCACGCCCACATTGGGTCCGCCTCCCATTCCGGGTCCCATACCAGGGCCCATGCCAACGCCACCGCCTCCGCCGCCTCCACCGGAAGCGTTCGGATTCGGATTGGCCTGCTGCTGGTTGGCTCCATCTAGCTGTTGCTTTTTCTGCTCGGCTATCTTTTGGATCGCCATAAATCTTTGTTTTCGCATTTGAATTCGTTTTGCCATGTAGCCGACGGTGGCGTATTCTATTGATAGCGATAAACGGATGCGATACGAAACGATAACGATTTTGGGTTTTTTTCAATTCAATATCAGATTACAGTTCGAATTTCGTTTTGGAATTTGGGCGATCATTGATGTTGCAATTTGGACGACAGAATTTTTTTTAGTATTTTTCAAATAATTTCAATCGATTGTTGATGGGCAGTAGTGGCATTTGGAATTTGGTTGATAGATTGCGATAAATTTCGATTAATTTCGATAGATTTAGATACATTGTTGATGGACGGTTTGGCATACGGTTTGGTGGTGGTGGGTGGGGGATTAAGTCGGTAGGTTCAGATGCAGATGCAGTTCAAGAATTTAGAGTCGAGTTCGGGTTCCACATGAAGTACGGATGATATTTTTTGTTGGTAGTTGTAGTTGGTTGTTGTAGTTGTCAGATATAGTTGGATTGTTGAAGTTGTAGTTTACATTGTTTTTTTTTTTTGGTAGGGTGGGTTTCGATATATTTTTTTTGGCATTTTTTTTCAGTCGGATACAAAGAAAGACAAATAGAAAAACAAAAGAAATTTAAATTTCATGAAGAATTTAGCAATCAATTTCTGTTCATTTTGCGCACAACGTCTAAAGAGGTAAATGTTTGGCAGGATGGGCTGGTATAGACGCCATGTGGGGAGGGGGTATAGTGGGTTTTTGGGATGGGCGGGATGTTTCGGAAGGGACTCAAGCTATGTAACATTCAGAGTCGTTTGGAACAAATATTGTAGATTGGTTGTTCAGTGTTTGGTTTTTGGGGGGCAAGTGAAATCAAAAATTAAAGTGAATTTATTTTCGTATTTCCATTTTAGCCAGGCAAAGGAAAATTCGAATAAAGCAAGTCTGTGTGTGGGTGTTTTGGGTGTTTGGGTGTGTGAGAGAGTTAGCAATATTCTAGAGAGACAGAGAAGGAGAGACAGAGCAATTGAAGTGTGTCTGTATGCGAGTGAGTGTGTGTTAGTGAGTGAGTGTTCGTGTTTACGGTTTTCTGCCGTAGTTGGTTTTGTTTTTGTGAAATGAGTGGAAAAAGTCATTTGTAAGCCAAACGATTTATGTACACATTTATTTCTGCAGTTGAGACCATCATTCAAGGAAAATGTTCATGTGCGTGCCTTAAATGCAAATTCATTGAACAAAGTCGCCCGTTATAAAGGACACGAAAATTTCCAGCATTTGTTCGTATTTGTAATGCTCCTCGTAATGCTTCTTCAGCTTCTTCAGATGTTCTTGTTATCCTTGGAATGTTACGGATTCAGATTTTGATTTGAGTGTTTTTGGATGGGGGGGTTTTTTGAGTTTTTCAGGATTTTATTTAAAAAATTTTCAACATATTCGCATACTCGCCGATGAATGTGGATAGAACATGGCGGGCAGGAAGTAACGAGTAACGATTAACTAGTAACGAGTACTTACCCCATCGCATTTCCGCAACCAATTTCGCTGCAAAAGGCAATAAAACAAAACAGAAAGCAGGCTACGAATCATATCTTACCTAACATTGGATTATCTACTATCTGGTGCGATTTTATACATATTCTTATTCATATTTTGTATGCAATTTGGCAGCCATCATGTCTGGGACACGCGTTAAAGTGACCCAAACTTGATAGCTCCAAATCGCAGATACTCGTATCTCTCAGATACTTTTTACTGACGTTACTGGGCGCAGTTTTGGATTTGAAATTATTTATGATTTTGGTTGCGGGGCTCTGTTGTCTGAAGAGTCTTCGGGGGCTGCGTCTTCTGGCTGTTGATCGACGACTTGTTGAACCATATTTACAGTGTATTGTGTCTGTTCTTATTTTTGTATTGTTTTTTTGATTCAATTCAATCGCGAGTCAAGCCAGGTGTGGCGCAGGGCATGCTGGTTTCGTATTTATTTTGATATTTTTTGCGCTCCCTTTTAACGATTGTTAGCTTTGGTTTTAGGTTTTAATTGATTTAATCGATCTACTCGTACCCTGGGCTCTAAATTGTTTTTATTTAGTTATTCTTTTCTTTTTCTCTTTTGTTTGTGCGTAGTTTTTGTTTGTACATATATTTTTTTTTTCAAAGTTGTTGGTTAGCGATTTGCATTTTGCTGCTTGCAGTTTGCAGTTTGCATTTGGCGGAAGCTGGGCGTATATTGATATCTGGGTACCATTTCAGGTTGAAGTGTGTTCGCTCAAGTGTGTGAGATTTGCTCGTCTGGGTGCTTGAACACAAACTCAACCTGAGAGTCGGCTTCTATACATAGTACATAGTATAGTACATACAGTAAGTATATAGTATATACTGGCATATACACGGAGCGTGTATATGGAGAGGCTAATGTGACTGGTGAATTGGATATTGGTTTTTGCTTTGCTTTTGTCTTTTTTGGCTGAAGCATGCTTCGATTCTAGGTGCGATGTGAAAAACGGGTGGGACAGGTGATAGACGGTGGGTGGGGACGTGGGTTATTGTGGGAAATTTTCGTGCCTTTACGGTTTATTGTTTTTATTGTCTCTCAGGCGCGTATCTATGAATTTGCATACATTTTCTTTGGATGATAGTTTTTCTTTGTATTGAAAAATTAACAAGAACATACAAATACGAAAAAAGAGATTTCTTTCTTTTGAGTTTCTTTTTTTCTTTTCTCATAAGTTTTTTTTTTTTATCTTGCTGTTGTTGTTGCTGTTTGTTGGAGTTGTTGTTGTAGTTGTGGGTGTAAGTTGTTTGCTTGAGAATTGAGTTTTAGTTGTAAGATAGTTAGAGAGAAAGTTAAAGTTAGAATTTCGACAGGACCAGCACCGAAGCTCAAGATAAATGAAATTTGGAATAAACAGCATCTCTTGAGAAATGCGTATCTTACGAATACAAAAGTATCTTTGGCTTAATTCGGGTGGCTGTGCCTCAAGTGCAGTGCATTTCAGCGTCCTTATGGATGGACCAGTTTGCAGTCTGTTGGCTCCATAAGAAAAGTGAAATAGTTCAAGTTTAGATAAAAATCAAACTACTGTTTACTGTGTGAAAGGACAAAAGTTCACTGCGCTTTTTCAGGGATATTCGTCCAATGAGTTTGATTAAAAGTTTAATTAGAATTTCTCAAGACGCAGATCGTTTTGATGGGAAAAATATCTGTTGTGTGTGTGTTTTCTGGATGTATCTGCAACTGTTGTTTATACTAGATTGCACAACGCTAAGCGTGGCACGGAAAGCTGGCATAAAGTGTTTGTAAATCGTAAAGGAAACTCAAGGCTGGCACGCGACTTTGTCGGCTTGTCTGCGCCAGGATTATTCAAATCATACGGAAACGGAAACAAAACACGAAATAATAAATTCAGAGTTCACAGGGCAGATCCCCGTGTGATCCTGTTAAAGTGTGAGTTGTGATTATTTTTTTGGCTGTATATTGGTGTGTATAGATATGGGGGTAAATCGTATTGCTACTGTTTAATGGTGTTTGTTTTTTTTTGGGGCGGTTACTTTTTTTTTGGAATTGGTTGTTCGGGGTAAGTAGTTTATTGTTTTTGGTAGTTTTTAGTTTGTTTACCCAGTAGACTGGCAAAGACCATAACGAAGCATGTTCCCAGATAGACGTCAATCGACTTGACGTACGAAATCTTTGGCAGCGCTGCGTTTGTTGACGACATCAAAGTGGTCATTGTCAACACGGTTGTCACACCGAGCGCCACACGCGCCGGCGTTGCATTGCGATTGAGCCAAAATGATACCCATGATATAATAACGATCAGTCCAGAGGGTATATAGATTTGTATAAGGTAGTAGCCCATCGAACGCACGAACTGAATTTCGCAGGCTAATCGCGAATAGTTGCCTGCCCTCGCCAATTATTTCGTCGAATTAGTTTTAAGAATTTAATTATTTAATTATGATTTCAATTATATATTTTTTTAGTATTTGTTGAGCGTGTTATTTTTGGAAAGAGAGAGTGAGAGAGAGAAAGAGATATAAATATATTATTAGTATTATTTTCGCTAAGATTTATTTTCGTTTGCAAATATTTACAAATAATATTAGTAGGTATTCTTCACCAATTCAAAATAAACACAAATAATACTTTTAATTAAAAGAAAATGAAAATTTAACTTAAATAGAAAACTGAAAGACAAAATTAAAATCAAGTATGAGCGCATTTTATATGAAATCATGATCGGCTGGCACTTTTCCTGGAAATATTGTTAGTTTCGATCTAGACGAGGCTTCGTTATCAGGCAGGCAATACGTCAATAAACAGATATTAAGGTACTTAAGTGAGGGCTAAAAACGAAATGTTAAATGGTCAAGTCAAAGCTAAGGTCAAGAACTAAACTTGAAAAATATTCTATGCATTCCACACGAATCCTTGCAGAATGTTTATCGATTTATATGAACAAATATTTAATTTTTGAATATCATTCTGCAAGAACCTTATTTAGAAAAAAATAGGATTATAGGAGCAAGGTTAGTCAAAAGTACTTGAGAAATAAAGTAGTGGCTTGCATTAGAGTAGGTTAACTGAAACTGGCCAAAAATCTCAAGAAAGGAGTCAAATGAAATAATAAAAGAAACATGAATAGAGGCAGCTAGTCTAAGACCTAATTAGGAGCATTTGAATTGCCTGCAATTTGTTGCTGTTTTGTCTATATAGTTATATATTTATTTTGTTAAAGATTTTGTAAAAGAAACTTTATAAGATGAGAGCATGCTTGGGAGGGCGTTTTGTATTTTCGATATATATATATTTTTTTTTCTGAAGATATTTTAAACTGGATTGTAGGTAAATATATATATATTAAGTATGTATAAAATGGTTTTGAACTTCTCATTGTTTCTCGTTCGATAATTTTGAACGTTTGAATGCTTTTTGCGTATTAGGATTTGAGTAAAATTTTTAAATATATGTTGCATAACTTTTTTTTGGTTGTTCGATTATTTTTTTTTTGGATTTTAGATATTAATGCTGTTGTTGTGGTTGTTTTGTTGATTTACAATACAGAATGTTTGGTGTTGATTGTTGTCAGTTGTTGGTTGTTGTTTGATTATGCTAATGAGTTTTGATAGCGTTTTAAATTACTGGTAAATACTTTTTAGATAGCTGTTGCTGTTGGTAGTAAAAACTAATTTCTGTGACTAGTTAATAAAATTATGTGTATGTGTGTGTATGAGAGTATGAGTGTGGGCATTTGGCAGCTTAAAAAATTGAATTGATTATAAGTATTGTAATAATGTGTCAGGCATAAATCAAAAGCATGATTTACTAAGGAAAAGCCATATTCAGTTAAGCTTTGCTATTTCCATTACTTTCTTAATAATTTGCATACGATTTTCAGTTTTTTCTCATTGCTTTTTTTTCGGTTCTATGATACAAAGGTCGCTAAGTGATTTGGTTTTCAATTTCATATTGATTTCTCATTTGATTTGGTTTGATTTTTGCATTTGTTTTGGCATTACCAATGATACGATTGGGTTTTATTCTATTTTTCGGTTGTTTTTCTGTTCTTGTCAAGGTTTGCTGTAATTTATGAACTTATGAGCGTTTCAAAATAAAGGAGGAACCAACTCAGAGATCGGAAAGTAAACGTAAGCCGAAAGGAAAACAATTCGATGAACAAACTAAATTGGAAAATTGTTGCTAGCTTGTAACATGCGTTGATTTTGCGTTTAAGGATATATGAACAGTAGTATCCTGTAGGTACGAGTTAAAGTGGGAAAGCTCTAAGACGCGACGAGTCTATCAGGCTAGACAGTCTAGATTCTAGACTATGAAAGTGGACTAGTTTTAAATGTTAAATGCACTTTGTAATATTATTATTGTTATTTAAGTTGTTAACTTTATTGCTTGGTATTTTGTATGCTATGGATTAGATAAGTTGATGAAACAAACTCTAGCTAAATGGAAATAGAAATTATGTAAAAATCTTAGGATGCTTAACATGCATTTTCTGTTCACTTTTCTTGTAGTAATCTCAGAGTTCGTTCATCTCAGAGCCCTGCTTGAAGCTCCATGGGGGGCTTGAACCAGGGCTCGAGTTCCAACTCTTCTCGATTTGGTAAGCCTGTTCCATAACATGATTGAATTTTGGGATAACTTTTTACAAATGCTGCTTGAAAATTATTTCGAATCGATAAATGAATCAAAACTCATAAGCAAAACTTATCGAAATAAAGAGCCTAAAAGTTGTAGAATCGAAATCGAAAACGCAAAACAGAAAACGCAAAATCATAACAGAGATATATTTATATATAGTATGTTATATATAGATATATGTTTATATATAGATAAGTCATCATCGGTATTGTATATATATATGTATATATAAATATATATAGGTAGGTATAAAAGTAAAGTTTGAGTTAAAAGAAAATCGGTAACCGTCTACAGGTACCTGTGGTAAGACTGATTTCCATAGCTCTTTGACGATGACCCAAGACCTTAAATTGGGGCAGCGAAACCTCACTCGAGACACCGACCGAGTTGGGGCCTTCGTTCCATTTATAGCGTATGTCACGCATCGTGTAGCCGACTATATAGTTGTTGTGTATTATAGTTACGTTTTAATTGTAGTTGTTGTTTAAGTTGTATCGTTGTTGTGGTTTTAGTTGTTATGTTTTGAAATTGCATATTGTACAGTTTGGTGTTTGGTTTTGGGTTTTTGGGGTTTTGGTGTTTTCGGTTTTAGTATTAGTTTTGTTGTCGTATTTGTTGTTGTTGTTGTTGTTGTAATTGTTGGACGAGTTTATTTTACAGTTGTTTTGGTAGTTGTAGTTGTTGTTGTTGGCACAGTTCGGTGGTGAGGTTGTCGTTGTTGTAGTTGTTGTTGAAAAATATGCATAAAACAAAAAATACATTTCGTGAGACTATTAATAAGTTCTATTCTATTATAGAAAATTGTATAACAATTCAATTAAATTCAGTTTTTTTTCAGAGTATTACCATTTTTTTCTGGTTTGTGTTTTGTTCTCTTTTTATTAGTTTTTGTTTGAACATTTTTCAATTTTTTTTTGGTTTTTGGTTTGGTTTGTATATTTTTTTTGATTAATAGTCTCATTCAGAACTTGTCGCTTTGAGTGTTGTTCAAAAATATATTTTTTGATTTATTTAATCGAGAAGAAATTCTAAAATTCTTAATTGTTCGTATATTACAATTGCGCTAAAAATGCATTATAATTATTGAATTTTCATTGGCAAAGCATAACTAATGGTAAGTTAGATATTAAGGAGCATTTAGTAGGCACGCTCTGGTTGACTTACAGCTACTGTTTGTTCTTATTGGCAGTAGTATTTGGCTTAAAGCTAATAAAACTTAACTAGATGTTTGGTGTCAGAAATGGGTGCTCTTGTGTCATCTGTTTTTATTTGTTTATTTTAGTCATTGGCTTTTACAAATTTCTTTTCTTGTTTTTGGCATTTACTTAGGTCATTTACTTAGTATTCATTAGCGTTTTTAGTTGCTTTAGTTGCCTACCCAAGCAAACGAAACTGGACTCTCTTGCGACACGAAATAATGAAACGAAAAAAAACTGAAACTGATACTGATACTGAGAAACTGAAATCGAAACGGATACGGAAACGGAAATGTAAACGATAACGGAAATGAAAATCATAATGGCTGTTCCTAGCTATCGCTCACTACGCCACTAACTGCTGCTTTACTGATCGATTTAACGGTAAATTGGTAAACAGTAAAGAGTAATCGGTAATCGGTTAATCGTAAAATCGGTAGAAACTAAACGAAAGGATAAAGAAATGTAATGGAAGAGAGAATAAGAAAGAGATGAAATCAACGAGTAGTCACAACAGAGGTTAGTAGAGGACACTTCAAACACAATATATATATGTATATATAGGTAGCAAGTAGATGGGGGGAAAGTGGGTTCGATTGTTCTGGTTAGTAGCACAAGTTACGGTTAGCACTCGATAAAGATATATTCGATAAACATATATATTGGTGAAGGAGAAGTAGTAGTAGTAGTATTAGAATTAGAATTAGACGAGAAAAGAACACAAAACATTTGGTTGGTTGGTTAAATGTGCGTGTTTCGTTACTCTCGGATATGCGCTAACCCTTTTTCGGAAACACAAAATCAAAATTACGATTACGAAATCCATTACGACAAAACGGAAAATGGAAAACTGGTTAAAAGTTCAAGTTGAAAAATGCTTGTTTTAAAAAAAAAAACAAAGGAAATGGTAATGTGATTATATTGATGTTGTTATTATTATTATATTTTGTTTTTTTTTTTCATATAGAGATAGATATATATATATTTTTTTTATTGGGTTGTTATGATTTTTTTAATGTATGGGGGTACCTGTGGTTAGGTTTATTTCGGTCGCCCTCTGCCTGTGTCCCAAAACTCGGAACTGCGGTAGTTCGACCTCACTGCTCATGCCAACACTACTCAGTCCATCTCTCCAGAAATATCGGATATCTCGCATCGTGTAACCGACTTCATTGTTGTTGATTTTGAAGATTGTTGTTGTAGGAGTTGTTGTAGTTGTTGTTGCAAAAAGGGGGGCAGTAGTTAATTAATTGATGTTTATTGTTTTCATGTTTTTAGAGTTTTGGTGTTTGGTGGTATTCTTTTTGTTGATTAGCTTGTTGGGGACTTGAACACAGAATACTTAGCTCACACACTCCTGATGTTCTTTTCGGAATAGATACAGTCTTAAGGCTAATGTTTTTCGGGTGTGTGTGTGTTTGGCAAGAGTTTTGACAAAGGAGGTCTAGACGTAAATGGTATGCATATTGGAACGTATATACAATAATAGATCTTAAGCAAAAGCGTGCTGTGTATGGGGTATTTTGACTTATAATTATTCAACTTAATCCAACAGGGGGTATGAGTGGGCGCATTAAAAAAAAACACAGACATCGAACTATAGGCAGAGGCATATATTATCGTTTTTCGGTATCATGGTTCCTGAAATTGAGAAGGCGACCGAAAACCAACCAATTTTTCATCATGAATACACGGCGCCATGAAATTGTGAACTGCACTTGCGATGATATATAAGTGAGATATACTTTTTATATAGATACTGATACTGGTTGATTGCTGTTGTTGGGTAAATCATTCGGGTAGATGCGGATAAAGATGCTGTGACACTTGGCAACTTCGTGGAAGTTTCAAAAAACAAATACATAAATGACCAAAAATATCTGAGGTGGAAGGAGTTGAACTCTTTGGATGAGTTGGTTGGTATTGATTGATTTTAATTTCTTTTGCTTGGGCGAGGGGACAATTTTGATTTTGATTGAACAAAATATGCACAACGAACTCAAAAGATATATATATATATATTGAGAAATAAAAATAGTACTTGAGAATCTATTGAGAGCCTGTGTTTATCCTTAAAACCGAAAATTCAATTTCATACCACCTAAGCTCCACCTAAAGACAATTAAATTTGTATTCAATTCGATTTCCTGCTATTTGTTGCAACATAATTGCTCTGTTCACAATTGACATCAAAGGCATCTTAATTGCTTTTTGAGGCTCTGTGTGTTTTTATTTTTGTATCTGTATCTGTAGCTGTTGCTGTTGCTGTATCTGTATCTTTGTCTCTGTGTCTGTGTCGAGGCACTTAAAATTTACTTGCTTGCATTTTAATTGTTTTGGTTTCGGTTTGGTTTGGTTCTGGCTTGATTCTGGTTTGGTTTGGTTTTGGTATGGATATTTTCACATATGATTTCAGTATATATTGTCTGCCCACACCGAACAAACAGCGCACGGCCTTTGCTTGAGAATTGAGAGTTGAATTCATTTCAGTTCAGTTTCTGTTCTGTTCTGTTGAATTGAATTTAACTCGGCTAACTGGAGTGGCCAAGACTCAGTGCAGCTGGGGCTCCAGCACGGGGTATTGGCTAATAATAGGTGCAGGCTACAATACAATTTGGCTAAATGGCGAAACGAATAAGCACAGAATTTCGGCCCAAACTGGACACCTCGTTTTGGCCACTCCCCTGCCGAGTTGGCTGCTTCACATTCTGAATGAGTTGGTTTCTTGTTCACATATTACTTTGTTTCGTTATTGTTAACATTTCTCGACATAATAGTTACTTGGATTTCACTTAGCATTATTATTGCGTTAGTTACTTGGCTAGAGTTCAGTGATAATTGAGATCATAGTACTTACAGCTTTCGATTTCAATGTGGCACAGCTGGCGATCCATTGGGAAATATTGTAGATTCATCGGACACGATGCGGTAATTGTCAATCTAAAGGAGATAGTTTTGTATTTTTTTGGGCAGGAGTTATTGGGGGAAAGAAAGCACTCGATTAGTAACAGATTCAAAGGCAGCTGGGAAGACATCAACAAACAAACGAGCAGAGATACTAGTATATACAAAGGGGGTATCTTGGGGATTCAAGTTCAAGTCATTACATACAGAGCGAGTTCAATTGGATATGAGCTATAATATAATTTTTGCTGCTGGTTTATTTTTATTTTTTTGGTAAGTGAGAGATACTTTGAGTGGCAGTTTAGTTGTAAATAGTGAGGCGATTGGCTCTTACGCAGGGCTTAATACATTATCATAGGGTAGGCTTTAGTAGGCTTACTTAGATTGTTGGGTTGTTAAGTCGTTGTTTAAGTTTGCTTACAGCTACGGAAAATTAAATGCTACTCATACTTAGTTTGTTGCTTTGGCTATTTGGTAATGGCATTGTTGCATTTGTCTGGTTTAATTTTATTGGTGGCTGCTGGGGTTGCTATTTAGTTGCTATTTTGGACAGATTCTTGTTTAAAGGTAGTAGAAAATAGTGCGCCCAGTAGCCCTGCTACTGCGGCCAGTCAAACCTTTTTGCGGTGTCAGATACACATGAGACAGATGTCAACAGGTATGTACCCACGAGTCCTGGTAGTCGATGCTGAACAATTTTCAATATCTTTTTTTTTTTTGGTGAGGGAATATGCTTGTTGTTTACACTACATATGAGCCACATAGATTTTTTTTGTCGTAGGAGGGTTTTGTCGAAGTGATACGAGAGTCTTACTATCCCATGGATGATGTGAAATGAATCAGGAATTCCCTAGCCAATCGAGTATAAATATTGGCCGCGCTTCGGTCACTAATTTCTTTCTGGACTGACAATGATTAAATTAAAAGATAGTCTATGTACAAATACGGCTTGTCATTTTTAGAGGCTGCATCGCTCGAAAAGTTGCCAACTTTCTTTCACTTTCACTTGCCAATTGAACTCACTTGAATAATCGTTAAATCGTTTGGAAGAAAACTGTTTTTCGTTCTGTAGAATTTTTCCATTTTCGTATAGATTTAAAAAATTACAACATCGATTTATACACACACAGAAAAAAAGTTAGTTGCAAAAAGGGCCAAAAATGATAATTTGTTCAAACGAAATCGTTAGTAGAAGGTTGAGTAGAATGTTGAAGTATTTCTTTTTGTTTATTTAGTTGGAGGTTGGAGGTATTTTTTGGTTATTGGGTTAGTTTCTTTTTGGTTTTTGGTTGGTAGGGTGAGTTGTTGTTAAATATTCAAATACACATACACATATACAGACAATTAATTAATGTTAATGTTAATGTTTTGTTTTTTTTTTTTTTGCTTTCATTTAGAGCTTAGAGTTTTGGGAGTTGCAGTAGTTGCGGTAGTTGAGAGTTGGTTTTTACCTAATACTTCTTGTTATCGATCCAGAATGATGCACACGTATGAATTCATTACTGGTTGTTGCAATGTGAAAATATGATTGTTTTTCATTTACAAAAAAGGTGTCAGGTACCCAAATATTCTTAATGAACTCTGATCCAACCGACAGTGTTTCTACACCAGGTCGTTTTCTATACGCTAAACGAGGATCGGTCCAAAATTGACGAAAGTAAAAATCCAATGTGAAGTCCTATTTAATTCACAATTTGTTTCGTTTTCGTTTAAAATATAGGGGAAGGTAGCAAAAAGAGATTGAGAGGTTATTTATATTAGTAAAAATTGGCAGTGAGCACTTATTAGTTAACTAAACCACTAATAACTAAAAGTATTGTGTGTTTATATTTTCAACAAATCATAGGAAAGTTCAGAGATGGAAACAAGTTTAGAGTTTGAATTTGTAGAAACTAGGCGGAAAGTTATTTTTGGGCACAACAGATACACTTAACAAACGCACAAAGAAAATGTCTTGCGGCAAATAGAAATCAAGTTGAATTCATAACGTGCAACAATTTCAAATTTTAATCAATTTTATTTTTTTGTAGTTATACAGGAAGACAGGATGGGTGGCTAAATGGCATGCAGAAACTTCGAATTAAAACTTTTTGTACAGACTTATTGGGACTCGTCAATAAGGAAACTAAAATCTAAATGAAAACTTAAGGAAATCCAAAATAAATAGTTCAGTTTCAAGTTAAAGGCTTATATACAGTAGCAATAAAGGACTTTTAATTGGGATCGGGTAAGCATATAAGTAGTACAGAAACCTCTCACAAATATTCGTATGGATTCATTGCTGTGATGTGAAGTAGCTTTGGCTTTTTTTCTGGCTACTGGAGGGGTTTATTTTTGGTTTTTTTTTTTTTTTGGTAACTACTACTTTGGCATCTATGGCAACAGGCTGGCTTTATACAGGAGTATCGGTAGTTTGGCTTAACTCATTGTTTTATTTGAGTTTATATTCAGTTTGAGTTTCTGCTGTTCTGCTTGTCCTGCTGCAGTGGCTCGAAGCTAAGCGTTTTCTAGGCTACGGATTGGATTGGTTTGGATTCGATTGGGGGATTCGATTGTAAAACGACAAACAATTCGGCTGTGTGGCTCTGTTTGTATTTGTAGTATCTGTGTGTGAGTTGAGTGGGTGGGTGGGGTGGTTTAAGGTGGATTTCGAGTGTGTGTGTGTGTGTGTTAGAGAGGGGTTAGGACAACGGTATATGGTAAAGACAACTACTCGAGTTGTTTCTCTCAGTCTTGCATATCATTATCTTCAAGCGCGTCACGACAACGAACCAAAAATTAAACGTAAAAGCATGTAAATGCAAATGTAAATGCTAAAGGTAAATGTAAATGTAAATGCAAATGCTATAATAATAGAAGTAGTTGTAGTAGTTACAGCAGGTAATAACATTTGTAAGTAGTTATAAATATTTATAGAGCGCACACTGCTTGCTTTTTGGGTACTTTGGCAGTACTTTAACGCACGCTGAGTTGTACGAGGCTGCTCGTTTAGCTGTGTCTGTCTACAGAGCGTATACGTAATTTTCTTTCTGTTCTGTTTTTGTTTTTTTTTGCTTTGTTATTATGTATATAAAGGCAATATAATATTTATGATGCGAAAATTGCACACGGTTCGTGGTCGTGGGTTGCCTGCAATTTTCTCCGCATTCGCATCAACATTTTGAAGTTTAACTGGCAGATTTGGTTTCCACTCGGCTTATGGCACGCCCAAAAACAAAAACTCAAACACAAACATAAATGTTTTCAACCAATGTTTAATTATAATACAACATAATAGCTCAAAACTATTAGTAAGAATAACTTAAAGCGCAATCGATAATGGAATTTAAGTCAAGTGTGGATTAAATGCAATATCCATAACTCTGTTCGGGAGATGTTTTTTCTTTAAATTTTTTATACATATTTGTTTTTTTTTTTTTTTGCAAAAAAGGGGTTCTCTGGGGAACTGGGGTCAACCTGGTATTTTTTATTCTTGGCACATACACAAAATCAACTCTAAATACGAATACTTATGTGCATGTCAGTAAACGAGTATATATAAATGGAAATGTGCCTACAATGGCATCACAATTAACCCCAAACGTGAGAGGGTCTATCGAGTTGTTTGTTTTATTTTTTTATATATCTTTTTATACCATTTACAATTTACATATGTATAGATATATATTGGCATGTGGCATGGTGTATTTGGTCCTTGTTACCCATTTTTTTTTTTCGTTGTTTTGTAACCTCATGTTGTTGTTTGTTTTCTGGGACTGTGTCATGTTGATTTTAACTGCCTCGCTGCTCGGCTGAATTTGGATTGGATTGGATGGGTTGCCTTATGTAAATTTTGGTCTGCGTTGTCATTGTGTATCTGTATCCTGTATTCTGTATCCTGTATCTGTGAGTATCTGACTTGTTGTGTGTGTATATCTGTGTGTATGCGTGTTGTTGTTCTTGTTTCGGTTTGGCATTGGCTCAGTTTATTTTTGAATTATTTTCATTAGCAGCGTAGCAATTCTGTTCTGAGCAAAACACAAAATGTGGAAATGAAAAATTGTCATGTAAGAAATGATCGGACTGGAAATGAACATGTTGTTGTTCCTGTAAGTTTGTTGTAAGTTGTAGTTACTTTTGCTGGATTGTGTATACGAGAGTGTGTTCATGTTTACGTTCGTGTTGGGCATGTTATTTTCGCATAAATTGATTGCCAAAGCCAAACGGTGCAGTTGTGTCATACGAACATTTCTTAAATGTGAGAGAGTGTTTCAAAATTTTTGTATTTTTTTTTTGTGATTTTATGCAGCAAAAGTGCAGCGAAATCTAATTGCTTTTCAAAAATCATCTTCGTATTTGCCAATTAATTCGGTCTGCTGGTTGCTCTCTATTTTTCACACTCAATCCTGGCAAAATTGATGAAAAAGGGTAGTGATTCGATTGAAAGTGTAGTTAAGAATAAATAACATAAAAGTATCCCCTTTGAGGCCTAATTCTATCCCACTTATGGTATATGTTTAGTAATTAAATAATTTGGAAAATATCTTTTAGAAGCTGTAAGAAAAAAAATACATAACAAATAAGAACGTGCGGCGTACAGAATAAATATTTTTATTTTATTTAAAAATCCAATATCATATAGAGTATTTTTGATTAGAAGGAAAAAAAACTAAACATCTCTTGGCCATCGTCCCTGTCTCAGTGTCCCCGCAAAAGGATAAAATGAAAAGTAAACTAAAAAAATAAACACAGAAACAGGCATAAATGAGCATCAAGTCCCTTGTACATGAATATTTAGTCCATATATCGTTTGACGAACACATCGACACCGAGCTGATTATATATGCTATAGTATATGCTGTGTGGATTATTTTGATATTCATTCATATTCATTTATATTCCACTTGATTTTATAACAAATACGCATGCGCGCAGACCTCGTCAATGGGACTGCTGTGGTTATTTTGATTTTGTATTGCACTTTGCATACCAGAGATAACAACAAGTACAATTGGGTAGCAAAATGACGGTTATATGAGAGTATAGATATAAGGATATATGAATATGGCATAAATATCTCTCGTTTCTCGACTTTTTGGAGGCCCAGCATTGTGTCAGTGTGCGGGTGTGGTGGCGATAATGATAATGGTGATGGGATGTACTCGATGGGGCGATAAATAAAGATTTATACAGCAATTAGATTGATTGATTTTTCGCAATTTTCCATGAAAATGGAAATGGTAGTTGGGTGGTAGGCGGCAGGGGCAGTGATAGGGCGCGATGGAGACAAGGAGGAATATGAAACGTAATGGAACGCAAAAGGCAACAAACTGAACGAATAGAAATGGCATTTCAAAGCGACAGTATACGCAGCATAGTATGGTAGTTGAGTAGGAGGAGAAAGAGATAAACAGAGTGGCGAAGAAAGAGAGAGCAGCACACATTCTGAGCTCAAAGATTAACACCAAATTTTTGTATTTTTCGGTTAAAAGTACATAATTTCAAATGTGAATTTCAACTTGTGTATTTCGTTTATTGTATTTTTTGTTGTTGAGGTAGTATTGTTTGAGTTGAGAAGAAGCTTGTTGGCGTAAACTGCTTGGAGCGTAAATGAAATGGAACAACAAACAATTGCGAACAATCATTGCCTATGTATAAACATTGAAATGAAACAATAAACACAAAACGAATATGCAACACTGGAATCTGATATATTTTTTGTTTGGCAATTGCATTGCAATAACAATTCGTTTCACACAACATTTAATTTTTGTAATTTGGAAATTTTTGGATATATTTATAATTGGTATAATTATGTATATAGATATATATTTATACTGTATATCGGGTGGTTTGCAGTTGGCTTTGAATGGTCGTAACGAACCAAAAGTGAATCAACGTAATTGTAAAGAATTTTTATGTCTCTGGCCAATTATCGAAAATTAAGAAAAAAATGGAGTTTTTTATAAAATATGCTAAGACACAAAATGAGCTTTTAAGCAACAGAGACAGACATTGAGATATAAACATATAGTTTTAAGATATGGGAGTTATATATAGAGAGATAGTAAGACAGGAAGAGAGAGATAGATATATAGAAAGAGAGAGAGAGCGAGAGATAGTTACAGGTAAGAGGTGGAGAGACTGAGAGAAATTAAGAAGTATACGAGTAGATTTATGAATTAATTTTTGATTTTCTTTCATTGAGAGTTGAATTTAAGAAAAAACAAAGGAAGAATAAAACACAATACAAAGAAAAATGTTTATTTTTCTCTTGTTTGTATCTGTTGTAAATTGTAGTTGTAGTTTGTTTTATTTTAATTTTTTTATTTTTTGGTATATATTAACGTATGTACCATGAGAACTTCCGAAACCGAACTGATACTGAGGACATACATTGTGACGCCAACCTCCACAGGGGGACCTGCAACATATACACACACACGGATTGATGGAATTTTCATTTTGCTCGTTATTTGGTTTTGGTTTTTTTTGGTTCGTTGTGGATTGTTGTCGTTGTTGTAGTTGTACTATCTGTATCTGTAGTTGTTCATGTTAGCTTAGATGTGACTAAAACCCAAAAAGTATATATATATATATTTAGATGTATGTATGTATGAGGAACAGAAACACACACACAGCGGTACAAGAAACAATGGACGACGCATTACGCAGGACGCTCATTGTACATTATTTTTCGCTGCCTACTTTTAGGAAGTCATCTGGATTTCCTTTAGCTCGTCTCGGGTGCTCTTTAATTTCCATTAGCAAAATTAAATATATAATGTACGGTTGAAACAGTTAAATTGGCAAGCGGTGCGCTCTGTTATTTGTTGTTTTTTATATATATATTTTTTATATTTTATTTTTAATGTGTTTAGGCTTTTGCTTTGTTTTTAAATGCACGCGCCGAATGAAAACCAAATCAGTCTACTACTCTGATTTTATGTATATTTTTGGTATATTTTATGCTCAGCTATACGAAAAAGTTGCAGTTGCTCTAAAACATTATTGACGAAAAAAAAAAACATATGGCACCTAACAAATAAACATCTATTTAAATTTTAAACTAATTTTTAAGTGAATTAGATTAGCGGATTTCACACACCATTTGTTTGTATTTTTAGTTTTTATTTTTATTTTGCATTTAGATAAAAATATATTTGTTTGGTTTTTTGTTTGGGAATGGCGATTTGGCAGCAGTAAGGCTATAAAATGTATCTTGAAGCTTTGAATTTGAGTTTATAGGTGGGGCCTATAAAAAGAAGAAGACAGAAACAATACGCATGAAGTGAGAGGCAAGAGTATTGCTTAGTTTTAGATTCTTTTGGAGTGGTACTTGTGGGGAATACGTATGCTATGCTATGCTTCGATATTTTTGTACATAGAAATGGTAGGAAGAATGCTCCGGAAAGGGTTGAAATGTTGTTGATGGTTTTATAGTTTTTTTTTAGTTTTTAGGAAGGTATGTGGGTGAGTTTGAGTGGGCATGGGCGTATGTGTGTGTGTTGTGGGTAATTTTGGAGTTGTGCTTGGCCAATTAGACATACACAAACACACACAGAGGTAAAAAGTAAACGGTGAGCACATAGGAAGTCATTTTGTCGAGCTTAAGGAACATAAAAAGCTTTTGCCAATCGTTGATTTGATGGAAATATATAATATATAGAGGGTATACAGAGAGAGAGAGAGAGTTATAAGAGTTGACATTTAGTTTACAATGTGTTGAAGACGATGCTGAAGGGGGGATGGGTGGTTCTTGCACTATAAAGTTGAGAAAAACAATCGAGAGGCAAGAAGATTGCCCGGGTTTTTGCCAAAAACGGGTTTCGGAGAGTGCCTATAAATTCTGGGTATGGCCTAAATCGAGTCAGCTCCTAGCAAAACAGACCTTGGCTAAGTATTCATTTCGGAAGTAAAATCAAATTCAACTGTGGAGAAGTTGTTGGAGAAAAACACTAAAAAACACAGCGGCTATAAAAACGGAACTAAACATTCGGAAGAGTTACAGCTTGAGAGATTTAGTACCAAAAAGGAGAGAACTGAATAGGAAATCAGGAAATCTGAAAATCAGGAAATATAAACACAAATCACATATAACAAAAACGTAAAACTTAAATCGAAGGAATTACAGTATAGGTAAGTGTAGGGGGTGTGTGGATAAAATCGCAAATAACACTTTCAACTGGTGTACTTTTGTTAACGGGTTAGAAACAATAGATCGGTCTAATCTATCGATATATATGGATGAGAGTGTTACCAAGATACAAAGCAAAACAGTTGAAAACAGGTTGTTAGGTTTTAAATCAAGATTAGTGTGTTTCTGGGGTGTGTGTGTGTTATAGAGCGTGTATTAACTAATGCGTTGAGTGGTAAAATAACTAAAAGAACTTAATAAAAGGATAACTAGAAAGTAAAGTCCAACAACAAAGACCAAAAGACAGAGAGATAGAGTTAGGAGTAGGTAGATAATTAGAGATAGTATGCGAGAGAGCGCTTAACGGTAACAATAATAGAAAGGTACAAAGTTCAATTAGTTTGTACCATTTTCACTTCTGAGAGCGAGCTGATCGATAGCACATACATGGTGACTCCGACTTCGACAGGAGGTCCTGCAAACACGTATTTTATAGTAGGTGTTATATAGCTATTTGTAAAAATTATGTTTAATAGTCTCATTAGTAATTCTCAGTGGTATATATATATTTTTTTTGTATAATCGCTGCGCCTCAACCCTTTACCCTGTCCCTAAAACCTTTTTGGATTTATTTCATTAACCTGTGGGCTGTGCCCCCATTTGCGTTTCGTTCAAGTCGCGTTGCGTTTTGGGTTTGCAGTTTTGCATTTAGCTGGGTAAGTGTGACTAGATATCTACATTCAGTGTCCGCAAATTGGTCTACTTACCACCATAATTGGGTCTTACTCTTTTGTCGTAACTAACACTAAAGGAGTCGAGGATAGCGGATATGTTTACGTCCCCCAGCATACTGCCGCCGCCAGTTCTGCAAAGAAAGAAAGAGTTTTCATTTCATTAGTGAGCTCCTCAAACCAGTTCAATTCAATTCAAAAGTCAACAATGCAACCCATTTGTCAGGCAACGCAAATGGAATGAGAATCTCTGATGTTGGTAAATACAGTAGAGATTCTTTAGAAGAGACTAGGTTTATAGAACTTTTAGATATAGTAAAGAAATAGTGCCAGATCTAAAATCATTTTTAAAATCTTAATAAACTTTTCTTATTAAACTTCTCTTTAGCTAAGCTCTACTGTACTGGTTGAAACCTGAATGTTTGCTCAAGCATTTGTTGCTGTGCATCATTTTCAAGCGTGTGTGAGATCTCTTTTTTTTTTCCTGCGTGCCTGTGTGTGTTTGTGTGGCAGGACTTTCAGCGTTTCCTAGAAAAAAAGCGACTGACAGTCGACACAGACATTGCGCTCGGCAGTCGTTGCAGGTTAAGTGCCACTGTGTGGGTGCAGAGTGTATGCCCAGAGCTGTGTGGGTGTGAGTGTGTGTGCTTGTGCTACTTTCGCTTTATGCGGCATCAAGTGCGCCCCAACACGAGCGTTTGTATGTAATATTTATTGCATGTGCCTGGCAATGAAGGCACAGGCATACGTCGCCAGTTGACTGCCAAGCGAAGGCACTTGAATGCCTGTTTATTTGCGTCTATTCTACGCTAAACTGTGCTATTAAAGCGCGTTTGTTGTTATTCCAACTCTGCCAGAAGCCAGAAATCCATTGGATACACAGCTCAGACTCGGCTCTGGTGGGTCTTTGAAAACGGGGGGAGGAAGCATGGGGAGTGGGGGATTGGGGAGCGGGAAGCTCACCCAGCGATGTGGTGAGCAAAATCACAATTTAATAAAAGTTGCGCCTGCAAATAAACAGAAACAACAGCAACGGCAACGGCAAAGGAAAAGGCACAATTTTTGTCTCTTAAGCGCGCGTGCGCGTTTTTCGGGAGTCCTGTGTCTCATTTCGCTGGCATGTGTCTTGTTTGCTTTTCATTTGGCACATCGGGTATATATTTATAGATTCTATAAATATATATACATACATACATACGTTTATATAAATAAATATATATATATGTATATATATATATTTTTCCTAATTTGCACATTCACCAGTCAATTGTTGTGGCTGATTTGATATGATTTTAATTTTGCAGCCCACAAAAGTCGGCTATAATTTTTGTAATCAAGCCTGGGCGTGCCACGACCCATACTCTCTTTGCTCGTCCGCTCTCTCGTCTTCCCTCCCCCTCCCTCTTTCTCCTACTTTCACTTGAGCTTTAACCCAAGTCGATTGCGGGCCATTGTGTATACGCAGCGTGGGCATCAAAGCAAAAGCCGACGGCAAAAATGGCAGCGTATTTATAAATATACTCGTACATGAAAATACTCTGTTGCTATTGTTGTTGGCTTTCTCTTTTTGTGGTTTTTATTTTTTGGTCCTGGGCCTGAACGAGTGCCTGCCTGCCTGGGCCTCTTGTCTGATGTTGATAATGAAAAAGTTTTGATTGCTATTTGATTTGAGTTTTTGATTGGGTGTTTGCCTGCGTACAATGCTGCGTATGCGCAATTTTTGCCGCTGCTGTGGGTTACGATTTTTGTCGTAACAACCTCTTTCTGCCACACACTCCACACTCCACACTCCATACTCCACGCTCTAGCTCTAGCCATTAAAGTTTAATTTATGCACTGCTGCTACTTTGGCTGGCAGGTGCTGTCAATAAGTTTTTGACAGCCTGCAATAAAAATTACTTGAAGGACGCGCCAAAAACTTTTCGCCAACTCCGCTTACGCCGCTCTATACCCATTTCCCGGGCCAGAACGGTACAACGTGGCGTATACGTAATATGCAAATGTGTGCCTTTCACGGACGGCTAAGTGAAACTAATATTATGCCCAACGTATTGTCAAATAATTTATGCAGCCCCACACTCATACACACTCACATGCGTGTATAGTAGTGTGTGTGTGTGTGTGTTTGGGGCATGCTTGTCGTTAAGTGCACTAGAAAATGTCAATAGGTCGTACTTGAGGCGTCAAATATTTGCCTATTGATCGAAGGCAGCTAAAGAGCACAAAAATACGAGAAGAGCCGGGCCTCCAGATGCCAATCGCCAGAAGTGTGGCCTCTTATAGGATTATACAGTGAAAGAAAAGCCCCATCGAAAGCTTAAGTTCTCCAATCAGTTTATCAAAGTCATCAGGATCTCAAGTCCTTAGGACAGAAGAGTGTTTCCAAGAAATTCATTAGGTTACCTTGCTAATAAACTATACTTCTAATTTCTTTATTGGTGCAATATTAATGGCCGCCTTAGTTGGCATGTCCCGAGTTACCAAAACTCCCATTTGGCCAGTAAATTACTGCCACATATTTGTCGTTGTGTAGGTGCATTTGTGCTGCATCTGGCATGCAATTAGCTGCGCGCACGTAAGTGGGAAACAATTTCTGTTTTTCCAGCTAGCACTTTGGGCCAACAACAAAACGGAAAACAGCCATAAAGCCAGAAGCAACAACTGAAGCAGAAGGGAAGCCAGGAGCAGCAGCAACAAAAAAAAAAAAAAAGAATATATATGTTTATGGCAAAAAAGAAAGTAAGAAATATACGGTAACAGAACCGTAACTGTAACAAAACCAAAATGCAAAGTCATGCGCACGACAGCCAAGCCCAAAACGTGTCGCCTCAAGTGCCACGCCATCTTATCGCTGCCCACAGTTTGTTGCCTTATCTTGAGGCGCTGCACGTTTGTAGTGTGCCATTGTGTGAGTAAGTCTCTGTATGTGTGTGGGTGGGCGTGGCTGGTCAGCAAATGTGTGTATGTGTATGTGTATGCGTTGTGTCCTGTGAGAAATATTGTCGTTATTGTTTGTTGTCGTTCTCGCTGTCGCTGTCGTTTTTAGTGGCACTTTGAGTGCCAGCCATTACGTATACGCTGCGTTGGACACGCGCCATTGCATAAATTCAAGTGAAACGTTAAAACAAAGCGGAAATGCGAAAACTACTAGCAAATATTATCTTTCTTTTAGCGTTTTCTTTGTCTTCATTTCTGCCACTGCCACTGCCACAGCAGCCGCCTGCTGCTGTCTCCGTTTCCCCAGCATTTCTTTCTTGGCAGCCGAGAAGCTGGAAATACTGAAGGGAAACTGTGGAAAAACTGGGAAACTGAGGCAAACGCCAACGCAGAGATAAGCAAAAGTTGGTTTAGGCCTTTCTGCTGCGCAGTAAAGCACTCTGTGGGTGTCTATGGGCTCTGTGCCTCTGTGGCTCTGTCCAGCCTCCCAATTCCCTATTCCGCCCCTTACAACTAGGGATGTCGGAAATATATCAAAATATCGATATATCGATATATTTTCTCTTAAAAAAATATTATTATCGTGATATTTTTTGGGCAAAAATAGTCGATAATAATATTTTTGAGTTGGTGTTCTCCGATATTTGTTGCGAAAGAAAGGAAATGCAGGTTTACTTGAGTATGCCATTTTGTAGTTGGGAGACAAATCCGTTGGAATTCTGGAACTCACAAATTTCAACGATGCCGATGCTAGCGAAGGTTGCTTTAAGTTTTCTTATCACGCCTGGAAGTTCGTTTCCATCTGAACGGTTGGCTTCTGCCATTAAATGTATTGTCTGTGACTCCCGTAGTCGAATGACAGACCAGCATATAACCGAAAGAGTTTTTTTTAAATCATTGAAGAAAGATTTATTTTGTAATTAAGAGTAATTAAGAGCATTAAATAAGAGAATTAAGTAATTAGAATTATTAAGTACATATTCCATGAATTCCATGAAACTTTTTTTTTTGTATTAAGTTTTTTTAAAAAAAAAAATTTGAATACAATGTCCTTAATAATTTTGTTATTTTTTATTTCAAAGAACTTAAATAAAAGTTGCTTGAGAGTGGGTATAAATATTTGTTGTTTTTTCAATTCACTTTTTAAATAAAAAATATGTCTTGTTTGCAGTTCATGGCGGATGAAAACACATATTAAAACCTTTTTTTAAATTTAAAAATAACCTTTTTTCAAATTTAGCTGACTATAAAAAATATCGAAAATACTCGATATATCGATTTTTTTGGGTGATATTTCTGAATATTATCGATTGATATTTTTTTCACAGCAAATATCATCAATACGATATTTTTTCAAAAACCAACAACCCTACTTACAACCGCCCCCCAGGGCGAGTGTGAGTAAGCGATTTTTAATAAAGTGATAACTTGATGCCTGACAGCCGCCTGACAGTCGCTAAAAATAAACATATCCGCTTAATAAGCCAGAAGCTAGCAGCCAACAGCTCCCAGGATACACAGGATGGCCGCCTGGACATGGAAACATTAACTATTATGAGCTATCCGAGCCAGTTGGGCAATTTCAGCCACGCCCCAGTTTATGGCCATGTTTAAGGAAATCTTGACTACCCTGGGCTTTTGATTTTTGGAGTTTATTTCTTAAGAACACCTTATCCTTGCTTCTTTAACTTTAAATATGAATTTAAAAAATATGTAAATATTTTGTCATTTCGAATTGAAATTTTTTGCTGACAAAGGTGGCTCTAATATTGCTTTTCCTTTTGCCATTTCCCATTGGTTTCCAATCAATTATTTTCGAAATTTGCACGCTGCCTTGCCGGAAATATCGTTTGGCCTTTTGATTAAATTAAACCCAATCCCAATTCCATACTCATACCCAAACCCATTCTCATTCTCACTACCACCATTCCCATTTCGTATTCGAGGTGAGGTAAATGCATAAAAAATTGAATTGCATTGGCAAGTCCTTGACATTTTGCAAAATGAACAGCAGGACTGCCAGCTATCCTGCCAGCTAGCAGGACCAGAATCAGGCGATGCCGATGGCGATGGCGATGGCGTTGGACTAAGGCGCGGATATCTCTCGCCTCCAGGCGGGCCAATAAAAATAGTTGTGCCCCGGCCCCTCGCCAGGATTGTATTAGCGGTGGGGGCCAAATGTGAAAAAATTAGACCTGCCTTGTCGGGGCTTTATTAAATATTTGAAAAGCAGATGGAAGCATGTGGAATGGCGATTGGCAAGCGAACAAAAAAAAAATAGAAAAGAGGTAGAAGGCAGAATGGCAACGGCTGGGAAAACACAAGGATCCGAGGAGGCTGCCGCTTGTAGATATTTTCAATCATACTCAAAATGTGAAGGAACAACAATTTACGCTCAATGACACTCGACGGCGAGCTGTTGATGCAGCTGCCCCACAAAAATACACAAACACACACACACACCAGACACACACACACACACACACAAATATACGGTGGCAAACTCAAATAGTGAGCCCGAACGACAGGCGGTCTTTGCTTTTGTCGCTGCCACTTTGGCATTATCTGCTATCAATAAATTCCAAGTGAAGTGGGCACTTGTGTGGCAAGTGGAGCACAACGGGACGCCCCAGCAGGGCGTGGCGTGGCCTGGCCTGTCGTGGCAGAAAGCAGAAACAGCCAGGCTAGGCAATGGGGCAGCCAGGCTGGGAGGCAGCCCAGCAGCCTGCCGCACAGGAAGTGGCAGCGTGTAAAGTGAGCAAACTGTGTCGCTCTGGCCTTTAACCTTTTTGTGCTTGAGGGGAGCGAAAAGAAGGGGGTGATGGAGGGAGGGTAAGAAGGAGAAGCTTGGCTGGCAGAATGGGATTGGGGCTAGAGGGTCCTGGGGACTTTGACTCGGCAAGGCTGTCATTTTGTGTTGCATACTTTGTGGCGGCGCCTGTGCAATGTTGCATGAAAAAGTAGCGTAAACTTTTGCTCCATCTTTGGAGGCCTTTGCCTTCTATACTGGCTTTGCTTCTGCCTCTGGCTTTGTCGTTGCCAGTTGCCAGTGCCAGTGCCAGTGCCAGTGCCTTTGCCTTTGCCCCAAATAAACGGCCTTAGAGCCGCTTGACTTTTTGCCACGACATTTTCGATTTTGGACTTCTTGTTACGCTACAACTGTGCTCCAGCCCAGCTCCAGCTCCAGCCACACAGTCCATATAAGCCACATCATGCCACGTCGCGTGTATCTCCGTGTCCTCGTCTGCGTTCCCAGCACGCGATCTTGTAATCCCATAAACGTGCATTTGTACCCCAATCGTTGCCGCATTCGCATTCGTACTCGGTATTCGGTACTCGGAATCAGATTCGGATTCAGAGCCAACTAGAGGTGGTACTGCCACGTCCTCCCACTACCATTGGATTTGCCTAATTTGCCAGGTTGCCATGTTATGCAAATGTTTGTGCCTAAATATTTACTAATGAGCGCTAACCCAAAAAAAAAAGGACAAAAAAAAACCGAAAAGTAGAAAAAATAGGAGAACCAGAGCCCCGGCTCTGCATAATTTGTGTGATTAAGTTGACAGAACGCCACAGTAGCTGACAACTAATGCCACAATTGCGGCAATTTCTTTGCGTTGTCCGAATGTGTTGTCCGCTTTTGCGGTTACTGTGGCGGTGGACAGCCCAAAGGACATCCCGCCATGGGCAGGAAGGGACCTCCCTCGAGGGTAACAGCGGGCGTATTGGTTCAGTGGCTATCGCGTTGACAGCTGACAACTGTCAATCGTTAAGGACCATAACTATGCCGCATACCGCATGCCACCATGCCACGCCATGCTTTCCAAAAACAAACATAAACACACAGTATGTATGTCCTTTTGGACTGTGTCACTGTGTAACTGTGTGAGTAATTACAAGACCATCGAGTGGCAGTTGTCATTTTTCAGTCGCTAGCGCCGCTGCGGCTGCTGCTGTTGCTGCCACATTTTAATGACTGCCACATGCAAATGTGACAATGACGATGTAGATATGGCCAGCCCGAAACTCCAGCGAGCGAGTGGCCTAATAAATGGCCTGCACTTATTCAAGCTGTCGAGTGGAGCCAGTTTCCGTTTATTCACTGCCAGCCAGGTCCAAAAGGCCAACTGGTCGACTGTCATTCTGGCTAATTAGCGAGGCCGACAAAGTTTTGAGCGCATTTTGCAGCAAAATGATTTGAATAATCATAAATTACCATGAATTATGGCCCCAAACAAACACCTATGTGGCACGCACCTGTCGCCTTGGGGGGTGGCGATAGGGGCAGGTGAAAGGTAGGCCACTGCAGCAAAGTGTCAGCCCCGAAACAAATTTATTGTTATTATAACTGCCCAACTATACTTTTTCTTTGTCCGGCAAAAGTTTTTCGGGGTTGGAACTTTTCGGGAGGGGGGCGGTGGTGGCCTAAATGGGCGGGTGGGTAGCCATGGCTAACCATTATTTGGCCATAATTTAATGCGAATTAGAGCCGAGTTCGCCCCTCTATGATGTTATTAGCCTAATTGATAGTTCTAAATGTCACTAATTGAGTAAATGCCATTGAATATGAATAACGCCCAGTACTCAGTGAATCAGAATTGTGAATAATTATGAGTGGGTTCGAATACTTACGCCGCTTGCACTGTGTGGATCCTGTTTTTGTGGCCCGTTTCCTGGGCGATCAGGGCCATGTTAATCGCCAGCCAGATGGTCAGCAGCGGGGTGCGGGCAGGCAGGTTGGCCAGCCTGGCCAATTTCTCGGTTCTTGAATCACTCATGGTGGTGCTGTGATGGAAGTTGAAATTTTCGGGACTTGGTTTTCTTTTTGGGTTTTTTTTTATCCGGGAGTGTGCAAAAGTTTTCTTATTTAAAATTGATGCCGTGGCTCTTTGTAGTTTTGCATTAAAAATTGAAGTTTTTTTTTTTTGTTTTTCGTTTTTTGTTTCTTTTAGTTGCGTATAAAGTAAAGTTGTAGTTGTTTGTTTGTTGGTTGCTGTTGTTGTTGTTGTTATTAGTCAAGGTTACTCCTTTAGTTGTTGCTCCGCTACTTGTCAGGGCTCAGGCTCCTTTATCCTTCCGTTCTCCGGCGCTTTGAAGTCTCTCAGTCAGTGAGTTAGTTTGGTTGTTTTTAGGCAGCGAGGCATTCAGTCAGTACTTCAGTGCATGTGTGTGTGTGAGTGGTGCTCAGAGTGTGTGGTTGTGTGTGTGTATGGTTCCTTTTAGCGTTTAAGATTCCCTTCTACAGTCTCCAATATCTCCAGATCGTGGGCAGATCCTGATGCTATCCCACTTCCGGTTTCCTTTTTTTCTTCGTTTTTTAGCTCCTGCGGCATTAATTGCTTCACTCTGCTTTTCTCGTAATCAGGTTACTTCCTGTCTTTCCAGCGAATTTTCTTTTTCGCCTTTGGTTTTCCCCTTTTTGCCTTCTTTATTTACTTTTAATTACTTCTATCCTGACGAGAGATGCCCGCTCATGTGCCAGTGTTAGTGTGTCAGTGTGCTTGTGTGTTTTATTTAGTTAGTGTTAGTGTGTGTGTGTGTGTGTGTGTGTATGGGAGTGTGAGCGCTTTGCAAATTCCTTGAAATTGAGCCTTTCGTTTGCTGCTTTTCTTCCTTTATTCCTGCCTGGGATGCTGCTACTGCTTCTGCTTATGTCCTGTGGGGAATCCTGGGTGTTGTTGCTGTTGTTGATTCGGGGTGAGTGCGGGCTTCTGTGTGTGTGTGTGTTTTGAGTCAGTGTGTGCTAGTCGAGCTCCAGCAGAGTGTACATGGTGATATCCCGCTACGAATCGCTCTGTTCACCGCTTTTCCCTCTTCACCCCGCTCACTCATTAATAATTACAAAATATCCGCACTGTTCATGGCTGCCACTGCTGCTACTATACGATTTTGTTTTTTTTTTGGGGGCTACGATTACGGTTACGGGTCCAGGGGTCCTCTTCAGATTTCCTATTCCGAGTTCCGAGTTCCCAGTTCCGAGTTCCGCTGTGGTTTTTAGTTTCAGTTTTCGGTTTCAGTTGCAGATCTCCCACCCCCCTGGTATTGTTCGGTTCTTTTTTTTTTTTTGGTTTTTGTCGATTTCTGAGTTCGTCATCCAATCGGACGCTCCATCTCATCGCTCGTTCAATATTTCTGTGTCGATTTTTGTTGATTTCCTTCCAGCATTCGATGTTGTTTGGTTTATTGTTGTTGTTCTTGTTGTTAGTGTTTCCCGTGGGCCTGCAACCTGGTCGCTGTTGTTGTTGCCGATTCGGTTGTTGTTGTGGGTGTTGTTGTTGCAGGCGACTTGGCTCATTTTATTGGTTTCGCCTTAACTTTTGGCATTGTTTTTTTTTATTTTTTGTGTCTAAAATTGTAATGCGGCTTCTACGCTTTCCGGGGAACTATGGGGCATACTTTCTAGCTTAAGTCTTATCTTAGTTCTTTGTCATTAACACTAAAAATGTTGAAATAAATAATAATATTAGTTGTAGTTATGACTTTAGATTAGTATTTCTTGTTGTTTTATTTGTTTTTATTTATTATCCAATTTTATATTCACTTTTTGTCGAGTTTTTTTTATGATTTTTTACGAACAAAGAACTCGAATCAGGGCGCGTCGCGTTTTGCTTGAAAATTTCACGCTACTTCTAAAGAACATCCTCGCACACCCATACACGTACGCAAACTAATTTATACACACGCACATACACACACGGACACAGACACAGACACAGACGCAGGCACAGAAACGGACACGGACACAGACACGGACACTTTTGTATAGATTTTGTCGAGCTGCCGTTTCTTGTGGAAGTTTTCTCCTTTTGCTGAATTTCTGGGTTCTCTTGTACCGTCTCTGTATGCCAGTGAGTTTCGTCCCAGCCGCTAGCGTCCGTTACATTTTCTCAGCTGAGCGTTTGAAAACCGTTTGGCAGGACATCCACTGGGCCAGCAGTCAGTTGGCCAGCTAGGTGCCGAGCCGAGCAGACTTTGCAGACAGCGAGAGCGAGAGTGAGAGTCTTTCGCCAAAAATAGCCCGAGCCCGAGACTGAGCCTGAAAGTGTGCTACATTTTCTGCAAGCAAACTGCCAACGAGACAGCGAGAGCAAGAGAGAGGTAGAGCACTCTCACAGGACCTTTTGTGGCACCTTGTTGTTATCCTTTCTGGCTTTTTGCAGAAATGTCACCGTGCACTCTCAGCTCTGGCAACCCCGGCAGTTACACTCTGTTTAGCATAAACGTTTGCTACTTGGCTCCAAAGTCCTTTCTAGCCTGTGCCACCTTCCACCTTCCTCCTGCCTCTTAGCCCATATCTATCATCTAGAAGTGTGTGTGCGAGTGTGTGTTAGTGGGCCTTTGTATTGGTTTTTTTGTTTTTATAAATTTTTCGCATGTGTTTTTTCCCCAAGCACATTTGATTTGTATGCCACTTTTTGTCGGTCTTCTGAGTGTTTTTGTCCTTTTGCTAAATTTCTCGCGTTTTCCTGCACATTCGCACATATCTCGTTAATTGGTAAGCATGCGTTTTCTTGTGCCTTTGCTTTGATTGCTTTTTGCGGCAAATCCAACACAAAAACAGGACGAAAAAAAAAAAAGAAAAACAGAAAGGATTTGTCAAGGCAACGGGTGAGCGGGAATGAGCATTGTTTCCTTCTGCCTGTTCAACTTGACAAAGAAAAGCGAGCTAAGGCTCGGGTAAGGCCTGGGTATGTAAATTCCATATGCATATGTGAGTATTGTCCTTTAGTCCTTTCGCTCTCTCACTCCCCTCGTATATGTGCATATTTTATATTCAATGATAAGAGTTTGACATTAATTAAAATGGCAAGAGTTGCGTGTGTACGCTCACATTCGACATTTTACATTTCACTTGCAGCTCGAAAGTCAGCTCGGAAGGGGAAAATTTATGCCAGAGACTGGAGACGGGAGCACAGAGGACTGGGGACCGAGGACCGAGAACCCGCTTTTATAAACCGCCATTGTTTGGCTTGCATAAATACTTTCATATTGTATGCGAAACGACGACAGTTATTAATGAGTTTTGGCCTCGCCATGCCCTCCGCCTCCGCCTACCCCCTACATATTTGATGGCCCACAACAAGGCCTTTAAATATGCAGTCCTTAACTTGAACTTGCATACTTAATGCGCCTCTGGCAACTTTCTAATTACTTAATACGATTTTACAGGCAAACCCTTTCCATGGAACCTCCTTCCTCTCCAGACCTTCCTATATATTGTAGGATGTATATATTTTGGGCCAAAGAACTGATTAAGTATCCAACCGGTCAATAAAACTAGAGGAGTTCGTTCAGTTCAGTTCGTTAACCCAAACGGCTCAATAAATGTAAAATTTTAGCTTTGCTCACAAATGGAAATTATGGATCCTTGAGTGCTGGGCCCAAAACTGTGCTCAGCTATTCATTAAACGGAAGCCAATTGAGGGGAAAGTACACAGAAAGAAATTAACATATTTTACAAAAAATAATTAAAAAATACTGTAATAATTAGTACCAAAGATGGTAACAATTTTAAAGGAATTAAAAAATAAATTGAAATTGAAATAAATTTTAATATAAAGCCCTAAAATTTGTCTCTGTGCTTGACTAGAGACAAGGCCAGATTTCATAGTCAACTGGCATTCAAATATTCATGTGCTGGGCTGAAATCGGCTAAGACTTTAAGCCATTAACCTCGTGGCCGCTGTCATCATCAGGATCTCTCGCTCGCGCCCTCTCTTTCTATATGGTCATCTCTCTCAGTCTCAGTCTCAGTCTCGGTCCTGGTTCTGGTCCTGGTCCCTCTCTAGTGCCCTGTTGATGTGTGGCTGGGCACGTTTTTGGCAATTAAAAGCATATGCGGGCTAGGCCGCCCTCCGCCCGCCTCCCCACTTCCCATCACCCACTCCCTACCACTCTTGGCTCTCCTCGGGGCTAATCAACGAGGCCGCCCCACCAATTTGCTTGAAAATTAAACAAAAGCAAAGGGCGTGCAAAAAACGGGTGGCCCGCGAGGAGTAGGTGGTAAGTAGGAGGTGGGCGGTGGGCTTTAGGGCGGAAGGTAGGCGGGGCAGAGCAGCTGCCAAGACGATGAAACTCACGAAGACGTAGCGACGCTGCCTACCACAAGCAAACAAAACGAATACACACGCAGACGTCTGCGAATTCGCTCACCCACACATGCTAGCAAAAGCCCACACTAATACACTGATACTCACACACACACATACATGCCACATACTGCAGCAGCAGCAGAAGGAACAGACTCCTTTTTGCCGTTGCCTTTTGTATTTATTTACTGCTTTTTTCTTTGACTTTGCGTGTGCCAGGACATGTGTGTATGTGTATGGGGGGTGTATGTGTGTTGGTATTGCGTGCTGGATCTTAGTCGATTCTTTCTTCTTTCTTTCTGTTTCTTTGGCATCACTTTACTTAATTATAATTTTCATAATTTATTCTGCACTAATCGCATAGTATCGCTATTTAAACATATATCCAGCGCTTCTCTCGCTTCTCCGGGCTTTGACTTTCCACCACGCACACTCACACTCGCACCCGTAGTAGTCACTCACACACTCGCGTTCTCTACACCCACAAATGTTACGCCTTTTCCCGAGACGCGTTTGCCAAAAATTCTCTTTGATTTTGTATGTTTTTTTTTTGTGTCGGGGGGCTCGCTAATTTATTGGGGTCAGCTGTCGATTGCACGGATTTTTTTGGTAATTTTTGTTGGAAATTCGTTTAATCGGTTTTTGGGATTTTTGCTTGGATATTTTTTCTTTTTGCCATACCAAAAAGATTGGGTGGAAAATGTATCTATGCCTGGGCTTGTGGCAAAAAATGTTTTCCGATCCGCTCGGCGTTAACGACTCGACTCGACTCAACTCGCTCACGGACTCAGCTCGGGCGTGTTTGATTTTTTTGCGGAGACCAGAGACCGACTGGCACAGTGGCACTTACATCACGAAGCCGCGAAAATTCAGGGTGCGACCGTTGCCGACAGGACACGAACCTGCGACGAGCATTGCCACTCAAACACAACAGGATATTCTCTCGGTTTTGGCTGGGAGTTCGGATTTTTGGGTTTTCGGCATCGAGAGGCGACTACTGACGGAGAGCTTTGTCGGTATCGCACTGCTGGCACAGTTGTTGTAGGTCTCAGTTGGTTGCCCTGCTCCAGAAGTCGTCCTGCAAAAGGACTATATGTATGTGTATGTGTGTGTGTAAATGGATTTGGCTATAAGCACACGCAACTGTTTCGCTGGGACGCTGCTGCGTGTGTGCGCTTTTGTGTACAACCGGGAATCGTTTTGCCTCCCACCGCTCCTCCAACTTTCTCGCACACAAATCAACATAAATCAGCTAAATCGTCAGGATACAACACACTTACACACACACACACAGGACACAGGGTAGGGCTGGTAGGGGGTGGTAGGTGAAACCGAAGCACTGTATTAGTAGTAACACACGAGGGCTGAGCTGCAAGCACAGGGCTGGCGTGCATAGAGTGCACTGACAACTGACTACTGACTACTGGCTGGATCTCATGGCGTATGCGTAATGCAGCTGATGGCCAAATCTGTTTACCCATGACTGAGCAAATTTTGACTGGGCAAACTTCATTTTATCCAGCTGCCTCATCACTGAAATTGAACTTGATGTTTGGCATATGTAAGCCCACCCAGATGGCGGCCCTATCACAAATATTACATCATAATCTCGGTGCGCTCAGCTGTAATTAAATTGGGATCAGCATATAATTACTAATAATAAATACACCTGTTCATGTGGTTGAAATGATGACACTGCGAGTGAATAATATTATTGAATCATTTCGAATGCAAAAATATTACTAATGAGAGGCTGTAATGAAGAGGAAATTATTTACGTGCTGAGGGTATAACCAAATATAGCCATATATAAAGACTGAAATCTAAAGCTTAAACAGATTTATCCTCACAGGCCTCTATTATTGCAACCTCAGGTGTTCGATCGACATTTATTTCATTTTATTGCATTATTTTCGACGACGCAAGCCAATTTATGATTAAAGCCAGCTTAAAACGATGAATCGAATAAGATTTAAATGACACGATATCTCGGCAATCCCAATGTATCTCCTGCTGTCATATGCAGTAATGGCTTTTAAAATATATATCGCCAGCCATTAAATACATTTCCGTTCGGGGACCGGGCACACACACGTCCTCGCTGGCTACGCTGGGATACACGGAGAGTTAGCACACAAAACCGGTTGGCAAATGGACATCCAGGCGGCCATTTTGTGGCCACAGGACAATGATGTGGGAAGGCCCAGCGAAGACTGTGAAAGAACGGCCAGGCCAGGACGAGTCCTTTTGCCAGGACGATGTCAACCAAGTTGACTTTTCGATGCGCACTGCTGATTTTTTTTAATAAGCATAAATTTTGGCACGTAAAGCAATATGGGTAAGCCGCAAGCACACTCACACACATACATAGAGTCAGTCAGACTAACACCCATACACGCCCAGTTATGGCCACCAGCCACTTGCCTCTTGCCACTTGGCCCATGTCCCTTGAAGGGCGCAAATTGATTGAGTCTGCCGTTGTCATTTGTCGCTGTGGCGGTCCCCCAAAATTTATGAAAATGAAATGCCACGCAGCGCTTTTCCGCTCTTCCGCTTTTCCGCTTTCAGCTTTCAGCATTCGGCTTTCGGCACGTGTGTGTATGTGTGGAATCCTGGCTCTTTTTAAGGAGAGCTGGGCTGCGTCAAATTAATGAAACACATGCAGAGTCGCGTAATTTGTCATTTCGGCAAATTTTTGAATTATTTAAACGGAAATCTTAACGTCAGGCAGCCAAACAAAATGTGCGTCGCGATTTATGCGATTCCTCTCGTCGGTGAATGTGATTTCAAATGTGGGATGCGGATGAGGATGTAGCCAGCGAATTCTATACTGTGACTGTGACAGCAATATATGGCGTTTTAAAGACGCCGCATGAAATTGCCAACCGAAAAATGCCAGCCAAAGCACACAATTTCCATTTACGCCCGCCTTTAGTCGGTGTCGCTTGCGAGCGGTGCTTTTCCATTCGCTGTTTTGGTTGGAGTTGTATGCACTACCCATACCCAGTAGCTATAAGATAGATATTGCATTTAATAAAACAAAGTTCCAATTATTATAGTAACTACTATCATAATTTAATATTCAAAAAACTTTGATTTAATATTTTTATAATAAAGCTTAAAAATGTAACATACTTTTCAGTTGTGGAAGGCATATCCCGAGTCACTGGATATCCCGCTGGTTTGGCATTTCAACAGCTCTGGAGCATTGTTGCTTGTTTCCATTTGCTTTTATGCGCCCGAAAAATGTTGGCTTTGGACAAGGACGAGAATGAGAACGCAGTGGCAGGAGGTAGGATGTTAGGATGGCTGGATGGCAGGATGGCTGGTATGGTGGGGAGCTAAAGGCGGGATGTGAATGTTGCTTGGCTTAATAGAAACGTAACAGCGTACAATTGCTGGCTGCCGCCTAATGGGGCACGCACACCCCAAAGCTAAAGCCCACACACATACTGACTAACACACACTCCCACACATGAACTCATGCATGCGGCTGCTGCCAAAAAATGCTGCCTTATCTCATTTGAATGCGCCTTGAATACTGCGCGTTAGTTGCTCTGCTTTCTTTTCTTTACGCTTTTTTTTTGGCTCCTTTGGCTGCTGTGCGATTTCGTTTTGGCATTTGTTTTCATTCGCAACGATATTTGGTGCTGTTTTGCATATTTTTGCCATAATCTGTATTATCGACGACTGCTATAGCAGCACCAGCACCAGTAGCAGAAGCAGCAGCAGGAGCATCTTCAAGTTGAAGCTAAATTATGGGGAAATTGTTTCCTTCTGCCTTCCGAGATATTGTTTATGCAAGAGGGTCTGCCGGAAGCCCCCATATGGCATACTAATTGGTCTGAAAGCAGACAACGAGGACAACTGAGACAGCCACAAAGGAGAAGACCTATTGCCGCTAACAAATATTAAATATTTCCTTAGCCGCCTGAAAATGTCACTCTTAATTGGGTAACTTTACATACATATACTTGTGTATATCTTTGGGAATACTTTTGCGAGGCCAAAAGAAAATTCATTCCGCCAGCTACTTTCATTTTATTTATTTATTTTTCTTTTTATATATGTATATATATAAATTTTATATATGTATATATATATTTTATTTGACTTTCTTCTCTTTTCGGGGCAGTGCGGATTCTCTTATTTCGTTTCCTTTTTTGGTCTTGTTTCATTTCGTTTCTGTTCTTTTCGGTTGTGCTCTTTTTTCGGGTCACTTATGCAAACAAAGTTATTAATTACACTTGCCGCTAGTTGGGGCGGCTGCTGCTACAGCTTCTGCCTCTGCCTCTGCGACTGCTCCAGCCTCTGCCACTGCGGCGGCCCAAGGACAAATTAAGTGGTCACCAGTGCAGAGTGGCAGTGGAAAGTTGAAAAGCGTTGAATAAAAAAAATGGCTACGGCCGAAAAATGACCGCGACCGTAGCCATTGGCCATCGACAAATAAAACGTAATGCCAGCTACAAATTTGACCTAAAAAGATAAATACTTTTGCAAAAGTTTCGGCCAGGGCTTTGCCGCTTGCCGCCAGCCGCCTGCCGCTTGCCGCTGTTCATTTTACGTGTCGGGGAGCACACGTTGCGTATACGTCATGGCCGATTGCCCGCGTTCACGTTACGTATACGCCACCTAGTTCAGTTTTTGTTTTCATCCGCTATTGTTGTTTTTGTTATTGTTATTGTTTTTGATGTTGTTGTTTCTTTTGTTACTTCGCTTCTGGTGTTGTTTTAAATTTATGTATCTAAATTGCTATGGAACTATGGAACAGAGCCGGGAGCCGACCATTTTGCATGGCCATAAATCGCAGGCGGGCCAGGAAAAAAGCAGTTACAGCCGAGCAGAGCAGAGTGCGCTAAAAATAAAATGCGAGTAAATAATTTGCACTGCGTCATGTCAGAAATTTTAAACACATAATTAACCGCTTATTTAACCCTTCTGTTTGGCCCGGTTCATTCCCTTGTTGCCTGTCGTCCGTCTCCTGCCGCCACTGCGCCAGATTACTCTGCCTCTGGTAGCATCCAAGGCTGAGGTACGGACTGGGATGGAGGGCTGGTGCTGGTGCTGGTACTGGTGCTGGGGCCACATGAGAAGCGCTGGAAATTCATTAAAGTTGTCTATGCTCGGGGCGTTCGCAGAACGACAATCGGGGCCAGCCCCGCAACAATGCCTTTTTCTGGGACTGGGCCAGTAGGGGCAATGACGACAACGACAACGACAATGTTCGAAACAAAAGCGAAACAAAAACACCAACAGCAACAGCAATAGCAACAGCAACAGTGTTGGTGTTGGTAATGGTTGGGAAGGCGGCACAAGGGGCGTGCCCTGCCATATTTCCATTTGTAAAACAGCAGGAGCAGGAGCAGGAGCTAGAGCCAGCGCCAGAGCCTGAGCAGAGCTGCGACAGGACACAGTTAGCCCCGAAGACAGTGGACCTCTGATCGGAATACAAATTTCCCCGCCACTATACCATAATGGAGATAATTTATTTAACTCAAAATGAAGCGAGTTGATTAGGAGAATATTTGGCAAGTGTTTCGAGGATTTCATTTACATTTCAATGAATTGCTAAAATTAACTACAGAAATCGGTGGAGATTTCAAAACAATGGAAAGGCTCTTCATGACAAATTGTTGGTTTTTTTGTAAGAGGTTTGAATGCTTTAAAACTGAATAAAATTACTTATTAATATATAAAAGGATTTATTTCAATCCACTGTGCAGCATAAGCAATAAATGTGTCTCTATGTCCATGTGAGTGCCAACTCTCTGCATGGGATAGGAAGGCGTTGAGAGGATGTTTTCCCATTTTCCTTTGCCGTTTCCATTTCATACCATCCCGTCCCATACCATAGCATCCCCTATTCCCACGACCCACCTAGAGAGATACCCAGCATGTGTTGGCTGCCGGTTCTGGGCCATCTTTTAATGTGCCATACACCTAACTCCGACATGGCCCGTTTCATATACCAATTTCATGATGATCATCAGCGGCAGGAGCTGGAGCAGTAGCACGACCGGCACTAGCAGCGGGATTGCCAGTGCCAGCTGCCGCCTCTTGATGGGTGGGCGTGGCAAGGACATGAACGCCTTGGCGCGCACTTAGCAGCTGGACATGGTGAAAAATGCATGTGCACAGCCATGACAAAAAAAATGGAGAATAGCACACAAATGTAGACGACAACAACATTTTTTTTTTTTTAGCCCTGTCAATGAAGCTAAAGATGGCCAAAACAACAACAAAAAAAATGGCTAAAAACAGAAACACAAGCGAAAAGAGCAAAACAAAACAGGGAAAAAATATCATTTTAGTTGGCACATTTTTTGTTGTTGTTGCTGGTGCTGTTAGTGACCGACCCGCCCAGAAGTATGCTATGCTGCGGGAGCAAAAAAAAAATCGTGTTCCAAAGAGCAGGAAGTGCAAATGTTTCTTTCGCTTTTCGCATGTTTCGTCCTTTTGGCCTGTTACTGAATTATTAGTGTGACCCAAGCACACACAGACACAGGCACAAAAACCAAATGGCGCCAGAACTTTTCGCTAGTTTCGCTTTCTGCCATTTTGCATTTTTAAAGTGGCGGCGACAAAGAGCCAGAACTCCCAGAGCTGCGAGCCCCACTGAACCCCGAATAATTTTCATATCCCAAGTGTCAGTTCTGGGTTTTTTTGGCGAGTCCCCTCCCCGCCCAGAAATCGCGTAATGGGCGCGGTCCTTGGTCCTGACTGTTGCTTACTTTGTTGTTGGCCAGCAGCTGACGAGCCATTAGCGTGGAAATTGGCTCCTCTAGCCCTGCCGCGGAAAACTTTCAGCCGTACAACAACTAAAACTGAAACTGAAACAGAAACAGCAAAGGCGGGTGGATATTGGACGGGGCAGACAGGGGCAAGGGGTCGTATACATAATTTCGCCAGTGCTGCATGAATTTTTAAACCACCAAGTTGCGAAGCGCCCAAAAGGGCAGGTAGCGCACCCAAAAAAAGGAACAAAAAAAAAATATAAAGAAAAGTGAGAAAAAAAAAGCAAAGTAAAAATCCAAGAGCCAAGTAAAACATAAATGGCAACACTTATTAATGTTTGAGCAGGCAAAGGCAAAGCCAAAAGCAACAAGAAAAACATTGAGAGCTTACAGCGCAAGCGTTTGCCCGGGAATTTCCTGAAAAGCCAACTGACACCGCGAAACAGAGAGAGAGAGAGTGAGAGTGAACGGTGCTTCTGCTGTCAGGATGCTGCAGACATTTCTCCGTCTCTCTACTCTGGCTCGCTCTCTGGCTCCCCCATCTCTCTTTGTTGTGCGTTTGGCGCTTTTGTGTCTGCCCAAAAATCGTCACCCCACCCCACCCCACTCCCCCCCTCTTTCATCTGTTTGCTTTGTAGATTTCAATCTTGTGTGCGTGTGTGTGTGTGCGACTGTTTGTTTGTTTGTCTGTGTGCACTTTCCTTACACCTTACGACCAAACAATTTCCCACGCACCACGCACTCAACTTAATTTTTGTTGCAACATTATATTTTGGTAGCAACCATCCACACACCGCCGCCCGGGCGCCTCCCCGCCAGCGCCATATTGCGTATGCCTTGCGCTTAATCTGAGGTTAAATACATGTGTTAGTTTGGATGAAAGCAGCCACCTGGAGAGGGGGGAGGAGGAGGTAGGTAGGTAATGGTAGGATGGGGCTTTTTGTTTCGGCTGTTGTTGTTGTGGTTGCCATTTTTATTTTTACTGTTATTGTACGAGTATGCGTGTCTCTGGCTCAGTGTGTGTGTGTCTGCGCCATTTTCATTTTATATGCTGCTTAGCTTTCAGTGCGTGACCTTTTCTTTCATTTTTACATTCACTTGCCATCAGCATTGTTATTGTTGTTGTTGTTGTTGTTGCTGCTGCTGTTCCCTTGTTCGTATTTCTTATTTTTTTTTTATATTTTTTGGCTCCTTGTGTTTCTCAGTGTGTGTTTGTGTGTGTGAGCATAATATTTTCCTTTTTTGCGCCTCATTGCAGGCGAACCACAAAATCTGCTTTTGTATATCTGGCGTCTTTGAAGCAGTAGCAGCAGAAGCAGCAGCGGCAAAGATCTTATACAAATTAGCATAATGGATTTTTTTTGTCAAAGTGGCGTCGTCGTCTCCTTCGTCGCCTTGGCTTTTGTAAAATCAACACACCGGCCCTGTCAGGCCCGGCCCACCCAACCGACAGACCGACCATCCGCTCGGCATCCGCTCCTCTCCCATGTAATTTGCGGTTTTGCGTCCCTAATCACGATATGTATTCACATTTGCCTAATCATTCGGCTTAATTAATTGGCCAGGTGAGCTGGGCCGGCAGCAGGAAGCTCCACCGCAAACCGTTTTATTTTCCTTTTTTCCGGCCCCGGCCCGTCCCGTCTCGGCTCCTAGGGGGCGTGGGCCGGGTAACATTTTAATTTATTAAAATCAAAATGTTTGAGCTCCGATTTGCGATTGAGTCGACCGCAGTTCAATTAGTCTAATGCGGTCTCTTTTGGTTCGATGCTCTTTGAGGGGAATGCTTATCATTGGTTTCCGAAATTAAAAAGTGAAATTGAAAGGGAATGCTTTTGATTGTTTGCTAAGGTTGGCTTATTAACAGTTTTTCTTATTTGCTTTTTGTGTTGGGATCATTCTATAATATCTTAATGTACGCTATAACGGTCTATACAAGAAGTTGGCTTTAATTCTCTTGATGGCGATAGACAGATCTCGATGCCCATAGCGTTACTCAAATCGTGAAACCCATCACTATGGTTAGATCTCGATGCCCATCTCGTTAGTTAGATCTCGATGACCATCTCGATAGTCAGATCTCGATGCCCATCACTATATTTAGATCTCAAAGCCCATCGCGATAGTCAGATCCCGAAGCCAATCGCGAAAGTCAGATCTCGATGCCCAAGCCAAGCTTTTATCGACATATCGTGTTTCATCAAACATTGCACATCATTGCTCATCGCTAAAAGTAGTAAAATTGTCCATTAATATAGTTTTAAGTAATTGACTAAGTCTTATATTATCAATGTAATATGAATATTAAAATATTTGTAATTATGTAGGGATATAACGATGTCCCTGGAGTAAAACACCAACACTTTCCTTATTCTAGTTTATTTATTATTCTTGACTAGATCCGCTTCGGATCGCTGCTGGTGTTCGACTGACTCCGCTCTCAACTCGTGATCAGCATCAACCCTCATTGCTCGCTGAAAGAGCAATGAGAGCGATGAGAGCACCAGAGAGAGAGAGCCAGAACCGACAACCGCCAACGACACCGACTTACACTAACAGTTTACAGTTATACAATACACTTATAGCTAATATATATATACCCTAAGTAGCAATCCTGCTACAATTCGGCCGTCCTGACATTTAAAGATCCCCTGATCTTGTGATATTTTACAATTGATTCTTACATCTATTTGACTTAGATACTATTAATTATTTATTTACAAAAGTTTACATAATATTTGAGCTTTATCTTCGTTTACCTATCCAATGTTTAATGTTCTGACTACTCCAAACACCTTGATATGGAATACGTGACAATTGAAAACCTTCAACATCTTTAATTAAATACCTGTCATTGCCTAAAATTTTGTCTATTACAAATGGACCCTTATGTTTGGGTATTAATTTTCTTGCAACGCCTACAGTACAATCAAAATTCTTAACCACGATATAATCTCCTACCTTGTATTTTGAACTCGCTTTCCTTTTTTCATTGTAATTTCTTTCATTGTTTTTCTGCAACTTTGTTTGACACTCTGTTCCTTTTTTCCTAATTTCGTCTAAATTCCTAACATTATCAGTATTATCTAATTCTTCTAACTTTTGCCTTAATTCATCTATAATTTTTCCTTTTTGTGCAATTCCAAATAACATTTTGCTCGGCATTTGCTCAATGCTTCTCTGCTTTGTATTGTTCAATGAAAACTCAACATCCTCAATAACTGTATCCCAATGCAATCCCTTTTCTGAGTCTGCCAATTTCGCTATCATCGGTCCTAATATTCGATTAATTCTTTCCACCTGCCCATTAGCTTGAGGTGACCCTGTTGCTATTTTTACGTGCTTAACATTATATTCTTCGAGAAATTTTTGAAAATCCTCAGATGTGAAACAACTGCCCCTATCCGAGACGATACACGTCGGTCTACTATATGATCTAAAATAATCTTTCAATGCTATAATAACTTCCTTTGTATTTGTTGTTTTTGTTGCATATAACCTAACATATTTTGTAAACCCGTCTATGACGACAAAAAGATGTTTATTTGCCCTTCCCTTATCCACTGGCCCGTAGTGATCAATATGTATGATCTCAAATGGTACATTCCCTTTCGGAATGCTGTGTAATAATCCTTCTCCTTTTCCTGACTTTGGTGAAAACGCTACACACCTCAAACAATTATCAATATGCCTAACAACTTTCTCTTTCATATTTGCAAACCAATACGTCCTAACAATTGCATCCATAACCTTATCTCTACCTAAGTGACCTAACTCATTGTGATATTTATACAGTATCTTGTCTTCCATTTCTTCTGGAACATAAAACAACAATTTTCCATCATTTGCTTTCCTATACACTACTCCATTTCTCATCTCAAACATTTTGTCATCTTCTTTTTCTAACCTCATTCTAATTTTCTTTAACTTTTCATCTTTCGCTTGGCATATAACTAAATTGTCTTCAAAATTCACCGTTTCTACTACACATATGTTCGTATTCCTACTTAAGGCATCTACATGTTGCATAAGCTTTCCTGCCTTATGAACTAACTCAAAATCATATTCAAGTAACTCTAAAGCCCACCTCGCAATGCGAGGGTTAAGTTCTATTCTGTTTAACGTCAATGTCAATGAATTACAATCAGTAACAATTCTAAACCGCCTACCTTGCACATAAATTCGGAACCTTCGTAGAGCATAAATAATGGCTAACGTTTCAAGTTCAAAGCTATGATATTTTGCTTCATCCTTCGTTGTAGCTTTAGAAAAATAAAATATAGGATGCAATTTCTTATCCTCTTTCCTCTGTAATAGTACTGCACCAAAACCATGTGCACTTGCGTCTGTATGTAGTTCTACTTCATCCTTATAATAATATAAACCTAATACCGGTGCTTCTATGAGTTTCTTCTTTAGCATTTCAAAACAATCTAACTCTTTTTCTTCAAACACGAATTCGCAATCTTTTTTCAACAAATCATATAATGGTTTTGCAATCCTCGAAAAATCCTTTATGAATCTTCTAAAATATGAACACAATCCTAAAAAGCTTCTAACTCCATGCACTTTATTGGGGACTGGAAAATCTCTGATGGCTTCAATTCCTTTATCGTTTGCTTGTATTCCTTTGCTCGACACCAAAAACCCTAAGTACTGAACACTCGCTTGTAAAAACTCACATTTATCCATTCTTAGTTCTAATTTGTTCCTTGCTAATCTTTCGAAAACTTCTTTTAGTACACTCAAATGCTCTTCAATTTCTTTACTTGCGATCATAATATCGTCCATGTATATAACCACTTTTCCTTCTCTTATCATGTCTGCAAAAATCTTATTGATAAATCTTTGAAACACCGCCGGTGCGTTTTTTAGGCCCATTGGCATCCGCATAAATTCGAACTGTCCTAACGGCGTCATAAATGAAGTATATTTAATTGATTCGTTCTCAACAAATACATGAAAGTATCCATGTTTAAGGTCTAATTTCGAAAATATTGTCTTATTTACTAATGTGTCCAATAAATCATCAATTAAAGGTAGTGGATAATTATCTTTAATCATTGTCTTATTAAGCTTTCTGTAATCCACACATAATCGCAAATCACCTGTTTTTTTCTTGACTAACACTATTGGAGATGCATATTCTGATTCGCTCGGCCTAATAATTCCCTCTTTTAAATACTCGTCTAATATGCTCTGTAACTTTTCTCTCTCTGTATACGCTAACCGTCTCGGAGAACTACTAAAAGGTTTCGAGTCCTCCAACCTCAGCTTTATTTCACACTTAACCTCTGGTTCCCTTGGCCTTTGTTTATTGACATAAAAATTTTCTATAATTTTAATAAATTGCTGTCTAACCTTATACTCAACTTGTTCACCAATTTTGTATTCTACCGATTCATCTTCAATATTAATATTCATCAATTCTTTTTCCACTTCATTTATGTCGAATTTCGTTGCTTCTTGTAACCTAATTGCATTTCTAATCTTTTGTTTAACATTAACATCACTAACTATTTGCTCTTCATCACTAACATCATAACTGTCTTTAACATTTTCTAAATTTTCTACCGTAACCATCTTCAAGGTGTCAAGGTTCAGATTCAAATCACATGCTTCCATAAAATCTCTTCCCAGAACTACATCATGACTCATAGATTTGTTTGCCACAACAACTAAATGAAAATGTACTTTATTAAATTTTTTCTTTATATAACATAATATTCTGCCATAAGTTTTCAAATAACTTTCATTTATTCCATGATATGAACTTAAAACTGGCATTTTACAAATATTTTCTGGTACTTTAGATATTTTGATAAACGAAATTGGGCTCCCTGTATCTATGAGGCATTGTGTAATTAGTCTGGTGTTAGTGTTATTCTTAAAGTAAATTTCAAAATACCTTACATAAATGCTCTTGACCTCGCTCTTAACTTTGTTCTTTAGGCACTTCGCCACAAAATGTCCCATCTCGCCACACGCATAGCACGATCCTTTCTCTCGTCTTGGCTTCCTGCACTCCTTCGCCCAATGTCCTTTAGCATTGCAATTATAGCAACGCGTGTCCTTGCTGTCCTTCTCGTTCTTGTTCTTTGTTGCATCCTTTTTGTCGCCATTATATTTAGGCAACTTCACCTCCGCAAATGCACGTTTGATGTGTGCAATATTTTCAAAGCACTGAATATGTGCCTGATTTTGAAGCCCTTGATTAGGGATTCCTTCAATGATACGACTTATCATCTCCTCTGTATCTATGTCGATTCTCTGGCCAAGCATCACTTTATCGTCCACGTAACTTCCAAAACTTTCACCGGAACTCCATTTCCGGTTCTCGAATTGACGCCTTGCTTCTAACCTTGAAACTTTGTCCGAAAACATTGAAATTAGCTCACCGGTTAACTCATCCAGCTGTAGCATGATGCGGTCAGGGTTCGCATGTAGCCACACGTTTGCCTTTCCTTTGATTTTACTAATCATCAGCATTTTAATGTATTTTCCACTAACTCCATAAATGCTTGCAATATTTTTCATTTGCGTAATCCATTTTCGTGCGCAAGTTTTGCCCGAAAAATCACTCACAACTTGTGTTGCCATGCCCAATGCAATGTCGATGCTTGGGTTGTGAAATTCCAAAAACTCCGACTTTGCAACGTTGCCTCTTTTCACTTCTTCAGTGGCGCCTTCTTTTGCGCCGCTTCTGCCGGTTTCATTCCTGTCATTGCGTGCATGATCTCCATCTTTGTCTTCTCCCTCGCCGCCGTCGCTGTTGTTGTTTTCGTCGCCGTCGTGATCGTTGTTTCTGCCGCCATCGCTGTTGTTGTTTTCGCCGCCGTCGTGGTCATTGTTTCTGCCGCCATCGTTGCTGCTGTTTTCGCCGCCGTCTTTGCTGCTGCTCTCGCCTCCATTTTTGCTGTTTCTTCTGTCTCCGTCCTTTCCGCTTTGATCGCCGCCAACTTTACTCTTATTTTTATCGCCATCTTTTCCTTTAGTTCCACCTTCGTGTTTGTCGTTTCCTTCGCCTCTGACTTTTTCGTTTTCTTGGACTCCAGCTTTGTCGTTGTTGTTGCCTCTGTCTTCGTCGCCATTATCGTTGTCATTTTCTTGGCTTTCTAATTCCAGATCCTCTTCATATTCGTCTTTATCGTTGTTTCCATCGCCGTCTTCGTCTTGATTCCTAATTGCTTCCAGATAATTACGCGTTTCCGTTGACATTTTATCCAAACGTAATATTAATTCGCTCTTCGTTCCCGTTGTTGGTAGCCGTAACGCACTTAACCACCGTTTTAATTGCGCAATTGATGCGTTGCTAACATCCATTTTGATTATAATTAATTGTCATTAATTGTTTATTTGGCACGAGATCGGCCCACTTCTGATTTTGTAGGGATATAACGATGTCCCTGGAGTAAAACACCAACACTTTCCTTATTCTAGTTTATTTATTATTCTTGACTAGATCCGCTTCGGATCGCTGCTGGTGTTCGACTGACTCCGCTCTCAACTCGTGATCAGCATCAACCCTCATTGCTCGCTGAAAGAGCAATGAGAGCGATGAGAGCACCAGAGAGAGAGAGCCAGAACCGACAACCGCCAACGACACCGACTTACACTAACAGTTTACAGTTATACAATACACTTATAGCTAATATATATATACCCTAAGTAGCAATCCTGCTACAATTATTTTCTTTAAGAAAACTTTTTTTTTTATTTTCTTGAGAAAATTGTACTTATTTTCTTTAAGGAATTTAATTTCATGTAGACCTAAATTAAGTTTCCTAGAACTTAAATCTTAAGAACTTTTATCTTTTCTTTAAAGATTATCTTTTCAATAAACTCCTTTATATACTTCTGTAAATTCAATTTACCATATTCCCCCATAAATATGGGCAACCTTTCGGATTAGCATCATAAATCAGCATTCACATTTATCTTGTCCGCCGTGAAACTATAACTATGTACATGTTAGCCAGACTAGAGTCTGTGAGCTAGTGGGTAAGAGTATCATAATTCTTCGGCCCCAAAATTCATACTATAAATATGCAAAAGCATTGCTTTCATTAGATGCATCCGACCTTTTTCCCGCCTGTCGGCTATAAATTCTCATTAATAAATCAAGTGAAAAATCAAAAGTGTCTCATAATAAAAACTAATATATGGCTGCGTAAACAAACACACGTAAGGCGCACACATACACCTACCACAGTGGAGATATCAAGCATACGCATTGTTGTACAGGTGTGAAAAGTGTGAGCGGGAGAGAGACTCCCCCGAGAGAAAGAGAGAGATACATCCGAGAGCGAGAGAGGAGAGGAGAGTCTGCACAGCATTCGCGTCTGCTGGCTGAGATAATCAGATGGAGCTTTGTTAAAGTGATAGCTGCAAAGTGAGAGACTCCGCTCCGTGTTACCACTCTCTGTTGGCCAGGTTAGCGGCCCTTGCACGCGATGTTGTATTTGAGTTATGACGTCATTAAAGCGCACAGCCTCACCTTGTTCAAATATGGAATAGCCAGCTCCCCTTGAATCCACCTCCGCCCTTCGTATCCGTCCCTCTATTCGTGGCATCTGTGAGATGTCGCCGCTGGTTGCCATGTTTTGTTTGTTTGGCCGCCCTATAGCATATATACCTATAAAACCCATATATCCACATACCTGTGTGTGTGCGTTTGAATTATTTGCGCGTTTTTACTCATATTTCCTGGCATTTTATCACTTTGGTAGCAAAAACCCTAAGCATACTTTTTGGGCTATGCGTGCTTGGGACCGTTTGTCATGCATTTTTCATATTCAGCAGCGGTAGCAGCACCAGTAGTAGTAGTAGTATTGTGTAGAAGCAATATCACCAGAACCAGAACCAGTACCATCACATAGCATATAGGACTTGAGGACTCAGGACATGGCACACAAAATGTCAACGTCGCCACTTGAACAACAATAACAGCTCCACCACCATTCAAATATGTCCCAGCCAGTCATTCCCGCTCACACTTTGCGCCATCTCATTCACACTCCCATCCCCAATCTCCATTCCCATCCTGTGGCAGTGTCGTCCTGACATTTGTTTACATATTTATGTCAGTCAGTTGGTCGCTAGGTTGCCTAGCTCCTGGCTCCATCTCCTATTTCCCAGCTGCCCGTGCCTGTATCTCTCCAGTGTGGCTTTGGCTTTGGCTTCAGTTCACTTCATTTCACATCTCGCAGTCGCCGCTTTTCCTTTTCTGTGTTTGCCTGCCATTCACTCTCGCCCGTTGGCTGTCTTAACTGGGTCCTGGCGTCGGTCCTTCATCCCCTCTTCTGTCACTCCTGCAGCCTGTAGTGCCGCCTCCTCCTCCTCCTACTTTTCCAGCTCGTGGTCTCTTGTCCTACGGCTGGTGTTGGTCCTGGTCCTGGTGTCCTTTGTGTGTTTGCTTTGCCTCACTTTAGAGGGCTTGCACTTGGAGAAAAATATTGAGGCTTGGCTTCGAGAATATTTACAGAATCACTATAAACATATACTTTTTTTCACTCTGTACTCACCACCTCCACGTCTGGCAGCTTTATTTTGCAGCCTGCAGTTTAGCCTTCAGTCAGGCAGCGTTAGGTGTGGGCGTTGTCTGATCTTTCATCATCGTCAGCGTCAGATTCAGCGCCAGGACAACGCTGCCAGGATACTGGCAGGACAGGCCACTGGGCCCAGCCTTAGTCCCAGTCCCAGCTACTGGTATAGCATCAGCCTGAGCAGTTCCTGTGCCTCTGGTTTAGCGTCCGAGCATTGGACAGTTTTATGGTTGGCTCATTCACAGACACGTGGGCAGACCATACATACATATAGGTATGAGGATATATGTACATATACCCATTAAGGACATGCATTATATAGGCCCGCATGTGCGCTCTTAAAACTTTATTATGTACCTGAAACCCAGCCGCCTGCCTGGCCGCCTGCCCGCCCATCCGTCTGACTTCTGACTTTGTCTCTAATAAAACTGATTTCTGCTGCTCGTCCTTTGCTTTATTATACACGAGCGTCACTTCCGGCTTCATTACGCCACACGGAGCAGTTCTGCCAGTTGTCAGAACTCATTTCCAGCTGCCAGCCAGGCCGTCAGCGAGTGAAAACCCCAAAAATAGTTTTAGCATGCAAAGCTGAGAGCTGAAAGCTGGAGGGATAGAGGGACCTAGGGAGCAGAATAGCTCAACAACCAGCAGCTATTAATAAACCTGTGTCAAACTTTTATGAACTCAACTCAAAAAACGCAACTTTTGTGGGCTCTCCCCTGAGCTGGTAAGCGTTCTTTCACTTTGCATTAAAAATCAAGTAGCCGCCCTGTGGTCCCCCCCACTCCATACATAGTCCTGCCCCATTATACCGCCTGTGGAGAGGCCATGGAGAGGATGTGGTCAAATTAAAATGTTACGACCAGTATCACCAATTCAGGTTGGCAATAGCCTAAACAAAGTTAACATTTTTGTGGGTTTCGGATGAAAAATATTTTTTTGCAAAATATTTTTTTATTTTTCATTTCGGTGGACATAAATATTCCCATGGCTGTGATGGGTTAATTTACAGAGTGCCAGAATGTCCCCTAGCCCCGGTCGCTGGGCCCTGGCTCTGACTCTGACTCTGACTTTGATTAACCCTTTTCCCAAAGCTGCTTAAAACTGCAACAAAAGCAACAGCAACAGGAACAGCAACTGCCAGCAATCCCCAAAGCAAGAGCAGTAACAAGATTGTACTTCACAAAGCCGAGCAAAGTTATGTGCTTAAAATAAATAAAATTCATAAACGCCAGGCTTCGAGTGATGGGGTCGCTGGGCGGTTAAGGAGGCCAGTGAAGGGGGCGTGGCCTGGTGTGGTGTGGCGTGGTGTGGCAGGTTAGAAGGGCGACGAGTCGTGGGCCGCATGCGTTAACCTTTGGCATTTTTAATTAAACGAACAGGGCATAAAATATCGACACTTAATTTGCAAAAAAAAAAAAAAAAATATGGCAGGCAGAAAATTAAGCAGCCAGCAGCAAAAACTAGACAGAGGTGTATAGAAGGGGTATTTTATAGTAGATAGATATAGGATGTCTATAAAAATAATCTCGTTTTTTAATAAAAAAAAAATTAATAGTTCAAGAAAATAATATTTTTTGAAAAAATAAATCCCATAATAGCCTTCATTTTTTGACCAAAAATAGGTTTGTTTTTAGAGACCCCCTGTTGTAAGCCCTTCAGGGGACTACGCCTTTGTTTTGTCCATAAACCAGCTGGCAGCAACAACAACAACAACAACATCAGCCGAAGCAATTTAACGAACCGCACCGAGCGCAGCCGAGTGTGTTGTATTGCATTAAAGGTGAGGCAGTTCTGGCCAAAAGGACGATGAGGAACTGAGACAGGAGCTGGGCGGCGGCAAATGAACGAGCCTATTAACGGCAACAAGGACGACAGCAAATGATTACAGCAACACCAACAACCACAATAACAACATCAACAGCAGAAGCCGCAACAGCAGCAGCATCAGGACCAGCAGCAGCCGAGGAGGCAGAAACACCAGGTAATAGAGGGGGCGGGTGGGAGGTGAAAGCTGCGTCGAGCTCTTAATTAAGAACTCATGTTAATTGTAATTATTTGGCACATGAAATTTTTATTAATTTATGCCGCTCGCAACGAAGGCAACAAAGGTGTAAGTATAAGCTCCAGCTCCGGTGGATGAATCTCCATTTCCATCAGCAGTTTCAGCTCCTGCTCCCACTCCTGGTCCTGGTCCTGTTCCTGTTCCTTCCTATAGTTGGCCGATGTCGCTGGCGTAGTGTTAATGATGATGCGGCTGCTTAGTATGCCGGTGGAGGCGTGTGTGTAACGCTGTAATGCTGTAATGGGCCTGGCCCAGGAAAAGTCGGAAAAGGACCCCGGCGCGTTGAAATATAAAACGAGCGAATGATGAGGCTGCCACAGCCATCCCATCAGGATGGTTGGGAGTGTGTTGTGTGTGTGTATATGTGGCACACGTAGATCTCTGCAGATTATAGGCGTTGACAGCGTTACCAGATGCGGGTCCAAAAAAAGTTATCCTAGGGGATGAAACTGAAATCATTATTAACTAAATATATATGTTTCCTAAGAGTCAACTAAGGTCCCTATTGTAATACTACAGATTCTATCAATAGAAAATGTGATAAACAATTAGAGTTTAAAGATTTAATCTATTAACTTATAAAAGCTTGAAACCCCTTCCTTTTTAAACCCCCATTTTAATGAGATTTAAAAAAAAACTTATAAAGTAAAACCATGTATTTTGTAAAAGCCTGTCTCAATGGACCAAGACTACCAATTAAATCTTGAAATTGAACATCCTGCCAGCTGTCCAGGAGGAGAAATGCCAGTAAAAGCATTTTCAAATCACTTGGATAAGTAAAATGTAGATATTTTAGAATGATTTACCCTAATGCACAGAGCAGCTCTAATGTATCCATTTGCATTTAATCACTTTCAATTAAGCCGAGACTAACGTTCCTGCCCCGGTGCCCTGCAAGCTGACACATTGCTGGAATATTAAAAATAGACGAGGACCGACACCCGATATCAGCAGACACCTAAGCACCCCATCCTTGCCCCTTGGACAACAACAACAACAGCAAAAAAAAAAGAAAAACATAAAGAAGCCTTGGTCAGGTTGGCCTTACCCCAATGTGCTGTTGGCCCGGAGCCCAAACAAAACCCAGAAACAAAAGGCGCTCACAAAAAAAAAAAAAAGCGTCGAAAAAAAAAGGAAACCGGGCAAAGTGCAAAAGAGGAAAAGCGAAAAAGAGGACCCACTGAATCCTGGCTGAAAAGAACCCGATGGTGAACCCGACTCAACCCCTAGTGAGTTGTTATATCGTGGGCTACGTTTGAAGAATTTATAAATATTTTATTAAACTGTGCGCGCTGCTTTGGCAAGTTTTTGTGAGCGTGCGGGGATTTGCCTATGCTGGATGATGATGAGACTTGAGTCTCATCCTTAGCCCCCATGGCAACCCATGGCTCCTAACCCCTAGCGCACAGCACAGTCCCGGCCCCAACTGCTGACTGATAATAAAAGCAAGCTGCAAACGAGAAGAAGGCGAAAAGGGAGCAAGGCGCGCTTTGATTGATTGATGGCTGAATGAGTTTCTGGTTGGCCTCATTTCATTGCGTAGTCATCATAAACTCACGAGGCCGCCGCATCCATATCCTAGCCACATCCTATCCCTATACTATACGTATGTATTTGCGATTGTTATTGTTATTTTTTAGCGCAGCTTAGCTTTGTTAATTGCGGGAATGCGATGGAGTGGGAGGGTGGTCTAGGCTGGGAGGTTGGGAAGCGAAAGAGGTTTCTCTATGTGACACCGGAAATGGAATTTTGCAGTCACACGCACACGTTTCCGCTGCCTGTCTCTGCTCATTTCCACTGATTAAACCAGGCGGCAATGGTAGCAGGAGCCGGAGCCAGAACTGTGGTGGAGCAGCTCCAATGCCCCTAACTGGATTAGTATTTCACAAGCAAATTGAGTGACAAAGGTTGACAGTTGCTGCAAAAACACACACACACACACTCGGCTAGAAGACAAGCAGCCACCAGGCCACCAGGCAGCAGATGCCTTTTTCCATTTGCCGGCGTTGTATTTAAATTTCATGCTCTTTGCATTTTCACAGGATATTGCTCAAGCATATACAAATATTTGACGATTATAATGATAGCAAACGACAAGCACAAACACCCAACCATGAGGATAGTCCCCTACACATGGGATGGAGTGTAAGTATGAGAGTGGTTGTCGCCAGTGATAATGATGATGTGTAATGCTGATGTCAGATAATTTATGACATTTTTCGCAAGAGCTAAAAATAAAATAAATTTATTTGCACAGCCAAACAGCGAACCCACTCACAATCCGCATTTCTAACATCAATATCTCTTATTAAAATGGAAATGAAATGGAAATTTTCAACCCGCCCCGTTGCCTGGCATTGCAATTTGTGAACTGCATTCTATTTGCATTTGGCTGATATTATATCCATATGCATATGGGAGAAATCAAGGCTGAAACCGAAACTTTGATATACATTGTATATCCAACATATATCCATCAATTTTTGCCTTTCACTCGCTTAAATTTTAGATGACATTTCTAAGCGAACCCTCTCATCCATTCACACATTCATCCATTATTACTCTTGTTTTGAGTTGTCGTCGCTTTTGCTGATGCTGTTGCTGTTGCAGTTGCAGTTTCGAATTTCATTACAATTTTTCTTTTGTCTCCGTGTTGCAGGAGGAAATTGCAAAAGCACCCCTCGGTGCCAACCAACCAACCATCCAAAAAAAAATATAGAAAGCAAATAGTAAATGAAACTACTAACTGCTAAACGACGAGGGCCTTTCACGGGGGCGGGAAGTTTCGCTTTTTGAGCGACTGGCGGCTGACTGGCAGTTGCTGCAGACTGCGCTCCTGCATTCTGCGGCTTTGGCTGTGGCTGTGGCATCAATGGCAGCTTGATAAATGAAGCATTTCAATTAGTGGCAAAAACACCAAACGCCTGGCGCAAAAAAAGACGCCGGATGGCAGCCGTTTCTAATGATTTTCCAGCGCTTCTCGCTGCATTGCAAGTTTCGCCTTGAGCGGCAAGTAATTTTTGGCATGATACTGTAAGTTGCAAGTTCTATGCTTGAGCTATTTTTTATTTCATTACATTTTCTATGTTTCTTTTTTTTTCCACAGATCAACTGTACATACTGTGATACTTTGTATGAATAAATGGTTAAGGTTAAAGAGACTCCAAGGTACTTTACAGTTCTTAAAATTTATTTTAAAAATTCCGAAAAATAATATTTTTAAAAATTCGTTGTATATTTTATTTTTATAATGGAAATTTTGTTATTGTTTGCCTTTAAAGTTATAAAAAAATATGTTTTCTTAATTATATTTCTTTAAAATCTTTAATTTTTTATTTTACAACTTCCTTTGCAACATATAAAGCTTAGATTTCTCGGTTTTGGGACATTTTAAGAAACTGAAGGATATTTTAGCATTTTGCAGAACTAGTCATGTTACACACCAAGAAATTGGCATAAAAGCTAACCTGGAAGCTCTTATTTTCGGATAAAAGTTATCCTTAGGATAAAGTTTTAGGATAAAAGTTAAACAAGCTTTCATTAGGTTTTTGTCCAAAAAGAAACAGGCTTTATAGCTTTTGGAGTTTGAAAAGAGTTTCAAGCTTTTATGAGATTTGCGAAAACTTTTGGTCTTTAAAAGGATCTGGTATTTTGATTTAAAAATAAAATAAAACGAAAATTAACGAAAAAGGATAATCAGTTTAATAATTATTAAGGTTTTAACCAAAAAGTATATCTCCTTAAATATTTGTAATCCAGAAACCTGATGTTGTTTGTGGCAAAGAACTAAGAGTTAATCATTATTAGAAAACTATTTAATTTACCATTAAAAAATATATTTTTCCTTTAAAACTTTAACTTAAAACCCGTAAAATAAGTCGGAATCTATTTACTTTTTATAAAATTGAAACTTTTTTGGAACCAAAATCTCTGACCACGCCGCTCAGCAGGAGGTCTGGGTAAAACGTGTTTTATCTGCAACAATTGCTTGTTGATTTGACCCCCAGCTCGCACTCCGCATCTGCGGAGCTCCCACCTCCCTCCCGCTTCCTAGGTTCTTGGCCCTAAAAACTTTCTGGCATAGACTGAGAGTGACCCCGAGACTAAGGGAGTAGAAGCAGAAGCGAGACAGCCCGCCTGCCAAAGACAATTTACGGCTACGACGACAGTCTTCTACAAATTATCGTGTGACAAAAAAGCAAAGAAATTGCAAATGGATGGGGGGATACCCGGCAGACCGACTGGGCAGGACGAAAAACTTTTGCGGCTAGTTCGGTTTGATAAGAAATAATTTATTTGCGGTCAGTTCTCACCTGGAGCATCGGATTTAAAAACTGATCGGAATGGCTGAAAATTGAATGCTGCCAAAAGGTTGGCATAAATTAAGTCCGTCCTGACCAGGCCAGGAAGTTGGCCCATTAAATGGACTCGTGGCACTTGCTTAATTAAGGAAACGATTGAGCGTTAAGGCGATTGACAGTTTAAGCGGGGTATTTCATTTAAAAATTGGTTTCATATCACGCTGTTTTTTTCCCCGCCCTTTGAACAAGGTTTATTTTTTTGTTCAATGAACTCGCTCAAAGGCGGCTGGGAGTCCTTTAAATAAAAAATAATTAAGCAAATGTTTAATGCAAAATTAAATAAGCCAGGAGACCGCTTTAAAGCGATGCACCAAATTCGACCGCAACGCGATTTATTTATTTTATTTTTATCTGCCCGGCAGCAAGTTTAAATTACATTTCTGTTTAAAAAAAATGTAGAGAGCATTTGCATGGCGTGTTGGTCATCACAGGACTGGCTGGCATGACGATGAGGAGCAGGAGGATTCCGGGCTGACCAAAATAGACTAAGGGCAAGCACATTTCGCATTTCGCATTTCAACTTTTTCATTTATCAGCCTTTTGGCTTTTAAATGTCCCCAGCGCTGCTGTCACTGGCTGACTTTTGACTGTCCAGTTTTCGTTTTTCGGCTTGGCTTTATTTCTTTTCTATATAGTATGTGTACAAAATCGTCCTTTTTTTTTGCTGCGTCGGATTTGGGGCAGGGCTCTGGATAGTGGAAAGTATATTCCGCCCCCCATCCGCTCCCCGATGTACTTAGCTAAAGGCGGGCTGAAGGAGCAACAGGCAGGACTCGGAGATTTGGAGCTGCACTTTCTTTCTTTTTATCCCACTCCCCTGCCCCGGTGTGTGTGCCATGTCATATGAAAGCCACAAGGTTGTACGCCAGTCGACAGACGACAGTCGCCATGACATTTCAAATTTACGGACTATGACAAAGTGAGTTAAATGCATTTTGAGAAGTACTCCCAGCCCATGGACAGATACACACACACTGGCACTGGTATATCCTGGAAGCTGAAAAGAAAATCCTCAACAAAAAACAAAAAATTGAAGGAAGAGGGCTGGAGAATCTTGGCTGCATCAGAAGCAGAAGCAATCTGCCCTTTTGATGTTGCCGCAGGACAAAGTTCCTGGCTCTCCCTCTCTCTTTACATATATTTAAAGATCATGTACTTACTAAAATTACAACGCATATAGAGAAACACACACACAAGTGTTTATGCACTTCGATTGCATGTCTTTGGGCACGATGCAGCTCCAATAACCGAGTTTCCAGGCACCCAAGCCACCCATCCTCCCATCCTCGCACTTCCTGGCACTCCAGCAAGTCCCGACACTCCCGCCGCTGCTTCTGCTGTTGTTATTTGCAAAAGTTATTCATACGCCACGTTGACAATAGTAGAAAATGCAATTTATGTTGGAAAAACATTGCGTAAGTGCATCTGAGGCGAAATTCAAGTAGCTGCTGCTAGCACCCCCAGTAGAGCACTGAAGACAACGCCAGACACACTGAAAAGCAGTGGTAGTCCCCAGGGGGTCAGTAACCCTTTCCATAAGAACTATAACTCTTTTAAAATTATGAATTATGATTTAAAGTAAAGGCAGTTAGGCACCCATTCTTTCAAACCTAAACCATAAAGATCACATCCTTTAGTAAGATCTTTAGTAATCCCCCCCTTGGAAATATAAATATCAACGCCACTGATAGGAGGCACATGCACATGCTGAGGCTCAGACCCAGGCTCAGGCGGTGGCAGGCAGTCATGTAAAAGCGTTGCCATATAAAACATCTAGAAATTCCAATAAAATTTTCATGCAATTTTCCTCACACCGCCTTCACATGCAGAGTGAGCTGTACACCCTTCCTAGCCTTCTACTCACCCAGCCCTTTGGCCCTCTTGCCCCTTGTTCTTGGCCAACTCATGGCTTATTCCGCCTTCTCGGCCCTCGCCTTTGGCACTCAACCTGAAGCTTTCTCTTTTCTCTCGACCATCGAGCATGTGTGTTTGTGGCAAATGCATATCTTAGACACTCAATAAGTAAAATAAACAATGCCAAGAAAGTGCCAAAATCAATTGGCTTTCTAAATGTCAGTCTTGGCCAAAGTGCACTCATGTTTCGAGTCCTTCCCCCCGATGGCCAAACCAACTGGGCCAAGGCCAGATAATAGGAGCTTTCCTATTTAAATTCAAACACTCCAATTCCAGCAGTAAATAACCAATTAATTGTGGTTCAGTTAACCCCTGACCTCCGAAAAGCTGATGCAGATTGATGAAACATCAAATAAATTGTAATTTATTCAACCATTTGTGTTACTTTTTATGCGTTCGGCAAATATCGCACAAAACTGGAAAATTCCAACCTTTTGATGTTGGATGCTGCCATATTAAGATTTGGGCATAAAGTTGATTGAAGCGGCCAGTGAACTGTTGGCCAGGCCAATTTAGCAACGCTTAGCCACACGATAGATGGATGAGGAGGAGCTTGTGGCGAAAGGGGGCGGCACAAATTTCATTGGACGTGGCGAAAAATTTCATTTAAAATATATTTTGCACACATCACGAGTGCGGCAGGCTGCAAGTGTAATTTATGCGTCTTCTCACACTCACACACACACACAGAGTTTTGGGCGAAAATGTGTAATGTTGACCCGATGCCAGGGCTGTCAGCTTGCTGCTCCTAGCTGCTGGATGGGATGTCCTGCCAGCTAGCCATCCAGCCATCCAGCCAGCCAGCCATTGCTCGACGCTTTTCATTTTTCTGTTTTGGGCTAAAATACCAAATTACGACATAAATAATGCATAGATAACGAAATTTATTACATTTCATGTATCAGGCAGGCAGGCTGGCTGGCTGGCAGGCCGGCTGCTAGTCGGACAGAGGCGGACAAGCGGACAAACGGACAGTTGGGGCGAAAGTCCGGGCAAAAGTCCGGGTCCACGTCCGGGCAAAAGTTTCACATCAAACCGGCAAGGCTCCTGCTGGAGCTGGGAACTGGTGACTGGGAACTGGAAATTGTTTGAACGGGGACACTGTCGTCCTGGGCGTCGCCTTCTTAATTTATGGCTCGTGTTAGTTTCCCTGATTTGCGCAGCAAAAGTTTATTGAAGCATTCTATTATTCCAGCACCAGCTCCAGGTCCAGTGTTGCAATTTCAAAACGCAATAATCGTTCTCCGAAAATTCATACTCGCCATAAATTCAAATTTCAATCAAATCGTTTTTTGACCAGTTTTTCCCACCCAAGTCCTTTCTCACGAGTTCCTGCGCTTGTTTATGCAATAAAAATTAAGTTAACAGAAAATGCGCCAAAAACAAAAAAAATGGAAAGAAAATGAAAATAATGTAAAACTTTTTGTGGTTTTGAGCTTGGCAGGCGTCAGCTTCGCTTGACGTGGATGCTTGGATGCGGACGCAAACGCGGATGTGGATGCGGATGCGGATGTCTTGCTCATATCGCAGCCAGTTGCTTATAATTGCATTTGCATATTATTTCCCTTTTATTGCACATGTCGCCCGACTTGACATGCCATCACTTTTGGGGGCGAAGCGAACTAGCGGAAACCCTTAAACCATTTATATATTTTTTCCTCTCCTTCCGAGCTCTTGGCTCTTCTCGGGCTTGGACTGCCATTTTTATTTCAGCGAAATGTTTATAAAATGCCAGCACGCTTCCGGCAGCAACAAAAAGAATAAAAAAAAAAAATAAATGGAAAATAAAGAGTTAAAAGTTAAGCGTTGCTGTTAACAAAAAAAAAATAAAACACAGCGCATAATACCAAAATAATTTGCATATAAATTATGATTGAAGGCGCCAGAGCCAAAAGGTGTCGGGAAAAATGAATACTGAAGGGGTCTTAGCCTGGTTTCGATCTTAATAAATTGTGATGGCTGGCCATCTAGGGGTTAGTGAACTGGCCATATGAATATCTGGTAGAAGTAATAAATAGTTTGGTGATTTACTCCATCCTTTGGAGTTGTATACTACCCTTTTAAACCCTCGCTTCTCTTAGTGTACCTTTTAAATCTTGTAGCAACAGTTGCACGTAAATTTAGAGTCAGTGTCTCGGCAATATCCTGCACACTTGTCAGCAACATCTCAACCCATCTCACCGACAATCCTTGTCGGCAGGTAAACAATTCTAATGCATATGCTTTTTGGTCGGGCATTCGAGATGGGATGGGATGGATGGGGGAAGGATACGGGGCTGCACTTCCGGCACGCATGAGATGGCGGACTTACGTCACAGATCGTCAGCATCAAGAATCGGTAGATGGGCGGGTGAATAAATGGTGCACGTGTTTCCCTTTTCAGAGTCTCGGAATCAAATCTGAAATGAATTTACCTTTGTTGATTTGCGACGGCTTTTGCATTTTGGCTTATTACATACAGACTAACATGCTCAGACTGAGACCCAAAACTCAGGGCAAAACTGAGCAAAACGAAGACACTAACGTGGCTTGTTGATTTGCCGGCAAACCCCTAGCGATTGCTTGCCAGGATTCCGGAATGAGCTCAAGACAAATGTAAATATTTTTTAGTGCTCACTCAACGAAATGGGACTGGGAAAAGGGAAAGGACAAAAAGGGGCTGGGCTCTGGGTCTTATGATGGATGATTGTGTGCTTCCTGTAGATTTGTAGCCGCCGATAAACTCAATTTGTTTGCGCTTTAGTGGATGGGGCGGATGGCATGGCATGAGCTCGCATTACGCATACGCCGTGTGTGCCGGGCAACGCAACTCGATTTGCCATTCGAAGACGCTTCTGATTGTCAAAGTTTTTAAAGCCGATACTTACGCTAGTGTCTTCTCAACAACTTGTCGTGAAGAATTTATTTTCAATTTGATGAGAACTTGGCTTTTTGTCGCCCATTTCGCTTTTCATGTCTCTAGCGATTGCGATGAGTGTGTGTTTTGTCTTATTTTCTTTTAGTTTTATTAAGACAGTTGCCCCAAGAATTCTCCTTTTTTTACGACTCTCCAATGACTTATAGTCTCGGGGAACGATGAGCCATATACTTTCAACTTATTTCCCAATTATTGTTTATACTTTACACTACACTATTCAAAATTCGTTTTCTTTACGGCCATCCACAAAAAACGAAATGCCAGTACTGCAAGCCAGGAAGGGGAATTTAATTGCTTTATTCGCACTAGAGGATGGAACAGTGCTCTCGCAAAATTATTAAATGCTATTTATCACTCAGGCGACAACGGAAATGTGTCTCTGACACTTACAAGAATCCCAAAGGATCGCAAGGAGGTAAGGAGGCATGTGCAGCTGCTAAGGAAATTGGCAGCATCTGGGAAAAAAAATTGCACTCGAGGAAATTAAAAGTTGCATTTGAAATGCCATGCACGAGCGTAAAAACTAATATCCGCCCATAGGTTCATTGTTATAATTCCTTGGACTAAGAAAAGGACTCGGAATAAAGGATTTCTTTATTAAAATTTTATTTATAAGACAATAAAAAAAAAACAAACACAAGCACAATTATATTCTCAACCTTAGACTATGCCACAACATTGTGAGTGCAGTCGCAGATACTGCCAAAAAGTAGGCAAAGATACACAACTAACTGCTAGATACATGTACTACAGCCATGTAAAATTCATGTAAGCTATTTGTTAATGACACAAGATGGATTATATGTATACAGGATCGATAATCCGGCCTGTCCCTAGACGTACAGGACGAACAGGGCGGCAATGGCTGCCATGAAGGACAGGAAAGTCGACAAGTAGAGTACGGCACAGGTGGTTTCCATCCAGGAGATGAGAGGTCCTACGGAGAGGGACACAATCAGCTGGGCAATAAACACCATGCTGCTGATGATGGCCACATCGGTTCCCAAGCCACGAGCCTGCTTCAAAGGCACTGTTTCACCATTTTTCACAGCAAACTGTTTGGGGAAAAATATTTATTAAAAATATTATTGTATAGAATTCAGTTTTTTTATAACTTACGCAATTTTTGGCATGATAGTTGGCCACTAGAATAAAGGGCACTGTGAAGATGGTTCCATAGAGTATTCCCGCAGAGGTACTGAATACTAGAACACCCCACTTGGTGGGCCACAAGCCGAGAACCAGCATTCCAATTCCATAGTAAATCATGCCACTAATGTAGACAGCCTTGGTTCTGAAATGGATTGAGGAAATAATATTCAAGACTCGTAAAAACAATCATTTTTGTATTTTTAATGTAATTTTAATGATTTTAGATTGTGTTTTAATCTATAGCTTGCTTTAATTGCTTACTAGTTAACGACAAGCTTTATCAAAAAACGGAAATAAAGGTCTAGCAAAAGTACTTGTAAACTCACCCAAACCACTTCATCAACTTGGTGACGGAGAGGGAGTATATCGAACAGGAAAATGCATAAATGGACATGCCCCAGCATCCGAAACGGACTCCGGCCTCGTAGTTGAGAGCCGCCTCCGAGCCGGGAGCTGCTGTCGGATCACCGTGGAACACTGCCTCGCCCACAAAGTCCGTGAAGTAGAGGCAGTAGGTGACGTGACCCATCCAGCAGAAGAGATTCGTCAGGGCCAGCATCCGCATGGAGTAGGGCATAATGAAGATGCTCTTAAGATAGGCCTTCAGGCTGACAGGAGCATCCATTTCTGAGTCCGACTGGGTCTCCACATCCTGGGCCTTGTTCTGCTTCTCCAGGGCCGGAGAGTACCCATTCTGGTAACTGCCCTGCAGGGCCTCCATCTTCTTAGGGTCATCATTGGCCATTTGCAGCTCCAACTGTGTGGTCTCTTGGATGTAAAAGATGGCATTGTTGTTTTTCTTCAGCTCCTTCTTGATGGCCTTCTCGGAGAGTGGCCGCAGCAGTTCGTCCTTTTCAATTAGAGGCAAGGGGATCTCCCGGAAAGTGGTCACCGTGATTAGGTAGCATATCACAAAAATAATGGTAACCAAGGTGAAGACAGTGGGAACGTTTCCTCCCATAAAGGTGCCGATGTGGGTCGTCTCCCAGTCCACGCCTCCGATGGCATAGCCGATGGTGCCTCCAAAGCCAGCGAAGAGGGCAAACATGGTCATGGCCTTGGGCTGCTCCTCGGGCACACACATGTCCAGGAGATAGGTGCGAGCTGGGGTTTGGCAGGTATCCGCATCAAAGTCCAGCAGCACCATGCCCAGGATCGTAAGGATAACCGCAAACTTGAAGTCCGAGGCCTTGGGTCCACTGGTGGCTTCTTCCGAAACCAGAGCAGCCACTGATCCGTCTCCGGCAAAGGATATATTTAAGGCAGCCGCATCAGCATAGCTGTAGCCAGCATCGCCCAGCAATAGTCCCAGATCCTTGCCGTAGGGAACCAATATCAGGCCGCACAGGATTCCAAAGGATAAAATCGATATAATAGGACGTCGGCGGCCCCACTTAAGTTTGCAGCGATCACTGATGCTGCCCAGCAGTGGCGACACAAAGAATCCAATCAGCGGCGACAGGCCCCAGGTCATGGACATATGCTTGTGGTCCACGCCGATCTGCAGCAGGATGGGAGACACAAAGCTTGTCTCCGCCGCATAGGCAAACTCAATGGCCATGGCAATGGCCGAGAGCCGGAACATCTCGAAGCGGGTCTTCCGGCGGAAGACGTGCGAATAGTCCTGCTCCTGCTCGCTGGCATGGTTCTCGCGGGTCTTCAGCATGTACTTGATCATCGGGTTCTTGGCCGAGGACAGCTGGTCTGCCTTCGAGGCATCGGCCGTGACTCCAACCATATTGATTCAAGGTTTTTTTGGTTCTGAAATGGAAATAAGGGGTCTTAGTTTAATAAAAATCTTATACTGTTTCAAATACTTCTTTAAGATTATTTTCGGTGAGGAACTAAATGAATGCCATGCTTTTTGGATTTCTTATTAATGCCTAATTAGGCACATGTGATGTAGTCATATATTTCCTATCTCAATCTTTAATAACCAGATGAAAAAATGCAATAAGAACGCAATCCGTGATGTTTTCCCATGTCAAGTAGGGCTCGGCGAGACATTGAACCGATTAAACTAGAAACATCTGGTGCGGCACGTCGAAGAAGCGCCAAAGATCTCTGATTAATTGAGCTGGGGCGATCGGTGCAGGGGCAGAATATATATGAATATGAATTTCAATTTCAATTCAATTGCACTGATGCTCTCGATTTGTGTCACTTGCGACACACAAAGTGCGAACCCTGAACAGAGGCTATTTGTTTACAAACAAATTCAATCACTTCGGGGGAAGAAAAACGAAAGTGAATTGTGTGACTCGCTTGGCTTATCGCTGGTTTGGCGAAATCGAAACTCAGGCAGGAATGAGTTCACAGACCCGAAATTCCCATTAAAACATAGTCTGGAGAATATGGGACCATAAAAGAAAATTCCATTCTTTTTTAAATTAGATTAGGCTTAGATGGGGCCACTTACTTTAGATCTTAGTTAACTAATATCACAATTTACAAAGTCAGTCACCAGGTAGTTGATATATATCACTTGATTAATTTCACTTCTGTTTGAATTTAACAATTAGCCACATTTTCGAGTTACTGCGAAGAAACACTTTTGCCAATTTAGGGTTCAAGCGGATTATATTGGGTTCAATTGTATCTTTTGTGGCGATCAGCAAATAGTTTTATGTCCGACACGAAAACTTTCCAGCAACCAAATCGTCGCGTGTCCAAATCGCAACTGCGACTGGGTCTCAAAATCGCCTCTAGAGTAGTGTCTCTGGGTTTCTCTACCGTATCTCAAGACTCAAGACCCGAGTCTGTCTCGTCCGAGTGCCGTCTTTGAGCCATTGACCAAATCTCGTTATCTGCCGCAACAACAAGAATAATAATAAATTAACAATAAAAGCGGCGAATAAATTTAAAATACAAAACATCTAATTTGTACGCCGGCGGCTCGAGTGTCATTTAATTGAGACAAGTTGCGGGTCATTTATGTGGGCGGAATCCTACAGATGGAAAATATCGTAAACCACCTATATATTTTCCTGTAATTTTGGGCCGAAAGATTTGGCCAAGGGTTAGATGACCGGCAGTTTTTGGCCTGAATATGCATGAGTGTTCGCAGAAGCACGGGGTCCGTAATCAGAAATCGGCTCAGACTAGGTCAATAAATGTATAAATAAACACCAACCGAACATCAGGCACATCAACAAAAAAAAAACTCAAACTCAAATCAAGAAATCAAGAAACTTTTCAAATTAATTAAGTCGCCGCTTGGCATTAATTGGTTGTTACTATTAGGAAGTCACTTGATAAGCGCTCGTCTGTTGACAACTCTTGACGTCTTTTTTGAGTGAATCATTCTTTGGGGGGGATTGGGGTCAAGGTTATTATGGGGATCCCACTTTGATTAGGCCTAGGAGGAAGTAGTTTGCATTCCACTCCCCGTTAGCCCATCAAAATGCAAAATTCACACGTCTTTCGAGCTGAATTCCATTGTTGTTTGGCGATTAAACAGTTTTGCAATTAAGTTTGTACTGTTTATGCATATTGCTTTATTGTGGGGGGTGTGAACCGGCTGTGGCAGATGATACCCTATCCATCAGTTGGGCCTAACATATAGGCAGTTTAATTAAACATCCATTGGAGTGTAATTGATCCTCTTATTGTGAGCAGGCATGAACCGTGTTATTAGCTTAATTATGGGATCGAATTCACAAGAAATTGTTAAAACAAAGGGAGTTTAAGTGCTAACTTAAGTATTTAATACCATTATCTTTGGAAAGCAAGACTCACCTGGTTGTTGCCTAAAATCCTTTGATCCTCCAACAGCTCACGCTCTCTCACCAAAGCAAAGGTTCTTATGTTTTTGAAATATTTTAGTTTAATATTTGATTTATTTACGTTTCTGTTTTATTGATTTATTACGATCACTGTCACTGTTCTGAATTAGTTTACTCACTTCTAGGGATATGCTTTAGTGTCAATAAATTATACTCCGTTAAAGTTTTTCTCTTGCACAGATTGTTGAACATAAAATAGATTTCGATTTTTTTCAACTTTAATTGTTTCTGTTTTTGTTGCTTTGAGCGAGAGTGGGCGTGGCTGTTGTGGGCGGGCGGCGGTAACGAATTCACTCTCATAACTTTACCCATCCAGTTGGTGCTGGCGAAAGGCTAACGAAATCAATTTTCGAACCTCGGTCGAATGTTTGTTTGTCCCGAAAAAGTTGTTCCACTCTTGTCCAATGACTTTGTGTGACTTTTAATACGTTTCTTTTTTTCAAGATTTTTGTTTTTTATATTTTTGTGTTGAAATATTTTCACTATCTCTACTCTACCGCCGATGGCTTTGTTTTTCACTGAACTTTTCGCGTTAAATTGCTGACATTGCCGCTTTATGAATACGGCGGCAGCTGTTTACTCCGTTGGCCTTAACGCTGCGAAGATTTTGGCAAGACATGAAAGATATATTTTAATTTTTTGGGCTGACAATTTTCCTGGCTAGCCAACAACGCAATTTCCACGCAACGACACGGTGTCACTTTATCGATACGATCTGCACCAAATGGAAAATTAATTTTCAGTTTTTTTCGTTTTATTTTGGCAGAGATTTGTTGGTTTTTTACGGATGCTTCGGTGACTTTGGTTTATTTTTGGACTACTGCTACCCCACACGTCTGCGTACGACTGGCTGGGATAATGATGATGATCTGGGTCTGGTCTAGCGCGGTCTGCGACTGAATATTGTGCCTGCGAACGCACCAATTTATATAGCATCCATATGTGGCGGCGGGAGCGAATTTTGTATTCCCAGTGCGACTCTCTTTCGGGTCTATCGCCCCCCGCGCCCCACTGCACGCCATCTCTTTCTCGACTAGATGCCCTCTCTCTTTCGCTGCGATCGAAGTCTTATCGCGAGTCCGGTTGGGCCTTTCTTTGTCTTAGGACCAGCAGCCACACGGAGAGAAATGGTTCTATCAAAATTTACATAAATCATAAATCATCAAGATGAAGTGGAAAATAACTTAAGGTTCTAGAAACTCAAACTTATTTTGTTCTCTGCATTTAAAATATTTCTATTTATGTTAATGGTGATGGTATCTATACCTTAACTTATTCCCATTGCAATTAAATTTCATCATTACTATATAATTATTAATTAGCATTATAAATATTTCCTGGTTGTGGGCCAATGTTTTTAACCATGTAACATGTGGTAGTCAGAAGTGGCCTGCAGATTCTGAGCCACCTGAGGCCCAGCTGAGCCCCAGCATGATCACCTGGAATTCAGGCAACAGGGAGCACAGATGAAACTAGTTTCCCAGGCGACGACAGGTTTCAAAAACATGGGCACTGGCTGTCGAGGCTGTGGAGGTTGGATATTGGCTAATACAGAAGGTAATACAGTAGGTTCGGTATGTGCACAGTGATACCCGAGTGATTTTCCGAGGGTGGAACCAAATCCTAGATTACACTATGGGAAATTCCACTTCATTTCGAGTGCTGATTCTCGAGATTATTTATTTAGCTCTTGGCCTTATCATGTCTTGGGCGTGGACGGGCAGTAGCTATCAAATCTCAGTCGGGCGCGACACTTGAATTATTCATATCACCGTAAATAATTGCCAATAATATTTAATAATCTATTATTGGTCACATGAGTTAGACCCTATGTCTGGCTTCTCATGCAGACATGCTCTATAATTACCTCCAAGGACGCTCTCATAAATGCATACGTACTTTAAGTAGAAACAAATCAAACTATGAGATAACACCTTCAGTATCTCACCTCATATTTGATAATATTTGATCTATCATTTAGAATCTATTACCAGATGGAATCGTTTCGGTTCCAGTTGATTTCCAGCCACCTGAGCGTGAGTGGCTTATCTTGCCACTTCAGAGGCAGAGACAACAAATAGATATTCATAGCCAGATATACACATACGCATGTATCTTTGGGAGATATCAGAGAACAATATCCAGGCAACTAACATAAAATAGATATTAGAATATAGAACAAGCCGGTTGTTTGATGGCTTTTGTTCCGACTCCCGTACATTTCAAACTTTCCGTCTCGTTTTCGGCCTCATCAACATGCTAAATTATTCGCCAGAGGAATGACACACAACTTTTTTTTGCCCGCCCCAGACATTTCTTGTTTTTATTGTTCATATGCCGGCAACATGGCAGAGATTCTCGGATTCTCGGATTTTGAGGAGGGCTGTGTTTGTATTAGCTCGCCTTGTGTGTTTGACGGGGAAGTTGACACGAACTATTAGCGGAAATTCGCTACTTTTGCCGCCAACAAGATCTCCAACTGAGGCATCAAATAAAGCGCTGCGAATTATGTAAAAAATAAGTGGTTAGGCCCAGTCGGGTAATGTGGTTATCAAAACCGCCGAGCGGTGGTGGTTTTAGGCCAATGACTTGGCCAACTCCCCCTCTTATTGGGGACATGGATGGAAAAAAATAACAATACCAGTTTAATCAACAAAAAGCTCTATCATATCTGAAAGGGAATAACCATGTAGTATTGATTTTCTATACAAAGATAATAGCTTTTCCATAGAAATTTTGTAATATCTATGGTTATTAGTAATGCAATTTAATATACCCTATTTTAATTTCTGTAAACAATTATTATACATCTCTGATAACCTTAGCTGTTTGTTTGCAATGCGCTGGATGAGTTTAATGTTTATACTTGCAGAAAGTCGTGCCAATTTGATAGCACAAAGCCCGTTATATTGCTCTCAAGGTTATCATTTTGCTGGGATCTTCGATAAGCGCTGACGAAACTTCCAACCTTTTTGATTCTAATCTCCATAAATCTTTCTGTTTGGCTTATATTTAAAACGATGAAAGTACACAGCAACGGATGCGCATAAATAAAGAGTTATACACTCCAGATAAGCAACAAAATAACCCAATAGACGACGGTATAAGCCTAAATAAATTTAAGGGGCTTAAGCGATCTCTGTTTATAAGTGTTTATTTATGAAATCGTTTAAATATCCGTTATGACATTGCTACTAAGTTGATCGTAAACATGGGTGCGTTTCATTTCTTTCACCTTTTGAGAGCTTTCTAAGCGAATGCCTAAAAGTAGGCAAGGGTTTTCGAGAAACTTCAATAAATAAATCAAAATTCGCAAATCGATAAAAATATTTTTTATAATATTTAATTATTTTTTTGTTTCCCCATTAAAGGGCCTTGAACTTCGTCTGGAGGTATATTACCAATCAATTAGGTTGTTTGAAAGTAAACAAGGCTAAAAATTCATTTTAATTAAGCACTTAAAGCGGACAAATCAAAGAATTGGAACCGTTCAAATCCGCTTTGCTGGTCAATCAGTTAAATTAAAGATGCGCCAGCACTGAAAAAAAAGGTGATAATAAAAAAATACCCTTCTAATAACCTGATAGTAAAATATTTGAGTCAAGCAAAGAGAATATTTTTCTCTCAAACCTAGATCATACATAAGTTTTCAGTGTCGCTACTCTCTTGAGCCAAGTCGGGCTCGGCCTGGGAGGGTTCTATAAAAGGGGTAATGGATCCCTTGATTCTCTCCAGACAGTTGTATCCAAGCCGAGGCGGTGGACAGTTCGGAATAAAAAAACATAACTAGCAGGGCCTGATAAAGGGCAGCTTAAAGTGGATATAGGAAGAAACGGTGCCCAGTCGGTGGTGCTTTATTTCATTTGTTTCTGATTTGTTTTTAATCCCAAATTTGTGCAAAAATTGCAAAAAACAGTGTAAAAGTGGATTATTCTATCAAACTTGGTTAAATTTTTATTTAAACTATTGGTTTTGTTTATTATAAATATTGTGCTTTTGTGTCCATGGTGCCGATTGATAACATTTTACAAAATCACGTCTATCTTATCCACGTCAAGAGATACTTGAAAGGTATGGATTTTATTTCAATTGTATATATATTAATAATAATTATATAATTTTTCAATAAAAATACATTAAAGTTACATAGCTTTTTAAAATGAAATTAAATCTCTAGAAACCTTAAATAAATTAAAGGTTAGTGCCTTGGAAAACAATTGTTTCAATCAATTGGATAAACCTCTATTGCATATAGAAATCACTATAAATTATTGCATCAGCCGGAAAATTGATCGAAATATGTATACAGCTCCTCCAGCTGGAGAGGAGTGGACTCGAGCCGGTTTCCCCGGCAAATCAGCGTTTTCGATTTCAAAATAATTCGAAGCGCCATTGACGCCAATTTGAATGCGAATTCGAGAAGCGTCTGAGAATTTGCGCCGCTAGGCCGCCAATGTTTTGATTCCCCAACTTGACTCTCTTTTTTCTTTCCATAGCAACGCACTACGATGAAAGATTTGAAAGCAGAGACCCCAGCGAACGGAAACCTCTCGAAACTGGAGACCAGCAGGGTGAGTTCTCTAAACACCTTCTAAGAATATTCGAAGGAATCATGTTATTATTTTTGTCAGTGTGGCAGCAGTGGGGAGGCGCTGCTAAAGCCATCCACGCCGCCCACGGTCTTGGAATTGTCTGAACTGTCGCCGGACCAGAAGGCCAGAGACAATTGGGGCAGCTCCTTGGAGTTTCTGATGTCCTGCATCGCCCTAAGCGTGGGATTAGGTAACGTGTGGAGATTCCCGTTTACGGCCCTGGAGAATGGAGGTGGTGCCTTTCTGATCCCCTACCTGATCGTTCTGTTTGTGGTGGGGAAGCCGATTTATTACATGGAGATGCTCCTGGGCCAGTTCTCGAGCCGTGGCATTGTGCAGGTCTTTGATTTTGCGCCGCTTATGAGAGGTGAGTCTCCAGGCTACACGATTTGGATAGGTTACTTACGTCTTGGCATTACAGGTGTGGGTTACTCTCAGCTCTTGGCCCTTGGCGTTCTGGCCACGTACTATGCCTCTGTAATGGCTCTAACCCTGCGCTACTTCTTCGACTCCTTTGCGGCGGAGCTGCCCTGGAGCTACTGCCGCCCGGAATGGGGAGATGGCTGTGTGGGTGCCGCCGCCACCGGAGAAGGTCTTCAAGGATCCCTGTCTAAAAATTTCAGCTCATCGAGCCAGCTCTACCTGCAGCGTATTGTGTTGAATGAGACCAGCTCCCTGGAAACAGATGGAATCGGCTATCCCAGTAGCAGCTTGACCCTAATGCTGGCTCTGTCCTGGCTGACAGTAACCCTGATCATCATCAGAGGCGTCAAGAGCTCCGGCAAAGCAGCCTATGTCCTAGCCCTATTCCCCTACGTGGTCATGTTCATCCTGCTGATCAGAGCCGTGACTTTGCCGGGCGCCTATGATGGCGTCATGTACTTTCTGACTCCCCAATGGGACAAGTTACTGGAACCAGTGGTGTGGTACAATGCCGTGACCCAGGTCTTCTTCTCCTTGGCCGTGTGCTTCGGAGTGATCATCATGTACTCCTCGTACAACCGATTCGGACACAATGTCTACCGCGATGCCAATATTGTTACGACCTTGGATACCTTTACCTCCCTGCTCTCGGGAGTGATCATTTTCGGCATCCTGGGCAACCTGGCACACGAGTCCGGCACCAAGGACATTGCCAGCGTAGTGAAGGCTGGTCCTGGCCTGGCTTTCATCTCCTACCCCGAGGCCATTGCCAAGTTCAAGGTGATGCCGCAGATTTTTTCGCTGCTCTTCTTCGCCATGCTCTTCATGCTGGGCGTGGGCAGCAACGTGGGCATGGTCAGCTGTATTATGACGGTTCTGAAGGATCAGTTTGTCAACCTCAAGCTCTGGATAATAGTGGTGTGTCTCTCCGTGATCGGGTTCCTGGTGGGTCTGGTCTACATCACGCCCGGAGGGCAGCACATCATCACCCTGCTGGATTTCCATGGAGTTACTTTTGTTTCCCTGGTGTCGGCCATCTTTGAGCTGATTGCCGTGGGATGGATTTATGGTAAGAAGACTTTACCCTTTTTTATTGTTTATTTATTTTGGATTAATAGAGTTCCAATTGAAACCCTTTTAGAGTCTCATTTTTCTTGAGAGTATAGTTTGTTTTCATTAAACGATTGTTGTAATTAAAACTGGAATTATTCGGTTATAGCTGGTTGAAACCGGATGAGGCTTTTAAGAAATGAAAACAATCAGAAACCTTATATGTAGTATAGACTGAATAATAACTTATTTTTGTTTATTAAAAAGGCACTAAACGTCTTTGCCAAGATGCTGAGTACATGCTGAACATCAAGACCTCAAAATACTACCGCATTTGCTGGTCGATTGTAACTCCAATGGTAATGGTGGTGATTTTGGTCTATACTTTGCTGACAATGCGTCCTTTAAGCTACAATGGCCAAGAGTTTCCACTGCCTTATAGAGGTGTGCTATACCTCTTATTTCTTAGCCACAATCTGACCATTACTTCCCTTAGTTTTCGGCTGGTGTGTCTCTGGAGTTATCATTGGGCAGCTGTTCTACTGGGCCTGTCACGCCAACTACAAGCAGCCAAAGGGTTCGTTGAAGTGCCGTATTAGCAACTCGGCCAAGCCACATGCAGATTGGGGACCTCTGGACTTGAAGCAACTAATGGACTACCAAATGTTCCTCCGTAACAAGGACGATACCAACGCCCGAGGACTCAAACATCGCTGCCTCTGCTACACAGTCGGAGATAGAATCTTCGGCTGAGCAGATATTTTATGTAACCATCCTATATATGTCATATTATGTTGCGTAGTTTCATTTTATTTTATTTCAATTTTTTTTTCTCGCATTTAATATATTTATATTGATTTTATTTATTCAAAATAGAGAATGAAATCAAACAAAAATCAATTATCTCGAAAGTTTACTTTAAAACTAGGCTGGCAAGATGGCCGGATGAAAGTTTCCATTTTTCATTTTTAGGGAGTTAGTATCCTTTTGTTATTTCATTTCGGCAGACGGTAGACGGCAACAAATTGGTTCGACTGGCCAACAAGGTAAGACAATCCGCATGTGAGCCAAAACTTTATCTAAGCAATTTTCAATATTTAAAACTAACAATTAGCAAGACAGCACTTGCCAGCTCCGTCTCCTGGCGTCTCTTTCAGCAACTGAATAGACATTTATTTGAGTTTCAATTTGTTGTGCAAGTTTCACACACTTTGCATAGAGTTTTTGCCCGAAGACCATGTCCGTCCATAGTGGCATGGTGGCATCTTCATTCGCCTGTTTTGTTTGCGGCAGTTGAAAATTAATATGTCGGTTCTCTGGACCTGCAAATGTCTTAATTAAAAGTTATTTTTCCCATACGTTATACAAGCCATTATTTTTTTTGTTTGTTCTGTGTGGCAAACGCAACAAATTGCGTTTTAGGGAATGCACATAAAGTTGTCAAGGACAGGCCAGTCATCCAGCTATCCAGTCAGTCAGTCTGTTAGTCAGTTGGTCTGACATTTCATTTGTCGTCATTGCTGACAAGAGCATTAAGTATACGCCGTGTGGACGGCTGTGGAAAGATTTCATGGCACGGATAAAGAGAGAATGAGCTACTCCAGAGACAACGGCGAGGAAATTAAAAAAGTTACCCTGTAAATGGCTCACGCTCTGATTTCATTGCAAAAGGTGCAAGAAACAATATCAACAAGGAAAAAAACTTGCAAACAACAAGCAACTAACAAGCATTGAAGTTTAATAAAATCCTTCTTAAAGGACTACCCACTACCTCCCACAGCCCAGACTCATTCCCAGTGAAGCACCTCGGTGTCAGCTCCGGCTGCAGCTAATGAAATAACTTTGTGGCAACTTTTCCTTGCCGGAATTTGCTTAAAGCACAAATAAAATAAAATTGCCAAGATTGCAGCTCTCCGCGCAATCAAAGGCGTTCGAAATATTTAAACAGAGTCGGGTAAAAAAACTTTAGTTTTAAGCTTAAGTGCTGCCGCGCAAATCATTTACAATAAGCGGAAATAATTTCTCCCAAAATCCCCACTTCAGAGGGGGGTAGGAGTTGGATGGGTGGCTTGGTTTGTATAATTCGTTGGTGGTGCGGTGATGCACGCAACCGAAAAAGAGAAAACAATTGAGGGCAATTTATTAAACGGGTGCACGGCTTGCAGCGGACAGTTGGTGGAGTTTTTGGTTGCTTCAGGGATCGGGAGGGTAAATCGGATCAACAAGGATACCAAAAATACAAAAAAAAAAAACAACAAAAACCTCACAAAAGGAGAACATGAAACGCGGGAAAATAGAGCAATCGGGAAATGCTTTAAACTTTCATTTTCACAGACTATCAATTATGGAAATTTTTATAGAATGCAATTAAATTTTAACCGCCATGCCTGGGTTAGATGACTGAGCTTTGAACGATGATGGTTGCGGCTTGTTTTCCACTAATTATTGGATATATGTATGTACATAAAAGGAATTCTAAAAATGGTAGGGGTTTCACTAAGAGCTTTTTTAGTTTTTGTGGAAAATATTTCATAAATGGATAGTTGATTATTGAACGTGGCAGGCATCCAAACATAACTGCTCTGTTTGATTTTCCTCTAAAATATTTCACATTCTAAATTAAAGCTGTTGGCATTTTAAAGGCTTCATCCGGTTTTACTTTGGCGGCAAACAAATGCCGCGGTGGGGCAAGGCAGGCAGGACCTGGAATGGATGCAGTCGGCAGGAGTGCGAAAGCTGCTCGTCATGCGTGCTGGCAGCGGGAATCGTTCTGTGACGTTTTCAGCGTTTTTGTTTTGCACTCTGCCCCCCAGGCCCTCAGCCTCCCAGTCGCTGTCCTGCCACTGCCAGGACCTCCGCCATGTTTTCCTCCATTTTCCGGCATCTCCATCGCAGACAGCGTCTGCCTGGGTACGTGAGCCGCTTGAGTGATTCACCTGCTCGCCACCATTTGCATTTTGCATGCTGGAGCAGCAACTGACTCCTGGCTCCCGGCTTCTGACTCCTGGGTCCTACCGGGTGCCTTGGTCCTGGCTGTTAGCTGCGCTGCTGGTAATGGCTGTGACAAGCATTAGGGAATTATTTTAGAGACCTCGCATGTGGCGGCCATTAAAGGACCTCGGGCTGAGCCTGACGATTTGATTTGTAGGCCACACACCTTGGGGGCGAAAAAAAAATGGAAAGGAAAAATAGAGCAATCCTGGAACTATCCGCAAAGAAAGCCAATGCCAAAGTCGTCAGATCTGCTGGGCGAAAAAAAAAGGAAAACCTGCACCTTTTATTGTAATCTGCATTTAAGTGGCTTTCTTTTGTGCTCCTTTCTGGTAAATTCTGGGATGGAGAATTTAGTATTTCTCCCATCTTTTTTTGCACCTCAACTTTTTTGCGCTTTGCACCTTCCAATTTGGCGCACTTTTCTTGGCGACCATTGGCAGCAATTTTTCGGCTAACTGCCGCTCGTTTGAAATGCTAATATGCAACTTTGACGCGATTGCCAGGACGCCGTTTGGCGTTTGCCATTTCGACATTTGGCCATTTTCAGCCATTTTTGGCCAATGCCATTGCCATTTGCCGTGTGCTATGTCCTGGGTGCTGTATTCTCTGTGCTGTCTGCTGGGTGTGCTGTGTGCCGGCAATTGCCAGACAATTTTATTTTCGCTACGCTCATGGGACAAGAGATAAGGGCCGGATGCAATTTTACCCACCAGAGACATCAAAGGGGCTTTAAAGTTAACCCACTTGCGGGTGGCTTTAAGTAACAGCATTTCCTTCTCGTAGCCCCAGAGCTCGTCAAACTGTAATTCTGAATTTCAGACTGCAAGCGAATTACTTTCGGCATCCGGCAAATTGATTGCCATCTGTGGGCCGTAACTCCTCCAGAGTTTCATGCAATTTTCATACAATGCACCCTTTTTTGGCCCCAAAAAGCAACTTTTCTTTTTTATTTTTTTTTTTGAGTATTTCCAGTGCATGCAAATATACGTGAACGTAAAAATTTCCATATAAACTGCTACTGCTGCTGCTACTGGTGCAGTTGCAGTTGCAACTCGCTCCACGGCAATTCAAGTGCAAATATGTTGGCATGCCGCACTTGAGTGTCAAGTTCCCGGCACATGAAACGCAATTGTTATGAATTGGCCAGGCTAGGCGACCCACCGCCCACAGCCAGCCTTGGCCAACAACAAATAGGCCAGCATAAATGCATACGTTGAAGGTGTTGGGGGGGAATGAGCCAACAGTATGCAAATGCAAATGGATAGATCAAACAGACGTCATCGCAGCTGAATGCTGATTGTTTGCCGGCATTTAAAAGCAAGTGCCCGAATTTATATTCCCAGTCGCCGAAAAACAAATTAAGTGTCTTAACCAAAGTGTATATAAAATGGTCTTAAATGTTGATAAGACTATGTTTTAGTTGGATATATATTTTCCAAACTTATATCATCATATGGCAACCTGTCTCATATCAATTGGTTAATGCGCCCTCTGATAGACTTCCTTTTGGTCATCCAATCTTCGGCATGTCGGCCACTTGTTTACTCCTTTCTTAGATGCTTTGTTGCCACCTTTGAGCCTTTTATTGTTTGCGACACTAGACAGATACTCTCCGAGAGTCCCGGCCAAAGCCCAGTCTCAGTCCGAATCTCTTGGGGGGCTAAGCCGAGCAGCAGGACAACAAGTGCAGCTGTCAGAAAGAAGTTTACCGGCCAAAGGCACTGGCTAAGAGGACCAGAAATAACAAATGTTGGGGCGAGGCACACACACAGACAGACGCAAACAAAAAAGGACATGGCACAGGGATAACTGCAACAGCTGGTTCCAGCTCCAGTTCTTGTTTTGCTGTTCCTAGTGCTGGATCACAGGATCCTGGCCACAGAAACGTTGATTGGCCAGCGCCGGAAAAAGAAGTTATAACCATCAAGGCGGAAACGGATGTGGCACAGACGTTTCCGCATTTCGCTCCAGTCAGCAGCACACACACGAAATTATACTTTTAGCCCCGGCGCGTCCGCCTCCCGGCGCACATGCATTTCGCACTCGAAAAGTGCTGCATACTTTCGGGGTGCCCCTGCCACACCTTCTGCGCCATATCCCTTTCTGTGGCACCACCGCACAATGCTTGTCAAATAAAATCATTTTGCATTGCAGAAATACAAATGGAAAAAGAAACTGTAGAACTGGAGAGGGAACTGTGGCAGGGGTTAGTAGTACACGAAGGCAACTGCGTTTAGCGGCTAACCGCAAGCACTTCTAATCAAAATATTAAAGAATTTCCTTATGGCTGCGTCTCTGCGGTTTCTCTGTGTTGCGAAATATTTAAATTCTGCAACTTCGGAGTTGCCTTCTAATTGAATGAGCCGGCCCCGAAGACTTTGTTGTGGCTTTCCCTCCCCCACATCGTTTGGGTTCTCGAACAGGATTCGGGAGGCGGCGCTGGTTGAGCCATAAAAATGGCAACACGTGCTCATAAAACTAGCATTACACGCCGCTTGTGGGGCATTCTCTTTAATAAACAACTTCCTTTGATTATTTCAGAGGAGGAAAAACCCGACCAGCTGCTAAATGGCGCAGAAAGTTCACAGGGTTAACTCTAGTATGGCTATACCTTCACGTCCAACACTGCGTATGCGCAATTATTTTTCTATCTATGTAGCTGAAAGTTGGCTCTTTGAATTCCCATCGTAAGCTTCATATATTTGCCAAAAAAAAAAGAAGGAAACTAATTGCAAGGGTTGGACGACCATAACCGATTTTCAGCACACACTTTATGGCTATATGGAAAGTTTAAATTGCTCTCCAAGCGAATCGCTCTGCCATACCCATTTAAAGCCACCCGTATTGGCGTGGGGGGTGGTGCACTAATTATTTGCATGCAAAATTAAACCGTTAAACAGCTCTGCCATGGAGTACATATACCACCTCCCTACCATCCCTTCGCCTCCTGCCGGGCCGCATCCCTTTGGGAAAACTCACGTTTGGCGGGGAGGCGAATTTGCATCTTTTGTTGCAAAAGTTTCATGGGCCCAAAGTTACATGTTTTGCATTTGACTTGCGCATGGTTGACACGCTCGATGGTCGTTAGGAAGTGGTGGGGGGCCCAGGAGGAGGTAAGCAGACACAGGTAAAGGGTAAAGGGGCAGAGGTGGTTGGAAAAGTGGGGGGAAAACTTTTGTACCTTTGCCGACGGGTAGCGAACGTAGCGCGTATGAAAACTAATAAAGTGTGCAACGTGCAATGGAAAATGGCGGCGTGCTCATTTGCAAACATTGCCAAAGGGGGGCGGGCAGGGGTGCAGAGTGTTGCAACCGGGTGGCAGCAACTTTAGCCAATGCTTTAAAATCCCGCTTCCTTTTCGATTTTTAGTAAATTATTCAAATTCTTTGTATTATCCTATTAAAGTTGAATTGGCTGTCGGAAAAATTAGATCAAAGTCAGTTGATTTTCGCTTTCTTTCCTTTTCTGTTTGTGTCTCATTCATCTGGATATCGTGCCATCTCTTTCGCCCGTTTTGGCACACGCTCCGGGAATTTATGGGGCCAGCGGACGTTGCCAAAAACGGGACAGTTATGCCGTTTGAGATAATTGCATTTTATTGCCCTTTATGCACTACCCGCCTGCTGCACTTAATGCCGGCCCAGGATCGGCCGGGTCTGGCTAAAAGGAATTCTTAAAGTTGGCCATTTATTCCGGCTCCTTTTCGTTTCGATATCTCTGCTGGCGTTGCACTTTTATGGCCGCCATCCAGGAGCGTGAAATTGTTTAAAGTAAAGTTTTGCCAAAGTTTCTGTCCTTGCAGCGAGTTGTGTTGAAAGCTGGCTGCCCCTCCTTTTAGCCACACCCGGCTTACAATGGCCGATTCTTATCGGACATGGCTGAAACGTTTGGCAAATTGTCGCCATAAATAAAAAATATTAACAAAAGCCGGCGATATCATTGTGCCAAATGGCCAGCATTTTTTCGCTGAATTTTTTTCTAGCTCCGCTATTATAATGTCGCATTCCCATAATGTTTAATAGATTGGATTAGCCAGAATCGGATTCGCGAAGTTCGCAACTAATTTGGAGTAAGTTGCCAGGACTTGATGTAAGCTGCGCCTTATCTGCGCTATGAAAATTAGCTGGAATAAGCACTTTATAGCACAGTGGCTGTGGCAAAGTTGTGCCAAATCCTGGTGTCACGTAAATGCCGCAAGGATTGCATCCGACTGCAGCTAATTGGAGCTGGCTGAGCTGAGAGAAAAGGCAAAAAATGTTATGGCACCCGGAGCACGTGAGCCGGGGTAACTGGGAAAACTGAAACTCATTATGGCAGGCAGGCAGGCAGTCTGTGAGTGGTAGAAGGATAAGCCGATTCAGATTGCTTTAATTACTATTATTAAATGCGCCATATCAATAAATTAGATGCAATGCATAATTCCTGGCTCATGCCAAGCATGAGTGTCCTTGTCTGGGCACTCAATCAAATTGAAATCCAAAATGGTCTGATTAGAGGGCGGCGCCAGAGTTGTGAACTCGTGAATAATTAATCCGGGCAAGGACAATATTTGTCTAGCAGCTGCAACCAGCTGTCTAATAAGAAGCCAAAACTCCTTCCCAGTCGGACAGCCAGTCAATAAGGATAATACGATGTTGCCCTGAGAGATCCTGAGACATGGCCCAGCCCAGCCCCCCCCAAAAATTGGTTGTCTTGTGGCTGAAACTTGAGTGCATTTGCTTAAATTGAAAGCTGTCTCACAATCCGGCCGGAGTATCACTACCTGGTCTCAAGATGCTGCCATGTCTTTGCGCCTTTTGTGGCTAATTATGTCATTCATTCGTTTGAGAGACGTGGCTGCTGCTGTTGTGGCAACATTTCTGACACTTGTGTCACCTATTTGGGTTACGTTTTACCAGATGCCTCTGGTCTTTGCTCGTGGAATCTGGTTCACTTGGCTCAATCAACTATTCATTACAATATCCAGCCATCAATCAAGCCGAACGCCAAAAACGAATGAAAGAAACTTTCCCGGCATTTAAATATGCCATGAGACAGAGGCCCGTACACATGTTTAACCTAATGAATTTGCATACGTGAGCAGGCGCGGAGGGTCCGCCCGAGAACACGCACGGTTCCCACGGGAATTGTAGATCAAAAGCGGAGTTTACCAGCCCGTAAGCCCACTCCACGGTTCTGCCGATTGGCATAGCAACGGATTCATTAACTGTCAGTCTTTCTTTTTTTTTTTGCGACGCATGCGACAAATTGGATCTGGTGGAGATGGAAATTTAACAAGGATATATGGCGTTTCCGCTGCCAGAGATTCCAGGATTTCTGAGATTAAAAAAACATTTAGGTGTTGACGCTTATGCTGATTTTGATTTGGATGTCCCTGACTGATGACAAAGGTCCTTTGTGCGGGTTATGCCATTGTGTTCACACTGACCGTGGCGCGAGGAACTCACAGATACCAGGACTGCGATAATTATCAAACAATAAAAACAATAAAGTGCCACGACACCAGAGAAAAATAATGAAAGCTTCAAATAATGCCCCTGCCCAGAGCTGGCAAGGTGGGCAAAGTTTTATCTGCCCCCCACTCATGAAACGAGGTGACCAGCAGGCACAGAAACATCAAAAGGAAGAAGGACCTCCTTGGAGCGGACAAAAGAGCCGCCAAGTGCACTTTGTAAGGAGAGCCGTAAACCGGGCGGCATAAAAGAAAGTGCAGAAAGGGTTTCTCGAGCGATAAGCAGAATTTATTTGTCTGCGGGTATTGACAAGCGACAAGTGGGGTCTTGAGAGTGAAATGTCTGAAGGGTGTGGGAGCGACTCTGACTTCACAACCAACTGACTCCGACTTTGAAATGGAATGCCTTGGACTCATCGGCACAGTGGTCGGCAACTGATTAGCGGCCCGGCGGAGACCGCCACTTAAAATTCCTGGCGGCGCATCGATAATTTATTATGCAACTCTCTGTTTGGCAGACCTTTTGCCTAGGCATTTCGTGCCAATAAAAGATTTACGCCGCCTGAATTTTAAATGCCTTGCTCCGGACTATGGACTCCGAACTACGGCGGAATCCAAGACTAGATACCCCAAAAACGAAAGGAGGACAGCGGTAGCCTCGCTCGCATACACCTGGGAATTTTGTTAATTACGCTGAATAAATGCAGGAAATTCCAAACAGCCCAATCGGGATGGGGCCCGGCTGAATTAGATGTCCTTTGTGCCGGAGATGGCAACCTTCGAGGAGATGGCTCCATAACTCAAAACTCGATAATAATCGAGAGGCAATCAGAATTCGAAATACGCCCCAGACATGTGAACTTATTTATTTATTTCCTTTATAATTCTGCTTATGTTTTTGCCAGGCAGAGGCCTCTGAGGTTTAAAATATTCTCCCATAGACCCATATAAAAATTCCTTTTGTGCCTTATTAAAAAATTCCTGGCCTGCTGGTGACAGGCCGCGGGTGTAGAGGGTCTGGAGGAGAGTCCAGAGGATGGGCTTCCTTCCAGAGCCTTTTGGCCCGTTCCAAAGGAGCCACGCATAAAGAAATCAATCAGGCGGCACAATGCAGGCAGGCTACCAAGCGATAAGTCGCTCAAAATGACTCGACGAACTTGGCGTTTAATGGTCCGTGAAACGTGAAACACTTTTGCTATCTGCCGGAGTCAGGGGTATTGCTTTCTTTTTTCGCCCTCTCCGGCTTTTCACAAAAACTCACATGTAAATGGCGCTAATGCCCGTCTAAGCCATCCCGCCCGAGCCTTTCAACTTTCGAGCATTGAATTATGCATTTTAATTTTGGGCCAGCCCGTCAAAGGCAACGGCACGGAACATTTATTACTCGGCTTTGACTATTTTCAACACTTTAATTTAACTTTCGGGCACTGCATTTCCTTCTTGGCCATTTCTTTACTTGGCCATTTTTCCACTCCGGAACCAGAGTCCCAGTCCCAGTCCCAAGATGTCCGAACAGCTCGTGTGGATCGAAAAGTTTGGGGGATGGATATGGGTGGTGGGGGTTATGGTGTGACTGGGCGGCGTTTGCCTTTGTAATGGACATGTTAGACGATGGCAAAAATGATATATGACTTTTTCATTTCCTTAATGAAATTAACTTGGCCGTTTCGCTCCATCTTTTCGCCCGCTGGACCTGTGGACCGGCGAGGCGGGGCCATTTCTTGCCTTTACATAATGCTAGCCAAATTGCGTTGATTTTTGATGTGGCAACAATTCATTTTGGCTCATTAGTCGGGGCCAGCATGCTGCCAGCCGTCCATATATCATTATCTCAGACTCAGTTTCAGTTTCTGGCTCTGGTTCGCTGGGAGCCTCTCGGTCACAATCTCGGCATATGCAGTCGGGCTTTAATGAAGCACGCTAAAAGCATTTCAGTTCCAGCTGACGGCCTTCGCAGAGCATCGGAGCATCCGCAATTAAACTGAGCCAACTGCCCGGCGAAGGACTTAAGCCGATGTACAATAATTTTAACTTAGCAGCCGAGAACGTCCGGCCGTACGGCCAGGTTTAAGCTTCCTGTTACCTACCCCATCTACCCCTTGCTTCACCTCGATTTCATAGATTATGCGGCTTATGACTGGCCCCGGTAAATGGCCAACTCATGTAAGTTCCTGTCGGCCATCCTCCCAGCCATCGGTGGGTGTGTATCTGTTAGCTGACGGTGAACAATGGGCTTTCTTAAGTCATAACTCCCAGTTAAGAGGTGCTGCACTTTAATTATTTGTATTCGGCAGAGCATGACCTTAAACTGAGCCAAGTCCCAATTAAAGCCAAAGCTGGGCTTTTAATTGGGTTTCAACTAAGTGAGCGGTGGCTGTGCAAAAATTCACAAACATTTCTGCTCCCAAAAATGTTTAATAATGATAACTTTTATTCCTTAAGCCAACAAGAGGGCCAGACAATGGGCCTGAAATAACAAGGGCAAGCCAGTATAGGGCCTCGATTTATATTCCATTCTGTTTCAGCCTGAAGTATCAATTTATCAAAACTCAAGTTGCATTTCTATTGCATTTTGTTATTTTTATAAAGAACTACCATCAGCACTGCTTAGCACTTCGTTTAAGCCTTAAATTGTTTATTTTGACCCAATTAATCTCCGTTGGGGTCCGCAGTTTGAAGTGTTTGGTCCCATTGTGCGTCTGGCGTAAAAAACGAGCCATTTATTTAATTGAAAATTGTCTCCGCTGTCAGCGGCAGCCAGAGGAGAAAAGCAGAAGGGTCTGGTTCTGGTCCGGACTCCTCGCCGGAGCAGACTCCTCGTTATTTCTGGCCCCTTCCCCTCTGGACCCCTTTTTAAGTTTCTGGAGTGCAGTGCATGGGGCCATGGCCACTTGAGAAGCTGGTGGTGCACAGCTGCACTTTTTCATCGCGAGCCGGCGAAACGAAGTCGAGGATCTTGAGAGGACTTGCAGCTATCAGTTGTTTAGACGCGGCGTCTGCCGGGGACAGGGCTTCATCGCATCGCATAGGATATGGTAGGATGAGATGGGATGGCATTCTTCCGGGGCAGGACAGACGGGTGAACATGGCCACGTGCTCCTTCATTATGCCCGGAAGTAATCATAAATTCCACACGCACACGGCGGACGGACAAAACGGAATAATATTTCGCCCAGTGTGTCAGTCAGTTAGTCAGTCAGTCACCCGGGAAGGTTAGTAGTAGCAAAGCCAGTGAGAGTTGGTTAGGAAATATGGCTACCTTTTTGCCACGAAAGTGGATGCGATGGAGTGGGCGTGTGGGTGTTATGCCATCGGGCGCATCGTGTTGCTAATTTATGGCCGAGGAAATGAAAGTGATAGAGCTGAAAGCAGCAGCCACCGGTCGAGTGAGTGCCTCTGGGCTGGCTCCAGTCTCTCGTTCTATCGCTGCTGCTTTACATGGATATAACGTTCGTCCTTCGTCCTGCCGCTGTGTTATTGGCCGGTCAAAGCGAAAGGGGGCACGGGTAGTGGCAAGTGGCACGGGTGAACCGGGAAAGTGTGCCGCTTGACAACTGAAGACAGTGACAAATTAGCTTGGCGCGTGGTTGGTGTGCAATTTGCATAATGAGCCTTTGACAAAGATGTGTGGCCGCCGCACCAGTAGTAGTAGGTGGCTATCTATTTATGACTCTGCTCCGATTTCAGCCGCAATAAAAGCCCAAAAGACACACCAGCCTCCGAAATGAAAATGTCACCCAACACACGCACTCTGACACCTCTTTTCCCCGGCAATTCCCGGCTGTTCGAGGCGGTTGAGCCAAAAGCCATCCACACTTTAAGGCGCTACCCCACCTCCACGCAGACTGGCATATCGAAACTTTCAGCTTGTTTGCTCTGGCTAAAAAGCATTTTCACGTTAACCGAGACGACAACCAAAAGAAGTAAAAAAACTGAGAAAAAGATGGTGAAAGCGTCGAAAGAAACTCTCAGCTTGCAGCTCTCGTTTTTCACGTTTATTTTTTCGGTTCGTTCCTTCACTTTTGAATGCCAAGTGGCAGGAAAGGAGCAACGAAATGTGCTACGGCCTAGAAATTTTTATTGAATGCCTGCAGGTTTTATTGATGTCGTTTAAAGTCGCTCAAGTTGCGCTCCGGCTCGTAAAGACGTCAGCCAAATTACATAGTCCAAAAGTCCAAAAGTGTTGCACGAAGAACGATTTGATTCGTATTCGAAATAAAACCGAAACTCTTTTTGTATGCCACACGGGGGATTTAGCCAGAGTACCCTGGTTCACTAGCGTTTGGCTTTTATGTCACCTCAGTACCCGGCAATGATTGAAAAGTAGTTGCCATAAAGTCGATCCATTTGAATTTAGTGATTTGGCAATCAATTTCATCGCCAGACGACTGCCAAAGGTGAGCAAACAATTTTATGAAATTGACCCGGCTGGGAGTTGATAATGAAGTCGCTCCATTGAGTCGTAATCGATGCATTTGTCAGCTTTTAACGCTGACCCATGACAGAGGCCACAAACATAATTAGACTTTGCAATTTAGAGGCTCACAGTCTAGCAATTGTGCAAGATTAAGATTCTTTCAGGACTGGCCAATTTTCGAGTGCTGGCTTTTGGCCAAAACCGAAGCCGGTCCGTGCGATTCGTCTAATCATTTGGCAATCACAATCAACTTGTTTGCTATCGAAAAAACCAATTATTGACCCAGCTACATGACCACGTAACGTGCAAACAATTGCGGCCATGTTCGAACTTGGCCAGAACCAGTACCAGCACCAGCAGCACCGGACACCGGACACGGGACACCAGAAGACAGAATGTTGAGGCTTTCTGTATTCGCCTGAAATCTCCTCCCTTTTCGCATTTTTTTTTTTTTTTCTGTTGGTCGGTTTCTGTTGGCAGCTGCCAGGGAAATGTGTTACCCATGTTGGGATTATTTATTTATAGGCAGTGTGGGTGGATGACGGGAAACTTGGCAGATTTTTACTCATTTTACTCATTTGGTTTGTCAACCAATTTCGTACATAGTTCTGGGCGGGCCAAAATCTTTCCCATAAATTCTACACTTCCGAAAGTTTTGACATATTTGTTGCTGTTTGTTTTGTTTATTGTAGGGGCTGGGAAAGTTTCATTTGATTTTAAATATTTTCTCTACCCGACAACTGTAAACTTTTTAATGCGCTGGAAATTTGCCTGACAAGTGTTCAACTTTTGTTCAGAATGTGTGTCAAGCTCACCCGATTCCCAGGTGCCCATTCATGCACGCACTCATGAATCTTGAATAAATATAACTAATTTATAGAATTCACTAAGCCAGTGATCGGATGGCCAGGACCAAGCCAGACCAGCCAGAAATTAACTTTGCCACAATTCTCCAGAGTAATTGCAGTGATTGACCTCAGAACCGCAACTGCGGTGGGCTTCTTTCTCCGCTCGCTGCGAACTGGTACCTTCTGGGCAGGCCAGGCCGCAGCCAAATCAGCGTCTGAATGCCATGGCAGTCGGTCTGATTTTGTATATTTTTCATTTCATGGACCAGGCCACAAATTCGCTCCAGGCTTTTATGTCTTAATTTGGAGTCTTTGAATTACAAGTATTTAATAAACCAACTAGCAAACACCTCGGTTAGCTCACAAGCCACACATCAAAGACAACGACTGGCTTATGGTAATTTATCCTCTCGAAAGGATAATACTTTCGAGGCTGTATCATTTGTCGTTTAGCAGCATCACGCGTGGCAGTCGCGTTAATTATATGCAAACACAAACCCTCTCCCGGGCCAAATCCTCTGATGGTTATCAAAAGCCAAGTCGACAAATTAGCCCGGCCAGATGGTTTATCTCCTTCTCCTTCTGCGACTTCATCCGATGATGAACTCTGGAATCCTTGCCGGGCTTTGCGATGCGGCTTAGCTCATATTTTTTTCTAGGCTGGGCTTATTAATTTATTAAGTCGCGCAAACTTTTGTGGCACCCGCACACATTGAGGCATTCAGACAGACGGGCTTAAGTTTTCAGCCAGCAAACAAACAAAACTACAAAAACAATTGGCCAAAAGTTGGCAAGAAGCCGTGGAAAAAGAAATTGTTGGAAAGCCTCTTTGCCAGCGGCGTTTGTCGCTTCAATGTCGCTTAATGTCACCAAACTGCGGGTCTTAATTATGCAGTATCACACACACACACACACCATAGCCACACCCTCTACACCCAGACACACTTACATTATTCTCCACAATTTTTTGATATTTTTTTCTTGCTTAGCCAGTTTATGGTTACTTGAAAATTCAAAAGTTCTGCGGGAAATGAAAGTTGGCGCAATCGTGCAGAAAAGTTCAGAGTGGAAAAAAACAAAGCAACAAAAAGTCTGGCGAAAAAATAACCGGAAAAGGAAAGACCAGGAAAAAATAACTCTCATAAAGTTCGGGGGCATGACACAACTAAATGCATTAACTTTTTTTGTTAGCTGCCTGCACTTTAATCTCATTAAGGGAAGCGACTATAAAAAAAATATCGATTATGTCGTTAATAAATATTGACTCGCCACTCAGTTCGGGCTATTAAATGCAATTTAATGAACGCCACCCCACGCGGCGTATGCGTAATTCGATAGAGCAGTTAATTTAATCGATTTCTGCACTGTTTTCAATCAAATTGAAATGGAATCGTATCTGGAACCCTGTCCAACCGGCCATCTCATCAATATTTATGGTTATTATTATGGCTATTATTATTTATTTTTTAGCCCGAGTGCTGGCAACTAATTAATAAAAGCAATCCTTTTGACTGGAATAAGTTTAAAGATTTCTGTGTTCATTTTTTCTAAAGGGTGCTACATTCACTATCATACAGTAACCTTACGATCGCCATAGCTCTGCCAATTTGTATCAGATCTAGAAACAATATACCAAGTCGCTTCTGGGTTTGCTGATTACAAAATGGGACTTTGTTCTCCGATCGGATGCAAATTGGCAAAGCTATGGCGATCGGAAGGAGCAAAAGTGGGGAAAGTAGGAAAACCCACTATTCCATGGGGGTACCCTTGGAAAAAGTTCGCAAAATTGAGAAACGATATTGAGGCAATGTTTTGAATGAGGAAAGTCGCTTCTGGGTTTGCTGATTACAAAATTGGCAGAAGTATACAAAATAGGAAAACCCACAACTTCATTAGGGGACCCCTAGGAAAAAGTTCGCAAAATTAAAAAACGATATTTTAGCAATGTTTTGAATCAGGAAAGTGGCTTTTGGGCTTGCTGATTACAAAACAGGACTTTGTTTTCCGATCGGATGAAAATTGGCAGAGCTATGGCGATCGGGAGGAGCAAAAGTGGGAAAAGTAGGAAAACTCACTTTTTCATGGGGGTACCCCTAGGGAAAAAGTTCTCAAAATTGAAAAACGATATTTAAGCAATGTTTTGAATGAGGAAAGTCGCTTCTGGGTTAGCTCATTACAAAATGGGACTTTGTTCTCCGATCGGATGCAAATTGCAGAGCTATGGCGATCGGAAGGAGTAAAATTGGGAAAAATAGGAAAACTCACTTCTTCATGGGGCTACCCCTAGGAAAAAGGTCGCAAAATTTAAAAACGATATCTGCCTAGCAGTTTAATCAAGAACCTCCAGAAATGTGGCTAGAAGCCTTTCACTCTAAATAGCTATGTATATGTGCGCCTTATTAGAAGTGTGTCGACGGCAATCAATGTCTTTTGTTCCCCGAGCACGTTAAAGCACTAAAAGCCGGAGGTGAGTCCCCCGTGGGTCAAATTGAGTTAGACACACATGGAATCTGGTAAATTTTAATGCTAATTTCGTTAGGCTGACACATTAACGAGACGCCATGTGTGGGAGGAATGGGCCTAACCGAAAGTCTAAGCCAATAATAGCAGACTTCGTATTCGAGCCATTAATGCTGCATGATCCAGACAAGTAAATGCAGTGCTTAAGTGGCAGCTGCATTAAAACCTGATTCGGCATACAAAATCAAAGCAAACTGCAGCCCAAGCAGGGCTGGGTGACATTAATCACGAATTTATGAGACATTCAGAGACATCTCCACTTCTCACCTCCTGTACACCTCCCGTCTCCCGTCGCCCGGCTCTCCTGTATCCTGTTTTCCGTCTGCTGCTACAGTTATTTGCATATTTAGACATAAACCTTGACACAAAACCCACACACACTTCGAGGGTGCCCCGAAAAGGGAGGCGTTCTCGAAATTTGCAGCGACAATTTGAGTGCGCGTCTGCCACAGGATTTGCCTTGAGCCTGAGTGACGACGGTTGCATGCACACTCACATGCATCAAACATGACGCACAAATGCATATGCCTGGCAAAAGCCATTAAATTGCAGTCTCCACATCTTGCCACTCCAGAAGGGGAATGGAACTTGCTCGCTCAACTCCAAGTGGGTTTGTGCGAAATAGTAGTATCTGAAAAAACTTGCCTCTCAATTAACTGAAAACTTTAATTGCAAACGTCCGAGTTGAATGGCAGGAGTGGCGTTTCTTGGGCACCTCTGTTTGATTAGGCTAAAGTAACAGGAAACCAAGCAAAAGCCCATCAGCTCAGTTGGCCAAAAGTTTTGTCAATTAAAATATGAAAAATACGGCAGTCGGCCAACCGACCAGCCGGCAAGTCCATTCAGTCCAACCGATTCGTCCGCAGATGGAGATGGACGATGGGAGCCAGTGCCAACTAATAAAAAGTTTTGCTGCCAAGTCGCTGGATGACATTGCAAGTAATATTTTGGCTATATTTGGCCCAACTTTCACTTGCAACTGTTGCCACTGCGGGCTGGGATAGAATGGACTGGGAGTCGGGTCCAAAATTTGCATGCGCCCAGAGTGCCAGAAACTTTTATAATTAATAAATTATTTATGAAGAAGGAATGGAGAGCAAAGGCAGAGCGTCAAGATGTGAAAAACAGGAACAACCGACTGCAATTCACTTCATTTTAAATAATGAAAAATTGCTTTGCTTTTGCGTCATAAATAAACAAGTCGAATGCAAGGACAAGAAGCTCTTGGAGCGACTTGCCAGGACTTACTGGCTCTTCCAAGAACTCAAAGCGGTCTGTCCAAATGCAATTTCTACAACTTTCAGGTTTTTGCAATTCAACTTGCCCATTCAATGATCCAGAGCATCAGATCAGGACCGTGCCACTCCCGGTCCTGATTGTTGAGGAAATCGGCCCTCGGCAGGCCCTTGGACAGGATGCGCTAATCCATGCGGAATTGCGAATCGCTCCTCTGGGCGAAAATTAATAACAAAAAGCTATAGTCCGAGCCGTGGCAAGAAAGCGAAAATCGTACAATTTGTTAGACGTTTGGCATTTGAATTGATTGAAAGCCAGCCGGCCAGTGAGCGATGCGATGCGATGCGGAACATGAATGGAAATCCAATGGATGGATGGATGGGTGGTCGAGGCAGGGTAGGAGGCATTCAATATCAATTTCGAATTTATAGCAAGCCGAAAAGTGAGTGCAGTAAATTGAAGTTTGAAATGTGGCGGCTACAACATGCCAGATTCCACGGAATGCGAACTCCAGCCAAGAATCCTGAACGCTTCACCGCCCCGGACCATTTGATCATTTTACATTTTTACAACTTTCTGATTGGATTGCGATTGCCGTCATTGAACTCTAAGGTGGCACTAAACCTAAACACTAAACAGTTGGCTTAAGCAGTTGGCTTCGCCCCTCGATTTGATGAAGACTTGAAAGTTTCATGGCCATTTGAGTGGACCTATGTTGGGAGACAATGTTAAGATTTCTTTCAAGGAGTGAGAAATGTTAGCTAATAGGATATTTCTTACACTTTCATCTTTACCAAACAAAGAGCTATAAGCTTGGCAAAAAATTATAGCATACAGGGCTTAAGACATTACCCATACGCAGTGTATGCCGTATTTTCGATTCTGTTGCAATACATGCAATTACATATTAAAATAAGTGCATTTTAAGTAAGTGATTCTTTTGAAGAGAATAGATATCCTCCAGGTCCACCCCATTTGCATGTGTGTGTGCATTTGGCATGTGCCTTTGTGCTGAGCTGCTGTGCTTTTATCCACTCTGGCACTTGGCTGCTACCGATATGGGATAAGTGCTTCCTGCCGATGCAATTGCTGCATCTGGCTCTAATGATGCCATAATTGCCTTTGTTCTGCTTGCCAGACTGTAAGTGATATGAGTGCTCCCTACCTGCTTGTCGCCTTGTTCTCGTTCTCGTTCCCGTCCTCGTTGTCTTGTTCCCTTGTCATTGTTGGGCGGATAAGTGCCGAGTCCTCGTCAAAGTGCACATAATTGCCCGGGCGGACAAGGCGTTGTCCTTAAAGCTGCTCGGATTTGCTAAAACGAGGGTATCAGTATTACAGTTTCCCAATCGGAAAAGTCCCCCTAAATAGCCGCAGAGAGAACGAAGTGGGTGGCTTGGGGGTGACTTATATCAAAATCTCCCGGAGAAACCAAATCACAGAGGCAAAAAGCAGTGGGCGGGGTGCATCAAAATAAAAGTCAAAAGTGTTGCCAAAGCATAAAATGGACGACAGTCCGTGAAATTAAATGCCAGCAGGACATTGAAAGCGAGCTGAGTCCTGTCACTCCTCTTTGGCTCTCCTCCCAGTTCCTGGCTCCCAGCTCCAAGTTCCACTGAAAATGTAAAAAAAATGAAAACAAAACGAACACAAGCGATTTGTATAGCTGCCAGGATGGGGCAGCGAAAAAATTCACGCACAATTATTTTGCAACGACAAAAGTCATTAAAGTTCGCCTTTGTTATGTGGCAAATGTTTATGTAAAATTTATTTTGTTTCCGCTTTATAAAAGCACTGCCATAGAGCGGCAGAGACAGCATTGAAAATAAAAGCTGCAAAAAACAAGAAAGGAAAGCTAACTTCGGGCGGAGCCGAAGTTTATATACCCTTGCAGTTAAAACCGGATATATATCGCAAACATCGGATATAGTTGGCCGATCCTTATCTGAATAGGAATATATAATCCAATTTATTACAATACAAAATCTAAAAAAAGTCCCAAGCTTCTATCTTCGAAAATACGAAAGTTGATATTTCTACCAAATACCATTTACGATCGTTCAGTTATATGGCAGCTATGAGATATAGTCGGCCGATCCTAATGAAATTTGGTAGGTTGGATAAACTGATTAAAAATAGAATCTGTATTAAATTCCAGCTTTCTATCTTCAAAAACACGAAAGTTGGGTCATTTCCGATCGTTCAGTTATATGGCAGCTATAGGATATAGTCGGCCGATCCTAATGAAATTTGGTAGGTTGGATCAACTAACCAAAAATAGAGTCTGTACTAAATTCCAGCTTTCTATCTTCAAAAACACGAAAGTTGGGTCATTTCCGATCGTTGAGTTATATGGCAGCTATAGGATATAGTCGGCCGATCCTTATGAAATTTGGCATGTCGTATTATTTTGCCAAAAATAGCTCTCATGTCAAATTTGATCTCTCTAACTCTAAAAACACCAAAGTTATACCATTTCCGATCAATCAGTTATATGGCAGCTATAGGATATAGTCGGCCGATCCCGGCCGTTCCGACTTATATACTGCGTGCAAAGGAAAGAAGGGTGTGTGCAAAGTTTCAAGACGATAGCATCAAAACTGAGAGACTAGTTTGCGTAGAAACAGACAGACGGACAGACGGACAGACGGACAGACGGACAGACGGACATGCTCATATCAACTCAGGAGGTGATCCTGATCAAGAATATATATACTTTATAGGGTCGGAGATGTCTCCTTCACTGCGTTGCACACTTTTGGACAAAATTATAATACCCTCTGCAAGGGTATAAAAATCAGCAGCAGAAAACTAGTAGTAAGAGCGGGAAAGCGGCGCAGAAAGTTGCATTGTTTATGTTTATGGCTGTTGGCACATGCTTTATTTTTACGCAGATTTATTTATGGCTATTTTTACTGCATATTCTTCAGCTGCTACTGCCTGGATCCTCTTGTAACCTCAATTCCCCAGACAGCCAGAGTCCGGAGTCCGGTGTCCGGAATTCAACAAAAACAAAATCCTTTCTTTTTTCTATTGATTTTTCACTGGCCAGAAGCGATTATTTGTTTTGCATTTTCCACGCCGTCACCCAAATGACCCCAACACACAACACAGCCCGGAATGGGTATGGGTTTTGAGGATTTTTCAGGGCAGCCTGAATGTGATGGCATCTCGAAAAGCAAATCCCATGCAGGCATCCCAGCCAGGTCTTGTCTAATCCCAACCATTTTACGCTCCCCTGGACCCCAACACTTTGTGCAAATATTTATTGACTCCGGAGCTCTTTTGCATTGAATTATCATCCTGGCTGTCATATGTACATGGACCAGGGACGACCACCACCTTCACCCCAACGCTCCAATTCCCAGCGCCTATTAACTCGTGACAACGACAGCTGATTTCCCAAAGGCACATTTCCTACAACTTACAGAACACAACAATTCAAATTGCATTTATCTAATTTCGGTCTAAACACGCAGTCGCAGCCTTGGACTTTGGCTCGAAACATGTGTGATTTCCCCAAGCGATGATGGCTTTGTTTTCGTGTGTTGGCCAGCTCTGATCATGTTAACCACAAACATGATTGAGCCGAGAGAGCAGAAAGTGATTATTCAATGCCTTTTGCACTCGGCAAACATTATTTGCACTCCATTCGAGTGGCACGGGGGCGAAGGCCTAATCCCATTGATCAACTGGCTTTCAAAGCTAATGATTCACTAGCTGGGGCATTCAGTTATTCCATGCCATCAGTATACCCTCGCTTTCAAACTCCCAGCTACAAATCCTTGCAGTGGAGGACACGGGAGCTGTATTGATTTACATGTCCATGTTTATAGTACAATGGCAAATCCGCGACTCGGCTCAACTTTTACAGGTCGCCGTGCATTTCAATTGATTCCCCATCCGAGGGCAAAAAGCTGAGAGCTGAAAGCCGTTTGTTTTTCCATGTTAGTCGTGGTACGAACTAGTCCTGGAACACCCGGGCTTTGTTGGGCCAGTATATCCAGGCACGAGGGTGGTTATATCCATTTCCTGCCACGGATGCCTAACTAAAAATAAAAGAATATACATGTAGATGTATAAACAAGAAAGGAAAGCTAACTTCGGGCGGAGCCGAAGTTTATATACCCTTGCAGTTAAAACCGGATATATATCGCAAACATCGGATATAGTTGGCCGATCCTTATCTGAATAGGAATATATAATCCAATTTATTACAATACAAAATCTAAAAAAAGTCCCAAGCTTCTATCTTCGAAAATACGAAAGTTGATATTTCTACCAAATACCATTTACGATCGTTCAGTTATATGGCAGCTATGAGATATAGTCGGCCGATCCTAATGAAATTTGGTAGGTTGGATAAACTGATTAAAAATAGAATCTGTATTAAATTCCAGCTTTCTATCTTCAAAAACACGAAAGTTGGGTCATTTCCGATCGTTCAGTTATATGGCAGCTATAGGATATAGTCGGCCGATCCTAATGAAATTTGGTAGGTTGGATCAACTAACCAAAAATAGAGTCTGTACTAAATTCCAGCTTTCTATCTTCAAAAACACGAAAGTTGGGTCATTTCCGATCGTTGAGTTATATGGCAGCTATAGGATATAGTCGGCCGATCCTTATGAAATTTGGCATGTCGTATTATTTTGCCAAAAATAGCTCTCATGTCAAATTTGATCTCTCTAACTCTAAAAACACCAAAGTTATACCATTTCCGATCAATCAGTTATATGGCAGCTATAGGATATAGTCGGCCGATCCCGGCCGTTCCGACTTATATACTGCGTGCAAAGGAAAGAAGGGTGTGTGCAAAGTTTCAAGACGATAGCATCAAAACTGAGAGACTAGTTTGCGTAGAAACAGACAGACGGACAGACGGACAGACGGACAGACGGACAGACGGACAGACGGACATGCTCATATCAACTCAGGAGGTGATCCTGATCAAGAATATATATACTTTATAGGGTCGGAGATGTCTCCTTCACTGCGTTGCACACTTTTGGACAAAATTATAATACCCTCTGCAAGGGTATAAAAACAATGGTGCTCTGCAAATTACTTGCCAGCAGATGCACACAGTCCCCTGGCAGCTGCTCCTGTCGCTTTAAAGCCAATGTGCCGTGAAATCGGCCCTGGCAACTCAATTATGCGGCATGTGGCAAAAGGCCATAGGATTGCCTCTGGAGCCGATCGAATTGAAATGCATCGGATCGGATCGGCTGGGATTAACATTTACACACGCACTTGGCTTGCTGGCCTTGGTTTGACAAAAGCATTTATTAATCGGAATATTAATTTTACAATATTGAAAATCATTAAGCATTAAGTATTAAATGATTAATGCGGCGGTTGAACGAAACAATTTATATTTTAAACAATGTGTTGCTGGAATTAACAGGGCAACTGGGATTTCTCACGGTCTTAATCTTCGCAAGGCATATTCATGGCTCGCATCAATTGCTGTACAGGTTCTCCTCCAGCTTGGAAATCGTCCAAGCTGTCTTGATCATTGGTGGTGTCAAAATCGGTTTCTGTTTCTTCTTCGTTGTTGGAATTTATAGGGCGAGCACCAGTAGATTTACGCCTTCCCAAAACCTTGCACTTAGGAATGTGAATGGCACAGCAACGAGGAAACCAACCTCGAATGGCACCTTCGCGTATTAAGCCATGCTTCTCTTCCTCGGTGATTGCCCTTTCCCCGTAAAGCCAAGAGGACTTGAAACGAGTCACTTTAATGCGATCTCCTAGCTCCAAGGCGATGCGAGGATCATCTGTGCAGGGCGTCTGCAAGGACACGATCAAGCCCTGAGAGAATATCGGCACCCAATGGCCGGTGAATGGACGAATGCATTTGAATAGTTGGGTATTTGCTCGCTTTTCCTTCTTTTGTGCCAGTTGTTCAATCGTCAATGTGAACTGATTGCAACCGGATCTTACTGGAAAGCTTATTCCATCATTGTTGGGGAAGAAGACCTCATTTATGTTCTCTTTATAACCCAGATCGTATGGATATACAAAGGGTTCTATGTTAACGTCCCTATCGCGGCGACATTTTGCCTTATATACTATCCAGTTTTCGATATCGGTACGATTACGGAGAAGCACCTTTACCTGCATTTGAAGTAGTTTTAGGCAAGCTATTGCCACACCGATGGCAATGGCAATGGCAAATACACTCGCAGAGGCACTGTAGAAGCTCAGTGTCACCGTAGCTAAGTGTTCATATCCATTTTTGATCAACCATTTCTTAGTAATGCCCCGAATAAGAGCGTACGCCAGAATCCAGGACGATTGAATAGCTCCAGATAAAAAGAACATCAGAAACAGGATAAAGTTAGCCTGGTTGTTCCATCCTATACAGTTGTTGATCCAAGGACAGTGGTGATCCATCTTGAGGACGCACCGGTCGCAGCGGCGACAGTGATGGGATCGAGGCGCCTTATAGCCCCTACATTTCTTGCAAAATTGTAGAAAATCCACGTCCCTTGGATTCTCCGGGCGCCAATTGCGGGGCAGATAGCCGGGCCCCGAAAAGAACGCCCGCATAAAGTTGTAGATTATGCCCAGCGTGTTGAACCAGATCAGGCCATAGTTTATCTTAGCCAATATGTTCGTCCTGGCTGGCCACCACATCGAATTCATCGTTAACGTTATGTGAAGGACGAAAAAAGTCATCAATAATACGGTGGGTGGGCCCCAGTTCAGGAACCGCCGTAGATCGCTGTTCACCTCTTTCATTTTTGATTTTATAATTATACGTATTTTTTTAAATTTTTATTTATTTTTTATTTCTAAATAATTCCAATTTACTTTTATTTTTGAATACTTTTTTCTTTCCAAATTTATTTATTTTTTTTTCAAATAATTTCAATTTACTGAATATCCGCTCGATTTAAGAGTCCGAATATGACTGAAATCTTTTGAGCCCGAATATCTAGAGTAGGAGTTTCCAAGCCTACTAGGCTCTTCCCAACCCAATCCCTGGCCTACTTGATTCCGGATAAATTAAAAGGCCCTGGCCACACAAAACCCGCGGCGTTGTGGGTAATTAAATAAAGCACAACTATTTAAAACAGCCATTTCACGATAATTTATAAAACTTATACCCAGGTATTGGCAAAAGGCAATGAGACCTGGTCTGGCAGAAGACCTGGCCCTGCATACGCACGTATGTGTCTGCTCTTAAGCCGCAAATGAAAAATATTTTAATCATAAAAAATGCAAATAAATTTAAAAACAATAAAAGTGCAAAATGCGGGTCATAAATAAAATGCAGCCTTAGTGATGCACGGTCGTCGGCGTTGGCATTGGCGTTGGGCGGATGGTAGCTTTTCCGAGTTGTTGGTGTTATTATTATTATTAAGAATTAATAGCAATATTTGCTGTTGCTCTGTGTGGCTTAAAAAATAAATCGAAAAAGTATCTATAACACCCTCCCACAAGGGTATGGGCGGCATGTTCCACAACAAAGCATCATGCGGATTCAATTGAATTTAAAATGTGCCATAAATTCAGTGCATTCAATATGCGAGATGCCTACAATCCGGGTGTGTGCGTGTGGACACAAAGAACGGCATTTTGGTATTATTTATGGGACTATATATATAACAATAATATTTTGGTAGCGCCAAAATTCTTTGGCAAACATTTACTAATGCCATTAATTGATGATAAATGTTTTGCCGCACGTAGACAAAACGTAATCGAAGCTGGGCAATAGAACGCACTTTCAAAGTGCACTGGGAGAAATAATATTGATTAAATTATGTTATTAAGAAAATTTAGATATAATTAATTAATAAAAGTATAAATTCAAAGATACGAATTTTTATCCTGGCACTTTCTGATGGCATCCACCTCCTACAACTCTCAGAACCCGCCTTAAGATTGCTAGTTGATTTTAGACTCACTATCCTATCTAAATAAAATCCTTTTTAAGCTTATCTTTATCATCATTTTATAAGCCAAACTTTATCAAAATAACTTTATACTATTTCTGTCTATGTAGCAAATACCAAAAATGGCCAAAAATAATCGCATTCACCCATAGCGGAATTCCGTTGGCTGGCTTTTTGTTTTGCATTTGGTTGTTGGCCTAAATAGTTTGTTTTTGGACCTCCAGCTGGTGCTTTGATTTTGTTTATGAAATAGTTGCGAGAGGGGCAGTTTGGGCCAATTACCCGCCTGCAGGGCCATAATGGTGGCCTGTCCGTTTGGCTCTTTTTCACTGCCCATGGCCGTGGCACCGTCCGGCTGAGTGCACACATGGTCGACCCTTTGGCCCGTAATGAGTCTCCGGACGGGGATTTGTGCGACTTGCAAGTCCCGTTAGCCAGCTAACTAGGCTAACAAGCTGTGCCATTTACCAACAAAAGCGACAATTGGCCCGAAGCCGAAGCAGAGGTGTAAACTAGCAAAGGTGCCAACGGAGCAAGAAAAAATGGCGTAAATAAAGTCAATTGGAATTTAAAATATATATCCTGAGATGCCCCGGGTGGAGCAGGTGGTAGAGGACCAACATACACGTATAGAGACTTGTAACCCCAGCGACTGGCAACCGAAAGCAATCTATTTTCCTCCGCAGATTAGATGGCAATAAAATTGATTGAAACATAATTGCAAATTGATACAATAGTGGAGGCGAGGCAGTCAAAGAAAATTGCCCGGAAATGCCAAGAGCGCCGAAAGCAATCTATATCTACCCCGATATCAATATCTATATCGAAAATTACTTCAAAGCTAGTCGGTCGTTATGTGCAGTTAGATGAACATCTAAGGGTATCTGTTACCAAGTGTATCCGTATCCAGCTTATGTATCTCTATCTCAAACTCGTCTTCAAGTGAATGGGTTAAATTTTATTTATACTCGGATTACCCAGTGCACTCAAATCGCTTCATTTACGCTTCAAGTGGCTTTAATGCCGTCGAGTGCATATATTTTGCAGTTTATCAGGGAAATTCATGTTGTGTTTTTTTTTTTTCCAACCATCCCGCTGATGAGTGGAAATTGTCAATGCCAAGAGTTTATTACGACGGTTTGCAACGAAAAGTGCATAGCCAAGGGGCCTCGCTTTGTATGGTGCAGAGTTCCGAGTATATCCACAGAAACTTTTTACACAAACTTATTTACTTAATTTGAAAATTAAATTCCGGCATTAAAACACATAAATGACACTTGAGCCCAGCCCGAGCTTGGCTGCTGCGGCTGTTTCTCAGTATGTTTGTTTTTCTTATCAAAATGCCTGCTGCTGGCAGAGTGCTGGCAAATAAGAGTCTATATGTATGTGTGGTATATCCCGCATACATATATATATATATCCCTTAAGACAAACAACGCGTACAAGGAACGAGATGCTGAAACCGAGGATCTCTGGGCTGCGAGCTGTGAGCTGCGAGCCCGGCCAAGTGCACGCTTAAAAGTCAAAAGTGCAGAAAAATGCATGGCACACACAAAGCGGAGAAAGTACAGGGGGCCTGAGACTGTAGCTGGGACTGGGGGCTGGATGGTGGGCCTGGGACTGTGAGGAAAGTAAAAAGGAGCAAAAGACGATGCTCCTGCCAAGACAAACAAGCCGAACAGCCAGCGAAGGAGGCATATAAATTGCGTTACTTGGAAGGATGCGAATGCGGATAACTGATGCGGATGCGGATACGGGTGGGTGGGTTGAGGAGTTGGCCCAGAGCTCATGGGTTAAGGCGGGCATGAAAAGGGGGTAAACGTTTTTGGTGTTTGACATACGACGTGCATTAGCAGCAAAGTCAAGGATTAGCGCCACTTGTTCTTAAGGGCCACCACCGCCAGCCAGCCAGCCATCCACCCATCCAGCCACCATGTTCGCTTTGTGGCATGAAATTTAAATACATTCCGACCATTAAAGTGACTGCGAATCAATTTCGCAGCAAACATGCGAACACGCACATACATACGCTGCCTGCCCCTCTCATGGGACAGGGGCGGGCTTAATGCGGCCAATTCAATTTGGCCAGTTCACGGGAGTCGCATAAAGGCCGACCCGCCGCCAGACACAAGGCTGTGGACACAAAATTTCGCATTTGCCATTTAAAGCCATGCCGCTTTAATGGGCCTGAACTTTTCAACTATCCCACAAAAAAAAAACCAGAAATAGATAGGACAACAAAAAACCAGAAAGGAATAAAGAAAGGCTGGCAGCAGGAAAAAAAATGTAGAATAGAGGAAAAGCGGAAAGACGTCAAGGAAATGCCAAAGCTATCGCAAACGCGTTTCGCAATTTTTGAAAGATGTGTTAAGTCAAAAAATATGCAAATTTCACGCACACAGCCATGAACGGGCGCACACGGCCGGGTAGAGTTAATACGCCCAACGGCAGCGGGCTCCACAGCTCCCAAACTCCCAGGACCCCCCAGGATTCCTTAGAAGCCCCGCAGGACCACCCATCCAAAGTCAGTAAGAGAAATACATATAGAGGTGAGTGAGTGCGAGTGTGTGTGTGTGCGGGCGCCGTACGTGTAATGCATACGAAAGTAGTGAAAATATCATCAATGCCAAAATATGAATATCTAAAAAGGATAACGAAAAATGGAGTCAAAGCCAACAAAAAAAAAAAACGGCATAAAAAAGGGGAAGCGCCAAGAACAGAGAGCCTGTTCCTGGGAAAAAGTGCAAATGTCAGTTTCCAAGTGCCATAACCCGGCTCAGTTCAACTCGGTCCATGACATTTGACAGAAAACTAGACAATTTCCAACTCCTCGGAGATGAAAGACAGGGTTTTTTTCTTGTTGTTATTATTCCTGGGCTACTGTTGTGCCGACATGTCCGGGTAATCAGTTTCCCGTAATTGCATCAACCTTTAAGCGCGAAAACTTCCGGAAAAAAGTTATAGGTAGCTGGGATATTATCTCGTTGATGGCAAATTCATGTGCCACAACTTTATTCGGAATTGTTATCGCGGAGTCGTGTGGAGCTTTTAAAAAACGCTCAGACAGCGTCTGCGATTTTGGCCCAGAGTCTGCCCAGATCCTGGAGATCCTGTTTGGCACCGACCCGCATAAATTTGCCCAGAGTCTGTTGTAAATTACATTTGAAGTAGCAACTTGCACATAAATCTTTAGTACCCGGGGTCAGGCCCCAGTGAGAAAATAATGCAAATACAAAAGCGGAGAAGGAGCGGTATTCCAAAATGGGATTATAAGCTACCTTATAAGGATATCTTAATTATAAGCTAATTTTTCATTAAGAAATATTTATTCTAAAAAATAATTTATTTTTAAGCAAGTCTAGGTCATTATTTTCTTTAATTAAAGGCTTTAATAACAACTTTAATATTTACTTTTGTGTTTTAATGAACTTAAATATTAAATCTTTAAAGTATCTAAAAAAAAATGGTAAGATAACTTCAAGTATCCAGTATCCAGTATCCATGCAAAAAGGACGCGACAAAAGTGTGTCACTCCCAATTGTCGCCCTTCGTCTGTCCGGGCTCTGAATCCGCCACAAGTATGTGTTCGTATCCTGTGCGCTGCTGTTTACATTTGTGTTTGTGAGTCCTGGCATCCGCCTTTCAGTCCGAGGAGGCGACCAACATGAATTACGTACGCCGCAAGTGAAGTAATGAGTACACAGCTGCAGCTTGAGGGACTTTTTGCAGGCAAACAAAAATACAAACAAATGGTATGACAAAAAAAATACAGCGAGTGCGGGACCGGAAACGGAAATAAATATTAAAGCTGCGAGCGGCGAACGGCGAGCGGCGACCGGCGAACAGCGGCCACAATAAATACAATATAAATATGCGATATTTTCAAAAGTCCGACTAATAAATAAGTCCTGCCAAGTGGCCGCCCATAAAGAAGCAAAAGGGAGCCAGAGCTCGTATTTTTCTATGGCGAGCCAATTGGATCGCGAGAGCTTGGACTCTGGCTGGCTGATAAACGACGCTAAGCAAATAATATAAATGCCAAGCAATTTATGTGGTGTAAAAGTTTATATTTGTATCCTGGCAGTCCATATCGATAAACAGTAGCAGAATAAAAATGCGAATTTCAAGACACTTTATGGCGTTATGAACGCAACTTAGACCATTCTGCATCAAATGAAATTTATATATTTTTTACGATGCCCTAGTTCCCATCATAGGTTCATTGTCCTTTTGCCTGTTGGCCTGAAAGGTATCACTACCTCTTGAGAAATTTTGTGCAAGCTCACGCATCTTGCCCTTTTGTAATTTGGGCATCAGAAGAAATACTTACAGCCATAAGATGGCCAGCTCGTTTTATGGCAAAATGGCTTTGTTTCGGGCCCTACCACACCGTCTGTTTACTGCTTGAATTATTGAAATTGACTGGCAACTGGCAACACGTCGTTGCCCAGGGGGAATGTCCTTTTCTGGCAGCAGGTGGTGGGAGCTATTGTGAAGGACAGGTGCACCAGGTGCGTTTCATCTGGCATGCAAAGCTAAATGAATTGCAAGTCAAAGTAGTTAAAAGTCCGACGGATAAGCAGATGGATAGACAAGCTGGCTGGCTGGCTGGCTGTATGGCTGACTAGCTAGCTGGCAGACAACAAAGCCAGAATGCAAACTCATTTAAATTGCTTAAGGACAGGCAAATCAAATTGGAAGACAGGCAAAGGACATGTACTGGAGCTAGCTGGCTGGCTGGCTTTTGCAAGTTTTTGCCATCCAAGCGCGCCACATGCTTAAGTAACTGTTGAGAGACACAAATAGCAATGGCAACTTGGCCAAATGGGGCATGCCACACACTAATGCACTCTCTCGTCGCCGCTCTGTTCAGTTCTGTTCTGCATACATGTTGCCTGTGGCAACGACATTGCAGCTTTGGCCATCGGAGCATGTCGAGCAACACCAATCTGGCCAAGGGAATGGAGGATGCCCTATTTCCAGCCCCAATCTCATCATCCTCGCCATCATCATCAGCATCATCCTCATCCTCGCCAGGAACGGAGGGAGCGTCTGCATTGTCGTCATCTTTTCAGAGTGCTTAAGGGCTGCATAAAAGCATTTATTATTAGATTTGATTCAATTTTCTATTCACTTACGTTATGAAAATGTGGCTGGCTCGCCGCCGTGTTTTCCCCTCCTGTTGGTCCTGCTGTATTATTTTTTTTTTTCGTCCTTTGCCGCCTTTGTTGCTTGGCGCTGCACTTAATTCAGAACGGTAAATAAAAATCAATGTTTTGCTTTTACTCGATCGAAGCGAAACGAGAGCAATCGCGTAATTTCATTTGCATAAAAGTCAATTGGATTTCGTGCCATGGAACAATTTCAATAATTGCAAACGCCTGCCATACATTCTGCAGAGCCACTAAGCCGGCCTAGGCTAGTCCTAGTCCTAGTTCCAGGATACCATACCAGCAGCCGTTGCCGCCGTTCTGTCGCCACCGCCCCATTTCGGCCATGGAAGTTTTTGGCCAGCCCGGACACATGGAGACCAAAAGCTAAAGGCGACATCCATAAACTGTAATCAAAAGCTATTATCTCGGCTCGGCTCGGCTTGGCCCGCTTCTGCTCCTTTTCTATAGTATGGTATGGATACCATCCTGTCCTGGCCACCACCCACTATTCCGGTCTAGTTTTTGGCAACATTTTTCTAAACCATAAATTTCAAAAGCAAATTCAATGGAATTCGGTTGCCAAAAATCAGGGCTTCCGCCGCCATCCGCTCTCGGGCCATGTTCAAAATTTAAAGAATTGACCAGAAATTTAGACCGACACGGGAACCGACAAGATGATGAATATTAAATAGTAGATTCCTGTCTAGTTTTTTGTTGTATAAATTATTGAACCCAAAGCATATTAAAATTGAAATTTTGCACGAAGTAAGCTGATTGCCGGCTGTCTATATTTATTTATTTAATTATTCTTTTTCGAATTTTTTTGTCAGGTATTTCGCTGGTAAATCCCTCGAGTGAAATTGTAAATTAATTTACGCGCAACAATTTCGATTTTAATAACTAGAAACATTGTCACTTAGTTTGCATATTTAATTATTATTATTTTTTGTGATGTAGCTTGTTTTTAGGGGGGGAATATTCAATATAGCTTAGCTGGAGTATTAAATTTTGATGCAACCTGGTGCCTGGTGTCTGGTGCCAGGGAAGCAATTATGAAATCAAGTTAAAGCCAGACCAGAGTCCTGGGTCATTGAATCATCATCGGACAGAAACTAATTTCGATACGGAAAGCACATAATTACATTTAACTAATGCCAATGCATGCAACGATAAATTGTCATGGGCCAGGCCTAAATAATTCATTACGCATTCTGCACGAGCAGCCAAATGACAAAAGCAGACTCCTCCGGCCCAGGACCTTTGAGATGTTAAGAATTATTACTAAGATTTTTGCCCAGACCGTGTGTGCATATATTAAGACATAAATATCAGTTACAGGCTTTCTTCAGGGCCCGTGGCCACATTGCAGTGTGACTTGCAAGGAGCGGGCGGGCGGACCAAGTAAGGATCCTGCCACCATCACCATTGCAATCACATTGAAGGGACGTGCGCATTTGCCAAAAATTACAGTTATTACTGCAGACAGGACACCCGACCACCGACCCCCGACTGCCGACTGCCGACACCCCCAGGACGCGATTGCGGCTGCATTGGAAAATCTAATTCAATTGCCAGGCGGCAAGGACATAAATCGTGCACTTTATTGCATCCGCAGTACGAAATGTTCACGCACACTACAATTGCCGCAAGGATGTGCGGCGACGGTATGTGGGCCGGCGATGGGAGCACTTTTGGCAAGATTTCTGTTTTAATGAGCTAACGTAGATTTAGTTTATTTAGGTGCCCGGGGAGGAGCAAGGCCCATCACTTTTTATTCATCCTGTTGGCAGTGCTGTCTTGGCCGCAACAAATAGCACTTTCGGCCACTTCCGGCGGTGAGTGGACTTTGCCGCTTCCTTCGCCCGATATTTGCATGCAACTCTTGATTTAATTCCCGGGTATTTGTGTTGCGAATTCCTTATTACAAACCCCAACCCCACCTTAAATACGGCGGCCCTAAATCCCCCAGCTGGCAGCTGAAAAAGGCTTTAACTGAGGCGCTTAGCCTAAGCCCGCGGACCTGGGGCCAAAACGAAGCGAAATATCATATCGCACACAATGCAGCCTCGCAATTAGACTTAAATGCATGCAGCCGTGCAAGGAGCAGTGCCCGGATCCACTACCTCCCCAGCCAGCATCCTCCCAGCTCTTAGAGAAACAATCCTCCCAGTCAGACCGAAAGGAAAAAAATATATACGAGTATGAGAAATGCGCCAACTGAACGTCGCGGCGGGGTAATTGAAAAGGAAAATGGAAAACATGCCGCGGGCCAGAGGCACTGAAACAAGAAATGAAAAGGTGAAATTGCGGAAGCTCGGCAACGAAGTCTGGGATACCCTTCAAAAAAGTCCCCCACTATACTTTCCATTCTCAAAAAATTTGAATTCTTGAAAAGAAGAGACTCGAAATAAACTAAGGCCCAGAACCCTTCGAGGGACCCCATCAAACCCGGAGCTTCTCAGTTAATAAAAGGTAATAACGAAAAAGTTGCCTCTTGTTTGTTTGTTTGCCTTTCAGCCGTTTTCTTCCGCTTGTTTCCTGAATCCGGCCAACCACTTGCGTCCCGTATCTTGAGCCCGAATGCAGGTCATTTGGCAATTAGGTCGTCGTAGTGCCCGCCGGCATTTCCTTTTAACAACCCATCTTCCAGCGGTATCCTCATCTACCTTAAAAAAAAATATACACAGAAGACAGTCATTTGATTTATTTCTTAAATTTGTAAACGCCCTCGATGGCTAATTAAATTCCGCCCAAAGAATCAAACAGAAATTCTGTAGACGGTAGACGGTGGCAAGTTGCCGGGTATTTAAGCAGTCAAGAGCCTGCCGCCAAAAGCAGCCACAATAATAACCAGAGAATGACACTGCCACTGCAACTGCAACGGCTGCAGCATCTGCAGCTTTTCTATTTACCACTTTTATCTTGGAGACTGCTGTCCGCCTAGTCGGTTACACAGAAAGAAAAAGTTTTGTGCTTTAAATATTGGAAGGCTACTATGTAGATAGCCTTTTTTTCAATAATAGAAAACTCCCTTTTTCCTACAGTGTCGGCATTCCTGTGGCTCCAAGTTTTTCACGCTGCTCAAGTGGCCAGCGCAGAGCGGCATCCTCGAGCATAATGAACACTTGACTCCTTTGGCTTTTGGCCGTCCTGCTGGCTGCTCCTGTCGCTGACAATGCCCAGTGCAAACATTTCACCGCAGGCTAAAACAAAGGACTGACAAAATGAAGCGAGCCAGTGCCGCGGCGGCGACTTCTCTCGGGTCCTTGAGGTTTCAAGTGTTCTTTTGAGGCGCAAAATGGGCAGGACTGGCAGGCTGGCTGGCTGGCAGGACGACATCCAAGCAGGACCCTGGCTATAAAGTTCCAATGCTCTCCAATTGACCCAAATAAGGAATGCAACGGCGTGAATGTGAATTCTTTATGTTCTCCAGCCGGCATTTGAAAATATTTGAGCGATGCTGATGCCAATGCTGACGGTTACCTGGCCTACCTGTTTGAAGTAGTCATTCCGTTGCCATCAACATAAGTTAATACAACTAAGAGCCCTCGCAGGGATCTGGATCGGCACGTCCTGGCCAACATCGCCAAGGCATGGCCATTCATTTGCCTATGTAAATTGTAGGGCCCTGCATAAATTACAAAATTAGTCAGAATACACGAATTTCGTGTCGTCATCTACGACCGTCCCGGTTGTATTTGGCTATAAGGCTACAGGACTACAAGGCTATCTGGCTAGCTACTGGCAGGGTGTATGTCTGGCACAAAAACTATTTCAATTTAAATTCTTATCGTATCGCAAACTAGGCAAATGAGACAGGAAATCTTGCCGGGGGCAATCTTTAAGAGGCATTTGCTACCTTGTTCCCAATGTCCTTGTTGCCTTGTATTCCATTGCTATTGGGCCGTAAGCCGCTTAGCTTTCACTATTGCCATGCCTAACTTTTAACGTTTCGACGCCTTAAAGATCCTTTGGCTTGGGGCTGAGGCTGAGTCTGATACAGAGACCGAGGGTTCCAGTTTTCATCCTGAAATGCTCCCCCACCCCACTCCCCTTACTTGGTAGCGTGGTATCACATATCTTACTTAACGTGCCTGCGAGACTTTTTTCATTAGGATAAGTCTATTTTATGCCAAACATCCGCCCCCCACAAAATACACAAGCACACACGTGGCACATGGCATGGCGCTTTGGAAGTTTTTTGGATCCGTTCTGGATTCTCGATTCTGGATTCTGGCTGACTTCCCTTTTGCCATAGTCCTTCGTCCTCTGCCTTTGCCTTTGCCAAAATGTTTATTTGGTTTCTCATGTTATTTATTTTATGGCACCTCTTGCCATACTTTATTTTTCTGCTATTTGGCTGCTCCAGCTACGGCTACAGCTGTGACGCCTGCTCCTTGCCTGCTCATCGATATAACAATATCCTTTTGATGTAATTTCCGCTTATGGCTTATTTTCACAATGGCAGGTGTAAAGGTAATCGCTGATTGTAAGTGCCTGCCAATGCCAAGCCGAGCCAGCCCAAGTCAGGATTTTATAAGCCACATAGTAGATGGTAGATGGTGTCTCCAAGGTTGGGTGATTGGGTGTTTGTTTGGCTTTTATGTCAATTCTCAATTATATTTCAATCATTTTTATTACATCTCCTAATGCCCAAAGAAGATTACTTGCCATCATAAATAAGTTATAAATTTAATTGGAAAAGCTATCTGCGCGCGTGAGTGTGTGTGATTGTCTGTTTTTTGAATCCCCATGTAGCTTTAGGGGCTATGAATAGGTGTCTATGTTTGGATATACACATTTAGGTACATATTTGTCTATCTGATATTATTTCTTCTCATTTCCGTCGCTTAATTAGTTGCTAAATTATTACCACTCGGGGCTGACACGGGCGCATCATCTCAAGTGACAGCCAATCGATGATACATACAACTGGCTGACTGTCTGGCTGGCTGGCTGGCTGTAACCAGCGTCGCACTTTATTGTTGCATATTTGATTTCAATTGATTTGCGACACGCGTGCCCTCTTGTGACACTCCTGACACGCGTGACACGCGACGAAAACAATGCCAATCATGGCTTGGGCTTGGATGTTCGGCAATTCGCGTTAATTTCCATGTGGAATACGGCCGCATAATTGCGGCACTCGTTACCCGGAAAATTGGCCCGGCAATGCGTATACGCAGTGTGGTTTCAATGGCAGGTGTGTGTGATTCGGTTTGTCTCTCTATAATTGTGAGGTTGTGTGATTGTTGTCCTTTTTGTGATTTTGAATTTAAGTTAATTCTTATTAAACTTTATAAATTAGTGCCCCAAATGCGAATAATAAATATTAACCAGAAACAAACGATATGTGAGCGACCATCTTTCTCATGCATATTCCACATACGCCCCGTTGCGACAGTTTTCATCTGCCCTGTACAAGGATAATCCCATAAGAATTCTTAATTAGCATATAAATTACTGACAGCCTGCCAGATGACCGTTTAACACTAGAACGCCGTCGAATGAGTTGATTTACGAAATAAAAAGGACTCTCCTCGGCGAACAGTCCAAGGTGAAACGAAAATGAAAAGAAAATCTCATTATTTACCAATAAATTTAAATCCATTCGCTTGAGCTGAGTTCCAAGAGTTCGTTTGGCATTCAGGTGTTAAGATATACGACAGCACGCATCGTGAGTTACGGATTCCCAGGAAGAAGGACTCCGGGTTACGGGTTAAGGGGCAGTGGTTCCGTATAAATATATATATACATATATATGTCTGTGGCGGGGCTTTTTTGGCACAGCTCGAACTCTCTCTTCGTTTCCAAGGTGCTGATTGCAATTACCTGTGTGTGACGACGACCCGTTACTCCGGCGGAGTCGCTTTTGCCGCATGTTTACGGCCGACCACATCAGCTCTGGCGGATGAGTGTGCGTTTGGGCAACCAAAGAGGGCATGAGGAGCCACGAGGAGGATGTGAGTGGAGAGTGGAGCAAGTGGAGCCTCCGGCAAAAGCAACAGGCAATAATGCCATAGCCATCACCCACTTGCCCAGTACTCCAACGGATCCGTATTCCGACCCCGTAAACGGACGCTGGCTGACGCCGACCCGGATACGGCCCGTACTCCGTTCCGATGAATTGCGTGACTGTGCAAGTGAAGCTGTGGATATAATAAAAATAATTAACAAGTGTTTGCGCTGCATGATGCGGAATTTCAGGCGCGGATAAGCGAGCATACGTGTGGCGTATAGGATGTGCCATATGGCATACAGAGGAGGTGCGATTCGAAAGGTAAATTGCGCACTGAATACAAAAAGGGAATTGCTTTAAGTGCCGCACAAAAAGTCTAATAACCAGAGGGCCCCGGGCTACAAAAACCAGAGAAATAAAAGGACCTCTACTGATCGGAATCCATACCGACTAAATTCCGATGGAGCCAGGGAGGAGGGGCAAGGGATCTGAAAATCTCTCGACAAATACTTTTGACAGCTCTGGATATTTGATGCTAAAAAACAACAGAACGTAAATTGAAAAGTTTTACACTTAATGCAGGTGTGAGTGAGTGTTCGTGTTAGTCGAAATGTGTGTATGAGGGTTTGTATTTTTTTGGGAAGCAGATGTATGTACATGTGTGCTATTGTGTTTGGTAACACCGCTTGAAGGCCCTGGAGCTGGAAATCAATTTGTGTGCATTTATTGAAAATTGAATTTCCAATGAGCAGCGACGCGTGCACACATGTTGCGCCTTCCCCGGCAGGATGGACTTTTATCCTTGAACTGATTGCTGAAATGGATATACTTTTGCCCAGGGTCAGTAGGGATTGTTTTCGATCTGCTGGCGCTCATTTAAGCCCTTCAAACTTTCCATCGGAACCATCAGAATATTTTATCTCTAAATGGAATTTTATTTATAAAAATATTTCTAAACATTAAGAGGTTTTTATTTTATTTAAAAAAAAAACAAGCATAAAGTCTGTCTAGGGTTTTTATTTTCCAGAAATGGTTTCTACTAAAGGAAGCTATCATTAGGCTCAAGAAAGAATGCTACAATATGTGATTTTTCAAAGGAAATGTCTAGAAAGGATAATAAGAAAACCTTTTTCTTACAGAAAAGACACAAAAAATGTTATTAAAAATTATTTTAAAACATAGAAATATTAACCCTTTCACATATCTCTCCAACTCTATATATCTTAATAAAAAAAGTCTTTCTTCAACATTTCTAAATTCTCTTCCAAATTGACTGCACTTGCTGACAAATTGCTTTAATCGGCTTAATTGATTTCGTATCCTGAATCGTTGTTATGGATTCCGCCTAACACTCGGCTTTGGCTCAACAACTAACCAAATGCTAACAGCAACAGCAACAGCAACAGAAACAATTGCAGATTGTGCTGCACTCACGAGCAGGCAATAAAAAGGGCAACCGACCAGAGAACGACAAGTTGTACTCTTGTTATTGTTGTTCTCGTCCTGGCAAAGAGTAAACTTGAAGGCGAAAAAAAAAAAACGGTTACTAGGTCAGTAACACTACTGCCAGAAACACACACATCTGCTGAAGGACCTCTCTTCAGGATATTTCGGCTTTGCAGACAAGTGCGTGTGCGCTCTGCTCTCTTTCGTTCTCTGGATGGCCGCCCTTTTTTAGTACATTGAGAGCACAGCATCCGAAGTTTCTCTGAAGAGAGAGCCATACGGTTTTGTAGCTTTGTCGCCCGGCAGGATACGACACTTCACCTGCCCCAGCATCCAGAGACGACTCAGTACTCGGTCGTGCCCGCGTCAAACAGGACGATTTCGGACGGATAGTGACAAGGATACCGTGGCTCTCTGGCGGCGGTTCACGGGAATCGGCAAATCGAAAAATCGGTAAATCGGAAGAATCAGGCAAACGAACCCAAGTCGGGCCAAGAACCGGATTCGGGCCAGAAAGGAAAACCGGACGGAGTCGGAGCCGCGGGTTTTTCGTCGCTTTCGGCATTAAGTGATAATAAAGTAGCGGCAATCATTTTTAAAATTGTGTGCCAGCTTATGCAAATGTAAAAGTCGCTTAAGAGCCAATTCTCAAGAAAGTGCCAACCGACGAGGCAAAAAAAAACGGCCCCAAAAAAGAGGGCCCAGAAAGAAAGTTAAGAAAGAAAAGCCGCAATTTAAGTGGGCTGTGTGTGACCAACAACAATTTACAAAAAAAAAAACAAAAAACCACAAAAAAAAAGTCTCAAGGAGCATAAGGAATTGTAAGCCGCAAATGAACAGCGACAAGCGACAGGCAGTTTGGCCCGCTTTCGTGTAAGTTGCCAAAATTTGTCTGCCATACAGCCATACTGCCAGATTGACAGACTGACTGAGTGACTAAGTGACTCACTGACTCACTGTGAGTGGCCCTGCCCGACTTTGGTATTGACGAGCATTAATATAAACAGCGGAATTTGTGCTCATTATTTGTGACTTTGGCTTTGGCTTTCGTTGGCATGGCCCTAAAAGTGTTTTTTTTTTTTGCCAATTCAAATTATCAATTATCGTGGCACTTGTCTCTGATTGCCAGGGACTCTTCAAAAATACCATTGAGACCGGGACCAGCAAAGCTAATTACTGAGAGGATAAATAAAGAACAAATATGATAAAGCCAGGTACCTGAATCGGGCCTCAATTAATGGAAAAATATAGATAGGTTTTTTCGGTGGATGCTTTGCTATTTCGGTATGACATTGGCATACTAATCACCTCATTGAAATGCAAATGAGCTGGCTTATATTATGGATTTTATCTGCGGCCTAATAATTTTCCTGTTACATTTTTATCTCGCCGTATCCGCTAAATACCTGGCATCGCTTTTTGTTTTCCAGTCAGGGCCGCACGTGCCCCGTCAACAAAGAAAGAAAAACATTGTTTGCCGCGGATTCGCTTTTGAAAGGCAAATTTTTTTTGTTATACTATATACTTTTTGTTGTGTGTGTGCTGTTGTTGTGGTTTTTTTTTTAAGAACGAAAGTAAGCCAGGCTTTGGAGATGCCTATCAGCTGGTGGCAAGCTGTAAATTACCAGGGGCACTGGCAAAGGTCAGTTTTCAGTATCTGGGAAGAGTCTGAGCAACGTGTTAACTTGCGAATGAATAGAGTGGAGGGCCAAAAAGTAATCAGCAAGTGGCTACAAAATAATTATTTAATTAACGGAAGTGCTTCCACAGACATCCACAATGCAACTCAGCCTCTCTCAGTTTCCCAGCGCCTTCGGGCCTTCGAGCCTGGTCCTCTGCTCTAAATGCCCATTCATTCGTCTCACTTATCTGGGTGTGCCTCTGCCAGGGTTAGTGCCTGTGTGAGTGTATATTTCGGCCGCTTTTTTGTTTGGCCTCTATAAACAAGCCAACTTGAAAACGGGGAAAAAGGAGGCAACGGAACGGGTCGCAACTTGGAGCCTTTTAAACGTCCGTGACGTTCAACTTTAGGCTTCTAATTTAAATTTAATTAAGTGGGATCATTCGTTTAATGGAAACTGGCCGGATCCGTTGTGGGGCCTTCGCACTTTTCCGTTAGTTTCGCCATCGTCATTATAACGAATAAAGTTCCAAGTGGCCGACTGGCCGAGTGGCCCAAGCTCCGGGCTTTGGGCTCCTGGCCACGGCTATATGAATATTAAGCGTCTGTTAACCTATTTTCTAAATGCGCTAAATAATCCCGTTCGCGCCGATGCCTTTTTGCTGATGACGGACGGAGTAAGCTCCCTCAGCTCCAGACCCGGATCCAGATCCGGGCACTGGACTCTGGCTGGGCTCTGGTTTTTATGGGGCTCGCTGAAATAGATACTGAACAGACTGCAACTTTTCACTCAAGTGGTTTTATGTAGATTGCCTCGGTCAATGTTTGCCTAATGAATGAATGGGGCCAGTCGTAAAGAAAGGGTTCCCATTTGCCGCCCGGGGGATTAGTTACTGTAACTGATATGATTAAAGAGTGGCTAAGCAGCAGGACAAACTTCAAAGGGGATTCAAGCCCGGAGGATGGAGGAGGAGGGAGCTACTGCCTCCTTTGATTTGAGATGACTGGTAATCGGCCTTAAAATCAACCATAAGCATAGGCACTGTAAGGGTTCTAATTAGTATTGAATTTAAAGCAAAGTTTCTTTGGAAAAACTAACTTTAAAAAAGTAGACTATTAACTTTAACTTAATGCTCTGATTTACTAAAAACTAATATCCTAAAAGCACTGTCTAAATATTAATAAAAACGCTTTATATTTAAACAATTTATTGTCAAAAGGATATTTATTAGGCAGCCTACGCAGAAAAATCCACAAAATATAAGCCATAAACGACACAGATTTATTAGCTTGATTTTCATATGAAATTTATGAAGTAATTTTAAAATTCCACGAAAAGATATTATATTAAATTAAACCTTTATCCTGCATCTCTTTTGACCATTTCTTTGTGATCCCCCAATACCATTTTTTTTTAGCAAATTTTTGATATTTATTTTTGGCGAGTTCCAAGAACCGATTCCATATAAAATGCGAATTATCAGATAGAACCCCTTACAGATTGGCCAGCTGTGGGTGCGGCGTACCTCAAATAAGCCGATTTAAAAACAATTTCAAAAATTAAACCGTCCTTAAAGCCCGCGGGAAATGCAAAAATGTTGAACGCAGGAATGCGGCCCCAAAAATAAAATGGCAATCCAAAAATAAACTTTGAATCGGCGTGCGTGTGGGTGGCGCGATTCTTCGAAAGGTTTCATCCGTTGGGCGATTGGAAAAAAAAGGACATTGAAAAAATTCCGAGGGAATGTGGTAGAGAGAGACATTTTCGAGGGGACAGCCAGACTGGCAGACTGGGAGACTGGGCGATTGGGCGACTGGCAAGCGGGCAGTCATTCAGTCAACCTGAGCTGTGCAATTTTAAATAATTAACAATAAAAAGCATAAAACAAAAACGTAAACAAAAATAAGGCTGGCAAAGGGAGCGCACAAAAACAACATGCATAAAGGACATTTAAAATAAGCGCAAAATCAGCACAAAAACAGCCAGCGAACCGAAAGGATAACGACTGGGGGATATGCTACAGTGACTACGGTACAAAGGGGAGGGGCCAGGTGGCAGGTAGAGTGGGCGTGGAACTGCACACGCGACAAAAGCAACAATAACGACACAAGCTGCTGGCACAGTGACACACTGACAACGCACCAAAAACAACAACAGCTCCGGGAAGCGCAGCCGTAGACATACACACCGCACCGCACCGCCACACCACACCACATGCCTGCATATAGACCAGGTGTACATATTTGCATACAGTTCAGTGGGCACACACACTCGCACTCGCACTTATACACTCTCGCATTCACTCAAAACACACACACGCACAAATGCGAGCCTCAGCGGAAAGTGAATGGAACGCGACAGTTGCCAAGTCGACTTCCATTGTGCCAGGTGCCAGCTTTCAGTTACCTGTTACCACACGGTGGAAAAATGGCTATAATTTGTAGACATATTTGAAAGGGTCTTGTAGGGTTTTTGGATTAAAATCAACAAGTAATACATTAAAAAAGAATACAGTATACTTCTGGTTCAAATTTAATGTTTTAACAAGAGGTTCTTAGCTTTAAGACCTTTTAGCTTAAAAATTTCTGATTTACAGGCTCTGCTACTAATTTAAATAAGGTCTTAGCTTTAATCTAAATTTTATTTCAAAAGATTGTCAACTTTTGACTAGTCTCTAGTGGGAAAAATAAAAATTTTCAGTGCTTTTATTCGAGCTGCCTTTGAAAAGGTGGCCCAGACACGTGCAGGCCAACGCGTGCCAGTCCAAAGTGCTTTGTGGGGGAGGTCTTTGGACACGAACAGGGTCTGGGCTTAAAAAATACACACTAACATAATTCGCCCCAATAAGCAGGAAACGTTTAATTAAGCAGACAAAGCCGAAAATTTAAGCGACTTACACGAACATTATTTGCATGATAAACTTAACAAAATCTGCTGAAAATCTTCATCTGATATATATTCAACATTCCACCCCCAAAAAATATAAAAAAACAAAACTGAAATACAGGCAACACAAATTATGCAAATGCTGCGCTAAGTGCAGCAAAATGCTCGCAATGCCAGCGACGACAAGCGAACCCGACACAGGCTCCACCAGCAGCAGCAGCAGCTCCAACAGAAAATAAGCGGAAAAGCGGAAAAAAGGCAGCAACAACCAAAGGGGCCAAAGGACCCCGGGAAAACCGAATAACAATAATAGCAAGAACAACAAAGAAGGCAGAGCCAACAACATTAGACGAAGAGGAGACCGGCAGCAATATCAACGGGCTGCAAAATGCGCTTTGGCTTAAAGTTGAGCTGCCTTTGGCCAAGCATTTTATTATGGCTAACGTGGAGTTTGAGCTGGAGGTGGAGGAGCGGGGGATTTTTAGTCAGCGCACAGCCATCATTAACCGAGAAAATCCCATTAGGTGAGTAACCGTAACCGTAAGCCCAATGCATCTGACAGGGACTCGACCTGCTCGGCTGCTCCGCCATCCTGCTTTCGCCATCCTGGTTTTGTCGTGGTCTTGCCAGGCACTTAGTTTCATTTTATAACCGCTCAGCTGCACACGCCCCAGCTGCAAATGACTTGAAATCCAGCCCCGAAACTATTTTATTTTCACAATTTCACAGAATATTAAGAATATGGTATTTCATTCGAACTCTCAGATCGCTTTCAGTTTCATTTATTTTATTCCCTGAATCGGTATTGGCCAGTGGCCACTTTGAAAACAGAAACGCCACGCTTATTAGCCGGCTGCCAAACGCCACTTAAAAATTGGCTCAAATGGCCCGCCAAAAATAACTACAAGAACAACCATAACAGAAGCTACAAAGTTAAAAAAAAGACTGTGTAAAAATTACAAGAGCAACAACACAAATAAAATTCGAGCAGAAAAGCAATTACAAAGTTTAAAGTGCCTTTGCTTTGAACTTAATTGACAATTTCGGCGAAGCAGCAGCCGACAGGGAGTCCCAAAAAAGTCAAAAAGAAAAAAATGCGAAACAAAATCGAAACTTTTACCCAGAAAGCACCGAAAGCACTAACGAAAATTTTACACATCTTTGCATATTGCCTCGACCTGTGGAACAGGTGCCATTTTCGAGCAGGGCACCGACGAGGTGCAGTCGGCCTTCAAGTACGCGATGCTCAACCACAACCTGAACGTCTCGTCCCGTCGCTTCGAGCTGCAGGCTTACGTGGACGTTATCAATACGGCGGATGCCTTCAAGCTCTCCCGACTGAGTGAGTATTTAATCCAACGCTCCATAGCAATTATTATTTTTCTACAATTTTTCTTACTATTTATGAGATGCAGTTTACTTTCTTGAATAATGTCAGATCCATTAACAATGCAAGTACTTCCAAGGATATCTCGTTATCTAGCAAAATCTATTAATTTATGCGCATTTTTATCAGATTCTTGGCTTAACCAAAATCTGGCTCCATTTCCACAAAAAAAGCTCTTAATTGCATAAAATTGCATAAATTTAATAGTGCTAATGGAAGCATCAAAATAAATCAGTTTCATCTAAAATAGAATGATTTTAATTAAGATAATAGCTGCATACTATTTATAAACTAAACAGTTTTAAAAAATATAATGAAAACAAATAAATAAAATAGTAAATAACATTTCGAAATCACTCTCCACAGTTTGCAACCAGTTCTCACGGGGCGTATACTCAATGCTGGGCGCCGTCTCGCCGGACTCCTTTGATACCCTACACTCGTACTCGAACACCTTCCAGATGCCCTTCGTAACGCCCTGGTTCCCCGAAAAGGTAAGCGCATTAAGGCATTAATAAATATTAAAGCAAAGTTTAGTGCCAAGGCTTCAAGGTCGTTTGCCTATTTAAATATGAAATATTAATCATACGCACTGTTGGCTTGCAAAATAAATTGGTAACCTTGAAACCTTGGGCCGTGAAAGTCCACTAAACAGCAGCTGAACAAAGTGGCAAATATTTATGACCCGACCAGGTACAAATCATTATAAATACTAGTGAGCTGGGACCAAGTGGGCGACCGACCAGCCAGCCACTTGTTTCTAATGATGTCCTGCCCCACCCGTGTCGGATGGCCGTGTGCGTGCGCTTTAAAAATTTATAACACACTTTTGGCCTCGTTTAGGCCGGGTATGCCTATAAATCAACCAGGCAAATGCCCAAAACGAGCCCAAAACGAGAACAGCACCAGGATCCCAACAACAATGAGCACTCAATAATGATTCATGTTTACTAACTCGCCATGCCCTTGTCCTTTCTCTCTTTTATTCTACCGCTCGGTGAATGTGAATGTGAATGTGGACGCTGCTGCTGCTACTTTCCATAATTTTCGCGTTTTAGGTGCTTACACCATCGTCTGGCTTCCTCGACTTTGCCCTCAGCATGCGCCCGGATTATCATCAGGCCATCATTGATACAATACAGTTTTATGGATGGCGAAAAATAATTTATCTCTACGATTCCCACGATGGTGAGTACAACCAGCATGCATACAAGAATATATATATCTATATGGAGTCTATGGGGACGGGGCGTGTAAAGAGGATAACGAGGATGCGGAATCGAAAGGAGCAGAAAAGAGTCAATAAGCATTTTTCCGCTTTCGTTTCTCGCAACCTCATCTATGCAAACTCTATCACAGATGCACTTGGGAAAATGGTTTTTAAAATGAGATTTAAGAAAAGGGTTTTAGAGAACTACCTTTTAGATTAAATATTTGTTTCAAAGGCTTTATAAATATATATATAATTAAATTGGATATCCCTGTCATTTAATTTTAAACCCTAGCTTTTAATCCAAGTGTAGCTATACTCTATTGAGTGTGACCCCTTTGTAATTCCCCTTTCCACTCTCTAGCGTAAATTTGCTTTGTTATAAGTTTCTGCAAGCATTTTCCATTTACCGACTGCATAAATAAAGTTTAATGACACAGCCGTCTGCAGTGAGCAGCTCCTCTCGGCTCCGTTCCTTGCCATTGGCAGTCGGACAATTGGTTTATGTGGCCACAGGACACCGGACAGATGGATAGTCCGGGGCCCGGACGGAGGGGCCCAGTGTCTGGCGTTTGCATTATTATTATTAATGAATGCCACGTGAAAATCTTTCTGCGGTCGCCGACAGCACTCAATCAATTCGAGCGACAAGCCAGCCGACAGAGGCAGTGCTTCATGTCCTCGTTTGTTAATCTCCTCCACATAAATCCTCATCCCCTTCCGGGCTAACCATCGCTTGCTTTAAGCCGTGCCAACTGCTTAGTGGCACTCAATCAATTCAAGGCATAAGTAATAATTTTGTGGCTTCTTGTTCTCGGCCTAATGGCCACACGCAAATAAATTGGGATGCTCTCCGTATGGCATTCAGGAGATACTGCCAATTAATAGAAGGCACAAGTCTCTTTATCTTTCCGTCGGTTAGGGTATTTGTTCTCTGGCCCTAAACTACTAGACCGTTTTTCATTTTTCCACAATTCTTTTTCGCCTACTTGGTTTATGACCGTGTTTACATGGCAGCCGGGATGGCAACTTCTGGCACGTAGTCCCTTTTGCCAGTTAAGCGGCCATTGTTTTTCGGCCAGGACTCTGGATCTCGCTGGCTGGCAACTGTTTTGTCGTGGCATGGCTTCCTCGTTTGTTTATTCGACGCGCCAACGAGTTTATTACAATGAAATGGGAAAAACATTTTGCGCCTTGAGCCCAAGATACCAAGCCGAAGCCCAGAGAAAAAAAATGTATAAATATGGAAGGGGAAAAAAAATAACTATTTATGGTCAATGGCCGGCTTCAGATATGATTTTTGGAGTGGCGTGTAGAACAAGCCGACAATCACAACAGAAACAACAATCGATGCAAACACAAACAATATTTCGTTATGGGTTCTTTCGCCTCTCCCTGGCTTATAAGTTTATTCTCGCTCCTATTTACGACTTGGCCAAGAAATTGGCTTACACACATTTTCCTTTTAGCTGTGAAATTATTGTATTTGCTTTCAGAGAGACTCTCCTCCGAGAGTCCTTGCCAGTTGTTTTGCTTTGTTGTTGCCCCGCCCGAAAATTCCAATACGTGCCATGCCCCCGGGCCGTGCCACATTATATTTTTGTTGCAACAGTCTATGTGCGTGGCAGTGTGTGTGATATTGTTCACTAAAAAACACTTGTGCCGCCCGCGGCTATTGGATTTCCCAGACAAGGATGGCAGGACATCCCACACAGGTCATCAAATAAATCCGCGAGTGAATTCTAGCGCCGAACATTTAGGGATTAGGTCTTTAAGCGTTTAATTTTGATACAAAAATAAAATAGCAACTGAAATATGCAAAAAGCATTTAGTTTAGTTGCATCAATAGAACTAATTGATAAGGATTTTTGGGATTTTTTCAGGGCATAAATTAATTGATTTCAATTTGAAAACAAAAGCTTAACAACTACTGTTTAAAAAGTGTATTTGATTTGAAAAAAATGGTACTTAAATATTTACAAAGAAATTAAAAGAGATTAGAGGGTTAAATAAATAAGTAGAAGGTCTATTTTAGATAGGCTCTATAATCTTCAAGGCTGATTAGTTACAGTTGGAGAAGTACAAACCCAATGATATTTCACACGTATGATTGAAATTGAAAAGGCAGTTCACAAAAATTGAGGCAAGCAATGTGCCAAGCAAGCTAAAATAACTTTATTCCATATGGGAGCGGAAGAGGACAGGGCAAGGATGGGCCAGATTGGGGCCAGGACCACAACTTGACATGCTAACTGCTCGGAGCAGCTGTCCCGCATCCAGTCATCGACGCCAGCCAGCCACGTCAAATGAGCCGTATAAGCAAATTTGCCTCAGACATCTCGTGGCGAAAGCAGTGCCAATGAATTGCAAAGTATTTGCACGTACGAGACACAAGAACAAATGACATGTACATGCAGAAGTGACAGGTGGCGGTGCTCGGCTAGCCGGATTCCAGCTAGAATCCGAGATTCGCCAGGACGCTTCATAAAGCGTTTGGTAGGCCAAATGCCAATTTATTGCGTGATGGCCGTAAGTTGTTGCCGCCATCTCCCAGGCTGGCACGTTGGCATCGATATTTCGGTATGAAAAGGCATACAATCAACAGTCTGCAATGAAAGTAAATGTCTTACTTACACATAAGCGTATCTATATATAAATGAATATATATGTATGAGGGTCCATGGGTATGTGGAGGAGCACCTCGTGTGTTTGCCACGAAAATGAAGAAGGAATCTGGTTATAAAGAAGAGAAAGACACCGTGGTGTCGGTGTAGGCGTGGTCGGTAGCCTTGCCGTGTTAACAGCACATTGACTTGCCGTGAAATGAAATTTATTACTCAGGACCGAGTGAGAAAAAAGGAATAAACATGCCACACAGAACACACAGATACAGGAACAAAGATACACAGATACAGATACCAGACACCAGATACAAGATACAGGACGGTGCGTGAGATTCGTCGCCGGGTTAAGGACGTGTGAAAATATGCTGGGTCATGCTGCAATGAATACGTCAGCATTTCGGTCGAGTGACCAAAACTGCCAGCCTCCCCAATATTGTTTATTAAAGACATGTCTTCAGGTATTAAAGATGAACCTCCCGACTAATCAATGCGACCCGAAGGAGCCCTAACTGTGGAATTATGCAAATGGTTTTGCTTATAAATGAAAGACTTGATTGTCTTTTGGCCCGATTCCGAAACCCATCGCAGGCCATCAAATATGTATCTCCAATAGCGATTCAACGTTCGATATGAGTGCTTTGTGTGGATATAAAAATCTGAAACGAATCTCGGATAGAGTGAGCATCATGAATAATAAGCGAGCGCTGATTGTTCACGGCTAGAGAGAGAAATGCTACATAATTTAAATGGCAAAGGAATTTGCATAAACTGCGTCAAATGGCAGCGCAAATTGCGTTAAGACAAGACAACTGGGTAGAAGTCCTTGGCCAGGACTCTGGTCTCTGGCCTCTTCACGCTCTACTGTTTTGTGACTGTTACGGCTGACTGCCATTAATTTAACCATTATGGGGTTTACTGCGCTTTCACTTTCATGTTATTTGATACTTTTAATGCCAGTCGGCATCCCGCCTCCCGTTTCTCTCCATTCGAGGCCATTGAAAACATATGCGCAAAGCCTTTGAGCTTGTCAGCATAATTTTCCCCAGTAAACCAAGCTACCACCAGTAACCAGCTACCATCTAGCAAGGCAGGAGGCATCCAGAAGGCCGTCGACGACGCAGTTTGTAAGTAATTAAACCGGCAAAAGTTTTTGATAGCACAACAGCCAGAACACGGCCTGTCCAAGGATGTAAAAAAGCGTTACAAGCTGCTAAATTGGGGCGTGGCACTTAAAGTCCTGTGTATCCTAATTAGGGCCAGTACGTCAAGTTGAATCCAGTTAATGCATAAATTATGAAATATTTGGATTTATATTCAATCGGAGCAGGCTCAACGAGGAAATGAAAAGTGGCTGGCATCAGGAAATACATATACATACATAGCTATTCTGGGAAACTTTCTCCATAATAATTAGGTTTTGTTTATCTGCCATTCGGCCACAACGCCTCTGTCAGTCAACTTTCTCCATAAAATATACGTAGGGATATGTCTTACTTGTCCGCCGCCGTGTGCGATGTCCACAATCCGTATCTATTACTATATCTCTAGCCGGGAGTATCTGTGTATCTTTGCATCTGTTTAGGGGTGCTGGTGGCAGGAAAACTTCATTTCCGCAAAACTAACTTTTGTTTAACATAACAAATTGTCTTGTTTGCTTTTTGCATTAAAGGGAAAAGTGTGGTGTGGTGGGTGGCAGAAGGCAGGTGGCAAGAGGCGTGGCTATTGTGGCTGACAGATTTGCATAAAGTCATAGGACAGATAATAGCCAGATAGGACTCTACATGACTGTGTAATCTTTGTCTTCTGGCCTTCAAATACAATTCCAATTGGTATTTCGAGATTGAGTTCTGGCTAACAACAAATTGAATTTGGCCCAGAAGGGCAGTGGCCAAAAAATAAATATAATTGTAAATTAAATTCGTTACATAAACGAAAATGAAAGAGCTCCGGCCGCAGATCAAGGGGGAAAAAAAAGTAAAAACAATAAAAATCAACGGAAATACACAACCGCACTCACTCGCATGAGATACGAGTGTGCGGATGCGGATTGCGATTCGGATTTTGGGAATCCGGGGGAGAGACCCCAATTTCAGGCCATAAAGTCGGAACCGGGGGGAGGGGGTGGAGTGTTCGGAGGTAATGGGGAGTGGGTGGAGATGGGAAACTCGAATTATATACGGGGTGAGCCACAAACATGTTTGGATATCAAAAATGAAATAAAACAAAATCCTCGTCCGCAACAGCATGCTCTTCAATTACACTTTCGATTTTCCGATTCATACACATAGATACACACACACACACACTCAGGCACACACCAAATCCAAGCGGCAAATCTCAAATCGAAAAAAAGAAGCCGAAAAAAACGCAAAAATCAAATCCAAACGCAAGCCAAGCGAATAGAAGTGGAAATGGCAAAACGAGGGGTATGGCAGGGGCAGGAGCATGGGTGGGGGCAGGATCAGGAGCCGGGGGATGGGTAAAGGAAGTGCCAGCAAATGAAATTGTATAAAAGGCAAGGCAGAAAATTTATTGCACAACGAGCAGAGCAGAGCAGAGCGCAGAAAAAAATGGCCGCTCACTCATCCACACATACACGCATTCACACTCACACACACACTTGCACGCACACACAGACAGAAAGAGAGAAAAAAGAAAGTCCTGTATTATGCAAGGCAATTTGATACCCAAAACAAAGAAATATTCCATTTGTTTAAGAATTGAAAATCAAAGAGAAAATCGGCTATTTCAATTTTTTTATTGACTAGATTTTGTTTCAAATTCTTTACAAAATAAAATGGAATTTTAAAACTAAAAATACTAATATTTGTTAATAATATAAATAGAAAAGGAATAGAAAAATAAAGTTGAGAGAACTTTTAGTTAAACCCAGACATCTAAATATTTTTATTTGGATCAAAACCTAAAACTTAACAAACAAAAGTAACTCAAATCCTTATTAAATCCTTGTCATATTTTATAAAAGATATAAAATCTTAAATGTCCTAATCTCTCTAATCTCCCTAATCTTTTATCTGCAACCCATCTACCCTGTAATACCCTATATTCGAACTACATAAGAATCCCAACCCGACATAGTGAAAATCAAAGCAACAACAAATTGGAAATGTATTGAGAACGATCTGGCCGTGCGTAGCTGTAGGCGTGGCCCCACCAACACAACCAAATACAAGTACAAATACAAATACAAATACACCGACACAAAAAAAGGAGCAAAAACAAGAAGAAGAATGTCTAAATCAAAATCCAGCAGAAGCCAGAAGCAAAAAGCAAATCCCATTTTATCCGCAAACATAAATTGAAGGCGCATTGGAGTTGCACCGCCATGTCTCATGCGACATCCAGTTGAGATTTTTCCTGCCATTCGAGTTCGCTTTTCCATCTTTTCCTTTGGCTCGCCTCGGTTCCTTTTCCTCAGTTTTCCTTTGGCCTTTCTTTGTTTGCTGCGTAGCTGTAATACAAATCATCTGTCTGTCTGTCGTCCTGTCGCTCGGTCGTTCGGTGGCTTGGTCGGTGGATCCTGTGTACGTATCCCTTATCCTTTGCCACATCTCACTCTACTACCATTTTGTCCCTGGCGCATTGAATCGTTGAGTTCTGACTCGCAAAGTTCTGACTGAGGCAAGTCCTTCGAGACAAGGATCAACGGCCAGAGTCCGAGGGGAGTGGGTTACGCAGAAGGAAGACTGATAGCCGGAGGAGCCGGGCTCGGCTTAAGTGCAAATGAAAGCTGCATGGGGGAGGCGGCAGTTAGTTGCAGCCATAACTCAATAAGCACAAATGCAAATTACGACAGCCGAGGAATGGGATCGGAATCTCGGCCGCATATCACAACAGCAGGACAGCTGTAGGCCGGGGATAAAGGATAACGACGATGGCCCTGCCAAGTGGTCCAAAACTTGGCCTTGCCCCGGGCCAGGCGCTGGCATTGCCAACATACTGCCTTCTGCATTTGGCCTGGTTTCTCGCACCCCGTTTGTGTATCTTGGTATCTGCCAGATATGCAGTGGCAGGCACGCATCCTTGTATCCGTTTTCGGTAAATTTCAAATTGAAACTGATTTTGCTCCTTTGGCTTTTGTTTGTGTTAGGGGTCGGTATGGTTAGGTAGGTTAGATAGGGGGTGGCCAATGGGCGTGAGTGGCCTATTTTTAAACAAAGCAAATGCCCAAGTGTCAGGCGACACAAAAAACAAAAGCGTTCTCCAAAAGGAATTATAAGGACTGAAGCAAAAAGTAATCCTTAAATGTCTTGAACTCTTTCCAAAGGTGTTTTCAAAGTTCTATGGAAATTCAAGATTCAACCAGATAATGGCTTCAGCTGATTAGCAGCGATTTCCATAATATAAGGCGCTTATTTCCGAAAATAATTCAATTCACTTCAAATGGGCTTTGCGAATAAGCAGATTTTGGCGTGAATAACGCTGTGATTTCGATTTTTGGTCGGGTGTACGGGCGTAACCCCTTGTCTCGATTTCACCCTCCCAGGATACTCTCTGTATATGTGTGTGGGGAGATGGAGGGAAGAGTTGCAAATGCTCGTCTTGTTGATAAGGGATTGGGACCCGGAATTGGCGCTAGAAGGGGGTGAGAGGCCCAAGGGCAATGGGGATTATTCCCTTCCAGTGGCTAACGACTCGCAAAACTGTTGATGGTTGTAATTTGTGTGCCCCTGCTAATGCATATGTATGTGTGGCCATATGGCAACTGTGTGTGTGTGGGAGGGGGGTGTGTAAATTTACCCAAAGGCCAGTTAATTAACAGGATCACACTTACTATTCCGCAGGTCTGCTACGCCTGCAGCAAATCTACCAGGGCCTGAAGCCCGGCAACGAGTCCTTCCAAGTGGAGCTGGTCAAGCGCATCTCCAACGTCAGCATGGCCATCGAGTTCCTGCACACTCTGGAGCAAATCGGCCGCTACGATAACAAGCACATCGTCCTGGACTGCCCCACGGAAATGGCCAAGCAAATACTAATCCAGCATGTTCGCGATTTGCGCCTGGGCCGGCGCACCTATCACTATTTGCTGAGCGGTCTGGTAAGTGTTGCTATTCCACCACAACCTCCACCTGCCACCAAATACCAAATCTAAGCAGCACCTGGCCCTGGGACTCCTCTGTTCCGCAGAGAGTCTGTACCCCATCATTGTAAAAGCCTTCCGTATTGTCCGCCATTGCAGGTCATGGACGATCGCTGGGAAAGCGAAATAATCGAATTCGGGGCCATTAACATCACGGGCTTTCGCATCGTGGACACCAACCGGCGGCTGGTGCGCGAGTTCTACGACAGCTGGAAGCGACTGGATCCCCAGATGAGCGTGGGAGCTGGTCGTGAATCGATCTCGGTAAGAGGCCATTCTCTATGCGTCGGAATGCGAATGCCGGAATCCCAAAACGAGGCCAACACACACTAGTTGTGCCACTAGTTTGGCAGTTAAATATTTGCAAGGATTTAATGTTTACCGGGGGACAGAGCACGGCACATAGCACAGTGAACAGGACATAGAACGCAGGACATTGGGCATGAGACATAGGACACGGGGCGGGGGACATTGAAAAGGAGACAGGACACTGCAAAAGACTAGAGTATAGTATAGTTTGCGGCGCTTTGTCGCTGCTTTGCGCTCTGTTTGCCCCAGTGTTTGTGTTTGTATTTGTGTTTGTGTTGTGTGTAGTCAAATACTCGTATACGGACTCGTCCAAGGATTCGTCCCAGCGACAGATTTCAGATTTCACTTTTAGCCAGCGGCCAGGAGACGGATGGCTATCGCACAACTTGCAGTCAAAGGCACATGTGTCCTTGTCGCTGCTGCTCCGTTCCTCGTTGTCCTTGTCATTGTGGCTGCGACATGGACATTTACACTTTGGACAAAAATAAATAGTTTTAAAGGACCTGACAAGCCCAGTTTTGTTAAAAGATAGGATAGTTATGTTAGATGAGTAATTGGAAATAATCAACTAGAGTTTATAGAGGCGAGTTAAGATAATGTAAATAAAATATTTGATTCAAAAAAGCTAATATATATTTAAAAAAAGATTAAAATTCTACTAAATTAGTTGATTTATTTTTTAAAATTATTTTTCTAACCGTGTAAACTAGACAGCTATGCGAAAACGCAAGTTGGTTTAGTTTGCGCTTGCTGGCTGTTTATATTTGTATTTCCTTGGCATTATCCTTGTTGACAAAGATTTCACTTTGTGGCGCTTAAATGTTAGTTGAATTCAACAGCAGGACGACAGTCCTCTCCGGTCCGGTCTCATTCCGTCCGTATTTGGTCCGTTCCGGTCCGGCTTCTGGAGCGCTGCCATTGCTCTCTTTGGCAGCGTTTGTTTGTTTATTTGGCTTGTGTGTAAGTGTGGGAGTGTTACAGGACTGCAAAAGGACTCAGGTCGGAGCAAGAGGAAATTCACATTAAAGTCTCTGTGCGGCATTCTGTTTACCCAACTGCCAGTAGGCCAGTTTAGTAACTCGCTCAGCTTAACTCTTAAATATTAAATCAAAGTTTCCTTTTTTTTGTACCCACTCCTTTGTGCGGTTTAATGTGCGACACGTTTTGTGGCCGAATCCCCGCTGGGTTTTCGGCTAGCTTAGCCCCTCATCCGCCCGGCCACACCTGTCCTGAAAGGGCCTCATAAATAAGGCCAAAGACAACCAACCCCCGGGGGGCAATGGCTGAGAAAATTGTGAATAACAGCGTGTAATGCACTCATTAAATCCCGGCTGGCTCTGGGAGGCCACAAGCTTGAGGAAATGTGTGATAGTTATTTACACATTACTGATTAGTCATCGCGATTGGGGGTTAATCCTACAGAGAATGAAGACTCCCAATAATTCCCTTTTGTAACCTCGTTTTTCAGGCACAGGCGGCGCTCATGTACGATGCGGTCTTCGTCCTGGTGGAGGCCTTCAATAAAATCCTGCGCAAGAAGCCGGACCAGTTTCGGAACAATGTACAACGCCGCAGCCAAAATTTGATGGTTGCCCAGGCAGCTGCCTCCACGTCCATGGACGGCTACAACTACAATGCCAGCGGCGGAAACGGCGGTACTTCCACGAGTGGCGGTGGCAGCTATGCCGGCGGTGATTCCGGCGGATCCGGTGGCGCCTCCCGGGCTCTAGACTGCAATACGGCCAAGGGCTGGGTGAATGCCTGGGAGCACGGCGATAAAATATCGCGCTATTTGAGAAAGGTGAGGTCTGGACTAGAACTAGAGCCGCGCCGTGGCGGTAGTCATGTTCCCGATGATGACGCGGACACAGCATCGACATCGATATAGCTGCCAGTCGGGGCAAACTGACAAAGCAATTAAACACCCACCCACCCATCTACCTATCCACCCATCCAGCCAGCCACCCATTCACCCACACAATGTGCCTGTTTTATCGTCCAATCTCCACTCTATATCTCCCTTTTGCTCCGCAGGTGGAAATCGAGGGCCTAACCGGGGACATCAAATTCAACGATGACGGCAGACGCGTCAATTACACGCTGCACGTTGTCGAGATGACAGTAAACAGCGCCATGGTATGTGTCTACATCGACCTGTATGTATGTATGTGGGTGTTTGTCTAATGGTCCGGACCAGGTGAAGCCACCCGGGAAAAAGTTAAAGCCGCACTGAAGCTTTACAATGCAACTCCCACCATCTTTTTGGAGAGTTTTCAAAGGTTCATGTTCTCGAGTTTGCTTAAGAATTTTAAAGACTTTTCAAATTGGCTTTAAGCTTCATGGCGAATAATCTTAAAAATTTCTTTCAAGAAAAGAGCTAATAATACTTAATAATCATCTTAGATAGATAACTCAAAGTGTGAACTTGAAAACCAATTCAGAGTTAGGCAAATATCGATTTAGCCCGAGTCCACCTTGGGGAATCAAGTGTCGATGGCTGCATTATTTATGGCCCGACCGCCTCAGTAATTTATAATCTTTTGGGAATTTTCTTTTCTGACATCCTGAAAAACCCACGTATCTCACAGGTCAAGGTGGCCGAGTGGAATGACGATGCCGGACTGCAGCCCCTGAATGCCAAATACGTTCGTCTGCGTCCGCATGTGGAGTTCGAGAAGAACCGCACCTACATAGTGACCACCGTTTTGGAAGAGCCCTACATCATGCTGAAGAAGGCGGTTTTCGGTGAGAAGCTGCATGGCAACGAACGCTTCGAGGGATACTGCAAGGATCTGGCAGATCTCCTGGCCAAGGAGCTTGGCATTAACTGTAAGTGTAATTTCGAAATGGGTAGGGAAGCGTTGCTTAATCGGGCGTATTTGTCCCTGCTTCAAAATTTATAGTTCGAGGCACTTGAAAAAACATTTCTTAAAATTTTGGGGCTAAGTTAAAGTTTTCTTAGATTTCTTTTGGTATTTTATGCTTTATCAGTTTAAAAATAATTTAAATTCATTATTATAAATATATCTATATCTCTGACTTTATTTTCTCTGTGTGTATTTCAATTTCAGATGAACTGCGCCCGGTCAAGGATGGCAATTACGGATCGGAGAAGTCCACCGAACACGGCGGTTGGGACGGCATGGTGGGGGAGCTGGTGCGCAAGGTGAGTCCTCTGGCAGGATGCCTCGATTCCCCAAAACTGACTCTGAACTCCTTCGTCCTTCGCCTGCAGGAAGCGGATATTGCGATTTCCCCCCTGACGATTACCGCCGAACGCGAACGTGTCATCGACTTTAGCAAGCCGTTCATGTCGCTGGGCATCTCCATCATGATTAAGAAGCCAGTGAAGCAGACGCCCGGCGTGTTCAGCTTCATGAATCCTTTATCGCAGGAAATTTGGGTGCGTATATGTTGGTAGTTTGCCCCATGCCCCTTTATCCCGGACCCCATGTCCTTTTTGGCTCCTGCACTTTACCTTATTGGCGCTCACCGAAGCGGTGCAGCTTGGCAACTCCAAGGACCCTAGCGCCCTCCAAGAGCTGGCAGCATTTTAATCAAGATTCTTGTGCGACTATTGAGTCCTAGACTCGCATATGTACATTGCCAGTTGGCATTGCTTCCCAAAATTTCTAATTATTTCCCGTCCTATGGTAGCCTTTGACGACCAAACACACAGAAAGCAATGTGTTTATTTTCAGTTTGGTAACGAGTCAAAATGTTGCAAAAATCGCGCTGCATACAAATGAGTAAAGTTTTTAAACAATTTCTTCATTTCGCCTCCGCTTGCTTGGTAATTTTAACGCTCGCCAAATTTTTCGCTTTTCCCTATTTTTTATTATTTCCAGAGAAGCTGTTTTATTTTTTGTTTTTTTTTGGCTCGAACTACTTCGCCTTCGAGGCGAATGCTAGTCCGCTCCGGGAAAGTTTGCGGCAAAGTTTCGACTTGTATATTTATTTCTTCTGGTTTCGGCTTCAACTTGGCACCACGTAAGCTCCCAAAGTTTAATAGAGTAAACGACAAAGTTTTTTGTGCTTGTGCCTGCCAGCCTCTGTGTTTGCCACTGTTTGCCTTTTTCTTTTACTTTATTTTAGTACATTGCGCGCATAAACAGCGGCGATGTGGAGTGCCTGTCCAGGACATGGCCGAAAAATTACGTGGCCGTCGAGCTTTAAATTTCACGCTAGTGGCAAGTAGCTGGCTGGCTAGATGGCTGGCTGGTGGCAAGTCCGAAGTTTGCAGCTCGAGGCTTGTTTAAATAATGGCAGCCCATCAAATTTGTATGAGCGTTTAGTTGATGTTTATGTTGCATGGGTCCTCCGACCAGGCGCCTGGGTATCCTTTATCCTTCTGCCATGTCGGGTAGTTGGGGCTCTTGGGGTAGACAATTAAACAAATTAGATGGGCACCCTCGCGTCCCGCTACTAATGCGCTGTAAATGCGAAAAATTATGACGACAGTGACTGTAAAATTTACGCACAATAAAAAATTCATAAAAATGAAAAAAAGGGGCACAGTCAGTCGACGGCGAGCACGAGTCGCTGAGCATCCGAATCTGGAAAAGTCAAAGAGTGTTGACAGCAGCGACAAAAGCAAAATTAAATGCTAATAAAAGTCGGCGAGCAGCGCGCCAAAGTGAAAGCTAATGCGTAATTTGACATGAGCTAAAAAATTACAAATGCAAATTAGTTTCCAGGGGTTGGAGTTCGCCGTGGGTCCAAGGGTACAACCGAAAGTGTAAGAGGCAAGGCCAAAAGCAAAAGCCAAGGCGCAAAGTTAACAAGCTAATAAAAAAGTCTTTTACAAAAAATTTATCATAAATTAAATGAAGCATTTTAGCTGCACACACACACACACACATTACAGGGAGAGCTCAAAAGCAACAGCAACAAAGCGGGAAATCCTTCTTAGAAGAGCCAGTGTGTGGGTGCGAGTATGTGTGGTGAAGCCATTCAGGCATATGAAAGCAGCGGCGACAAACGACAAGGACACACCTTTCCTTTTTGGTACAAAGGCGCTCTCCATGGCAGCCATTCAGGTGCTGACAGCTCCGGCCACTCACACCTCCTTGCACACACACACACTCTTCATACACTGAACAAAAGAAAATTACTTTCAAATTCAAAGGGAAGTGGAAAAGACTTCCTTCTTGTGTGTTGTACACTGGGAAAAGTTTCGAAGGACCTTTAGATTTAAAAAAAAGGACGAACTCTGTTAAATATTCAAATTTTTACATGTTGTTTTTTGTCCTGTTCCTTGAAGCAATAAAAACAGTGGCAACTGTTGCCAGACAGCTGACGGCAGACTTCCTGTCGATGTCCTTGGCTGCCATTGTCTCGCCCCTCGACCTGCCCGCCATGTCCCGGCGCCATTAGGTTAATGTTTCGCTATTTTCTACGAAGCCCCGGCCGCTTCCGCTTCAATTAGTTAAGAAAATTTAATGAAAAAAGCAGAAGCAGTAGCAGTAGCAGTAGCAGGAGCTGGTGCAGGAGCCGTGGCAGTGGCAGCCAGGAAAAGCCCAGGTGCTTGCACAGGTGTTCAGGTGGCAGCCAGGAGCCAAACCGCCAGCCATTCATGTTCATCGTCACGAGCGTCTCATGTTTACTCATACCACCCCACTACCCCCACTTTTCTTCTCTCTCTTTTTGGCCACCATCACCGTCACCGTCGTCACCTTCTCACCTGCCGCTCGGGGCCAACAACAACAGGTGAGCGTCATCTTCAGCTACATTGGCGTGAGCATCGTGCTGTTCTTTGTGTCGCGCTTCTCGCCACATGAATGGCGCCTCGTGCAGCAGCCGCCGCAGCAATCACAGTCGCCAGGTGAGTGTACCCATGCTTATACCATCCGCAGCACACCTGTTACCTGTTCTCCGTCCTCCTCGCCGGGTATTTAAATATTGAATTAAATTGTGTTTCGCACTGGAGCAGAGACAAAGGAGGGAACACGCTTAAGAAAACAAGCTCAAAAATTAGCATCCACTTGAAAAACATCTAATTACCGAGTGTCCTGCGATTAAAAGAAATAAAAGAATCATTTCTGGGACTATTTAAAGGATTTTTAGGATAGAATTGATTTAAAAACAATTCCAAAAGTAAAACCACAAATTAATCTGAAAACTATTTATTTAAAATATATAAATAAATTAGAAATCATTGAGTTATTGTCCAATTATGGCCAGAAGTGTAATCGAACTCCATATCCTGCTGTGATTCCTGCCTTAACCAAAATGGAAATCTCCAAAATCTCGTAATTGTATGCATCTGCTACAACTTTGGGCTTTATTTTGAATTCGAATTTCATTTGATTTCATGAAAATTCAATTATTTCGATTCAATTTTCAGTCGCTGCTGTTTTTGTTGAGAGTCGACATATGTATATGAACTGCCAGTTAGAGGAAAGACGAGATCGAGAGGGGGCCCGGGGACCCGATTGACAGACAGAGGCAGCAGTCGCATGAAGTGGAGTACCATAGCTGTTCATAACAATCTATTGACATCCTGCAAAACATCCTTAATGTAATTTTAGCGGAAAGTAAACAACATTTTGTATGCAGCCAGCGTTGGCACACAGTGTAAAAACGAATGATAGACAAACAGAGTCAATGCTATGGCGGTAGGGGCCAAAGGACAAAGGACAAGGGACACGAAACATGGAGGAGGGGACAAAGCCAAGTGCAAAATAAGACCTGGCCAGGCCAAGAGAGTGCAGGGAAAATGGAATGAAAGGACATGCTGCCATGCATCCAGCAAAATCAGCATCCACATCAGCAGCAGAAGCAAAAGCATGAGCTGAACCAGAAGCAGTAGCTGGAGCAGCAATGTCATCACATCTCCTCCTGGCATTCAATGGCTTTGCAATTGAAGCAAATGGGGGAATAGGAACTCACTGGCTATGGGTTTGATTGCATATCAATTAGAGCAGGCGCAAAAAGCCGAGCCAAACGAAATGATTGAAACTTGGACAGTCGACATGGGCACGTACTGAGAGCTCACTCCCTTATCCTTGCCCTTTGACACTGACCGAAATGGGAGGGGAGATCCAGGATAAGAGACTTTGAAAGGTTTACTTGAAAAGTATTAGAGAAGAGAGTTTGTTAAAAAGTTTAATAGATAGCTTTGGAAATTTAAATATTCTTCATTTAGTTTGACTTTGAATATTACAAAATATAATATTATCAACTATCCTAGGTTACAATCTTAAAATATAAATATCAAATAATTTTTAAAACCAAGTGTATATATTTTATAAGTGCTTTTGATTTTCTTCCTTCCCACGACATCTGGGTTTGTCGTCTGCGGTTTCATTTTGTGGTCGACTCACAGGACATGCCTTTTATGGTCTCCATCGACTCTTTCAGATCCGCATGCACATCACGAACAGCTTGCCAATCAGCAGCCGCCCGGCATCATTGGTGGTGCACCCGTACCGGCTCCACCCGGACCTCCCACTCCCGGCGCCCAATCGGCGGCCGGCGCTGCTGCCCTGCAGGCCGCCCTCTCGGCCGGAAGTCCCGGATCCGGCGGCTCATCCTCGACGGCAGTCAATGAGTTCAGTGTGTGGAACTCTTTCTGGTTTTCACTGGCCGCCTTCATGCAGCAGGGATGCGATCTGTCGCCGAGATCCGTCTCCGGGCGGATTGCCGCTGCCTCCTGGTTCTTCTTCACCCTCATACTCATCTCGTCGTACACAGCCAACCTGGCTGCGTTCCTCACGGTGGAAAGGATGGTGACGCCCATTAATTCGCCGGAGGACCTGGCAATGCAGACGGAGGTTCAATACGGCACCCTGTTGCACGGCTCGACCTGGGACTTTTTCCGGGTAAGTACATCCACACTGAGCAACACAAAAAGAAGACATACATATGAAGAGGGTTCATATATAAACTTCAGCTAAGGCTATATGTTTGCAAAAAATCATCAAATTGTTGAGCGAAATATCATAAAGGATTGGTGGATTGATTATCCACAAGAAACTTTTCTGTAGGACCATTAAGGACTTCCATAAGTCCTTGCCTAAATTTTTCCCGTGTACATCATGTACCTTTCCATTAGACAGCCCCTTAAGGGAGCTATGGGCGGCCTGGGGGAGCCTCTCGATTGCCTGGCAGCCAAATTAATTTCGGGTACTCATGTCACACTCATTTGACAACCACACAATGGGCAAATCAAAGACAATAAAAGCCAACAGTCAAGAGCTGGAAAACCATTAGAATTTGCTAGCTGAGCCTTTTGAGACGTCAAAATTGAGAGGAGACAGCAGTTGCCGGGCCAGGGATTAATTTGCTTTAGACGAGGAATAAAAAGCAATTTTGCTTCCGCCCCCTCACTCCGTTTCGTCCGTCAATCGTTCCAAAAATGCAAAAGAAATGAGACGCAATTCTATTTTTTATGGCTACATTTATTTGAGATGCTTTTAAGCACACTTACGCTCTGCTGCCTCACCATGTGAGCAGATATTTCGGTATATATATTATATATATACATTCACAGGCGATGGTAGGCGAGCAGTGCCACGATTCGAGCATTATGCTGATGGATGTCCGGATGAATTGAAGTCCCTATTCGCCTGCCGTCGATTGTCTTGGGATGCCATGGCGTATACGTTATATGCTGGCACACACACACACACAACACAGAGATATTCGCTTTCATACTGACCCACTCCCCAAAAAATCCTTACTTTATATTTTTGGTCGGTTCGCTTTTTGTGCCTTTTCGCCCGCAGCGCTCCCAAAACGGACTCCACATCAAGATGTGGGAGTACATGAACTCGCGCAAGCACGTCTTTGTGAAAAGCTACGAGGAGGGGATCAAGCGCGTGCGCACCTCCAAGGGGAAGTACGCCCTCCTGGTGGAGTCCCCCAAGAACGAATATGTGAACGCCCGCGAGCCCTGCGACACGATGAAAGTGGGCCGGAATATGGATACAAAGGGATTTGGCATTGCCACGCCGCTCGGCTCGGCCCTCAAGTGAGTACACAGTGACCGTAAAATATGATCATAAAATGTCAATTTCAAATAAATAAATTGACACAGAAAGAGTCTAATTTTAAAAAACTTAAAGAACATAAATATTGAAATAAATAATAAGAAAAACAATCAAGTCAGACTGATTGATTTTTGGTCAGTGTAAAGGCAGCCCCTTTTAGGAAGCCCAAAATTACTGCCTTTGTGCTGCAAGAGAAAAGAACACTGAGGAGTTGAAAAACAAAAATGAAAACCTACCCACATGCCTAACAAAGGAACCAGTTCTTGGCCCCATTCTTACCCATTTTGCTTACCATTTCGGTCAACAGGGACCCCATCAATCTGGCGGTGCTGAAGCTAAAGGAGAACGGCGAGCTGATCAAGTTGCGCAACAAATGGTGGTACGAAAAAACGGAGTGTAGCACCCACAAGGACGGCCAGGCCTCCCACAACGAGCTGTCGCTGAGCAACGTGGCCGGCATATTCTACATCCTGATTGGCGGGCTGCTGGTCAGCGTTTTCGTGGCCATCCTCGAGTTCTGTTTCCGCAGCAAGGATTCCCGTTCGGCGGCGAACGGTTCCGCCATGGGTATGGGTATGGGCATGGGCATGGGACTGGGCGGATCGGGGGGACACGGTAGCCTGGGCAAGGCCAATGGCTCCATGATGCTGGGCCCCTCCAGCGCTGTGCCCGGCGTGATGCCGTCCACACATCAAAGGAGCACCCTGACGGACACCATGCACGCCAAGGCGAAATTGACCATCCAAGCGAGCCGCGACTACGACAACGGACGTGTTGGGGTGAGTTTCAATGAGAGAAAATTTTGATAAAAAAAAGGAAATTCTTAATAAGGTTTAAAAAAGACTACACATTTTTTTAAAGCCCTGGTTATTTAATTTTATTAAGAAATAAAATTATTACCATATTAAATATTCAATAGAATGGTTATCGTTTAAATTTATTAAACAACTTAACGAAGAAAAAAATTTATATTCAATTAATTTGACGGTAAATCCTACTAGCGTTTTGATTGAATTGATTAATGTTATTTTAATTGTATCAAGTTGGAAAAAAAATGTACTTTTTTCATGAGTAGAAATGGGATACATTTTCTCCCTCTAATTAATTTCTTTTTTCCAATAAAAACACAAACTATTTTTAACGCACTCCCAGACATTAATACTAATCCACGCACAGTATCTGAATTGCGCCTCGTTGCAGTATTATCCGCCCGCCCAGCTCTCGGCCACGCCCCCTGATGCCGGGGACGCCCTGCACATGAACGCCCACGGCCAGGTCTGACATGAACTCGCGCAGGAGTCGCGCCTATGACGCACACCCTGCGCCCCCACGATCCGCCGGATAATGGCCAATAGCCGCCAGGAGACGGAGAAGATGATGGGCGGCGGAGGCGGTAGCGGAACCGTTACCGTATCCGTTCCGGCCACCTGCTCGGGCAGCATGAACGGCAGCCACGAGGGCAGCCTCACACTCTCGCCCGGAAGCGGGAGTGCCACGTTGATGCGCCATTCCCCGGACATCAACCAGCACCCATATGGCAAGTAAGCAGCCGGAAGTGCTGCATAAGGACATAGCAATAAGGACATAGTTGTAAGTGCCAAGCCAACAACAGCCAGAAAAACAAACATGACATCCAATCATCGCAATCATACATTTTTTTTGAGCTGCAAAATTGTTGCATACTTTGAGGGATATGTCAAGGATTTAAGGCAATTGTCTTATAAAGTGAAATATTTTTTATTTAAAAATTAATTCCGGTATTTCTCGAGTGAAAACGAAATTGCCTGGCTAAAATTACTTACCCACAATTGAATGGTGCATTTATGGATATTAAAACGCAATAAGTGGGTGAAAATTCAACAATAAATCTTGCCACAGAACAGTGCAACAAAGTATGCAGCTTTATTTATGCGGCCACATTCAAATAATTGCACTGCGCAATCAGTTGGCAAATTTTTTAGCCTGTCAGCAATGCAATGCAAATGAGTGGGATAAATTATTGCATTACTGTTAACAGTCAGCTGAGCTGAGCCGAGGATCAGATCAAATAATATGAGCAGAGCGGCGGTGCGGCAGAAGGACATCCATAAATGATGCACAGAGGAGGCAAGTGAAACAAAAAATAAAACACGAAATAACCATAAACACAAACAAGTGTCGGCTTGCAAATATGCATACGTATATAAACATATATTAACACTGCAATTCATTGCATTCAAATGACTGATTAATATTTTTAATAAACAACAAATACGCCGCAACTCAATAGCTAAAAGAAAAATTGTGAAAAGCAAATAGAAAACATGGGATAAGTGTTCATAGTTGGATTTCTGTTTATATACATACATATATATACTCTTTTTTATGCTCCTCAATTATCAGTGCGGGATTTGTTGTCGCATATTTGTTTATAATTAAATTACAGAAAACACTGGCAAAAAAAGCCGAATGAATACAAAAGTGGATGCGGCCAAGGTGTCAGCGGGGGGCCCAACATAAATATTGTAATAAATTAATTAGCGCTAAATAAAGAAAATAGTTTAACTCGTCAATGCAGCACAAACAATTGAAAAAAAAAACTGAATTGAGTGGCCAACAAGCTGAATTTTAATTAAATTTATTTTAATTGAAATTGTTTTGATTTAAGTTCAGATTCAGCGAAAAATGGAAAGAATTTCTCACAGATTGAGCACTCTTTTTGTCAAGAATGTGGTTTACAGAATCCTTGCATGTTTATTAAATTTTCGTAGTTAGAAGCTAGTTTTAATTGGCCCCCGAGGAGTAGCTACTAACTATTAGGCTAGGCTAGCATTAATGTTTGACTTGTAAGCTAAAATCAAACAACAAAAGTCGCATACTTCCGCATTGAAATTGAACAGACCGAACAGGACGTAGGTGTAATTGATGATTGTAAAAAAAACCAAAGGATATATACTAATTGTAGTTAAATTTTAGCATACTTAGTATACTTTGCATTCATTATTGTACATAAAACTTGCAAAATAACTCGAGTTGGAATGGGGAGTAGTTCAGGAAAATAAAACAATAAATGAAAACGGGATGAATACCATAAAAATGATCAAGTCATATCAAAAGACATTAAAAATGGTACTAAGATTATCAAAATATAACATGACACTTAAACTTTCATAATAATACAAGAGGACAGAAAACTATTGTAAAATATTTATAAATTTATTGTTGTTAGCTCAGATCTGTGTGTGCATAAAGTTGATTAGAAAATTAATTTTGAAAACCATTCGAATTGGATATTTCGGCTTGTTTTGGGGGCGTAAATGTTTTATCGGCCATGCATTTTTGAGACTTAAAACAACAACTGTTGCAGGTGAATTGCATTTAAACTCAATTTTAGTTGTTTAATCTACGTATGACGAAATCAAAACTCGAATCAAACAAAGCCGCTAAAGTGCATAAATAAATTTAATATCAATAGCAAACAAGAACACTCAAATAAAACTACCGAGATAGATGTATGTATGCGAAAGTGCAGAGTAAATACCTATGAATATAAATGGTAAACTGTCTAAACAAATATTGTATTTATATATATAACAGAACATACAATATATATGCATGTGTTGCTAGAAAGGACTTTGAATCAAATCAGATAATAAAATCCAGAGCCACAGACGGATCCGGACCCGAAACCGAATTAAAAAAAAAGAACTCAATTGACACCGCAACAAAAAGCCGAGGCAAATCAAGCGAATTTTGCCAATGGCAACATGACTACAATATTTAAAAGATCAAAAAACAATTAATATTAAAATGCGTAGCCGTAAGTTGAAAATCAAATCTGAATACGACTCACACAAAAAAATGTGTATTTTTATTCAATGACACTTTCATTTTAATTGATTGGGTTCTCGGGTGTTGCCTAGAAACCTATTGTGAGTCCCATTATTTTTTTTTTTTGTCAACCACCCATCATACTTTCGTGTTCGTGCCATGTGTATAAATTTCAATTTATTTGTAAAATATAATTCCAAAGTAAATATATGGAAATGAGCAGCCGGAGCTGGATCTTTGATATATTTATTAATATTTAGCAAACATATTGTTATCGTATTGCATTTAACTGCCGAGACGACAGGAGCGGCAAGCCCGAAACCAAACTGAAAACATAATGAAAGCAAACAAAAACAAAATGGTAAATAAAACTAGCATAATAATAAACATTTTAAACGTCTTGGTTCTTTTTACTTCAATGTGGGTGAGTGGGACCAAATCTACTATAATGGATGGATATCCTGGCCGTGCAACAAATGAATAACTCATCTCCCAACTGGGGCACAACCGTCAGCACTTCGTGGTCACTATTCTTCAGAGTTGTCGTTAATCCAAATGAATTAAGATAAATTTGGTTGAGCAAATAAACCCGGTAGTAGCTGGGTCTTGGTCTTGCTCTCGGTCGGAGCGAAGTGACTTAGGTAGCATTTGCACAAATTGACGGTCTACCGCACTTGCCACATGCGGCAGCTGAGAGATTCCAGTGCGCACACATACCCCATACACACGCAACATCAGTGGGGGATTGGATGCCTTTATTATGAGGTCGCCGTGTGCACTGCACTGACTTCCAAGTGCCACCCAAATGGACTGCGAGAAATATTATATGCTTAACTCAAAAATTATACAAATAGGTTATAGTTTGTATTAGACTTTATTACATTAATTCATAGATGGTATATTATATTTTGATATTGATTTTTCAGTGCATTCTCCAACTATCCCCCAATCCTGGCTGCTCCTAGGCGGGGTCCTGCTGATTTCGGTAAACTATTTACAGGATTCTCGGGGGCGCTCGTCTGTGTTGAACATGAACTAAATGCGTTTGCGGTTGAATTGTTTCCTTGCCGTTTGTTTTGTTGCCACCACCACCACCACCACTACCACCGCCACCGACTTGCACCACTGCAACATAATTAGAAAGCGGAGAACTCACAGCCTGGCTGGCTGGTTGACTGGCTGGTAAGTCGGAAGTCATGATTCACGAGTGGTGCACATGCCGCAGTAATTAACACACAAACGGCCAAGTCAGTCGTCCCAGCAGCCAACTGCTAACTGCCAGCGTTGCTGGGGCGGCTTAAGAATTCCCCGTGTTTGCTTTAAGGCCACTAGAAACCTCAAAAGATCCACGTCCTTTCCATTAACACAGGAACCACTATGGCAGCACCTCCATCGCTGCTTTTAAATAGCCCACGGGGTATCCAATTTTTCCTTCGACGTCTGTCATGGTGTCATGAACCACAAAAAATAGGTGAGGTTTTTAAAGTTCATCAGAAAGACTAACGCAACATATGTAAGGTAATGGAAGAGACATTAAACAACCAAAATAAAAAAACTGCGGGAAAAATAAATAAATAAAAAATAAATAAAATAAAAGAGTAGTATAGGTTGTCAAAAAATTTGGTTAAATAATTAAACTCTAACTGAAACATATTTAAAAAAAAAAATAAAAATCTTTTAAATAAAAATAAAAAAACGTATAATAAATTCAATAGGGAAAGATGCACATAAGCCAGGATTATGAAGCTATACAACAACGCAGTCCTCGGTATACGGTCCGCCATATCTCGAATAATTCCAAATCGAACTTCAAATATTTAATAAGAATAAAATATTTAAATTAAGTTGAAAAAGAAGAAAAAAAAAAAGGAGGAAGAAAAAGAATGAATGAAAAAAATGAGGTATGCCTGAAAAAAGAGAAGGTACAAAACAAATCAGTACTCTGTATATGGTCCGATGAAACTCCAACTCAATTAATGGAACATATTTAATAAAAATAAAATATTTAAAATTTAATAGAAACAAATAAGAAAACAAATGAGGCATGAAGAAGACACTGAAGCAGCAAATTAAGAAGATGGTCCGATGAAACTCCTTCTCAATTTCAGGAACATATAAATAAAAAATTATTTAAATGGAAATATAAACAAATAAAAAAATAAACAAGGCAAATAGAAGAAGCCGAGTGACTAAGAAGAAGGTACAAAACAAAGCAGTAGTCAGCATAAAAGCAACGCCTCCACCCTATACTCCAACTCTGGAATATATTTAATATGAATAAAAAACTTTTAAATTTAAATAAAAATTAATAATTTAGGGCAAACGACAAAAGAGGCAAGGAGGAAAACTTCCAAGACATAAAAAGCCAGGATTTTTAAACTCTGTCTCAATTGCTCATATTTAATAAAAATAAAATATTCAAATTAAAATAAAAAAGAATAAGAAAATAAATGAGGAAAGAAGCGAAGTGTCTGCCACAACAGCCAGAACCCGAATGAGTAAAGAATGATTTTTCCCTCAAGATTATTGTAAGTTTTTAAAGTGCACAGCCTACTTGAAAAGTTTTCCCCTAAATCCCTCTTCAAATACCTTTAGTCAACACTGGCTCACTGTGCTGCAAAGTGTTCGAGGAACCAGCTCTATTCTGTTTTTTGAAAACCCAAAGGAGTGCCTCACCCGTCTGCGGCATAAAAACAAATGAGGCCCAAAACGTAAACTGGCACTCCACGGGCTGCCGCCCAGTCGAGCGTTCCGTGATTAAATGGCAAACATTTCAGCCGGACCCGGCCATTTCTCATAGCGAAAGTAAATAGGCTGCCGGGCCAGAGGGCGCTGCTTTGATGGCTCTAATCGATCAAAGGCAAATGCCAAATCAATTGCCGGGCCAGCCTCCTGCAACTTGGATGTTGCGACGTACAAAATGTGGCAATGTGGAAATGGCCGAGATGGCCGGGATGGAGGCAAAGGCGGTGCGAATCACTTACCATAATGAGGGCCTAGATTGTCCAGTTCAGACCCGGCTAACGGCATACGTGCTAATAAATCTGCCCGAATGTGTTTATTTATTTGGTTGCCGTTTCCTGTCACGGCTGGCTTACAATTTCCATTGATTTATGCGGACCGCGTTTGTCGTTTTAAATATTTATCGAAATGATTGGCGCCCACTTGCCTTACATCTTAATTATCGGCAGGAGTTGAATGGAAATGCATGAAGGCGGACAACGGCTCCTCCATTTACATGGCCATGAAGAATAAGTGGATTACACTGACCAGCAAGCATCTATAACTTTATTAATAATGGATAAAAGTATAAAAGACATACCACTCGCGCATTAAACCAAAAAAAATGTATTTGAAGAAAAAGTTGCATTTAAAAATGGTTTAACTTTTTTAAGCATTTTTAAACTAACTGTTATAAGTCCTTTCGGGTCTGAAAGAAATAAATAATAATTCCCTTATCATGTTGATCAGTGTTTTCCAATTAGGACATGGCATGCGTGCCACGAGTGCAGCTCCGTTTATTCCACAGTTTCCACGGGCTTAATGAGCGGTCATCTTCAATTAATGTGCAAAATATGCATTCACAATTTTTAATTTATTTCATCCATCCTTTGCCCAAGGACCTGCCACCATCGGCCCTTTATATATGGCTGCCGCCGGGTGAGTAGAAGTGAAATACCATTTGTTTGGCCGCCCCGCCATATCACTTACCTTGCATATTTTATTGAAATTCAACACCCGCATAAGTTTTGTGCTACTACTATGTATGAAGTAGCCCTGCCCCGAGTCCAGGGTCCAGAAATACAGAGTCCACGTAATTTGGCAAATTACGTTGCCAGCATTTCAAATGTGAGTCCCCGGAAACCCTAGAGGAACGGTAACCGGAGAGAATCGCCGGGAGATTGGTACTTCACGGCCCTGCCATCCTGCCTGCCTTGTAGGCCCTAATTACCAGTTATATTAGAAGCGACTCTGACACTCCATCCCCGTCCCCCCACCCTAACAGGAGGTCTCGTATTTTTCGGTCCTATAATTGATATTTTGGGAATTGCGGGTCTGTCTTGGGCTCGGTTGCGCAACATTCAAAACGCGGCATGAATATTAAATTGCCATTTTCCGTTGGGCTTACTTATGGAAATGTCTCAATTGGAATAAACACACATGGGCTTGGTTTCTTAAATTCATAAATATAGTGCCAATTGTTTATTATATGTAGCCTTAAATTATTATCCATTAATCTAGATGAATAATCCCCTACCACAATGGCACTTTTTGGAGAGAACAACACCAAGAAGTCATTAAATGCATTTAAATGTTCTTTGCAAATGCCTTCTATTTCTGGACCATTATTAAAAGGTTTTGCGGTTTTTCTGTTAACCAATTTGCTTGTTTCCCGACGGAATGAATCTATATATATACATACGTCTGACATTTTGGACATTGAACTGCCAACTGGACTGACCCATTCCGTCACTTGTCGATCGCCCGTCCATTGCTGCTGAAATATTGAAAACTTTTTTGCGGTCTGCTGTTGGATTTTTACTGAACGACCGGCCATCAGCCCTGCATTTCCGCAATTGTCAATTAAAAGTATTACGAGCCGACCCCAGGGGGGGTGGTCGTTTGCGGAATTGTCCACAAAGCGGCATGTAAAAATCAATCAGAGGACATCGGCGACATCGACCGCATTAGCCGGCCAACTAGGCGGAGAAGAAATCTGAAGGAGGAGCAGAAAACTAAAGGCCGAGAAACCGCAGCCAACTTGCTGATTGCGCTTTGTCCTGTGGCCATAATCCCAGTGCCAGTTCCAGGACCAGAATCAGGATGTAGACGACGACGACGAAGTCCTTTTCCTTGTATTTCTGCTGCTATTGCGGTGGAATGCCCCGGCCCGGCCGTCTTTGTGCTCGATTTAGTTTTGGATACGAACCGAAAACTTTTGCCGTCTGTCAATACAAGAGTAATTATCGGAAATGCGGTCTAGACGTAATCCTGGCTAATGAGCAGTTACGACTCCTTCAAGTGCCAGCGCCGACAAATTGAAATAAGTTGAGTTAGTGTACGATTGGTGCTGATGCTGGTTCTGGGTTGTGGGTTGTGGGGTGGTGTTTGTCAAAATATGAACTGTCGTGGCATTAATACAGCGACTGCATTTGACAGAGCGACGACGACAACGTCTGCACAACTTTTTCCCCAACTGAAGGATAGACGAACCAGTATCCTGACAGCTGACTGATGCATTTTGCAATTATTTTTGACGCTGCCGGCGAGCTGAGATTGAAAACTTGTCAGTTGCATTGACAGAAAGTGCGGCAAAATGCCGAAAATGCACATAAATGATGCGACAACGATATGGGTTTGTTAACACGTTTTTTTTCCACAGGAAATATCCGTCTAAAGTGTGTCAGTCTATCCGATTCTATTAAAGATTACCAAGGAATCACATTGTGATTCCTAGCATGTACTATTTTACAAAAGATTACCAAGAAACCTTAATTTTCGCAGTGAACCAACCAAAAGTAAATAGCCACTATTAGTAAATCAGTTGTTTAACTTTGTGACTCCATTCTTACGACTACTAAAATTGTCATCATTTCATTGTCCTGCAGCAAAGGACCGAAGGGAATTTCAGCACACGCCTCAGCAATTTTTATTTGCCACATTTTATCTACATCGAAACTTTGGCGTAACAAAAGATTAGCAAAGTTATGCCAAAAGAGCGAAACTTCTTCCGGCCACTTTTTTTCCTTTCTAGCCACCACCGCCGCCCTAGACCCCTCTAGCCATCGCTGTTACCTTTGGCTGTTACAATTTTTCCTTGGCCAATTCCCTGGCGTGTCGAAGCTGCTGTGCCATTCGTGGACGGTTGCCGGTGGAAAATGCATAGAATTCAGCTAATTAAGACGCAGGGCGAGGAAAGACTGAAGCCTGAAGACTGAGGAGGAGAGCGTGCGAGAGATCTTATCGTTTGTGTTGAGGTGCTGAAAAATATTAGAAAGTTTTACTACCGAAGAGGAAACTTTTCCTTTGACCAGCAGCTACAGCAGCAGCAGCAGCTTACACAAAAAAAGGAAGCAAACCAAGAAGCTCAGAACGCAAATGACAGCAAATCCTCAAGGCATCGGGAGATATGCGACGGGAAGGACACCCCGCCGGGGTCTGGTGGTGAAAGGGAGGCGCATTGCAATTTGCTGCATAAAAATAAATTGGCTTGGGATCAAGCTCAAACTTAAAGAGCCAAGAGCAGCTCAGGTGGAGGGCGGACCATGGGAGGGGCTGGAGAAAAATGGGCAAAGTCCTAGATGCAAATTGCTTAGTTTTATGGCTTTGGCTAGCTGAAATGTACATATATATGGGTTTATATGGAATGGCTAATCGAAGTGAAGCCAATGAAAGGTAATAAGAGTTCTCAAAGTGCGCAAAATGCTGGAAATAAATTGCAATTGAAGACTGCAATGACATCAACTTGGTTTTATTTTCCTCTTGGTGACGGAGACAGATAATTGAGTGTTAAGTTGGAGGAAAATTTATAAGGATTCAAAGTGATTTGTTCACATTTTATAAACCCATATAAATGTTATATATATATTAACTAGTTAACAAACTAATGATAATAGTATATTCCTAAGATAGCCTTAATGACTTCCATAATAATCTTGAAAGGTAATATCTTTCAGTGTGACTTTCCAGCTAATGGCTTTGATTACCACAACCATATCCAATTTGAAGCCCATCTAGAGCAAAAGGAAATTCTTTTAAAGTGTCATAAGAGCAGTTGATAAACTCGAATTTAAATTCCTACTCCCGAGATCCCTCTCGCCCGGCTCCAGGGAACAGGATGCACAAAATGTAAGCCACTTGTAAGCCGAGCAAGAAATGCGCCATCCTTTTTCGGTATAATTAAGTATTTACTTTCACTTTGCTATCTATGTGTCTGTGTGTGTGTGTCTATGCTATGGATGTTGCCTTAGTTGTGGATGGGACAGGAAACGGAAATGCGATGCGATGCGGCAGGGAAATCAAGAAGCAGAAACCAGCCGAGCACCGACATGAAAACTAAGCGAAAAAGCAATTAGAGCTAAACAATGAGACCAAAAAGAGGGGAGAAGGCTGGAGAAGACACCGAAGACGGGGAGGACGATGCTGTCTCTGCAAACTTGATATTATGGGGCTGCCATGTGTAAAATACAAGCGAGCACAAAAATCCCAAAGAGGGCCACGCCAAGGGGGAGTTGGCAATAAAAGTAGCGTGTGCATATTTGAAGCAAAAATGCAACATAAAAACATTAAACAAATGCCAGACATATAACACACATATACGTATAACTTTCTTGCAACACGAGAAAGAGATGTAACGAGTCAGAAAGAGAGAGAGAAAGAGAGAAAAACAGACACAAGTTGCTGGCAGCGACATATGAAGTATACGTCCCGTTGCCGCAGCGATAAGTGTGACAAAGTGACGTGGCAGGCTGGCATGTCGGACTGGGCCAGGCCGATTTAGACTCGTAATTTGATATGAATTCACAATTTACACTGACGATTTCCCTGCCCAGCCCAGAAGCGGCTCGGTCCTTATGCCTTTTGCGTGCAACGTGGCGTATGCGTAATTCTGGTTTTGCCGCCGGCGACATCCAGCCATCAGTTGCACAAACCGAAACTGAAACGGCCCTCGTCAAAGCTAAAAGCTGCCAACTAAGCGGCCCCAGGTGCACTGAACTTTGATTAACCCATTACTAGGTTTCAAAAACGAGAATTTTTTTCAAAAAATTTAAACATTGAAACTTTTGCGCCAAAAACTGAAAAGTAAGGTTCGGAATCGAGCCTTTGAAGTTCGTCCCGCCGTTGCCGCTATTTGGTGGCTTTCCTATCAAAGACTAATTAAAAACTTTGGCCAATGCCGAGAGCACATAAAAAACGCTTGCCATGTGCAAAGTTTTGTCATTTGAAAATTTAAACAAAAAGCTGAGGCAGCCCGCGGCAGTGTCGGCGCAACAACAACGGCAACAAGTGCTGCAGTGAAACTGTTGATGTTGCTGCTGCTACTGCTGCTTTTGCCGCTGCTGCTACTTTTCTTTGGCAACACAGTGGCAACTTTGAAATTAATAAATTATTCATGATAAATGAAAGTTGGTCGAGTTTCGGTTGGTTGGAAAAAGGGAGAAAGTGCTGCCAAAGAGCTCAGCTCAGAGTTTTGGGGAAAGCTCTTCTGAAATCAATGGCCTGGCATTGCATTTAAAATCAATATAACAGAGCGAGGGAAACGAAAAATAAGTACTGAAAAAGCCACAATACAATTCATATATCACTGGCCGGCTGTGGGTTCTGCGGGAATTGCCTGGCAGGAATTCAAGAACGGATATGTCAATCAAAACGGGCTGTTAAGCAGCATAATCACGCCGGCAAAGGTTTTTGCCAATTTACTTTTCCCGCTGTGCTATCTCTTTTTCCAAGAGTGCCAAGCCAATTGAAGTTTTTTGTAGAGATTCCAGGGTATCAACTAGGGTTATATAAACTGTATTGTATGCTGAAATATAAACATTTTTAAAACAAAACTAAAAATAATTGACCAAAGAAACTCCAAACATCTAGTTTATTTTAAGAAAACTACTTTTTTCTAGTATTATCTTAAGGTATCGTGGGTATCAAAGCTTTCTTTCATTGTACCTGATTTCTTTTACTTCTTTTTTCAACGTTGACATGAATAAATATAATAAATGCAGTTTACCACTTTAACAATTTGTCTGATGCCGTGCGTTTTTGCACTGCACCTTGCGGACCGGCGCTTTATGTTTTATTTTCATATACTTTTTTGCCGGCAGGACTGGCCGGGCGAGTCGCGAGTGAAAAATGCATGTGGCACAAATGGCAATCAGCGACATTAATAAATAAAATCGTTGGTCTTTTGCCAACCGACAGTAATAACATGCACGGGACAAACAACAGAAATCAACAAACAAAATGCGATTTGCGGAATGAAAGAAACAAAAAATGCTCGCGACCGAAATTGCTCGTTGTTTGTTATTTGGTTTTTGCTGCTTTTGGTTTTCTGGCAAACAGAAGTATGTTAGCATTTTTCATTATGTGCCAAAAGGCAGCGGCAAAGGATAACAGCTTGTGGAAGGGGCAATTGCTGTTGTATTGCTGTTGGCATCAATTTTTTAGGGCCAACTTTTGGGCCACCTCTTGAGCGGACAGCCATCGAAATGTAATTATAGAGCAGATAGTATATATTTTTAATAAATTCCATGCCATATCCAGGACTAGCTGGCAACACTAAGCTCTCGTGTTCAATGTATTGTCCGGGACTTTTAACTCATTCGGCGTGTCAGTCACAGGACGAGAGCGGGAGTGTCCCTGGCAGAAAGTTTTTTGAGCGGCTTACGTGGCGTATGCGCAACGTAAAGCCAAACAATTTAAATTGCACAAAAAGTGCCAGCACGTTGCTTTCTAATTTTAATTGTGGTAATGCGGTTTGCCGGCTTAAGCCCAAGCCAAAATCCCCTTACCATTACCATTCGCACTCAGTTTTTAGCCAAGTTAACTGAAAGGTAAAGTTGGCCGGGCTAGGGGGATATGAAGGGGGACAGAACGGTAACCGCGCTGTTTGTCAAACAAATTAGCAAGCTGCCTAAGAACTTGCAGTAGTTTTGCAACTTTGATACTTTGTTATTGCAGGGCAAACAATTTTGTGAAAATTTAATTAAACTTTCGTCGAGTGCTGCCACTTTAAAGGATACTCTCAGCCAAAGACAAAAGAACGGGCGAACGGGAGTAAAAAATACCATAATTGACGGCAACGGCAGGAGCTACTGATGAAGACTGTGACGAAAATATGTCAAAATCAAGGCGAATTTCCCGGCCACGTTGATCGATTGACTCGTTGCCCGAGCCCATTTCATTTCGGACCAAATTGTTGGCAACATTTTTTAAGTTTTATTGTTGCTGTCATGGCCAGAAGAAGCCGAAGCAGAAGCCGAAATGGAAGAAATGGCGGAGAAAGCAGTTAAAGAGGAATGAAAAGAAGGCAACGTGTCTGCGCTTGTCTTTTCCACGTTGGCCGCTCATCAATTTTCCCCGCTAGATGGCCGCCAAAAAAAAAAAGAAAAAAAAATTGGAAACTGGTGGAAAGAAAATAGCGAACAAGAAGCGGAAACGGAAACAAAAGCGCTCGGTGGCCGTTTCAAAAATTATGCTAGCCCATTTGCAAACAAGCCACTCAACCGATGCTCAACAACTGCTGCAATTTCGGTTTTACGGCAACAGCTTCTCCTGCCTTCGGTCCTTGCTCCTGTTTGTGTCCTTGTGCCGAACGAGTGCATTTCCAGCTTAAACTCAATCAGCTGTAATTTGCACAATGCGGCACAGCAAAAGGGGCTTACTGCCATCGAAACGAAACGAGTAGTCCAGTCCAACGTCCACATCGATGATAGTGGAGTGGAGAGTCCATTTACCCAAAAACCAGAAAATGAAACAACAACCCAATGGGCATCATCTTTGCTCAACCAAAAACCAGATACCACTGCCGATACAGATACTCGTAATATTTACCTATGGCTGTGGTGTGTCGATCTGTGTGCGATTGTAGGCTCATTCGAATAGATAAACAGACAGATATCCGCTAGGAAATTAATGATTATGCCAGCTTTTCAGTTGCACACGCCTCTGTTCTCCATTGAATTTGCTTTATATTTTAATGCCAGTAATTTTCCCTCAATACACAGATTATACCAATGAGGGAACTAGTGGAAATCACAGAATAAATCAGAATTCGAGGCACTTGCATAACCGCTGCCAAATGCACTTCAATAAACAGCAATCATTATTAAATACTCACTGAGGGAAAATTGGTCAAGATTAAAACTAAATTTATAAAAAAAATTGAATGATTTTAAAGAGAAATATTCAAGGCATACATAAACTTAAACCTTAAATACCTAGCTTAATCTTTTTAAGACCTACCTTCTTTTCTAGAAATTTAATATTCATCGTTCCAATTTGTCAAATAAATTGTTTTATTTTATTATATTACACGTGTAGGTTCTAGCTTTGAAAGTGGACACAAAAGCGATTTCCAGCTTATTGGTTTGGCATTAACAATTTAATGGGCCCTGCTTTTGGCCGACGCCAGCAGTTGTTTAGTTTTGGGGCTTCGCTCTTACCAATATCGCATATGTTGCAGATCCGGCCAACGAGTTGAGTAGTTGAGGACCGGAAATGCCCGTTTTCTGGCCGTTTTTCCGTTTTCCATCTGAGGTCCATTGTCACCTTTTTTTCCATGGGTTTCCCTCTCCTAAGGAGGGGCAAAAAAACAACTGTCAGTGGCTTGTTGCCTTTTTATTAGGTTTCTTTTTCAGGTTTTCATTTTTTTTTGTTCAGAAACGGTGCGTATGTGCGGTTGTGTGTGAAGAGGGTAGCTTTTTATGCGTTCTGTCAACGCAGCACTTTCTTTGGGTTTCGACTTTTCTCCTTTTTCTCATTTTCAAATCCCAGTGTCGGCTGACAGCTGGCTGTTGGCAGTTGCCAGTTGGCAGTTCCTGTTCCTGTTCTTCTTCCTGTTGCACCTAATCGCATAAATGTGCTGCCAATGAGTGGTGCTGCTGCATATTTCATAAGCAAACAGGCAGTGTTTTGCCAGGACTAGTCTGGCTGGTACACCCCGAAAGGCGGCATACCAAGGCAAAAAGTTAACAGGATCAACAAGAGCACACCCCCACCGCACACACACACCACCCATAGATATATACAATATCTGAAGCTGCAGAGATTTAAAGTTTTTAAGTTCTTCTGCCATGCTGGCCATCATTTTATCTCGACGTCATTCGATGGGCTTGGCCAGCTTACCTGACCCGACTGCAACATCAAACAAAAGCGCCTTAGAAGTGTGGCACACAAAAAAAAAACAAGAAAGGGGCAAGGGCATGGCTGCATAGTGGCAGGGGGGAGGAGGAGACGGAGGCAACTTATTTGGCAAAGGATTTGGCCTGGCTTAATGATAGTTTCAATTATCGCCCATGTCCCAGCTTCGTGCACCATTGCACATGGGCCAGACCTCAGATTTCAGATTTCAAAGCTCGTGACAAACAGGAGCTGTAGCAGGAACTACCATAATGTGGGCACTGAGAAAAAATTATTCAAGATATTATAAAGATTTTAAAAAATTAAAATATTTCAACCAATTTTGTAGTATTTTTTATTAAAACATTACAGGGCATTTTATTTATTAGAATCCTTTTAGGTTGTATGTTTCTCATAGGCCCAACATTTAACACTTTAATTTATTCCTTTTCGAAGTAACTTGAAAAATTTAATTAAACAATAAAGTAATTTTAATTTTTTTTATTTTCCCCTGTGTCTTAAAAGGAAATGCGTTTGGGGCACCCTCGATGCTTGCTTATCATTTGGCCATGGCTATGACTATGACTATGGCCATCCTCCTGGGCTTTGCTCATTATGGCCGAAAGCCAGTTGGCCGCGTCTCTCCATCCTCCCCCCTGAATCCCCTTCACTCTAGTGACAATAGCAAATTATGGCATGGCTCAGTCTTTGCTTAACACGAAAGTGCTTCAAATTTAAGGCCTTTCAAATGAAAACGCCTCACTGACTCCATCCGGAATCGGGCTTAAATCACTTTGATTCCAGCAGGACTACTGTTTCTGTTTCCGCCATTTCCGATCATATATTTAAGTTGCACTCAACACAAAGTAAAATCGGCAACATTTGATTGCCAATCCGGGAAGGACTGCCTCTGACTCTGGCTGACCTTTGACCCATTCCAGCAATTCGCAACTTTCCTTTCGTTTCGTGCTGAGGGAAAGTTAGTCAATGCGCGCAATTTGCTAAAAATAAACAGACTGGAAAAAAGTCAGGATGTGAACGTAAATGGTAAGCCAAAGGGAATACTAGATGCTCTAAGGGAACTAAATTAAGCTTTAGTTTATTTTCGAAAACACACCAACTCAGGTAGAACTTGGGCTTTAAAGGTCTTAAAGTATGCAGAGTTGACATTTATACTTTTTAAAGTGAATTCAAAATTCCTTGTTAGTTTTAGGGCATAATGAGGACCAATGGTAGCCAGAGTCCGTGCAACAAAGTCTTTTACATTGACCCCACCTCTCCCTTTTAGGTCTCGCTGTGACCCCTCTTCAGTTTTTTGTTTGTACTGCGCTTTTGGCGGCCATACGAAATCCCAGGAATTGAAAAAATCGAGAGCCGGGAAGGAAGAAACGAGAATCGCTGCGAAAGTTCCTTCTTATTGCCGACGGTCGACTTTTGGCTTTTTGAGTTTTCATTTTTATGATATTGTAATATATTTGCTTTCAGCTCGTAATTGACATGGGTCGTTTGTTTGGCCAGCAGCTTGCACTGAATTTTGTTCAAAAATTTCTGTTTTTTGTATATTTCCCTCAGCCATGCTTTCTAGCCTGCAAATTGATTCAGTGCCCCGGTTGGGGTTTCTTCTGTATTATTTTTTTTGTTGTTCTCATACTTTGCGTAACCAATTGGCCGCGCTTCGGTTACCTAACCAAAAAAGGTTAACTTGGCCAATCGTTTTTGGTGGCGGGGCTCTAGTCGCTGTTTGTTCAGCTGCCACTTTATTGGCAGGTCCTGCGGAGCTTATTAAATTTCTTCGCCAACTTTTCTAATGGCTTCATTTGAGTCTCCATCTCCATCTTTATTTTACTTTTTACTTTTTCGTTTTTTTTTTATTTTTTATTTTTTTTTCTCACCCAGCATTTTTGATGCTTTGTTATGACCCGGAGCATTTGCATCCGTAAAAGTCAGAACATCAAATCTGCGCTCACAATTCATAATCACGCCCCAAGGTGGCATCAAACGAAACGAGTGTCGCATTTATGGAATTGTGGGGATGTGGGGCTGTGGGTTACCCAGAATCTTCCCAGCTACCACCCAGGGGGCTAAAAATTGATAATCATTTGCGAGCTGGCGGAATTTTGACAAAATATTAAGTCACATTTTGGCCCGGACATAAATTCAAATGTGAGCCAAGCCGCAGAAACTTATGATGGCATAAAAAAGTTGCCTTCGACAAATTAAAATACTTTCGGCTAAATACTTGGGAGAACAACTAACCCACAAGTATGCACATTAGTCGCAAAAGTGGGTGAGTATGTGTGTGTGCCATTGGGCGTGTATATCAGCGGTCCTTTTGAAAGCTTTTGAGCGATTTTCAGTAGCTCAATGCTCTCACATTGGCCCATTTCTACGCAACTTGCCAAACAAATATAAAAATAAATTGTTGTAATAAAGCGCCAAGCCCACACACACACATTCGGCACATTGGCAAAGAAGTAGCTTGGCTTAGACTTTGGCTGTATCTTTTCTATTGCCACGTTGTTGAAATCTATTAGCCACATTTAGTGTGGCTCATAAAATTCTATTGCATCATTTGTTCTTGGTAACTGGCAGAATACTGGGCGGGTCGAAAACTGGTCCTGGTTCCGGTCCTGCTCCTTTTCCTGCTTCTGCTCCTGATCCAGTTTCTGGGCCCTTTTCTCCCGCAAAATGCTGGCTGAGGCAAAAGTATTTCAAAACAAGTTTTCTGGCTGGCGAAACAATTTGCCGCGCTTTCGCACATAGCTCCTTTCAACTGCTGATAAGCAAATGAGTTTATGGACATCCAGGGGATTCTTCATATATATATATATATACAAGCATATACATATTAGAAGAAACCATTTTAACCCCACTGAACCCTTAAGTGCTATGAGTTACAAGCATTGCATGTGGCCCAATGTCCTCCCGACCTCGAATTCGTTTGAAGCAACAGTGATGGGCTCTAATTTGAGGGCCGCTTGCCAGTGTTTCTTGGCCCAGTGGAGCTCAAGAGGCTTAAAACTATGCAGCAGCACGCAAAACAATTTCAACTCGGCCAACAGCTATTCCGAGTGATTTGCTATAATTTTAGCCTTAAAGCTAAAGCAAAATGGAAAAAGCTTAAGACCATTTTTATACCCTACCCTATGGTATTATAATTTTGATCAAAATACTACAAAGTATTTATATTCTTAATCAGAATCACCTACTGAGTTGATATGATAAATCGATGCAGAAATTGTTTAATGTACTCCGCTTGAAAATCAGATAAAATTGAAAAGATATAGCCATCACCAAAAAAAAAATAATATTTTGTCGCAGGATTTTAATGCAGGATGGTGGCGAATCGATCTAGAAATTGTTTAAGATACTCCGCTTGAGAATCGGATCAGGATTGGGAAAGATATAGCCATCACTGTGGGCCATATACGGGAAAACCCCATTTTCAAGGGATCCTTACAATCCTTACATTAGTCCTTACAATCTAAACTAGATGTTTGAAAATCTACGAACTTGTTAAAATATAGTTCTCTGTGTATTAATACATAGCCAAATCTTAGTTGACCAAATGAGGCTGGCATGGCCCATCGATGGCCGGCTCTTGTTGCCATTTCCATAGCCATTCCCTGGCCTATACTATGTGCCAAATGTCAATCACTTTGAAAATGTAGTCAAATCAACTGTCAAACAAGAAAGGAAAGCTAACTTCGGGCGGAGCCGAAGTTTATATACCCTTGCAGTTAAAACCGGATATATATCGCAAACATCGGATATAGTTGGCCGATCCTTATGGGAATAGGAATATATAATCCAATTTATTACAATACAAAATCTAAAAAAAGTCCCAAACTTCTATCTTCAAAAATACGAAAGTTGATATTTCTACCAAATACCATTTCCGATCGTTCAGTTATATGGCAGCTATAGGATATAGTCGGCCGATCCTTATGAAATTTGGCATGACGTAATGTTTTGCCAAAAATAGCTCACATGTCAAATTTGAACTCTCTAACTCTAAAAACACCAAAGTTATACCATTTCCGATCAATCAGTTATATGGCAGCTATAGGATATAGTCGGCCGATCCGGGCCGTTCCGACTTATATACTGCGTGCAAAGGAAAGAAGGGTGTGTGCAAAGTTTCAAGACGATAGCTTTAAAACTGAGAGACTAGTTTGCGTAGAAACAGACAGACGGACAGACAGACAGACGGACAGACGGACAGACGGACATGCTTATATCAACTCAGGAGGTGATCCTGATCAAGAATATATATACTTTATAGGGTCGGAGATGTCTCCTTCACTGCGTTGCACACTTTTGGACAAAATTATAATACCCTCTGCAAGGGTATAATAAGCGTTGCATTGCCCTACATGCGTGTGCCGGGAGTGCTGGGTGTGTGTGTACGCAGCACTCAACGGCAATTCAATTGAAATCAAATATGCAACAGCAATCGAGTTACCCAACGAGATGGCCACCCCACCACCCAACTACACACCCCATGGGAAACCACCCACAAAAACCATCGTCGCCTGAAACCATCTCACACGACTATAAATGTTGCTTGGCGTGTTATGTAGGTGTTTGCAAGTATGTCACCATCATCGCCCAAAAGTGGGAGTCCTGGCAGCTTGAGGGAGTGGCCGGAGCCATCGCCACAGTAGTGTGCAAACAAACATTGTTGTAATTGCTGAAAGTGTGTCGAAATGACAGACAAACCGTACTAGCTATCGTAGGTAAGTGTGTTTGCCTGTTGGTTTCTACAATGTTCCCGGAGACGTTTGTCCTGCCACTATCCTAGCGTTCTCTGATTCTCCCCTATTATGTCACTAAACCTTTTCCGTTACCTCATTAAGTAATGCCATTCAATATCAAGGCTAATTGTGGAGTGATTTAGATAGATTTTTTCTTTAAAAAGTGTTCTACTTTAAATTTTCTTCATCAGCAGCCAGTCCCTAAGGATGAATTATCCTAAAGTCTGCCGCCGCTGATCCCTAGATATTAAAGACAGACAAGGCAACACCTGGCCAAAACGCAGACACCCAAAAAATATGTATATGTATTAGTAGGAGGGCATAAAAAAAAGATGGTGGCAACTACCGACAGACAGATCATTAGCAGGCAAGCGTAAAAAACGCTGATTAACGACTCCCCCGGGACATTGGAGGCTTTGGCACTCGAAACTGGGCTCTTCCGGTCAAGCTGTCTGCGGCCTTGTTTCTGCATGGCTGTAGATTACAAAACATAAATTTAAATTATGTTAACTAATCCCATTTCAAGGACATCGGCAATGACATTTATTATATAATTTATAGCCCCTTTATTGGCGCCGATTGTCGTTGGCGGCCTCTATAATATTGATTGCCAAATAATTGAGATTTTTCTTGCGCATAAAATTTGTTGCCATATTTTATGGCCATACTAGGAAATTACATAACCGCCCACTCACACACTTATACACACATACATATTTACATTTATGTGCAAGAAAGTATAGTGGGGGCGTAGGCGTGGCCAAATAGGCAAAAAAGTAGGAAGAAATATAAAACATAACTACGCTCAAAGGCTCGTTTGGTCGTTTATGATCCGGGTCCTGAGGCTTCAGTCCTGCCTCGGCGTCAAAGTCATAGTAATAATCACAGGAAAAGGTTGCCCGGCTGCCAGGGCGCCCCAGGGCAGGGGGCGTGGCAAAGGGCGTCAATAAAATGCCGAATGCCGAAATAAAATCGAAATAAAAATCAGCAAAAGGTGCGAGTATATTGTCAAGGAAGCCGACAAAAAAAAATATAATAAAAAGGAAAAAAAAACGCGTCCCAGCATTATGGGGTGTTGGCAGCAGGGATGTCGGGATTGCTCGCTTAGCCAAAATGGTCATTCGCCATTCGAATGGCCCGAAAGCGGAAAAGGTAGTACAGATACAGCAGGTGTGCTCGGGCTGGCAAAAAAAAGATTTGAAGCGAAATGTTGTTTTTTTTTTTTTTGCCTCTTCGGGGTGTTGATTTGCCAAAGATTAGGGCCGCTCTTGGCCGCTTCATCTAATCCCCAAAAAGGAGACTCAAAATCCGAATCCCAGAACAAAACACAAAAAAAAACGGACACTCTGCTCGGCTTTGGCTTTGGCTTTGGCTTCAGCTGACGAATGGATGTCGGTCGGCGGGGTGCTTAAAAGTTCAGCAGGAAAGTAGGCAATATATTTTTTTATACATTTTTCCTTTTTTTTCAAAAGCTGGCATTGCCGGGCCGGAACAATGTTTATGGCTATATGGCTATATAAACACCTACAGCAGCTATATAATTTAACATTTCCCTCCTTTTTTGCGAGTTAATAAAAGCGGAGACTGTGGAATAGCCTGGCTTAGAATAAGCAACAAAATTTTAATTATAGAATGGTTAGGGAAATAAAAGAGTTCTTCAAACGATAGGCCTATTTTCAGTGTTTATTTAAAACCAGATAAAAGGAAAATAAAATCTAATCAAATAAGTTGAAAATAATCAAAAACTTTAAACCCCCATCTGGAGGGCCAACCAACTAAATGAAACTTCAACTTATTAACCCCACAAAGCCAGAGACAGTCTAAGCCAAGTTCATGGCTTCCAGGCAAAATGCCACTTGCTTATCTCATTTCATGCAAATCCCAAGCCCAAAAAGCAAAGAACTTTCAGTGCAAATAAATTTACATTAGCGACAATCGACTTTGGGGGCCTGAAAGGAGGGTGCTCTGCCGAAAAATAAAGTTGCAGCCGAAGGGAACGAGGCCGGGACTGGGAAGTCAAAAGTGAACGTCAACGGGAACGCACTTGCTGGGGATTAGCGCAAGGATTGACTTTAAGACGTCAGCCACTGGATACATAAGCACTCGGCCCCGGCAATAAAGAAAAAAAACAACCACCCAGCAGAAGGAGTAAGCTAGCTTAGTCCTGGCGCAAGAAAAAATATTGAGAAAGGAGACTCCTGAAACTGGAGGACGTCTGCGTTGCGTTTGTTCCGACAAAATGGCATAAATTTCCAAGTTTATTGCATAAATTGTCGTATTTTGAAAATCTTATTGCCTTTATAATGCCCCAGCCAGGCAATGTGCCCTGGGCCCACCTGTCGGTCCTACCAGCGAGTCCTGCATCCTGCCACCCAGCCATTACCTTGATAAATACACCGAAATTATTATTTTTACGAAAATGTTTATACTTTGAAGCTTAGTTTCTAATGAAATCATGGAAGTTATGGTAAAAAGCGTTATTCGTACATTTTTTTTTACTATTTTTGAAATTATTTTTGTGTAGTGTAAGGGTTTTGGCAAAAGAGCCTGGGCGTATCATTTACTTGTTTGCGGCCAGAGAAAAGTGAATGGTAATACGCCCACCGCTCGGGCTAGGCGCCCCTTGGCTGATTCTCCCGAGTTTTTATTGCGATAATAATCATAAAACATGCACTTAACAAGCAGCTTGAAATATGAGACCCAGTCGCAACTCAAACTTGAATTTCTGCACATTTTATTGGGTCTGATTTATTTACCCGCGACAGCTGACTGGCTGACTGGCGACTCTGGCAAGTCCATGGAACTCTGGAAAAGTGAAAGATTGAGACTGCAAGCAACTTAATTGATGCTGAGGCCGGGGCTCTTGGCTAATTCATTTGTAGGCACAAACAAATTTGTTAACAAATTTGCGTTAATGCCATAAGAAATATTTACACAGTTTTCCGGGAAAGCGTACCCCTCGCATCCTCCACAGTAGCGTACATGTGCTGCCATAAATTCAATTGTGGGGAGTGTATCTTGGAGTAAGCCTTTCGACCTTCAATGAGGCATGTGCCGGCAGCAGCAACTCATTAAGCCGTTGGATACGATGGGTGGCAATGTGGTGTGGCTTCTGGTGGGGGGAGGGGGCGGTGTAGACGAAAATCGGGTGGGAAAAATCGAGCCAAAAACCATGGGGTGGAAAAGCGTTGTTGCTGCGGTTTATTTTCGGCTGTTATTATTTGTTTAATGAAATAAACGCACGACTTTCATCTTCATAAAACGGCATTATGGCATTAGCGCCGCAAATTTATGAGGCTCACCCCTCTCTTGCAACTTTACGCCCTTCTGGCAAAGTCTGCTTCGTCCTCGTCTCAAAAGCCAAAGAGGAAAACCAAAGTTCTTGATAGAGAAACAGTATGACTACTAAATACACTTTTCATAAAAGAAAACTTCTTTATACTAATATATGAAATGAAAACTATAAACACACATAGTTTAACAAATTATTTCTTTTTGAGAAAATTTAATTAAATTATATTTAACTTTTGTTGCAAAAAAGTTGCAAATACCTCACATATTTGTTAAACAAACGTATAAGTTTCACTGTTGCCACAGACATAAAAATAAACAATTAATCCAACTTCAATTAAGATCAGTTGTGAAAATCGTTTAAAAAATTGCTGAAATAATTGATGCCGTAATTATTGAGCGAACATTTTCCATGTACCTTGTGAAAACACAGTGCATAATGCCAGCTTCCACTCCCATTTAGTTATGTTTTCGGGTTGTGTTGATTTTTATGAACTTGCTGTGCTTTAAACTTTCTGTGGCATGCTTTCCGGGTTACATGCGGTACGTGGGGTCAGAGTCGTGTGGGTGTGAAGTCCTTGTGGCGGGTATCAGTGTGGGGTGTGTGCCACGATAAATGGGTGCGCAGGATGTCAAATGTGTCGCCTAATCCGGGATCTGATGCATTTGATGCAGTGAGACAAACTTATGGTAGCTTTTATGTAAACATTGCTAGCTTTGTTATTAAAATATCAACTTAGAGACAAGCACTTTCCCATTTTCTTGCAGTGCTCTGCACTTACTTACTACTAGCCCAATTCCCGGAAAAATGTCATGGCCAAAACGCTCCGTCATGCTCGCCCGTTTGCGCAATCATTGTGCGCAATCAGCGCACACGCTTTGCATGCACCATTTGTAGGGCTCATTTGGTCTGAGGGATAGACACCCGAAAAACCCGGCCACAAGCCATAAAGGCCCCCTAAACTTCGCCCCAGCCTGCAGTGCCCCCAACCAACAAATAATAAAGAGGCACACCCATACCCCCCCACCTCTAACCTCTGTGGAAAACATATAGAAAATGTAATTTTCATATTTCTTGGCAAAAGTTGCTGGCAAGCCAACGACAGTAACGGAAAGAAAGTTTCCCCAGTGATGCATGGCTGGCCTCCTACCAAGTTCACAAGGCGCTGAAATGTCTACGAGGAGAGTGGAATTTCATTTTTTTTTTTTTTGGTGGCAGATAAGATACATCCACATGGCATTAACAATTGATCAAGATACAGGCGGGATAAGAAAAAGTGTTAGCAGACAACAACGAAACGAAAGAAATTGAAAAGAAATAATAGCAGGTGCCGAATTACATGAAAAATCACTTAGGAAAATTAAATTTCACATATTTTTCACTTCAACACCGAGACACGCGGCAATGTCTTTGAAGTTATACACCCCTACATATACATATATATATATATATTTTAGCCTCTATTATTTCTACCCGCTTTTTAGCCAGGCAGCTTTCAGGCAGCTGGGCTTGCCACCACAAAACATGAGTAATGCGTTGCTCATCGGGGTGAGATGCCAGGTGTTGCTACTCAAAATTGCCTAATGCATTGCCTTGAAATGGCAAAATTTATGCCATTATGCTGCAAACTCATTTAAAGTTGTCCAAATCAATTGCATTTTTCAGCACTTGCTGTCAAATCCTGAGAAACTCAAAAAAAATCAACACTAAAATAGTCTAAACTACCCAAAAAGCTAAACAAATCAAAATGTAAATCCAGGCGGGGGACAAAACAGATGTAGACAGTGGGTAGAGGATGATGGCTAGGAGAATGCTTCGGGAATTGCACAAATAAAATATAAATACGCACACAGACCATAGAATTTCCAAATCGTTTTTGTCGTCCTTCAGATTAGCAAATAATGCAAAGATGCAGACAGAAATAGAAATAGGAATCGGAACAGAGACGAGATATACTCGGAGGCTCTGTGGTTGCAGCACCCACTAAATCCCACAATACGCTCCTTTTTTTAAGGACCAAACACTGGGAAAAATCTATAGGATTTCTAAAAGTCTAAAGTCATTTAGGACATAGTCCAGGTCTACTTCTTTTCCAGTGCCCTTTCTCAGCTCCTGCGGCTGACTGTGGCCAATGATGCTTGACGTTTGGCACTGCCAGGACGTCGTCAACGTCCCAGAAGCACCTACACAAAACCGGATCCTTGGAGCGTACAGCCAGCCAGCCAAGACAAAGGCGAAAAACAAACAAACAGACAAACAGGAATAAAAAAAATAAAAAATACTCAAATCCGTTGGCCAAATCCAAAGCCAAAGCCAAACAGGAGTCATCGTTGTCGGGTTTCCACTCGTTGAAAGTTTCCACTCGACTGCGTTTCGAACGCATTTTCCGACGCCGAAAATCTTGCAGGGAAATATTTGAGGGGCTTAAGCCTCATCCGCAGCCACACGCACATCCATCAATCTCCGAAGGAGACCCTTCCCCACCGCTCCTGAAAAACAGGAGCAACTTAATTTCTCATGTTACCTGCCCACAAAACTTAAGCAACATTTGATTGAAATCATTTTCAACAAGTCAAGTGATTGATGGCCAGAATGTTGGCTGGGGGCAGGGGATTAGAATAATGACGATGGGAATCGACATTTGATTTTGTGTGGCTTTCCGCAAATATTAGTTTGGCCTTCTGCGAGCACTTGTAATTGCTGGCCGTGAATCACTCGATAAGGATGTTCGCGGTGGATAATGCCTCCCATAAATATACAAATATATTTTCCTTTTTTTTGGTACTTTGTTGCTTTTTACTTGAATTAATCTTCTGCAAAGTTGCAACTTCATTTTTCGCTTCTCATTTGCCGCATCTCAATTGAAAGGCAAGAACTGCAAAGGCAAAAAGCTTCAGCTTTGGAGCTCTTTACATCAATTTCTTTTTTGGTAAAAAACTTTGTGCGTTTCTGTCAAACTTCTTTGCCAAGTTTTATGAGTGCTGTAAAAGTTTATTAAGCGCAGAAAAAAAAGGGCAGAAAACAAAATATTATTCCCGAATCGTTAGGGAATTTCAAAGGCAGCAATAGGACCTAAAAAACAGCTCCAATCATTTGATAACCTTTGAGCGGAGCTAGAATCTAGTTTAGTATTTCAAGGTCGCAGTTCGATTTTTTATTCCATCTATATGTTGATGTAACGCAATCTGTTACGGGGTTCAATTAAACCAGGCCCAAACACATATATCCATGGACCAAAGCGAAAATTGAATTTTAATGAATCAACGTTTGCACAGCCAGACAGAGATGGCGGCAAAAAAGATGAGAGAGACGGATAGAGAGACACTCGCACATGTCACCGAATGGCGGCCATTTATTTCGAGTCAGAAAAAAAATAAAGAAATTAAATTGAAAAATAATTTTGTTTTATAGAAAAAAAATGGTTCGTCCTCGATTTTAACGCCAGAGATTTGCCAATCGACATTGATTGATGAAAATTGATAAATTGTGAGCGATGCAGCGGCTAAAAGCCAGCAGGAGCAATACAAACTAATTGGACGAATTGCGTATACGACACGTGTGCCTTGCATCCGAACTTTCGGTGCAACTGCTTGCGAATTTATTTGCGGAAGTTTGGGAGAGATTTTCAGTGTCAGCAGCAGACGATCAAATTGTAAAACTCCAGCACATAAATCTTGAATGTTTTTTTGTTTGTTTTTTGAGTGTTTGCCGTTGTCATAACTCAAAAAAACAACAAAACACAAAAAAGTAAAGGGAGAAAAAAAAGGTGGCAGACACAGGTAGGAACACATCTGCCTGGAGTTGGACTTTTTGTGCGCCAGTTTTATGAAATGCGTGACGCATTTTTACGTGCCACTCCCACCCTCACACATACTGATTTGCACTTTTTTTTGGCATTTTGGTGGGTCAACATGAAAAGCTAACATTTTACACAGAATTCTGCCTTAAAGCATCTACAATGTCTGGCCAAATAACTTTTTGATATCAAAATGCTTACCAATATTGCAAACTTTTTCGCAAAACGCTCGCGGGATCAGCGTGGAATAAAAGTTTAATTTCGAATTGAAGGTAAAGTAGAAGTAGAAGCTGACGCCGAAGTTGATGGAGAATTTAAAAATATCCGCCACAAAATGGATACAATAATTTCTTATTAAATTTTCGAGCAAAAGCCCAGCCCACCGCCGCAGGCTCGATTGGAAATTCATGAAACTTTTGCCAAGTAATGTTTATTATTATTATTTTTTTTATTTTGCTGTTGTGATTCGCCTATCCATCCTGTCGGTCTTGGCCATTTTCCACAGTTCGAGTAATTTGCACGGCCGGAAAAACAAGCAAAATGTTAAAACAAACAATTTGTGCTTGTAAAATATTTTTGATTGATTTCATTTGGGGCAACACAGGTAATTGGCCAGGTATTCATAAAAGTATGTATATTTTTAGCTAACAAGCTACCATCACATAATGCAAATGGAGCTGCAGTGGAGCCACTCAAGTGGAGGGAGCCGCCACACAATTTCATATTATAAGCCAAAAACCCAACGGCCTACCTACAGTGGCTTTTGGCTGCTTTTGCTTTATTATTATGCAAATTTTTTGTCGCCTGTGAACTAACAATGTCGTTTCCGCATAAAAACGCCATGAACGGGACACATTTCCGTCGCAATTGCCGCCATTTATAAAACCGTCCGCAATTTGGCCAACAGCGAGCCCTGGGCCGACAGTCGAGGGCCAAAAGCATTCAGAATGAGGCAGCAAATTGTTTGTGTTAGTTTTTGCAATTGACAATGGTAACCGAAATGAAGCTGCTGCCACCTAATTGACCGGGCTAAGTAATGGACAGACGACAAATTACAGCCGGAGAAAAATGGTTAAAGAAATGGCTAAAATGGATGTGAACTATTTTCACAAAAATAAATCGTTGGAAGTAAGTTGTTGGGAAAATTGTATGTCTGGTTAGAAATTCCAAAACTAAACACTGAAGAAAAATATAAATCAAGAAGAAAAATATAATAGTTTTATAATAAGATCTTAAAAAAGTTAAATAAATGGTGTTATATTTTTAACATTTTATTATTATAACGATTTTTGAAAACCTTTCTCTCTCTGGAGTTTGCAAACAAATGAAAACAGCAACAAGAAAATTTGACAAATTCGACAATCGGTCGTAAATCATTGGCACCTTTTTGGCCCGGCCAGTGGCATTTCCCACGGCGGCTTCTAGCCAGGATTGAGTGGAAGCCTTTGTTGGCCGCTGCCAAATGCCAGTCGTCGGTCTGTAGTCCTTCGTCCTAGGTCCTTGGTGTCGGCTGCTGTCGTTCTCGATGTTGTTTGTGCCACTCTGACTGTTGCTATTGCTGTCGTTTTCGTTGTAGTTGTCGTTGCTGGCTTGCAGCGCCGTGCTCGCCGTGCTAATTGTTACGCTTGACAGGTGCGTTTGACAGTTGAATTTGACAAGTTTATACACAAGCCAAGCCAGCTGGGCTTCTGGGGCTTAGAGGACGATGAGTGAACCGAAATCACAAGCTGGCTAGTCTGCAAAAAGCGCAAGGAAAAAAAAATAACATTCGACAAATTATGTTGGAAACTTTTGCAAGGATCTGACATGTAACATACTCGTATGGGAAGTTCTAACTTTCGAGAAAAGATGTGGAAGAATTGGTTAAGATATTTAAGACTTGAAAAAGAGAAGATTTCAAATCAATATTAAGAAGAATTTTATTTTCTTTATTTAGGGGCTTTTATTCTCAGTACTCAGTACTTCTCAGTAAGCTATATTTTATATTGTAACTCATAGCATCCCTATTATTATTATTATTATTTCACAAAATTTTAAAAATTAAGCTCTTTAAAAAGTAAGATAGATAATGATGTACATGCAGGCTTTAAGACTTTTTTGAAACAAATTTAAAAAAAAAAACTCTCTGTTAAGATTTTCACGCTTTGCCCTTTCATTTCCCTTCTGATGTAGCCCTTTCATTAAACATTTAATCCTCCTATAATGGAAACCAAAAATTTCGATTGATTTGCGGGAAATCGGGCATACAAATGGAATGCTCTCCAGAGTGCAGTCACTCCACTAGAAACAAAATTTCCCTAATTAGTGCTGAAAATTCGCTTTTGTGCCGCGCAGCGGGTGCGATAATTAAATTGAAAGCAGTGCCGCAAGTATGCAGCGTTTAATTATAATTTGGAGGCTGCCACCGCCACTGGGCCGTCCCACAGAGGCCCTCGCCAATCGGGCCAAAATATGCGCTAAGAGGGAGGTATGGCTGACCTGAAATGGGGCATACCAAATCCGAACACAATCAAAATGATCGTCATCGGACTCACGTTTCGTGGGAGTATATTTTTGTAATATTTTTTGTTTTGTTTTGGCGGCAGACGCGGTGGCGGTGGGTTAAGTCTTGGGCGAGATTTCTGCCAGCTTGTTTATGCAAATTGCGTGACTCTGTTCGGAGATTTGAGGGTGGATTTAAGTTGCCGCTTTTCCATTTCCATGTCTGTGGCAGCCATAAAAATTATATACACATTTTGTGGGCTCTCTCCGGGGTCTCTGACTATCCTGGGCTCTGTGGCAAATGAAATGTAAGTTTACCATTAATATTAGTAAGCATTTATTAGTGCACGATTAAAGTTGGGCCAAGTGCGTGGGGGTTGGAGTTTGTTTTGGCTGCAAACTTTATCAAATTGTTTGCATGTTTGTCCTGTCTGTCGTTTATCAGCAAACACCCATCCACATGCTAAGAGTGACACAGCGCCACCCCACTGTAACCTCCCACAGGACTCTCTAGCCGCAAAAGAGTGATAAAAATGTAAGCCACAAAAGCGTGGCCAACACACACACCCAACACCCAACCCCTTCTCTCTCTACACACACTTTGTTAGCCCTCTTTGGGGTTTTTTTGGCCCGTTTGACTAACAAGCAAAAGACAGTGACAAATTAGTTTTGGTGAGCTGCTTATGTGAATTTTCATGCAATTTGCATAATGAGCAGTGCCCCAGAATGCGTTCTACTATGTGATAATGGAATAAAATTAAATCATTGCTGACACTTTTTGAGTAGTGCCCGCTGCTCCAAATATATGAACGAGCTCAGCTTGTGGCTTCCTGTTATCTGGTATCCTTTGGTTCTATTTTTTGTTTGAGCCACTTGATGAATTGCTGGCAAGAGCAAGATGGCCAGAAACGAGAAACGAGTGCCTAAGCAGCCGTGAAATGCCAGTTGATTTTGCCCACCCGAACTCGATTATTTATTGCTTTGACAGTGAACAGACAAAGGATACATCCAGTAAGGTGAAATCTAGCCCGGGGAGATAATAATTTGAGGAACTGGCAGTCGGCCCCATTTAATAGGCCTCATCGTTTTGGGCTGCTAATTTAAATTTTATTTCTGGCAATTTGCCAAATTTGTTGCCATTTGTGATGACACGCTCGTTTTATGACAATGATACGGCCGGAATGCCATTGCCCCCAAGCTCCGGTTAGCTCCTGTTGTTCGCTTGACGTTCATTGAAATTCATGTCGCGTGGCCGTTCAATAATAAAACGCAAATACATAAATAAAAAATAAAGGTAAATAAACGCAAAAGGGTTTGCTAATGGCAAGCCACCCAAAAAATGTCCTATATATATACACGAAAACGGAACAGACATTCTTCAAGCCCGTCATAAAAACAGCGTTGATGGCTGTGACGTGTCACTGGGCGAGTATTAAAGAGCTGCCTTAAAGCAAAAGTCAAGCCGCCTATAAAGGGGCATATATCCTGTGCCATCCCTCCTCCCTCCCGTTTCTTCCATGAAGCCTGCATTTCAATTAGACGACGCCGCTCCTGTAGCCGGCAAAATGTGCAACAAAATTAAAATGCGCATTTATGCAGATTTGCACATTGAAACTGTCACGGCAACGAACTGCCAAAGGTGTACAATGGGCATATTTTGTATAGCCAACAGTGCGTATGAGTAACTTATTAAAAATTCCTAAGGAGTAAATAAAAGATTTCTAACGTTAGCTTCATAAAACTAAGTCTTCTTAAAATAATATATTTGTGAAGAAAACCAAAGTTTATTAAGCCTTGCTTGTCACCACAGCGTATGAGTAATTTATTACGTATACGCACTATTGACCAAACATTACACTTAATCCTTATATAATTAATATTCTATCGAAAAAAACATTAAACCCTTCCATAGTCCAATGACAGTGTCAGTTTCAGGACCTGAAACAGGAGCAACCCATAGTAGCTGGTAAACAATACCCAGGACTCGCAGCCCGTCCCTCCCAAAAATTTCAGTTTCTCCCTCTGGTTGCCCCATCACACGATTGTGTCTCTGGGTTCTGGGCACAATGCGTGCCCACCTGGCAGGCTCTAATTATTTTTCTGCCGCTGCAGCGACTCACCTGAATCTAGCTGCACTTTGCCGGTAACCCTTCTTCGACCCTCGCCTCCTCGTACACCTTGCATGCCTCGCATCCTGGCGCTTTGTGCTCCTGTCTGCCTTCTGCCACTGCACAATAAACAGGCAAAAGTGAGCGGCAGAAGCCCTCCTTGTTCGGGCCAAGTTTCATGTTGCATTTGCATAATGAACTGTTTGCTTATGTTTCGCATCATGGACATGGGGGCCTAGGCCGGGGCCTGGGCCTAACATTTTAACCAAATTGTGTGCGCTCTATTATGCAATCCAAGTTACATTCGAACTAATTCCCGAATGATTCACCGAAAGCCACTTGCTTGAAAGGCTCTCACATGAAGGGTTCTGACAGCTCCTATTGGAGCTCCCATACGGAAAAGTAATTTTGCGAAAAAACGTATTAGAAAACCTGTCCCATAAAATCAGAAATAATGGCTCCAGGAGATTTAATCCACTGGGAATCACGTAATACATTAAAATACCGCGATGACATGCCACCAACTCATTTGCAAGTTTTTTTTTTCACTCACGGAGCCAAAACTAACAGCCTGACAATAATATAACAAACTATCGATATGGATATTATGGCTGAGCCCGAGATCAAGCCTCCATTGTCTGCAATTCCCATTTGCCATTTTCAATATTTATTTTCGCCATTGCCACAAAAGCAGCAAGAGTTCAGAAATAAAGGAGTGCAAAAGGAAAATGGGAACGTTGAAAAAATACCCATTGTCTAAAATAAACAAAACAATATAAATGTCTGATTTGGGTTTAGAGTTATGAAAGCTATCCCATTGTTTCATTTTAAAATAGTACAATGAGTTAAATAATTATTTCAAAATTTGTGCAAAGCTGACTGTTTGCTAACCATATCCAGGTGTATACAAATATTTTTAGGCAAAATACATTTAGCCATTTCAAGTGTGAATGCAATATACCCCTGGGTGCTAATGGCAGCTGGGACTGGAACCAAAAATACAAAAACAAAACGGAAGCTCCCAGATGAGAAAGACACAGCAAGGCAGCTACAGCATATAATAAAAGTAATATGCTCGGCACCAATGCATTTTCTGCCAAGAATATCAATTTCAATAAAATACAAGAGACTTCCTCACACTCGCACTCTCCCAGCTCCAGTCGCATGTTTTGCCAGCAATTTCGAAAGTGCCGCTCATATCGTTTTCCTTTTCTTTTGCTTTACACTCTCGACATCTTGCTGCTTTCTCCTGTCTCGGGTCTCGGGTCTCCTGTCTCCCAATTCTACCAATTTCCCTTGCCACTTTCGCCATAGTTTTTTGTCGAAACTGTCAATGCTGCCAAGGGAAGTGAATAGAAAGAGAAAGCAACAACTGAGTGAGATGAAACGATAGCTCCCGCTGCGCTTTTGGGCGACATCGTCTTCTGCAATATTTGCTTTGTATTTTTAAGAAATTATAAAAACGATTCCATGCAATGCTCCAAAAAAAATACAAAGAAAAAACTCGAAGAAGTGGTCAGAATGAAAAAAAAAGGACACCAAACGCAATCAGGGCAAAAGGAAACCAATGCAAAACCAAAGCAAACCAAACTAAACCAAAAACTGAAACGAAGGGAATCGAATCGAATCGAAATGTAGGAAGCAAGGACATCGCTTTTGATAATAATATCCTACCGTAGTGAGCATTCAGCAGCACCGTCAAAGCTTTGAGCTCTGGCCCAAAACAGCCGACTAACCATTTTTATTTGTTTTCCCATAGTGGGCGTGGCCAGGATACGAATACGAATCTGTATTTGGGATTCTAGATTCCGGATCCGGGGCTGCAACTCAAGTGTCGCTGGCACATAGCTTTCAATCTGTTGAAGCAAACAGAATTTCGGACGGAGTCCAACTTTCTTTCGATATTGGAAAGAGGAATAAAAAGTTTCCAAAGAGTCGTCTATAAAATACTCTTTGTTTTTAATAAATACAAGTTACATATTATATTTAAGAAAATGGTTTTTAAAATATACAAGTATTTATACTAATTATTGTTTAAAAAAAGGTCCCTTTACCTTAATCACTACTGAGAGGCTAGAGGCCTTTTTAGGAAAAAGTGCATTCCCTTCTAGCAACCTTTGTCTTCTCTGGAAAACCTGCAGTTGCAGTCACCCAGTGCCCCCTACAGCTTATACTTTTTCCAATTCTTATCCCCTGCTGATTTTTATTGCAAAGGAAGAAATTGAATTCCGATTGGGGTCCTTTTAGTTTTCGGCAGGTGTTAAGCATGCCGCATAATAGTTGCAAGGCGACGAATACCCAGTTACTGGCGATAGCATTTGATTTATTTGGCAAAGGACATGCCGCAAATCATAAACGCATTCTCCACCCCCCCACACCAGCTCACCAGCCCACAAGACCAAAGAGCACCTGTCACATTTGTTATATGTAAGCTGCGGCAGGTGAAAATTGCCAACATGAGTTGACAACATGACCAGAGGGGGGCTAAGGTCACACAGGATCAGCAAAATGAGCAACCGGGACAGCAGGTATAAAAACTATTTTCTATGTCATCCTGCCGGCACTTGTGAGTCCTCACTGCCTGCATTTTTACTTCCCCGAGTCACGTCCTGCTGCAACACCAACAAAAATCTCAAATATATATATTTATTTTTTGTGTGGGGCAGGATGATAGCCACAAATATGACAACTACAACGATAACTGGGCGTGCCAAGTGGTCTTGGCCCCGTACTATGTTTTATTATTATTGTTGTTATTATTCTAACCAAATTGAGAGCAAAGCTTTAAAGTTATGCACAAAAAAGAAAGCAATTTTCCTGGTCATGATACTTTGTTTTGCTAAAACATATCCGATTCAATGGACGATATACATACTTAATTAGCGTTAATTAAGTCTTGATAATACGCCCTTACACACAACCAGTACGCACGCGAGTGTCCCGGAATTTAAATGCGAGCACAATGGTAATTAATCAAGCGAACGCCTAAAGTCAATTTCAACAAATTGATTCAAATTTGTTGGGCAAACGCGTTGCTTTAACCGCACACCCTATACACCCCGTCCTATACCAGACAGCGAGTCAAACAGTCAGCAGAAGGGCGGCGGCGGTATAAGCCTGCTATTTGAGTTTGGCAACACGCAAAAGGCTGCCACAGTTGGCAGCACGTACACCCACCCACCCGAACACACACACACATGCTAGCTGAGAGCGCAAACATTTATTGCATCAATTAAGTTGGACATGTTAATTGCGTTAAGTTGAAACATCACGCACAGGAACCAAGCAAGACCAGAGGAACCCAATCCCACACACCTGGCCCAGGTGTTTCCAGCCATTTTCCAGCTTCCTGCTGTTTTCTGCCCATCCATGTGAGTGTGTGTGTGTGTGTGTGTGTGTTACCATCGCAATGACAATGGCAGTAGCAGTAGTGGTCCAAAGCATTCGGCCAAATGCGGCAACGTCAAAGGCAGTAAAGCTATTTACGCATTGCGTGCTAATTAGAAATTTGGTTTGAGTTTTGCCCTGGAGGCCATGGTATTACAGCTCCAACTCCCAAGCTCGATAGGAGTGCGTGCTTTTGAAACCTGTGACTTAAATTCAATTAAAATGCCATTTATAGAAAAAATAATCAACAAGAACTGTGATTAATTGCGTTTTTCCAATCATCATTTTTAATTTCTTTCGCTTTTTCTAACAAACTTCAAATACCTTAAAGAATTTTAGTAATAAGTGTCCTGCCCTTAAAGGTATGCTATGAAATTTTGTAAGCACATTATGGCCATTACTTAGCCATCCTGGGACTGCATCAACAGTTGTCGGCAGTTGCCTTAACCTATCGCAAGTTGGGCCACCTTATTATAAACTCGCTGTTTCGACCTGGTCCAGAGCTACATAAATCACCCGCGGCTGCGGGCCAAAAACCAGAAAACGTGAAAAACTTCTTGCAAAAATGTCTGCGCCAAATGTTACATTTTCGTTAAACAGCAAAGCGGCGGAAATTTATGGCAACCTCTGGCTAAAGTCTCAAAAAAAAAGATGGCAATACATTCAACGGTATACAAATAATTTAAAATTTAAGCAACTGACGGTTTTTTCTCTCCTACCAATACATTAAATTTGTAATCATTTTTGCCACACAATTGGATCCATAAATATTGTCTCGATTCCCGCAAATTAATTCAACGCGAAACAGCAACATTTTTCCACCAAAATGAATAGCGAATATTATTCAAAGGTGGGATGAGTTTTTTTGTTTTTTTTGTTTTTTGGGCCAACAAAGGCACCGCAAACACACATTGGCTTTTTATGATATTAATTAATTTGAAATGAGCGCAAACTTGGCCAATAATTCATCTACCAAATGCGACCCGTTGGCAGTTTAGTTGGTTTTTACAAAACAATTGGTTGGACAGGTGATCTGATGTTTTCGTTTGTCATATCACAGGAATAGTATGATGTGCTTTTCTACATCGTGTTTAACTGTAAACATATATGTACGTATGTCGAGATACTGGTGTGTGGTTATTTATGGTCAATGTTGCATATTATTTTGTTGTTCTTGCTGATTGTTATTGCTGACTCCGGGCGATGGTTAAATGAAATTTTGATAAACACAAATGTTTGACATGACTTTGAGGCTGAGTTTGTTTTTTATTTCCGGTCGACAGCCCAGCTAATTAAATTGAGACAAATGCATAAAGTTATTTAAATTATAGAAATTACATTATGCTCGATTATCAATTAAATCCGCTGCTAAAAGGAGAGCAGACAAAAAAAATACTCAATCAAATTGAATTTACATTAGCCACGTGCAAATCGTACAGGTTGCAACCCCATACACCCCTACACCTGGCTGCTGGAGCCGCCTCATCAATCACCTGGCGCGACTAGCTGCCACGCCCTCGAAAAGGGCTGCTAATGATTTATGATCTCCGCCTTTCGGAGCGTAGCGGAGCGACGTCGTCGGCGGCTAAATGCGAAAATTCAATCATTTAATTAGGGCAACACAACAAAAGAAAATTAATTAAACTCTGAACTCGCTGGCGAAAGGTGAACACAACTCGAGGCGAATTTAATTCAATTTTTGTGGCCCGCGGCACGCCCCTTTAGACGGGATGGGATGGGGATGGGCGTAATGGTAGTGGGTTATACTCATTTCGCGGCCAGCAGAGAAGACAACTGCCCTCGGTTGACATTTGCATTATAAATTGTCCCCGGCTCTCGATTCCCGTGCACAGTGACACTTTGTGATGGGAACACGTAAAAAATTGCACATCCAGCGACTTTGTCAGACGGGAAGATGAGGCCAGTACGAGTACGAGGACGAGTACATGAAAATTCATGACCCACCGCCAGCTGCCTGACACTTTCAGATGGCATTAGATGGGCGTGGTTTTGCGGGGGCTACATGTACATACATATATATACGTACATACATCCAATATCCTTCGTCAGCTAAATTTTCGTGTGCCCGGGAGGCAAATGGAAAAAAATCTGTGCTGTGGCGTTTTAAAGCCAAATTTGATTTACATTTCAATGCGCGAAAGTGAATTTTTGGCGTTCCAGTTAGACGGCCAGACGCCATTTTGTTTGTCACCAAAGAGTGTGCGAGTGAGTGTGTGTCTGTGTGTGTTAGTGAGAAAGTGCATTTGAATTTTTATTTATTTTGGTTGACTTTTGCATAACTGCACTAAATTAAATTACTCAGCAAGAAAGTAAAACAAAAGCAACTAACCCAAGTCGAAAGAGAAATACTCTAAAAATAAGAATAAAAATAGTTTGTTAAGAGAAAAGTTTAATATATAAACTCTCAAAAAAATATATTATATTTTCTGGTTATAAACTCTTAATACCAAGCTTGATCTGGTCCTTTGTATCTTCACTTTCATTTGACACAGTGTACAAAACTTTGTCCGCTTCAAAGGCAAAACGCTCACAATTTGTCATAACTTTCACAAAACTGTCGCAGCTAGCAAGGCAACACAACAATAACAATAACAACAAAAACAACATAACAATAATAACAATAATAACAATACCAACAACAATGCAAACAACAATAACTGACTGTTTGAGAAAATACGAAAAATAAAATAAATAATATATACTAAAAACGAAAACTGCCAAAAATTGCAACCAACTGCAGCGAGCCGAACAAAAAATTTGCATTTTTATTGAATTGCAAAAGTTTTTTCGGTCACTGCTGTCACTTCTGCCACTTCGGTCCAGGGCCAGAAATCCAGTGTCATTCATCCCCCCCAGATCCTCCAGTCCAGTCCCGATCCAGAGTTCAAACCGGAAACCCCACCCACCCACTGCCACTTCGCGGCATGCGGCATGCGAGCAAGTGGAAAATTGTAATAATATTGAATTTGGCTATTAAGTCGTTAAGGCTTGTTTGTTGTGATGCCATAAACTCGCTCTACAAAGCGAACGGATCTCCGCCAATATCCACCTACAATAAACAGCCACTTAACGGACATAAATGAGTGCCACGCCCACATAGCAGAGCTATGGGCAAAACTACATCCGGAAAGGGGGCGGAGATATGTTAGAACCTTTTATGATGACTGCCATTGATTGGCTACGTGACCGGCAAGTGGCCAAAAGTTTGTTCTTGGCCGACAGCTAAGCGAGCGTGAAAATTAAGGCCTAAACACTCAGAGCAGTGCCCAGAGCAGTTGTCTCATACATTTTATTTTATCACAAACTTTTAAGCCATTTAACCGATTTGGCGACACTAAAACAAGCGCCAACATTAACATGGAGTAGCCTGGAAAAAGAGCATCCCAAGCTCGAGGAAAAAATTGATTCATAAAATAGTAGCCAGAGTTGGGGTCTGGCTTTAAGGCTGAAAGACGAATAAATTCGATATGGGAAGGGGGATTGCCATTGTTGGGGGTTTTTAAGTGAATTTTAAAAGCCTTTTGCCAGTTTTTCGCTTCATTTGCTGTTTTATGTCGACGGGCCAGACAATATAGATGGGGGCTAGGGCTAGGAAAAGGCAAAGGAAGGAAGGATGCAGGCGTCAAGTAAATGGTTTTATTTATTGACACATGTTTACTTATCAGCAGGAGCCCCACTGAATGGGAAAGATGGATTCGAGGGTCTGGGGATAAAGGTTGTCATGCTTCATTTAATGCAATTGAAAATCCCCCTCCTTGGCAACCCCAAGACCCAAGCACGTGCCTGTCTCATTACTTTGTTGTTGTTGTCTATATACACAAGGATATATAGAATATATATATATATATTTGTATCTGAGCATCTGCTGATAGATGCGCTCGCTCTGCAGCTTAAATGGTGTAATTTTTAATGCATGAGCTTCGTCGGAGCTCGTCAAAACAAATGTAATGATTAATTGTGCGAGACTTCAGGCGAATGGCTTGCCATGCTTTCTGGCTCCTAAAATATTAATAGAATTAAAATACGACCTGCAAGGCAGGAGCAGAGCATGCTTCTTTGCTTCTCTGCTCGGCGATCATAATTCCCAGCTAATTTGGCAGAAATTTTCGGAAATAATAAATGCGGAATGCCAACATGAGCTCGATGATTTAGGCCCCGAGTGTGGCGCATGCAGTCAATTGTGAGCTTAGATCTGGAATTAGCCACAGCCGAATGCCCAAATACATAATTACAGTTATGAAGCTTTGGCTTACAGCTGCAGGACCATGACCACGGCCAGGACCGGTCGGCCAATGCCAGGACCACAACTTCTACTCAAATGCATATTACGCTGGCATATAAATGATGATATCTCGGCACAAGAGTATTAAGCATACAACCAACATATACACATATACATATATATATATGCATATAGAGTCCTGTAACGGAAATAGGACAAATCTGGGGAAGGGAGAGGATTACCAAACACCAAGGTATCTTGGACAAACAAACTGCAGCTTCAATCACAACTCACGACCCGAGGCTTTAACATCCTAATTGAGTGGACTCTCGAAGGGAATCCTCACCCCTTGTTTTGGCAGAACTTTGTTCATTCTTCACTCCTCCGAAACACTTTAATTAAACACTCATAAGTTTTACTGGGACATCCTTCCACCCTCTTGACTGTTGGAGTTTTAACTTTTAAATTAAAGACACATTTACCTCGCAAATCACAACCATCATCAGGGGACACCAAAAAAGAAAAAACAAGAGGGGTTGGGAAAAGCAAACGGAAAACAGAGAAAACCGTTCTGCACCATTAATTCTAATGTTAATGCCAGTCCAGTGTCCAATGTCCAGTGCCCAGAGTCCTGAATAAGGAGGACCTCGGCAATGTCACAACAAAGACGCATCATCGATTTTATTCGACCTTCGATGGGCCGCCAAGCGAAATAATGACAGAGCGCTCCTGAACTGGCCCGGGACTCAACCCTCGGCAAGGACACAGGAAAAAATCACTCTCAGTTGTTATCCTTCCCTGCCAGGATACCGAACATTCCAATTATAAAACTTAAGCAACAAATTAATCATTTTTCTCTCGGTGTGGGTCAAAGGTCCGGCAGACATGTTTGAGTTCTCCGGACACATGTCAATTAAATTTGGGCTATGGCTCGCTGGCCAGCTTTTTGTGAGCTCTTCCAGCGACAAGTGCAGTGGGGCGTGGCAGGACAATGGGCGGTGAGCGTTGGGCTATGGCCAGTGGGCGGTGTTCTGGGTTAGGTGGTTGGGAATAGTGTCAGCATTTTCGCAACATTAAGAGCATTTTAAATGGCGCATAATTATATTGGACTGGCACATTTTGCGGTTGTCCCGAGGCGGAAAACACACTTACACACCCGTATACACACAATGCATTTTCTGTCTAATAAACTTTACAAAGCCAGCAACAAATGGCAGAGTGTACAAAAACAATGACAGCCGACCAGGACCTCGAACAGGAACGGAAATGGGTGAAACATGAGAAGAGGAAAAGAAGCGAAGAGCAAACCAAGTTTGCCCGCAGGACATGTAAATGCAATTAAAACGCTGCCTTTGTGCCACGCCCACTACCCGCTATCCACTATCCACTAATAGGGAGGTTTCCCATTGAGGGGGGCACCACGCCCCCAAATAAATGCTGTTGACTGATGCAGTCAGCGTTGCAATCGTCCAATTTCAATCGCATTGATTGCGGCCAGTGTACTAATTAACTTAATGGTTATTTTAGATCTGACCTCCCCCAGGCAAAAATACATAATTTTACAAAATTTCCTTTTTCAGCCTATTCTCTTTTTTTGGGGGGGGTTTCTAAATACATACATAGTTGTGACATCAGAGCAGACACTTGATTTTTATGATCATTTTCGTTCGCCTAATTGAGTTTTCTGTCGGCACTTTGGGCAACGTGGCAACGCTAATAAAGTCAACACTAAAAGCCTCGTTCAATATTCAATTAGACGGCGCATACGCCAACAAACATGCCCACACCCATAGACACACACCCATAGTAGCCTCACACACCACTTCGACAAAGGCACGCACATTTTGTTTTCACCGCCGTTGTCACCATTTTTGAGCTGCCATTGACATTTCCGTTTCCGTCGCGAGCTCTGATTCAATTAGCACAAAACCGTCGATGGGCGGAGTGGTCCGGAGTGGGCGTGGGCCTGGGTCTGGGTATGTCATTGTGGAAATTGCATGGAAGCGCGCTAATAGTGTATAGACAGCCCTCAAGTATGGGGGCTTCCCCAGGTGGGCATACACGTGTGGCAGGTCCCTTAGCTGGGGAGCTCCAACATCGAATTAAACAATTATTATTTAACCAAATTTTGCATAATTGTGGCCTAATCATATATAAAGACATTAAGGTAGTGGGAAGTCTCAAAGGTTACTCACGCAATCAAAATGAAATAATTATTATTTTATGGAAAATTTCATAGTTTTAGACCTCATAGAGCTATCAAATAGGGTCAACACTCCCAACACTCGAGTAGTTTAAGTTTCTCATATCGTAGAACCGCCACGCGTCCAAGTCGTAAAACAATTCGTGCCCAATATATAGTATAGTAGTTGTTTGGGTGAAATATATGTGGCATGACAGACCCCTTTGGGGCTGGTCATTTGACAAGTGCCAAAGTTGCCACTCGTAAAGTTGGCGCAATAAAAGCCAACAAAAGGACACGCTACTGGCCCACAGAGCTGTAGATATCCACCGAGTACACCGAGCCAGGCCTAAGGACCTAGCCCATGGTCATAAATATTATGTCCATTGTGGTCATAAAAGCCCAAAGACATTCGGCCAGCGACAAACAAACCAGCCCGAAATAAAACAAAAATACTAAAGGGGCGAGTGGCGGAGAAAAGAAAGAAAGCCAAGAAGGCAACAAATTTAATTTATGTAAATTAAACTGGCAAATAATTGGCCCAGAGGCTAGGCCGGGCCCAAAACCTAAGCTGGAGTAAAAGGGAAGGCCCTGCAATGGCAATTACTTAGGCGATAAGATGCCGTAAGTAAAAATGCTGGATGCGAGCTAGAATTTCCCTAAGAAATCGCTGCAATCAATCAACGTGCAATGGCAACAAGCAAAATCAATTGAAATTGAAAGATGATTTTCCCTGGCCCGCCCGGATCTCTGGTCTCTTGGCCTTGTTGGTCCTGTGAAAGGCTCGTGAAACGTTAAAGCGGTGTGGGGTGAAATCAGGAGGAAATCCAGTACTCCAGCAGGACCAAGGACTCCATGTAAACGAGCGCCCGCAAGAAAAATCACTTACATTAATGAGTTCAAGTTGTTTTTGCCTTGCGGCATTGGCGGCGGCTGCTTCTTGCTTTCTACTGCCTGCCTCATGCCGCATGCCTCATGCCGCTTACCGCCTGCCGCTTGCTGCCTGCCGCATGCTGCCTGGTAATTTATAATGTCAGCAACCAAGGCGAACCGAACTGAGCCGAACTGTGAAGCGAACGGTATCCAAAGGAGTTGAGCGGAACAGAAGTTACATTTCCATGCACAATTTACACCAATCTACAAGGTACAACTACAATCACACACTCACTCGCAGGATGCACAGAAAACAAGCGATTAGGGCAAAGGATATATTCTTTCCTTAGAAATTAATATAAAAGTACCTATATTAAATTATTTGTTATGTCATTCATAAAAGTTCTTTCAGCAACTATTTGTTCTTAAAACCAATTTTAATCCTTAAGGATTAAATGTCTTTAATCTCCAGCTTAATTAATACAATTTCTTTCTCTGCACCCACACTAACACACCCATATGTACACATATGTTGGTTAAAAAGAGAGAGAATAAAAGAGAAGCAAAGCAAAGCTTGCGGCTGAGCTAATCAATCTCGTGGCATGTCAGCCAGTCAATTTGTGAGTGTGTGTGAGTGCATGTAAGGATATGTACATGTGTGTGTGTGTCTATTGTAGCGCTTGTAAGAAGTTAGTCTAATTAAATAAATAAGTGCATGTGATTTATTTGCCAGACACACAAAAAACAAACAAGACAAACAGAATAACAGATAGACGTCGGAAGCTTATTGATGTTTACATTTTTGGCAGAAGCCGCTTTCCGATTCCCCACACTTCCATCCACTTTCTCCATAAATCTATCCCTAATTGAATGATAGGCTAGATGAAATTGTCATGACAACTAATAAGTTACCAGGACAAAGTTCTATTTGCTCACAGGTCCTTGCCGAAATAATTAGCAGCCCCCGAGGTCAGAAAAATGGCTCTCAAACTGAACACAAAACTCTAAATCTATTTATCTATTAATGTTGCACTTCCTAGTTGTCAGGTTGTTTGTACTGATGTTGTAGGTAATTGAGTATGCAATCAATATCCTTATTTGGAATTAATTACTGGCTTTTTTACATAAAAATCACTGCTTGAATTGGCTTTTTTATATTAGTCTACTTTTTCACGGGCCATTGAAACCAATTTGTAAACATAACAATTTATTTGTATTTGATAAAATACACCTATAAATGCAAATGACCTGCATAAATAATCTAAACTTATTTCCATCGATGGAGAGCAACCTTAAATGGCTTTATCCCTTTGGCCGACTTGGCGGAGATATTAAGGCCAACAAAATGGCTATATTACTTTGGCCCTTTCGCCACTTGGACTGAGGCATTTAATTTGCCATCCAGACCCAGACCGCGCCCCCACCCCGGGCATTGGCCACAGAAGCGAGCGACCAACCCACATGCTGCACAAAGGATTTAATGAATTTTGTAAATTTATTAAAGCCGCACGCATTGCAACCAAGTGCAACACAACACAACCAGTCCAGCGCAGGGCAGACCAGTCCACCGACAGACAGGCGGGCAACACCAACAACGGGACGAAAAATTTAATTAATTGCAGTCCAAGGGGCCAAGCCGGATCCGGAAAATTGCAGTAGCTGCAGGAGCAGAAACAGCTGGATCAGGAGCAGTATCCTGGCATTCCGGCGAGGCGCCTTTTTCGCCTCTCAGCAATCAGCGGGGCGGAGCAAATCGGCATGGCCTAATGATTTTCCTGTTATGCCAAGCTCGAGCCAAGGAAAATATAATGAAGCCGGACAGAAGCAGGGGGGGTGGGTTGGAGGGGTAAATCGGAGAGCAAGGATAACGACAACGACAAGGACTTCATTACCAAATTGAGCGGCGACTTGCCTCGATGTTGTTGCCTTAGCTGCAGACTTGTCGCTTCCGTTTCCGCTTGCACTGCGACTGGTCGAAGCCAAATGGCAGAAATCGGGGAATTCGAAGGAGCTGCACCAATACTCGTTCCTTGGCATCCTACGATATAGAGATATAAACGTGGCCAAGCAATCAGGCAGCAACGGCGACGATTTCCTTTTGGACATCCACTGCTCCTCCTATTCCGCTGATTTTTATTATTTTTTTGTTTTTTATTTTTTGGCACCCACCTCGCCTTGGGCTGCCTGCAAAATCCATCAAAATCCCAGCCGACTTTTGAGGCCATAAACTTGTGATTGATACCGAATTTAATCAACTCGAGCGCATTTGGTATGCTTTTGGCCCTCATTTTGGGCCGTCCGTCCTTCCTGTCGGCCGCTTTCTTACAATATTTTTAATTTACGCCTCGGAGCACGATTCTGCATGGCTTATCACAGAGATTGGCAAACGGTTCTGCTTCAGTGCACTTCAATTAGTTGTGTCCTGGCCAGGATACGACTGGATAGACCGAGACAGTTCCATGGATCTTCCAGCGTCTTCTATTTTCTTCTATTTTTTTGGCCATTTCCACGAATATCTTACATACATTATTTCTTATGTCCATGACTACTGTTGAGTCACAGTAAAAAATGCAATTTTTCAGCGAGAATTTCTAAACATTTTTAGAAATTCTTATTTCTAACTTAGCAACTTCCTATTTTTTTTTTATTTTTTAAGAAATTTTTTTAAGGATTTAAATCATTTTTTTCTGTGAGCTTGTTGTGGTTTCGTTTTCAATATGCTTACCCCCCCAAAAAAAAAGCATAAGAATTCCGGATGTTCATCAGGCAAATAAGGAGAAAAGCAAGCCAAGAAACGAAACAAGAATGCCTTTTGCGGGAAATGCTTTCTCTGGGCCGGGGTCATGGGTCATTGGGCCAGGGGCCAGGGGTCAGGGTGTCGCGAGGAGTCGAGAAGGTCGCTACGCTTACAAATTTCAATTTGACTAAAATTGGTTGACACACATTGCAGCAACTGCAGTGCCCTCGCTTCTTTTCTTCTTTTTCCTGCCCCAATGTAAGTGTATGGGTGTGTTTGCCGCCAAAATATTCATGCAAATGCACTTAAAACATTTTAAAAGCGTTTCTGCGGTTCAATTTGCATAATTCCAGCCACACTCACACTGGAAAAATGTACAACATTTTACCACTAATGGTGCATACACACACAACACACACTCTTGCAGGCCCACACATACGTGCATACATTTAATTATCGAAATGGCAACCACTCCCCATCGCACTCCACCCTCCGCCACCGCCACCCAACATGCAACCCTTTCAACAGCCTGACTCCCCACCCACCCACTTTTCCTTTAGCGCCCCAACTTGAACTACATTTCTGTGAAATTGACCAGAAGCTGGCATTAAATTGCACGTGGCCAGTAACCAGACCAGGACCAGGCGCCTGGGTGTCCCACTTGCCAGGATGCCGGAATGCCAGGATGTGAGATGTCGCAACAAAAGGATCCTGATAGACTCGTCCAAATTGTAAGCAGATTATGCGAAATTCAATTAGGCATATCACAAAATTATTAGGCATTACTGTGAATTCTCAAATCGAATTTAATGAATTGTGACAGTCGAGAGCTTAAGCAATATTCATGCCAATTTTAAAACATTTCAATATTTTTAATTAGTGCTGCAAATGATGTATCAAGACATAATTTGATTCTGATTATTTTTTATTTGATTTTCCCCAAAAAAACCCATTTAACATAAAGTCCAATGTTGTCTTGAAATTCAGCTCTTAGTGCTTTGGTTAGTTTTGGGCCTCCAAAAAGAGTAAGAACTTGATTTTAAAAAACCTTAACTTTGCAACACAGTAATCCAGTGTTGATTAATACTAATTATTTCAAGTTGGATTTAGGGAACTATTTTTCAAGTAGGAAGGATCTTGAGGGAGGAATCATTCTTTACTCATTCGGGTTCTGGCTGTTGTGCCAGACACTTCGCTTTTTTCCTTATTTATTTTCTTATTGTTTTTTATTATAATTTGAATATTATTTTTATTAAATATAAGCAATTATGTTGGAGTTTCATCGGACCATATACAGAGTACTGATTTCCTTATTTCCTCATTTATTTTCTTATTTGTTTCGATTCAAATTTTTATATTTTATTTTTATTTAATATGAGCAATTGAGTTCTGAACTTCGGGCTGCTTTTTTCTTGCTTCTTTTGTCGTTTGCGTTAATTATTATTTTTTGTTTAAATTTAAATTTTTTTATTTTTAATAGATATTTTCCAGAGTTGGAGTATAGATTAGAGGCGTTGGTATTATGCTGACTACTGCTTTGTTTTGTAGGTCCTGGCTTCTATTTTTTCCTCATTTATTTTTTTATTCGTTTATATTTGAATTTTAATATATTATTTTTTTCAAATATGTTAATCGGACCATCTTCCTTTATATTCTTGGACCTTGACCACCGTCTTCTTCATGACTCATTTGTTTTCTTATTTGTTTTTATTCAAATTTAAATATTTAATTTTATTAATATATTCCATCAATTGAGTTGGAGTTTCATCGGACCATATACAGAGTACTGATTTGTTTGGTACCTTCGCTTTTCTCTGGCTTCTTTTTTTTATCTTCATTTATATTCTTATTCGTTTTTATTCAAATTTAAATATTTTATTTTTATTAATACATACATTCCATCAATTCAGTTGGAGTTTCATCCGACCATATACAGAGTACTGATTTCTTTTAAAATTTTATTCTGGTGACAGCTTGGCGATCTCAAAGGTGTACGTAGGAAGCCAATCACTGCTAGTGATGTAAATAATTTTTTTGCAATTAGGAAAATATTATTAATTATTTTGCATAATTGTCCCGATTATTTTGTATGCATTTTATTATTTCGTAATACGGGTGCAGATTTTTTATTTTGTTGCGGTTTAGTTTTTTTAATTCTAATTGTGAAAAGCAATTTTTTTTAGATCTTTTAAACCTGGAAACAATATCTGGAACTAATGTAACATTAGCTCGGCTACCTAATTAAATTTTTTTCTTTTTAATGGCTACATTATTTTATAATAATCATTTGTTTATTCGGTATTCCGGCTGCTGATTAATTTTTTATTTTATTTCGAATCCCATTTTCCTTGACCTTAATAGGATAGGATAGTTCTTAGAATAGAATGGCTGCTCCCATAGAATCGCTTCGTCAGATTCAAAAGAAACATTCCTATAAACCACCCCTCCAATAGCAGACTGTAATAGCCTCGTTAACAGCGCTCTGCCCTTAATATGGCGTCCAGGGCGTCTTTTCCAGAGAAAAAACATTACTATAAACAACCCCTACATTAAAATGCCATCCAAATTTTTGGAATAAAAAAACAGCTATAAAACCCCCCTTATGTTACAGGCAGGCAGACTGCAACAGCCTCGTTTACAGCGGTTTGACCATAATATGACGTCCACATTTTAGTTAGAAAAAAACATTGCTATAAACCACCCCTTGTTTAACAGCGTTCAACCCTTAAAAAAATAACGTCCACATTATAGTCTTTTACCTAAAAGTGTTCCCATTTTATGAAAATAACATATTTTGTGTAATAATGTTATCGAAACATAACATATTTTAAGTTAAAATCTATGTAAGCTAAAATTATTCCCCTTTTTAAGATAGTACGTTACATTCTAAAATGCAACAGTACCAAAAAATAAAATATATTTAGTGTAAATATTCAAGAACCATATATATCCACAACTAAAAATCTTAAACCCTATTATCGCTCTTAATGAAATTCTTAGAAAGCTAACCGAAAGTCACGCACAGCAAGTAGTCTCAATAATTGCGTGAATTCACTTCGATACACAGACATTTGAAAAACATTTGCTTAAATGCCACAAACCAAAACTCAGATAGTTGAAATAGTAAAGCCAAGTGCACGCACACCCACATATCGCATACATAGCACAATACAGCTGCCTCCGATGCTCCACATGTGCCACACGTTACATGTGTTGCACCACCCCGGTGCCGCCCACGCGCGCTCAATTCGACCCATTGGTGTGCCACAATACGCGCAGCCAATACGCCAGTGGGTTAATACACAGAAAGAAAAGTTGTACCTTAAACTTTTTGTAGAACGATTCTTCTTAAATCTACATGTCTACATGATTTTTTGTCGAATTTTTAAAATGGGAACCCTTTAAAAACGCACAAAAATACATGGTGCACTATTTGTGTCACAGCGAAGGCTATATCTTTTGAAATATTCATCCGATTCTTGAGCGGAATACCCTAAATGATTATTAAATCGATTCCTCATAAATTTACATAAAAACCGTCAAACTTTTTTGTAGATTTTTTTTTCAAATTTTCTAAAGGCTGGGACCCTTCTAAAATCTACAAAAATGCATGGAGAGACTATTTAGGCCACAGCGAAGACTATATCTTTGGCAGCATTTATCCGATTCTTGAGCGGAATACCTTCAACGATTCGTAGATCGATCATCAACAAATCTTTATCAAAATATAGAAACATACATTTTTTTAGATTTTCTGTCATATTTTCTAGAAGGCACCCTTTAAAAATCTACAAAAATTCATGACCCCCATCAAGGGCCATATCTTTAGCCCTTCTATCTGTAAAATATGTATAATTTATTTCTTAATATAATAAAAAAGAATTTAAAAAATGCTTTATATTTGTTTTATGTGTATATCAACGTGGGAATTGCAACGGGTACGGGAATCGGTATCGGTATTGGTAGCGAGATACGTATTGGTATTGGAATGGATGCCAACTAGCACGCGAGATATTGATGTGCACAAAATATGCCAAATATCAGTGAGGAGGAAGGCCCATACATTATACATGTGGATGAGTGTGAGCTGCCAAATCAAGCGCAAGCCCAAAAGTAGCAACAAATAAAATTTTATGCGCTGTGCGAAAAGTTTTTCTTTTGCATAACGCCCAACAAATACAAGAGCAACACTGCCGAGGCAACCATATCATCGGGGGAGGCAATGGCAATGGCAATTTACATGTACAATGCAAAAGTTTCGATTTTATTGAATGGGTGTGTGTGTTGGCTTGGATGAGGATGAGGTTGTAGGGAAAGGGAAGGGGGATGGGTGTGCCAGTTGAGATGTCTGATTCTGTTTGTTTTCATTCTGACAGCCATAGGAGATCGAAACGTTCTGCTCCACTCTCCGATAAACACAAAGGGCAGAAACAGAAGCAACAGCAGCAGCAACATCGAACGATTGCCGCTGCCGGCGATGGCCAAAAAGTCAAAAATAGTTTCGAAACGCCATTTGTTGTACTTATTTTTGGGAATGCCAGTTAAGTGGAGAGACTTCATTTGCCATTACAAACCCAAACAGGAGGCCAACAGGAGTAGATTCTTTAAAGAGGAACAGAGTAAGACTTTAAGTGTTTTTTTTTGAAACAAAAGCTAATTTACGGTAAGTTCTTGGCTCAAACAAATGACTAGTAATTTAAGCCATACAACGCTTCGCTTTCAGCTTATGCTCATCTATTGAAGCTGAACGGATGAGATGGATGAGCACATATGCACTCCAATGTAGTTTATACCCACAATTTAGCAGTGCAGGCCCCGCAGTTGCAGTGGAATGCTTGGTTGCAACTAATTTGCATATTATCTGGGCCAACTGCATTACAAGCGATGGGTTCCGAGAACGCTACTAATCAATTGGATTGTTTTGTGTGTATAAACCGAAAGAGCCTAGAGCCAGAAATACGGGTTGGATTTACATTTAATAGCTTAGTAGATCAGGTGCTGACTTAAATTAATATAAAGAATTTAGACAATGTATGTTTTTTTTTAGATAAAAATTCTATAAGTTCAATCTATTCAAAGAAGGGTTCTCAAAAAGGAAAGGGGACCCTCCAGACTATTTAAATTCCCAGACCTTTTTTTGTGCGAAATTTTTTGTTGCATATTTCACGGCGCTACTTCTAACGCTGCTCGTTGTTCTCGTTGGCCAGGAAACACAACGAACTGCCAAATGGCTTGCGCAAAGCGGAAGAAAAACTAAAACAAATGTCAGTCGTAGTTGACGCGTTGCCACCGACCACCAGAGCGGTTCCCCCGCGACACCCCCGGTACACCCTCCGCCATTCCCTTGCCGGCCAGCAAAATGCAAATGTCATTTGCAGTTGACACTTGACTCAGCACTTCGCACTGTCCTAGGGCACTTTGGGGTTTTCACCTGCGTCTTCCCGGTCTGCCCTGCCCCTGCCCTTGCCCATGCCACTGCCCCGCTACGCCCCCATTAACTGCATTTGGTGGCACAATGGCGGCAGAGACACACTCACACTCAGGCAGACACACCGCGAATAAAAGAAAGTAAAATAAAACAAAAGTTGTGGCCCAACGAACAAAAAAAAAAGAAGGAAGAGCGGGTGATGAGGGGCGACTAATGCCAGCTGAACATGAATAAAGTCGAGACCCCTTGGGAAGCTGCTACCGCTGCCATGTCGTCGTTATTCTCGTGGTCGTCATTAGGAGGGCAGACGTCAAAGTATGCGCTTTGTTTTTGCTGCGTGCCATGCAGCGTGTTAATAGCCGGGCACCAGGCACAAGTCACAGGACCTGCACAGAGGAAAATTGCCACCAAACTATACACGTTCAAAGTTTAACAAGAAACTTGAAAATTTTAGTTCTAAATTAACTGCTTTTGATTATCTTCAGTTGACTCTATAATAGTTGAAGATCAAATAATTATTTCTTTCTATCCATTCAGTCTTAAGGTGCCTATTTAGGTGTAGGATAAAATAGCAGTGGCGACTGACAAAAATGACAGGGAATAAAAGGTCACAAAGTTTAGAAAGAACATTAAAATTAGAAATTTCTTAAGAAATTTAAAAAATATATTTTAAAATGTAAGCTTTTTGTACAACAGAATGTTTTATTTTATTTTTTAATAAACTATTTGAATATTTGAATATTTGAATATTTCAATCACCAATGGTGCGTATACGTAATATAAAACCCACCCTGACAGACGGCTTTTTGCGGTACTAACACCAGCTTTTCTTTAATCTAAGCTTTTCTTTAAATTTTAGGCAACAGATGGCGCTAGTTGCCACTATGGCAGTCCTCATAGGTGACGAACGGAACTGCGTAGTGAACGCAAGGAAGCAACTATACAAATTACAGAATTATATCTTAACTGTGCTCTAAATTCAAAATAAATCTTTCCCGCCATTGAAAAATGGAAAATAAAGTAAATAAATATGAATACATTTTTTACCCAATTAATATATTTTTTACACTCTTTAAATTTGCTCTATATTAACATTTATTTCCATATTTTGCAGGTTTCTGTTGACATAATAATTTCACTTAACCGTACAAATATTTTATGGCTTAAAAATTAGGTTTTTGGGAGACAAACATAAAGTTTAGAAATAAGATCAAGGCAAGTTTTGGGTTTCTTATGCTTTCAACACATGTTCATTTAATTTGTAAACATATAACAACCAATAAAACAACCGAAAAATATATATATATGCCTACAACACTACTATTCATTCGCTTTTGAATAAAATGTAACATTCAACTGCCTGGGTCGTCAATAAACCAGTTTTCAAATCTTACAAAAATAACCAGGCCTTTCCCCAATCAACAGCAATATTTCACTCATCTTACGCACTCATTCACACTCAAGCACTTATAATGCTAATTCAACAGATTTGTAATTTGAAAACCATAGCACTTGGTTGGAGTATATGTATATCAGAATATATATAGTATATAAGTCCTAGATTTCAGTGACTAAAATTAAATGATGAACGCAAACAACCCTAGACAGTTTTGAGAATACATAGATATAGTATATTGTACACATAGGAGTAGTATTGCCTATATTTAGAACTTTGCGCTTGATATTCCTTTGAATCAATTAATCGAGTTTTGTTTTTTCTCTTGAGCTTTACGATATATTACTAGATTTGCTCTTGATGTACTTTTATTAATCTTTAGCAACATTCTAAGAAAATATATTTTCAATTTGAAGCCGAATTTTCATTGGTATTGGAAAGGTGATAAGAGAAATACTTTTTATAAAAACAGGCATCTGGAAATACTAATTTTTCTTTAAAAAGAAGAGACTTTATGGCCTTATTAGTTTTAAATACAATAAGTTTAGTATTTAGTTAAACATTAAGAAGTGTTTTAAATCATGAATCTCTCAGAGCTGATCTTAAAATGGGTTTTTCTTTGAGGATATGGTAATGCCGTAATATTTTAGAGATCCCATCGCTTCAATTGGACTTTAGATGCTCTCGAGCAGGGCTTCCGGAGTCTGGGGATCAGTGGTCAACTCATCACTGATATCACCACCCACCGAACTGGTTACCGTGGACAAGATCGAGGTAACTGTGGCATTGATCACCTCACCACTGCTACTGGCCACCGTACTGATTAGGGCCAGGGCCGTGGTGGTGATGACCGTGGCCAGGGCCGGACTGGCCGAGCTTGTGGTGGCGGAACTGGTGCTGGACTGGACCAGGTTCGACAACGTGGTGTTGAACAGGAGTGGAGCCAACGTGGTGGTGGCTCCGGTAGTCAGAGGACTCATTGTACTGGTGCTCGTTAGCGGCAACGGATGTGGCAAGTGTCCATGTCCGTGGCCATGGCCATGGAACTGCTCCAGAATCGAAGCCGGAACGTAGGGATACGAGGGGCAGGGATTCGCCAGCTGCGGACCCAGCATACTCTCGAAAACATAACCAATTAGAGAGCCCACCGTCAGACCTACATTGTACGACAGGGTCATAATATTTCCGGTGACCTCCTTTAATGTCCCGGGCACCTTGGCCGGGGCCAGCATCATTGGTAAACTGCCTGCCAGTCCTAAAAATAATGATTTTTTTAATATTATTATTAAGACACATCATTTTTAAATGTTATTTATACCATTTGTTATTCCCAGAGCAATGGTAAAGACAAAAGGCGCCGTTTCGCCAGAGATCACAGGACGTTGGCGCGGCGCACAGCAGAGCAGAAGCAACGGCACCAGGACAATCCTCAATCCAGACAACAGGATCAGTTGGCGACGCGACCACGGATATGGACTGGCTGCCAGGATTTTGCCCACCACATCCGACGTGTTGAAACAGAACATGAGGAGTACGGGCATCCAGGAGCGTAGAGCACAGGACTGCACCTCCACCTCGATGCCCGGATACAGAGAGAGTGTCACACAGTAGGCCAAAGCGATGCACACCATATGTGGATAGATGACTTGAGCCACCCGCCACCTGGTCACGAATCCCTCTCGTATGTCACCTAGTTTGCTGGGCCGGCAACGCCTCGGCGTGATTACATGCTCCACCTGGATGAGAACCAATATTTTTATACATCATTCAGAGTGGAAAACTTAAGACATACTTTGAAGGCCACCGTCGTGGGGGTTGTGGGCTCTTGGGTGGGAGGCGTTACAGGCAGATCGGGCAGTTGTCCCAGAGCCTCGATGCTGCTTTCGCCGGCCGTGGGATTGGACAGCTCATAGACGGGATTACTGAAGCTGAGGGCATTGCCGGGTACCTGGTGGCCAACTGACGCAGTGGTGGTGTGAGTGCCGTCCATCGAAAGAACTCCATATCGAGTGCTGCTCGGAACTCCATCCACCTCTCGCTATTACCAATAAATCAAAAAAATTATTAAAAATCAATCAATTTGTTTAAAAGGTTGTTTTAGTTTAAAGGGTTATGAGTTCTTAAAAGAGAAAACCCCCCAATTATATTTGGACGCCGTTCTACCTTTCTTTTTTCTTGATAAGATAAGAATATAGATCGTTTCAGTTACTCCTTTTTTAAATACTCTTCCAGGTGAGTCAACAAGTGTTAAATGTTCATTGAAAGGCATAAAGAGGCTTTTTTACTAAATTAGAGTATAAAAGGAGTTTACTTTGCTTATTTCATAAATATCTTATCAGTGTGGCTATCTGCAAAATAAAGATTACGTCGAAGATATCATTTCATTGGAACTTTCGCTATTCGTCAGTCAGTTATTATTGTCAGATTGGATAGGTTGTGCCAGAATTTTCAACATGAACGAAACCAAACTAACAAACCTAAACTACTACTGCTTGTTTCAAATATTTGATTGCATAAAAAAAAATTGCAACACCAGTAATATCAATATTAGTTACAATGTCAGGCGTTATTCGGATCTGATATCTTTTGCCACCAGCTGTAAATACATTTGCGAAGCTTTCAAAGAATGGGATTTCAAACTCTATGAACAACTGAAAATTGATAAAACTTTCTTTAAACAAATCACCTTGATGGAGATTTATTTGGAGAAACTCTATGATCACATGCGATTCCTTCCCGCCCCTCAGAGAAAATTATTTTGGAAAGAGTATATCAACGAAATCAAAGGAAATAATATGCTGGAATCGGTAAAGATCTTTTTTGAGCCAACTCAGTACTATCCTGAACATTTGGAGGCGTTCGATGACATCATTAATGCCCTAAGACATAAAAGCGTTCGAGAATTTGTACTTAGTATTAAAGGTAAATATAAATTCGATATATCTCCGGAGTTTCGGAATTTGGAATCCTTGTATGTGGACGCCGATATGGATGTCGACTTCTTAATTGGTTTGTGTAAGTCCAATCCCAATTTAACGCGTTTAAAGCTCAACCGAAGCGAGCTCTACGATGGCCAGTTGGCATACATTGTGCCCCATTGCGGCCAACTAGAATATCTGACCTTTGTGATGAAGCCCGGGATTAATGGGAGGGAGTATGGTCCTCTAGCAGCCCTTCCTAAACTCCTAGAGCTTACACTCCATGGAAATCACCAAAGTGGATCGTTGGTGTGGCTCTTCGAGGGCTTAAGAGGCTCAAAAATCCGAAAGATATCCATCCCGAACACTCATGTCACCAGGGATGAGGTTATGGCTTTAGCACAAATACCAGTTGTGGCTACCCTTCAATTCTGTTTGCTGGACCGATCGCATTATCAGGAAATGCCCATGCATGGCTATCTCACCGAAATTATTGTAATGCTTGAACCAAAAAATATGAATACAAGTATTTATGAGGGTCCACAATGGACAGCAACTTTACGCTCGGACTGGATAAACACGACAAGGGAGCCAGGAGTCAACTTTTACAATCACTGGAATACAAAAGAAGAATTGTTGTTTGAAAAATCAAGGGATTACGAATTTATACAGTCTTTCAGGTTACGAGTCAAAGGAACGAATAAAATAATCGAGACACTCCAAAATTTTGACGAAAAACTATTCGTTGAGAAAATGGTGCTTAATACCCACGAACCACTAAGCCAGGAAGAAATGGCAGCTCTAGGTTCAATTTCAACTATTACCACCATACGATGCTTTTTTTCTCAAATGGAGGCAATGATCGCAATTAAGCTACAACAGCTTGGGAACCCAGAGGCCAAGACCCCCAACCGAGTAGACCGAATCACTACTGAAAAGTGCGAGGTACGCTTGATTCATGGACAGGACTCAGTAACTCTTGCCATTAATTTTAATGGAATTTTTATGAATACCGCCGTTTTTGCGCCTCTGTTGAGATTGAATAACTTGAAATGCCTCTCACTCGAGGGAAGGTTGATGTATATTTCCTTTGAACAACTATTCAGAACACTATCCCTTGACGATGAAATAAACTTGGAGGAATTACAAGTGGACTTTGTGGACGCCGGGGAACTGGAACAGATCATAAAAATCCGTAGCTTAAAGGTGCTCAAGTGTGGTTTTCTGTGTTCCAAAAACATTGATAAAGTGGCTAACTTGGGACAACTCGAATCCCTGACGATTACCTTCCATCCAGAAGGTTCACTAGTAAAGCTTTTAAATGATTTTGCCTCAAAAGAAATTCACACTCTTCGTCATCTGGCAATTCAGCATACAGCGGTAATTTATGAAGAAATGGTCGAGCTGACGAAAATCAAGTCCCTGAAGAGTATTCAGCTAGGATTGAGGAGTGAAAATAGTTGGCTGAGACCTCATCATCAACCTAGGAAGATAGAAGTTCTCTACTGTGTGAAGTGTACGGCGCCCAAATATGAGTCCACAAAATTGAGGCATCATACCATTTTCAAAATGGTTACTTCCAGCCAGCCAACTAAGCTAAAAGCATTGGCTGAGATGTACGCAAGGTCGGAGTTTTCTGTCCACTTTACAGATTCCTGCTTCGATCTTTTAGAAAACTTGCCAAACCTGGAGGATCTGCGAATAAATTTCGAACGCAAAGTCCCCGACCTGGAAAGAATATCAAGATTGAAAAATCTTCGAAGACTGTCAGTGGCATCTCAGGACTTTAGGAACCTATCTCAACTGGAGACATTGGAGTGCGTTGTTTACGATATGCAAGGCATTGAAAATGTAGCCCTCCTTCAGAATATCTCAGAGCTACAGATACACAATCCAACCGCAATTGAATTGTGGGATCTTTTAAAGGAACTCAAGGCCTTAGTCAATATGAAATCGTTGCTTTTGGATAACTGCGATCTTAATTTCTTAGAGCTTGTGGAAATAACGAAACTTAAATGGATAAATTATTTACGTTTGGGAATAGCTGACAAGAAATATATTTTTATGTTTTTACCAAGCAATTTACCGAATCTGACTGATTTGGAAATCACTTCGACTGAATGCGGAAATGCAATTTTTGTACTGAGCTACATTACAATGTCCAAGACACTAAAGTCATTGTCATTGTATCGCTATTATGGCATAACTGTTGAAAATGTCAATGGAATCTTAATGGCCCTCAAACTTCAAAGGGATCCGGAACAGCATCCACCATTAAAATTGCGTGGAATTTGGAGCGATTTCGACAGAGTCAACCAGGTAAGCTTTTAATTAAAAATTAATGGATGAATAGAAATGGATATCTATTTTTCAGATACGATTCTACGATGAAACGTATTTGCAGCTGGAACAAGTCACCGAGAATGGATACAAAAGCAGTGAAGAGTCCGATGCGGACTCCGATAATGAGATTTAATAAAATCCTGCAAACAATTATCCTATTATATTCTATATAGAAGAATATTATTCCCAAGCTATGATAAAGAAAACAAAAACTCACCTCATCCGGTCGCAGGACGATTTTGGAGCAGGCTTCAACATGGTAGCGTACAAAGGGCGAATTAATGGTGGCCAGATGGAGCAGATAACTAAACAGGATATACAGCGTAGAGGTCAAAAAGAAGATGACGGTAGAGACGCGATCGTTGTTGATCAGTAGCTTGGTAACCACTCGATTGGAAGACACCAGGAATCCGGCAATGCTCTCGCCGGCCATTACCGCTTGCGTGTACTGCTTGGGCAGCATCGAGGCGAATCCGTAGAAGCTGGACTGCTGAACGGTGCATCCGATCGCTGTCAGTGCCACCGCCGACATGTTCACCACATAGGCCGTATTTGTGGCAAACATGTGCCAGGCCACCTCGCACACAGCCACGAAGATCAGCGTGGTGAAGGACACCATGTAACCAAAGAGCACCCGCGACTGAAACGGGGCCACTGACAGGACTATATTATTGAGAAGAACCGTCGCAAAAGCCACAAAGATGTACGTCATCGACATGTCCAAGGCTACGGGTCGACCAGGAAAACGAGCTTGCCAGTAATCCGCCGCAATAATGAAGCTGGAATCGATTTCAGAGAGTATTTTTTTTTTAAGATTAAACATTTGTTTAATATTATGGATTTAAATATATTTATAAATACTCACCTATTGTAGGGCAAGACAAATCCAATACCCGCTGCTAAGAGTGCCAAGTAGACGGAATGCCTCTGATCCTTCGGTGCCCGAGTATCGAATTCAGGACTATCCATGCTTCCCGGATGCCGCAATCCGGAGCCAGCCGTAGCATTACTGCTCCTCGCGCGTCCGGAACCATGTCCATCTAATGGCTCGTAGGTGGTTTCCGGCCCACCCACATCCATGGCCTACTGCTGCTGGTTTCCTAGCGGTTTCCGGTCTCTGCTAGTCTCGAGTGCTGGTCAAGATACCAAGCCACCACCAGGTGGATGTGGGTGTACTGTTGTTTTGCCCAAAGTTCTCGCATACAGGGTGCGGATACAAATGGCAAGAGTTATACACAAATCGATAAACAACAGAGACAAGTGGCGGCTCCTGCTAACAGCCACTCGGAGACATCATTTTCAACAAAGTACTGTTTTGTGGAGTTGTGCAATTGTAGCATTCACTTTTCACTTTGTTTTTAAATATTTTCTTTAATATATGTTTGTGGATTTATTTACGAAAAATTACGAAGAAGGACATCTGCTTGTGTTGGCTTCAGTTGGCCATTCTCCTGGCATTTTCTCACCACGCCCGTCATTGCGCATGTGGCGTATGATTGATTTTATTTAAGCACGTCTAGTAGCTGGTCGAAGCCAGCCTGTTGTTGCTTTGTTTGTTACTTCTATTTCTCAATGAAATTCTGCAGCGTGACCATCTTGTAAAATTCCAAAAATGAATTAATAAATATATATTTAATTTATTCAAAATTTAAATATATAATTTTTGCATTCTCATGCTAATAAAATTGAATTATTTAGCCATATTATGGATTTCGGTTTAAACATTCCAATATTTCCTTAAAACATAAAATAATGCAATTCATTAGCATTTATTTTTATAAAATATATATATAATAGGATATTTGTATAAGGGGAATTTACTGTCTATCTTCGCCACAAGTACATCACATTTTCTTTCAGTGCTTTTCCACTTTCTGGTGGTGACCTCCGTTGAGCTCAAGGATAATAAAAGCTACAAATGGCTATAGTTGTTAATATAAATACTAAAAGGAATTGGTTTGGCCCGGTTAAATCATCTCGTAATAGCCGCACTGGCTATAGCATTGGGGGATAATAACGAATCCGCACTGCACTAAACTGAATTTAAAAACACACCTGGCATAGAATCCAGAAAATAGAAATCTATAAATATAGTAGAAATCTGTAGAAATCACTAACAGAATCCCGCTTGGCTTCAAATTACAGCCGTATCTCTCAAAACGTCGTGTTTTAATGTCTAAGCTTTTCTATGAAAATCTAGCCCTAACTATACTAGAAGAAAAATTTCTACGAAGCTTTTACATGTGTCGGTATAAACGGATGCTGCACTCTTATCTTAATATTCAAAATCAATAGATTAGAATCGCATATTTCGTTCTCTTAAAAAAATAATAATCAAATCTAGTTGTTGGAACTTCCAACAAAAACTAACAATCGTCAAGCATCTGAGGAGCACATTGGAATTATTGCTTCACTTCTTGGCGACTCGGAGTCCTGCGACTAAGCTAGAATGTCTTATTGTCAAAGGATGTAAACTCGTGCCGGTAGAACTTTCCAATCTGTCCCGCATTATCTCCGTAAGCCCTCAAAAACACCAAATATTATTGTTGCAACACCTAGGCTGCACCACTGCAGCAAATGCCGCAACTTCGTCGTCTTGTGGTAACTGGGACTGGTTTGAATACCAATGATATAAACGCTGTAAACCAAATATGTTAACTAAAAGTCTTGTACTGCAGTTTCATAAACTGATACGGTTTAAGCCGTTTGGCTCAGATTCCTTAGCTCAAGCAGCTATTCCTCGGTGAAGCTTTTAGTCCTAATTCCAATTCTTTTTCCAAATATGCTTCCTAAAGTTTCTATAAGAATCGGTCAACTAAATTATTAATCTGAAACTGTAAACAATCATATTTCCATTTCCTTTTAAGAGCGCCTTGAAGTCTAATAGTAATGATGAGGAAACATTCATCGTTTTTTTCCTATAACTATTCAATATATTGTTTTAAATTAATTTAATAAAAAATAGTGCCTCCTCCTCGATTCTCATAGGTTGCACTTCATACCAGGCCCAAGAAATCGAAAAAATCGAAATTTTTTTTTTTTTTAAATTTTTTTTGTTTTAATATTTTGTGTTGGTGTTTTTCTTATCCATTTTTTGTTGTATTTTATTTTTGCCGTAATTTTATTTCATGTTTTCTTCCAATTATATCGGACTGACTAATTTTAAATGGCTTTACCTTGATGTTTTAAAGATAGAAGCTTTGGCCTTTTTTCCAAATTAGTAAGGACAACTATATCCGATACGTCCAATATATATCCCAGCCGCTATTATGACATATAAACTGCGCGTTGACATAATGCAACATAAACTTGAAGTTTACATATATCAACTTTGGCCCTGCCCGAAGTTAGCTTTCCTTTCTTGTTTTTTAATTTTTATTTTCCATTTTTCATAGGAATTTTCGATTGATAAGGACTAACTTATTGCTGTGGAAAACCCTTGCACTCCAACTGATGAATTTCCATTCCATTCCAATCTTCCATTCTTTTTAACGTATTAACAGATACACATATAAATATTTATTGCAGTACAGAATATTTTCACATCTTCATATATAAAATATTACAATTAAAAACATGTTTAATGAAGCTAATAATAAATTTTGATTTTGTGACCAGATCAAATGCCCTTTATATAGTGAAGGGCTAAAAACTTTAATGGTTACCGTCCTGCTATATAATAATCAACGGAATGAGCGTTAATAACTGTTTAAAATAGTATAATAAGGATAATAGTGTCTCCAATCATTAGTGCTTTTTCGATGCGTCATCGTAACTGGGGGGCAAGTTCTAGAGGAAACAAAACATTATAATGAAAATATAAATGGCTATATTTTTCTAAACATACATTATAAGAGGGTGGTAAATCACTGTTTCCTGATCCACTGGGTCCGCCCTGGTTATAGGGTGTATTGTAAGCACTAGCTGCAGCTTCGGCTTCTTTGGAATCTATAGAAAGCATAGATTTATTAATAATTTGTGTAAATAATAAACACTTAAAAAATAATCAGATACCACATTTATTCATTTCTTACAATCAGTGTTTATGGTATTAGAGCTGGAACAAGTACAACGCACATAGGTCTTGCAACTGGATAGAAATAATGATGAGTGCTGCCAATTCTGGCTACTATAGGAATTGCATTTTTTTAGGAAAAAATTTAAAAAGAAAAAAAAATCAATTAAGAAGACCACTAAACCAAAAGTGGGAGTAAGACTAGACTAATTTTGAAGACTCGGCTTTTGTTAGTATTTGCTTTTAGCTTTTAACAGCAAAACAATAAATCTTACTTGTCGGGATGGCTTTTTGGGGTACAGTAGTTTGATATATTTTACACTGTAAAATAATATTTGTAAAAGAAAAATAAGTATTACATCAATTTATGGTCGACTGATCAAAGGTTTTATTCAAAAGGCAAAATAATAGGCATGAGGGTTAATTCTGATTTCTCCCACCATATTTTTTTCCGTATCCTCGACACATATCTCTTAATTTTGGCAACAAAAAATATCCCAGTTAATGATAATCTTGATTAGTTATTGGATCTTGCTATTGTATCTTGAAATTTTGCTACTAAGTTGGAGTGTTGGAGTCATTAGACTGCTTTCTTGATGATACTGGCAGTAAGATGGGTTACAAAATGAATAATGTGCAACAAAGAAAATGATTTAAAAAAAAAATAAATAAATTTTAATTTACTCACTTCCTGGCGGCAAGCTGAATCCCAAGAAGCTGACTCCCGAAGCCGCAGTTCCACCCGCAGCCCCACTATTAGAACCGGCTGCCGGCGGTGGGGGCTGACTTTGAGGAGGTGGTCCTCCCGGATAGCCAGAAGGCTGCTGCAGACCCGGAGTATTGAATCCACCGGGCACATTGCCATACCCTCCGAAGGGCGGTGGCCCGTTGTAGGTCTGAGCCGGTGTCACGTACGGGGCTCCTGGCGGACAATTCGGAGCACATGCGGCATACGGAGGCGGCTGAACGTAGCCGCCTGTCCATCCTTGCGGTCCATAACCCGGCTGCTGTTGTTGCTGTTGCGGCGGAGGGGCTGAAAAACCATACCAAGTGGGTTCAGAAGGCGGCTGTGCCTGATGTGCCTGCTGAGGCTGTTGTGGTGGCGGCTGGTGCGGCTGTGGTGCTAGGAAGAAAGAGTGAAAGTGCCCCAGTGATGGGTTAAACATAGCAAGTGCGATACGTGAATTTCGAAGCGAGATCAATCCAATTCGCGGTGCAGTGCCAAAACAAAAGCCGAGTTCTAGATGGATGGAACAGAGTGTCCGCTTGGTGGGTACTTACCGATGCCCGGATACGGCGGCGGATTGTCACTCATAAAGACCGTATTCGGTGCCGGGCCGCTAAAGGCATCGTGCTGGGGCAGCCAGCCATAGTAGCCAGGGGGTGGCTGATAAGCCGGTGGCGGAGCCTCGTTCCAAGCACCAGCCGGCTGGTAGGGTGGCGGATCATCTCCAATTATTCCACCGCGATGGTAGTTGTTCATAGCCGTCTTGGCGGAGCGCAGCAAAGCTTGGCCATACCTGTAAACTGATTTTAAGTTTAAAATACAAAAGAGGATGAGGCAACTACGTACTCTATGGCTCCACCGGCCTTGAAGTGCAGCTTGAACTTCACTTCGCCCACATAGTTTCCGTTGGGCTGAGCTCGAACCTTTCCTTTGATGTAATTGGCTCCAAAGACGGGCTGCTCGATCTCTACGTCTGACAAGGCGATAAACGGAGCGCTAAAGGACTGCATACTGTCACTCGACTTTTTGCTGTTGAAAATCATCCGGTGAGAGGTCAGGTAGATGCGACCAGACTTGGATCCCTTGAAGACAGAGTTGTCCTGGCCAGAAAACTCCATGGAAACACTGTCGCTGTGGAGCAATATGCTGAAAGAAAGAATTGATATGGATTAGCTAATAAAATCTTAAGCATATTGGCGTAATTATCAGGAATCCACGTCATGTTTACGTTTGTGACGTCAGGCCATCTGGAATGAAAGCATTTTCAGGGATGACTTACTATTCTCCGGCGTGGATAAGCACGCCATTGTTGGCGTGAGCCGTGTTAACCGACATGCTGAATGGATTATCCAACTATGTCCACCTAAATTTGTTTAGTTTTTCGGCAACTGCGTTTCGACAGGGTTTGTTTTTCTCAGGCGTCAGCTGGTGATTCATAGATAGGGACGACACTTTTGGAACCTTTGGATTACCCATCTCTAGGTGAACTAGTATCGGAACAGTATCCCAGAGAACATATTTATAAATATATGTAAATTAATATAAACAATGTGATTTTTATACACTTTATCTTTAATACTTTTAATATCATTACAAATTGTTAACAAACAGGATTCAAAAGAATGTAGGATGTAGGAATCCGAAACCCCGATGGTCGAACAAAAATATCGATAGTCGAGAAATCAAAACTACATCGATGCATCGATACATCTGTATCTTTACTGTAACTTTTCACAAAGTATGTAGATATGTGGTTTTTCTATTTCTGATTCTGAATATTTTTGGGCGATATGCGTAAGTTTTAATTAAAATAGACGAAACGATTCCATAAATGTGTCTAAAAGCGTCAAGAAGTGAAACCTAAGGTGGAAAATGTCAAGTTTTAATGTTTTCCTGGTTTATTTATGCCTTATTCAGTGGGGGAGCTTACGCCACTTTTCGGAGTGCCTGCCCCACCCCCCAAAAAAAAATAAAATTGGGATCCACACCCCCGATGGTGTTCAGCTGTTTCATATTTTGATTTGCTGCCGGCTATGTTCGTTTCGTTTCTTAGAACTTTTTTAAAAATTGTTAAAAAAAATCTTAAAATTTTTTTAAATTTTAAATTGTAATTCTTAAATAGTACCGCTCTTTGGGACCATGCCGAATGGCGTCAGTCTGCCAAATCACCCCAATTTCCTGAATCAATTGGCGGCGGCGATTTCCACGGCAGCCACGGCCACAACTGGCAACAGTGGGTCAGTGGGCCCCACTGGACAATCGCCACAGAAGCAGCCGCCCAAAATGGGAAAACCACAACAGTTGCAGCAGGGCAGCGCCCCCATGGATCTGGAGAACGAAAACGAGCACGTTCCGGATGTGACTTCGACCACGAGTCTGAAGGACAAGCTGGCGGCCACTTCCTCCACGCTTTCCCTTGCGGATTCGGCTCAGCTCTATCTGAACGGCCTGATGCACACACCGCAGGGATATTTGTATTTTCCGACAGCCCAGGCTGCCAGTACAACAGCGGCTGGTTCCACACCGAGTTCGAGCAACACTTCAGCAGCAGTTGGTGCAGGTGGAAGCGGCGCGAATGCCCAAATGCTCATGGATCCCACGGCCATGATGGCAGCCGCCATGCAGCAGATGCAACAGATGCACTATGCGGCCGCAGCTGCTGCTGGAATGCCCACAGAGGCTGCAACGGGAATAGAAGCGGCCCTTGCGGCAGGTAAGCATATACTAAGAGTCGGATACATGATTTACCTTTGCATTTCTCCCCCACCAGATGGAACTGCCGCGGCTGGCCTCAAGGAGGTGATCAAGACAAAGAACTGCATCCTGTTTCCGCCAAACCCGAATGCCCCACCGCCTACGATCCGCGAGCGACCACCTGGATGCAGGACTGTGTTTGTGGGAGGACTACCCGAAAACATTACGGAGGAGATTATACGGGAGATCTTTGAATCATGCGGGGATATCACAACACTCCGAATGTCCAAGAAGAACTTCTGCCACATCCGGTACCGCCAAGAGGCGGCCATCGACCGGGCGATCTATCTATCCGGTTATAGATTGCGTATTTCGGCGCTGAACGAGCCCCCCAACTTTGGTCGCTTGCATGTGGACTACGCCCAGGCGCGGGACGATCAGTACGATTACGAGTGCAGGCAACGTCAGTTGCAGCGGGAGCAGCGCCACCGGGAGCGCGTATCGCTGGACAGGATGCGATCACAGTCGCCGCCACCGATACCACACTATACGGATCACGAAGCAACGGCGGTGGCGGAGCATCTGCGCGCCAATGATACCTTCGTGAAGGCCATCCAGACCATAACTGCCTGGCTGGAGCGTGGCGATTGCACCAAGCGGAATGCCAACGTCTTCTACTCAATGATCCAGAGCACACATGCCCATGTTCGAAGACTGCATGCCGACAAGATGCAACTGGAGGAGGATCTGCGCAAGGCCAGGGAGAGCTATCGCAAACAAATGGGCACCATGTCCACGCAATGTAAGTCTCCAGATCACAAATTCATTTCTAGGTCTAGTCTAGTCGGGAATTTAGGTGCCGCTCCCACTTTGAAATCCTATTTTTCTATTTCGTTGCGCCCGGGTCTATTAGCCTATTAGCGTCTGTATATCTGAACAATTTACCAGCGTACTATACACCTACACACACCATACCCTCTACACACACACACACACACTTTAGCAAATCTAGTCATCGAAATATTTAAAGCCAAAAATCCACAAAAAAACACTCTAAAATTTGCTCGCCAAAAGCCAAAGGAGCAAATCCAAAATCGAAGCAGGATCAGGTAAAGCTCAGTCCAAAGGATCAAGACCCAAGCCGGCCAAGGAGCGAAAATCAATGGAAATGGCGTATAAAAAAGGTTTAATTTTAATTTTCTTAAATTTAAGTTAAAGTTACTCCAAGAAGTTCATTCTAGACATGAAATGCTTTCAACACTAATTGAGTTTAATAATTTTAAGTTTATTATTTAAAATAACCCGCTAATGAAAAATGTACCTGTCATTAGCAGTGAAATTATAATAATTTTAAAGACAATTAAAAAAAGTTATAGAAATAAGTTTATTGGTAAAAAATAATGGTAAACATTAAAATTTGTACACAACCGATTTTATCGCCCTTTTTCGTTGATTCGCTCCATTATACGGCAGATTCTCACTCACTTTCACTGCGTCTCGAATCCACCAGAAAAGTAACCAAAGTCTGAAGTATCTCAAGTACCCCCAAAAGGTTTGTAAGCCATAACTGGCATAGAAGAACTTCAAGATACCCAATGCTTTAAAACAAAAGACTCAGCTTTTGTAGATAAACTCTAAAAAAAAAAAACTCTCAGACTCAGACTCGGACAAAGATAAAGATAGGTAACCTGTTGTATTCTCTCTAGATTGTACCTAATATATGAAACGTAACTATTTAAAATATAAATAATAATTGCTATGCGAGGGTCTCACCCGTAGTTCTATTCAAACTTATCATTTCTCACTATTCATTTCTTATTTTGAAAAAAAATCAGTCTAGTTTCGAAAAAGGTGAAAGAGCAAAATCCAAAAATCAAAAAAAGATAAACAAAATGAAAAATAAACTACCCTCTGTCCTCCCTTAATATTATTATATATTATTGCATTATTGTTCAGTCACTCAGATTGAAAAAGTGTTCAATGCCGCTAGTCACAAGAAGGTTTGGGACCATTTCACCAAAGCCCAAAGAAAAAACATCGATCAATGGAAGAAGTTAGCCACGGTACGTACTAAAGTGTTCAAAAATAATCGAAATATGAGCAACTTCAAAGATGTTTGCAATTAATGTCTCTAAATCAAACCAAAAAAATCTGTCCAATAAACTTCATTCACTTCTCTATCTGTATCTGTATCTGTATCGCTCCTGTTGATGTTGTTGTATCCTTTATCGTTCTAGTTCTTATTGTTATTGTTACTGTGGTGTTGCTGTAGTTGTAGTTGTCTAACATTCCCACTAATGTGATTATTTTGTTGGTTTTTAGTCTGCATGTTGCCCAGTTCTCACTTTCATATCCACACAATTTCGTACTATTCCCTTGACGATATCTGGAACTGCTAATTGCTATTCATTCATTCATTAATTTACCCAAAAAATTAATACTCAATTTTGTTGTTTATATTTAATATTATCCAAAAATTCCCATACCACCTCTGATGTCATTTAATAAATCCTAAAATCCCACAATATTAAACTGCCTCGTATTATGTTTTTTATTTAATAGTTGCTATTTAATAGAATGTTAAAGCTTTAGCGAATATAAGATAGTTTGAAATATATTTAAAAATATAATTACTTTTAAACAGTTTTTATTTTTTCGTTCATAATCACTTTTTAGCAATTTCGGTTCAGGTTTCTTGTGTTTCTTACTGCCTAGCTTAACGTTGTGACTATACTTCTATCTTCTATCTCTTCTTAGCTTTTGTATATTTTTGGTTTTTTGACTTTATCTATTGTAACTAAGCATTTGCATAACTTTTTCAAAAAGCTTCAACTACTTAAAGCCCATAAATGCGAAAATTTTCTCTAGAACAGAAACAAATTTTGGTATTCTATGGGCCCTACTCAAATCGATTGGTTATGGTAAATAACAGAAAGGACTCAATAAAAAAAAAAACACTTTTCAGGCAAACACATGATATTGTGTGACCAAAACAAGTTAATTTATAGAAAAAATCAACAAAATTCGAAAATATTTTTTAAAATGTGGCGAGGTAAGTAGAGAGAGGACCAAAACAGAGTCATGATAGACAGATCAAATTTGATGCATTCTTTAAATACGCAAATTTTATAGCTAGGTTTATAGTATTAAATATTTGTAAGCATCCATGGAACCAAATCCATCCATTCAACTGCTGTGAATATTAAAATAATTGTGATTTTTTGGAATGCCATGCAGGAACTGCGAACTGTCCAGATCAACGATGACGACGAAATGGAAATCTCCGATGAGGAGAGGGATTATGAGAAACGCAGCGCCAAGCGATTTCGTTATGATAGCGAGAGCTTAAAGGTAGGCCTCCAATTTTAATCCATTTTATTATATTTAATACCTCATTTTAATCTTCTAGGATGAGAATGACTCTCTGCGTTGTCAACTGGAAGCCATGCGCCACGATATGACGGTGGAGCGCAGTGATTACGTCCAACGCGAGAAGCAAATCAAGGTGCTCCAGGAAACCATTCGCAACATGCAGACTCAGCTTTTGCAGACCAAGTTGCGGGAGCAGAAGGACTCCAAGACCATTGATCAGCTCGAGAGAAATCTTAAGGACGCGGGTGTTAAGCAACTTCTCTTGAAGACTAAGATCAAGGAAACCGCTGACAAGTTAAAGGACAAGGAGGCCAATAGTGCTGGCACTTCGAATGCTTCCAATAACTCGAATCATTACTATACCAGCGAGGACTCGAGTGACTCGGAACCCACTGAGATTAACCGGCCACAGTCGGAGCCAGAAATCATTGAGATTGACAAGGACGATGATGTGCGCATCATAGAGCACCAAAGTGGAGTGGTGGAGATCCACGAAATTGAAGACGATGACAAAGTCGAGCCCTCCAGGGCTACAGAGGTCGAAAAACCAAAGGAGTCAATTACAGATAGCTCTAAGTCAACAAGTGTGGAGGAAGATCTTACCTCTTCCAGCCAAGAAGTCAGTTTTCCAACAATTTAATTTAAAAACTTATAATTAACTTGAAGAACTATATATAACTGTTATCAATTTCTTTTGCAGACCACCCCCAATGCTCCAGCTTTAAAGGAAGCCAAAATAATAGCTCTTGCATCCGCCTATCTGGTGCTGCATCCCCGTGGCGTGAACTTGGCCAACATAGCCAGCTACTTAAACGAAATACTCTGCAACAGTGATGCTCCCACTAACCATGATGAACTTGCCAATATACTCAGAAAGTACACAAATCTCTATAAACAGAATCAGGCCAAGTGGCGCTTCTGTGGCTTCAATGAACCAACCGAATCTCCAGAAAAATCGCCATAGGGGGGGAACAGTAAATCGTAAACTGGAGACTCAAATAAGATGACAATTGAACGCTTTAATTATGTTACAACTATATCATAATGCATAGCAACTAAGGGAGGAGCAAAGTGACATGTTAACCAATGGAAAGACGCAGGCTTTTCGCTGCAATCCCAACCTAATGAGACCAGTTCCATTTTTAAGGGCAAGTACTCGTAGTTAACTCTATCAGAAGAAAGACACCACAAACTAACTACCGTTTCAATTATTTAAAAAAAAAACATCTCAACCTTAAGAACACATATACACCTAAGCTAATTGAATTCAATATATACAATATATATATACATCAATATTTTAAAAAAGCCGAGAGGCCGAGGGACGTGCTAATTAAAGTCAGAACTGCTTTTGTTGAACGAAAAGCAAAAGAACGGAACCAAATAAATTTTATTCTAAACTTTAAAAAGAGTGTTTTTATTTTAATAATAGTTTGGACATATTTTTTATAGTTTGGCAATTTTTGAGGATTTTGTGAAATCCTTTGTCATCCTGTTACCTTCAGGATATTACGTGACAGGATTACGTTTCTTGCGTAAGCCGTCTAGCAGTGCGCCAATTGAAGCTGCGCGTCCTCTGCCAAGGACATCCTCCACCTCCAACAGCATCCCTCTGCCACCCAGCCACCCACACGTTAACTACTATGACGTGATGAAATTCCAGATTCGGGTTTTGAATTTCCGCACCCGCCCCGCCTAATTGTGACGTCAAAGCTGTGGTTTTTTCGGATTTAAATATCGTTCCCACTTGAAGATTTAGTGTTAAGTGAATTAAGAACGATATGGAGAGATGTAAGAGCAGCAGGGGCGCCAAGAACAGAGCGAAAATTTCCCAAAGCAAGAGCCAGACCGCACCATGCAGTGTCGGTGTTGTTGGTGCGCCTCCAGCTCGGCCGGCGACGGCGTCGACGTCGACGAGGGAGGCCCGTCTATATCAACGCTATCAGTCGTTTTTGCGAATCCGACGCGCGCGGTTCTCGACACACTGCAGGAGGATTCCCATCGATTCGTACACATATACACCGGATGGTTCGCTCATGTCCAAATAACTGTGCCCCCCTCTTGTTTTTCTCTGTGCTTGTGAACTGTAATTTTGTCTGCCGCTGTATATTTTAACGTTATTTCGTGCACTTTCTTTCGCATAATAAAACAAGAAATCAGGACAGTAAAAAAAAAACGAGAAAAAACTACAAGAATCGACTTCCTGCTCCAACAAAGGACAATTCAAGTTCAAGTGAGAGGCTGTGAAGGGGAGATAGCTTTTGTGTGTTTGTTTTTGGCGGGTAAGTTTGGGTTCCAACCGGTCTTTTTTTTTGAAACCCCAGTTGTAAGGATATAGAACAGACCAGAAAAAGGTTTATTTTATTAAAGTTTATTAGAAAAAATATATAAACACTGATTTATTAAATATTTCCTCATAAAATCATTATAATAAAATGTAAAATAAAATGTTTATTATAAAATGTCATAAACTGTGAAGCGTTATAGGCTTTAAAAAGTCTTTAAACTTAAAATTCTTAAATAAGTAAAAATTTTTTTAGTAAACAATAGCCATAAATTTATCAACTTACGAAAGTCTAAAGTGTTAAAAGTTTACACAAAAACTCTAAAAAAAAAGATAGAGGAAGTCTGGAAAAAGTTCCAAGCCGCTTTTTTCACCTGTGTTATAAGTACAGGTGCTTGACTCACTAAATCAGTGCATTGACATTTCTAAAAAGGGGGAAAAATTATGCTACTAGTTATAGTACATATGGGGTTGCACACCACTCTCCCCCTTTAGTTAGAACTTAGTATTGGATATTTTGAAAGCAAACAATGATTAATTAGGGGCTGCATGCGTTTCGGAACTGAACTGGAGAACATGTTATTGCGTTGTCGATGGGGAAGAGCTTTGTGCTGAGTTAAGCGTAAATTTGATGAGACACGGGAACGTGCCAAATGTCAACATGGTCTATAAAAATAAGTCCGATTCATAAAATACACGATTTACACATTTATTTATGGCATGATCCCGAACATAAGTTTCCCCCAACCGCAAAGTACTTCCAGGTATTCGGAAACCAAAAGTTCCCCCGGCTACATCTAATTACTATTCACTTTCCGATTCCAATCGGAGGGAAAAGAAATTCTAAATTGAAAAATATTCACGTACTTGTCGGTTGTATTTTGCATTGCAACATTTTTATTTTTGAACGAAAATAAAAGCATTCATCTTTTATTCAATTGGTTTGTATGGAAGTGTTCTGGATTGTGGATGATAAGGCGATAGATATATTGGCAAATGCCTTGGAAGCCACTTCATGGCTGATAAGTGGATGAAATCGATTGCATGGCTTTAAGTGCACCTTGCTTGTAGACCCTGGTACTGTTTTCGAACAACTCCCCCCCAAGCTGGGCGGAACAAAATCAAAAGAAAAATGAATCGGTTATCGTAGGGGGAGTATTTGAGGAATTTTCTAACAAAAAAAAAACCCTTCTTTTGTTTACCCTACACTCCCTTTCCCCTAAACTCTAGTAAGTTCATTAAAGTCAATGCATTTGCATTCGAAACACACACTTTTTCAGCTGTTCTATAAAAATACATTTTAACTAGAACTGGGGCTGGGTATTACTGGGCCTAGTTCAAGGGCAGCTCTACCATTTAAATATTAAATTTATTTCGAGGGGGATTCCTTTAAGCCAACTGGAGATGCTCATCCATAACCCCACTCTTAATTAGTATATGAGGAAAATCAGGGGAAATTTTCCCCCACCACAAACATGTAACGGGGAAAATGAACATCACGTGTCGCGACAGGGAATTGACAAGGGGGCGGCATGGGAGGCGATTCAATTGGCGGGTGTAATTCAATCGAAACATTGTGACGTCACATGGAACTGGGCGGCTTTGGTTGCAAAGTGTAAACAAACTGCATTGACCGACACACAGATACTGAACGCAGTTACAACTAAAAGATACAGATACGATGGCCTTGGCCATGTTGACTCATTTGTGTGATTGGCTTTTAATCCAAGGAAGGTGTTGGAAACTATTTGCATAACAAAAATATCCAACGAAATCCCACTGTCAAGGTTAAATAATAAAAATAATGTCCTAATCCATGTGGATAATAAAATAATGCACACAAATTGACGTATTTTGTGACGTAAAGTTGACTATTTAATGCCACCCACACATGGGATAGAGGACGTTTATAAACAAATCTATAAATATTTATTTATTTCCTTGCTGGTGCACAAAATCAAGCCCCTTCTTTAATAGATCCTTATTCCTATATGTATGTTAAATATTTTACTCATAAACAAAGTTGAAAAGAGTTCAAAAATATTTAACAACTTCGGCACGTTTGTTTACTGAACTTTAACGGGTCCGCCGCTCAACGAACTCTGATATTGTAAGAATTTCGGAAATTCCCTTCACGTTTCAAAAATATATACATAAACACTCGATATCAATGAAAAGCGTCATAAACACTTAGTTAATTTCAAAATAATTTGCCCTCAACCGTTTATATTTCTTGTTTCTGTCATAATTTTGTAAATAATTGAATTCCTCAATTATATTTAAAATTTTTGTTACATCACCAGTGAGTGCACTTTTGTAATTCATTTCATGTATTATGAATATTTTATCATTTACGAATCTGTAGTTCCTTTTTTATTCTAAATACGGAAGTTGCGGATTTTCCGTAAATACTATGGGAATACTAATTAGATCTCAGCTGAAAAAAAAGTTCCCCAAACAAAAAAACAATAAGTCAATCAACTGCACTGACGTTGATCGCTATTTGTGATACGTTTAAATTTTTTTATGGGGCTCACCAAATGACATATATATCAGGTTACCCATACTATAGTTCCTATACTATTTGGTTCAATATAAATAAACGGAAATCCATCATTAAGTGAAAGATTAACGGGTGCCAAATAGAAACAAACATTACTTGAACTTTGGAAGAATAAAATACTTGTGTGTTTTAAGCCCGTATTCCTATCTTCTGAGTGTTATTTCCCTAAAACCCATATTTGCCAATTTGTTATGCCCCATTTGAATTCCTCTCGAACAAAACACCTGTTCTCGTTTATAAAAATACCTAATGTCGTTCTTTATTGCCGAACACACACCTAAATTCGCTTTTCAATCGTGCGTACTATATTTAAGCCCTCCTCGTAACGAGCCTGCATTAATATCGGGTTTATTTATAAAATTACATCTGTTTTCTTCGGAAACCCTTTGGGTGCCAGAGTCGGCTGTGGTGAAACTTGTTTTTTTGTCGGCACTTTACAAAAGCCGCTTTCTTACTAATGTATTGGCAGGAAATGCGGAATTTGTTGATAAGATTTTTTTGGTTTTCAAGGATCGATTCAAAGTCTGCGATGATTCTGTTTCAAAACAAAACTATAATTTGTAAACTTGAACTGCGGGTCAATGTACCATTAAAATATAAGGAGAGCTGAGGCGCGAAATTTTTAATAAAAATTCCACAGATGTGCCTTCTGTGTGGTCCGTTCGAAAAGCTTATCAGTCTCCAAGTGCCAATTCATTCAAAAATTCGTGTTTGTGGCTCGACTTCAAAGTCTATTATTTGTATATTTGTTATCAGTCAGGAATAACACATGACACACGCCAAGAAAAAAATACAAACTCGCATAGTTACGCCCAAGAATAATTTCCAAAGAGATTTAAGTAATTTTTCACTTTAGAATAAAAAGGAAAATTGGCAGTGCCAACAAATGTAATGACATGTGATTTGATGAGCGAATAATAGGCCCTCCAAGTGGGGCAAATATTTGTGGGCCCTAATGGGAAAACATTTTCCGTGAATGCTATCTTGTTTATCCAAAGGTACGATTGATAGTAGCTTGTTCAATTGTGCAATTTGTCAGTCGAACGAGGTAAACAAGAGATATATCCTATGCCGATAAGTCGAACAACAATATAATAAGCGTGATAAGGTTGTGTTGATATAGGGCAGCGGAATTTGGTTTAACGAAAGGGCATATTGTTTCTAAAGACTCTGAATATATTTATAAAATAGACCACTTGTTTTCAAGTGAAATTGTCTCCTGGCCCTGATACTGGCACTTTAAAGGTTCGAGGCTATAAAGTGCAAATACTTGGGGAAAAACTAATAAAGTACTTGTGCGACACATTAAATCTAATGGGGATCTAGGAGCATCTTATCAGTAGTCGCGCTGACTATTAATCAAGTGCATTGCTACTGTGGAGCACCTTATCGCCCGGACTTAGTCGGACCTTGGGGTCTGGCCGGGAATCGCAATCGGTAGAGCTTTCAACATTTTCCAGTAACTAGGATCTCAGAACCCGGAGTTGGCAATCGAAATGAAAATGTGCCTACAAGGCAAATGATTGTAATTATAAATTAATAATATGTATGGCTATTGGAATCGCTCGGGGGGCCCAGACATCATCGGCCCACATGGCACTGATAACCCAGTGATCTTCGGGGAATGGGAATGCCAATATGCATTCGCATTGACGAGCTAGAAACAAGAGACTCACGCCTCCTCCGGCTCCGACAAATGATTGACCTTTTGCGCGCACTTTTGGGGCTCGTCGCCAGAGCCCCCAGCTCCTGCGTCAATCCGAGCCCACCATTCCCGCCCATTGGGGGCTATCAAAATAATTGAAATCAACAACTGGCCGCAAGATTGTGTTAATTCGAGCAACGAATAGATTATCGCAATATTATTTTCTCGCACCGGCCCATTACGCAAATCCCGCGCCAAGACTTTGAACTTATACCGAACTGGCCAAGAACGGGGAGCTCAACGACCAGGCGGCGCAACTTCATGGTTGATCGACGACCATCGACATAGCTTAGTTTAATCGCAGTGCCTTCGTGGGCCAGCCCCATTCTTAAGCCACAAAATAGCCTCAAAATAATATTTCTATAGGCTATACTTTTCAAGTGTTTCTATAAAAAGGCACAGATTGTTTTTGTCAAGTCCCGAGGTGGTTATCTAAGGCTAAGAAGATGATCTTTCTATTTCAGGTTAAATATATTATAGTTGTTTTTCAAAAATGACTCAATGCTAGCTTTGTAAATCTTTCCTTATTAAAGTTTAAATAATTTATATATTCTATCCAGATATAAATATTATTACTCACCTTCCGTGTGGTCTATTTGACTGTCAAATCTTATCTTTTTGGAAAGAATCTTGTGGCAATGCTTGTACTTTTGTATTTTATCTGAGCGCAAGCAAATCATAAAGATTTCTTTTAATCAAAGTAAAGTGCGCTCAATTGACTCTAATAAATTCCCAGCTAGGTATACCGGTGCTTTCAGATATTTAAAATATTTTCTCCTCCCCCCCTTTTTTTTGTGAATTTAATAAGGAAATTTCTTGTTAAAGCTGCCCTGCGTGTGGCTGCAATGTGGATGATTTCGATGCGGGGGCGTGTTCGGCGTCTGTTCCTTAGTTCATGAAATCGGTCTATTTTATGGGGTCTCTTGTCTGTTTGTCACATTTATAGCTCTATGAGCTGTCAATCAAACGGGTATATTTTTGGCCAGGTACTTTTGGCCAACAATGCACTTCATCTGCGATTTACGCCTGCACATAAATACTTAGGAACTTTACGGGGAACCATATCTGTGGCTAGATGGAAATCTATTGCCTCGATTTGGCCATAAAACGATTTGGCAGCCAAAATACAAGTGAAGTGACATAATTCCGATAAGGTCAGAGACGATACGATACGAACGAAATAAGTTTACCCCCTGTGGGAAGTGGATCTGGTATCGCCATGCTGCAATTTTTCATGGTGATAAGGGATATGAGCATTCCAGTCCTATATATCTATATAGTATCTGCTGTCTGCCTAATTGTCTGACTAACGTAAACACTTTGATCGATGGTTATAGCTGTCAAATAATTTTTTTCTTTGCCAATAAATTTAATCAGCCGATAACTCCTTTTAAAGATTAAACTTCTAAAAAGAATTATTAAAAAAGGGGGTTGTCTTATGTGAAGAAATCCTAATAAAAACAATAATTAAATCTTCAATTAATTTTTATTACGAACTTATAAGCCATAAACCTTTCAATGAACTCATTAAAAATATTTTAAATAGCCCTAAAGGCTGTTTATTTTTTATTTACCTTTCCATAACCAATTATTCTACAGTTTTGTAATCACTACATATAGTCTACAGTTTGAGAGCAGTTGTTACCAAGTGCATGAAAGCTTAGCTGGTCTGGTTCGGAAAAAAATAAGTGACTGTTATCAGAATTGTTTATTATTTAATATTCATTAAAAAATAGGACACATATATTGTTTAAAATAATAAAAATTAAAATACATAAGTTCCTTTGTTTCAAATTAAGCATTTTTGTATCCCCATTTTTAATTATTCGAAATTCTTTGTCATTTCAGAATTATTCTTTCAACGTCGTATCTATAAAAATTAACTGTAAGTATAAAAAATATAAATTTATTAAGCAAAAGGATATATAAAGTCTATAAAAATGTACGAAACTCGGCATAAATTTCACCATCTTGGCGGGAAGTGGCATGACCTGTAAAGTCATTTATTTTGGCCAAGGACAAACACCCACATTTGGGCCCAAAATGTATCTAGATACATTCACCTTGAGGTCGTCGGCGAGGACGCCTTATTGATTTTATTATCCATCGCTGAAATACATAAGTATGAATCAGTTTCGGGGAAGTGTTTCATCATGTTGGCGCCGTGTTACAAGTTCAATTGTAGGTCGTGGATAAAAATCAATCATTTAGGACGCCTCCAAGTACCTACAGTGGTGGGTCAGCAGAAATATTTAGTATCTATTGGGGCCTGACATTGAGCAGAGAAACCAAAAGAAACTAAAATATTTGCATTTACAAACAGACATTCAAAAAAGCACAATAAGATACATATTGGTTTAGCTCGTAGATACATATATATGGGGGCTCGTTCTGCCGTGTTTGATTGGTTGAGATTTGGGGCTTGGCTTGCCGTGTGACGTCACACGGCGCACGCCCCTCTAAACGCTCTGTATCTACCAGATACAGATACTCATATACATAGTTGCGTGACGTATCCACTGACGTATGTAGTTCGTCAGCCAAATCAGAGCCTATGCCAACTTGGCCCACCGCGCTAATGAGCTTTCTATTGCATAACGCCGGTATTTTATCATTTCTTGGCTTGGCAGCGAGCCCACCTTTCCACCTGGTTCCCTTTTAATTGCTATACTCGCAGTACATACCCGTGCACACCGCTAAACATTGCGTGTTTCGAGTGTAGATACAGGCACATGGCGTGTGTATACGGTGGCAGCAGGTGAGCATGCTTTTAGGCGCCCTGGGCCCCTGTTCCAAGCATGGAGCGTGCCAAATGTTTGGTTGTATTCCGGGCCAAGTCCGGCCCGAGCTGCGTTGACGCGATGACGGAAACTGGGTGGTGGGTGATGTTATTAATGCAGAGACCTGGGGTGGTGGGTGATGTATAGCAAGGTTAGGGGGCCTGATACACTGGGAAATGGTCTTGAACATTTCCGGATATTAACTAAAATGTCTTACACCCAAAAAAAGATAATTTATGTAAATCCCCTTCTCACGTAAAGTCTTCAATATAAATACTTTTCACTCGAATTTAATTTCACGGAATTATTTATAAACCTGTTGTTGGGTTGAAATTTCCATAAAGAAGGCATCATGCTCATTACCTGACCCATTTATAGCCCGGGAGCAGTGTCATGTTTGCTTATTGAAAAGCCCCAAAAGCGGGGAAAATGCTCATTTCCATTTGGAATGAGCCACCGTCAGAGGCAATCCATTATGCTCGGCCAGTGGCAGCCACATTCAAGCCTACAACAAACGTGATCCATTCAACGTATGTAGTTGCGTTTGCATAGCTAGACAAATAGGTATATATTTCGAGAACTTCTAGCCCGGGCAAATGGAAATGAAAATGATAATGGATAATGGAAAATCTACAATTCGTACAGGCATCGAATCTAAACAAAGATATCCATACAAAGGAGGAGACAGTGCCGAACAACCAGGCCTTTATGGCCATTTAATCTTTGTTTGCCTACGGAAATGCAGTAAACAATGTGTGGCACGTGGGGATAAAGATACATCCGAACTATAAAGATGAACTTTAATTGCTTTTAACAGAGAATATAAATTGAGATATGATTAAGGACACAGACTAGAGATCTATAGATGTAAAAAATTTCCATGAAAGACCAATAAATTTGTAAATCAATGGCAGATGCATAAATTTGCATTGCCAGCATTTAACGACTGGAACTTAAGTTAATGAAAGCAAAATAAAAACAGATGCAACAAGCTGAAGGCTAGAAGCTATCGGCTGCATCCACTGACTGAGGGCTGGTTGCATGCAACCCAGAACCGGCGAATCGAATAAAAAACAAAATGCGAAATCTGAGGAAACCAAGGAGGCGCCTGCAATTCCAGTTTCGGATTTTGCCGCCTCGAGTCAATACCCTCTCGCAACGTCTTCACCTCCACCCCAAACACCGATCCATTGGCCACGATGGTGTATAGTACTACTACTATATGGAATATACATTCGCTGGAGAGACCAGTTCTCTTGGCGCACAGCACGAGAGAAGAAAATAAGAAACCAGGGGAGAGCTGGGAGAGCGGCGAATCCACAGAGCCCGGCGGAGGCCTTTTTTATTGTTTGGCGCGCCATTTGCTATCCAACATTCGTTGCGTGCGGTTTAAGATACAAAGATACTCGTGCAACCACTGCTGCTGCTTCTACTGCTGCTGCTGTTTAAAGATACACGCGTCGAAGAGTGTCGAAGATATCGGAATCTCTGCCAGCCGGATATTTTCCAAACATACACATATCCAAATATAAATATCATCCCAATATCATAGAAAATATCTTACCATATTCAAATATTTGGCGTTGGCTAATTGGGAGTGCGAAAAATATACGATTTTGGACAGCAACATGTTTGGGTGTTGATGCGCAGGCGCCGTAAAGTATTCTGTGCTACGTGGGTGGCCGTCAGTCTAAAGGACAAATCCAAGGCAAAGGACATTCTCAGAAGTTGGCGTATTATCCAACAAAACTTAACCGTAACTTAAGTGCAGTGAAAAGTGCAAATAAGAACTCAAACGAGACATTTCAATAGCGAAGAATATTGAAAACATATCCCATCCCGTTGTACGAATACATATTTTAATACATATCCCAACCGAAGTTTACATAATCCTGCAACGCAACCATGTCCTCCGCCTCGTCGAGCAACTCCGGTGGTGAGGAGTCCACCAAAAAGCCAGGAACCAGCAACGAGGAGAGCTCCCACCTGCTGGAATCCACCGAGAATGGGGCCAAGTACGGCTCCAGGCAAGCGGTAAAAATCATCAAAGCCAGCGAGAATGGTCGTTCCAGCTCCACACCACACGTAGGAAAACGAATTATATATTTTCACAAAAACATAGCCAAGAAAAATCTTATGGCAGTAGATTCTTTCAAATTTAATTATTCTCTCCAACTTGAAGTTCATTTCTTTTAATTATATCCTTAATAATATTGCCAAAATATTTTTCTCTATGTATGCTTGGTGCCGGCTAATTTAAGTTAATTTGTGCTGGCCAGCTGGTATGGCTAGCCAAGTTAATACATCCTACGATATTGACCTTGGCTAGAGCCACGGCGAAAGTCCAATTAACGCAGTGCGAACTGAAGAAAAACAAGCTAGGGAGATGAGTTTTCAGAGACTCGAAGATGGTGTACCCTATTTTTATTATAATGAAAAGATAGGGCATTAAAAAAGTTTCTTTTTGAGGAAAATATTTACCCAAAACCATGCAAACAGTTTTAGCAATGTTTGCCAAGTAAACGGGTAGTTGAAAGCAAAAAGATGTTGCCGCAAAATAAGATATGAGCTATAAATAAACTACCAGTCAGTTATCAGGCCCAACATGTTCCAATTTGGACCAAAAATTGAACAAGAAATACCCAAGTTCTTTCTCCAATTGCACAATTCCCCGAATTTCTTGTATGATCCATCCAAATTTCCTTTTACATAAGTTAACGATAAGCGTTTATAAGTCAATTATCGTAGTGGTTTCATTTTTTATCGAAAATATGGTAAGCAAAGTCCAACTACTCTTTTCTTTATGATAGATGGCATAGCTTATCAGTCTAATGGGTTCCACAACGATGTGGAAACTTTCTATTTCCATTCATGTTTAAAAATTGTGGACAAGGTCACAATAGCTAGTTATCTTTAAAAAAAATTATAATAATTATAAAAAAAGAGGCGTATCTTTAATCCCCAAAAGAGATCATAACAAGGGCCATGATGCGGATTTATTTTAAATTCCATTTCACCAGACGAATTCAATTGAATCTGGTTCCAGTGAGTGCACAAAGTGAGTCAACACTTTTGAATATTTATTTTAGTAAAAATAATATACCCCAATGGCATCATTAAACATTTTTGTACCCTGTTTCGAACTCAGAATACGGACAATGGAGCGGGCCAACAATTTTTATGAGCAACATTTGAATATAAATGTATTTTTAAAAGCGACCCACAAAAATTATGAAAACTCGACCAGTTCGATAATAAAGTGTGTGGCACATTTTTTGAATACCAATTAGGTAGCTCTGATGATTATATATTAGGTTTGGTTTTTATGTGTTAATCTACTGAGCGGTTTTCACTTTCAGTTTTGCATTTTTTCGAATGGGCAGTGCCGCAAAAAAGGGGGTTTTGACATTAAAAAAATTAAAAGGGATTATTTAAGACATTGTAGGGCATACACATTGTAGTAATCCAATTAAATTTCCTCAGGAAAACCTGACTAGAATTTTAGCTTATTCATTATGCAAATAGAACCCAGACTCTGGAAAATTAAATAGAAAAGAAATTGAAAATATGTGATAGAAATTCTTCAAGTTCCTTCTATGCAAATTAAATGGTTTATGGCTTTGGATTAAATGGGACGAATGCCAATCGATCAATAATAATGTGCTAGGCTTTGAACCTGTTTAACGGAATGTCACTAGGCATAACCATTATGACGCACACTGTTGCGCCTGCCAGTGACATTGAAACGAACTTGGACCTCGTCAGCCATCCTGGGGTGGTTAAGCGAGAGTTGGGTGCCCGGATTCACCCACTCGGATTCCTAGAGCTGCCTTTAACTGGCAGTAATGCTAAATTTAGATACAGAACGACATCGGGCCGACAATGGATTGACCACATTAGCCACAGACACGGCCCAGAATCGAGGCAGAGATATCGATTTCGGAGGCGACTTGAACGCTTCGTTTACTCTTGGCCCCCCTACGTTCTCCCAGAGCCAACCGGGGTAACCAGAGCTCCCCGGAGGTGTGTCCATACGACAGTTAATATGTGGGCGTACCAGTATGCCCCATGTTGTTGCAGTTCCTGTTGCGATTCTCGGCTGCATTTTCACGGAAGTGATTTGTTTTCTGCTCTTTGGCTTGGCGTGGGCCGAGATTGGCAATGCCAACAGAAAGTGGGAAGTGGGTAGCGAGTGGGCGGCGACACATGAGATAAATAAAATAAGACGCCCAGGAAAAATGGCCATAAATTGCACATGAATTCCAGGCGAAATGACTTTTATGTTTGTTTGGAGAAACATCAAAGGAATATGATTGCAAATCGTATTACAGGATGTTTATGTAGGATGAAAGTAATTTATTTAATAATAATTATACCAGGTACTCGAAGAGTCTAAGGGTATATTGTATTTGTGGGAGTGAAGGTAACATAGAGAAGGAATCATCTCCTACCTCACAAAGTATATGTATTCTTGATCGGGCTAAACAAATTTCAGCCAAATCGACCGATTTTTAGAGATATACCCATATATATACCATTTCTTATAAAAACCCGTTAAAATATTGAACGCGTGGCTCTCGAAGATTATAAGAGGTAGAACTATCCGACATTAAACTCGGATAACTATCCGATATGGAAATTGAACTCGTATGGTGTCCGTGTAAATCAAGTTTTCACTAAATTTTTCTAAAAATCCAAGAAGTATGAAACTTTTTTTGTTGAAAGCCCATAACTTTAAAGATCAAACCTAAGTTAAAGTGTGGATATAAGAGGTGGGTACCGGTATAATATAGTCGGCAACCTCGTCTATAGCCGTCATTTCTTGTTTAGTGGATTATTCTGAAACAAAAATCTTGTGAAAGGTCAGGTCTTAGCCATGTATGTATATCTTGCCAAAAAAATAATATCAGCACACGCCCCTTTTTTTCATAACACCAAATATCACACACACTGAAGCAGTTCTGTTTATAAACATAAAATAGCAAAACTTTACCAAAAATTTAAAAGGAAAAGCTTTCGATAAAAAAAGCTTCCACTGATATAGCCAGCTGATTCTGTCTGGTATAAGTCAGTAGCTGGAATTTTGGCCATTTACTGATTGTAGTGGCCATATAGCGATTCTATATCTGGCGATTATACAATAATTTATGGCCCCCCTGAACGGAAGTCAACGAGTATGGCTAACAAGGTGGTCGAATATTGTTAATTGGTGCTGCTTGAGTGACCCTTTAGGGGGCCTTGAAGTCTAAAAAGTCTTTATTGAAAAGGGAATGTACTATAGTTGTATATATACTTCTTGAGAAATCCTTACGCTCTGAAGAGTACTTATTTTTATTTTATGGTATTTTCTTTGGGTTATCGGCCAAATGAAAATCTAGGGTTTTCCTCAAGTATCAATTAAAGCGAACTAATAAGCCAATTTCCATGCAATTAATCTCCTTCTAATCAGGCCACCCTTATCACAGCCACTTATGTTAATAAGAACACAAAGTTGGCTTAATCAACTGGCTTATTTTAAACTTTCAAGTGTGAACACATGTACTTAATAATACTACTTAAGGTCTCAAATAAATAAAAGTGTCACCAAGTCCTTAAATGAACACGCGGCATCCTGAACTATGAATTCAGTGTTCCCCTTTGGGGGGCCTTTGAGGGTCTTAAGAGCTTACCCCTTTTAAAGCATAAATACCCATGGCCACACGGCGTATGAATGATATCGCGTAGCGAGAGTGCGTGAACCTGTTGTATGGTTTTCAGGGGGCGACTTCTGTTTATGTCGCCCGGCGTAATGAAATAATGAAGCACTTCAGCACAATCGGAGCCGGAATCCGGACTGGGGAGAGCATAGCCCAAAATTTGTTGTTGTATCTGGGAGAGTGCAATAAATATATGGGTGCACGGGGCATGGAATGGAATTCTCTTTATCGGTTCACCAATAAATGTCCTAATCACCGGGCGGGGGGTTCGGGCCTTATCACGGCCCATGGTTTGATAATACATCTGGGTAGCCAATAGTTGGCCCTCAGTCCCAGTTAGTTGGTCAGTGCAGAAAGATCTAACAAATAGCCATCTCTCTAGAATTCTACAAGGTAAAAATAATTACTAACTTTAGTATAGAAGGAGTGGAATTAAGTGAAAGTTTAAATTATAATTTAAGTGGATAATTTAAATACTAAAATTTAATCTCTTTCCTTTCAGGATCAGGAGAATCTACTCGGCAACATGGTGCACACGTCGACGGAGAACAATTCCAAGAAGTTGCCCCAGTATGTGGCAGCTCTGGCAGCCGCTGGCGGCGCCTTCGCTTGCGGTACCCTCTTGGGATGGACATCACCCGCCCAGACCAAGATCGTGGACAATGGCACCGGATACGATTTCCCCGTTAGCGATACCCAGTTCTCGTGGATCAGTTCCGCCATGACCCTGGGTGCCGCCTCCGTATGCATCCCCATCGGTTTCCTCATCAACATGATTGGACGAAAATGGACCATGTTGTTCCTGGTGCTGCCCTTCATCGTCGGCTGGGCCATGCTCATCTGGGCCCCCAATGTAGGCCTGATGTACGCCTCTCGTTATATCCTGGGTATTGCTGGAGGTGCTTTCTGTGTGACGGCTCCCATGTATACGGGTGAAATCGCCCAGAAGGACATTCGCGGAACCCTGGGCAGCTTCTTCCAGCTGATGATCACCATTGGTATCCTGTTTGTGTACGCCATCGGAGCTGGCTTGGAAATCTTCTGGGTGAGCGTCGTTTGCGGCATTCTTCCCCTCGTTTTTGGTGTCATATTTTTCTTCATGCCGGAGTCACCTACTTATCTGGTAAGTTTCAAATATCAGTGATTGAAACTTAAGATTAAAAATCAAATAGTAAAAATATCAGACAATTTATGAAGCCATACTGTGTCAAACACGACACTTAATTTTCAAAAGAAATCTATCAAAATGGAAATCAATCAATATTTTAAAATTAAATAACTACGACATTTGTAGATAAAAGAACTCCGCGAGTCAATCAAAAGTGTCATTGATTTTAAGATACAAGAATATTAAGATACGAAATGCTATCACGAGGTTGCCATCAAAATGATATGATAATGAGATATATAAGTATATATATATTTTATATATTATATAAGAAAAAACCTTTTCAATTTTAATCTAACTTGTCGCTTGTTTTTTAAAATCCCCGTTGACAGGTTGCCAAAGATCGGTCGGAGAACGCCATCAAGTCCATTCAATGGTTGCGTGGAAAGGATTACGACTATGAGCCTGAGCTGGCCGAGTTGCGTGAAACCGACCGGGAAATCCGTGAGAACAAGGTCAACGTGTGGTCGGCCCTGAACCGTCCAGTTACCCGAAAGGCTTTGGCCATCAGTCTGGGTCTTATGTTCTTTCAGCAGGTGTGCGGCATCAACGCTGTTATTTTCTACTCGTCCAGGATCTTTAAGGTAAGGTTTTAAGGAAATTTATAAAATCATAAATTTCTCAGTTTGAGCATCCGCAAAGGACTTATCTTTGTCGAAAATGAATCAATTCTCGAAGGGAATACCTCAAACGGTTCGTAGATCGATTCTCCATAAACCTGCATCAAAATCTTAGAACATAATATTTTTTCAATTTTTTGCTAAATTTTCTGAAGGGTCCCCTTCGAAAATGCACAAAACTGCTTGGAGCACCTATATGGCTCCCGGAATGGCTTATGGCTTGAGCGGAGTACCTTAAACGATTCGTAGATCAATTCTCCGTAGTTCTCTATCAAAATCTTAGAACATAATATTTTTTAAATTTTTTGTAAATTTTCGTGAGGGTCCCCTTCTAAAATCCACAAAACTGCTTGGAGCCACTATATGGCTCCCCGAAGAGGCCATATCTTGCACAATATTTATCCGATTCTTGAGCGGAGTACCTTAAACGATTCGTAGATCGATTCTCCATAAATCTGCATCAAAGTCTAAGAAAAAATTTTTTTAATTTTTTGCTAAATTTCTTCGAAAAATCCACAAAACTGCTTGGAGCCTCTATATGGCTAACAGCAAAGGCCATATCTTTGACAATATTTATCCGATTCTTGAGGGGATTACCTTAAACGATTTGTAGACCGATTCTTCACAACTCTGCATCAAAATATAAGAACATACATTTTTTTAAATATTTTGCTAAATTTTCTGGAGGGTCCCCTTCGAAAATCCACAAAACTGCTTGGAGCCTCTATATGGCTAACAGCAAAGGCCATATCTTTGACAATATTTATCCGATTCTTGGAGGGAGTACCTTAAACGATTCGTAGACCGATTCTCCGCAATTCTCCATCAAAATCTTAGAATATAATATTTTTTCAATTTTTTGTTAATTTTTCTGGAGGAACCCCTTCAAAAATCCACAAAAATGCTTGGAGCACCTTTATGGCACCCGGCAAAGGCCATATCTTTGACAATATTTATCCTATTCTTGAGCGGAGTACCTTAAACGATTCGTAGACCGATTCTCCACAAATGGGCATCAAAATATAAGAACATACATTTTTTTAAATTTTTTGCTAAATTTTCTGGAGGGTCCCCTTTGAAAATCCACAAAACTGCTTGGAGCCTCTATATGGCTAACAGCAAAGGCCATATCTTTGACAATATGTATCCGATTCTTGAGCGGAGTACCTTAAACGATTCGTAAGCAGATTCTCCACAAATCTGCATCAAAATATAAGAACATACATTTTTTTAAATTTTTTGCTAAATTTTCTGGAGGGTCCCCTTCGAAAATCCATAAAACTGCTTGGAGCCACTATATGACTATCGGCAAAGGCCACATCTTTGACAATATTTATCCAATTCTTGAGCGGAGTACCTTAAACGATTTGTAGATCGATTCTCCATAAACCTGCATCAAAGTCTAAAAACAAATTATTTTTTAAATTTTTTGCTACATTTTCTAGAGGGTCCCCTTCAAAAATCCACAAAACTGCTTGAAGCACCTTTATGGCGCTCGGCAAAGGACATATCTTGGACAATATTTATCCGATTCTTGAGGGGATTACCTTAAACGATTCGTAGACCGATTCTTCGCAATTCTCTATCAAAATCTATGAACATTATATTTTTTCAATTTTTTGTTAATTTTTCTAATTTTTCTAATTGGCTAACAGCAAAGGCCATATCTTGACAATATTTATCCGATTGTCAAGGGGAGTACCTTAAACGATTCGTAGATAGATTCTCCATAAATCTCCATCAAAATCTACATATACCATTTATTCAAATTTTTTGTAATATTTTCTGGAGGGTCCGCAATAAATTCTACAAATGCATGGAACCACCATCAGGCCCCCAGGGAAGGCTTAAACGATTTGTAGATTCTATATTCCACAAATCTGCATCGAACTATATAGGTATAACTATAGTTGTATATGTCAAAAATCCCAGAAGCATTCATTTGATTCACTTAAGGGGCCCATCCAAAGGCGAGCGTGTTGGGCGAACATGTTGTGCTCGACGAAATTTCTCCTGTGGATGGTAGATGTAGTGTTCGTTGTCAAATTTTGTGTTCGTCAAAGTGTTCGAATGAAATTGAAATCGTTCTATTTTGACAACGTTGGCAACAGCATGCTCGCCAATGGATGGCAATGTTGGCACGAACGTCAATTGAAAAAACATTTTGGTAGAGAAAAATGAATAAAAAGTTCCTGCTAGATTTTATTTATTGCCTAAAAAATGAGCCTGCGTTATGGCACGCCAAAAGTGATGAATATAAAAACAAGCATTTGCGTAATAATGCTTAAGTTCAAGTTTTTTTTTCTTTTTTTCTAAGCAAATACTTATTGCCATAAATGCAATTACAGTGCCGCTGTCGTTGTCCGTTGACATGTTGATAGTTTGAAAATTTATCGAAAAATGATGTTCGCACGAATGTTGGCTCTAGTTAGTGGGGAAAATGAAATTCAAGTAGGCGAGCATGTTGACGAAAATGTACATCATTTATGTACATACATTAATGTACATCAGATATTTTTTATTTATGATCGACAACAAAAACAAAAAAACGCTGAAAGCTACAAAAAACAAAACCTATCATTGTTAAACATGCATATAGTATTTAAAATAAAATACAAAATAAAGTTAAAAATTTATGGAGAAATTATAAATATATTCATGTACATTCAATGTAGTAACATTTTATTTTAACTTCGGGATTATTCTTCGGGGTGTCCTCCATCCCTGGCTTCTTGGTCGATTAGGTCTTCGACGATTTGAGCCCCAACTGCCACGTGGTTGAGCTGGATTTGTAGCATCGTGAAGCCGAGATTCCGCCCGTTGATCCTCACCATTTCCTGCACCTTTTCCTCAACGACCGAAAGGCGTTCCAGGAGACGCGCCAAGCGTTGTCGATGGCTTTCAATGATGGCCTGGTGGTCCACTGGTGGTTTCATGTACATCGCTTATAATTCTTTGTGTTACTTGTTTTTTTTTTTTATAATTTTGAGAGATTGTTGAAATTGTCAAAAACAATTTTGATCACCTAGTTGCTTTAAGGGTTGGCCGAGTCAGACTTAAGATTTTAAAAACTATTCATGGGGAATAAGTAAATTACGAATCGAATCTCTTGTCAAGGCTAACTCGATTGGTAGAGTAGCGATCTAACAAAATCCATATTGTGTTTCTCCAGATCGTCACTATGATTTACTACAATATTCTTTGGCTCCTCGGGCTTCAGCTTTTGTTCGATCTGTATAGCCTTTAGAGGACTCGAAGAACTGACTTGGCCCATTTCAACACTTTTTTTTATAAGAATATAGGCTCCTCCTACCGCTAAGTCTAAACTCCAACTGATTTCGCAATATTTTTTCTCACGAGCTGAATCATTTCTTTGATAGCGAAAGTACAACCACTGCTCTCTTCTGTTATCTATAACTTAATTGGGCTTTTCGGTTTTTTCAATAACATTATTTTTTGTCCATCAAAATCAATTTATAATTTTAATAGAAAATGTATTCTTTGTATTCTATCATTTCTTTGATAGCGAAAGTACAACCACTGCTGTTTTCTGTTATCTATAAAGAAATAGAAATTAAGAAATTACGAGAAGCTTCATTAAGAAATGGAGCTCTTCGGGTTTTTCCATAAAAACATTATTTTACGTCCATAAAAATCTATTTATAATTTTAATAGAAAATGTATTCTTTGTTTTCCAAGCATATCAAACTTATAATTACTTCTATTCACTAGGATAACTCCATATAAAATTGGCATATATTTTTACAACAGCTATAAATAAACCATAATTATACAATTTTCACATATAACTTCAATAACTAGTTCCTTAAAACTAATCAGCTTAACGAGTATAAACAATAAATAATAATCTTAGATGAGTGCATCGTTTGGAAGGTAACTACTGGAGAGTTCTTTTCAAGAACATATCCCGCTGAAAGTTGAGAATACGCAGAAGGCCGTGTTCAGTGCCCACGGCCACCAAGTTGTGGGTGGGGACGTTCCAATTGCAATGAACGATTCGTAGATCGATACTCCATAAATCTCCATCAAAATCTACATATACCATTTTTTTCAAATTTTTTGTAATATTTTCTGGAGGGTCCGCAATAAATTCTACAAATGCATGGAACCACCATCAGGCCTCCAGGGAAGACTATATCTTTCGAAATATATATCCGATTCTTATGGGAAATACCTTAAACGATTTTTGGATTCTATTCTCCACAAATCTGCATCGAAATCTAGGAATATCTTATTTTTAAATTTTCTGCCAAATTTTCTAGAGGATCCTTTTTAAAAATGCCACAGAAAGGCGAATGGCCCCACTTAAGGCTATATCTTTACTCTTTTAATGATTTTAGAAACGTCCTTCATCGACCTTTTTTAAATAATAGCTTGAAAAAACATAACTAAATAAATATTTTTTAATTACAGGAAGCCAACACCGGCATTGGGGAACAGTGGGCAACAATCTTGATCGGAATCATGCAGGTGGTGGCCACTCTCGTCTCCACCATGGTGGTTGACAAGCTGGGCCGTCGTATCCTGCTGCTGGCCTCCGGAAGCGCCATGGCCGTGGCCACCACAGCCATTGGAGTGTACTTCTATCTCCAGAGTCAAGACCCAACCCAGGTGACTAGCCTGGGATGGTTGCCAGTGGCCAGTCTGTGCATCTTCATCATTATGTTCTCGATGGGCTACGGACCCGTGCCATGGCTGATGATGGGTGAGCTGTTCGCCACTGATATCAAGGGCTTTGCTGGATCGCTGGCTGGCACCTCCAACTGGCTGCTGGCCTTCGTGGTGACCAAGACGTTCGACGACCTGAACAACGGTCTGGGAATCGGAGGCACCTTCTGGCTCTTCGCCGGCCTCACAGTACTGGGTGTGTTCTTTGTGTTCTTCGCCGTGCCGGAGACGAAGGGCAAGAGTCTGAACGAGATCCAGCAGGAGCTGGCCGGTAACCGATCCAATCCCAGCACTGTTATCACCAACGGAGCACCAGAGAAGTAAGGGGCACAGGCGCAGGCGCAGGAAGTTGAATTAGCGCAAACCGGAAGCCGCCATACGGACCGGAAATCACTGTTAACTTGATGTTAATTTACGTTCGATTTAGGTTCGCGTTAAGTGCAAGTGCAAGTCCTGATGAATTTGTTTATAGAATTTAATTTTCGCATATATTTTCGGGTTAAGCATAGCGAGAGAGAGATGGGAAACTATTGCAGCAAACTATTACTAAGAGCGAAGACTGAAGGTCAACTGCAGAAAAGCCGCAAGCGTGAAATGTAAGGCCTGCTTTTGCAGCCATTGAAAAGACAACAGCAATGTAAGAAAAACAAATCATATATAATCCAAACATATATGTATGCTTACTTAGTGTTACTTCACATTCAACCAACGAATTATGTTTTTTTTACAAATTAATGAAGTGAATGTTTTAAGGCAAATCCGATGCATTTGTTCAGGTTTTTAGAAAGTGTCTGCACGCATCTGATTGATAATTCTTAATCTATTTGTACTATATACTATATATGATATATATGTATATGTATGTATGTCTATGTATATGAACTATATATGTATAACTATAGTTGTCTATTTCAAAAATCCCAGAAGCATTCATTTGATTCACTTAGTTTAGTCACGTCTTTTGCCAATTTATTTATTATGCCAATAGAGCGACAGAGAAGAGTGTTTATATTTTTATGTAATAAACCGAAATAAACAACTATTTTTTAATGTACATCAGATATTTTTTATTTATGATCGACAACAAAAACACAAAATACGCTGAAAGCTACAAAAAAAAAAAGAAACAAAACCTATCATTGTTAAACATGCATATAGTATTTTAAATAAAATACAAAATAAAGTTAAAAATTTATGGAGAAATTATAAATATATTCGTGTACATTCAATGTAGTAACATTTTATTTTAACTTCTTTGGGATTATTCTTCGGGGTGTCCTCCATCCATGTCCTCTTGGTCGATCAGGTCCTCGACGATTTGGGCCACAACTGCCACGTGGTTGAGCTGGATTTGTAGCATCGTGAAGCCCAGATTCCGCCCGTAGAGCCTCATCATTTCCTGCAGCTTCTCCTCAACGACCGAAAGGCGTTCCAGGAGACGCGCCAAGCGTTGTCGATGGCCTTCAATGATGGCCTGGTGGTCCATTGGTGAATTGATGCACATCGTTTATAATTCTTTCTGTTACTTTTTTAGTTTTTTAATAATTTTGAGAGATTATTGAAGTTGTCAGAAATAATTTGGATCACCTTGTTGCTTGTAGGATAGGCCGAATCAGACTAACAATTTTAAAAACTATTCATGGGGAATAAGTGAATTTCAAACTGAACCTCTTGTCAAGGCTAACTCGATTGGTAGAGTAGCGATCTAACAAAATCCATATTGTGTTTCTCCATATCATCATTATGATTTACTACAATATTCTTTAGCACCTTGTGCTCCAGTTTCGGTTGTTTATCCTGTAAAGGACTTGAAGAATTGACTTGTCCCATTACAACAGTTTTTTTTGAGAAGATAAGCTCCACCAACCGCTAAGTCTGAACTGCAACTAATTTCACAATATTTTTTCTCATCAGCTGAATCATTTCTTTGATAGCGAAAGTGCAACCAGCTTGATTTATTATTCATCATCTTTATCTATAGCTCCTGTTATCTATATCTTAATGGAGCTCATCCGCTCTTAGGTTTTCCCAATAAAAAAATTTTTTTTACGTCCATAAAAATCAATTTATAATTTTAATACACAAAATGTATTTGTTTGCCAAGCATATCAAACTTATAATTATTTCTATTCACTAGGATAACTCCATATAAAATTGGCATATATTTTTACAACTGCTATAAATAAACCATAATTATACCATTTTCACATATAACTTCAATAACTAGTTCCTTAAAACTAATCAGCTTATCGAGTATAAACAATAAATAATAATCTCAGATGAGTGCATCGTTTAGAAGGTAACTACTGGGAAGTTCTTTTCAAGAACATATCCCGCTGAAAGTTGAGAATACGCAGCAGGCCGTGTTCAGTACCCACGGCCACCAAGTTGTGGGTGGGGACGTTCCAATTGCAATGTACGGAGTTGTATCGAATGAGGGGCATACTTGTAATGTTTTTCGGGCTGCGCTTCTCATTCAAATATTTGCTTCTATTTTTCGGTAAGACGGGAGAAACAGGGTTTATTCGCAGAGCATAATCCCTGAGAAAGATTTCCGGAGTAATAATATCCTTGGGATCGGAAGTTGCTTCTTTTAAATGAACCAAGTCCAGGGTGGAGACTGCTCGCACAATAAACGCCGACTTATTCAAAGCTGGTGGGAAGTTCAATTCGCGTACATCCAGGAAAACCAAGTCCCCATTGTCCGTCCCTAGGACCAAGTAATTCTTCTGGACATTGGAGTGCATTGCACGCGTACTACACACCGTGCTGTCAAGGGTCTTGTAGTCGTAGTTTATGCCGGAAGGGTTCAGTGCCAGATTACGAGTCATTCGATTCACAAACAGCTCATTGCTGCCGACAATAATCGTCTCACAAATGGGCGACCAAAACAAACTGGTTACATACAGATGGCTGATGCTAGAGCCCTCCACCAAGGGTTGTGGTTGTGACCAGTTTTTAATGTCATAAATACAAAAGCGACGAACATTGGTGCCAACGGCCAGCCAACGGGGTCCATGGGCATCGTAATGAAGATCCAAATCTAATTATAAAATAACTAATTAATAAATTAAGATAAAGGTAAAAGCTAAGCATCTTACATTGAATATTTCGTTCGCCTATGAAGAAGAAATTCAGAGGAGCAAAGTAGATTCGGTTCTCCTGCTTGGTGCAGTTGAGGCCTTCTGTGTCGCCAATATCCCAAAAGGCAACGTTTCCTTTGGCATAGCCTGTCACCAGGAAATTATGTCCTCGAGCCTAAGAAAATAATTATAAAACAATTACAAGATCTTCCTAAAGTCGTAATTTAACACAAAACTCACCTGAGACCAACAGATGCGAGTGCATTGATCCTGCACAGGATTGCTTAGATCCAAGCTAAGGGTAAAAATGGGATTTAGTTGAATCACATTTCTTTCCGAGGAACTCCGCTCATCTCCAGAAAGATTCAAAGGCAAGGCATAGATGTGAACATCGCTAATGGAGGTGCTCACTGCCAGTAATCCCAAACGATTGGTGGATCCATCGTACCCACCACTGGGCATAAAGACAAAGTTGTGAACTGGTCCATTGGGCACTCGAATTCCGTAGTGGAGATCCAGATGAAGGGTGGATAAATCCTCACTAGGACTATGATCAGGTACTGAACACTTGAGCAGCATCAGCAGAGCCCCCTCCGTTCCTCCAATTTTTGCATGTTTTGAAAAGCTCTTCAACTTGGTTCGCAGGGAACACAGTAGGTACTGTGTCTTGACCTGGGCCGGCAGAGGAGCCCATGCCAGTTGTTTAATGGCTCCACCAAGATAGCCAATATATTCGCCTGTCAAGATAGAGAATATGTAAGATTGTGGATGGTTTTCTTAACTTGAATCTTACCGTCTTTGATGAAACCCTCAAACAGTCCCATTTGTTGCCAATCACCTGATGTATCCGCATTTCCATAGGCATACCTTATGGATTTGGATTCTTTCGAGGGCAGCAACGTTTGGGCCTCTTCCGAAGGAATTATTGAGTAACTGGGATTGAATTGCGGGAACAACGAACCTTTGGAATAACTGATTTGGAGGCTAAAAACAAATAATTCATTAAGATTATATTTTCAACATTATTTTGTAGCTCAAGTTACTTACAATTTCTTCCATCGATCCTCTATCCTAAGCTCCAAGTTAAGGTAACGAGAGAATAGAGCTAGAGACGAAATTTCATTAAAAAATATTCAAAAAATGTTTAGGAAAATGCAGTTCTACTTACGAGGCTTCTCTGACACATCGCCCTGAACTGCAGGTCGTTTCCGGGCATTCCTTTTCCTGCTCCCATCCTTGGCCTTTGATTTCTTGGATTTCTTGTCACTCTTGGGTTCACTTTCGCCTTCGCTGATAATTGGATCCTCGTTAGAGTCTGCGCCTTCGGATTCATATTCTTCCGATGACTCCTTATCCATGGCCATATCATAGTCGGAAGTGTCGCCATCGAAATCTTTCTGATGGTCAGTCTCCGTCGTTGTATTTTCGCTTGTTAGGTCCTCTCCTATTTTCTTCAGCTTTGTTTCGGCCTTGATGGTGGACTTCCGCTTAGCCCGCCCAGCATTGCTGTACACCGGCTCCTTTACTTCCTCCTCCAGTTCTGGTTTAAGTTCTTCCCCAATCTTGGGTCGCCTGGGACAGGTGCGCAAGTGTGCTGGCAGTGACATGTACGCGTAGAGTTTCTTACAGAATTCGCACGCCACCCGCTGCCGGCCACAGTTCTCCAAATGGAGCATCATACCCATGGCAGTGCCTAGCTGGTGGTTGCACATGCGGCAGGCGAAGCGTTGGTCGGGATTGATCAGCAGGTAATCCTTCATTTTTCTTATTACCCAAGGGCGTGTGACGGACTTGAAATGGAGGAGTAATTAAAATTTATTGCAAGTTTGTATTCTATTGAAAGCTTACCTCTGGCGGTTCCTCAACTAGCCAACCCACTCCATAGTGCTCCAACAAGTGGATTTGCCAATCCTCTGTTGAGCTTCGGGCCAGGCACAGGCCACATTGCAGTTGTCCATCACCTTTGCCCTCGTCGGTCAACTCCTCATCCGTTTCCAGTTGCTCTCTTTTGCGGATGAGTAGCAGGCGCACATTAAAGGTTCCATCGGTGGGACATTTTTTGGAGCAGCTTTCCAGATGGAGCATCATGCCCAGAGCAGACCCCAATTTGTTGCTGCACAAGCGGCACTCCAGCTTCTTGTCGGGGTTGCTCTGTAGAAAAGTTTTCATCATCGCTATTGCCGAAGCACGGGTTATCAACTAAAAAATAAATAAAAATCCTTTAAAAAATTGTAATCCCATCTAGCTTTTAGAAACTCACCTCCGGCGTGTCTTCGACGAGCCAACCCACTCCATAGTGCTCCAATAAATGGTCTTGCCAATTCTCTGAGGTGCTCCGGGCCAAGCACAGCCCACACTGAAGAGGTCCATTACCTTCACCCTCGGTTGTCAGAACCTCATCGGTTTCCAAGTGCTCCCTCTTCCGAATGAGCAGCAGACGGAGATTAAAGGAACTAACCGGAACCCCATCTTCTTTGAGTTTCTTGGCCAGCACACTATCCATTTCGGCTGCTCGTTTCCGTCCCCTTCTTGAAGGCGTCTTTGGAGTATCCAAAGGTTGGACATCTTCGGCTTTTGGCGTTTCAGGTTCTTTTCTTTTTCGGCCTCTTTTGGGGGTCTGGATTGGTTCTTCTTTGGGTGTGGAAGCGGTTTCTAGATCTGGATCAGGATCGGACCTAGCCTTCCGTTTAAGTGTAGGCTCAGGACTTGGTTCAACGCCGCGACTTCTTCTTTGTCTTTTGGCCAGGACTGGACTGGAAGAAACATTGGATTCTTCAGCAGATTCTTGATTTATCACAGGACTTTGAAGTGACACTGCTTGCAGCTCTTTAGTCCTAGACTTTCGAGATCCCCTCACACTCTTCTCAGGTAGTTTGAAATCTTCTGGAACTATTTCTTTGGACAAATCTTTACTTACATCTCCTGCTTCTTCTGCTGTAGAAATTTCAAGTTCTTCGGTTTTTGGTGAAGTATTTTCCTGCTCCTCTGAATCTACAAATTTATCTGGCACCGCTTTTTTACTATTTCTAGTTTTGGGTTTTATAATAATCTCAGTTTCCGCGGTTGACTTTGGAGCTTCTTCTACAGTTCTTTCTTCTAGGTTCTCGCTACTTTTTATAGAGCTCTCAGTTGGTGGAGTTGCATCTACACATTTGGGTGTCTTACTTCGAGATTTTCGGTTTCTGCTTGGTTTTCTAGAAGGCATCTCTTCCGACTTTTCATCACAAACTTTTGTATCTCCAGTTACTGTCTGGATGGTTTCGGTGTCTTCTACTTTTTCCAAATCCTTTGGAGCTGTTTTCTGGGAGGTGCTAGACCGAGACTTTCGTTTACCTTTGGGTATGTTGTTAAATGTGTCTTTTTCCCCTTCGGTTACTTTATTTACAGAACTATCTGTAGGTTGAGAAACCTCTCCTGTTGAAGTATTACTCATTTTTGGGGTTCTACTTCTAGAAAGTCGTTGTCGCAGGGATTTTACAGAAGTGGTCGGCTCTTCCGGAATCTTAGTTTCTTCCGCAGCTAAGGGACTCTCTCCAGTTGCAGTACTAGCTAGATTTGGGGTTCTACTTCGAGTTAGACGTTGTCGTAGAGATTTTACCGAAGTTGTAGGCTCTTCCGGAATCTGAGTTTCTTCTGCAGCTGACGTAATCTCTCCAGTTGCAGTACTGGCTAGATTTGGGGTTATACTTCGAGTTAGACGTTGTCGTAGGGATTTCAAAGAAGTTATCGGCTCTTCAGGGATCTTCCTTTCATCCGCAGTTGAAGAAACCTCTCCAGTTGTATTATTAGCCAGGTTTGGGGTTCTACTTCGAGATAAACGTTGTCGTAGGGATTTTACAGAAGGGGTGGGCTCTTCAGGAATCTTAGTTTCTTCCGAAGCTGACGAAACCGCAATGGGTGTCTCTGAATCCTTAGACTCCTCTGGAATATTCTGGGATTTATTAGCCTTCGCACTCGACCTAGACTTTCGCTTCCCTCTTGATGTTTCAACAGCCGGTTCCTCCGGTTTTTCTTTCGCTTCATCATTTTCCACAGAATAGAAAATTAAAGTAGCTGGAAGTAGACTTTCACTTTTGGAAAGTTCCTTTTCCTCGGAAGCTTTCTTTGTGGACCTTCTCCTACTTCTTCTTGTGCCATTTTCAGGAATCGGGGAAACCTTCTCGCTTATCACAGTCGTTGCCTCTTTTAGGTTCCTGAAAGAGTCTTCCAAGTTCGCCTCAACAACATTGAAGGTGTCTCCACCACCCGGATTCAAAGGAAGATCTTTTGATTCTTCCGCTGGATGCTCATTTAGACTTACATCCTCGTTAATATCTACACTTTCTGCGAAATCCATGGGACTACTGCTGTCGGAATCAGTAGCTTCTTGGTTTTGGACTCCAACTTGTGGCGTGCCTTTTTCATCCTCCGGCTTAGCTTGTAGTATCTTTACGTGGGACAGCTGCTCGTCCTCAGTCTCATCGTGGTCTGGAGAGGCATCATCGCTAATGTCCGTTTCGTTGACCTTTTTTTGCAGAGAAAGAACTGGAGTTCGAGTGCGTTTCTCCTCCAATCCCACTATCTCGGATCTATCATCGTCACTGGTACTGGAAGTGGGAACACGACTTCTAACATCTACACTAACTGGGACTGGGTCAATAGAACTGGTTGGCTTTTCTTTGGCGGACCTCTTTCCAAGAACTGGACGCGTTTTAACAAGCTTCTTTCGCGACCCTGCCTTGGGAGTTTCTTCTGAGCTGGGAGAGGTCTTCTTGGGCTGTGTGGTCACCTTCTCGGCTTCCAGGTGGCTTATTAGGTTCTGGATTCCCTTCACCTCAGGCGTGGAACATGCCATGTTATCCACTTCTTCGGGATGCTTTCGAAATGGCAACTGGGCTTCGCCCTGTGGCGGAGGTGGCTCCTGGGAGAGGATGTCTATTAAGGATACATTGCTAGCAGTTGTGGAGGTCTGTGATTCATCGAATTCCTGGTTTTGAGTTGGTTTTCGTGATTTATTCTTTGGCATTTTGGGTGGATGATACAGCTGGGTTAGGTCACGGTCTGTGGCGGGTTTTGTTTCCTCCTTCACTTCCTGTTCCTCCGCCTGCAATAGTTCTTTTTCCGGTTGTGCTCCCCCATCATAACCTTCCTTACACTGCCCCTCATCTGATGACACCTTTGGATTATTTGTAATACTAGATATATTAGGGGTAACTATGTCTGAGCTTAACTTATCGTCATTAGCAATTACCTCTATCTCCATCTCTCCATTGCGCTCTGCCTCAGCCGACGGCTCATCGTTTTCCTCGAACTCTGGCTTTGGTCTCTTGGCTTCGCTGGCCTTCGCAGCACTCGGCCTCTTGGTCCTCTGAACCAAGTTAATTTTGGCTCTTTTGGACCTCGTTGGCAGCTTCTTCACAGGAGGATTGGCCTCCTTTTCAGGTTCCGGATCTTTCTTCTCCAAAGGCACTTCCGATTCATTGGCATTTTTGGGTTGTTCTGCTAAAATATTTGCAGCAAGATTTTGGTTCCCCCTGGGAACCTCAACAGGCTCCACGATGGTTGGTTCTTCCGCCGTCTTCTCCAAGTTCTGGACACTCTTTTGCAGCTTAATCGCATTGGGACTTATGCGAAGAATATTGGCACTATCACTGTTGACGTCCAAGGTGGCGTGCAATATATTCACGTCATCCATTTTCAAAATTTTTCCAATCGCCAGCTCTTCATCGGGTTCTGGGAGGACTTTGGAAGAGCAGGCGGGACTCTCCACAAAGACAGAAGGGTCAGGTATGGGAAGTTCTTTCAAAATCTCTTCAGGCTTTTCAGGCTCACTTATGGTTGTTGCGGAAGAAAGACCGAAGCCTCCACCTCCGCCTCCAAAAAGGGCATTCAAACGCTGTTCTTCTGGCGATAGTTCCATGAAACTGCTGTCGTCCATAGAATTGTCAGCTGCCAACTGGGCTATGAAGTCAACGGCCGACAGAACCTTGGAAGTAGAAGATTTTTCTGGACTTTTATCTACCTTAACGTCTTGAGGTGGTTCTGGTTCATGGACCTCTTCTGGTTCTGGCGTGCAAGGATTATAAACAGGCACTGCTGCCGGTTCTATAATCGACAGAGTATCAGTGGTAACCTCCATAGAATCTGAAGAAGGCTTAACTGGGGACTGAAACAGGGTCACATCTCCAGACTTAATAGTCGGAGTTTCTATAGTAGAGTTATAGACTTCGCTACTGCTTTCTTTATTAATGGTTAATGGTTCCACATTACTGGTTTTCATATTAGTTGTTGGAACTGTTTCCATCTCCGTGCTAGTCTCCACTTTCTTCACCTGGTTGCGAATCTCGTTGGCCATCTCAGAGAGTTTCTCTCGTGAGAGCTTCAGCTTTTGGGTGCTGAGGATTACCTTGCCCTTTCCCGACTGAGCCGGAGGAGGAATCACATCGGTCTTTTCCAGGGTCTTCCCCTGTTGAATGGCCAGACTGCTCAGGTCTATCTTCTCATCCGGGGACAGGACTTTGTTCTCCAGCACAATCAATGGAGGCAGAGAGCTCTTGCAAGTTTGTGGCAGAACAGTTGGAGTTTGGGGAAGAGGATTAGGTGTTTCTAAGGGACCAGGTGTCATTTTATTATGTTCCTTGGAGTTCCGCTCAGGCACTACTGGTGTTGAAGGAGCAGAGGGTGCTGGAGAAGGCGACTTTTGTATCAGCGGCTTGTTAGAGATCTCGGGAGTTGGTGCATCATTGTGCTCCTTGGGCGTGCTCCTTGCTTTACTACCATAACTACTAGGCGTACACAAAGATCGACATTTCGGCAACTTGTTCACCAAATTAAGCAACAATGGTGGCTGCTTTGGACGCACAGTGACATCCGCCTTGGCTATGGGCGCCGAAAAGACTCCAGGTGTGGGCGATGGGTCAGGAGATCCCAGAGCAGCCGTTGGCGGTGGCCGGGATGCAGAGTGCTTGGCCGGTATCCCACCCGTATTCTTGTTCAGGATTCGGTTCTTGAGCAGAGCCTTGACGTGCATCGAACTATCCACATTGGTCTGGCCAGGCACTATTTTTTCAATATAATCCGAAACCACTCCTCGCTTTTTTATGGGCTGTGGGGCTAAAAAATAGAAAAATATTAAACATTAATGATAAAATATATTAAAAAGTAAATAAAAAATAAAGCAAAAGCTCAGTTTAGTCAACACTGGGATTCGAACTCGGGCCAGAAACGAGCAACAAAAACCTCGTCCCTAACCTCAATAAGTGGTGCCATTTACAGGTTGGACCATCAAAAGAAAACGAAGACAGCGGTCGAGGGTGGCACTTAAAGCCAGCCTGCAGGGTATGAGTTCAAAAAAAAAATTAACCCCCATAAGTCGGAGGATTATATGTTGTATTTTTATCAAATTATACTAACTTTGATTAAACTAACTATGAAAAAATATTTTTTTCCTATCAAAAGTTAGAAAATATATATAGAACAATTGTTTTTTCATAAAAAATAAATGGAATTTAAGAAAAATAAATATAAGCATCCCTAATAATACACCATGCCCCAGTGTATACACCGCGGTTCCATAGGTATGTATTTTATAATCTTAAAAAGAAACCCAACCAAGAATTTCCTTATTGATTCTTCAAAGAATTTTTATTGTAATTTTTTTTAATTGTTAAAAATAAAGTTTAAAAAAAAACAAATATTTTTACATATACAGGCAGAATGACTAGCGTGAAATAGAACCGTCAAAAAAGCACGCTTTCGAGAGGACGCACTTAACAGCTGCGCCACCGCCTATGGTTTTCGCCTTGCGTCTCAAACTCACACATACACTTGGATGCCAGAAACTGCATTTGGCAGAAATCCTAGACACCAAGTGTCATTAAACTATGAAAACTAGACACAAAATAATGCATTAATTAATAAATGATTATTTTTACCAGTCTGACGCAATTGTTGTTTCTGTTGCGCAGCAGCTGAGGTCGATGGCGATGCACTTCCGGCCACAGTAGGAGTAGGGGGAGTCCCTGGCTTTGCCTGCTTGGCTCCTGGACTCTGTTTTCTCAGAACCTCGGCCAGCTGGCGATCGAGTCCAGCTTCCTTGAGTTTTTTAAAGTCCAGGTTTATTTGCTTGATTATTCGCTTAGGAGGGGGTGCACTTTTATCGCCAGTCGGTGACGCCGCTGGGTTCGGGGCCGCAGAGTTGTTGCTGGGATTGGCAGACTTTGCCACTGCCGGCGGAGGGCCCATTAGGCTAGGTCGCTCGGGCTTATCCATTCTCTGTTAATGATTAACCAAACGGGATGTCTCCCTCGAAAATCTCACCAGAAAAATGCGACTTCACATCCGAACCGAGCACGCCTAGTTTGCAAAAATTATTTACATTTGTTTGAAGAATTTATGCAGAATTTTTGGTTTTCTTGAATTAATATCTTTTCAAAAGCCCTAGCTCTTTACAAATAGTCACTAGATATATTTTCTCTCACTTTTTCCACTCAAAAATTAAAAAAATCCAGCATGTGCATAGAGCTGGTTACCAATTGATAGAATTATCGAAATAATAAAGCGCCATCAGTGGGAGTAAGTGGAACCTGAACATCAGTGATGCGACAGTTTCTGGTTTGTTTTTCAAGTTAAAGTTGTTACTTGGAAAATACGCCTTTAAGTAAAAAGAACTTAAGAACTGGGAATATATAATTAATACAAAATTATATTTAGAATATTAAAAACATTTGTAAAACCATTTCTATAGTATTCCATTTTTGAGGTGAAGTTAGTATTAATTATTAATTCGATACGGTCACACTGACCAATGCTTCGTTGTAGAGCTGGAAAATCATCGATGTTCACCTACATCGATGTTTCGATGTTTTTCAGAAAAAAACATCGATGTATCGCGATACATCGAACTTTCTTAGGGTGCACTTAAAAAAATTTACCACACCATATTATATTAAAATATATTTATTTATTAAAAATAAATGAATAAAAAGTGTAATATATTTATAAAAAATTACGCTTTGTGTAAGATCCATAGTTTAATAATATTTCAAAATTCAAAATGGCTCTTAAATACTACTCTTGTATTAAAAATGAAACTTAAAGCTAGTCTTTCATAGAACACAAAACTTAAAATGAAAAAACAATTGAAACAAAAATATAAAGCAGCTACAAGTTCTAAAAAAAAAATCTAAAACAAATAAAAAAAAAAAAGCGAAAAAATAAAATTAAAATTAATTTAAATCCAGTCATTTTTTATGACTAATTATAGATTAGTCTTTTATTGTTTATTACTTAACAATTTTATTGTTAAGTTTATTTCATTTAATTGATAATAATTTTTGGTGCACTTACCAAATACCAGCCAAGAAGTGATGAGTAAAGAGGAAACATCGAACATCGATGTTTGAAAACTTCGATGTTTCTCGAGTTTCAGAAAACATCGATGTATCGATACATCGTCGATGTTTTCTCCAGCTCTACTTCGTTGACAACCCTGGTGTCTACACCATCAATAGTTTTCCGGAAAAAGCGACAACGTTTTTAGTCAAATATATTGAAAAAAACGTAGAAAAATGGACTTTCAGAACCGTGCCGGTGGCAAGACCGGCAGCGGAGGCGTGGCCTCCTGGTCGGAATCCAACCGCGATCGCAAGGAACGCCTGCGGCAGCTGGCGCTGGAGACCATAGATCTGAACAAGGATCCGTACTTTATGAAGAACCACTTGGGCTCCTACGAGTGCAAACTGTGTCTGACGCTGCACAACAACGAGGGAAGCTACCTGGCCCACACGCAGGGAAAGAAGCATCAGGAGAATCTGGCGCGCCGAGCCGCCAAAGAGGCCAAGGAAGCACCCTCCTCGCTGCTGGCACCGGAGAAGCCCCGCGTGGAGCCGAAGAAGTTCGTCAAGATTGGACGACCCGGTTACCGGGTGACCAAGCAAAGAGAGCCCTCGAACGGTCAGCAGTCGCTGTTGTTTCAGATCGATTACCCCGAAATCTCGGATTCCATTGTCCCGCGCCATCGCTTCATGTCCGCCTACGAGCAGAAGATCGAGCCGCCAGACCGCAAGTGGCAGTACCTTCTGTTTGCCTCCGAGCCGTACGAGACGATTGGCTTCAAGGTCCCCTCCCGGGAAGTAGAAAAGAGCGAGGGCAAGTTTTGGACGCACTGGAACCGGGACACGAAGCAGTTCTTCCTCCAGTTTGCCTTCAAGTTCGAGCCCAAGATCATGCCTCCGCCACCGCCCAATCTACACAGGGCGATCGGGCCACCGGGCGGCTTTCCTATACCAGGACCACCCCGTCCGGCAATGCACCATCCCATGTTCAATGGAGTTCCTCCTCCGCCACCCATGTAACACGTACTGGATCATAATTTTTTACAGAAAGACCTCAGATTTAAATAAAAAGTCTTAATAATTATACAACTCTTAAACTTTGTATTTATGTTCTGGTGGCTTAATTAAGAAAACTAAAAAATATTGCCGTTCTTCTCTAATGGTCGATAGTCTGTAGCGCTAAGGTAAAACTGTCTAATCTTAAAGTAGGCAAAAAATGTACAAGGTATGAATACACATGGATGTATCACTCCTCCTTCCGTCAGTGGTCTACATCTTTTCGCGCTTCTTGAAGTTCCGCTTGGAGGCACAGCGGCTGATGATGTCGGAGACGTGGGGCTTGTGCTCGAAGATTTTCATGAGCTGGTTCTGGGCCTCGTTGATGCCGTCGGTGATGATCTTACTGCGCTGGATGTTGCCCTAAAAGGAGTAACATATTGATGATTACATCTTGGATATTTTTGGTAAAGAAAACCCACCTTGAGCAGCTCACTGACGCGCTCTATATCGCTGTGCTTATCCTTGTCCTTTTCCAGAGCTTGCAGCATGGTTTCCAGCTGCCCCAGGCTGACCATCTCTGATTCGTTCTAAAAAGGGATGAGATTATAAAATATTTGGGATGCTCTGTCATGATGAGGACCATACCAAGTCCTCCATTTGCGTCCTTAAGTGATATATCTTCCATCCATTGATCTTCTCCCGCACATTCGGTTGATTGGCCAAGTCTATCACTGTGGCTCGTCGCTCTTCCCTGGGCTTCACATCGGTGTATCGATGGAAGTGATTGGTGGCCAGCTTGTGGGTGGGCTTATAGGTCTGAAAGACATCACAGATCACAGATTAATGACAACTACTAGGACATAACAGAAGCTAATGACTTACGTTGAGCAAAGCACAATTGCGCGGACGCTTTATGACAAAGTCCACGGGATTGGCGTTCTCCTTGTTGCCCGCAACTGCTGGGGTGCTGTTCCGATGGTTGGCCTCGACTGGGGCACTGTTGGGAGCCACTACCGGGGCGGGTGCTGCCACCAGTAAGCCTCCATTGTTGTGCTTCTGCATGTAGGCTGCTGCAGCAGCGGGTGCGGGCTCGGCACTCGGTGGTGGCAGGGATAGGGATGCCTGGCTCTGGGTTGAGTGCTGACTGTCATTACTACAAAGGATCAGAATATTAATTACAAATATAAGGAATACATGATAGCCACTTACGTGGATCTACGTGGCTTCTTCCTGGCGGAACAATCGTAGCTCGAGCTGGAGCTGCTGCCGGTGCCATTCATTCGCGTTCCTGGCTGCTGTGCCAACTGGGCCGATCCTGCCACGTGGGGCGTCGGCTGCTGGGGTTGCTGCTGCTGTGGCGTTGGTGCCTGGACATCTACGAAAGCGCCAGCACGAGGTCCCATAGACGAGTGTCCCTGATGCGAGGAGTACATCTTTCAAGGTGAGAGAAATCCAGATAAAGAATACATCTTCTCCCGCTACCACCTTCTCCTAAACTCACCTCATTTATGGGATTGAAGTGCGTGGCATTGTCGCGACCACTAGCCCTTGATGCCGATGGCTCGCCAATCCTGTCCTGCAACTGCTGATCCACGCCTGGCGATGAGTTCGCCGACACTGTAGTCGAGCCATCCGATGATGCCGGGGACTCGGCACGAAGATTTCTCAAGGTGGAGATGGCAGCCTCAACAGAAGATACCGTGGGGGCATTACTGGTGGCTCCATGGGCCACCCGTTCCCTCTCCTTCTTGGCCAGAGCCTCCACAGTGAGGGCCGAGCTAACCGACGAGGGCACTGCCACAAAAACGGGCTTCAGGCTGTAGGTGGAACCCGAACTGGTGGCACTGCTGGTATTGCTTGCCATGGAGAGCAGAGTGGGTCCCAGGTTCTTGGCTGCTCGGATGGGCGATCCCTCGGCGTCTCGCTTGCGCATAAAGTTGGACACCAGTGCTCCACTTGCGCCCGCCGGCTGCGGGTTTCCTGCTCCCGTGGTGACCTTCACGGACGTATGCAACGGGATGACCATGTGCTGGGGCGGTGCACTGTTCGCCGCCGTCGGGATTATCAATTGCTGATGGCCGATGGTCCGGGTGGCTGTCGCTCCCGCAGCTCCAGACGGTAGAACCGTAAAGGTTGCCTGCGACCCGGAACCTGCCGATCCCGATGTTGCTGACGCATGGGTGGCAAATGGCAGCGAGGACACGGATAAGCTGCTTCCCCCAGCACTGCTGACCAGTTGGGCCTGGGACTGGCTGCTCTGAGTCACAGTGGTTGTGGTCAGCGAGAGCACACCGGTGGACGAGGATGCCGGCATTGATTCGTAGTAGATTGTAGCTGCGCTTCCCTTTTCGTCGATCTGCCAAAAAAAATAAAATTTTTTAATTCTTGGAGGGATTTCCATTCAGTAGAAAGTAGGCCTTTGTTGGGATTAACTTTAGTCTTTAACTAAACGGCCAACGCACCTTCATCAGCTGGCTCTGGGAGGCCACTACTGGATTCCAAGTACGCTGAAATCCGGTCACTGTAGCCCCACTGCTGACAGTGACCTCCGATCCTTGTGCTGCGGCCGTGGACGGTGCCATCATCATCTTGCCCACTGTGATGCCACTGGCATTCTTAATGGGAGTCAAGGTGCCCGTGAGGATGTTGCCTCCAGGTCCGACAGCTTCTCCCCTGCCGCTAATGGTCAGTGGCAAAACAGTGGCTCCCCCGGCAGCTGCAGTCGCACCGGTTACCGGGCTGGGAGTCACCACACTGGCGGAGACACTGGGCACTGGCACCGCCTGGATGCTGGTCACTCCTTGGGGAGTCATGGTCGGAGTGCCAGTGGCTCCGGCCGTGGACAGTTTGCCGATGGGATTTAGCTGCGTGATGGTCAATGAGGGCTGCGACTTGGATGTCATGGTGACTGGTGGACGGATGCCTGAAAAATGTTCCAAAGACATTTAATAAGATGACAAGATTGGTGGTGGACTCCTTACCCATCTTAGCTGCCGCCGAGGTGCTCATCAAAAAGGGCTGCAGCATCACATTGCCGGCCAGGCGAGCTGCCGATCCGATAATCTGCTGCGTGGCTGCCGTCGCCGGCTGCTGCAGTTGGATGATCCGCGTGGTGGGCAGATTCGTGGCCGTCAGAGCAGCTCCTGCCCCTCCAGGCCCTCGGCCCGGCGCCACTGTTGCTCCTCCCGAGACACTAACCGGCGTCGGGGAAGGTGTCACGCTGGCATTAAGCTGAGGGTGCGGTGCCCTGATACTGATGCTCGTTGTGTTCAGCTTGGCTCCCGTGAAGCCCTTGCCCAACGATATGGGTCGCACTTGACGCGACGTCACGGTGGTTCCTCCGGGTGTGGTGGTCGTTACTCCCCCAGTGGGCGTGGCCACAGCAAAGCGAGAATTAAACTGCTGGCCAGGATTGGGATTAGCGTTCGGGGTGGACACATTGGAGGAGTAGACAAGAGTGGCTTGGTGCTGTCGTTGTGGCAGAACAGTGGCCACGTAAGCTTGGGGAGCACCTGCCGGTCCCGTGGATTGTGGAGCCAACGTTTGGGCAGCAGATACGGAGAGAGCTGGAAAAGATCGGGGTTAGTAGGCACTTAGGTGAGGAGCTTACAAGACTTACCCGTTGGGGCTTGGACCGGAGTAGCCGTGGTCACCACATTGGCACTACTGACGCCCGCCGACGTGGTTATGATCCTCTGACGGGGCTGGGGGATGGCACGGATCAGTTGGACCTGTCCCGTGGGACTCTGCATCCAGGCGGCACTGTTGCTGGACGAGATCACTGTGGATGGTGGCTGTGTAGACACCGCCACTCCACTCCGGCTCACTGATGCTGTTGTCCCGCGGACAAAGCCACCAGCGGTGCTGATTCCGGTGGGCGCTGCTGGTGTAACAGTAGCCGAGCCGGTCGATGTGGCCCTGAGGGGTGTCACCAGGCGCTGGCCCACTCCCACACCACCCATCTGGGTGGCTGTGACGCTGGCCCTCGGCAGATATGTGGCCTGGGTCACAGGTCTGGTTACGGTGATGGAAGCATTCGAGACACTTCTGGCCGGAGCTGCCGGTATAGCCGTAATCTGGGTCCTACCCGTCGCCGTCACGTTTTCCAGCTGCTTGATCATGGGCATGACGACACGCACCTGCGTGGACTGCCCTCCTGCCCCGATGGCCCTGATGGAAGCTGCCGTGGTGGCCTGTCCCGTGTTCAGAGCAATGGGCTGCTGAACGGCATTGGCGGCTGCCACCTTGATGGTCCCGCCGCTGAGGATGGGCGTGCCCGATATGGAGATCCCTCCGCCGCCGTCCGACTTGACATGGGTGATCTTGGCGGCCACCGCCGAGTGCGCTGCAGAGGATTGAAGCAAATGAGTGGACGGCAATGAGTACTTGTTAATGACGCCGCGCAGCTGAAAGGGCGGATTTGAATGTGATACCAGGGATGCGGATGCGGGTGCGGATGCGGATGCAGGTGCGGACGCCACCGATGATGATGATGAAGAAGTGGCTTGAATTGATGACAGCAATGTTGGTGCATGAGGAAGAAATGGCTGGGTGCGTATCTTAATGGTTTTCAGGGGGGCTGTGCGGGTGGCAGTAGTGGGTATTTTCTATGAGATTTCGTTTTAAAAAAAAATTCCAATCGCACATTTTTGAACGGACAAGCGTACGAATTCTACTAAGACAATTATAGTTAGTATTTAAATTTTTTAATTAAGCTCGACTTTTATTTTTTTAATTAAACATTAAGAAAATTACGAAGGACAACTTGACAACCCTGCCACGAATGCACAGTAACAACAAAGCACACAAACATTGACACAAACGAGAGAACAGCATTTGCTACGAAGGTGAGGCACAAAGGGGAATCGGAAACAAACAGTGCGCGTATGGGAGAGCAAAGAGAGGCGCACAAATGTTATGTATACACACGCATACACGGGAACAATGCTAATACAGGGCTTTTATATTTGCTACTGGTGCATATATTTATATAGATATATGTACATATAGTACACTCGGATATCGTTCAACATACCTGATGGTGCTGTAGCTGTACTTCCGCCGCCGCCTCCCACAGCTCCTGCGCCACCTCCCGCGCCGCCTTCATTTGGGGCGCTCATACTGGCTGGTTTTCTGGACGACAAGTTCTGTAATACAGCAACAATAACAACTGGAATCAGATGCCAGCTCCACGTTAAGCCACCTCGCTTGTTGCCCTCTCCTCTTCTTTCTCTTTCTCTTATCTATGCACTCGATTCCACTGTACTCTCTGGCCACGCTCACACAGAATTTAGTCTTGATGAAGTGGCAGAATTACTTGCCTTTTTTCTAGCTTAAGGATCACTTTGTTGTCCCTGTGAACCGGGATACGATTTTTCCGCCGCGCTTTCTATTAATTAAATGGAATCTTATTGTGTTTCCTGCTACTAGGGATGACGAACATATTATAAGTATGTACCTGGTCACACACTTTTATCAACCTGGTCACACATCTTTTTTCAGCATGGTCATACCTTATTTTTCTACGAAAATTAAAAATAATAATAAACTGTAATAACGAATTTTTATAAAACAATTTATTTATTAAAAAATTTAATTTATTAAAATACTTATTTTTTTCTTTAAATAGGCTCTACCATTTTTGATTGAAATTCAAAATAAATGTCCAAGGGAAAAAAAAATCTGTAAAAAATACCAGAAGAAAATCTTCAGACAACCCTGATGGAAAGTCCATCTCTAGCGAAATATCAACATCTATCACCTGCCCAGTCCCCTCTAAAATCCCCAATCGAATCGCGAATAGAAGAAGAATCGGACAAACTGGTACTCGGATTTGCAAAGTTTTTCGCTGGGGCAAAATAAAATTTGACAAACCAGGAAACAGTTGCAGTTGTCGTGGAGTGCGTGTGCGCCTTGTCCGATGCGAGTGTATGCGAGTCCGAACCAGACACAATCACACACGGAGCACGGAGGAGAGCGTAACTAAAAACACAAAAACCAACAAAACACACAATTTAATTGAATTACAAGTGAAATTAGAGTGAGTGCCACTGATAATTGTGGACAGCACAACACAATCGAAGCGAACGCGTTACGTGAAAAGCCAAACGGCAGGTTGGAAAGTGCAGCAGCAAGAATTCGCAGCCAGTTGCTGGCCCAGGAAAAAAATTGATTTTCCACAATTGCAATTGGAAGGCAAAGCAAAGAAAAGCAAAAGCAAAGAAAAACGAGGAGGGAGAGAGCCCAACCGACGACGTGCGTGCGAGAGTGAGAGAGGGGGAGTTAACGAGAGTGTGGGAGTGGAAGTGGTGGTGATATAGTGGTAGTGGAAGTGGGAGAAGGGCAAGAGAGTACAGATCCACATCCAGGCATCCCATCCAGGCGCATCCTTTATCCTCGCATGCAATGAATATTGTCGGGGACTATGAGTACAGCTCCAAGGATATGCTTGGCCACGGCGCCTTTGCCGTCGTCTACAAGGGCCGTCATCGCAAGGTAAGCATCATCATGTTTATTAACCTGTTTTCCTCCCCCCACCCCCCACCGACTGATCCGGATCCGGATCCGGGCACTGTTGTTGTTTGGGGCTTGGTCGCAAAATAAAAACAACAACAACATGAGCTAAAAATTAATAAAAATGCGCCATTGTCAAAGGAATGCGCCAAAGCTCTTGTCTTGAAGAGTTTTTTTTTTAAATAATTTAATATCGAGAAACCCCTAAAATCACAGCCCTTTGTTGTATCTTTCAGATATTCTCTCTGGCTTTTGTTTGTTTTCTATTGCCACCCTTTATTCGTGGCTGCCACACGCACGTGCTTTGGAGCGAACTATGTTGTGGTTCCACCACTGCGTATCGAGTGTATGGGAGTGCCTTTGAACTATTTCAGGGTCGTAGCGAAAATATAAATTATTTTATAGCGATTGTCGGATAGGTCTTGGGCTCTAAAAGGGCCGAATAATGGAGGTCTTGAAGCAGAAAGATAAAAAGAGATTTAAGAGACTTTAAAGTAATATTTATTTATTTATTTATCTAAAACTAACTAATAATTCTAAACTAAGAGCTTACCTAGGGCTACTAGTTAACTATAATATACTTCTTATATTTTAAATTAATTTCCAAAAACCAGTTGCAGGTCAATCAACTTTTATCAAATTTATTCACAAAATATTTCGCAATAAACTCATTAATATTAATATTAATTTTATTTGTTTTTTTTTGTCAATGTTTTTAGTTTTAAAATCAAAACAAGAAACAAGCAAAGTGAAAAGCTTGAAACGAAAAGTTTCCAAAGCAGCAACAGCTGCCAGCTATTGCATCAGCTGTTTTCTGTATCCATTAACCCAGCACCTACACAAAATATATATACTATGACCAGGTATATATCTGTATTTCCATATGATCATGTCCCACAGAATTATCATAGATGTATCATTGGAAAAACATTCTGTTTTTCAGTATTTTCTTGTTATTGTTAGTGAAACAAAGCATTCTTATCAAGAGGTTTTTTGTTTTTTTTCTTTTTCTAAATTACTCAAGTTGGTCTCGGCTGTGAAATCACATTATTAATTGCAAATGACAACAACAACTAATAGTACAATAACAAAGGCCATATAACAATGTCACCTATAGAAGACCAGACCCCCTACTTCTCTACGAGTTGAGTTCTTAATGGATTTCTCTCTTTTTCTGTTTATTTTTTAAAGATCCCATAGATACACTACTTGTTTTCAGTGTAATCTATCTTCAAGATACCTTATTTTGAAAATAAATTTTATAGCCATCATAGCTGTCTATACTTCCCGACTCTGTCCTTTTATGGCCATTTCGGAGCAACTGGTTTTAGGGTCTAATCACTTCTCCAAACCAAACACCAACCAGAACCCAAAGGACCAGCGTGTATCTTTTGCCTGCACGTGGCTCTTCCTAAAAATAGTCACCAACTTGAGATACACACCCGAGAAGTGCACGACCTGCAGAAAAGGAAGTCATCCTCCTCTAAGGAGGATCTAGTTCCTAAAATAAATGACAACCATCTGGGGTACATATAGTTCTCCCCTTTGTCTGCTTCTCTGAATGAAATGCATCAATCAGTATCTGGCGGATACGCCGGCATGTGCGAATCCAGACGACACGTGTTTCCACAGAACTTGACGTTTTTTTTTTATCGCCAGCCAATTGCATAAGTCGCGTCGCCAGAATCATGCAAATATTACGTTTTAAGCCAGCGCCATGTTTATTGCATTTAACAGCCCCTCCCCCCCTATCGAGTGAACATTGTTGCGCAATCCCTTCCCCCCCTAGCTGGTAGCTGGTATCTCATTCATATTCATATATTTTGTTTGTCCAAAGTTGGCTGCAGTTGCAGTTGCATTTCCATATGTATGTCTCACAAAAAAAAAATGCGTCTTGGAATTAGACACCTCTCTAATCTATGAGGAATCTATTAAGTTCAGGTTGTACAATATTTAAAGGTTTTATAATCAATCATGTTTAGTTTTATGGGCTTGCTGGGCAGGCCCCTGTTTGGAAGATTACAGAAGGGATTCAAGTGATTAGTGGGTGAAAGTCGCTCTCTTCTAAAAAAGCTATGAATTTTATAGTTTTTAAATTAAAATATATTTATTGTTAATCAATGTTGTTTTTAATTAATTTATAATCAAGTGGATAATCCCGTTTATGAAACAAATAGCAGAATTGTTGATAAAAATACTACTCTTTTGGAAAAGCTCCTTTCTACACGATTCTCATACATTTTAGCCAAGCATCCTAAGCATAATAGTGACTATTGATTGATCAAGTGATTAGGGTATGATAGTCTCTCTTTCTCTTAAAAAAGCTTTATTTTTATAGTTTCTATAATATAAAATATATATTTACAATAAAATATGTTTATAATCAATGGAACATGAACCAGTTTATTAAACAAAATACAGTTAGACATCCAAGACATGGATTTGACCTGTTTAATAATGAAAATACTACTATTTCTTGAAATAGCGCCCTTCTACACGGTTCTCATACATTGCAGTTAAGGCTCCTAGCATAATCTATAGAATTGACCCATTTATTTAACAAATAATAGTGACTATTCAAGTGATTAGTACAAGAAAGTCGTTCTCTCTCTTAAAATGGCTTTAATTAAATTTATTTTAAATCAGAGGTCGGCACGGCCCTATCTCGGGGGCATAGAAAATTTCTCTGCCCGAGCTCTGCCACACACACACAGTATAAATGTGTGAAACGTCATGCTCACAGCCTACTTTCTGCTATTCGTTACTAACACTAATGCGGTAAGATCATATCAATGTATTGGGGTGCCGACCACTGTTTTAAATCAATAAACACCTTTATTAAACAGATATATAGGTTTTTTTTAATAAAAACGACTATTTTTATAAAACAGCACCCTTCTACACGATTCTCAAACATTGCAGCTAAGGCTACTAACCATAATCTGTAGATTATGATAATCAACGCGTTTATCAAATAAATAGTATGATTTTTAATAAAAACACTAATATTGATTGAAAAATCACACTTCTCTGAGATTATCATGCGATGCAGTTAAACATCCTAAGCATAATCAATATACTTAACATGTTTATTAAATAAATAGTCGATTTTTTAATAAAAATAACAATATTTCTTAAAAAAGAAATACGAATACGCCCTTCTCTACGATTCTCTAACATTGCAGCTAAGCACTACAGCTTCCTAATCACAAACAATAGACCCTGTTTTAATCAATTAATATTGATTAATCAACTGATTAGTATGTGAAAGTCTCTCTCTCTTTTAAACAAACTTTGATTTAATTAATTTTATTTAAAGTTAGAGACACGGAAGTCTTGTGTTGAGAAACCAAAACACAAACTCACTCTATAAAAAAAAAACAAAAACACCTTTCCAATCCCAAAGCTGTCGTCGACACGTGCAGACCAAAACAAATCCAAAAAATTAAAGCATAAATTATTCAGAGCCAGATCTTCCAGCAGCTTATCATACAAACTAGTTCTGGCTGGAGGAGAGCTCCAGTTCTGGCCAAATTAGCCGGCTGACTGGTGGCCCGATCGGGCGTGAATTATGAGCCATTGAAGTATTAAAGTTTTGCGTCGCAAAAACTGTGAGAATTTCCGCATTTTGTTGGCAAAGCTAATGCTGCTGGTCACCCGAGAGATACATTTCACCCGCCAAACCAGTTTGTATCCATCAGATACTTGGCCGGGCCTATGCCTATGACTATGACGATGAGGTGCACACTCGCTTTTGTCTTTCTCTCGCATTTTCTGCGCAATTATCATCATTTTTGGGGGCTATTTTTGGTTTTAGTTGCGAAGGGGGGGCCATTGCACCTCCTCCTCCATAAGACCCCCAAAAACCAGTCATTTGTTGGGGGCTTATCACACCTCTGGGGGGTTCGTTGAACCTCTTGGTTTTGGGTGCGGGTTTCTCTAGCTGCACCTTGAAGCACCTCGGCCGAAGTTGAAGAGATCGAGGCCAGCAGCAGCTGGTGGTGGTGGCAGCTTGGTGGGGCAACTTTCCCGCTCGCTGCTGACACAGATTCAGAGCTCCATCGAGGTGATTGGGTCAAGAACTGCCCGGCCGCCCGGCTTCCGCTGAGTAATCTAATCTCTCCCGGGGAGGTTCTACTATCTTGGCGATGGGAAGGTAAACAAAATACAAGTCAGTGACGTAAAGCATTATATTTAAGACTAATATAGGCTAGATAAAGGCTGGATTATCGATGACCTTCTGTAATCTAGCCCGAGCTAGAGGTAAACACTCACCCGGAGCTCGACAAACAAAAGTGCATCTGCATCTGGCCTGTTATCGGTCAGAAGCTGCATTCATGGTTCCCCAGCGAATGCACTTTGAAAGATTATGGAAGGAGGAGCATATCGATTTCCATTACCATTCAGTCGGCACATGAATCGGTGATGAGGTGATTCGATATTCCGCAGAGAAACCCATAGAGAAACTTATAGGAACTAGCCCTGATAGTGGAGTATACCTGCATCTTGTTTTTTGCGCTTCACCCTAAAGCCAGACACAGACAAAGAGTCATTGTCACCTGGTAAGTAAAAAAGCAAATATGGTGACCGCATCCCCTTATCAGTGGGGCGGCGATCCAGCCGGTTAACTGGGCCTGCAGTTCCCGGCCAAGTTCGTCACTCGAACGCCCAAGTAAACAATCTTATTCACCGCAACCCGTCGGTTCGTCGGTTGAGTGCGTTTTTGCGTATCTAATAATAACAGCCTAACCGAGCGAGACCCTCCAACACGACCCTCGGTTCTGGGATTTGCATTTTTCCGACGCCGCCACCGCTGCCAGTTTCCTCGTTCAGTGCGTGCTAATTAAAGCATTTTGCTCGAGGAGTGTGTAAACATTTGGAGATGCCATTAATGGCTGCAGCTGCTGGGTGTGTGGAGATCGAGGCCTTTGGATGGAGCACAAGTTCTTGAGGTGGATTATTACGATTTTTAAATCAATAAACACTATTGAAGGCTTTTTTTGATCTGGCTAGTTAAACAGATGTGGATTCTAGATACTTAAATTTAATAGGAATTCTAAAAATCTATATTTTATTTGGTTCTCTAGCTTATTGTTTTGTAGAAAGGATTAACCCTTTAACACGTTTTTTGTAGAAATAATATTTTTTTTTAAATCAAAATACAAATATTAGTCATTAAGCGTCCTTCTTTGTGATTCTTATTCCATTAAATAAACAATAAAACGTTATTTTAGTAAAAAAAAACTTATATTTTTTGAAAAAAGCGCTCTTCTCCGCGATTCTCACACTTTTCAGCTAAGCATACTAACCATAGATAACGAGTTTAAGAACTGAATGTAGATTTTTTAATAAAGATACAAATATTTCTTTAAAGAAGCGCCTTTCTCTGCGATTCTCTGACTTTACAGCTAAACAACTTAAGAATAACCAATATACTTAACCAAAATAATAAACGAAATATAGATTTTTAATAAAATTACAAATATTACTTTAAAAAAAAAGCCCTTTTTCTCGTTTCTTATTTAGCAAAATAAAGATTTTTTAACAAAAACACAAATGTTTGTGAAAAATCTTAATTTTCTAAGATATTTTACAGTAGAGATAGGCCTACTAAGCATAAGCAATGAACTTTTCCCGATTATTAAACCAATAGTCAATTTTTTTAATAAAAATATTAATATTTCTTGAAAAAGGCACCCTTTTCTGCGATTCTCATACATCACAGCTAAGCATCCTCCAACTTCCTCCAAGTATTTTAAAAATTCATCTTAAAACCCATACCATATATGATATAAAAAGCTTATCCTTTATAACTCTCACCTTGTTATTGAATTCAAAATAAAGTCAACGTGTCAATGAAACCCTCATACGATTTTATCGCCTCCCCGACTTTGGCTTATAATATGATAAGTAGGAGTAGCCGTTCAATGACTTTGAAAGTGCCTAGCCCCCTGCTTAAATATTAATGAAAATGCCTCCGCTTCCTACATTACAGAAACATATGCCGGTGGCCATCAAGTGCATCACCAAGAAGGGACAACTGAAGACCCAGAACCTGCTGGGCAAGGAGATCAAGATCCTGAAGGAGCTCACCGAGCTGCACCATGAGAATGTGGTGGCTCTGCTGGACTGCAAGGAGTCCCAGGATTGCGTCAGCCTGGTTATGGAGGTAAGTAGTAGCTCTGGAAAGTGAGAAGTTCGTAAATATTAAATGGTTTTATGGCTAAAACGTGGATGAGTCAGGGCGGGTGATATATATAGAGGGAGTGGGTATCGAGAAGCAGAATGCACGTCGGCCAGTGGCACGTCATTCCACTCGGAGACCTCCTCCAACCCCACCACCCCAGACCCAGACCTCCTCCTCGCTTTTTCAACCAAAATGCTACGCCATTAATTGCGGAAGTTGCGAAATGAATTCGTAAACAAAAATAAAGTGAGAATAGAATGGCAGAAGCCCAGCCAGAAGCTAAATGGTGCGACTATTTGGATACCTAGTACAAATACTAGTACTAGAAATGATACTACTATATATTTAAGCCATATACTACCCTCTCTCAAATACGCATTTAATTAATTTTCACCCCAAAGTACTATACTGAGCACTGACCTCGGGTTTGTTCAACCCAAACTGGGTTACAGGTGTCTGTATGGTGTTAGCACCCAGTGTTTATGTTTATATACGATCCATTATCTTGAAATTAGGTCAAATTCTTCTCCGGCACGGGAATTAGCTTCCATTTTGGCGAGCTTTGGGTCTGATAAGATTTGATAGGGTTGTTTTTCTTCAAGATACCTTATAAGGTAGGGGCTTATTAAGCGTTATACTAAAGATATATTAGTGAGAACTCTTTTTCTTTATATTTCTTTAAGATTATATTTCTTAGCAAGTATGAATGAATGAATAATCAAAATACCAACTCTGTTAAGTAGAATCGAGTGCTCTAATCGAACTAATCTAAAGCTCATTGTTTTGTTTTCGATTCGCCATTGGCATGTCATCGTTTTGGGAGCAATATCAAATATATTCTAGGGGTAGGAGGCCTACACCGATAGGAGGAGCTGTGGCCTGACTTTGGCCCCATTTCCCCCAAACAGCTTTTGTTTGTTTGTCAATCGTTAGACGGCTTGGAGTCCCCTCGAGTCCCCGAATATAATCAGTAGTGGGGATGATACCCGTATCTATTGATTTCGCAGCCACGTGTTGTCCCCGGCCAGTTTCCCACTACTTTTCTGATTAATTTAGTTCCCGGGATTTGTTTATTTACGTTTCTGATATTTTACGATGTGTTTATTTGCTTCTTAATTTGTTTTCGGAAGATAAACGTGTGAGAAAGGGTTGTGGTTATCAGGTGTCAGCTTCTGTGGATAATAAACAGTGATTATCATAAATACTCCAATGATTTATTTTATAATTAAACCATTTATTAAAGAATTAAATACATATCCTCTTTGTACTATTTACAATTATGGTTTATTTTTATTGTATTTTGGCAAAAGTCTAAGGCTAAAGACAGCTCTCTAAAAACTAAAATATCTCTAGAACAGAGCCAGGAGTGTGTGGTTGTGTTTTGTGTTGGTCGGGTTCCCCGTGCTCCCCTAAATAATAGCAGATAGAACGCTAAGCGACTAGGCTTACAACTTACAACTAGAGTCTAACAAGTTGGGTGTTTGGGAATCGATGTGCTGTGGTAGCTGTTGTGCTGGCGAACAATGGAGTCAACTAATTAACCATATACATACACTAGATATACGTGTACCTAACTAAAATCTAACACGAAATGCCATCAAAATGGAATTCTTCTCAAAACGTCGGATAGGAAGGTGTTTCTGGTTTTGGTCTTCTAGGCTAGCTTATTCAATGGTATCTCCTCGGTGGGATGCACCTGGTCCTTTGGCTCTGGTTTGCTAGTGCGGCAGCATTTCGTCTTGATCCCACCAATGTCCTTGCGGCAGATGAGGCCGATTATAATCCCAATCACTGCAATGACCATGATGCCTGGAACACAAGACTCATTATTTCAGTTCTGGAAATAGAAGTTTTTGTAAAACTCACAGATGAGCAGGGTGTTGATGGCCTCCTGGGATATGGCCACCTGGTTGCTCTTCTCGGTGGGCCCCTCCGCACTGACCCCGCTGCTCTCAGTCACTGAACTCATGATTCCGGCCTTGGCCAGTTCCGTGCTGTTGGCCATTTTGCTGTTTCCCCGGCTCCGATCGGCTTTAATTAAAAATAAAATTTAGTCACACCATTGTCTAGAATGCTTTGGAACTCACCACTTCGCGGTGGAGCTGTAGTTGGCTGCGATGTGGTAGTTGGAAGACCCGTAACCCGCTTGAACGGCGGGTCGGTGGCCTGGATCAGACTCTCGTTGAAGGAGGTGCCCAGCACGAGCTCGAAGCAGCTGACGTCAAAGTGGCGGAAGCTGATGTTGTCGATGGACTTGAGCAGGTTGCACAGCTCCTCGATGTTGGGCTGGTCCAGCTCCGGCAACTTAAGTTTAATTATATTTTTAAGCGGCGTGAAAGCTCTCGTATTGATTTGCTGTCACAAGAAAAAGAAACCGTGAGCGGAAGCGGGACAACTATATGGTCGTGGGAGCACAGCTGTTTTGGGGGCTGCGCCAACTATCGTTGCACCGATAGATCGATAGCTCAGTGCGATAACTTGGCGCTAAAAACTCACCTGTTTGAAATCGTTCTTGTCCAGTCGGAGTACCTGCAGGGCACTCATGTTCTCAAACGTTTGTTCCGGCAGCTCGGTCCAGCTGCAATTCGAGCAGCTGAACTCTATCAGACCTGGCTGGTTCAGAAAGGCTCCATCCAGTCGCTGGGCAATGGAGTTGTTACTCAGATCGAGAGTTGATAGCTCCCTGGCTGGCGCAAAGGTGTCGGGATCTATCTTGGTCAGCCGGTTGTTGGCTAAACGGAGTCGCTGCAAACGCTCCAAGCCTTGGAAGACCTACAGAACATGAAACATTATTCATCTGGTATTATTTTAAAAATAAATAAATTACCTCATTGTCTATGCGACTGATTAGATTGTGGTTCAGATTGATTTCCTGGACCCTCGACAGGTTGGCGAAATCCTCGGGCCTCAGTTCGGAAATCACATTGTGGCTTAAATCTATGATAGCCGCCGTTTTGGGCATGTCCAAGGGAACATGGGTCAGATGGGCGTTGGTGCACTGGACGTACTTGAAGTCCTCCAAGCAATGGCAGTTGCGCGGGCAACTGGGCTCCAGGACATGGTTGCTGCGTCGTGGTATATCTACAAAAAATTACAGAATTATATGAAAGCCGGTCAGTTATGAAAATGATTAAGAAAAACCTACTAAAAATTGGTCGAAATGTTGTGGTGGTCGATGTTGAAGATGATTGTGGCATCAGTCTATTCTCTGCTGTCTCAGGACCTTGCTTATCGGTGGCTTCGTCACTGTAGTTGTCTTCATAGTCATTGTAGTCGTCCTCGAAGGTGGGGGACAGCTGGGTCTGTTCACTGCTCGCGGGAGCTCCATTTGTGTGACTAATACTGGTTTTTAAGAAATTCAAAGAATTAATTATTTTATTTTCAATCCAAAAGCAATTATCTAACCGATTTGTAAACTTGATTTTCCCAAAAAAAAATAAATAAAATGTCTATTCTGGCCATTAGATTGACAGTTCTAGGCAGAACTGGCTTACATCATGCACGTCTTGAAGGCAAACGAACACACCTCGCTAATTTGTCCTGAAAACGCACTTGACCCATTTTGGCAAAGCCACGCCATGTTCTCCGGCAGTGGCGGTGTCTCCGGTTTCCCCACTATATCATTATAGGCTTTTGTTTATGTTTGTGGCCCGCAGTGAGCATGAATGAATATATATATATACATATATGTATGTATTTCTACCTGAATGAGCCAAAAATACAAAGGTATTTTATCAAACAACTTTAGACAGAAAATTAGCTTCCAAAATTTAAAATATTGATAAGAAGACTTTAATTTTTTTTAAAGAAAATACGTATATTTCTGGCCTTATATATCTGACCTGCACTGTAGTTGAGCTTCAGTGGCAGAGAGCCCCCACAAAACCCGTTTACGTCATGTCTGAGAGACATCTTGACCGGTTTTTTAACGATTTGGTTTACTCTCACTTTCGAGGTTTATATATTTTTTTTATTTTTTGTGGGATTTAAGGCTTCTGATTCTAAATCCTTCGTTATCCTGCTCTTACTAGACTTCCCTTCAAGTGGCTAGTAGCTCAAGTATGTCTTAAAAATGCCATTTAGAATTCTTTTCAATTGCGTGACTCTCGAGTGAAGTTTCAACGATTGTTGACAATAATCGTCATGAGGCCATTTAAAGTCTATTATTAAATAATAGTGCTTTGTCTTGAAGCTCTCTATAAAGCTTATCAATATAAGAAATGCATTCTTCTCGCCTTTAATAAAGACATGAATAGTTACCGAATAGCTAATAAGCTTGACCGACTTTAGTTTTAAAGATTATTGCGAAAAATCGTATAAACTTAAGCCGAGCATGACGACCTAGACAACGTAATGGCCTTTCTAAATACTTGAAGTAAAATGTTTAAAAATGAAAGCCTACTCTCTCAAGTACTTGACTTTGACATCCGATCTGTAGAAGATAAAAAACAGCTACCAGCTAATCCCAAAACTAAATCAGAGTCATAAATTGGCTTCTGCCTAGTGGTTCGATATTTCCTGGCCTTAAAATTAAAAATAAAAAACGCTGACCAAACAAAAGCGATAAGAAGAAACGGCATAAATTATCGAACGCGCAACGGTATATTCATATTATTTTTATCAGATTATGCGATATGATTATCTGGAGTGTAAATTCACAAACCTATACACACATAATAAGGAGCAATTAGACCTGTTGCCGAGGCTATCAATAAAGTTGCTATTTCTTTTTTTGTTTTATTATACCGGAATGAGTATTCCCATTGGCAATGATATCTCCAACGGTGAACGGGTCAAAGTCCCGTTATTCTGCACCTTGCCAGGTACGAGAATTATTCACTTTACGAATGTTGCTCAATAAAAACTTTGTACTTTGCCGTCTTTTCTTATTCGGTTTTGGTGGGCAAGTGCTTCGATTTTTCTAAAAACAACTTAACGACATACCCCCCCAACTGAAGAACATCCTACTAATATAAATTTTAAATTATTTAACAACCATTTTTTTACCTTACGCTGAGTAAAAATATTAAAAGTAATCCAAACTTGTAATACACGTGCATGGTGATTTGTTTATTTGCGGGCTTCGGTGTTGGATTATGGATTATTATTTGTTATTTATTCACTGGGTTTGGTTTTGTGTTTATTTATTGAATTTCATTTCATTTTTCTGCTGAAATTCTTGATCTGAAAATAGATTATTTTTTTTTATTAATATTTTGCTTCTTTTTCACTAAACACTTGTTGTTTTATATTCTATAGCTTTTTATATTCTGTAGTTTTTTCCAAAAGATTTATTTTTATTTCCCCCGCTGGCACTGACTTTTCCACTCGCTTGTCGGCTCTCCAATGAGCGAAAATATTTCGCCAACCACTAACAGGTGTCGGGAGAGCGTATAAGCTCTCCAGGTGAGCTCCTCGCGACTGCGTGCTCTCTTCAAAACGGGCTTTTATCGCTGGGACTCTCGTTTAATCTTTTAATGTTTAGTTCATGTTTAGCCACTGCTGCTAATCTTATCAGTTTTCTTTAGTAATTGCTGCTTCTCTCTTTCTCTGATTATTGTTCTCTGTTTTAGTTTAAAGTGTTAATTATTCAATTAATTTAATTTCTTTAACAAAAACTCAGACAACAAAGCTATTTCTTTAATTACTTCGAATAATTATTTCGAATGCCAATCAATTGAACTTTGTCTGGGGGGGGGAGGAGAGGGATTGACTTGATTTACATAATTTAGTTGGAACACACAAGGTGACTAAGCCGGATTCTCAGATTAAACGATTTGTTCGAGTGACTAAATATTTATTAAAATATTTTTGAATGAAAAGCACCGCTTTTGTTCACTTTGTACTAAGTTAAACACTTGTTTTAATTCAGTTTCGTATGCCTCGGGGTAGATTGCTGGGCTACGATGTATATGTACAGCTGCATGCTTTATTTTTTATCGCCTAGAAATGATTGACCTTTAGTCCATGAGTGATTCGCGTTCGGTACGTAATGCCCGCAATAATAACTTTTTCGTTGCACAGATTTTCGACTTTTAATTCTGTTTTATTTCTTCAAGGCAAACAAATAGACAATTATGCTTTTTTTTTGGGGCTTGTTATTATTTTATCTTTTTGGCTTTTTGATATTTTTGGAGCAGCGGGATGGCGTGTGCGGTTAGCCCGAGCGGCGGAAAGACAATGAGCTCCAGAGCGCTATCGCAGAACCGATGACGACAGGGTTGCCGATCAAGAGAGCGTTATGGCTATATGTTCTCTTGATTTTTTTTTTCACTTTTTAAAAACTCTCCCTTTTTTTTTAGGAATATAGAAAATCCCAAATGTTTTTTTTTTATTATCCAAGTGCCAAGTTGAAAATAAAGCTCATGACACATGCGTTTCTTCATAAAAAAAATTAAAACTTGTAACCCGGAAAAGAATATAAAAAACCCTCCAAGTGTGGCTTTTTCCGATTCCCCATTTCTTTCCACATTTTCGACTTTTACTTTTATGTTTTTTGTAATGGACTGATGTTACTTTACATGTCAATGACTTGTTTCTGTGGCTCTCTAGGGTTCTCCACCCTCTCCACCATCCACCGCAAATGGCGAGTGAAATCTTTTGTCATTTCAATTTGGCCATTTAATTGTCTAATGTGGTATTGCTGCTTTGTTTGCTCATTAAACTCTAAGTGGTCCATATAGTTTCTCATGTTTTCGGTTCTCAGATGAGAAACCAGCGAAAAAACAGTCCATACTAGTTGCTAGTCATGTCCACGATAGGCAACCTCAAGGTTAGGTCCTTTTTGGCAGCTGGTTCTGGCCAAAATAATAAAGTTTACTTCTAAACTGCATTGTTGGCTTTATTTCTATTATATTTCTGATTTTCCAACTCTATTGAAATTGTATTCCTGCCTCCTGTACTCCTTTCCATACCATTGTCCAAAAAAACCGGAACTGAACGACAAAAGCCTTAAAAGCAGCTGCCTGTCCCAGAAGCATAATTTCCTAATTCCAGTTCTTGATTCAGAAAATTGCCATAAATCAGATTCGCTTTGACCTTGTCTTGCTAGAGTATATGTATATATACTTATGTACTACATACCCTCTATATATATATAATTGCTTGGCGGCCAGACAAAAGAAAGACCCTCGAGTCTGCTCGAGTCTGGAAGACCGACCCCCATTTTCGCACTGATTGAACTTAATTCATTTGCCTAGTACGCTTTTTGCTGGAATTGCTTTGGGATCTTGAGTGCTGCTGATTGAAGTCATTACTAATTTTCTTATTACCATATCTTTCTATTTTCAGTTCTGCAATGGAGGGGACTTGGCTGATTATCTGAGTGTGAAGGGGACGCTTAGCGAGGATACTGTCCGACTTTTCCTCGTTCAACTAGGTAAGATTATATTTTAAGAATTTAAATTAGTCCTCTACTAAAATATCTATTAATTTTTTTAGCTGGTGCTATGAAAGCACTTTATACCAAAGGAATTGTGCATCGTGATCTCAAGCCACAAAATATTTTGCTATCGCACAATTATGGCAAAACCTTGCCAGCTCCATCTAAGATAACTCTGAAAATTGGTGAGTTAATTATCCTAAAGATTTATTATTAAAATAAAGTTAAATTAAAGAAATAAATAGTTGTCAGTAAAAGAAAAATGCTTTCTAATAAATGTAGAAATACTAATTAGCAATTAATATTCTGTTAAGGGGTTATATGCAAAGCAGTATTTTTGAAATATTTTTACGAAGAGAACTTAAACTTTTTTGGGACAATTATTATTTACTTAAGTAGATTCTATTTTAAAGACGATAAAAACATGTCCATCATGTAGCAATATATTCAGATTTCAATTCTGTGGACGTTGCAAGAAGCATCTTCGAAAAAATTGACCTTTTGTGGTGATCTAGGTTTTGTCGGTAAAAAATAGTAATCAATTTTTTAAAATACATTCCTTCGATCATTCGCTAGGGAATATAACCAATAAAATTGGGTAAATATTTCAGACAGATAAGTTTATCCATTTTCAAGAAATCGAGATCACCGACTTTAAAAACGATGTTTTAAAAAACACGAGTTCAAATCCCCTCTATATTTTAGTTTTCAATTTAATGTCTATATAAATCTTAACTATTAATTTCTTAATTTTTATAGCCGATTTCGGGTTTGCGCGATTTCTTAACGACGGTGCCATGGCCGCCACTCTTTGCGGTTCACCCATGTATATGGTAAGTGGATGGAAACCCCACAGAATATTATGATTCTTATATTGGTTTACTCGGATCTAGGCACCCGAGGTCATTATGTCGCTGCAGTACGACTCCAAGGCAGATCTCTGGTCGCTGGGCACGATCGTCTACCAGTGCCTGACTGGCAAGGCGCCATTCTACGCACAAACGCCCAATGAGTTGAAGTTCTATTACGAGCAGAACGCCAATCTGGCGCCCAAGTATGACTCTCACATCACCCAAGATCCTCTAAGACAGTACTAACCATTATACCTTTTTATAGAATTCCGAATGGAGTTTCGCCAGACTTGAGGGATCTGCTACTGTGCTTGTTGCGGCGCAACGCCAAAGATCGCATCTCGCATGAGGCCTTCTTTGTGCATCGCTTCCTCCAGGGCAAGAAGGCGGCCACTTCACCAGGTGAGCCAAGCCCCAGTCCTAGCCATGCGGCCAATTTGCGGCGGCGCGTTTCTAAGCCTGGTGTTCTTGCAGTTGACATGCCACCATTGGGCGGAACACCTCCCATCAAGGCCAAGAGCCCGCTGCAGCAGCAGATGGAGCAGGAACTGCAGCTGGTTAAGATGGCCGAGCAGCAGCAGAAGGAGCGCGAGGAGCAGGAGGCGGCCCTAGAGGAGGAGAACACGGGTAAGAATAATCCTAATCGGGTAGGAGTCAATGGTAATCATATTATGATTCTTTAGTCTCCGTGGTGGCCAACCCGGCCATCTGTGCCACCATCACCAATGTGGGTGTCCTGTGCGACAGCGAGAACAACAGTGGCTCTTGCAGCTCCCACGAAGACTCTGATGACTTTGTGCTGGTGCCCAAGAACCTGCCAGAGGACCAGCGCCAAGCCCAGACCCAGCCCCAGGCAGCTGCTCAAGCCCCGCACGCTTCCGGCGGCCAGCGGCTCCAACAGCAGAATCAATCCAGTCCGCCACGCCCCAGTAGTCTGCCCATCTCGGAGCCCAAGCCAGTGCCGGCACCGGCTCGTCGCCATGTGACCAGCAATGCCGCTGGTTCTCCAGCCAGATCTGGCCCCTTGACAGTGGCCACTCTTGCGGCTGCCGGGCAGCAGATACCCCGATCCCAGCCCATTAGCGTAAAGCAGCCGCGGCCGGATCAGCGCAAGAGCAGCGTAAGCAGCGACATTAATTCCATCTCACCGCCGGCGGTGCAATTTGCCATTGGAACGCCACCGACCCGGATGCGATCCGCCTCCGGGGGCTCGCTGTCGGAGACTCCACCGCACGCCCCCAGCACCTGGCAGGTGTCGCCGGGCCACTCCCAGTCGCCACTGCGTCGTAGCGGCAACAGTTCCCCGGTTCTGCCGTCCGCTGCCCTCACCAAGTTGCCCACCTTGGGCAGCCCAACCATGCTAGTGGCGCCCGGATCCCTGGGATCCATTGGTTCAGCAGGCAGCGGATCGGAGAACAATAACCAGCATCATATGCTGGGACCGCGGGCCTTTACGCTGCCCGAACTGGGCGCCACGGGTGGCCTGCACAGCTTGTTGGACACGGGAGCTGGCGGCGGCGGTGAGCCACATGCATTCCAGGCTCCGGAGCTATCGGAGGAGACGCTCATGGATCGCGAGCACAACGAGACACTGTCCAAGCTCAACTTTGTGCTGGCTCTCACCGACTGCATCCAGGAGGTGGCCGATTCGCGGTGCGCTCCGCTCTCCACATTGATGGTGGCCGGCAGCCAGTCAGCGGCAGGTGGGGCGACGGCAGATGCCCAGCAGATTCCACCCCATGCTCCGGAGCACTGCAAGCGGGCCGAGCGCCTGGTGCTGCTGGTTCGGGGACTCCAGCTTCTGTCTTCCGGCTTGAATCTGGCCTCCCAGCAGCTGCGAAATGGCCACCTCAAGCCATCGTCCAATGTGAAGAATGGTGAGACAGCGTTAGGGTTTATACTACCTTGCAGATTCTTATAATTGGAAATCTTTCTCCCTAGCTCTGCTCACCATGAACACCAAATACCGGAGCATGCTCTTCGAATCCAAGCGCCTAAATGGCAGTGGCCTGTTGCAGAAGGCGAATGCATTTAATATAACGGCGGACAAGATTCTCTACGACTATGCTTTAGATATGGTAATTAAAGGGTTATCTTATTCTTAGGGTTTTGAATATTAATGTTTAACTTTGTGGTTTCAGTGCCAAGCGGCTGCTTTGGACGAGCTTTTGAAGAACACCAAGAATTGCTTCGAGCGCTACAACACCGCACACATTCTGCTGCATTCTTTGGTGCAAAAATGTAATCATCCCCAGGACAAAATGCTGTTGAATAAGTGTATGTATTATAATCTAACAATTGACAAAAGACTAATGAGTATTTGTTCTTTTAGATCGCGATGCTGTGGAGAAACGTTTGAGCATATTGCAACAGCATGGATACATCTATATGACGGATGAGAATGCCTAAAGTATTGACAGGCTACGGGACGAGCTTTATTCCAGCGGCAATCTTCACAAACAGCAGAACATTTCCTTAAGTTATTACCGTTTTCGTTGGGAGTGCAAACATGTGATTGAAACAAAAACTACACTATCCATACATAGACATACCGATAAATAATTTAAACCACACCCACATCTTCATTATTTCGCGCCTCCCCAGCCCCAAACCCCAAACACAGTCCCAAAATTGTCCAATGTAAATAGTTTGAGGTATACAATTGTATGTAGTTTTTGGTTTTTCTATATAATTTTCTGCCCCTCGCGGCAACCATAATTGTTAAAGCTTATATATCGAGTGCAGATGCAACATGAATAAGGGCATATAAGGAGTCCATGTAGATCTAAGATAACCATAATATATATATATATGTTTACATATATATGTGCAAGAACACGAAAGCTAACCAAGCAACCATATGGATTAGAGTAACATATAAAGGGCAATATGCAAGCCAAACTCAGTTTAAAGCTAATGTTTAATGGAACAATGTCAGACCCCAGAAAACCTATACATATATCATGTGCTAGAAATTCCCCGTAGCTGTAATATCTATTTTCTTATTTAACAATCTAATATTCCCCCTATTATTATTATATTCTATGCGTACATACATAAAATATTTATGGCTGCACTACACAAACATGTTTACAATGTGCTATGTTCATAGTTTTTAGTTAGGTCTTTTTCTAAAAAAACAAAACAAAAAACAAAAATGAGAACTTTCAAAATGGTATTTCATTTAAATGACAACAAATTTATATATTTTAATGAAACTTTTTAAGTTTTTCTACAACAAGAGCCCACAAAAATTTCGACAAGAACTCTATATATATGTATATGGTATACAAAAAAAGAGAGAAACACATACAACAGTGTATAAAAGGAGAAACAAAATACAGATTTAAACTAATAAAAGAAAAACTACTAAGAAAAATCATAAAATAAAAGGCTAAAATAATATCTGTGGTTTGGGAGAAACTGTTTACTTCAACCAGGCGTAGACTTGTGTAAAAATGTAAAATTATTTTCAACGTTCGATTTGGACACTAAGGGACCTATTGGGCGCTAGAGTCCTTGCTATAAGATGGCTCTAATTCCAACTTTCGTTTACTCCGTCGCTGCCTCACCCTGCCATCCACCTCGCCCAGCGAATGCATGATAGTCTGAGACCCTAAAGGATATCCGGATGGGGTTGACTGTGACGGCTGCGACGGAAACTTTGGGCTGGCATTTAGGTCCGTTCCGCCAGGATTCCGTGGATCGTTGCCTCTGCCGTTCTTGTTGCCGGCTTTGGCTTTCTTGGGAGAGGAGTCCTTGGGGTCTTTGGATTTTTTGGAGGGTGTGGTAACATCGGGATATGGCGGTGGCAGCTTGGGGATGCAACAACTGCCACAACAACCGGCATAACAGCAACTATAGTTCGGGCAACAATTGTAACAATTCGAAGGATAGTAGTAGTAGCATCCTGTGCAGGGATTGTAGCACCAAACGCAGGTGCATGGATTCCAGCAACTGGGGCAGCCGCCGCACCCACCACAGCCACCGCATCCCCCACAGCCACCGCATACCGCGCCACTATCATTTCCTCCGCCGCTATCAGGAACGCCGCACACACTGGCACATCCGTCGGTGGAAGGAGCTGGGACCGCTGCACCGGAGGCTCCGCCACCACAGCACGAGGAACATGCATCTTTGCACACCGGCGTATTGGTTTCCTGATCCTGAGATCTGAGAAGGAATATGAAAAGGGTTTGCTCATAAATATTTGGAATCTTAACTAACTCATCCATCAGATTGGCATAGCAGCTGCAACTGCGCATCTCCGGTTTGGGTTTCGATGAAGATTCATCACAGCCACAGGAGCAGTCATTCTGGCTTTCGGCTTTCTTGGCCGATTCCGAGTGCTGGTCCATTTCCAGAGCCTTTGGCGATCTATCTCGAGAACCAGTTGAGCCAAAGTCTTCCATGTTGTCGCTCGATTCTTGGACCTTGTTTTTCTTTTTGGACGATTTGGATTTTCCAGCTCCTTTGGAGGTACCACCTTTTGGGGTACCACCTTTTGGGCTACCACTTTTAGGAGAAGTACCTTTTGGGGTAGCTCCTTTGGGGGTAGTACCTTTAGGAGTAGCTCCTTTGGGGGTAGTGCCTTTGGGGGTAGTGCCTTTGGGGGTAGCTCTCTTAGGGGAAGCTCCTCTGGAGATAGCTCCTTGAGGGTCAGCTTCTTGGGGTTCAGCTCCTTGAGGGTCCACTCTTTGGGGGGCAGCTCCTTTGGGCGCAGATCCTTTAGCTGCAGGCGCCTTCTTTTTTTTGCCACCTCCTCTAGTCATGTTTTTGCGCATCAAACAGCAACAATACGTCTGCTGGTCCGGGGCCTGGTCCCATCTGCAGGTTCTATAATACATAAGGAAAACATTTCAGCACCGATGCTGGTGTGCGATGGCTATTTCATTTTGCAAACAAAAATGTGTGTGGAATAGTGTACTGTGTGTGTGTATTTCAGTGGTGTCCCTGCCTGTGTTGTAGGGTGTGATTTAAAATAAATATGACATGAAACCCACCGGTTAGGTGTCTCCGAGCAGAATTCCAATAGATTGTTGAAGCACTCTTGACACCCTTCCGAAGAATCATTCCTAGACATTCCTTCATTGGAATCCATTTCTTCTGGTGGATTGGCCTCATGGTTGAAATTGCCCCTCCTGGTTTCAGTTGCTCTACCTCTGATGGTATTTTGTTGCCTCGAGGACTTTTGAAGCACATTACCTTGAGGAGGATTGGTCGAAGGACACCCCCGAGGATCACTCCTATTTCTTGTGGACTTTTCTTTGTTTTTTCCCGAATTTTCTTGGCTTGCTGAAGGACGACGTCTTGATAGTTGTTTGGGTCTCGCCTGTCTTTGGGTTGATTCCCCTGCAGGTGGATGACGTCTAGATACTTGTCTGGGACTCGCCTGTCTTTGATTTACTTCCCCTGCAGGTTGATGACGTCTTGATACCTGTCTGGGATTCGTTTGATTTTGGTTTTCTTGAGCTGGAAGTGGGCCACGTCTTGAGGCTTGTTGGGGATCAGATCGATTTGTTCTCGAGGTCGGTTGAGATTGCCCTCTGACATAAGGATAATTTCGATTCTGATTAGTAGTTCTCTTTCCTGCGTCCTGAAATTGAAAATTACAGTCCCTATTATCGGGTGGAGCTCCTTTACGGGTCGGTGGGACTTTGTTAGTGGAAGGATTACTCGCCACATTATTTCTATTCTTGGGTTCCAAAGATTTGGACCTTGGATTTTGTGGTGCTTTTGATCTATTCACAATTTGAGGGACTCTATCATCACATGGAGAGCCTTCAGATCTATTTTCAATCTGGCGGACATTATCATCACAAGGATTTCTATTTCTTTTATTTGGTTCCATACCATTGGACCTTTGATTTGGACCTTGTGAGGCTTTTGATCCATTTACAATCGGGGGGACTCTATAATCACAAGGATTTTTATTCCGATTGTTGGAACCCAAGAAATTAAACCTTTGATTTTGTGAGGCTTCAGATCTATTTTCAATCTGGGGGACTCTATCGTCACAAGGATCCAAACCATAGGACCTTTGACTTGGATCTTGTGAGGTTTCAGATATATTTTCAATCTCGGGGACTCCATCATCACAAGGATCTCTATTTCTATTGTTGGGTTCAAAACAATTGGACCTTTGATTTGGACCTTGTGAGACTTTTGATCCATTTAAAATCGGGGATACTCCATCATCACAAGGATCTCTATTCCTATTGTTGGGTTCCAATGACTTGGACCTTGGATTTTGTGAGGCTTTTGATCTATTCTCAACTCTATCATCACATGGATCATTATTTCGTTTGTTGGGCCCCAAAGAATTGGACGCTTGTTTTTGGAAAGTTTTTGAAACATTCAAAATCTTGGGGACTCTATCATCACAAGGATCATAATTTCGATTTTTGGGACCCACACGGTTGGTAGATTTTTTTGGTAAAGTTTTTGAAACATTTTCACTGCCGAAAACTTCATCATCACAAGGATCATCATCAATTTTTGATCCTTTGGATTCCACACGATTGGAGGATGATTTTTGTGGGGTTTTCGATTTATTTCCTTTTTGGGGAGCTTTATTAGAGCAATCATTGTCTCCGGTGTCTCCGGTGTTGGGAGTTTGTGGATCTTTTGCCATAAAACCACCACAATTTGGAGGCGACCATGATCCTTGACATGGATGTGGCATTGTCCCCAAGACATTATAAGGACAGTATCGATTCAGGGTGGAACACATAGAAAAGTGGCAAGAATCGTAAATGTTTTCACCAGTGCAAGGATTGAACTTCGGGACTCTAGTAGAGGGTAAGCCTGCCGGTGGTAGACATTCGGGAGGTCTCCAGTTGTTATACCTCGACGGCCCAACCATACAAGGTATGCTTGAAGCTTGTCCTGGACATGGAAAGGCGCAAGTACCCCCGTTGTTGAATTCATATGGACAACATCCATTCCCAAATCCTGGCAGGTATTCTCCGCGGGTATTACCATCGTAACATTGTCCGTAACCTTGTCCATAACTTCCACAACATTGTTGAGGCTTCGGTGCTGTTTGACTACATCCACCCTCGCTTCTTGGTCCTTCACAAGGACGAGGTTTAATACAAGCCGGACAACTTTTCGATCGTGGCTTTCTTTGGGACTTTTTATTTTGACACTTTTGGACGTTTTGTGGCCTTTGTGGAGGTGTTTGAAGAAAACTTGGCGGCATCATGTCCGGGAACTTTTGGAAATCCGGAAATACTTCGCCACACTGACAGGAATCCAAGGAGCGAGAACGACAACCGAAACCATTCATGGAACATGGCCACCTGGAAGAAAGTCCTAAAGATTCCAAAGATTTAAATACCCATTAACATACTCTGGTTGGCAGCCCTCGGGACTTCCTTGCCAGCAACTCGGATCGTACATATTCTGGAACTCTTTCGCCCGTCAAAAATTTCAAAGCATGACCAATGGTAGGGAAAGGAATTTACAAAATTACATTTATAGAAAAATTTAAAAAAGAGTCAAAACATTTTGATGTATAGAGAAAAGCATAATGTGAATATTGTTTGAAGAAACTCGAAAATTCGTAGCTCCGATTTGCCGTTTTTTGCGAATGATAACATTCCAGAAGATGCTTTAATTTGGTAACTATTTAATAAAATTTTTAAAAATAAATAATTAAAAAATAGCGCCCTCCTCCTCGATTCTCATAGGTGGCACTTAAACAGGCCCGAAAATCAGCCTAATTATATATATCCTACTATATATTAAACTTATTTATGGTAAATGCCATAACCTTGCTGTTTTTAAGATAGGATCTTGGGACTATTTGCAATATTTTTATTATAAGAAAGTCCTTTATTTATAGCCTTATTTATAAAATATTTTAAAAACATATTATCTTCTAAATACCTTTCGATTCCAAAAGTAAAAAAATATCTTAGCCCATATTGGCTTTCTATCAATAACTCCACCGAAGGACCCACCATCCTTTTATTAAACTTTCAAACTGAAAACAATTCAAAATTTCGTGTCATGCCGGAAAACAAATTTAAACGGAAGCATTGTATAATTAGTTGACTTTTTGAAGCGCTTCCCAAAAAAAACGAAACCCAACGAAATGCCAACCTGCAACAATACTTCTCGAGTGGGCAAAACTAGTCCCTACTGGCGGGGTCTGAACGGTCCAAAGAAGACGGTACCGACCTTCCAGTCGGCCTCGGTGGCGCCCAGATCGGGGGCGACGCAGGCCCAGTTGGGCAACCGGATAGGTCAGCAATTGCTGCGCACTCTCGTCCAGAGTCTGCCCACGGCCTCGCAGAATATCCGTTCCAGATCGAACTGCACCCACAGCTTCCGTCGTCGCCTGCGCCAGCCGAGCTGCAGATCGCTTCGCACCCCGGAAAGGGCATCCCTGCCCGGCAGAGGGCCATCCCAACCGAAACCCAGCGTCAAGCTAACCACCGGTTTACCTGTCCGGCAAGTGGCCGGTAAGGACCGAAAGACAGCTGGCGCTTCGGAGAGCCAATATGCCCAGAAATCCATTGATACTATATTGAAGCGCCGCCAGGAGAATCCGGGGGTTAAGGCCAAGGCCAGAGAGGAGGAGTTTGACCGGATTCCGCCGGCCAGATCAGTAGTACCATCCCCTTTGGTCGATAGTCCAGAGACTGAGGAGAAGGAAGAGAGTCCTGTGATGACCCAAATGAAGCCTCGCGCAAATATCGCCACATCAGCCAGTGCGGGGGCTTCCCAGTCAACTAGCGGAAAGAGTTCCCTCCCGAGTAGTCAGATGGAATCCAGAAATGTCAGTACTTTACAGTCAAGGCGGGAGAGCCAAGATAAGAGCCCGCCGTCCAACTTCTGCGAGGAGGCCAAGACGACCAATTTTTGCGAAGATGCCATGAAGGCCAGCGAGACGTTGGAAGGAGACTCGATAGACAAGGAGCTTAAGGAAACTGTTGGTGGCTCAAAAATGAAGATCTTTCCCTGCTTTCGCGGTGAGTATCCCACCCGCCATCGGCCCGACTCGTTCCAATGGTTCCAGGCCACGGGTCCAGGTTGCGGCAACATCATGACCATATGCGACGAGAACCAACAGCTAGTGGGTGAGACGGAAATTCTGACGTCCTGTGAGGTAACCGAGGCCCATTTCCTGAGCATCGACTGCGACGATGATGGCGAAAACACGACCGGACCACCGTGCACAAAATGCCAGGAATCTGTGTCCATGTGGACGAACCAATCTCCTACCGTGTTCCGATGCCGGCAGCAGCAACAACAGCCACAGATGCCGCAGCAGCGACAGCAGCAGATGCCGCAGCAGCAGCAAACTATGAGCTGGTTGGGATCCGACAGTCAACAAGGAAACCCCTATATGCAACAACACTCCATGCAGCAACAGCAACAGCAGAACATTATGCAAAATAATCAAGGCTTCATGCAGCAAAACTTGCAACAGAACCAGTACATGCAGCAACCTCCATGCATGCAGCAGCAACAGTCGAATTTTATGCCACCTCCAGGTTGCCCTCAGGCCAACATGCAACAAGATCAGATCCATAGCCAATTCAGTTCGCAAATGCAGCAGGAGCATCTGCAACAGAAGCAAGTGATGCAGAAGATGCCATTCCAGCCAATGCAGCAGCCGGATCCCAACTGCCTGACTGAATTGCTGGCCCAGGAGCTGAAGCAACAGATGCAGGAGGCCCAGGCCCAGATCGCTCAGGTGCAACTGCAACTGAACAGCGCCTGCGGGGCGACGAGAGTGCGGAAGATGCATGTCCTGACCCAGAGCGGCACCGAGGATCCTTCCTGGTCACCAACCACCCATTTCTTGCGCTCCCTCGAACATGATGGTGTGGAACTAGATGACCCCAACATGCTGGGCGACGAGGGTGACCTTGATGATGATGTGGCAAGCTGCTTAGGACCTTGTGCCCAAGGGAATTCCTACAAGCAATTGCAGCAGCAGCAGGTTATGACTAGCAGCTGTCCGGGATTGGGTATGCCCCCACAATCGGGAGTGCCCTTTTCCTATCCGTGTCCTGGCCAGCAAAACTCACAGCAACCCATGCAATTGGGCCTCTATCAGGTGCCTCTTTCGGCTGCCGATCAAGGTCAAATGTTCCAGCAACAGTCCTGTCCTCCAGGCCATCAACAAAATCCTTATCCTACGCAATACCCATTAATGCAACAGCAACAGCAGGTACCAGGTTGTCCCCAGCAACTGCTCCAGCAGCAGGTGCCGGGCTGTCCGCAGCAACAACAATGTCCTCAATGTCCTAGCCAGCAGAGATCCCCCAACCCACAACAGCAAAAGCGATCTCCGTGTCCACAGCAACCAAGTCCTGGCCAGCAGTCGCTGAGTATGTGTCACTTTTGTCCGAGTTGCTGTTGCCAGAGGTATGCCCAGATGCGATTCATGATGCCGCGGTGTTGGCCACGCTAGTAATGTATCTTACCTTGCACAAAATCCAAAGTACTGTGTTTAGTGCCAGATAAGATACTTTACCAATTAAACAATGTGCGCCATGATGCACTGAATTGTGCAATTCTTCCGTTTAAAATTGAAGTCAATCGGAGAATTGAAAAGCCAAAGAACCTAATAAATTATTGATTTAAATTTTATCTCTGTGCATTTTGAGTTTCTTGTCAATTGGTAAGGTTATCACTATCGTTTTGGATTCAAATTATAAATTGTAAATTCAAAATTTTTCCATTTCTCCGACAGTCGAAACGGGAAGCTGGAACCGACGATTGCAGCTACATTTTGTATCAAATTACAGATTTTTTATTAAAGAAATAATCATAGAAGGAAACTCAATCAATCTTGTATTGTATTTTTAATCGAAAAATGTGTAATTTGGATAAAGTGGTGGGCCTGCGCGGATACCAGTACTCGTGCTGTCATCAGAAATTCCAACAGGTTTTGGCGGCTCCCTGTGTCTGTTTAAAGGATTTGAAGGGGAAGTCAAAAAAGATGCTACTCCGCGTGGACAAGACTGTACAAATTTTTCGATCACAAAAGAAGGAGGGTACGCCCATGCTCCAGGGTCCTCCATTATCGGGTTTAGAAAATAATGGTGATATAGAAAAGGTGCAAACTCCAAGCGAAGTCCCTGAAATGCCAGAATTCCAAGAACCAACAGAAAAAGATCCATTACCTCTTCCGAATACCGTGTCCTCTACAAGACCATCCATATCTTCGGAAACAATGACTGGAAACAGAGGAAAAGAGCCCATAGTTGTATGTGGCCTGTTTCCGACAAAGTCGCCCATGTCCCAAGATGCCACGGAAGCTAGCCTCCAGATGGAAGCCTCCACAGCCAGCAAGCCACCAAATGTAGCCAGGTGTGGATGTGGCCAAAGTCTCATCCCATGGGACTCGGTAGCTAGAGAGAAAATGGAAATTAAAAGAGCCAGTGAACCAGATGAGAAGACCTCCGGACCTAAGAGTCCGGCAGCTTCAAGAAGAAGTTCGCAGTCAAATATCAGTAATCGCAGTAAGAGTCCTGCAGCTTCAAGAAGAAGTTCCCAGACAAGTAAAATCAGTAAGCGCACTAAGAGTCCTTCGAATTCAAGAAGAAGTTCCCAGTCAAAAATGAGTAAACGCAGTGAAAGTCCTGCAAATTCAAGAAGAAATTCGCGGTCAAATATGAGTAATCGCAGTAAGAGTCCTGCGTCCATAGGAAGAACTTCCCAGACTACTGAAATCAGGAAACCCACGAAGAGTCCTTCGGATTCAAGAAGAAGTTCCCAGACAAGTAAAATCAGAAAGCGCACTAAGAGTCCTTCGAATTCAAGAAGAAGTTCCCAGTCAAAAATGAGTAAACGCAGTGAAAGTCCTGCAAATTCAAGAAGAAATTCGCGGTCAAATATGACTAACCGCAGTAAGAGTCCTGCGTCCATAGGAAGAACTTCCCAGACTACTGAAATCAGTAAACCCACTAAGAGTCCTGCGGATTCAAAAATTAGTCCCCAGACAAAAAGTAATAAGCGCAGTAAAAGTCCTCCAGAATCACAAAGATATTCGTCAAATATATGCAATTGCCGTAAGATTCCTGCGTCCTTAAGAAGAAATTCGAAGACAACTAAGAGTCCTGCGGATTCAAAAAAAAGTTCCCAGACAAAAATAAGTAAACGCGGTAAAAGTCCTGCAGATTCCAGAAGAAATTCGTCAAATATCAGTAATCACAGTAAGAGTCCTGCGGGCTCAAAAAGAAGTTCCCAGACAAGTAAAATCAGTAATCCCACTAAGAGTCCTGCAGATGCAAGTAGAAATTCCCCAGCAAAAAACACTAAAAGTCCGGCAGATTCAAGCAGAAATTCACAGACAAAAATCACTGAGAGTCCACCTTCGAAAACATTTTCACTAACAGAACTCACTAGAGCCATAAAAAGTCCTCCACCATCGAGAACTAATAGTTTAAAGGAAAATAATAGCCAATTGACATCTCTAAATAAAGAAATAAGTCCCCGAGTCAAATCTGTGGCAGGTAAGACTACAAATAATTACTTAAAGTCGTATTTATTGAAATTGTAATATTATTTCCCTAAATCAGTGCCGGCCCAATCGAGTTTGACCCAAAAAATTAACCAATCAGTTCTCGCCCAAGAAAGTCTCATGAATGGAAGCAAAAATAAATCGAAGCCAATTAATTTTAATGAAAAACAGAATGGCAAAGTTAAGGTATGTAAGAAATGTAATTCCCATGAAATGTAAATTATTTAAATTGCTTTATTTAGGAGCCTTTTAAGAGCTGCACCTGTCGGGTGGTGCCGGAAAAAACTCTTGTTTCCGAGACCAATCTGAGCTGCAAGTGCTGTGACTCTACGAAGATTCTTTATTCAAATAAGGGCAAACCAAACAATACCCAAAACCCAAGACAAACGCCAAAAATAAAGTCAAAACCAATTGCAAAACAAGTGCCAAAACCAATGCCAAAGTCGAACAAAAATCAAAAGCCCCCAGTTGAAGAAAAGGCTCTTGTCAAGGCGAGCCCGAAACGCAAAAAGTTTACTCCAGCAAAGGCTTCTGGTAAGGCGAAAGTACTTCCAGGAGGACTTACTGGTTCACCCAAGGTATCCAGCGACGATGATGGTATTTGGTAAGTTAATTGAATAACTTTATTCTTAAAAACTAACCATTAATCACTAAGGTTCGAGTGCAATCTGCCATTTCGTGTAAACATACCCTTTCCTGTTTGCATGCAGAAGTTCTTTGGATTCCCGGGAATCAGCCTGAGTAATACTGACCCCAAGAATGGCAATCTAAAGGCGATAATGCCGGCCACAAATGGAGATCTTCCTTCAGGATTTCAATCAGAAACACCTGGGGGCTGCAATAAGAACACCTGCCCGAAAAGGAAACTAGGACGACGTGGCAATAAAATTTGTCCTTGCGAAACTGCTACCCAAACAGGTGAGGAAGAAAATGATCCTCTGCTAGCCTGTTTGGAGCAAATTAAGGATAAACTGCAGAACTTATCGCCACAAGTGCAAGCAGTCCAAGCAAAGCCATGTGTTTGCTTCTTGGCTGAGAAGGGCACCAATGTCCGGGAGAAAACGATAAAAAGGAGTAGCCTGTCATTAGATAGTCCAGAAGATGGAAAGAGGAGTAAGGAAAGGAACTCAAGGGATTCATCATTAACGGAAGATCCTAACGGAAGATTTGTTAGAAATTCATCGGAGAGCAGGGCTTCTGAGGCAGGGCTTCCAAATACAGAACCGAAAAGCAAAAGAAGATTTTCTAATGGAGGACATTGCAATGCTTCGCCAATGCCTCCTACTTATATGAGACAACCACATGTATTTCCCACCCATATGCATTACCACCCATTTCCCAGGTGGAATTACCCAATGTACCACCCACAATGTGTAAGACCAACCCAACCTCCATCATTTCTACCAAATTGGCAAGGCCAACCACTTGGGAATTGCATCTCCTATAGATCCTTGATTAATGGCGAACAAGAGAAAACCAATTGCATTAATCACATGGCATACCCAAAAAACCCTCGAGATAACCCCTATATGGAACCCATTGGGAATTTTATACCTTCCTCAAATGATCAAAATCCGGGAAGTGATCGGTCATTTAGTGGCCATTCAGTGGATTTGTGGCAACCAGACAGGAGTTTGATTGAATCTAATTTCGTGGAGAAGACACCCGTGGAATCCACTTATCGTAAAGGACTTTCACAATTTCATACGAGCCCTGGAAATAATCTTTCAAATGTCAAAATATCCCAAAGATCTATTATGAAAAGACCATCGAATCTGGGTGTTCAGCTTTCATCCACACAGAAAAAAACCTCAAGCAAGTGTATAAGCTTTAAGATGAATGATTCGGATGAGGTATCTCATAGCAATAGATCATCTAGAACTAAACATTCTAAGAACTCAAAATCTAAAGTACTTAGAAGGGAAAAAAGTAACACAGATCATTCAGATATGTCAGAGACCAGCTCAAGCAAGATGTACCATCGAAACTCTGATTCATTAGCCTCTTTAAGAGGATCTAGAGAAATGAAAAACTGCGAGTCATATATAAGAGAAACTAAACCTTTTGATAACATGAGTTTGGAGGTACATGATTTGGATGAGTTCCCAATTAAGAAAGCAAACAGAAATAGAAATAATGATTCCAACGTGAATGATTCCGAAAGAAACCATCAAAGAGCCGAAAGCGGAATGGAGAAGCTGGAAAGGACAGCTAAACAATATTCAAAATTTAAGGAAACCATGCCAATTATCACTGAAATTTGTATTCCAAAAATACGATCACTATCGGTTCCAGTAACCAGAAGGTTTGATTCCCAAAATTTATTTCTAAGACAGCACAATAACGAAGAAAGGTCTCCGAGGTTTTTCAAACAACTTCGCAGAGGAGGCAAAGGTCCAGGACGTTCTACAAAAATGTATATACTTAAGGATCCTTTAACCACTACCATTACAAAATATGAACTGGATTCATCTCAATCGAAGGTGTGCGGAACTCCAGATGACAATTCAAAGCAAAAGGCTCTTTTCATTCCAAGGGAAATCAATGAGACTAAAAATAATTCTATTTCGAATCATGGAAAACCAAATCCACCTATGGTGTTTGTACCCTTCCGTGTGGAAACAAGTAAATTAATAAATGCCCAACCTGATCGATGGTAAGTTATAACATTAAAGTTTATAAAAGTTCTATAAGAAATATATATTTTTTAGGAACAAAGTTCAACTAACATTGGCTGTAGCTAGACCCCCTAAAAAACATAGGTTATCCCACCGCAGACCGTTCCTGAGAAATACTTTACGATACACTCCACATCGATCTGCCTCTGGTCAAGAATTTCCACAAGATAATAAAAATTCAAATAGAAAGGCAACAAATCTCGGTTTCCGACCGTGTGAAAACTATTGCCCTAATTCCACCAGGATGCAATCATGTCAACGAGGATGTAAAGCTCCAACAGTGAAACCTTCATTTGGTAATACTTCTCAGGCCGAACCTTCCAGTTCAAGAAACCATATAAGACCAACAAACCAATCATCGTATAATAATTCACCTCAATGCCAACCGACTTGTTCCTTCAAATCTGTGGACAGATTGAAGATATCGTGTCAAAAACAGGACTGTCAAAATAGTTTAACGTATTTAAAAGGTAAATCAAAGTCTTCCACTAGTCAATGGAGTAGTAGTATTCCTCCAGCGGCATTGAAATATGAAGTGCCCCGTTCCGGACCACAGCGTTCTGGACCATCCACACCTCCTGCAAAACAAAATAAAATGCAAACTAAAAAGACAAGTGGTAATTCTATAATCCAGCCTAAGACCAATAATTCTATTGGGAAAAAGAAACCAATTCCGAATAAGAAACCTCCTTATAACATGGCAAATGCTTTAAGCAGGGAAGTTGTGGAACAGTCCTCTCCGATGTACTGCGATTGCACTCCACCTGATCAGAGATCTATTGATTCCATTAACAGTGAGGACAGACCAAAAACATCAGACAGGGCTATTCAAAAAGACCATTTCCAGAATGGAAAACGATCCAGCTACGAAGAAAACTCCCTAACGAGTTGTGGCTCTTCAAGGTCTCAATATTCAACCACATCTAATCAAAGTAGAAATCGGGAAGAACTTCAAGCCAAATATTCAAAGGTTCAGAGCTCGAATTCATCTGTGGGATATACCAATGCATATTCAGATACATCCTTCGAAAGTAGAAAAGGCAACTGTTACTGCTCACCTGTGGCAAGTAAGGTGAGTTCCCTATATCAGAAATCTAGAGATCCGGATTGGAAAGAAGCCGTTCTAGAAGAGGCACATCCCTCCTACACCAGAATCAACAAACCCAGCACGGAATCAGACGTATCCGTCTCTGCTAAAGACTATAGGGAAGGAGATGATCCTGTTAGCGTGTCAGGCACGAAAACAGTGACAAAGGAGTCATCTCGAATAAGTAAAAAGCCACCTCAAGTAACAAAGACGCCATCTTATGAATCGAAAAGCGAAGAAGAGTGCTTATGTGATCCCAACTATCAATCCCCTGATGAAGAAGTACAAAAGCCAACCGGCAGGAGTCAGCGCCGAAGAGTTAACGAGGACTCCTATAATTCAGGAAGCAGAGACAACAGAGTATATAATTCCAGTTCAGGATATAGTCAGTCTGGAAATTCGTCCCAAGTAAAAGGAAGTCATCCCTCTCGAATTATAGCTTCCTGCTTACCTAATTGCACGGATTCCTGTAGCTTCAAAAAAAGGACCCACCAAGCGAAGAATAATTCCCGAACAAACAATAAGAAAGCTCCGGAAACGGTTACCTTAATGCAACCACGACGCTTCCGTAGCACAGAGAGCACCCAAAGAGGTAAAGATGCCATTGAAAGCGGGGAGGACATGGACACTAAGAATACCGTACTGATCGAGACTAGGATTCCCTGTGACCGGAAAAACCTAATGCAGACATGTGGTCGACCACCCTGCAACTTTCACCGTCTGCAATACTCTGGGGTTCCACCGGTAGTGGAGCAAAGGAATATGTACATGAGACCACCGCCACCTCAAACCGTTCCTCAAAGAAGTCATCCTAATGATGAAGATTATCTGATTGATCCTCGGGACCATTTGCCACCTCTTGCCTCAGCACCAGTTATGGGCAACCCGTACCCAATGCCAATGATAAACGCTTTCCACCGGACCTCTAGTTCATATCCTTATACAAATCTTCATCAAGCTTCATGCAGAGATCCTTACTCCTGTCCTGCAATTCTGAAAAATAATATAAGATCAATGCCGAAAGGGTTTTACGAAGAAACCTTGCAAAAATACAATATAACCAGGATGGATTCAGACTTTCAGCCACCGACTTTACGATCGGATATCCTATATCAACAGCTAAATGGAGCACCAGATCGCCAGTTTTCTAATCACCTAAATCGGCCAATGATGATGAAATCTTCGGGATATAATCAACATCATATGCCACCCCCTAACCCATTTCAGGCTCAACCTTCGCATTCAATGTTTGGCCCACACCAAAATGTAAAATTGGAAGGCTATGATTTTTCCGAATATCAAATTTAATAAACTAATAATGAACAACAATTATTCTAAAATTTTTTTCAAATTTTCTTGGTGATATATTGTTTTTCTAAAAAATGCATCTTGTAGGAATCTGTAGGAACTTCAAACTTTATATCTTCAAAAACACGAATATAGGGTAATTTCCGGAAGATCAGTTATCCCTTGAAAATGGGGGTATCCTATATATGGTCCACAGCGATGGCTATATCTTAGCCAATATCCATTAAATCAGATCCATCAGACAATATCCATCCATAAATCTGCATATACATTTTAAAAACAAATATTCTTTAGATTTTTTGCAAAATTTTCTACGGGGTCCCCTTCAACATTTAGGGCTTTGTGGCCTACTCTGAAGGCTATATCTTCGCCAATATGGATCGGATTGTTGAGCGGAATACCTTAATCGATTTTTAGATCGATTCTCCATGTATCTGCATCAAAAGCTAGGCACAAAATATTTTTTAGATTTTTTGAAAAATTTTTTAGGGGGTCCCCTTCAACATTTGGGGCAAACGCATGGAATGGCATTGTGGCCCACTCTGAAAGCTATAAGCTATATTTGGGGATCCCCGTCAAATTTCTGAAAAATGCATGGAAGGCCGATATGGCCCCTGACGATATCATATCCAATTTCCATCCGAATCTCTAGCGGAAAACCTTTAACAATTTCTATATTGATTCTTTAACAATTTGCATAAAAATCTAAAAAAATATTTTTCTATTAAAAATTATAATTTAAAAAGGTTGCCTATCGATAGTTGGGCCATCTCTAGATATCAGTCCATTTCCAGCGTTCCAAAAATAATGGAACACCGTTCGGTGCTGAAATGCAACCCTCCAAAATAACAAATGAAAACAAATTTTTGTTTATATGAATCACACCCGCACAAACAATGGGCAACATTGTTGATAAGATAAGATAAGAAACTTAACACACACATCGCGTCGCGAATGATTCCAGTTTGTCCAAGGAGTACGCCAAGTATTGTCAAACAATGGCAACTCACGCCGAAAAAGAATTCTACCAATTGGTATGTAGTACGTGCACCTGGATGACCCGCATAAAGCCGCAAAAACCCCTTCTAATTTGACATTAATTGTGGTGTAGTGCTTGTTTGATTAAAGTATTCCTTATGTTTCCTATTCTTCGCAAATCGTTAGACAAGCAACTCTTTCTACTTGTTTATAAACATTTGTATATACGTGAGAATTATCATAAACATTTATCTTGAAACTACAAGTCAGCCTTGAACCAGATTTTGTGGAGTCCCGCCCCGACAAACTGTGTGAATGTGAGCTCAAATGCACTGTGAAACTGTATGCTAATAGAAAATTTCTCTCCGAGATGTCGCTGACCCAGTAAACTAGAAACTGTGAAGGTATCACTACTGTGTCAATAGGAAAACCTATCTCTATATCTACAAACACCAGGCCCTCCGGCTCACATAGCAGTTGGGGATAAAGAGTTAAATTATCAGCAAGATAAGATTGCCGGGTTTCATTAATCTTGAGAATGCAGTCCCCAAAGAGTGATGAAAAAATTCCGATAATAAATTCCAGGTGCTTTGAAAAAAGTGAATGACAAACCAAACATTGTTGGATAACTGCCATAAGTTATACGATGATTCATTCATAAGTTTAAATATTTTTAACACAAACTCTTACAGTGCAAAAGTACGATATAATGTGGAATTTATCAGAAGCTTAAATATTTTTCATTTGTTGAATAAAACTCTCTTATCACCGTTTTTTATTTCAGAACATTAGTGTAAATAAAGCTTTAAATGGCTTGGAGGCACCACTCAAAACCAAACATGCTCGCTCCATAATCATCATGATTCACAAGACCAAGGAGGCGAAGAGCTTCTGGATGATGGCCACCCGCCAGCCATTGATGCAGAGCCGGTTTACAGCCTGGAAGTTCTTCCACCTCCTTCACAAGGTCATGAGGGAGGGCCACGACAGTGCGATAAGGCATTCGCAGAGCCACAAGAAAATGATCCTGGAGGTGGGCAAGATGTGGGGGCTTCTGCAGGATGACATTGGTTGTTGTATACAGTCGTACAGCAATCTCTTGGCGTCTAAACTGAACTTTCACGACAAGAACCGACTGTTTCCTGGTAGCTTGAACATATCCTTCACCGAACTTTTTGTTGCTGTAGATAGGGACTTGAACTACTGGTAAGACTATCCACAAACATGTCAAGTATTCCTCACCAATAAGTTCTTCTTGCAGTTTTCAATTGTGCGTCGAAATCTTTGACTATTTGGAGGATATCATTGCCCTGCAGCAGACCATTTTCGCGTCAATGAACCACTACCGAATGTCGTCTATGACGCCCCAAGGACAATGCAGATTGGCGCCAATTGTTTGTCTTATTCAGGATTCCAATGCTCTCTACGACATGAGTGTACGTCTCATGTTCAAACTTCATGATGGTTTGCCTTACGATGTTCTGTCCGGCCATAGAGATCGGTTTAATGGCCTGTTCTTGAAGTTGAAAGATTTCTACAACAATGTTCGTCCGCTTCAGTATTTCAAGGATTTAATAGTTGTTCCAGAACTGCCAGAGTCAAGTCCAAATTTCAAGTCCCAGAATGATTTCACCAGTTACGTACCGCCAGTTGTCCATGTGCCGCAGGAACCCGATCCAGTGGTTGAGGATCTGGTTGATACAAATAATGTCGAGGCTGAGGCATATAGTCAAGCGCAGCAGCAGCTGACGGTTTTGGAAGGAATTATTAGTGAGAAGGAAGCTGGCATTGAGGCGCTTTCCTTTAAATTGGTGGCCCTGCAGAAAAACTTTGACGAACTGGAACAAAGCTACAGACACGATGTAGAGGACTTGCAGAAAAACAACACTATCTTGGCCAATGATCTGGCTCTTTCCAGGGAAATGTGCGCCAACATGCGTATGCAAAACGATGAACTGGAACTCCAGCTAAACCAGAATCCAATTCTGATGCGTAAGAATATGAATATACTGTTTTTAAAGCTTAATTACAAGAATTCTTGTTTAATTTTACAGAAAAGGCCATTGAAGAAGAGGAAAAACACAAGCTGTCTTCGGAAAAGTTCAATAAACTCAAAACACTGTACACCAAAATTCGGGATGAACACATTCAGTTATTAAGAGAGGTAAGATTATAATTTATTTAATCATCATAATACTAAAACACTGATTATATTTTCAGCAAAGTGAATCTAATAAATCGTTAAACAAAGAAAAGCAAGTCAACTCCCAATTGGTATTGGAAACAAAGGCACTTACCAACGAAATCTCCAAGATTAAGGGAAACTTTGAGGAAAAAGATAAAGCCAACTTGGCTTTGCAAAAGCAACTCGATGAGCAAATCGAAAAGATATCGCAGCTCGAAAAAGTCAAAAATGAAATTAATGAAAAGTACGATGATGTAGTTAAAGAAAAGCAAATGCAGCAATTAGACATAAATTCTACCTCTGAAAACTTGAGGCTAAACTTCATTAAAATCGAGGAACTTACTGCCGCGTTAAATGACGCAAAGGAAAAATTATCCAGTGCTGAAAGCCAAATAATTGAAAAATGTACAGAAATCGAGAACAACATTAAGGCCAACGAAGGGGAGAAGGCTCTGCTTCTAACGAAGATAGAGGAACTAAATGTCGAACATAAAAGCAGCAATGACGCTCAAAGTGCCCAGATACTGCAGACCATTAGTGACTTGAAGCAGAAGGATATAGAATTTAATGAAATTAAGGAGAAACTGTCAAGTGCGGAAAGTCAAATTAGCTTGAAAACCAGCGAAATTGATCAAAACTTTAAAGCTTTTGAAGCGGAAAAGGCCTTTCTTCTGACTAAAATCGAGAATTTGAATTCGGAGCACAAGACCATTAACGATTCACAAAATGCCCAGTTGCAGCAGACAATAAATAGTTTGCAAGAGAAGGAAACAGCATTCCAGGTATGAAAATTAATTATTTTTTTTAAACCATTTTATTAAATTATTATTTTTCAGGAATCGGTGGAAGCTATTAAGAAACTGCAGCAGGAAAATGAGTCAGTAGAGCAACAAAGAGCAGATTTGCAAAGCAAACTCTTGGCTGCTGAAAGCCAACTCTCCCAAGCCACACAACAAATAGAGTCCGTAACAAGTTCCTACCAAACTTGTAACACAGATTTGAACGAACTTCGAAAGTTGGTTATAAAAACTGTGAAGGAGATCTGTAATTCGAAACTGAGTGGATCAGAGCAGCAACCACTGGAAGCTATACCAAATATTATTAAGGAGATGGAGCCCCTGTTGAATAAATTCAACAACTCTGCAGCTATAAGTCACTTTACTTCAACGGAGGGAATGCACGATGTTATGTATTTGGGATATGTGTTTATAAAACTGTATGATCAATGCGACATTGTTTACAAAACCACCACGGCTATAGAAACGGGTCAGGGTAAGTATATAGATTATTTACAAAAACAGTTAATAAAATTATATATTTTTCAGAAATCTTCACAAAAACATCTCTGCTCTGCTCGGATGTTTGTCAATTGTTCCAGTATTTAATAAACAACGAGACGAAAGACAGCGAAAGGCAAACAATTTCCTCCAATATACAAGCAAAGTTGACAGATATTGGAAAACTAGTCGAAAAGATTAGGGCTACCATCGAGCAGAAGATCGATCTGGACAAGCTTCTTGAAATAGAACTGCGGGAGATGGATGCTGCCATCGATGATGCTGCCTCGAAAATCACCGAACTGCTGGCAAAGGCTCGGGAGAAGGACAACCAAACCAATCTGGAGGTGAATGGGAAAATTGTGGACGCCTGTACGACTCTAATGGAATGTGTCAAGGTTTTAATACAAAAGTCGCGTCTTCTGCAACACGAAATAGTGGCGTCACAAAAGGGTAAGCTATATATAATCAGCAGAGAAACCATCAAATCTTTACTATTCCCATTTTAGGAAATGCAAGTGCCAATGAATTCTACAGAAGAAACAGTCAATGGTCGGATGGATTGATTTCCGCATCGAAGAGCGTAGCCAAGGCGGCCAACTATCTTGTTGAGGCGGCAAACAAGGCCATAGAGAGTGAGTCTGGTAAAAACTTTGAGCTTATTGTGGCGGCCCAGGAAATAGCCGCCTGCACAACGCAAATGGTTATAGCCAGCAAGGTCAAGGCCGATCGCAATAGCCAAAAGTTAACAGACCTTACCAAAGCCTCGCGCAGTGTGACCCAGGCCACAGGTACGCTGGTGGCCACCGTTAAGGATTGCAACTCGCAGCTGGAGCAGCAGAGCGAACTTGAACTGGCGAAACTAACGCCATCGCAGATCAAGACGATGGAGATGGAAATTCACGTGAAAGTACTCGAAATCGAACAGGCGCTTCAGACGCAGCGCCAGAAACTGTCATCGTTTAGGAGAGAGCATTACAAAAACGCCGAGTATTAAATACTACTGTTACTAATCTACCTTTAAACTACTAAACATTCTTCTTTTATAAATGCACTTCATGACAACAACAAAATATACACATATATGTTACAATATTTACACTATTTTCTATATATATTTAACAATTTCTTCCGTGAGGTGATTTTGTTTACAGATGCTCTGAATTCCATTTTGATCGAGTTTGGATCTGTGGTTTTATTGAACCATTTTTGATTCGAAATTCCATTTGCTTATTACTAATGGTTGATGGGCTTAAATATTATTATTCCTACTAACTTTTGCCAAAGAGAATAAAATGTTACACTTTTGTCAAAAGGTTTATTTTTATTATCACGAACCGGCATAATGCATTTTATAAAACGGCATGTTCACGTTCATCATAGACACTCTTAGCGTAATTTATCTAAAAAGAAACAAAAGTTAAATATATGTGATAGTCGTTTCAAGTTTTTATAAAAATAAAGAAACTGTTCCAATGCAACTATCGATTGTAGTTTAAAATATTTTAAGAAAACTAGTCCTTCAGATCATAAACTAAAAACTTACACATCTCGACGCCGCCTCGGCACATTCCTCAGACCGGCACCGTATCCTGGGCCTCGTCACCTTCGGTAGGTTGGTGGATATTTCAATGTAGTAACTCGGCGTTGCTCTACTGCTGGATGACGCAGTGGTTCCAGCATTCGTTACCAGCGGATGGCACGAGAGTATCTCGCTCAGGTGAGTCTCGAACATGACGGTTGGATTGCCGTCAACAATTGAGAATATTCGGACATATTCGGTGGAAACTAGCAGTCGTAACTTGGCCTCTTTATCGCTCCATAGATTCGTTTCGTAGAAAATTATTTTTTCGCCAAAGTTTTTATGATTGATTACGTACAGGTACTGCTGGCCTTTGCTTTGGCGATTGGAATAGAGGGGCAGCAAGCCGCCAGGGGCGCCCGTGACGCATCTGGGTAGCCTCTTTCGTTCCGGAGTACTCCTGTGAGTGTCCCGACTGGTTTCCCGCACCGCACTCGCCGTTTCAGATGCCAAGTCCAGAACTCCGATAATCGGTTTTGTCACAGTGCCCACCAGACCTTTTCCCAGGCCACTTAGGAAGCCGGGAACGCCGTCCGATGCGGCGCCATCGTATGTGTGCCGCACTATACTCGTTACTCCACCCAACAGTCCGAATCCTAGACCTTTCAGACCCGCTGCAAGGTGGCCACCGGACGTATTTGACTGCAGCTCCAAGATTCGTTGCCTGGTCTCGTTGTCGTGGTCGTCCAGCACGACTTTCCCCAAACTGTCGGACAGGGTTTCAGTCAACTTTGCTGTGGAATTGGATATGCCGTGCGTCACGTTCTTCACCAGACTCTTGACCGAGCCCTCGAAAATCAGGCCCGACACACCCTCCGAAAGGTCGTTGGCGAATCCCAAGGGATTGCCGAGGAAGTCGACACTGCCCAAAATATAAGCAGCGTGCCACTTGATTTGCTGAATGTAGTGGGTCTTTATGCCCTTCAGGTAAACGTCCAGGGTTTCGAAATGCGATTTATCCGAGTACCTGTCGAGCTCAATCATAGCATCCTCGAATTTGATGAGGGTCAGTCCTAGAGCCTTTTTCGTTTCATGTAGTTCCACCGGCAACTTTGAAGAGGTAATCGCTGAGAGACGAACCTTCAAAAAACACAAATGATTCAAAAACGGTTTCAAATATTTAGAAACAAAGATCGTACCTGCGTTGCTCCAATATTTAAATATTCAAAGTAGTATCTCTTCATGTCCTGCAGAATCGATCGTTCTTCATGGTTTTCGAATTCGTATTGCACACTTAAATTTTGTGGATTGATTTTTCCGTAGCCCAGGAACGAGGCCAACTTCAGTATTAGTTTCTCATCCAGGTTCGCCGTCGATGGTTTCACGTCCAGCGATAGATATTTGAAGATAATTGCATTTTTGTTGGGACAGGGCAACATTTTGAGCTTGAGCACTACTGCGTTTTTATTTTTGTCATCTTCGTTGGAGTTCTGGGTGTACATAACGATGGGACTGACCGCGTCCAGCAGCTGGTTATCTATTTGTATATAAGATATAGTTAAATCTAACGAGTTCTCTAAAGCACTCTGCACCATATCGCAATGGATGCAGTCCAGGCTGATGAACATGATTTCCTCGCAGGGTTTTCGGGATATTATTGAGATGCCAATTCCCTTCACGAGCTCCACATTGATCTAGAATATAAAGATTATAAGTCACACATATAGTATGAAAGAGTATTGTGTCTTCCTTACCAGATACTCATGGGTGGCAGCTATCTTTCCCGAGTCTGTGATTTGGCGATTGTTCAGAGAAGCGTGCATCCACAACGAATCGGGCGTTAGGAATACTGAGTTCTTTTTTATTTTAATATCACAAATTTCGATAGTCAAGATCGGGCCATCCTTTCGCGTTGATATTTCCAGTTGACCCGATCCAGGCCTGAGTTTCTGGGCCACAATGTGTTGAGCGAGCGGTATGGAGTTCCTCTTTGTTGAATTGTTCTCGATCCGTCCCACGACAGCATCGCAGTAGGGTTTCATGCCGATCTCCCCATACCGAGACTGAAATATCAAGAAATTAAGACTTCAAATATCCAGAAAATAATACCACTATTAAGTTCCCACCTGAACGCACATATTGGCGTGGCACATCAGCCGACCATTTTCAAACCGCCAGGTCTGCGTGGTTACCCTTTGCTTGTTGGGGGTTCGAACCACCAAAGTGGTATACTCCGTGGGGTTCGGCGGCTTCTCCAGATCCAGGACTAAGCGAACTGCATTGCCGTCATTGGACTGAACCGGCGGAGTCGATCCTTCGTGTTCCAGTTGACCACTGGAGTTCATGAGCCATAGCTGCGACCGATCACCTGAATTCTTCTCCACTATCACAACTTTCTTTCCGTGTACTCCCAGAACTAGGTTCCTATGATGCACTTCCTCGTCGCCCGACCGCTCGAAGGTGCCATGAAATGCTATGTAAATGAAATTCGTGTAAGTCAGCGTCTTTTTCAGGTCGGGCTTGCCAACGGGAAACTCAATCACGTTGCCTCCGGGCGCCTCCATCAGCAGGGCACTCATGCCCTTGGGATCGTCCATCACATAGGACAAGGAGGATTGGGGACGAACTGGCGTTATCCAGACGGGCTTCGTTCGGCTCTGGGAAAAGTTAATGACAACCTCCGAACAGTTGTCGATGCGAATCGGTGGCGGTAGGGTTCGTGCGTCCGTAAACAGAAGTATGAAAGTGGCATCCTTGGATATGATTTCCAATCGAAGGAAGAACATTTCGCCCCAGTCGTTTCGCACATTAATGTACAAGCTCTGATTGATGGAGCCATCGAGTGGGATGCCTTTTGACCAGCAGCAGCACTCTATATCCGGAATCCGAACACAAATGAACTCCTCTTGGTCCCAGTTGGGCCAGTGGAATGCGAAATTGCAGTCGATGGGTGCCGAGATTATTTTACGAGGATCCGGCCGGTCCTAAAAGGAGGAGGTTATTAATAAATGAACCAAGTGGTGGTCCAGTAACTCACATAGTTGGCAATATCGCAGAGCTGCATAAACTCCAGCTTGTAGCCACTTCTGTTGTACAAGTGATAGCGAGGCGATAAGATGACGAAAGTGGTGCAGGCATATAGACCTCTTCCCCTCCTAACGCTTATCCCAATCGCATAAGTGCCCTTTGTGTTTTCCGCTCGCAGCTCCCGGTTGGTTAGATCCTTGTTGGTACTGAAGCTCTTGCACCACTAAAAAACAGGATATAGTATTATTATCATATTATTATATTTATACCTGATGACCTACCATGTTCTTTGCGCCCAGAGCATTGCCTAGACGCACTTCCAGAGCCGGGGATCCTTCCTGGTCGGAGAAAGAGAACATAAGCGGCGCCACTTGCCTGGCAGTTTCGTGTTCTTCGAACTGTCCTGCCGCAGTGTTGTTGGTTCCCTCCTGCTTGCAGATCAAGGGCAGACCCGTCTTGTTGATAATCCAGACTGGAGCACTGATATGAATCTCCATGCCCTTGCCCTTGCACGACTGGATTGAGATTCGCAGGTGAAGCTCCCTCCTTTTGATGTCATACAGCTTCAGCTTCGGTTCCACCACGCCACTGTGGCTCATGGGAATCTTCAGCTGGCCAGAGAGTTGGAAGTTGTCCAGAGTTATGCTCAGGTTGAAGGGTTCGCAAATGTTCACGTTATAGATATTTGTACTCTCGGATGCATTTATCCTGCCGGTGGCCGTCTCATGGATCTTAAACATCAGATCGCAGCAGAGCATGTTGTTTATCTTCAGCGGAGGCAACAGAGTTATCCTGTGTCCTGGCAGATTCTGCTCCTTGGTGTGAAAGATTTCCCGGTTTATGTTGACGAGCGTGTACAAAAGGCTCTTGCTGCTGTCATAACTGACGTACAGTTTCTGCATATTCTCCTTCCCGGAGAGGTTTCCCTTCCACAGGATTTCGCTGTTCGTGAAGCCAGTGTCCTCGTAGGCCTCGTTTTCATTCGTGTTATGCGCTATATGCAAGGAGGCATCGATGAACTTCAGCGGCAGGGATAGCTCATCGTTGGGCTTGATAGCACTGATGGCTGTTAGGCCATCGCTTTGGCTGCTCTTCAGGGACATTTTCAGGAAAACATTGCGATCCATCTTGTTCACCACCTCCAGTGAAGACTTCACTTTGATCAGCTTCTGTGCAGAGCCAATCAGCGATATGTCGAAGACTATCCGCGTCTTGGTGGAGAACTGGTTGTCCATGGTGCTGGTGCGGAAGAACATGCCCACCTTATCAATCGAGATGGGTCCAATCAACGTCCAGCCGTGGATCTGGACGAAAATCTGATGCAGGTTCAGTTGGTGGGAGTGCACGTGGCGGAGCTTGCTCTTCTGGCTGAAATCGAATGTCTTTGTCTCGTTGGGCTGCACCGAGGACCAGTGCTTGATCAGCTCGAACTGGTGCAGGTCGGAGCAGCTCAGGTCCCCCAGGGGGGCATAGATCGGCTTGAACAGCAGCGGTGTGCCGGTGAGGTTCTGCAGGGCGAATGGAATAAACGGAGACCGCTGCTTGTTTTTGGTGGCGTTGTCGTTGAAGTCGTTGGTCCAGTTCTTCAGGACCATATGGAAAAGTTCTATAAAGGTGGATGTGACATTCAGCTTGAGCATCTGCTTGCTGGAGACGCCGATCTCGAAGCGCTTCTTGTTGTCGAAATGCCCTTTGGCGAACTTCCACTTCAAGTTGGACTCCCAGGACTCGGCCACGGGCTCCCAGCCACTGAGCCGGCGATTGTAGTAGTTCACCGCGGCTTCCGTGTCGATGTTGCCCAAGCTGAAGTACCTCACATTCGTCTCCTTGGGGTTGGGGTCCTGGGTTTTGAAGGTGAAGTTCAGCAGGAACTTGGAGAGCGAAATCTCCAGTAGGGGCACGTCAGCATCCATGCAGTCATCAATTATGAAGACCGATATCAGGTTCGCGTCCACCACGGCAGTTTTCAGTTCCAGGGAGGGATTCTTGGAGGTACTCTGTTTCTGATGCGTGAGCCAAAGGGCCGCGTCGTTGAGTCTGCAATCATTGACCTGCATGGCATACAGACAGTCGGAAAGTTCAAAGCCCATCGCGACCAGGGGAGCCACTTTCTCCAAATCCGAATCCGCTTTCGAGATTACATTTTTGGAACGCGCTGTCTGCGATGGCAGAAGTCGGGCCATTCTCGAGAACAGCTTCACATCCACGTAGGATAATCGAATATTCAGGGGCTTTTGAATGAGTATATTCAAACAATTACTTCGCAGCTCAATGTTCAGCGTGAATGGATCAATTATGGACAGAGCACTTTCCTCCTCGGCGTCCAAGGTGCAGGAGAATATCTCCAGGTGGTTGATGTTCAGGGAGAGTGGCACGGAGTTACTGTTGGGCTTGTACGAAATGACCGTGGTGCTCTTCAGAATGATGGCATTCGAGTCCAGCCGGCTGCACTCCTCCGCAAATATTATTTCCGAATCCGTGATGTTCACCACGAATTCCGTGGCAACGCTATTATCGACTTGGGGTTTCTGGGAGCTCGGATTCGTGACGTTACTGACCACGGGAGCGGGTGAATCCTCCTGAAGGTACGATTTCAACTGATCCAGAAAACTGAGGAGTGCAAACACCCTCATGTTGTTGAGCATTATGGTGTACTTGCAGAAATTGGCCTTCTTACGGCAGTGAACCTCAACCTGAACAGAGTTCTCGGGTCGCACCTCCTTCTTGGAGGGCTCCAGTATGTTCTTGAACACGTTTTCATTCCCCATGCCCGTGTCTTTTCTTTCATCCTCGATCAGGATGTTGCTGGATATCAAATCTATATCCTGGGAGCCATCGCTGAACAGGTCTATCTCCAGAGTAGATTTGAGGAAGTGGATGCAGGACAGGGGTTCTACGACAGTTCTATGGCTGGTGTTCAGGGCCAGTAATAGCGAGACATCCTCCAGGAGAATTCGAATAGAAATCAGAATGGAAACTGCTTTTGAAGCCTCGATTTTGGGCACTAGACTCACTGTTGAAAGTCTTTCGATGGACGTACAACTATTGTTGGAGTAGTTCCAATAAATATCATCCGTCTGCTCGCCAATGTTGTTATTCAGGAAGCTCCTAATGAGCTTGTACTGTTGAATGTTGATCATTCCGTTCAGTTTCGAGAAGGTCCCCTGCACACTGATGTCAGGACACACGCGATTCATTTCCGCGGACAGATTTCGCTCCAGTTGCAGGTGCAGGAAGGTGGCATCATTGAAGAACGGCTGGCCCAATCTCAGAAAATTCAAGTCAGCAATCAGGATAGAATCGTTCTCCTGGTCCTTTTTGGTTTTCACAGTACTTCTCTCTCCAGAATACAGATTTATGTTCACCAGATTGATGCGCATGACGTCCAAGATCTCATGTTCATTTGGCTGTGAGGCCTTCTTGCTAATGATGCCCTCATCGCTGGCGAAATGGAAACTATTCTTCAAGGTAAACTGCCCCAGGTATGCGATTATAACTTCGTTTCTATTGTAGGAAGCGGGAAGTACTATCACAGGTGAATCCGCCTGGATAACTAGCTTCATTTTCGAAGGCCGCACATTCTCCACATTCTGCTTTTTGAGTTTTCTTATCACAGGCTAAAGGAAGATATTCATAAGAATTAAAATCAAGCAGATATTGTGTCAATATTACCGTCTGCAATTGAAGCAAGTCTTTAACAAAAACATGCAGCTCGGTAGCAAAACGCTTGGTGTGAATATAATGCACAGCAGCCATATTAATTCGCAATGTGGAGTCGCTATCTAAAGTCTTTAGTGCTTCCAAATCGACAAGCTTTCTAAAATCGCCAAAAAAAAAAAATGCCATGGTTAGCTTTAATTTTGAAACTAAAGATTCTGTCGGGCACTTACTTCTTGTAAACAAAGTTTAGGGCCTCCGTTCCGCTTGTTAGGAACTTTTGCTTGTAGATGCTTCCATATTTCGAGAGATCATTGACGGAAACGGATCCCAAGCAGCCCTCAACTATTTTACAAAAGTGGTCTTGAAGAATCACAAAGACAGCATTGGATACATTCACCCTGGACAAGAGAGACTCGTTCCGAATCAACGTGAAGTTTAAGCTTCTTATAGACACTTTAAGTCGGCTGCCAAACTCGGTTTTATCTGAAAAATAAAGCAATATGTTAAGAAAATTATTCTATAATTATAAAAGTGATACTTCTTACTTTGTTGAACTTGTATTTTCTCTTCGGTGACCTTTTCGTTGGAATTATCCACAGAAACCAGTCCAAAAAAGTCGAATATGGTGTACCAGCGTTCCACACAAATAGCCAAATTCAGGCAATTGAATTGTATGGAGCTCATCTGCTCCAGTTTCCCATTCTGAGCCGATCGACCAGTATGAGACTTGTAAATCACCAAAGTCTGGCTCTCTTTCTTTTTTCCAAAGTCGTTATTATTGCTGAAGGTGGATTTCTTCTCACCACTGAAGTTTTTCAATTGCATGTAGTCATAGAAGCCCGAGGGCACGGAATTGCATCGATGTCTTTGGGAATTCAGGAAGCTGGGCAGATCAGGACACGAGGAAGAGGACAGCTCATTCTTCCTCACATTCCTTTCGAGGTCCACAGATGTCACCATGTTTCTGAACGGTGAGCTGATGTCCGACTTTAGATCTTCCATTAGGACCGACTTTAAAATCACTTCCATATCCTTGTCGTATCCTTTTGCGATGTGCTTTACATTAAAGTCCTTGAAGGTCAGGTTGATAAGATCATTGTGGTATTCGTTTTGCAGGTTGATTTGAAAGACAGGCATGGAGAACTGAATTGTGGTGCTGATAATGTGAACCTCTTCGCTGCTTGAAGAAGGTTCACTGTCTCCATTTTGGTCATAGTCCTCGGATTCATTCAATGATCCATTCGAGAAATTCGTGGCAAATCGAAGGCACTCCAGAAGTAACTCATATTGCTTTCGATTAAGGGACACTTTTAAAGCTTCTACCATGCTTCCTTTTATCTGGAAATGAAGACATTTTAAAAACAAATAGTTTGGAATATGGAATATTATTTAATTACAGATACACTATTTAGCTCCTTCTCTGGACCACTGTCTTCATTGTAGCCCACATAGAGGTGCAAGGTGATTGCCGTGTCGTGAAGTATGGGTATTGCATCTTTATTTTTGGCTGGATGTACGTTGAAACTATAGTCGCTTTCATCCATATTCAGGGAGTATACGTAGGTGTTTGTGATATCTATGGTGTAGGACTCTTCTAGATCATCGCCATCGGATTTCGGGCAATTGGAGCAACTAATTTTTCCCAGATTGGCAATCAAAACATTCGTACTCATGTTGGAAATGGGCAGGATTATGATAGGACTGCTTATTATAATATCAAGCCTGCAAAAAGAATGTTTATAAAAGTGTCCTTGATTTATTTTGAATAATTGGAGTTTACCAATTTTCCTGACGATTTCGTTGGGGAGATATGGGACCTGTTTGCTCGGTGGCTCTTATTTGTTGCACAAATTCCTTGGCCATGTCTGTAGCTTTGTTACCAATTGAAGTAGCAAACTCCCTATAGGAATACATTTCAATTAAATAATTATATTATGAATTTTTATGGAGACATACCTTAAACTCCTTTTAAAATATGTAATGCAAGCATTCACGTCCCTCAGAAATCTTGGACAATGGGTATAGGAAGCTGAGGCCATTCGCATTTGAAAAGTACATGTGGTTTTGTCGCTCCAATGACTTTGGAAGCTAATGGCATCACTTTCGTCGCTCTTCTCTTCGTTGTAGTTATTGGAATAGATTTCATTGGATAGTTGGCTAAGAACTGTTTGCTTATTGGTATCAGAAGCTCTCAAGATCTGATCTCGACCAACAGAAAGAATTCTCGGATGACAAAAGGCCTCTGGCGTAATGTCAATGACTTGTATGCCACCGAGGGAGCCAAATATGGACAAATCCGATTGAAAGGAGGCATTTATCTTAGCTTCTGTAAGTGTCACAGTTCCTACTTTCCTGCCTATACTTATTTTTTCCCTCTTTATGGTGTAAAGCAGAAGGATGTTCAGTCGGAAAAAGTCAAAAGTGATCTTATTGTGGCTTGTTTGATTCACTTGATCCTCCAATTCAATTGGCTCATCAGGTGATTCTTTGGGAGGTACTGGGCTATCGCTTTGGAATATGTTTTGGGTGAGAAGAGTCCTCTTCGCAAAGTTCAGTATTTCAATAATCGTGTCTTGATTTGCTAAAGGAGGCAAAGAAACAGATATTACATTTTTTATTTGAATAAATCGAATATGTAGACCTACCTATGATGTCCAAACTGTTGAATGTAATGTTGGTAGTGTGAAGTTTGACGGGATTCGCAGGACCTTGTGGAACAATTGTGATGTCAACCGAGATCAGGGCTGTAGAGTCTTCATCTTGGCAGAACTCGGTTTGCTTATCTCCTAGAAATCAAGACATATGTAGCTTTAAACTATAGGAACTATAACTTTATATATGCTTATACCCATTTTAATATTTTGCACTGCCTTCGTTATCATATGAGGACTGGTAGCCCTGTCGAAGAAGTGAGGTGATCCAGGCGAAGTGGGAGAAACTACAGTACTATGTTTAAGACTTCCAGATAAGCTATCCATTCTAAAAAATTATATTAAAACATTAAAGATCGTGAAAATAAGGGATCTCCTTTTAAAATTACCCCACATGACGATGACTGGCCACTAGGAGTTCAAAATCAGGTCCAAACGACTGAATGGCATCCACCAACAGCAACCCGTGCACCGACATTGAAATTTTGGTTTCACTTGATTCTTTGGTTAGTCCGGCTCGTGCTCCGATGATTTGGAGCTCGGCTATGCTCCTATCCGTCGACTGCATCTCGATCACCAGTTGATCCATTACAAACTCAATCACAATCCTGCTCTTGTCGTCCTCGGCAAGGTTCTTGATTCGTTCACTGGCGTAGATGGTGTTGCCCCCTCGATAAATGTTATCCATTTCCTTCGAGGCCTTCACAATGGGTGTCATTATGGTGTAGCAGTTGTTTATGAGCTCCTCATTCCCATGGATCAGTATCGTTGGGCATGTGCCGAAGAGAACAAACGAGGGATAGTCTGGATCGACAGTGAAGATATTCCTCTGCTCGAAAGTGAGATTTATGTTGAACTTGTCAATCAGATGAAAGTTCGACGATGTCTTCAAGCAGGCTTGCCACCTCTCTTCGTACTTGCAGACCAACACTTGCAGGTTTGTAAAGTTTATCAGATACTTGTCGTATATCTTGTTGTGAAGTACGTACTCCAAGTGGACGTTCTTGTTCAGAAAATTTTCAATTTTCGAATTTTCAAGAAGAGTCGGAGAATCGGAACCACTTTTTTCCGAAGCCGGAGGAGTCGAACAAGGAGTCAGATAGGTTTCCTCGTCGTCGCTGTTGTTTTCGGATGCCGCCGTTTCTATCACAGGAATGCATTTTTTCACCTCCATTTTTCTCATTTCCAGTTTTCCGAAATCCAACAAGACCATCAACGAATTGCTAACTTTGTAGTTTTCCAAGAATATTATCCGAGGAGCAAAGATTTCAATTTCGAACATCCAAGTCTTTCGATTTACCTAAGAATAACAAAATATTATTAAATGCGTTTTAAAAGTTGTGGAAAATATAATGTTACCTCATTGCCACTGAATATTTGATTCCAGTTTTCCATAAAATCGGTTTTCTTCTCGATTCGATCCCGCGGTGAGGGTATTTTCGGATTTTGAACCGCCAGAAAATCTAAAAGCCACTGTATTGCATCCTTATTGTAAATAAGATCCAGGCCTTTCGACTTAATGTTTAGTTGAAATCGTAACTGGTTACAATTTTCGTATTGCAATTGGAACAAAATGTCCTCCTCGAGCGTCCCTTTGGCTATTTGGTTTGTTGAAGCTACACTACCCGTCTGCGGCTTAATTAAATAATTGTGCATCGTGTCACAGCTGGTTTTGTCAATCAGATAGACTTCCTGCAGGGATATGCCCACCGTATAGGAGGTTAGTTGTGGACTGAGTTGAAGGTAGGCCGAAAAGTTATTGAATTGCATCTCCATGGACTTTCTTCTACCGTCACCTAGGACTTCCTCAGTCTGCAGAATAACCAGGCCCTTCAGAAGCTTGATTGAAAAGTGCCCGAAAACAGCATCGCTCTTCAGATCCGAGTTATTTTGGAGGGAGTTTTCCAAAGCCACCAAGATATCGTCTTCCAAGTGTTTCAGCGATTCGTCCTGTTCGTTGTTCGGGGTGTTGGGATTATTCGCATACCAGCCCATCCAGTTTGGGAACCAGTGGAAGAGCATATTAGATCCCTTAACGTTTGGCGACTCGAAGGCAAAGCCGGTTGTAAAAACCTTTTCAAAGGAAATCCGTCTCATTATCTTTAAATCCAATATAGATCTGTCGCTCTCAAAGTAAGCCTTAAACTCTTTGTCTTCAGTGGATAAGTTTTCGTTGGGATTCAGTATAATAGCTTTGTAGAGCTTCATATATCGCAGGTTCTCCGTGAGTACCAGCCAACTTTCTTCGTTTTGCTTGATGGAGAAGCCATGACAATTGAGGGCATACTTCCACCACAGGCGGGGATTACTTTCTATACTGCAACTGGGCCTCTTTAACCTATACTGCCGCACCTCCTTGACTTGACGGATTTCCGAAAGCTTATCTAACATCTGCAACCGCTGGACCTGAAAAAGACAAACAAAAAGTAAATATTTTGATAAAAATGAATCATAATTAAACTCTTATCTATTTTTTTCGGGCCACAAATTAAACCTTGAACCTATCTACACATTTTTAACTATTTATAAGACTTGCCCAATTTATGATACTCCGCACCCGTGTAGAATATTCTCAAAACCCACCTTGGATATGTCTATGACCACCTCGGGCACCAGGATCTCGCAAGAGACCCTGGGTTTGTCTTTGGTTCGGATCACCTGTTGGCATTTGTCGCGCTTCCATCGCGCTGTTGCACAAATCGGCTTGATGATGAAATTGTGCGGCCTCTGCTCGCAGGTGGTGTGTAGTTTTTCAAGGATCTCCTGATTTGTGTACGACTGACATTTGATGTCCTCGTGCAACAGATCCCAGTACACGGAGAGCTCTTTGAGCTCAACCAGTTTGTAGTTCATCTCGCTGTTAGTCATTTTGTAGGAACCATTGGTCCAATCACAGTCACAGCTCTGGGCGGTCAGGGAGCCAATCTTGATGCCCGTACATATCCGGCTCTTGCCAGAGTCCACAATATCCTCGTACCGGAAGTGGACATCGGAGATCTTTAGCTCGATATTGTCGATTATGTTGGTGGCCATGTTGGTGCCGTACTTCAGCCAATTGTTGTACGACGAGAAGTAGTAGGACTCCATTTGCTGGCCCTTCTCGGACCGCCAGCCAGCCTCTGCAGCGTCCAGCACCGACAGCTTGTACTCCAGATCCTGCAGCCTCTCCTTTTCATGATCCCAGTTGTCCAGGTTCTTGGGGCAGATGATGCAGAACAGTCCCTCGATGGATATGCACCAGGGTGAGGTTCTGAACTGACGGACGGGGATCTGGAGCTTGATTTTCCGAATGCTTCCGGCGGTGACTTCCACTGGCAAATTAAAAGAGCGGAGGGCATCTTTGCGGATGGGTATGTTCTCAAGCTCGACTTCGCCTGGAAATTAATAAAGAGTAATAGAATGTATATTCGATGGAGGCGGAAAGATAAAACCAAAAAATTATATCACTTTCAAAATTTACCCGACAGCAGGGCCACAGACAGTTGAGCGGAGTTCAAGTTCTCCAGATATTTTCCCAGATACGTGTTCAACACCCACGTTATGAGGTCCCGTAACATTCTGGTTTAGTTACCACCGACCCTTATGCTAATTTTTAATATTTATTGTTGATTTACTAATGTTTTGGTTCTATTCTCGCGTTTTTCCACACTGGTAATCAGCTGTGCCACACCTGTGAGTTTTCCATTACTACTTTTATCGATAACTCAATCAAAGCCCCATCTCTAATCAAGTTAAAAACAAAAACTCTTGTTAGGACGGTTTATTTAACAAAATGTCTGATTCCAACACACCCAGAGGTGCCCTAAGCTTACAAGTAAGTTGTATTAATCTACCAATTTGTGGAAAATGATTCATTTCTCTTTTATTCTAGAACGTGCTGAAATACACCGTGCAACATCATGATAAAAACAGCACAGAACCCAATCCAAATGAAACGCCAGATGTTGAGGTAAGATAATAAAAATTATTTAATTAAACTGGCCTTTAAATGGTGGTTCTAGAAGGTAACAATCTTAATATAAGTCTCCTTAAATGCAACATGATTTAAAGAGCCAATTATTTTGGGTGACTTAACTGCAGTGATTCAATCGAAGCATCTAGAATCCCTTAGGCCATGTGCTTAATAAAATTCTTCCTTAAATGAAAACTTAAGCTATAATTATCATTTTCCCCTTTTAGAAAAGTAAATTCTTAGAGGAAGCGCTGACTGCCATGACCACAGATGCCTCAAAGGAACTGAAGGCTGCTCTGATTGTTTTGGAGGACACAGAATCGACTGTAGATGAGAAAAAGGACAGCTTTGAAGTGATCAGGAGCCACATTGATGACCTCGACAATGCAAACTCCCTGGTCAAGCTTGGCGGCAACAAAACCATACTTCGGTATATAAAAGATGATTCTGACAGCGAACTGAGAATATCTGCCATCGAAACGGTGGCTGAAATGTCTCAAAATAATATATTTTGCCAAAACGCCTTCGTAAATGATAAGTTTCTGCCAGAACTTACAAAGAATTTGAGTAACACCAACGAAAACATAGTTCGAAGCTCCATTTACGCGATATCATCCATCATTCGAAACTTTGAGGCGGGCTACAAAGAGTTTAAACGTGTCAAGGGCATCCAGGCACTAGTGCCCTGTCTGAAGTCCTCAAACACGAATCTTTACATAAAGGCGGCATTTCTAATAGCATCCCTAACGTCGAAGGACAAGGCTGTTCGAGAGGACTTTGTTAAGGCAGAAGTCTTTCCAGTGCTTTTGGACAACCTGAAGCCCGTAATCGAGTTTGATGTTAAACAAGAGACGACTCTGTTTGCATTATCCTCCCTATCGTTGGAAACGGATTTAAAATTATCCACTGAGAGGCGCAAGGAAGCTCTAGCTACTCTTGAACAGATTATTTCTAAAAATAAACAGTCTCAAGATTGTGAAGTAAGTTTAAAGTTAAGACGTTAAGGACAATAAACTAACTCTCGCTTTTTACAGGATATCGTTAGCTATGCCAGGACTATTGTTGACAATCTTAATGGCCCATAACATAACAAGTTTCTTGAATAAAAGTTAAAATATGAAGAAACTCTTTTGGATTTTATAACAAATTAAATTTATTTCCGACTTTTCCGGTTATGTTGGCAATGTATCAAAGTCATCCCCAACAGAAACTATGGGCACGTGCTCCAGGTTCACCTCTATCGGGTTGTCACATAGTCTATTTCGTTTTGCGCATATATTCCAGTCCATGACTTGAACGGCGTGCAGACTTTCGGCCTCGTTATGATGTCGCAACACCATTGATTCCTAAAATAAGTTCATAAAATGAATATATTTTTAAAACAAAAAAAGAGCTCTAGCAAACCTTGATTTTCTCCCACTTGTCATCGACATCTTGCAACCAACTGAGAAGCAATCGTCCATTGAATCGACAGCGGGCACTCTTCTCCTTCTCATCCTGCTCTGGGGTGATCAAGTTGTAGACCTCGTCGTCCTTCAAGTAGGTACACACGGAATAAGGCGCAGATTGGCCAGATATACTTCTGGCTGCCTTTGAATGGACCCGTATTATCTCCTGCTCTACGTTCAGGCAGAGCTTCTCCCGCTCCACGGTATGGGCCTGGATTAAATCTCGTCTTGCCTTCTCCTGGTCCTGGTATATTCTGGTCATTGCCTGAGGCACGGTGCTCGGTATATCCACGGCTGGGTTCTGTGCGTTTCGGCTGAGCAGATACGACTTTTTCGTCAGTAAGTAATCGTTGTAGCCCTGGGGAGGTCTCGGCTTCACCGGGTACAAGCTCTTCCACTTCTTTTCGATTTGTCGGCGGATGTTTAAGAACATCTGGAAACCATTGGTGAATGGATGATCGTGGGGATGAGATTCCTCGGAATTCACAGCCGCATCTAGGTTATTCGCATTTGAGTTCTTCGAACTGTCGTCAGTGTTTTTCGGCCTAATCTTTCGCTTTCGGGGATGGAGGTCAACGTTCGAGGAGGGGTTTATCTCCTTCGAGGAGGACGTTGATGATGTGGAAGGGCTCGGGACATTCGTGATTGTCTCCTGGTCAAACTGGTGACCCTGTGGAATGGGACTGGAGGTCATGTTGCTGTAGGACAGCTTTACGTCCGTCGTATCGTTGGCATGATTCGAGGAGGCTGGTGAAGGAGAGTTGCTTTGCATCTGTGGAGACGAGTTGTTCGAGCTGCGCTCTACATTGCGATGAGAGCTTCGCAGGACCCTTAAATTCTTCTCGTCATTGAAGAGCTTTATATTCTTGTCATCCAAAACAGTGGCACAAACAATGTTGCTCTTCTGCGGACTTTCATGAGGGCTTACGGACTGACTGGTAATCACAGTGTCGATGGAGTCGCTGTTCGAGCTCACCACATACGGGAGAGCTGCATTTCGCGAGGCAGTAACCTTTCCTGTCCTCAGCACATTTCCCTCGGTGTCTATGGAGCAATTTTGCTGGGGTATGACTATCTTAAGCGGGGGAACCTATTGGAAATATTTAAAATTATAAGTAAGAAACGATAATAGTCAATTTAAATATTACCTTGAGACCACCATTGTACAAGCTATCGTTGCTCTTGTAATCGTCACTGCCTTCGTTTTCAATGTCCGCATTTTTGTTAATCTCAGCCTGCTCCTTCTCGGCACTTGATGCGGTGATTTTATTGGCGGACGGTGAACCCTTGTTAGTCGCTAGCTTAGAGCCTTTCTCCACTCTGGAGGCGAGCTTTAGGGAGGCCCCCTTCAAGTCCTTTCCATGCTCCGAGTCTTTTCGCTTCTTTTTCTTAACGTCCTCGCCAGATTCCTCGAAGTCCTCCTCTATGTCCGAGTAACAGCGCTTCGCCGCTGATGTTCCCTGATGAGCTGAGTCCGAGTTCTTGCCATCGCTGCTGCTTTCCTCCGCGGAGGACTTGTCCTTAGTATCCAGAGTCTCTTGCTTTTCGTTCAAGTTGCTTTCGTCGCTTTCGGCATCTCCTTTCTTGCACTCATTCTTCTTTAGATTGGTTCGGGACGAATCTGGAAGGACGAAAACCTTATACAATACATTTGATGGCTGAGTATTTGAAGTTGATAGAAGCGAGAAGATATGATAGTTATGCTAGATAAGCTTCATTAAACTTAATAAAGACTAACAATTCAGTTTTTTAATTTTAAAACAATGCCGAAACCAGTTTTCCATAATTCAATCTGAGGGATACCTTTTTCCTTATACTTTTTTTTACATGCGCTTGAGTAACAGATACATTGTGTGTAAAATGTATATAAAAATGTGTGTACATATGTATGTAACTGGTTGCGATTTTTTATTGCAATAATACTGCGAAACCCGACACTTATTTGTTTTTAAATGTTTTCGATGCGAAGCATCACATTTTTACTCATATATTATTTACCACACATGTAATTAAAATATTATTTTGAAGCGAGAAACACCTTTGATGTTTACCTGTCGAGGAGGTGGCCGTCATTTGGATAAGCAAAGCCATCTGCTGCCTTTCCGACATGGGGGTATTTGCTGGGGTCGATCTGGCCTGGGTAACTCCTGAATTAAACGCTATCCCCTTCGGTCTTGGGGGTGGCATACTCTTTCTGTTCACTTTTATACGGGAAAAACTAAAATTGATAACAAAAACTTGGTTTTTAATTTTATAAATGCCCCACAATTCATAGAGCTGGAACAAATAAAATATTATATCGATAGTAGCCATATCGATTTAGTTATTTACATCTTTCTTAAAACAATACTCTGGAGGTTTATATAAAAACTGGATTTTTATGGCAGAAGAAATTTTAAAAATAAATCAAGTAAAATTAAAATTAATTATTCTAAAAAATAATTTAAAAATTTTAAATTAAAAATACTGTTAAAAACTTAAGTTAGTATATTTGCAAAAATACTAAAATACTATCGACTAGATGACTTCATTTATCGGTTTGTTTAGGTGTGCGTTGCAGTGTAAGTATTTTTATAAAATAAAAGAAAACTAAGCAGCTTGTGAAAGTGCTTTTAATTTGTAAATTCTGCTGTATGGAAATTGAAACGTTTGTGATAAGAACATAACTTATATAAGAAGGTGCACGTTGGTTTGTATTGAAAAATTCTATTCACACACATTGGCCCACACATACATATGCTTGTGTGTTGCAAGTAAATATAACCACGGCTGGTACTTGAAAAAAGTTTGTGCTGGAAAATATGATCTATTTGTCTTAGATTGATCTCCAAAGAATATTGTCTATCCCGGAAAATAGTTGTAAGTAATGCGGGAAAGGATTGCGACTCAGACTGCAACTCCGATCAGATTTCCATAATCCGAATCATAATGCTTATGTATTAATGGGTTTAATGTACATACTACACAGTGACTCATTTAAGTAATACACTATGCAATGGGTGTTTTGAAATCCTGTATATTTCTGTGACGCACTGCTTCAATCTTTTCCGGTCGAATACAGTTCCCCACTTCCACGATCTTAAAATACAGAGGCGAATGAATAGGGTCGGGTATATCCCATTGGCCAATCTTTGCGCAAACTAAACTAAAGTTTCCAATTAGAAAGGCGTGACGAAACAGAAGGCGTACATAGATAATTAAAACATACAACAATAATTACTGTTTGGCTCGTATGTGGGCTTATGAATATTTTAAAGATATAGATTTTTAGCTTTCTTAGGGTATGAGAATAATCGGAGTATGCTTCTTTTATTTTATGTTAATGTAAGCAATTAATTTTTCAATTCAGTTTTCTTTGATTGCTTTCTTCGCATAATGTTGCAAGGTGTGCCCCAAAAAAAGCCCCAAAGTTGTTGGTAGATTAACCGGCTAAAGAGTGTGAAGCAAAAAAGGTTATTCGATAAAGTAATCGATAAATATCCTTAAAAAGAAAGCTTACTCCTACCTAAGGAAACAGTTGGCTAATCATTTAATCAAATTCCAATAGGAACCTTCTAATAATGTTTTTTTTTTAATAATTTCTATTAATTATATTTAATTTAATAAAATGAATTAAAACTCCAAGTAACCTATCTCCATAATTTCCACATTACCTTTGGTAGTATCGCTTGAATTTTGGAGTTGCAACCCCTATTTAAACATTAAACATGCGCACTGAAAATTTTCTTTTACTTCTTATTGATTGACGGAGATTGAATCATTTTGATACGGTTAAAATGATTGTGTCTAAAACTTTAAAATCATACAGGCTGTAAAACACATTTATTAATTACATTTCTCCATTTTCAACCTCAAGATCATAACCCCCCGAAGACTAAAGTGCTTGAAAGGTTTTTCATTCGAATGTGTTTTCTAATTGCAGACAGAAAATCGAGAAAATCGGCAAAATGACGCAAATGTCGCAGGACGAAATAATATCTAATACGAAGACAGTCCTCCAGGGCTTGGAAGCCTTGCGAGTGGAGCATGTCTCGATTATGAACGGCATTGCCGAGGTACAAAAGGACAATGAGAAGTCCGAAATGCTCCGAAAGAACATTGAAAACATCGAACTGGGTCTGAGCGAGGCCCAGGTTATGATGGCTCTCACATCCCATCTGCAGAACATCGAGGCCGAGAAGCAGAAGCTCAAGACACAGGTGCGCCGGCTGCATCAGGAAAACGCATGGCTCCGCGACGAACTGGCCAATACGCAGCAAAAGTTCCAGGCCTCCGAACAACTGGTCGCCCAGCTCGAGGAGGAAAAGAAGCATCTGGAGTTCATGGCCTCTGTGAAGAAGTACGATGACAATCAGGAGCAGGACGACACCTGCGAGAAGTCCCGCACCGATCCCGTTGTAGAGCTCTTCCCCGATGAGGAAAACGAAGACAGAAACAATATGTCTCCCACTCCGCCCAGCCAGTTCGCCAACCAGACGTCGGGCTATGAAATTCCAGCACGTCTGCGTACTCTCCACAACCTGGTTATTCAATATGCTTCACAGGGCAGGTAAGTCTGCAAAGAATCAGATACTCGATGGAGGTTCGAGTTTCCATATGGAGTCATGCTTCTATACTTCTTGAATTTGAGACATTATAGACATATAGAAGCATTTGTTTTGCTGCAATTGGTCTGTAATGCTAGCATGACGGGATAAGGCTGTTAATATTATTAACAAAAATATGTTTTCTTTGCAGATACGAAGTAGCCGTTCCCCTTTGCAAGCAAGCATTGGAAGATCTCGAAAAGACCAGTGGCCACGACCACCCAGATGTCGCAACAATGCTGAACATTTTGGCGCTTGTTTACCGCGACCAGGTTCGTACCGGCTTTATTAGATTCATTCATTTCTTCCCCGATTCATGACACTTGATCCAATTTAGAACAAGTACAAAGAGGCCGCCAATTTACTCAACGATGCTCTGTCGATTCGTGGAAAGACTCTGGGAGAGAACCATCCAGCCGTAGCGGCAACCTTAAACAACTTGGCTGTGCTTTATGGCAAGCGCGGCAAATACAAGGATGCCGAACCCCTTTGCAAACGTGCCTTGGAGATCCGCGAGAAGGTCCTGGGAAAGGATCATCCCGATGTTGCCAAGCAACTGAACAATCTCGCTCTGCTCTGCCAAAATCAGGGTAAATACGATGAGGTTGAGAAGTACTACCAGCGAGCCCTCGACATCTACGAATCCAAGCTTGGCCCCGACGATCCGAATGTGGCCAAGACAAAGAATAACCTGGCCGGTTGCTACCTGAAACAGGGAAGATACACCGAAGCCGAGATTCTTTATAAGCAGGTCCTGACCCGAGCCCACGAGCGAGAATTCGGAGCCATCGACAGCAAAAATAAGCCCATTTGGCAGGTGAGTTACCACATACAGACTAGAGTTATCAAATTTTAATTATTTTATATTTAAATAGGTGGCTGAGGAGCGAGAGGAGCACAAATATGATAACAGAGAAAACACCCCCTATGGCGAATACGGTGGTTGGCATAAGGCTGCTAAAGTGGATTCCCCAACTGTCACAACCACTCTAAAGAATCTGGGAGCCCTTTACAGGAGGCAAGGCATGTTCGAAGCTGCCGAAACCCTGGAAGACTGTGCAATGCGAAGTAAAAAGGAAGCTTACGATCTAGCTAAACAAACCAAGGTCTCACAACTGCTAACATCTAACGAGAAGCGACGATCCAAGCAAATTAAGGAGGATATGGATTTCTCTGAGGAGGTAATTTTAATAATATATTCATAAAATTGCTCTTTAATAACCAATTGTCTTTTAAATGTTTCAGAAAAATGCGAAACCGTAAAAAATTTCATTTGTTCATCGCCCTCAACGGAATCTTTATGTTTATAATTGAAAGTTAACAACAAAAACAATTTATTTATTCATTCCTTAATATACATAAGCTCGCAAGCATACATTAGCAAATAAACAAGGTTTTATACACTGTTATTTTGTCAAAATTATGTACCGCTTTTAATAATAAACCAAATATATTTAACAGAATTTTTACACAATTTAATCGTACTACATTTATATAAAATATTTGATTGAGGGGGGTTTGTTTTATGCTATTAAATACAAGCAACAAACAAATATGAGAAGATTCTCGATAAGATATGGCTAGTCACTATCATTGTCGTTTAAAATGGACGAAACTATTCCTGCAAACTGCTCAGCCCGATCGAGGAACTGCTCCCGAGTAAGGCTTGTGTCATTTCGAAGACTTTGAGCAGTCAGGAGCAGGTTTTCAAAGTCCCTCAATTGGCTATCCAGCTCGTCCGTGCTCATTTCTGGTTTGGATTCTGAAATTGTAATATATTGATAACTTTTTCGATTGCAATTATTAGTGGGCTACCTTTGGATCCATAATTAACATTAGACCAAACTATGTTCTTTAAGCCTTCCACGACTTCTTCGTAGCCGTTTTCAGAGTCCTCCGGATCAGTTTCATCATCGCTATTCAGGGTTATCACGTCAAAAAAGAAGTTCGTGCGCTCCTTCAAGTCCGAGATGGACACTCCATTGGATTCCGACAGGTTCGAGGATGTTAACAGAAAACCCAGCTGGATTTGATGGTTTTCGGCTAGAGTTTTGGAAATGGAGTCGATAAAGGAAGTCTGCAATGTAAAGATAGTTATATTATTTACAAAATCAGATTTATGAATCATGTTTACGTACTTCGGTTGGATCAAAGTAAATAATGAGGGCTTCAGTCGCTTTAAGTATATCCTCCGGTACATTTTCCAATTTGCCAGCGGCAGGAACTAAGTTTATGGTTGTATTGTAGTACTTATTTTTAATTGTACATTTATAAAAATTAAGTGAACACTCTGTTGAAGTCGGTTCTTTTGGTTGATCCATTTCTGATAAAATGCCTTAAAAAAGATGGAAACATAAACCCAGTTATATATTACTACTTTCAAAAATAATTAATAAATAATTCATTACCCTCGGCTATTTCCAAAGGAGTCATGGCTCCATAAGAGAGTATTAGGACGGCTGGATCCATTTTATAAAGTTTACTTAACTTGTTTTTTTGAGAAAAAATAAAATGTAAACACCAGTGTGACCAAAGCTTGGAAATGGAAACTTCCCACCCTGGAACAGGTGAAAAAGCTCAGATTTAAGTATGGTATTCCCCATGAATTCAAATTTTTAAATAAAATAATGCACCTTTTTTCTTAATTTATAAAATTGTTTAATGCATCTAATTTTTTTTATGGCAACATATTTTTTGTTATGTTTACTTAATATAGTAATAACTAAATACTTTTATTATATTGTTGTAACAATTGCTGATAAGTCATATCACATTTAAGATTCTCTCCAACATCGTTTCCGTAAATCTTCTTGGCCCTATCAAAGGCCTCTATAATGCATGATCTAAAATAAGAGATTTATTAATAATCTGCGGTTTCTTTATATAGGTAACTATAACCCACCTGAAAAGTTTCTGGTGCAGAACGTAGGCGCTAACGTGACCAGCATCCAAATAACGCACCTCAGCTCCAGGCCAAATATCCTCGAGGCTGGAACAACCCTCCCGAGGCACATAGGCATCGTCTTTAGCACATACCGCAATGATCAGGGAGGTGTCGAATGGAACCGAAAAGTTTTTCAGGTGAGTGCACTCGTCCATCATGCCACGCATAAACTGCAACGCCTCCCGTTCCCACCAGTTCGTCTTGGTTATATCTATTTTATCAGATTTGTTCTGAGCCGACAGGGGCAGGATGAATTTCATGAGGTTTGTCAACGTCGAAGTCGATGCCTTGGGAGATGGTGGTTCCGTTTCAATAGCTACCTTGGGAGCCATGTCGTCTTTTAATTTTAAAGTTAGATTATCGGTGTCAACTTTTGTGTTCTTTAGGGATTGGCTCAAGAATATTGAACTGTCGTTTTGGGAGCAATTGGCCTGCATCTCATATTTGTCGCCGCAGGTGTTGTTCTTGAGCTCCTGGATTTTTCTAGTGTCACTTATGTCCTCTTTAAGCTCGTGCAGGGACTGATTAAAATTTTTAATAAAACTCTGGCCAGCAGAGAATGCATCGTCAATAATAGTGACCATTTTAGAAAGACGTTCCCTAAACTGTCCATCGGAGAAGTACTGCGTTTCCAGCATATCCCAGTTAATGGATTGGCTCATAACACCCTGGAGAAATGTTAATTTGGATTAGTACATTATATTATTTATTAATATTGTACTTACAGTTGTAAAAACAGCAGATGCAGTGGACCAGGAAAGGCAGGGAACTAAAACAAGAGGCTTTGGCCAATTGGTTGCAGCTAAAGATGCCATCTACAAAGGGGTGTAATCATAAAGCTTAAGTTCGAGAATTCTGGAAGAGTTCCTTACATGTCCACCCATTGACAAGCCAGTCACACCAAGAGGCCCAAATCCATTTCTCTCGCACCAATGCAAAAGCACCAGGCACTCGAGAATGAGACATCCCCCCATCACGAATATATCCGACACATTATGCAGGTTTGATCGTCTGAAAGAAGATTTATAATTTTTAAAGGCAAATGTTATATTATCTAACACTTACGTTTGGTCATCAGGTTTTCTTACTCCGTAAAAGGGGTTTTCCAAGATAATGGATCCGATGTTGGCGTCTTTCAGCAAGGGCTTTGCAATAAAGTTTCTCCTTCGCCAGAAGAACTGCAACAAATAAATATATTAGAGCAAGTATTGGTAAAGCTTAAAAGGTAATAGTTTTGATATATGTTCCCAAAAGAATATTTGTTTGTAAATGAGAAAATAATTGGAGAAATAAATACTGACATTGCCAATCTTTACATCTTTAACTTATTAACTATTTTCTTTAAATGACATTAATATGAACTTGTGTGGGTATTTGAAATAAAGAAATAATAAGATCATTTAGTATTAATATTAGTTATTTAACTAAGAAACGGAATTTTCTTTGTGAGACCCACTTTTGGCTAATTGTTGCTAAGGCCGATCGCCTGGCGTCAGGCCTCTATTGAAAGTAAACAGACATTAAGGCAAAATTAATGCAAAGATGCAAGCGTACTCACATGGTCCCCAGTTCCGGCCAGGTGAATGCACACCGGCTTGTGCTTCTCGCTTTTCCACTTGTTGGGAATCAGGAGTTGAAAATGGGCATGTTTGGAGGCCTTGGGAACTACTCCGGGTAGGTGTAACTCGAGTGGAGTTATGAATTTCCCTTCAACCAGAGTGCTTTCTGAATAAATTTCTTTTTTTGTTATCTCCACCGGATAATCGCGGGGCACAAGCTTGAAGCATGATTCCCTATTGGATATGATTTTTCGGAACTGAAACACTCTGAAATAATTGCCGTAAAAATAAAGACAAATTATTAAAATTTAAAAATTGAATTGAAAAATTGAAAAAAAAAGGTCTAAAATGTTTCAGTATTTTGAACTTCAGAGAAATTTTCCAATATATCCTTAGATTTTAAATGAATAACTGTATAACCTTTTTTCTAAAAATCCTATTGTAAAAAGTCTTAACTTATTTCCTCTTCAAAACTAACCTGAACAGGATTACAAAAAAATGCAGTCATATCCAGTCTCCACTGACGTTAGGTATTTAACTGAAATGTAAATGTTTATTAACAAAAAGGATTCCCAAGGGAATAACAATATTACATTTAAAATATTAAATCCCTAAACCAAAGATCGTTTCAATATTAATCGTTTATACTATCGTTTCTTTAATCGTTTATACTATTAAGGAATTGTTTATTAAAAACAAAAATTAAAAATATTTCGGAAGGATCAAAATTTGGAACCTTTTACCCTGAAGTTCAAATAATATTGGATGGTGTCTTTTGAACTCTAATATTTTTTAATCGTTTTTAAAATTTTTGAATTAAATGAGAAACATGCCATGCAAAAATAAGTGTGTACCATTGAGGTCCTTTACTGTGGTAATTGGTGAATGAAAAATATGTAAGCCTTTTAGCATCGGGAAACAGGAGTCCTTGAAACAAATTACTAATGCAATTTTGTGGGATCCTTGAGTTTTTGGCAATGTTTTTGAAAATATATATAAATATATTTAAAACTGCAAGGATGTATTTTTGAATGCAATATGTGTGTATTTTTGGTCAAGGATACCTTTATTTTAATGTCAGTAATCAAAAATATAAAATAAATGTAACTAATTATTGTATGTAAAAGTGTCATTTGTTTACAATCACATGTGTATTTACATTATCAATTGTTATCATGCCATAAATCACCCAAAGCAATTCAATTAACTCGGATGTTTTGTTACGTAAAGAAGCACCTTTTGAATCAAAAATAATATATATTTCTACAACTGCTGGATAATCTTACCTGCGCAAATTTTCTGGCTTTCCCCATCCTTTTTCGAAGAATCTTGTTATCAGCATTCGCCGGTAAAGACTATCAAGTTTGCTCGGAGGCATATTGATCTGCTTATTTTCTGCAATAATAACAAACAACACGTCCGATAGAGATGGTAAGGAAGCTTAAGTGACTATCGATAGTGGATGGGACCATCCATGGTGATAAGACTCGCAATTTAATTTGGATTATTAAATATTTTTTTTATTGAAGCTCCAAAGGCTGCAAGTTTTCTTAATAAATTAAAAAAAAATGAGAGAAATGCGAAAAATTTTGTTTTGACATTAACGTCATTTGTAGCATATTTTTTTTTTTTTTGATTTGGAACGAGTGAAAATGAAATGCGGTATTTTTTTGAATAGCAGTCTACAAATATTTTGTTAAAATAAAATTAATAGAATGAATGGCTTTATTGACTCCTTTTTTACATCTTTAAAATTAAGCACGAAATAAAACCAAAAACATATTTATGTTTGTATATATAGTATGCAAAAGCCACCTCTTTTGAGTAGTGGGGGAGTGGGAGACTATTTTTTATACCTGTAGGTGGGGAAGTAATAAAAAAAAGGAAGGAAGTAATTACCCAGACATTTATATGGTATTTTCAAAAACGCTATTTAGTTAGATGATCTCACTTTTCTCGAGGAACATGAGAATTGTGAGTCATCATAGCCCATCCAAAACTATTTAAAAAAAAGAGAAAAACCCTTATGATAGATACAATTCTTAGTCTCAGTTTTTATTACATTATGGCTTATAAAATATGTTACTTATTTTCCTTTGGTAGTTTTATCCATACGATACGTATACACTACATTTATATTTGTATGTAAATTATGCTTGTTTCGGGCAAATCTAATTCGTTAAAAAAATTAAGTTTGCCCTTGTAAATACTTTATTAAAAGATTTTATAAATATACAAATAATTTATCGTAGCACATTATGCATTGATGTTTCAACACGTGCATTATGTACATATCTAACTTAATCCAATGTTGACTCGGCTATATGGTGTAAATCTGAATAATTAATTATTGCGCGATGTAGGAACTCGTATTGTGCCTAAAAATGTAAATATCCATACAATTATTTTATGAATTTATATCATAATTCCGATAAAGAACTTACGTATGAGTTAATAAGTCCCGTTCGCTGAGATCGTAATTTCCTTGTAGTGGCACAAATGTCGACACACTTTTCCAATCTAAGATGCTGGACTAAAATGCACATGGCGACGAATATAGAACTTCGGTCAGTTCCCAGGCTACATTAAGCAAGAAAAAATATTTAAAATTAGTGTTTAACGATTAAGATTAGGTAATCTTTTAATTACCTGCAATGAACTGCGAGTGGAGAACGGCAACCCGAATTTTTATGGCTTTTGTAGTGATTGTAGGCTTGATCTACAAGTTCAATAATGCCCCGACAGACTTCAGGAACTTCTCCGTCCACTGTCGGCCAACCATTGTACTGAAACTGTGTGACTTTCAGCGTATCATCTATTTTGCAATTCGTGACGTAGAATTCGCGACGAGTATAATAGGGACAACTTTCGCTGTGCACATATTTCACAAGAATATGGTCGTATTGAACCTCATCGTCTGCCCAATATCTCGGACACTTTCTGGGGCCATCTCCAATCTAATAAAAGAAATATATTATTAAATATAAGGTTTAGTCAAAGAATATATGTAATTACTTCAGATATCATAATCAGCGTGGAAACACTCTGTTCAGAAATCATTCTCCAGAAATCCCCAATAGTGTTCTCAAGTGGATCCTGGGCAATGATAAAGGTTTCGCTATTGTCATAGCCATCTATGAACGATGCATTGATATACGTAGAATTATCCCGCATTGGAAGTGGAGTCAGTATTACCTAAAATGTACAAGTTAGTAGGAAACATTATAAGTCTATAGATTTTAAAGGAATATTATTAAAACGTACTCTATTACGATCGTAGGGAATGACCTCCTGGCTTCTGTTCTTCATGGCATTCTCCTCGTTCTCGCCCACACAACACGATTTGCTAATCTCATCCGCCGTAGCCAGCAGTTTCTGTGGGGCAATCATAGAAATAAATAATTAGGATAGAGCTATGCTATTATTAGACGAACCTCGAATTCCAGTTCCAATTTGCATTTTCCATTGGGCTCATTGGGTTTGCGCTTTAGTGATTCAATCGCTGATGTCATGTTGCTAATATTAATATCCGTATTTCCAAAAGTTCCAGTGTCCAGAAGAGCGCGATAAAGGAAGATGTATTGTTTCTGTGGAAAAAAAACACGTTACTCCCTGAAGCGGGAATAGGATTCAATGGCAACTCACCAAGGATTGAACTAAAAAATTGCGTTGATGTCGTAAATCACACACGGTGTTATATATCGACACCGAGTCTTCTTCCTCCAATTGTTGGATGAGGGAATCTAAAGCAACTAGGGTTCCAGTTCTACCGACACCGGCACTACAATGGACTAAGATTGGGCCCCTTTGCAGGGAGTAGACGGAATTAATTTGACGTATGAACTTAATGATTCCATGTGGATGCTCCGGTGCCATAAAGTCTTTCCACGTTAAATAGTGGTATTGGGTGATTTGTCTTCGATCCTCCTCCTCGCCCACATTGGCCTTGTTCTTTGAAACGTTAAGTGTCCTCTCAATATAGTCTCCAGTCTTTCGCTCATGTGCAAATTTTACTAAAATATCTCCAAACTGCTTGGTATCAAATACTTTTTCCGGCCAGTATTTAGCACACTTGGCCTTGTTATATTCCTCCAAATTGGTAAGCATCACAATAATTTCCAGATGTTGTTCCCAAATCATTCGCCAAAAGTCATCGATGGTGCTCTCCATGGGTCCCTGGGCGCAAATAAACTTCTTTCTCTCCTTGTATCCAATAACAAAGTTGGCATTTATGTAGTCAGTGGTTTGTAGTCCATTAATAGGAGCCAGCTTGACTCGCGTCTGATCGTAGGCCTTAATGTCGGGGTACCTGTTCTTGCAGGCGTTTTCTTTTAAATCACTATTCTTAGTTGTACGATCGCTAAAGCGATTTGGCAGCAGTTCGTACTCCCGAAGGAATCCGTAGTCGGTGTCCTTGTGGCGGTTTTTATATGCGTTTTCCAGATCAGATCGATGAATGGGTCCAGAATCGAAGCCCTTGTGGTTTCCAGATGTAATAAAATGGCTGTGGTTGTGGTTGCTGCGCCCGAATAAGGCCCTGATAGGAAAGTATTAATGATTATTATAATTTTAAATCATAAAATATGATTTTATCTCCATTAGTTACCTTAAAGAGTCTCTTAAGGTTAAGGTATCTTCTCCTTGTAATGCATTTTTTGATTTCTTGTGATGGAAAACCCACAGCACAATAAGCAGGACTAGGACACAACAAATTATAGGTCCTGCCTTGATCCCAATGCTTAGGTATGTGTCCATATTATTCATCGAGTGGATTGGTTCAGCTTCTGTTGCGGGAGTCATCACATCAAAATATTTGCTGTATGCCATAAGCACATTGTTTCTATCCCGAACTGGAAAGAAATAAAGCATAGAATTTAATTTAAATTGTGAGTGAGTGAATAGCCACTTACCTATTATCTCAAGAAATCCCGTGTAGTTTGAATTTATGTCTATCTCCCCATCCCAAACTTCGCGACTAGTATCGTGTGATGGCACATTGACTTTACCGGCAAGAATTTGATTCTCATCGGTGGTTACGGCACTTCTTCTGGCCCGCGGCTTGTTCTCCAAGATCTTGAGAGCATGCTCGGTTAAATTGGCTCCCTTGATCAAGTTGTCCTTCTCCGCCAAGTGAAGATCGGCTTCAGAGTCTGCAAAAAAAAGGGAAAATTAATATATACGAGCTCCAATAAAATACAAATAGTTTCCTTACTTGAAAGCGAACTCAAGGGAGGTCGTTGTATCTCGGGTTTTCTGAGGAACGGAGTGCCCTCCAAACACCTTCGACAAATTTCGTCGTTCTCCTTGACAATGTCATTGTTCTCCGAAAACCTTATTTCGTCGCCCAAAAATATTTCTGGCCTAAAGTGCTTGCCACTTAACATTTCGGCAATATAGGCACTGCTCCTGGTGACATTATCGCTCTGAATCTGCTGATATGTGACGACATTCAGTTTGTCCGGCTCCGGCAACTCCTTGTCGGCATTATTGATCTTAACTAGATAGAGCCGGTAGCAGCATATGGGACCGTTCCTCTCACTGATTCTGGGCAGATACAGCTTGAAGACATATTTGGAGCCCAGGTTAACTTTTGTCCACATCGTTCTGCCAATGTTGTCCGGCGTGGAGACGGGCATCAGACAATTTCCTCCTGCTGGCTCTCCATTTTTCTTGTGGCGGGTTATGGCCGAGACTGTAACCGAGTAGTTGGTATTGGGGCTGACGTTTTCGTACAGGGTCTTGTGGTGGGGCTCGTCGATTCTCCGAATTTTGGGACCCCACATGTCCAAATCCACGAGGCTCATCGATTTGCCCTGCAGGTTAATCATGTAGGAGACCACCTTCCCGTTTGGAGTCTTCGGAACGTCCCAGCTGATGGAAATAGAATTGCTGCGCGTAACATTGTCGTGGTGGCAGTTGACGGAGAGGTTGGTGGGCTTGGTAGCAACACCATCCATTGTGGTACCGTTCACGATCTCCGACCATGGTCCGCATGTCTTTGTCAGATCACTGCAGGCCCTCACCCTAAATTCGTAGTCTGTGGCTGTTTTTAGCTTATCGAACATGTATGGCAAGTTGCGGGAGTTCTGCTGGTAAATGGCCTCTTCAATCACCTTTGGCACTTCGCCGGACTCGGAGACAATCAGTTCATAGTACTGGACATATTGTATAATATCACTCGGCGGTGGATCCCAGCCGATCGTTATCGTTGATGCAGTGCTGCCGGTGGACTCAACTTTGGGTATAAAAATGGGATCAAAACTTAAGGTTGTCACATTGAAGGGGTACTGGGTGGGTGTTCCATCGCCGATCGAGTTCTTGGCTGCGATTTTCAAAATATAGGTGGTGTTTGGCTTAAAGTTTTCCAAAATATACGATGTATGGTTGCCGTTGATGGCCTGCTTATAGTAGGTAAAGGTCGTGTCACTTGGCTCCTTGTGGCTCACAAAAAACTTCTGAACCGGGTCGTTGCCATCATTTACTGTCCAGTTGATGTATATTTTATTGGCACCCACTGCCTTGGCGAAATCAATGCTAACTTGTGGCTCTTCCATCACATAAAGTGTAATCTCCTTGGCGGCCACCTCAAGGCCATCGTTATTGGATACTGTGCACTTGTAGGTGCCGTTCTCCTTCTTGTACACTTCTGTGAACTCCAAGGTAAAGTTTAAATGCGTCTCGTTCAGCTTGGTGATGGAGGAGAAGGTATCCAGGAAGTCAAAGGGGTTTCCATCTTTCAGCCACTTGAGGTTCTTCTGCGTCGTCTCATTTTGGGGATACACTTCAATAAAACAATACAAAAGCCCAGGCTGGCCGGTTTTCCTCTTGATCCTGTCGGCGGTGCTTTGCAAGACCTTGGATGGTAGGTAGGATTGTACACTAAAATCAGTCGAAATGTTTTTTTCTGCATCCGTGGTGCATGAATAGTTTCCAGAGTCTTTTATTTCCACATTACGAAGAGTCAGTACGTTCCTATACTTGATTACTTCTTCATTTTCGTTGTCGCTACCGTCGTTTTGTTTTAAAGATTCGGTTCTGATGTGAAACCTGAAAGATAATGTTTGTTATAATGTGATTTATGAGTATAGCTATGCTAGCCACTCACCTTGTGTTGTTTTTATCAATAGTTTGGTTTCCAAATTTCCAAATAACAACATCTTTCTCAGACCCGCACTCTAAAGATAAGTTTCTTCCTATCTCTGCCCATTCTGAAAGAGGAAAAAAGTTTGTAAATAATACAAATTATAATATACTACTAGGGATAAGACGTGACTAATTCATTCATCAGTCTGAGTGGCATAAAAATGTCTTGCTAAAATATCCACTTAATTACTATGACTAAACAATGGACTTTCTGGCAGACGGCACAAAATAGTTCATAAAATACACGATTAATGGCCAATGTAATGTTGGAATCAACACGTATTACGATTAAAGTTGCATTTTCAGATAAATGCAGTACATCGCGACTATGAATAAGCACAGACTTGTGTACATAGGCACGTCGGTAGGTATGTATGTATGTATATATGAGCATCATCGGGTAGTACGTATGTATGTATGTACATATGCTCGACTACTTTGTTTACGGCAGCCCCCCAACAAAAATCTCACCCCATTCCGTAATCTTTGGGCGTTACCGACAAGTTCTCCCGCTACTGAATGCGGGAAACCCTCTACCGATTGGTCTTAATGGCCCTCTCGTATCATGGATCGCTCCAATTAATTGTAAAACATTCATTCATATTCGCAAAAACAAAAATAGACACTTTTTTGTTGACACCCACTAAACCTTCTTGATGTACATATGTACATATGTGTGATTGTCTGCATGGTGGAATTATGTTTTCCGCGACAGAAGGCTTACAAAAAAAAAACTCTGGCTCTTTGCTGAAGGATTTTACCTTGTTTCACCGATCCCCGCACACATATTGTGCAGAGAAAAGTATATGAAAGGATTATATTTAATAGCATTGACATGCGTCGGTTAAAAAACGCCATGGCTTGCTAATTCTCACTCCTAGCCGGATAAATACATATGTCGAAAATTAACTTCGATGGTTGCGGTTAATAAAAAGCAATTCCACTAATTAGTAAATGTTGGGGCCGCCCAGAAGCGGTGAAAATGTATTTTTAATACACTAATTAATAGACGGCAACCGCGAACGAATATAAGTTTTCGTTATTTTTTTGCGATGTGCGGTGAGTATCGATATGTCTATATACAGTCTATGGTGGTGGCACAGAAACCCAGTGGAACAGTGGAATCGAAACCTGGTGGTTCCGATAGTTTTTTAAACTTTTATTTTTTTATTATTTCAAGCAATTTGTTTGTATACATAGATGTTTATAAACTAATTAGTTTAAGTTGCTATCTATTTCTGTTATCTCTTTTTTGGTAGATTAATTTAAATTATATTCAAAATTATTCCGATATTTAGTGTTTAGAGTAGTGTTGTTATCTTGGCACAAGATGTACAACACTTAACCAAAGTAAACTAGCCGGCATTGTTTGTGCGCGTTTTTTTGCAGAAAAAGATTAGAAAACCAGGAAAAACATGAAATTAGTGAGGTAAGCCGTATATTACAGAACATTACTATCGCCATATCTACTAAAAGTCTTAAAATTGCTGATATTCCGACATTTGAAAGTTGCTGTTTTACACATGTCTCGAGGGATGCCACCGATTGTTGTATTTGTAAATGATTTTTGTTGAAAACTCAAAATATAAATGAAAATCTTTTTTAAGAAATGCTAGTTTTTGAAGCTTTATAAGTTTGCAATAATGTATTAAAGCTTTTGTTTCAAAATTACATATGTGCCTATGAATTTTGCATTTTGCACGACCAGTCCTCTGGTGTCTCACTTTCAAGAAATTAGTATGGCCAATTTCCAGAGCCTCAAGTAAATCTCGTTTCAATACAAACATGCAACTAGTTGCTAGAATTAGAAAGGATTCTGTTTATTTTTTATTTGCCAAGAATATGTAGCGATATTTAAGGTTTTCAAGATACTGGCCTTTATTTTTTTTATAGAAAATTGCTAATATCCTATACATTTTAGGTTTTTAATGAAGTTGAGTCACGAGACTGTGACCATCGAATTGAAAAATGGCACCCAAATACATGGCACTATCACTGGTGTGGATGTGGCTATGAATACTCACCTGAAGAGCGTGCGGATGACCATCAAGAACAGGGATCCCGTCCATTTGGAGACACTGAGCATTCGCGGCAACAACATTCGATACTTTATTCTGCCGGACAGTCTGCCGCTGGAGACGCTGCTGATAGATGACACCCCCAAGTCCAAGACAAAAAAGAAGGACAGTGGCCGTGTGGGCAATCGTGGTCGTGGCCGAGGAGCTCGCGGACGAGGTGGACCACGGGGACGCGGAAGGGGCCGCGCAACCGGTCGGCGCTAACTTTTGTAACTAATACATTTAATAAAAAAGTTTCGATAAATATAGTATATATATTCTTTGGATAAACTTATATGTTTGTAAATTTTTAAGATTCTTAACTCCAAAGTCATGATCATTCATGGAATCTTGCGAGTATTCTTGAAAACCGATGTAATCAACAATTAAATCGAGCGAAGTAAGCAATGAACGCCATACAAGTAACTTGATTACATCGATTCTTTAATAGTTTTATGATAATAAACAATATTATGCAAAAGTTTTAAAACTTATACCAGAATAGACATAATTATTTATCTCCTTTTGCCAAACAAAATGCAGGCAAAATGCGCAACTCCATCACATTGTTTTATACTATACGTGGTGATGAACACTTAACCGCTATAGAAAGTCGTAATCCTAAGTAATGCCATGGATCAGCGTAAAAGATCAAAGTCCTGTCAAGTTTCTGTTGTTGTGTTCGAACGAATACTCGTCAATCGCATTATTTGCATCGGCGTTTAAAAATAAACGCTTTTACTTGGGTTTCCTATATATATGTATATATCCTTTAATTCGACTGATTATGATTGGAAGAAACAAAAGTGTTGCCCGATCTTCGTGGTGCTATTCGTCACAGCATAGTCCTTTAATCGATTCATTGACGGTTAAAGAATCCCAAATTCTTCAAAGAGACGTTATACCCAAAAGTATTTGAAAGACTTGGAGACTCGAAATCGCATCGTTTGTGAACGATAAAAACTTATTTGATTCCTGTATTAAGAAGCTTCCGGTAGCTTGTCATTTTGGGCGAACCAACTAAAGGACCTAAGCCCTCTGAGCGAACATTGCTGTGGGACTTTCTGCAGTCAGAGAAACGATCGCACTATGGTGACCACTTACCACATCGAAGGAGCGGAATTTCAGGCCAATCGGGTGGCAATATTATGCAATGTATGATCTGTAAAATTATAATTCTGGTTACCAATTGGTGCGAATAAACTAAAATCAATAATCCACATACGCAAGGAAACAAACCCTTAAAAGTATGCTATAAATATAAAAGTTTATGCATCCCTTATAAAGAGGAAGTCAGCACCTAAAAGTATGCACGAAATATTGGATAATAACTGAATTTCCGCTTTCATAAACTATAAATTTATTTAAGTGTGATCCTAGGGACTTAAAACTTTAGACTCTAAACTTTATGGTACTTTATTTCCTCGTCGTAGGTGCAATTTAGTAGGGGTACCCTTGAAAAAAATTCGAAAAATTAAAAATCGATATTAAAGCAATGTTTTGAAAATATTCGAAAAATTAAAAATCGATATTAAAGCAATGTTTTGAAAAAATTCGAAAAATTAAAAATCGATATTAAAGCAACGTTTTGAATGAGGGTTTTCGCTTCTGGGTTTGCTGATTATAAATTAGTACTTTATTTCCTGATCGGATACAAATAGCTAGAGCTATGGCCATCGGAAGGAGCAAAAGTGGGGAATGTGGGAAAACACACAATTTTGTAGGGGTACCCCTTGGAAAAAATTCGAAAAATTAAAAAACGACATTAACGCAATGTTTTGAATAATGAAAGTCGCTTCTGGGTTTGCTGATTACAAATTGGTACTTTATTTCCTGATCGGATACAAACATCCAGAGCTATGGCCATCGGAAGGGGCAAAAGTGGGTAAGTCAGAAATCCTACAATTTTGTAGGGGTACCCCTTGGAAAAAATTCGAAAAATTAAAAAACGATATTAACGCAATGTTTTGAATGAGGGTTTTTGCTTCTGGGTTTGCTGATTATAAATTAGTACTTTATTTCCTGATCGGATACAAATAGCCAGAGCTATGGCCATCGGAAGGAGCAAAAGTGGGGAATGTGGGAAAACACACAATTTTGTAGGGGTACCCCTTGGAAAAAATTCGAAAAATCAAAAATCGATATTAAAACAATATTTTGAATGAGGAAAGTCGCTTCTGGGTTTGCTGATTACAAATTGGTACTTTATTTCCTGATCGGATACAAACATCCAGAGCTATGGCCATCGGAAGGGGCAAAAGTGGGGTAAGTCAGAAATCCTACAATTTTGTAGGGGTACCCCTTGGAAAAAATTCGAAAAATTAAAAAACGATATTAACGCAATGTTTTGAATGAGGAAAGTCGCTTCTGGGTTTGCTGATTACAAATTGGTACTTTATTTCCTGATCGGATACAAATATCCAGAGCTGTGGCCATCGGAAGGAGCAAAAGAGGGGAAAGTGGGAAAACCCACAATTTTTTAGGGGTACCCCTTGAAAAAAATTCGAAAAATCAAAAATCGATATTAAAACAATATTTTGAATGAGGAAAGTCGCTTCTGGGTTTGCCGATTACAAATTGGTAATTTATTTTCTGATCGGATACAAATATCCAGAGCTATGGCCATCGGAAAGAGCAAAAGTGGGGAAAGTGGGAAAACCCACAATTTTGTAGGGGTACCCCTTGGAAAAAATTCGAAAAATTAAAAAACGATATTAACGCAATGTTTTGAATGAGGAAAGTCGCTTCTGGGTTTGCTGATTACACATTGGTACTTTATTTCCTGATCGGATACAAATATCCAGAGCTGTGGCCATCGGAAGGAGCAAAAGAGGGGAAAGTGGGAAAACCCACAATTTTTTAGGGGTACCCCTTGGAAAAAATTCGAAAAATCAAAAATCGATATTAAAACAATATTTTGAATGAGGAAAGTCGCTTCTGGGTTTGCTGATTACAAATTGGTACTTTATTTCCTGATCGGATACAAACATCCAGAGCGATGGCCATCGGAAGGGGCAAAAGTGGGGTAAGTCAGAAATCCTACAATTTTGTAGGGGTACCCCTTGGAAAAAATTCGAAAAATTAAAAACCGATATTAACGCAATGTTTTGAATGAGGGTTTTCGCTTCTGGGTTTGCTGATTACACATTGGTACTTTATTTCCTGATCGGATACAAACATCCAGAGCTATGGCCATCGGAAGGAGCAAAAGTGGGGAATGTGGGAAAACACACAATTTTGTAGGGGTACCCCTTGGAAAAAATTCGAAAAATCAAAAATCGATATTAAAACAATATTTTGAATGAGGAAAGTCGCTTCTGGGTTTGCTGATTACAAATTGGTACTTTATTTCCTGATCGGATACAAACATCCAGAGCTATGGCCATCGGAAGGGGCAAAAGTGGGGTAAGTCAGAAATCCTACAATTTTGTAGGGGTACCCCTTGGAAAAAATTCGAAAAATTAAAAAACGATATTAACGCAATGTTTTGAATGAGGGTTTTCGCTTCTGGGTTTGCTGATTACACATTGGTACTTTATTTCCTGATCGGATACAAACATCCAGAGCTATGGCCATCGGAAGGGGCAAAAGTGGGGTAAGTCAGAAATCCTACAATTTTGTGGGAGTACCCCTTGGAAAAAATTCGAAAATTAACAAACGATATTAACGCAATGTTTTGAATGAGGGTTTTCGCTTCTGGGTTTGCTGATTATAAATTAGTACTTTATTTCCTGATCGGATACAAATAGCCAGAGCTATGGCCATCGGAAGGAGCAAAAGTGGGGAATGTGGGAAAACACACAATTTTGTAGGGGTACCCCTTGGAAAAAATTCGAAAAATCAAAAATCGATATTAAAACAATATTTTGAATGAGGAAAGTCGCTTCTGGGTTTGCTGATTACAAATTGGTACTTTATTTCCTGATCGGATACAAACATCCAGAGCTATGGCCATCGGAAGGGGCAAAAGTGGGGTAAGTCAGAAATCCTACAATTTTGTGGGAGTACCCCTTGGAAAAAATTCGAAAAATTAAAAAACGATATTAACGCAATGTTTTGAATGAGGAAAGTCGCTTCTGGGTTTGCTGATCGGATACAAATAGCCAGAGCTATGGCCATCGGAAGGAGCAAAAGTGGGGAATGTGGGAAAACACACAATTTTGTAGGGGTACCCCTTGGAAAAAATTCGAAAAATCAAAAATCGATATTAAAACAATATTTTGAATGAGGAAAGTCGCTTCTGGGTTTGCTGATTACAAATTGGTACTTTATTTCCTGATCGGATACAAACATCCAGAGCTATGGCCATCGGAAGGGGCAAAAGTGGGGTAAGTCAGAAATCCTACACAATTTTGTAGGGGTACCCCTTGGAAAAAATTCGAAAAATTAAAAAACGATATTAACGCAATGTTTTGACTGAGGAAAGTCGCTTCTGGGTTTGCTGATTACAAATTGGTACTTTATTTTCTGATCGGATACAAATATGCAGAGCTATGGCCATCGGAAGGGGCAAAAGTGGGGTAAGTCAGAAATCCTACAATTTTGTGGGGGTAACCCTTGGAAAAAATTCGAAAAATTAAAAAACGACATTAACGCAATGTTTTGAATGAGGAAAGTCGCTTCTGGGTTTGCTGATTGCAAATTGGTACTTTATTTCCTGATCGGATACAAACATCCAGAGCTATGGCCATCGGAAGGGGCAAAAGTGGGGTAAGTCAGAAATCCTACAATTTTGTAGGGGTACCCCTTGGAAAAAATTCGAAAAATTAAAAAACGATATTAACGCAATGTTTTGAATAAGGAAAGTCGCTTCTGGGTTTGCTGATTACAAATTGGTACTTTATTTCCTGATCGGATACAAATATCCAGAGCTGTGGCCATCGGAAGGAGCAAAAGAGGGGAAAGTGGGAAAACCCACAATTTTTTAGGGGTACCCCTTGAAAAAAATTCCGAAAATCAAAAATCGATATTAAAACAATATTTTGAATGAGGAAAGTCGCTTCTGGGTTTGCTAATTACAAATTGGTACTTTATTTCCTGATCGGATACAAACATCCAGAGCTATGGCCATCGGAAGGGGCAAAAGTGGGGTAATTCAGAAATCCTACACAATTTTGTAGGGGTACCCCTTGGAAAAAATTCGAAAAATTAAAAAACGATATTAACGCAATGTTTTGAATGAGGGTTTTCGCTTCTGGGTTTGCTGATTATAAATTAGTACTTTATTTCTTGATCGGATACAATTTGGCAGAGCTATGGCCATCGGAAGGGGCAAAAGTGGGGAATGTGGGAAAACCCACAATTTTGTAGGAAAATGGAAAAAATTCAAAAAATTAAAAACGTTATTTAAGCAATGTTTTGAATAAGGAAAGTCGCTTCTGGGTTCACTGATTACTGAATGGTACTTTGTTTCCTAATCGGATACAAATTGGCAGAGCTATGGCCATCGGAAGGGGCAAAAGTGGAGAAAAGAGAAAAACCCACAATTTTATAGGGGAGCCCCTTGGAAAAAATTCGAAAATTTTGAAAACGATATTCAAGCAATATTTTTAATGAGGAAAGTCGCTTCTGGGTTTGCTTATTATAAATTGGTACTTTATTTCCTGATCGGATACAAACATCCGGAGCTATGGCCATCGAAAGCGCAAAAGTGGGGAACGGGGAAAACCCACAATTTTGTAGGGGTACCCCTTGGAAAAAATTCGAAAAATTAAAAAACGATATTAAAGCAATATTTTTAATGAGGAAAGTCGCTTCTGGGTTTGCTCATTACAAATTGGTACTTTATTTCCTGATCGGATACAAACATCCGGAGCTATGGCCATCGAAAGGCGCAAAAGTGGGGAAAGTGGGAAAACCCTCAATTTTGTAGGCGTACTTCTTGGAAAAACTTCGAAAATTTAAAAAACGATATCAAAGCATGGTTTTACATCTTCTTCTTTTGATAGGTAAGGAAATAAGTCAAATTCCTAAAAGTTTAAGCATTGAACCTATGCAGCACCTATGCAGAACCCATGCATAGAACCGGCATACCTTTTGGATATACCCCCGGATATACCTTTCATTGTCTTCTATTTAGTGCCGATTTACACTTCAATTGCTTTGGTCCATTAAATTTGCATTTACAAGTCATACTATAAATTTTGTAAAGGAAGGAATGATAAGCTTTATGGAGGATATGGTAAGTTATGCCGTCAAACTCAATAAACATATCTTATCTCATAAAATATTCGTATACACATTGAAATGTTTAAGGGTGGAATCCTTTCTGGCTCCCCTTTTACTACTTTCAGGCGCTGAATAATGGGAATAAAAATAAAGGGAAATTTTTGGGAACTAACCATTTTTTCAATCCATTTTAAAATATTTTATAAATGATAAACTGGAGTTGAGTGGAGCGATTTCTGTTATTGGAACGGTTCCTCTGATAATTTTGGATGAATTATTTTGGATGAACGTCCGGAATCGGTAAAAAGTGCTTAGAGCACTTACTTAAAAAATTAAAATATGGAGGTAACTCAAAGTTTTAGAATGCTACGATAAAAACTGCCTTTTCGGAAGACTATAAAAGGCATGATAATATATACATATGTATTATGGTAATCCCAAAGGTAGCTGCAAAATAATGATGGCTTAGCTTGAAACAAAGCCGAACCGTAATTTAGTATCTGTGTTTCTGCCCCATGTGAAAGTTTGTTCAGCCTCCTTGTCTTTTTTTTTTTTGCTTGTTGGTTTTTATTGCGTAAAACAAGCCAGGTCCTTAGACTAAATGAGGCAAGGCAAACAGGTTCAGTGCCAATTCATTGATGAGCAAAACATGTTTCTGCAGAAGGAACCATCAATATCAATCGAAAATGCATGCCGCGGCCTGATCAAAATAAATTATAAAACAAAAAGGGCCGCTCTTCGTATATGGTTTAGCCATAAAATGAATCGCAGAATTAACAAGATAAGAATCTCCTCAAGATAGGAGAAATAAAATCCACTGGGTACAACCAAATTAATTTTGACATAATGTCAGCCAAACAAATGTTTGCACTTAAGAAGACAGTGCCTTTGTTAAGTCTGCTTCCCCCACTCACCAAGAAGTATCCATGTAAAATGGAATGAGTTTTTATTATTTATATAGACACAGAGAACAAACAAATATAGGGTTGGGATGTATCATTTTTTGATGTTGATAAAATAGTTTTTTGATACCATTTATCTATAAGAGTTAAGCAAATCCTTTTCAATGGTTTTGATAATTTGATTTTGATAAAGTTATTTATTTTATTTGTTATACCTTTAAAATAATAATACTTAAGCTACTTTTTTGAATTAAATTTAAGCTTTTAAGCTTTTTAAAAATTGCTTACTCATGGTCTTAGAAATTTCGCTGACTTCATGTACGAATTTCACGCTTTATTTTAAAAATGCTAGTTCCCACCGGAGAAAGTGTCACTTTATATTGGTGTCATAACTCAATTGCAGGATAATTCGCATCCAGGGTATTAATATCCATGGCGCGTAAAATCGAAAAGCACCCACCGATCCGGCATAAGGGATCTGGCCTCCTCATTGCCTTTTGGCACACGAACCACCGTCACCGCTCTCGGTGGAGTAACGAAACCGGCTTTATTAAGGTAAACAAGGACCAACGCTCGCTGTTTATGTTTGTCTTTGCCTCACTGTCAGTACAGTGAGTACTGACTTTGACACGTTTTCTGACTTAATTTTAGTTTATTGCTTTTTTATGTGAGAGCCAGGAATGGTTTGTGTGCACTGCGTATCTAGGAGGAGGACGGTCGGCGGTCGGTCGAGTGACACGTGTTGCGGATGAGAACCATCCGCTAAAATGCACAGCGTAGAACTTTGTAGTCGCCCACGGATTCGCCGGTTGACTTTTCCGGGTGGCCGACTGAAGGACGTATTGGCCCAGATCTTCAAACGTAAAATTGAGTCAGCCTCCGTCATCAGATTTAAACCGGGGGTGAATGTTAGTAGTCAGTCCCCTTGGCCGTTCGCCCCGGTTTGTTTACCATTCTCACGCATGTGACTTCCAAATGACGGATTGAAGTAGGCAAATATTTGTGGAAGAGCGCTGGTTCCCAATGCCCTTATTAGATAACGATGATTACAGCCGGTTTGCGCACGCGTTCGACTTACTATAGCCTATTCCTCGGGCCTGGCCCGGTGATATCGTTAATTATTTCAGTAATATATTCATGGATTTGTTTTTAACTTGAACAGCGTCATTGCGGGCGATGCACGTGCCGGATTTAAACATTGCGATAAGGTGGCATACAAATAAAAATTGTAACTATATTTTCCCCAAAGTTTCCTGGACAAAATAGAGCAACCCTTGTGGTCACTGATGGCTTAATTAGAAAGTTATTCATGGGAATTATTAGTTTGAAAACCCATAAATAAAACATAATAACACATAAATAAAATACATTTGTAAATATAGAAAAATCTTTCTCAAAATTAATTATTACCAGTCATGATTTCAACCCTCATATAAACTACATCAATTAATTTCATTTTAATGATCCTCTGTACATTTATAGCATTTTATAAATAGTCGTATTTTTTGTAAAAAAAAAAGCTTAAATGCACATGTAAATAAGTTTGCAAATACAAAGAAGCCGAAGACTCTCCAGGGCCCGTGGAAGCAGACAGGTTTCATTAAATTAATTAGCGTTTCTTTCGCAAATACTGTGGCAGCTGCACAGAAAATATATGTATGTACGAGTATGTGCTCTTATTTGGACGACCATCCCGGCGTTGTTAGGTTTCGAATACGGGAACGTTGCAACACGAATACGGGAGCGAGCCACTTGATTTTACGGCGCTCTCAGACGGAAAATGATGTTTTCAGTTAAAACTCAAGACTATTGTAAACACTTGTCCAAGCTCGGGTTGTATGCTATTTCAAAGTTAATGAATATTTGTGCCCCCATGACAGTTGGCAAATAAACATCAACTGCTAAATTATCTGAAGTTTTGAGATAGAAGTGAAGAATTTTAAATAATTTTTTATTTCTCTTATTTAACACCATCTCTCAGATATCTAAAAATCTTTTATAACAATTTATGGGAAGTTGGGGAGAATCTATTGTATGATACTGCCACTGGGCAGATACTTATCTGGCAAATATTTTAAGGCAGAGCTCGTCCTCAGCCATCCATTTGGTTCGCATCCGGTTGGTGACACTTACCCTTCGTTACCGTAATTAATTTCACTTTCAAGCCCCCGGTCCGCTTGTAAATATCTCGCCCAGACGAATTGCGACACGTGTATGAAGAAGCCGGATTTAAACATGCAGCGTACCGCTTCCACATCCCGGATTCCAACGACACCACCAAATATCACACTACCACCTCCGAAATCTTTCGGGCGGTTCCATACTGTGAGTTAATTCGTTCGATGTGGTTATGAATTAGGCACAACTCATCATTTGCAGCATCGACGTCTGTCCGACGGGGGTGGGCTTTCCTGTTCTCTGTTCCCTGTTCTGCTCGAAGCGCAGACACACAATGATTGTGTTAACACCCCCAACATCCAACACCCCACATTCCCACACCCATTGGTATACCATAGAGTATAGCCCGCGGGCAGCAACTGTAACAATATGGCACCCGGCACGTGTTATAGGGCTCTCCAGCAGCGCTATTCATAACATTGAAAATATGAAACTGGCACCTCGAAACCCTTTTAGCGCATCCGTCTTCAGAACTGGGGGTGCTTGGAGAAATAATATTTTGATTTTGAGTGTGTTTTATGATTCGAGATTAAGGAATTTAAATAGCGAGGAGTGGGGAACAAGTTGTCTAAGTTTGTTAAACATTTTAATAAAAATAATAAGATAACTTTATGAAGCCTATATACCTAATATAGCCTAATATACCTTTTTTTTAGAGTTAAGATATTATTAAAGTTTGTTCCAAACCTGCTACAAATTTTTGTACATTTATGCTTAATTTTTCAAGAGTATGAACAAAAGGCAAGTCACTTTTCTGATTTCTGAGCTCTGCGTGAAAAATGTTTTAATAACGCAAACAAAGGACCGCAACATAAACATAATAATTATTTATTGTTTGTGCAATTGTAATAGGCTGTGTGTGCTGGGGACTCAACCGGATTCAAATCCGCCAACGATCCCAGTCTCAGTTCGAATCCCAGCCACCAGTCCCCAGTGTCGTGCGGTGCGGAGGAGCAGAGAGCAGCCCAAGCGGATAGCCCGATGGCACAGCGGGCGCTAGTTGACTTTTGGTTCTCATCCAAAGAGATGTCGGGGATCTCGTCCGAGGGCCGCGAAAAACACACAATGCTCCTTGCTTATTTGTGAACTTGTTTATTTGCGGTGATCGGGCGGGCTAATCTACAGCGAATGCTGCCAGTTTGTCGTTGTCTTATTTCCTTGTCATTGCGGGTATCGGTTTGGTTTGGCTTTGGCTTTGGCCCGGGGACTCACTGGACTCTGGACACGGGACTTGGGTTTGTTTCGCCAGAACAAGTCCAAACAATGGTCCTGACAAGAGGGTTGCTCAGCTCGCCGGGGCATTAGTTCGCATCCCGACCCCCTGGGCAGTGGAAGCCTCATCTTCATCCTCATCCTCAACCTCAACCTCATGCTCATCTTTAGTCACATCCTCATTTTTTGTTGACTTGCTGAGATACATGTTTCCTACAGCCGCAGACGAGCGTTGTTCCTTTTTTTTGACGAAGTACTAAATTGCTTCGACTGATGCTTCATACATGCACTGGAAAAAGTAAGCAGAAAGTATAAATACTTAAAAAAAATTCAATATAATCAAGAGATTCTTAAAAATATATGCAGTTTAAAGAGGTTGGTGTGGAGAAATTTTATGAATATATCTTATAATATTCTTAAGTTTCTTCAAGTGCCTGGCTGCCTACTGATGGTGATGAGAAATATATACATGTACGTTTCATTCGTTTACAAAGTGCGAAATACTTCCTTTTCTGTTGGCAAAAGTGAAAAAGAATTGTGGAATAAATAAATAAATTGAATGGATTTTTTGTTTCTCAAATTTTTTCGGGTGGGTTGGGGCATCCAACAATTGGCCAGAATTTCTTTCTCCGAGTGACAGTTTACAATCGCTTACATGTGACACAGGGCGATATCAATGGAAAGCGATTTTCCAAAGACCACTTATGGGTGCATGCGTGCAACCATGAAAATGCAATAACGATTGTCAGAGTCAATATTTTGGGTTCACGACCACCAGGATAGACGTACAGAGATCCTTCAGAGACCGAGACAACTGCCACACATGTTTCCTGAATGACCCGAAGAATTATTGCCAACTCATTTTCGACTGGTCGTTTTCTTTATCATTACTGTTTTGTGGCAAACAAACAGCCTTCGATATAATGTGAAAGATGTAACAAATACTTTTGTCTCATTTTACTTTCTCCGGGATCTAAGGGTCCTGGGGTGAAAATCACTTCAAGTGTCACGTCTGGATGTACATGAGTAGGTACCCAAGAACAATATAAGAAAATGCTCTATTTCAGATCTGGGAAAGTATCAATTCCTCTTTTTTTTACAATTTGCAATGAAAAAGGCTTTCTTTTCGTGTGGGGAATTAAAAGAATATTTCTTATAGAATTTATTATACAATAAAATATGTTTTCTGGGTGGCAAGTTAAAAAGAATTTCTTTCTTAGATTCGAAATTAATGACTAAACAATAGGGGTATATGTACTCTTCAAGCATGTAGACTTTCTTTGTGGCACTTCATTGCGGCCTTCCAGCCAGGGCCTAAACCAACAAACAAATAAGAAATATGCAAATTCTGGCGTATTCAACAATGGACTAACCGTTTAAGTAATTGGATCTCCATTTGGCTCTGTTTACATTTTCGGCTTCACTTTGCCACTTCGTTGGCGAGAGCCCAGGACACCAAGTACAAAATACAGAATACGGAATACAAAATACGAAACACAAAGGAGTCGAACCGAAATCCCGGTCTCCGCTCTCTTCGGCATGTCCTGCGACACCGCAATTGAACATTTGGCTGCCACATTAAGTGTCCACAGCACAGTTTCCATTTCCATTTTCCACCCCGGACGGAAACTGCGTTGGCTGTGGATGTGTGTATCCTGGCAATGAGTGGGCGTTGCTTTTCAATCCAATTTTCGGATTTGATTTCATTTATATGTACTGAAGGATTAGGCTAGGCGACGAGGACGAGGACTAGGACTTCGAAAAGGCCAACTAGACAATTTCATTTGTCGTCGTGTGCTTTAAAGGGGATTTACATGGCTCGGAATTGATGATGCTTTCTCATTACATTTACATTATATTACGCATTCCAAATGCCCCCTGAATCCTCCTCATACTCTCATCCATTCAGAATATACACAAATGTTCCGCCGCCGACTCTTTCAATGAAAATGCGAACATGTGGTTCTGACAAATACACGTCTTTCCTCACTTAGATCGGGATTACTTACAAGTGTTTCTACTTTACTTCGGGCATCCGAACTTTTTGGCATCCAAACTATATGAAAGAAGGATATAGAACATATAGGGAAGTTGCTACAACCCTTGGGGATTTGGGAGTGATGTGTGTCACCTGCGGAATCAATATCCAACAGCCAACTTGTCCATCAAATGTTAATTGCCACATAAAGGTTTGTCAGACCTAATTGGATGATACGAAAATCTTGTAAAAATTATTGCAACAGATGTTATTAATATTTAAAGTAAAAGATTTCTTTTTTGTGGTAAACCTTCTGCTATTTTAATTAAAGGAACAAGAAGCAAAAAATATCACAAATCCATTAACAAAAAATAAGTTTTCTAATGCATTTATGGAGTAGGGGTTTCTACAAAACCATTCACCATTTTATGGCAAAATATGAGTAACAATAAGAACAACACTTCAAGCAAGAAAGGACACATTCGGTTATTGTATCCTTGCCTTTTGGATCAGGACTTACACACGAGCCTGTTATATGTGAGTGGTTGTTTGGGATTTTACACAACAATGCTCCTTTTACTTTTCATTGAATTTCGTGAAGCATGGAAAATTTTAAACAGGATTGACTTTTTTATTCGGGCTCGTGTGTGTGGCGACTGTTGATGTGCTTATTAGTCTACGGTGGTGATATCCTTATGGCATGCTGAAGGATTAGGTCAATTCCGCATCACACCTTTTTCCAGCCAAAGAGGATTTGCACTGACATATTGGCCAGAATAAATAACCGGAACTTGATTCCACTTTATGGCCACAAACCAAGAAAGCACATTTCATAATGTACGAAAGTCCGGCCGCCTTTATATTTATGTAATGCCCGAAAGCTATTAGTAAGCCACCCTTCGACACTTTAAGACAGCCATTTGAGACGCCTAAATATGTGCTACATAATATAAATAAAGTGAATCTTTATCGCCATTCTGCGATTTATCTGGCTGCCCAAACACGGCTAGGCTAGCAATTGTCGGTGAAAGCAATGGGGAAAGTATTAAATATGCAAATCGTGGCGGGTAAAACAAGCGACCTTAGAACCACCAACTGAGCCAGCCATTATCCATTATCCTTATTTTCCTTCGGTCCAAACAAAAAGGGGGAGGTAAGTAGATCTCTACATAGGCGGATGCTCATTTCCCAATTAAATGGTCCCCGGGCATCGCGATTTCTTCGCCGACTGTCTATCCCATTTGGCTGGCTGTTCGGCCATTTGGCCATTTCTCGAGTTTCTCGAGTTAATGCGATAAAATTTGCATATTTTGATTGTGTTGCGGTCAACAATGGGTTGCTCTGTGAATTAATGGGATTTTACAAGCTTATGCAAAATCCGACAAATATTTTACAATTTTAATTAAATTATGCCGTCTTCTTCGCGACTCTTAATCCGTCCAACTGTGCTGAGTGCTGCGAGTCTGGAAAGTGTCAACAGTGCCTAGGAGGGCATTAAAACATCGTTTCGTCCGCCCATTTTAAAATACTTCTCTGGCCGGACCGACGACCGGCCCTCTCGTTGTGTGGGTGTGTGTGTTTATTGGAAAAACCACATCAAGGCCGGTGAAAATTCAATTTCCATATGGAAATTGTAGCCCACAACCGCGGACCGAACCACCCGCCAATCGTTTTAATGAGCCTGCCTCCGTCCGGCGATATGGGGAGTATTATGAACCGAAACTCCCCGTAGGGAATGTGTCTGAATGTCTACAACCCAGGCATCCGATGCATCCAGTGCATCCAGTGATGCCAAATCGGCAATTTTATGGTGTCATCTGATTATATTTATTAATCGGATTATTGCCAATTTATGTATAAGCAATTTATTCAATTTTATCTCAATTTACATATTTATGGAAAGCCACCCACGACTAAAACCAAAGAAGATTACCCAGAAAGGGGTTTGTGGGATCTGTTATATAGCTTAGTCTCGTACCATTATATTTTTTATCAAATTAAGACTTAATGTCTAAGCTCCTCAATAAAGTAAAAGTCAGTTTAAGACTCATCCCTATTTAAAATAGACAATCTCCATCTTCAAACCCCTTTTTTGCGAGATAATTGGCATCTCTGATGTGCATGTGCAATCTCTTTCCATTGTTGGCCGCCCGCCTCCGGTTCACCTGTCTGTTGATTCTGGAAGCTGGCAGAGAGATGGGTGTATTTGTGGCAACGTCAACACATGTTTTGTATTATCCCCCGGGATGCGGACTCCGCCAGTTGGCGAATGTTGCCCAAAACCGCCCAGAGCTAACCGGGCGGGTAACATCCATTGGGCCGGGCTGGGCTGTGGCCGAAAACAATGCGCCTGTGAATGTCACAGGGCACACGAATTTGGTTAACAGAGCAGTCCAGATACTCGGCTGGATGTGGCAGATGATATTTCCGGCCAACTACAAAAGTTAGTTGGACTAGCCTGTGTAGTCGGTGGTCGTCGGCTAAATGGGATTACCTGGCGTCACGTGTTCAGCAGTAGAGGAGACCTAATCGAACCGCACAAAATGTACTAATTAGCAAGGAAAACGTATTTTCCAGCGTAAACATACAATTTACAAAAACAGCAACCATGCCAACCGAAGGGCATGGTTTGCATAATAAGCTACATATTTTCGGGCCGACCAGCACGTGCCAATGAATTTTGGACATGTTTTTGGTTCTCAACTACCCAAATTAATCTGAATTAATGTTTGCCCTAATAATTGTTCAGAAAGCATGGAATGAGTTTAACGATTTTGCTTAAATATTTGATAATTGGAAAATGGTAAACTTTGTATTCTTTAAAATTTAAGAACTTCTTGCCAAGTATCCCTTGGAATATTGCTTAATGTTTGGGGGATTACAGATTACCTTTCTTAATAGCCCTAAACCATTTTTTATGTCGTTACTTAATTATATTTTATGGTTTAATGTGACTTTAACCAGGAGTTGGAAATTTTTGATGGATGTGACAAAAAAAAACTAAAAGCAACCCCTTTGAAAGTCAGATCCACAGCAAGGATATAAAAAATGTGTTGTCATTCTTAAAGGGTAGCAGGGAGCTTACCAAATATATGGATCTCCTTTCACAAATAGCATTAGAAGTTAAAGGTTGTGATTTGCAACCCCCTTTCGCATCAATTTCCTGTAAAGGGTATACTTAATTCGATCAACTTACATCCCCTAGCAGACATACACGTAAACATATCGGGTGTTAGAATGAAGCCATTTGTACGTCAGCTTATGCGAGTGTGCCAATTCATGCGTTTGCATTGAGAGGCATGCTTGGGTAATCAGTCAAATTATAATTTTGATTATCCCCGGCAACGTCGAAAGGTCACGAAGTCCCTGTCCAACCGAGCATAATCAGTCCTGTACCGACAAATACAGGAGTCACTGTACAAGGGTTTTGCGAAAACCACAATGACACGAAATGGAAGGTCCCAGAGCTTTAGAGGTTGTAAACAAAAGATTGTGTGTTTAACAAAAAATTATAAAAATATAAGATACCTATTAATAGAAGGAGTTTTATGACTATATGTTTGCTAAGATATATCCATAAATTGTAGTCCTTAAGAATCTAATAAAGAATTGTTTGTTCACACCAGAATATTTGTGCAATTTTTCCATCATTATACTAACGAGAAGATATTAATGCTTGGGTTTTTCCAGAAATTACATTGCTTTTATTCTGATGTCTTCTTGACAATTAATTAAGTCTTGGGATTAACGAACGCATGTCATAAATAATGATGAATCCTGGCATTCCTTAATATAAATGTAATGAAGCTGTCTGCCAAGGGTTACATTTGGTTAGGTTTTAGCCCTGAGGAAAGGCAGAAGGAAGACAGAAAGGTTTCGGAAGAAGAAAAATGCTGACAGTAAATATTTTGACTTGAAATGTATTTCCCTGTACGAGAAAAACAAACAAAATAAGACAAAACTCTGTGCAGACTTGCTTTCGTTTTACCATTCGATTCGATTCGAATTTCATCCCTCGTCCATCCTAATGATAGCACTTCGAATAACATCATGGCCAGATTAGGGGTTTCCGTTCCCAAAGCGAATAGACAATGCTCGAAATTAAATGACAGCGAAAAGGTCATCCCATTCAATCGAATCTGGCCAGCCGCCACCGGCCAGGCCGGGCGGACAAACGGACAGACGGACAAGCGGACAACGTGGTATTTATTTATTATGATAGTGCGAAGAGCATGTGGCAAAGCAGATTCTTCTGATGGAGACGTGGATGTGGCATTGAAGCGGGAAATGGGTTCAATACGATGCCAATCTTGGAGTTGGACAATATGCCAAAGTGATAAATGGCTTGTGCATTGTGTACAGTACGGTACGGTATGGGAAGACCACAGGGTCGGGTCACAATCATCCGAGCATCCTGCTGACTGCCTTCTGCCTTCTGGCCGGACTCATTGTCGCAGAGGATATTGTGGCGATTTGGACAGGAAAACCAGACTTTAGTGCTGGCCACCAATCAGGGCAGGATGTGCTCCTTGGCCGGCCACGGGTGGTCCTTCCATCACGGCCAGTTCCTGGCGACAAATGACAAATGTATTTATTTTTCTCTTGTCCCAGCTATACGAACATGAATTAAAAACTCTATAGTAGTTCTACCTCATTCAGCCGGGAAATATTTCATTATGTTTGTTTGGGACATTTGGTGGAGGTGGGGTTTTATTTGTGTGTTTAGTAGAACAAATGGTGACCCACACTCTGGACCATGAAATTGAATTAACCACTTGGTGGTCTAGCGGATGACCACGTCATAAGGGTTAAGTGTAATTATTTTATTCACACATACTATTCGGTGTCATTAAAAGTGAATAATTATATTACGATTGAAAAGTGTTAAATTTTTACCCAAAAATCCAGTAAAGAACATCGTTGCCCCAAATGGTCCATGAAATTTAATTAACCACCAAGAAGGGTCATCACATTAGCGGACAATCTGATGACCAACCATGTCAAAATGGGATGAAATATTCACATTTCTCCTTTCCTTAGCAGTTCATAATTTTCTAAACGTTTTACGACTCTATTAGGCCATTAATGTCCGTGAAAAGTGAAACTTTTCTTGGCTGATTGAAGGGATATCGAAAAATATGGCCTAACCCTTTTCCTTTAGGGGGTTGGTTATTATTCTGGCATATTCACATTGTACTTCTTTCAAAAATATACATAAGTATATGGATGGCGCCGGATTGTGCTATAAATTTTAGAACAGCCGGTGACATTTTAAAACGAATTTCAAAGTTTTATTGCACAAGGCGGCGCGACGAGTGCTTGTGACGTGGGTGGGCCATTTAACCCTTAAAATATATATGTATTCCTTTGACACATTATTAAAACATAAAGAGCGTCAATAATCATTACAGTTTTAAGCCATTTATTTCTCGGTTCTTGGGCCTTTGGGCCTCCAGTTGTGTGTCCCGTTTCGGTTGTCGACATTGTTCGTTTGCTGTTTCAGTTGCTTGTTTCTGTTCTGTTTTTGTCGACGACACGACAATGTTTCGATGTTTGTTGCCGGAGCGCGTTGCCTTTTGCTTTTGATGGGGGCGTGTTCCACAGATTTCCCTGACGAAGGCACCGGCGGCCGATGGCGGGATGGTGGCATGGTGGGATGGCTGGATGGCGGATGGCGGTTGTCTGAACATTTTACACAATGTAGCAGATTGTTTCGCTTCGACATTTCCCCAAAAAGCGCGGCAACAGCCATTTCAACAATCCTTTACACATCTGCACAAGTGTATGCGTTTAGTATTGGTGTTGAACACTGAGAGAAATTAACCAAAAATGATTTAAAAATAATTATCAAATAATCAAACTTTTAAGGCTTTTTTAAACTAATATTTTTCATTAGAGAAAATTTATAAAAAATTAGAAACAGAGGCCAAAATGTTACTTCTTTAAGAAGCTATGTAGTTTTAATAATAAAACCATCAAAGTTTTTATATAAAGTTTTTTTCTGGATACCCTTTAATTATGAAGTAAAGCCAAAACCACTATAAATATTATTATAATGTAATTTTTTTCAGTGCGCCCACGTGTGTGTTTGCCTGTATTCCTTTTAAAATCATAGTCGTAGCATAACTCTTGGGGTTAAGAATCTCCACCCGACAGCCGACACCCGACACGACTACTGTTTTGGTAATCAATGTAGAACAGTGTTAAAACTTTAGAGCCCAGCCAGGCCAGAAAGGGGAATAAAATTGATTGTGACAGCAGCACGTGCTACAAATGGCCCCGGCCCGGGACAATAATCAAAGTAATCATAAGTGCCTTCGCACTTTCTCCAAAAACCCGAGACCCTTACTTAGTCATACATTCATACGGCAATGGGGTTGTGTGAACCCATTCGCATTATTGATCATCATCATCATCATTATTCCGTTTATAGTATTTTCAAATTCCGAACATGTTTTCCACACTTAAACACCTCAAAATCCTCATCACAAATTCAATTCTTGGGGCGTAGTTGTTCCTGCAGGAAGCAATAATATTACAGTTGTCAGACGTCAATATTTTATTCCACCTGATAGCATTATTATGAAATAAATATAAAAAAATGTGTGTATGAAAAAAATATAAATAATTTGAGTGGAATGGGGTAAGGGGAGACTGGAATGGGGCAGGAGTTTTTGCAAAAATGCTTGGGAAAAATGTGTTCCGAGAAAATGTACCGGAATTCGGTGTAAAGCAGCAGAAAACTGAAACCACTGGTCAGCACTCTCGGATTACGGCGACAGCGAACGGCAAACGGGATCAGGGCCAGACTGGAAACCAGAGACGTCCTAGCCCAGGCCAGGTGATCGGTACGGGTGGAGCGGTACGGGTACAGCGGTGTTGACATTACGCTACCAATTTGAAATTCAGCAAAAATTGTTGCCTCATGTTCTTGTTTTTATATTTTTGCCAGGCAACTTTTGACAATCATGTTTAATGTTTAATTAGCCAAACAAAAAAAATATACCAATTATATTGGCAAACTAGGGAAATTACAAGTTAATTATTGAGAAATTCCCCACATTCCCCACATAAAATGATCAAAATATGTAATAAATAACTAAAATAATCTAATAAAAAACCATAAAAGATGTTTGAAGAAATACAGAAATTTTTTAAAACCCAATATTAATCACTGAAACTGAAAAACAAAACTTGAATTGGATCATTGATACCACGCCGAGCCGATTAACAAACCTCTCCGTCAGATGACCCTATTCATGGCAATTCATTTAGAAGAGGAAACCCGTTCATAACTTAAGACAATGGAATTCATATACATTTGTACAAGTTGTACTTTGGTGGAAGACAATAAATATTCTCATACGTTTGACTTTCGATGTTTCTACTCGTGTTTTATTGTGTATTTTTTTGCCGCGTCCGCCAAGGAGACATTGTTATTATTGGAGTTATGAGGGGGCATCAGGGAGACGGAGCGTAACATAAATTAATAAATCTTGAGTGAATGGGAACAGTATCGGGTTATGTGAAGAGGACCTCGCCGGGTCTGGAGTGGACAGAAATTACTCCTGGACAGGTTGGTGATGTGCAATTTCGTGAACTGCATCGGCGGACAAACGTCGCCGCAATGGTTTTTGGATGTTTCTTGGGATGGACAGGCGGACGCAGTAATCTAGTTCTTTGACAAGGGACATGGGCACAGGTCCAAACATCAAAATCAACCAAACATCAGGGATCGGAAGACAGTCTTTGCAGACTTCAGAGAGGCCTTTTAGCGAGGATTCCACGCTCGAAAGCGATCAATTAGTGCGGCTGACTTGACATCATTTCAAATGTAAAGCACGTACGGCCTGTGTGTTCCCGACAGTCCGACAGAATCGAAGACGTTCATATTTTGTGGGACGACGGCGGGACTACTCCTTTCGGTACGGATACCAGATACCAGGCAATATGAATTCATCATAATTCGAAATCGTAAAAACAACTGGTTTTTCTCTTTTGGCGATCGAACATTTTTGGCCTTCATAAATATAAAGTCATCAAATATATGACAGCTTTATGTTCATTTCGTTGCGGTAAATGTTTTGGCGACAAAAGACATGATTCTCAAATTATTAATGTTTTTATATACATAAATATATTGATGGTCCAGACCAGATCAGAGCAGAACAGAATAAAAACCCAGAAGAGATATTTATAAACTGAAATGTCTGAGTGCTCGCATAATAATAATTAAAAAGCTTAAATTTCAAGCAATTGAGCTGGTTTATTTCAGCATTGGAAAATAAATATCGGATTGAGTTACAAAATATTTGATTATCTCTTTGTGGAATCGTTACGGTGTCCCTTGCAACGTCTCGATTGCCCTAAGTGAAGTGTTTCAAGCAGTATATGTGTGTATAGTTTGGAGCTTGTATAAACATTTTAATTATACGACTAATTTATGTGGAATAAATTAGTGGTCTGCGGGTTCTCCGTCTCCTGCTTCCTTCGCCTCCTGTTCATCCAACGTTCAACATTCAACATCCAACTGTGCCTCGACACAGGTCTTTAGCAGCACAGGGACTGTTTTTACGGCCGAGTCATCTAATGGGCGCCCCTTGTGTTCCACTGCGCCCAATAATTTTCCCCAATTCCAGCTGTCAGTCGAGGTGTCAAATCGCAGCTACTCATGCTGTGAGCTGTGAGATGGAGCTGTTGTGAGCTGTGAGCTGTTTGGTGTTTGCTGTTCAGCTCCTCGAAAACTTCGTCCCGCCCCATGGGTAATTTAAATTAAGCATCTGACGCACACCTCTATGGATCGTTTGGATCCCTTGGATTTCCCCACTTTCCCCCGACGATCCGACAACGACAATGCGATGATTTGGGTAAGCATCCACTTAGCCCTGGCCGGAGGATAGCGATGCCTTCTGTGATACTGATTAAGATCATCCACATCAACGTGTTCATGTGGCGCGATCACGCTGACAACATCTCAAATCCACAATCAACTTCCCGATCCCGATTCCGGTTCCCCTATCCCGGATACCACCAATCCCCACCAGAAACTTGTAGCAGCATGTACCACTTATTGGAGCGTAAAACAATTTGCTATCCCAACTATCACGTCCGTGTGCTTGAAAGTGTTTATTCGAACATGGCCTAATCAAATTTGTTGGCCCGAAGAGTCGTTTTTCAATTAACAAAAGAAAAAGGAACGTTTTGCTTATTGGCCAAAGCGATGTGCTTATGAACATATGTTCGGATTTCTGTATTATCAAAGCTATCTTTTAACTCAAAATTGGTGTTCGTTTGGGGAAAACTGAAAGCCGAAAACATTTTAAAAAACTTTTTGAATAGCCCTTCTTCATCAACCGGGAAAAGAGGCGTTAACCTCAAAGGGTCACCATCCAATCCGAAGGATACTTCTCTTCGCTTTCCCTTCAATTCAAATTTAATTGGAATGATTCGATTTTGATGGTGGTGCTCGATAATTTACAACTTTTCAATTTGAACAATTGACCGAGCTCTGAACACAACAATGATTGGTGGCCGCTTTATTTTTCGGATTGGCCGGTGCCAGGGATTCAGGGAACCAGAGAGCCAGGGATTCAGGGATTAGCTCCAGAGTCTGGGTACAGTGAAGACAAGCTGACGCAATCACGACATGCAATAAGGTACATCCGAATTGTGGTATCTGCGACAGCGATCTCGGTTGCCATTGAAATGTGGCAGTCGTTGAATGAACGGCTCGGAACGGCTCCTTGCTAGCCACCACCAGCTACACCTTGAGTCACTAGCACCATCGCACTACCAACCACACGAGGCACTCCACCCACATGGAGGTAAACAAGAGCTCATGTTGTTTCAGACGATCAGGCGATCGTCTCGGTTAGTCAGTGAATCCCAGTTACATTTCTCCTGTGGAGGCGGTACGGTGGAAGGTTTTTCTTAATTTTATTGTAAAATTTAACTGTATTCTTGAGGCTAAAATATTTTAATTTTAAACCGAAAATTCAAGGTAATATAATCATAATAAGCGGGAAGGACTATTCACAATTTCGCATACTTTCATATATAATATTTTAGTATAAGCTAAACATGTGGGAATGTACACATTCATATCTCTGAGGTAAATACAAACAGAACATGCATATGTCAGGAAATGCTTTGATCTCATAATTTTCTGAAAAAATTAAAGATTAAATCAAAGGGAGGCCGCTGAAGTGTTGGAATATAGCCACGTGTCATAATATTTGTGACAGCATTAACAAAATTACTGTTGAAAGAGTGCAGTATAATTGCCTTTCCGCAAAAGTTGACATGCCCTCCTCCACTACATCAGCTAAAAAGGGCTTTGTAAAAGATACATTTTCAATTATTTTCGCTTCCTCTCTGGCCCTTTAAATAAACAAAATATTCTCTTGCGATCCAACGATGATGAAGATGTTGGTAAATTTAATTTCGAGAAGAAAAAAAAAATAAGACAATGAAGTGTCTTTGGTTGGGAGAACTGGACATGTTTTTGAGTTTCAGAGTTCCACATGGTTAAATACGGAAATGTGGGTTTTATTTCTTTTTCGCGAAAGCTGCACTTCACCTATCTATCGACCGAAGTGGCGGAGCTCCAAAAACTGGCCCGTCTGGTGCAGTTTGTTTCGGTCCCATCATTGTTTTAGGTCTCACTGTTTCAGTGTTCCAGTGTGATCGTTGTCTGCATAATAACATGTTATTATCATTTTATTTGTTTGCCAGATCGGACCTTGCTAGGTCCAAGCCCTGACTCCTCATCTCCAAACAAAACCAGTCTGGATATTCCTCGTCGTACGCAAAAGGTAAAAAGGCAATGTGCTAAATGCTCGAAACACATGTTCTTATGTTAAGTGTGTCTGCCGAAATTAGCATAATTGCGGATTTCAGCTAAGTTTTCAAAAACCTATCAACGTCTCAGTTTTAACTAAAGCAAAGCTATAATTTACACCACGGTATTATTTGTTAAATTCAGAATACAGCGCGTTCTGAATTTCTACACAAGCTCTTTTCTACTTTAATTGTATTTTTGGGCTTTGATGTGCTCTTCTGTAGCGTGTGCAGGTTTAAACAAATTTAGTTAAACAATAGAAAACACGCCTAAGCTGGAAAAGCATAAAGGCCGTGAATTTTCCAGTTTCAAAAGTTTCTCAATAAAATTGGAGGTATAGAGATGTATACCCACAAATTTATCGGGGGCTTTAAAAATACTGTAAACCGATTAGATATCGGGTCACTGCCATAACATTGGAATTTCCCTAAGCTGGCTGAGAATAAACAATTTGTTGGGAAGAAAGTTATTTTTCTTTTCGTTTTCAGATGTAAATTATGGAGGAGCTGCTCGCTGCCCGCGTTTCGAAAATAATTAAATCATTCGCCTCTTAAAACTATAAGATGCGGCACAATTGATTTAAGCTGACAGCCAAAATCCGTTCCAATTTCCAATGACGATTGAGTTTTAACGGCGCTGACAATACGGATTTGATACTTTCGATCAAGGCATTTGTTCGAGGCGACAATGCACCATCACAAGAGCCAAAAAAGCGCTCTACCCGTGAATTAATAATCTACTCCATAAAAACAGATGTCGGCTTAAAAATTTGGGCTCCCCTTTGGAATGCTACTGGTTTTTTCCTATTCAATGCGATGGATTACGCTACTTGTATTGACTCGGTGCCGCGACAGCGGCCTTCGCGGAACCAAAGGCAGTTCCAATTCAAGCGCAACTGGAATGCAGTCTCTCGATTTTTTTCTATATTGCGTTAAATAATTTCAGATTAGGGCCCTATTTATTGGATAATTTTAAGGGAACGCCGGATCGCCGGTTTTAATTTTTGTGATGATTACGTTATAAACAAATTACTCTGATTACACAAAGTCTTTAAGTAAAATGATTTTAGGCCTATTATAATAATTATCTATTTAAGACTTCTATCATACATTTTAATATTTTCCTTTTTCAAAAATGTTGTATCAACTTCAACGAACATGAAGGTATTTATTAGATGTTATTCTTTTCTATATATAGGAAAATGTGAAAAATGTTTTATAAAATTAGCAGTCACACTTGATTTTAGTGCATCATACCAAAACTAATACAATTTATTGACAGAAGTATCCAAAGATAGCCCAGATCACCATATTGAACGAAAAAAAATATGAATTAGGGGATATATTATAATATTATATTATGAAATACACGTTTGTTAGGAATAAAAGAACATTTTCCAAAGTATAAATACACAAAACAAAAGATTGTTTTTTTTTTTTATTTATTTTTTAATTGGTAAACTTTCGTTGGAGCGTAAAATCTAATTTATAATCAGATGTCATACTCGACACTATGACCAATTGAATGCATTCTGAAGATTGAGGAATTCAGTTTTAAAAGAAATATGGAATCCGAAAGATGTATTTTCATGGGAGCAGTAATTGTGTTTGGTTTTGCTTCCCTGGGAGCCTCGTTCAATGGAAACTATTCTGATCACAATGCTGATCCAAACCGATTTTGCAGGGTAAAGAACTGTTCACCGAATTTGACATTGCCGCACATTGGCTGCAACAGTACGCAAGTAAGTTTCAAAATAATGATTCAAAATAAAATCATTATTAGCTTTCTTGCAGATACAACCGTCCAGTTGCGGGAAGGACCTAAAACTCCACCCCATGTCAACCAAACTTAGAACACATATTGTTAATCAGCACAATATTTTCCGAAACTTGGTAGCTTCCGGAATGGTGAACCGAATTCCCGGATCCGGAGCCATGCTTAAGCTGAGGTGGGACCATGACTTAGAGGAAGTAGCCAGCCATTTGGTTAAACGCTGTACCCTTCATGCCCCCAAGGAGTGCTTCTCCACTTCTGAATATGAAAACCCCGGCTTTCAATCAGTTTACAACAAGTTTAAAAAGGCTCAGAATGCCTTCATGGTTGTAAAGTCGCAAATGTACACTTGGTACGAACAGAACAAACACGCGAGTGTGCTGAATGTGGTTGGTGGATCCTCTAAAAACACTGAGTGAGTATTAATGACAAATATTAATTGATAATCTATTTATTCCTGTGTTGTTTTTAGCGGAGAGGTTAGCCACTTCCGGAGAATGATGGTGGGTGCCAGCAGCCACGTGGGTTGCGCCGTAGCCATGTCCCAAAAGGATGGCTGGACTCACCAATGGATGACTTGCCTTTATAGCTGCTCTCCAAAACCTGACGAGCCCCTTTATGTGTTTAAAGGTTTGTCTGGAGAATATTGCTCCGAAGGAGTCGATGGTACGTTCCCGAATCTTTGCAAAGAATCCGAGCCTGTCGAAGATTGCAGGCTGGTTGCCGTGGAAAATCGCTCGGATGCTACTAGAACACATTTAAAGGATCTTGCAGTCAGGGTACGCTTCCAAATGAAGAATCCCATTGCGGCAAGAAATTGGTTGAGCTCTGTAGGCAAACTGGTGTTCACACTTGCTAGAACTGAATATGTTAGGGAGGCTGTTATGAAAGTGCCTAAATTTATCGCTCAACAAGCTAAGAAAGCAGTTAAAGTTGTCTCTGATGTTAGTAACAAAGTGGCTAAAGTTGTAATCAAGGAAGCTCCTGGTGCACTTACTGGTGTTGCTATCGATAAAATAGCTACTAATATTTATACATCGGGAAAGGAAATGATTCAGAACTCCCCCCGACCTAAGGAAGTCCATTACCTTGGACTACAATTCCCAGCTCACGAAAGATAGAAGAAGAAGAAGCTCAAAGAAAGCTCAAAGATAGGCCCTTTTGTTTGTAGGAAGAAAATGAATTTTAAGATGATACATATTACATATATGAAGTAGCACTGAGCAGCAAGAATTAATTCATAGTGATAAAAAGGTATTTTTAAAATTCTAACTTAACTTTTGTTTGCTCAAATATAAAAAGTATTACTTGACTAATATATGTTTTTACTTTTTGAAAAATATACCACAAAAATAAGTCTAATTTTTCGGTTATTCAATTTTCATAGTAATAAGATTGCATTAGTATTGTATATCTGTATGGAAATCGGATGTATTTTATTACCTTTTCTTTGTGGATACAAAGATTCTTCTTTGTGGAGAGGATAATAAATATACCTTGGGTAAGAAAATTCGCAATACAAAAATGTTGTATTTGTTACTCAATTTTTGTATTTCATATAAGAACACTTGTAAACTTTACCATAAACCAGGCGTGAAGTCCCACATACATCATAGATGGGTTAAAATTTTTAATATTGAAGTTTGGAACGACTCGGATCTGAAAGCTAAAACTGTATCTATTATCACAAATCACATATCTGATAGTTTTTTTTTTTTAAATTTTTATGTGTTTCCTTCAATCTTAACATTATGGCGTTTCGTGGGGAAAATAATTATTGTGACTTATTTCTATATTGATTAGCAGGTAGGAGCGTTTAATCAATTTTTGAATAGTTGTCATACCATACACCAAAACCAATTGAATGACCAATTGAATGAATTTTGAAGATTGAGGAATTTAGTGTTGAAAGAAACATGGAACCCGAAAGATGTATTTTCATGGGAGCAGTAATTGTGTTTGGTTTTGCTTCCCTGGGAGCCTCGTTCCATGGAAACTATTCTGATCACAATGCTGATCCAAACCGATTTTGCAGGGTAAAGGACTGTCCAGCGAATTTGACATTGCCGCACATTGGCTGCAACAGTACGCAAGTAAGTTTCAAAATAATGATTCAAAATAAAATCATTATTAGCTTTCTTGCAGATACAACCGTCCAGTTGCGGGAAGGACCTAAGACTCCACCCCATGTCAACCAAACTGAGAACACATATTGTTAATCAGCACAATATTTTCCGAAACTTGGTAGCTTCCGGAATGGTGAACCGAATTCCCGGATCCGGAGCCATGCTTAAGCTGAGGTGGGACCATGACTTAGAGGAAGTAGCCAGCCATTTGGTTAAACGCTGTACCCTTCATGCCCCTAAGGAGTGTTTCTCCACTTCTGAATATGAAAACCCCGGCTTTCAATCAGTTTACAACAAGTTTAAAAAGGCTCAGAATGCCTTCATGGTTGTAAAGTCGCAAATGTACACTTGGTACGAACAGAACAAACACGCGAGTGTGCTGAATGTGGTTGGTGGATCCTCTAAAAACACTGAGTGAGTATTAATGAAAAATATTAATTGATATTCTATGAATTTCTGTGTTGTTTTTAGCGGAGAGGTGAGTCACTTCCGGAGAATGATGGTGGGTGCCAGCAGCCACGTGGGTTGCGCCGTAGCCATGTCCCAAAAGGATGGCTGGACTCACCAATGGATGACTTGCCTTTATAGCTGCTCTCCAAAAGCTGACGAGCCCCTTTATGTGTTTAAAGGTTTGTCTGGAGAATATTGCTCCGAAGGAGTCGATGGTCGCTTCCCGAATCTTTGCAAAGAATCCGAGCCTGTCGAAGATTGCAGGCTAGTTGCCGTGGAAAATCGCTCGGATGCTACTAGAACACATTTAAAGGACCTTGCGTCGAGGATACGCTCCCAAATGAAAACTCCTATTAAGCCAAGAGCCTTCCCTATTTTGGCAATTGTTGTAGGCTATGCAATTGGAAAAGTAGTCGATATCGCAGTCGATGCCGCAATTGATCACTTAAAAAAAGCTTGAAATGATGGGGTCAAGCCCCCGAAACATCCAGAAAACCAATTACTTGGTAATTGGCGAGGTATAGGTGCATGAATGAATAAAAAGTACGAATAAAAAGTACTTCACGGTTCAACGATAATCACTTATTAAAAATTTAGTTGTTTGAGAGAAAAAAAAAAATTTTTTAAACTTCTAACTTCACTAAAATAAAAAAAAAATAAAAATAATTACTTGACCTTAATATGTTTTTATTTAAAAAAAAATATACTAAAAAAACAAGAACGGACGGCTATAGTCGAGTTTCCCGACTATATTATACCCGGTACTCATCCCTTCCACCCACGATTTAACTAACCTTTAGATTTTTACTACTTTTACTAACCTTCAGTACCCTCCTCTGGTCTTCCACAAGGCAGCTCTCTTGGACCTCTTCTATTTATCATTTTCATTAATGACATCTCGTCATGCTTTCGTCATTCGCACTTTTTAATGCATGCGGATGACCTTAAAATCTATAAAGAGATTAGCTGCATTAGTGACAGTTACTTGTTACAGGAGGATATATCCAGAGTTTACTCATGGTGCTGCCGCAATCTTCTTCCATTAAACTTATCTAAGTGTATGTTTACCCGTTACAGTAGGCGGTCTCTTGAAATCTGTACGGGTTATTCCATCAATAATTATAATTTGGCAGCTAAAGAAGAGGTGTTAGACCTTGGTGTCTTATTCGACAGCAAATTTAAATTTTCGGGTCACTTAGACTACATTTTACCTAAAGCGTATGCTATGCTGGGCTTTGTTAAGAGGCACGTGAACCAGTTCAAAAGTCCATACTCGAGCCTCAGCGTCTATGCTGCATTCATTCGGTCGAGGCTGGAATACGCCTCAATCATTTGGAATCCGGAGTGTAAAGTTCGTTCCAACCGAATTGAGCGACTCCAGAAAAAATTTTTAAAATTTGCACTTCTGCCTCTAAGGTTTCAGGATCCTGTTCCTTCATACCAGAGCCGTTGCCTTCTTTTGAACGTTTGCACGTTGGAGGATCGGCGTAAACTGGCAGCGTTAACTTTTTTAAATAATTTAATTGTTGATAACATTGATTGTCCTTTTTTGTTGGGACTCGTTAATTTTAATGTTCCTCAAAGGGATCTTCGTACCTTTACCCCCTTTCGGGTCAAGTGTCATAGGGCCAATTATCTTTTAAATGAGCCGATAGAGCGGGCTCTTTCTTATTTTAATTCTTTGCCGCCTAGCCTCCGAATTGAGTGGGGCTCAGATAAGGGTGTGTTAAAACGCAAGGTAATACGGCATTTATTAAGTTTTTGTTAATTTTGTAGTTTTATTTATTAGGTGTAAGTTGTTATTATGTAGCCATGTAAGGATTTGTCCGTTGGCGAAATAAATAAATAAATAAATAAATAAATAAATAAATAAATAAATAAATAAATAAATAAATAAATAAATAAATAAATAAATAAATAAACCTTTAATCCATATCGTTTAGGATTCTCAGCAACATATTTTTGTTGCATATTTTTGTGCTTTGGCAAAACAACAACAACAAACCTACGGCCATACCACCGATTAAGTAGGCAAGCAGACTAAAAAGTCTATAACATCTCTAAGCATTCTCCGACCCAACATAATCTTGATCTGCACGAATATCATTCCGCTCCATGAAAAGGATATTACATATTACTTCGATAGAGAATTTTTAGAGAAAGAAAAGGAGGAATAAAACATTTTACTTGTATAAATTAAATTATAATATTCTTAAAAAGTACAAATTTTAATTTTTCCATTCCTTTAAAATTAACGTTTTTAAAAACCACCAATGTCACGCGTAAAAAACACAAACCTTGATGATGTTAAGTCTAATATGAAGGAGAATTCCTTTCGAACCGTGTATTAGTTTTTGTTTTTTTTTTTTTTAACTTGACTATAACCTCTAACTTTTCTCTATAATTAACAATTAAAAATGCATGTTTTTTTATTTATACCAATAATTGTGGCTTTTGTTTAATGTGTCTCATTATCGTTCTTTAATTATAAGTATATACAGTTTTACTAATTTACACTACGCTTAGGGCGCTACAGTTACGCGAGCTTATATACTTACAACTTGTGCATAAAGTACAGCAAATACATGGAAATCTAGCTTAGGAAATAATTACACTCCAAATTATGATACACACAATGTAAAATAAATTAAATTTATAAACGACAGGAACAAATTGATAACTTAAGACGATAAAAACAATAACAGCTAAATCAATGATTGCTCGTGTACATTTGGCTTGGGTTTTGGGGCATTCTGCGGAAGGATGTCTATATAAGGGGGTTACAAACTTGAATTGATATGTTTAAGGGTCCTTGCTTAGGGCTATGATTAACGGTGACCGCTAACTGAATATTATGTTGGAAAATGACACAAAACTTATAGGAAAATAATGGGTAATTAGTGAACTATATAAGTTGTTCGCAATGCTGTTAAAGAATTGTGCTTCTATTATTTAGCGGATGTTATGGTTTTGCCGTTTGTAGTTTTTTTTTTTTTTGTGGTCGGATAGTCGGATAGTATGTTATTTGTTATTCATTGATGTCGCCCCTGCTATATCTTTCCAATTTACATCCTATAAGCTCTGATTGCATAAGTTGTATGTAATTAAATTAACGTATCTTCAAATGGTTTTTGGATTATCTTCTCCACAAAATTGCACAACGTCTGGGGCAGCGGTTTGGGTTTTCGATTTTTCATTTTCGACACTTTTTCGATTTTTCTCTATATACGTTTATGCATGTATATATATTTCCTTGTATTTTTTGTTTTTTTTTTCTCTGTATTTATTTGTTTTTTTTTTTTTTTTGAGTGGAAGGGACCCGTGTCAAAGGAACCGCTGCGTTTCAGCGGGTTTAATTTTTTTTTGCTTGCTATTTGGTATAAGCGGCGTTAATCAAAATACCGAATAATCACATTGTAAATTATTGTCCGAAAGTGTAAATATATACCTTTCAAGCCCGGGAATCGGAACCAAAATCGGATTGGATTCAGTGACTATGGCCGCAGGAGCGTCAGCTTCTGCTGCTCCCGGAAGGCGATCAGCGAACGGAAGGCGGAAATAGGGGAGTTGGCGGCAGCTGCGGCGGCCGCCATTGAATCAGCCTGGTCCGTCGGGTCCGGGGAAGCCGATGGATGTCATGGCTTTGCACTCAGCGAGGTCACATTCACCCCGGGCGAGATTTTGCCGGAGTGGGAGCTGGACGAGGAGGCGGTGGAGTTGCTGGAGATTGGGCCCATCATGTGCTGGGCCGCTGACTGGCCGCTCGTGGTTGGTATGTGCACCACGTCGCAGCCCATGGACGAGGATGAGCTGGAGGCGGAGGGCGAGGCCACTGGGGGCGGGGCCACCTGACCAGGCGGTGCCACACCGCCGGGTCCGCCACTGCCCGTTGTCGTCAAGCTCAGGGGGGCAAAGTGAGGGCCATTGGCCGCTCCGGACACAGCCGCTTTCCACAAGAGCGGATTCATTCCGAGCGGTCCGTTGTGGGCCGCCAGACTGGCGCCGAAGGTCCTCTGGTGCTCCAGAAACTCCTGCGTCGGTGCACTCAGATGCGCAGCAGCTGGGCCATAGAATCCACGGTACAAGTCCGGGCGCACATAGGGAGCATAATTGGGTATTCTGGCGGCCAAAGGCGACAGGATCTTGCCCGGTGACGGCTGCTGGCCGGGATGTCCATAGAATCCGGGATGCGTGGGTGGCAGCTCTGCGGCTAGGCTCTCCTTGCTGGCCCCCGAACTAGAATCCTTGCTGTCCTTGGAGGCCATATCGGCCAGGGACCAGATGCGGGGCTTCGCCGTTCCGCCCACCGCCGTCTGCAGCGAGTTCTGCTGCGCCTGCTGGTGCTGTTGCAGCAACTGTTGCTGGTGGTGGTGATAGGCGGCGATGTCTGGCGGCGAGCCGGCCGGCGGTCGGAAGTGGTGGTGCAGTGCGGCGGGGTGGAAGAGCGGATGGGCGCCCGGCGGCATGCTGCCGGGTCTGTCGTACAGATCGGGAGATCCATTGGGAGATCCGGGCCGCGATTCGGACCATTCGCTGTTGTTGCTCTCTCCCGGCCGATCCGCCAGCATGTCACCCAGGCGTCCCGAACGGTCCTTGTCGTCCGTGGAGCCCACACCCGAATCCTTGGCATCTGTAAGAAGAGAGACATCGGAATTTGCAATTAAATATTGGTACATTGGATGGGAGTGTTTTCTTGAAAAGGTTACTCAGGATTACAGGATTAGTTAGTTCTTAGAATATAAGCAATATAATTTTTAAGCTTACCTAGCAGATCATTGTCCTCCGTGTTCTTGTCGTCGTCGTCGTCGATGTTGGCATCATCGTCGTCGACCCGGTTCCTTGGCTCCCAGGTCATCTTGTTCTCCTTTTTCAGTCTTCTTCTCGCATTGGCGAACCACGTGGACACCTGCGTCAGCGTCATCTTGGTGATAATGGCCAGCATTATTTTCTCGCCCTTGGTGGGGTAGGGGTTCTTCTTGTGCTCATTCAGCCAGGCCTTCAGTGTGGACGTGGTCTCGCGGGTGGCGTTCTTTCTCCTGGCTCCGTTCAGATCCATGCCGTAGCTAAAAGAAATTTTCAAATTAAAAACGGTTAGAGCTTGGTGTGGACATCATTTGGCACGATGAGGAGGAAACTTTGAAACCCTGAACCGGCAACCGGCCACCGGCAACCGGCCACCGGCAACCGACAACGACGGACGACCATTGCCCATTCCGTGAACTGCCGGCAGGTGATTAAGGCCAAAATGGAATGCATGCCCCAGCTGTTGCCAGGTCGTTCTGCCGCTCAACTTCTTTAAATATGCGCCACCGACCCGGGGCCCAGGGCCGGGAATGTTTTGTTGCAGCCAACAAACAATTGTTGCAACAATTTGTTAAACCGCTCTGTAGTGGGCGGGTTTGGCTTTGTTCTGCGTTAAATTTGTTCATCATAAACGCATTTGCATGCTACCTCCCCTGGGCCGGTCACCGGCATTTATGCCTCTGCAGTTTGCGGTCTGACACATGGCCTCTCGTCCCCCCCATATGTATGTCCCTGAATCACTCTATCCTTCCCGGTATCCCCACTCCTATCGCCGCTTTTTGAATGCATTTCCCCATCGATGGTCGATGCCCGAATGTCGCTGCATGCCACTGCGTGGACAACAACTGTCCTTTATCGCTTTTTGTGGGCAGTTAACATGAACGTTTTTAGTATATTGCCATATATACATCGGGTTGAATATAGGGATATACATATATACCGAAATAATTATATACACTGAGAGAAAAAGAGAGCTTTATGCTATCTCCAGAGTTAAAAGTTAGCCCATTATTTTTTATAATTTATATTTTTTACTCTGTAGAGAATGCAAAACACCGTCGGGGGAGAGAAATCGCATACATGTGTAGCTGTCTCATTTGTAGTTTTCAGACAGCTGCCCGATCCGGACCGAGAGGATGATGACAACGATGTCAACTGGATGCTATAGAGGAATATAATGCCTTTCGGATGAAGATATATGTATGTAAATATACATACATATATGTGGGGGATGTGGATGTGTGCCTATGGATGCGGTTGCTCTTTTCGCGGTCGGACGCGGCGTACGCTGCATTAATTAATTTGAGTTTCGAATGCAAAGTGTCGCCGAGTGCGAAACACCTGCGCAGACAGGCACTCTGCCTTTGATCACCTGACAGCTGAATATATTTTTTTAATTTTCCTATCAGCTCACTGTAAATGATTGGTGACGACAACAACGCCCCCACCGCTGCTTAAATTGTTTTAAAGTATTTGAAGGTGGGGCCCAGTAGTGGCATTTCGCGCGAATATTCCTCCTGAATTTTGAATTGAATTCGCCAGCTTAACGGCCAGCTTTGCCAGCAGCTTGCGGCACGTCATCGCGAAATAACTTAAAATTGATTTATGGCGAATATGGTTGATAGACAACAAATATAAGAAACAACAACCATCAAACAATAAACAGAAAACAGTAGCCAATGCATGAGTCAACTATCAAATTTTGTTATGAGTGTCAATTACAGTGAAAACAATGGGCATAGCGTTGTACCTGTCCGAACGTGAGTTGACGTGACGGGATGTTGTCGATTGTTTAACCGGCAATTGTGTTTGGAAATTTATGTCACTTCGGCTACCGAATGCAGTTTCTGTTTCTGTAATTTTTAGGTGCGTTTCGATCGGCGGAAGCGGCCACCGCCGACGTGCATACGATCAATTACAAGCCCATGAATTGCCGATGTGAATGCAGGGGAAATTCGAGTTTCGAATGCCACTGCGCCTGCGTGCCAATATGCCAGACTTTTACTATTCGAACGCACTTTTCCGAAAACGGCATTTGAATGCACCTGCACGCACCTGCCTTCCAGCCAGCCAACCAGCCAGCCTGCCTGGAGAACCTCAATACTCAACACTCAACATTGAATGTCCATTCTTGATCGAAAATTGCTTGCAACTCACGTTCGATCGACGCCTTTCAGCGGACCACCATCTGAGTTTGGTTTATTGGAATGGTTGGGGGAAGTATCTGTCGGATTCAGATACAGATACTACACTATATGCTAGATGACTAAGCCTCTCACCTGTTGAACGGATAGCCGGCGAAGGCCGCATCGTACGGATGATACATCGATGGATATGGCCAGGGTGTTGCTCCGGCCACCAGATTCTCCTTCAAATCGATGCCAGCCTGAAACGAGACAGTAAAAGAATATTAATTATTTATTTTTAGACAAATCTCCAGACGAATTTTTTTTTAGGCTTAACCTCAAGGGGCAATGGGCCAGACCTTGAACCAAAATTATAAAAAATCATGTTAAACAAATCATTTAAACAACATATTTGTGCCGATGGATGGCTTGAGATGTCACATTGTTATCAGCACAGTGGGCTTCTGTTTAAAATATATTTTTAATTCCAAGAATAAAAATTAAAAATAATATTATGGAATATTTTAAACAGATTTTCGATCCACTGTCTTGAAGCTCCGTGATAAGCCAGCATCAGTCTAACATGTGACCAAGTCGTGACACTCTGACAGTGACTTTAGAGCTGCGATCGCCTTTGCATTGTTCTATATATTCGGGGAGTTTTCCGAGGTTGTCTTTTTAATCGCAAAGTACTATGTAGCTTTATGGTGACATGACAGCCAGTACTGTCATTAGACAGTTGATAGAAATCACAGAAAACATTTAGGAACACAGACTTTGGCACTGATAGGCGTGGGACTGCCATGTAATGTATATATATGTATATATATAGAGCTCCGATTAAGTTTAACACGACAATTATCTACTTTTGTCTTGTCGCAATTCAATGCGACATTTGCCAGCTGTTGAAGCGATAATGGCGGACCGATCGACAGCAGCAGCTGTACGACAGCTACGATATATGTACAAACATACATATGTATATAAGACACATAAACTAACTAAAACACTAACTAAAGCCATCATCTGGGCAAGTAGTTCACCTCTGCAGTTATGACTAAGCAGCGGGGGTACAAAAACAAGATGCCAAATCAATAAGAACCAGCCAGATAGGGATCTACAAGGCACCGCAGGACAACGACAGGATACGGATACCCGAATGCAGGTCCCAGAATCCCAGAATCTATTGTCTGGTTGGCGCGACGAGTGTCTGGCAAAGCGGAAATATTTTTATGTCGCCAACACGAAAATGTTGCTCTTGCTTTGGCTGTTGATGTTGCAACATCGCTATCGCCGACCATCGACCATTGACTTGCTGGCGGAGTAGGAGTTGAAGTTGCAATCGCAGTCTGGCCAAAAAGGTTCCTCCTCCTTCTCCGGAGACTCGTTTGCGCAGCATGTGGTGAGTGCGAGTACAGCGGCGATAGACTGATAAACAGCAAAAGCAACAGCCACAGATCTTTTCGACCGGGCCAACTCCAGGGCCAAGGCCCTTTGACAGGTCCTGCACTTTTAAAAACTCCCAGTTACATAGTTTCATAAAATGAAAGAAATAATGGATCACAATTTTCAGAAACTTTTCTTTCAGTGGCAGAAAGAGACTTTGCCGACCCCTGGACGTTTGCAGAAGTCAGTTAGCCGAACATGGACAGCGTTTTCGGGACAGACTATATTAAATTACACAGCCCGCTCCTATTTCTCAATGGAGCCTCGGAATCGAGGGATCGAAACCGGTTTACATTTTACAACCTTTACAATAATCACGCCCGGCTATCACACAGGAATTGGCCAAAAGTCGAGGAGGAGGATTCAAGTTGCCCAGGTTGCCCAGATTGCCCAGATTGCCCAAGTTAGCCCGGATCCCGGATCCCGATCCGATCCGCCAAAAAAAAAAAGAAAAATAAAACAAAATCTGTGTCGTGCGTGTTTGGCAGCTTTCGGAGTGCGTGTAGAGGCCATGTTCATGCGGGTAAAGCGCATATAATAAATTGTTGCCAGCCGGCTACCAGCAAAAGTATCTCTTTCCGAGAGGATGCAACAGTAGCAGGCAACTATTTGAACGGCAGCACCTCACGCTCGAATCGATTCAACTCACGGGATTTGCGCTGGCGGTGGTTAATATTAACAACATTCGACATGTTTGCGTCTGCGTTTATTATTACCAATACTGCAACAGCAACAGTTGCAGCACTTATAGCAGCAACATCAACGGCAGCAACAGCCAGAGCCACCGCACAGATGCAACTAGTTTTGAAGTTAAATATTGCATTACCATCGGCGACGACAACGGCAATTGTAAAAGCGTTGTAACGCAGATCGTATAGTGGCGATAGATGGCTTGTTCCTCGCCAGCTATGCCAATGCATTTGCCAAATGTTTGTATGTAGTTTTGTCACAAAGGCTTGTTTCTACGATTTAAGTATTAAATTAAATGTGACCCCCCTCGGTGAACTCTGTATTTCAAAGTTCTCCAAGACACAAGGAAAACACTTGCGGTCTTCCCGTGAAACCATACAACGGTGACGTGATTCCCTCATAAATCATACAACTGAAAACCTAATGAACAGATTTGTTTAACCGATAAGTGTATTCTTCGAGTAATAAATTTAAAGCTAAATCCAATTCATAATAAGTATTCCATTAATCTTAAAGGCAATAAAAATTAAATATTTGACAAGGTCTATGTTGGTTTTTTTGAGGGATAAGCTTGAGATACTTTCCCCGCCCACGGAAGCACATAAATGAGTGACCACCGGCCAGTGGTAGCTACTTGCCACAAGCATCTCAAGTGGTTAGGAGATGTCTGATCCGACAACTGACCGGAGTGCGTCGTTTCACGCATCGGAAAGTGCGGTTTGCCATTTACTTATTTGCTCATCAGGCCATCGTCTTCCTTTGCGGGCAAATTAAATAATTCAAATTAAAATGGGAATGAGAATGGAGACCAGAGACCGGGGTCTGGGGACTGGGACTTTTGTCTTCATTACTAAGGAAATTCTGCGACTGTGTACCCTTCACGCCAAAACGTCAATGGGCCCCGATGGCGGATAAAGAGGGGCTACGGGTACGGATACGGCTCCGGCTCCTGTGGTCTGTCGCCTTGATGCGCCACGATTTGAGCGATGCGCGTAATGACGGGTCGAGTTAATTAATTGCTGCTTCGATTTAAAAATAAACGCACGTTTGCCCGCCGCATTCCCGCCTGTACAGCGAAGAATGAATGGAATCGGATTCGTACGAGTATTTGGAATTGAAGTCGGAATCGAAATCGAAATTGAAATTGAAATTGACGACAGCGTGGAGTTTAAGTTGCGCCAAAGAATGTGCCATGTCCTAGGCAAGTTAATCTACACTTTGACAAAATCTATCAATTATATACAAAATATACAATACAAAATCTGGAGCTCACAGCCCGATGACACTTTTTTTCACAACTTGCTTATAAAGTTGTACGGCTCTGAGGTTGCTGGTGATGTTGCTGCTGGTCGTGTTGCCTGTTTGTTTGTACGTTGTTCGTATGCGTTGCCATGACTGCTAATTTGTTTGTTGTAGGCAGCCAGGGCAGCCCCATTCAGGCTTTCAGACCCACACTCCGGCACACTTCCTTTTTGCCTTTTTGTGTGTGGTGTGTGTGTGGGTATAAGAGTGCAAAATTTACTGTTAACGAACATTTTCAACTTTGCCAAAAAGCCAAACAACAACGGCAGCAACACAAAAACTTTCCACAACACTTACGGCAACAACAATGAGATTGGTGCTAGCAGTAAATGTATTTAGTACTTTGCCCAGGCCAAGGCATGACACCACCCACTAAGGCCACCCACTCCACCCATCGACCCGCCGACACCTTACCATTAGAGCCAGCAACCCCCGAGAACAACACGACAACACTTCGACATTTTGAAAGTTGACAAATCAGTGCATGTAGCAAGGAGTTCCAAGGAGGCCAGGCCAGGATGTGCCCGGGATTCGGGGCAGTCGGGAGTCTGTATTCCCCTGAATCTGAGGGGTTGTTTTCAGTCCAAATAGAGGGGGAGGTATAGCTACTATATACACACACACATAGTAGGTAGTGTGTATGGGCCCCGATTTGTAGTTGCTTTCTGCTACATTTTGTAGAAAACTTGCCAGCGGCAAAAGTTTTTGTAGCTCCCACAGGATATGGAGAAAGCGTATACACCGCACATTTCGAGTCCTTTGTTGCTGTTCGGCAGCAAAACCCATAGCGACTATGTTGTCGAGTGTGAAATTTCATGCTTGCATTGTTGTCGTTGATGATGTTGCGGCACTTAAACTGGGGAAAAGTCAATATACCATTTTGGCTACTGGCCCAAAAGCGTCAAGTGCCTAAAAACACCCATTCCCCCCCACAAAGGAAGGACTCTTGGGCCACTCAAATGAGCAAAGACTTTATTATAGAGGTTTTTTGAGAAACTTTAGAGTTCTGTAAAATTCTATTCTTTAAACTAGATATCCTAAATGTTGATCCTTATCGAGTTAACAATTAAAACATTTTCCTTGTTTTGTGAATGATAAGTGATCCCTTTTAAATTAAGGGCGTCGTTGAACAATTAACAAAATTAATCTATCCGAGTGTCAGTGAGTGTGCAGGATGCAACATATGCGTCGAGGACGCAGTCAATTTTGGACTTCTACGGATAAGTAGATGAACGGATGAATGGAGCGGCCTGGGAAATGGGAGTGGGAATGGGAACGGGACTCTTGGAGGGCGGACAGAATGACAGCCTGTCACTTGCGTGTTGACAAATTTATTAATAAGGTACGAGGCGGCGAGGCAAGTCGACGCCCCCAAAGGCACAGTAACACCACTACCAACAACAACGAGATGGAAAAACGGATGAAAAACACCGGGCGCGGCCTGGGCCCGGCCTATTTGTTAGCGGGCGGTGCTCTTCAAATGTATCTTGCCATTTGAAATGACAGCGATGCCTCTGTGCGGCGGCGGTTGCACCACCGGGCCATGCCACACCAGGCCAGTCCGGGACATTCTCATCATCATCATCCACCTTAGAGCCGGAGTCACATTTGGAGTTTTTGGGTAAAAATTGGAATGAGAAATGGTAATGGGGAATGGGAAATATATTCCCGCGATGCGGCAAACTGACAGCCGCTTGACAGCTCGTGTCAAAGTAATGAATCCACCGCATTGAGCAGACACTTTTACAACTATACTACGGCAATATATCTAGGAGATGTATATATAACTCAGTGCCTTAAAGAGGAATCGCTTCAGTTTAGCGCCGGCGGTACGAACTGAAGTGACTAATTACGACCCCAGATGATTTATTTAGCAGATGCCACGGCCCGCGACCCACGACCTGTTTGGTCTTTTAAACGCTACGTGTAAATCCTCTTTGGATCGGATCATAGAATCTCAAGTGCCGCGTGTGTGTGCCACATGACACTTCCATCAAATTGTTTTCCTATTAAACTGCTGTGTCAGCACAGAGATAGTGAGTGCTTCGATCTCGACTGGGATCACTGATCGATGCCTTCCGATGCGGCTATTTTTTGTTTGAGACTTCTTTTTTTTTGTAATTTTTTGTGTTAATTTTTGGGCAAGACAATGACTAAATTTATACGACATCACAGCTACTGGTATACGACCGGTTTTTCTAATTTTATTACACATTTTTTTTTTTTCGTGTTCATCTCAAACTAAACCAGTTCATATGCAAATTAGCATTTGAAATATTTTATTAGGTATATGTTTGATTAGTCGAAACACCATTGGTGGACATCGATTGAGCTTAAATCACTTTACGGCGATTATAAGCTTACTTATAAGTTTTATAAAAATTCAAAGAACAAAAAATTGGATTTCTTTTCAATCGGAGAGTGTTTGTAGCACAGACACACACTTTTCGGATGGCGATTTTTAATTTTGCTTGATCTTCAGTAGCCACCATTCTAAATACTCAACGGGCCATTCATTAAACTCTCAGTTTCAATTTCACAGTCGTCAGCTCGTTTCGAGTTTATGCTTCTGTTTCTTTGGGAGCCCGGAGAGGGCTGGTGGCCGGTGGTGCCGTCATCGTCAGCTTTTAAAAGACTTTTTTCTTTTTGGCTTGTAAGCAAATAAATTAATGTGTTCACTTTTGAATGCGACATTTTATCGGATCATATTTAATGGGCGCTGTTTGTATTTGGGGCCCGCGGACCGAGAAGAAACAGAAATGCCTACCAAACGATTTGCCGATTAATTCAAACATATTATTAGGGCTCTAACAATTCCGAGACAAAGCAATTAAGAATTTCCAGAGTTTAAAAAAACAATTAGACACAAGATAGCCATTAAATTGCATCTGTCAAAGTCAACAGAAATTTCCTAAAATATTTACAACTTGAATTCGATTGACTGGAAACCAAAATGTTCACCAGAACTGTAACAACTGACAACACATGCCAGTAACACTGGGTGTCCTGGGTGTAGGATCCCTGGTCCCGGGTCCAGTTTCCAGTTCCTGGGCTCCGCATGTGGTCTCCCAGTACATTGTAGCCAGAATAGAATTGTTGGCAAACAAAGGCAAATTACATGATGCTATTAGAAGAGCAATGCCGGTGAACAAAGGGCCGACGGCGAAGCGCCGGACATGTGGTGAGCAAGACGTGCCGTGGTCCATTGTGTCCACAAATTCGGACAGGAGGTGAACCTCACAATCAGTTTCTGGCTCTGACTCTGGCTTTAGCCCTGGCACATCGAGTCTTAAGTCGCAATAATATTTCGCAACAATGTGGCTTGAAAAATCGCCAAAAGGTGCACCGACAAGCGAAAGGTCAGGCATAGGCTTAAAGCCCTAAGTACCGCAGCCAGTGGGACCCGCGTGGCCCCACAGGCCTGACAAATCGCTTCAAGCGAGGCTCTGCTGTAGGCTCCGTGGCACAAGTTCGGAAGCATAGACTCCAAGGGCCAAGGGGACACGATCAAATGACGATGCGACTCAGACTCTGACTCTTACTGGGACTCTGAATCTGAATCTGACTTCCAAGGTGGTCTCCCGGTCCGTGGCTGGACAAATTCACAAATTTATTGCGCCATTGTTTGGGACATATGACTTATGAACAGGCTTTTTGGTACACTGAGGAAAATAATATCCTTAAGAGAATCTAAGAGATAGCAATCTATTTTGGAAAATTTGTATTTGCTGAGAACTTTTTTTTAAAGTCCACCCTTGTTTTAAGAAGTATTTGTATTTAAGGAATTTGATTTCATTTTATAAAGTTTTTTGAGGGGGATTTTTAGAACAATTATAGCTATATCTTCTCCACTGTGTATACTGAGATTAAAATTGCTAAAAATATTTTTTTAGAAACTTACCGGATTGGCGTAGAACGGCGGCTGATCCGCTGCAATGCCGGAGAGGTAGGCGGACATGCCCTCCGGATAGACGCCGAGCGGTACGCCTCCGGCGGCCGCTAGTCGCTGGTAGCTGAGCATGTCATACTGGCAGGAGCAGATCGTCTGGCCGCTGACCGGATCCGTGTAGATGGTGCGACCCGTATCACAGCAGCGGTTGGGCGGGGGATTTCCCGAGCCGGGCGCCGGCGCCGCTCCCGGGGCGGAGGAGTGTGGACCCGGAGGCGGAGCCCCGACAACTGGAAGTCCGGCGGGAAGACCGGCAACCGGGCCGCACGGCGATGTGGAGCGAGCACCCGGCGGCACTGTCGATGTAACCATGCTAATGCCGCTGTGTCCGGGTCCGGAGACGCCTCCTAGACCGACACCGATACCGGGGGCACTGAGTGGCTGGGCGGCGGGGCAGGCGAGCGTGGGCAGCGTCGAGGGCGGACTCTGTGGAGCGTTGATTGGAGGCGTGTTGGGCGACGAGGTGGCAAGGTGAGTTGAAACGGCATTCTAAAAAGAGGAATGAAAGAAGGTTGGTTTATTTCTAAAGAAAGAACCTCAGAGTAATTAAAACTAAGAGCCCCAATTATCCTTTTTTTGTGGCTTATAAAAAGTCCTGCTTTTCTGGTTTATAAAGTTTATTGATTTATGTTTGTGTTAAGAAATCAACTCCCTCAACAAAACATAACAAACACCATAAACATTAATAAGCATTGTTTACCAAAAAGTATAAAAACGAAACTAATTTAAAAACGATGCACAAATATTTTACTTTGTGGTCTTTTCCGATCCATTTCTTAAGTTTATGGCGGGCCATTAAAGCGCTGCTTCTTCAGTTGGATGGATAAAAAATATATATAAAAAAAAAATGAAAAGGTATGGGATGGGATGGGACAGAAAAATACTCAATAGATGGTCTACTGTACCGAGCTACCAACTGGCACTAAAACTTAATTAAAAACGTTGCCCCCTTATCAGCGCGATAAGCGCGACTCTTCACCAGGGTAGAGCCGTGGGCTGTGGGCCCTTCAAGTTGGGATTCCGATTCCCCGATTCCGATTCCAATTCCAATACCGATCCCAACCCGAACCCGAAACCTTCTGCTGTCTCAGTCAATAAAATGAAACTCCCCAACCAGAGACGCCTCCGGCTCCTATCCCCTTTTTTTTCTATCTTCAAAGTGGGGCCGCCATTACCAACAAATCATGTTTTCGATTGACAACATTGATTTAAATTACACAGCCGATTGCTGCCAACGACGACAGCGGCAACAGCAACAACAGCAACAACAGTAACAACTGCAACATCGACAACGGCAACGGCCTAAGAGCAATTTGATTGTAAGTTGTCCAATGACTGCCTGGATCGGAGCTCTTGACTATATACACATATATATGCGGTGTATGTTTGTGTGCATAAGCCTATCGCGCACTTTTGTCAACACTTTTAGTCAGCCAACTGCAACAGCAACAACTGCAACAGTGCAACAGCAACAACAGGAGGGCACAAGAGCAACGTACACATTCGCATATACGCGACATGTCTCTACAAACAAGTTTCAGGTTTGTTTATCGCGCTGCCTCTTTGGTTGCCCGTGTTAACTTTAACTTCTTTTTTTTTTTTATTTTTTTTTGGTTTTTCACTTTTTTTGTTGTTTTTTCTCCTCGTTGCTCTTCCCGTTTAACATTTTACAAATGATCCGAGGCGTAAGATACGATTTTTATCGCAGGCCGCCGGTCACAGAGCTGCAACATGTACGTATTGGTCGTCGTGATTGATACCGCCGCCGCCGTTGCTGCTGCCGCCTATGTTGTTGCATATCCCCCAATGCCCCCCTCCTGAAAAAGTATTGATGTTCGGGGCCTTCGTCTCGTGCTTTCATCAAGTGACAACTCAAGTGGCCCTATGCGATTAAAAATTAATTCCCGGTGTTGCCTGGATGGATGGATCTACTGCTACTTCGGTTCCGGCTTATCAGTCGGCTCTTTGAATCAGCCGCCGATGATTATCCGGCTATCTCACCGACTAGGGTCCTACTAAGTACATATTTACTCTCGTACGCTCCAATAGCTCTATATATATTTGGTAAAAAAGAATCATGTTGTATAACATGAATCAGATCACTAGAATGCTAGAATAAAAACGAAAATTTCCCAGAATAATTATTGGGTTATAGTGAACCTCTGAGGTTACTGGTCCGGGCTTAATGGTTCTTTGTTTTGAGATTATAATTTTGAAATAATTTCCAAGTAATATAAAATTAAATCAAAGAGATTTGTTGTTCATCATTAATTTCATCAGGGGATATACATACATACATTCCAAAATGTTGAAGTAAAATAAATTTAAACTCTATTCTCCTATTAAGTTCTTAAGTTCCATTACTCGGTGGTTATAGTTAGAATAAGTTTGAAAAAATCTGAATTCCTTGAATTGAAACTCTCTATATTCTATAGAACTCCCCAATATTATCGCTTGTTTATTTTAGCTCTTCCCCTCGGAAAGTTTGGAGATTGTTTATATCTAGAATACCCAAGTCAAGAGTGTATATGCTTTCATGTGTTGAGTGACTTTGAATTGATTACATTTGGGTTAAAGAGGCAATGGATCAAATTTCCAATAAGGGACCCTACACCACCATACAAGCATAATGAAAACTTGTATCGGGGTTCTCAAATACCAGGATAGAGTCGGCAAGGAATACCATACGATTACAATGACCTTGCTGTGCTTAGTTAACAACCAAAAGACATTGCCCAATGGGATTTTTGGCGAATTGGCAGCCGCAATTTTCGAATAGATGTAGCAACTGTGGTCCTGACATTTTCAAAGCAGACAACCCATCGAACCGAACATCTTCTCTTTGGTTTATTTTTAACTCCATGTCTTCCGTTTGCCAAATCAGATTGTTAAGGCATTCGAACTGCGAATCGCGAGCCCCAAAGACTAATCCCCACACGGTTCTGTGTGTTTCTACTTGTCTGGGCATCTGGGGAGGGAAAAACGTGTACTCGTATACTCGTATAATTGCACTGATTTATTTCTGATGATCTTAATGTCGATTTCGAGACTCGATCAACAAGTGCACTGCAAAACGAGTTAGCCCAGTTTGCATAAACGAAAATAACCGAGAGTGCTATCTAATTGTAACTATCCGCGGGCGAATGCCAATCGGGCTAAACTCAGTCATTAACATCAGATACAATCCGTGTTTTTCACGTTTTACAACTCATAAATATTTGAAAGCGATGAGTACGATTAGAAACAAATTGAAATACGCACCATTACTAAACTGATACCGGTTTCATTACTGTGCACTGTCATTTAATATTAATTTTTGCTTTTAACTAAAACTATAAAGCAAATCTTAAAGTAACGATCCGATCGACAGAGTGACACAGTGGGTGAGATGACGATGGAGATGGTGTTGCTGGAGGTGGAGCTGGAGGAGGTGATGATTCCGGAGGTGTTTGTTGTTGATGTTGTTTGTTTTGGAAACTCGCGCACAATCAAATAATCCGAAAGTGATCCGTTGTAGTAGTTATAAGTTGAATCCAAATCTTTAGTTAGCACTATGTTTTAGTTATGTTTTTTTTTTGAACGCAGAGTTTCGAGTGTAAGTGTGTTTTAATTCATATTTATTTTTTTTGTATTTTTCAAAACTTGCACTTGCCGACGGCTAAGGAACGTGGCCCAGATGATCGCCAGCACTACGAGGCATTCGCGACGAGGGGCGATCGAGAAACGTAACACAACCGGAGAGTTACAGGATAGATGGGAGAGCTATCCGGAGGATGTGCAATGGCGATGCCCCAAAAAAAGGCAAACGTTCTCGAACGAAGGCGTTCTCGTACCGACTCGAGCACGAATGAATCGGAATCGGAATCGAAAAATTGAAAAATCTGTGTGCCTGTGCGGCTGTGCGGATGTATCTGAATCTGATTCTGAATCTGGGAATCTGCAGCGACGACTGCGACGGCGACGGTGTCGGTGACGGTGACGGCGGGCAGAGAACACGGGCACAATCCCAATACCAATCCCAATCCCAATTCCAATTCCACAGTGCGGCGTTGCGGCTCAAGCGGACACACGAACGATACGAACAATCTGCGTAACAGTCAAAAGTAGACTAACATGAGTTTCTTGAGCAACTACAAAGTGTACGACAAATGGGAATTACACGACAACCGACAATCGAAAACAGCGCCAAGCAGCAACAACAACCACGGAACGAGCATACGGCACACACAGATACATAGATACGCCGCCACACAGATACGAACGGTTGGTGGTGTGCGTGAGAGCGAGAGAGCCAAACGGGTTTTCGCCCCTTATTTTTACTCTCGCCACGATGGTGTTGGTGCGTTCTCTTCGTCGCCGCAATGGTGGTGGTGGTGGTGGTGCGTATCTGTGTCTGGCCGTATTTGCCCTGCTTGTCGATGTATCTGTATCTGTGTATCTGTAAATGTATCTGAGAGGTGGAAAAACAAAAAGTAGCAAACGAGGCGGACGACGAGGAGCACGACCAGAGAAACGAACAACGGCAATAATGATTATCATTATAAGTGGGCTGGCGCTGGGGCTGTGTGTGGCACTGTGGTGTTGCGAGTGCGAGCGAGACGGTGTGGCACGAGAACCGGTTGCGTCATGGGAGTGAGGTAGAGGCCAGCACCACCAGCAGCAGCAACAGAGCAAAGCTCTAGCAGCAGCAGCAATGTCAGAGCACACACCAAAAAAAAAAAGTATCTGAGCACTGTGACCATAAATAAAGTATCTGGCAGTTTGGTGGCGGGCCAGAACGGGACGACAACATTTGCCGGTGAATGCGATTCGTGGCCGAGGCGGCAGCGGCAACATTACCCGTTTGCTGGCGTTGGCTGCCCTGGTCTGTTGCCTCGTGTGCAAGCGAGATGGGAGCAATCTATGGAGCAGCAGCAACGACAACGGCAACGGCAACTCCGAGCAGCAGAACATGAAAAAATTAACTTAACAACTAGAAAAATGGCTGTTATTGCGTGTTGTTGTAAATGCCGATGTATGTATTTGTAGGCACTGTTGTTGCTGCTGCTGCTGCTGCTTCTGCTGTTGCAATGCTGCTACTTGCTGTTGTTGCTGCTGCTGCTGCTGCTACGTTGCTGCTGCTGCTGGTGCTGCTTTTTCTGCGGCCTGCTACTTCTACTGTGGCTGCCGTGGGTGTTGCTACGTGTAGTTGTTGCCATAAACAACACAACAACAACAAAAACAACAACAGGAGTAGCATGAACGTCGCAAAGTGTTTACGCTGCTGCCTCGGCGTTGAAAAAAAAAAAAGAAAGAAAAGCCTGATGAACATGAACGAAACTCGTGAAGTGAAAAGAGAGGTTGGGCCAACGCTGGGTAATGTTTTATCATCCATCCGTCGAAACCGCCATCCCCCTCCCCCACACCCATTTAGCCCACACCCCCGGCTTTCCCCAACTGACCGCTTTGGCTGGATTGGTGGCATCTTTCGCGCTGCTCCACCAAAACGCCACCGCAGCTGCTGTGTTGCTGCCGTCGCTTCTGCTGCTGTTGCTGCTGCTGATGTTGCTGCTACTACAACATACGCTCTTACATTTTATTATGTAGGTATTTGTTTTTTCCTTTTTGTATATTTTTTTTTGTTGCCTCTTGCCGTGGCGTTTCTTTAACTTTTTCTAATTAATTGAAACGCCACTCGAGAGGAGTGACGGCAGCTGCTAGAGTGAGGCAGCGCCACTGTGTGGCGTTTATGTGATACATATGTATCTGTATGTGTACTAAGTACATTCTAAAGCTACTTTGTTGTTCCTGGCAATCGGTGTATCCACCTCATCGTCCTTTAGCAGGAGGATTGCTCTCCTGCTCTCCCCACACCCCTTACACCACCCAACCAACCCACCCACCCACCACTGAGCTCTGTGTCGCACACGCAGTAAACAAATTCTTACAACATTTAAATGAAGTTACTGCAGCTTTATCCTTTCCGCCATTGCCCGACATTAACGATTCGCTGCTCGATAGTCATTTATTAAGTGTTTGCTTTTCGCCAAAGATGGTCTGTCGGTTTTCATGAAAATTAATGGTCTGGCAGTGCCAAAAATAATAGTTTTACTAACCATGCTATGTAAGTTGTCCGGAATCAATTTTTTTTTTGTTGAGTAAATAAAGTAACCTTTAACGTCTTTATTTTTTTCCCCTTTTTTTTGAAGACTTTGTAAAGTTTTTAGTGATACTAATGATGGTAGTTGGATTATGGGTTTTTAAGAAAAATGTACTTTAAGATATAGTTATATTATCAACTGATATTTTAGAAATATAAATTTATTAACTAAAAATTTGTATTTTTTAATATTTAAAAAATTATATAATTCAAAATTGGATTTATACTTTTCAATAAGTTTGGTCAGTATATTACAGAAATATAATAATATTTATTTTATTGTATCTTTCAGACATCAAATATTATCAAATATTTAAAAATATATATTTTAAGTTCATAAAAATGCTTGAATTGGTACAAAAACTAATTTTAAATAAATAGGTTTTTGTATTTTACACATTTTTTCAAACATAACTTTCGAAAAACATGTTTTTGAAACTTAAACATCTAAGAATTGCCAAGAAAAGGGCGAAAAAGGTATTTATTTTACGTATGATTTTAAAAATAATTATTTATTAAGTGAATTAAATATTTTTGTAAGTATTTTAGTAAAAAATTATTGTTTAAAAATTAAAATATGTCTTTTTCTATGCCCGCTGTGCTCTTATTAAATAAGAAATAAGCAGATATGTGTACATATTTTCCGGGGTAACCCAGTTTGAGTTACTTTTACGATCCGTATCTGTATCTGCCATCAGTGGCTTCTTTTTAATTCGGAGCGACATTAATTGGCTCGCGAGCAACAAATTCAGATCACGTTAACCCATTGGCGCGCCTACAAAATTGCCGTCGCCTTCTGTTCGGGAGGACGACACAAGTCTCGCAACCGCAGCGGCAACTTGGCAACTCCGAAGGGAAAACTGGGGTGAGGCGGAAAAAGGGGGGTGGGCGAAAAGCCAGGAGGTTGCCAGGGGCGGGTGGGGCATTGGCCACCAACCTTTTTCGAGGCGGGAACACTCCGCTTACTGGCGCTAAGAGCCCAGAAAGAGAACGACAGAGTACGGAAGATGGTCGAGTGGAACAGAGAGAGAGCGAGTCAGAGAAAAAGTGGCAGTGCACGGTAAAGCTGCCCCAAATGGCCGCAAGCAAAAAAGGGAGGGCAAGATGATGCCAAAGCCACCGGTTCCCACCTCCTGCCCCGGGGGAGGAGGGCGGTTGGGAGGCCATCTCCACAACTCCTCGTAGCACCGCAGTCGTTAGTCGCAGTCGATCCAAATCCAGAAACAACGTCAGTCTTTGTATAACGATTTTTATATTTCGAACACGAGATATATTTGTATCCTTTGTACTTTGCTTGTTGCCCCAGAGTAGCAGCAACATGGGCAGCAGCAGCAGCAACAGTAACATCGGCAGCAACAGCAGAAGTTCGAGTATCTGTGTGTTTTCGTTGTATTTGTAGTTGTTCAGCTTGTATTGATGGCAGCGGTGGCTTCGCTTCGCTTCGCTGAGCTTCGTATCTGTATCTTTGGGATGCGTCTCGTCTGTTTCCCCTCTCACGCCACTCTCAAGCCATGTATCTTTTCGATGCAGAGCTCAGGTTGTGTTGTACTTGACTGTGTATGTGTATGAGTGTTACAGGCCAGGCCAATGATGATTGTGAGCTCTCGATGCCAAGACTTTCCTCCTCCGGTGTGTGGTATCTATGTATCTTTGTATCTGCGAGCGCGGACAAGCCAAGCGCGTGTTGCGGAGTGAGCGGCAGAGTGCGTACGTCGACATGAATTTTAATCTAATAGATACAAATGAAAAGGTGTTTGTGTGCTCCGCTCCGGTGTAATCGCTTTGACTCGGCGGGCTTTTTGGGGCGTATAGTATGTAGTATGTGGCTCTAGTAGTTGCGGTCGTTGTCGGTCCCCCCTCAGGAGTATTGATTCGTTTCCCCCCCGCCATCTTTTGGATGGCTTTTTATTGCCTTCTCGTCCTCTTTGATGCTCCAAGGACTCGCAGGACTTATCGCGGGAAGTTCCCCCGAGTAGAGCCTGCGGTTATGCCGGTGCGTCTGCTGGATTTTGTCTCTTCATACAATGTTTTTGATTGATTTTCTTCAAGGCGGTTTACTCAAGAGCTCTGGCAACTTGTAATAAGGACCGATATTTTTTTGGGATTCAATAAAGTCTGGAAAAAGGAGTGTAGTTTGGGTGTTTACTTCAAGACTAGACAGGAGTTTGGTTCTTTGTTTAGGGTATTGGGGATGTTTTTGAAGATTTCTTATAGAGAGTTGTTTCTAATGAATATTTTTGATTAAAATTCTTAAAAAGAAAGTATAATAATAAATAATTATAATTAAAAAGTAATATCCATTTCAGGAATGGGTACAAAAAGACCCTTAACTACTGGGGGGAGGAGCAACGATTGCTCCGCTTACTTTCTTAACGATGACACGCTGCAATCCGAGATGTTGCACGTTGCAAGTGGGCCAAGTGGCAGCCAACCAGCTAACCGACCAACCAGCCATTAATGAACAACCATCTGCAGCAGTACGGAGAACACAAGACAAAAGCTTTACAAAGGTGTGTTCTTCTCAGTAGTATCTGGGCATCCGCATCTGTGGCATGGATGGGGTTGTGGAGAAGGCAGGCAATGGCAGGCAGCATGCACCCTTTGCAGGGGAAGGGTTTTTAATGCTCGGGTTGGAGTGTAGCAAACAAAACCAGATAGATACCGATGCTCTCTATACAGCCATCATCGACATGCGATGAACACGGAACAAGTTGTACACAGATAATCATAAATAAACGAGGCACCAGCCTCGCCAGCCTCGACGAAAAAGTACGAAAAGGTACACCGGGAGAACCGAAGACACGACAGAGAGGACGAGATACATTCGTATCTTTCAGATACTATGTGGGTAAAGGGGGTGGTCTGGTCTGTGTGTGCTTTTTCTTTGTTTTTTCTTTTTTTTGTTTTTTTTTTTTGTTTGTTTGCTCGGAGGAGAGCGAGTAAGCACGAGCGCCAGAGCTAGCGCCAGCCAGCCAGCCAGCTTTATACCCGAGCAGGGTTCGATTGGCACACACAGTTACAGCCACATCCGCAGCCACATCCCTGCTGGCAATCGTAGAAATACAGATAAAAAGATACTTTTGCACGGCGACAGCTGCAGCTCTGTCTCGCTCGCACGCGAGATGGAGCATATTGCAGCACGTACTACATGCCACTTGGGACTTTTTCCTCGTCAGAATCAATTTCGCCAGCCTAATTAGAAAGAGCGTTGCTCATCAAAAATAATAAGGGTTAAGCTTAAAAGAATGACCAATTAGATCAAACTTTAAGATTCCTTTTTTTTTTTTGTTTTCGTCTGAGGCCTTTGAGGCGCTAACTTAATTAAATTTGAAAGGGCCCTTTCCCTTCTCCCTCCACCAAAAAGAAAAAATATATAAAAAGTTTCTCTCCCCCGTTGGCAACCCATTTTGTTTGGCTATTTTTGGTCGGGCTGTGGTTGGATGTACACGTAATAAATTTAATCATAAACCGAAATAAGCGCGTTTAACCACGCTATCTTTTTATTCGTTTATGGGCGCGTGCAGGGAAAAAGTTCGTGAAAGGGATCCGCCGGGGGGCCTGTGTGTGGTTAGCCATCGCATAGATACAGAAATATTGTATCTATTTGTGTGAAGAGACCCCATCCTCCTTCCAAGGACCCACTGGGGGCAGCGAAGAGCGAACGTACAAAATGTAACTGATGTTTCAGTGTTTTTGTTCCCGTCTGTTGCCACCTCTCGCTCTTGGCCGAAAAGAAAGAAAAATCCAAAAAGCCAGTAGCTCCCCTTCTGGGCCAGATTTCAATGTTGCTACTTCATTTTTATCGCGTTAAGAGAATATTGGACATGTGTGGCTGGCTACCAACCTCCCTCGAAGGCCCACCTCCTTCTCCTCCTGTTCGGGGTTTTCGGGGCCATAAAACATTCTACATAGATTGTTACCTTTTGCAACTTTTCCTCGTGGCTGTTTTATCGTTTTTTGTTAGGCTTAAGTGTTTATCTTGGCTCTTTCATTCGACTTTTTCAGTTCGCTCGTATCTAACAGTTGTTGTTCGTGTTGTTGCACTCGCTTCAACATGCACAGGGCGTGGCTTACGGTCAGCGAAAAAGCGGAATGGAAAATGCTAAAAATGGGTGGAAGTGGGGGAGTTGGGGGAATGCAGGAAAATGGGGAAAATGGGAAATAAAGCCACTCCTAGGGGAAGCAATTCCCGGCTATATACTAGCTCGGTTTTTGAGGTTCGAGGCATTTGCACGCCGAACCGTACCGCCGCCTTTTTTCCACTTTTCTACTTTTTCACTTACCGCCGCCATGCATTCAGGATCTGCAAGGATATCATATCCGAGGGATGCGCTGTATTATGGGGGCTTGTGCAGCAATGTCGGAGCATCGCATGCACGCATCGTACATCCAGTTATCGACTCCTCAATCAGAAAGGTATTACGCAACACGGTAAATGGCCAAGAACATCTAGGTAGGCTTTTGACTTCTTAGGGGGTATACATTTTTTGTTATGGATGCGAATTTATATATAGATATAGGACATACGAATTTGTAGATATTTTTTTACCTTGAGTCACGGTTCCATTGTTTATCAGGTATATCATTATTAAAATATAAATATATTGTCCGATTATGTGAAAATTATAACTAAAATTAAGAAAAACGCGATTTATCCATCAAACTTAATTATTAAAGAGTTTTCATTAACATCATTTTAATAAGACATTTAATTAATATATGAGATATCTAAAGATATAGTATAGTAAAATCTATGAGATATAGTTATAAGATTTTGATTAATTTTTTTTTTCTTAAGGAAATACTATAGCTATATAAAACTTAGACTTAGCTATTATAAAAGTATTTTCAGAATATGCTTTTGGAATATATGGATTTATAAAGCTTGGCCGAGACTTGATTATCATACTTGGACAAGGCATATACCCTATGCTTGGCCGATAGTAGGAGCCTACTATACCTACCTATATAGGGACCTGTATCTCCCAATCATTGGCCAATCAATATTTCTATGGTCGGCCTGTGCTTGTCAATCGGTAGCCAGTCTTGGCCCATTAATAAGCCGATCCTATTTAATCTATTAAAGAAATACATCTCCATATTTTAACTATTATTAACTAAACCTTCTTCTTTAGAACCCATTTGGTTACTTTTATGAAGCAATGTCAAGACAACAATTGGGCCAGATTGTCAGTATCGGGGGCTTTCATAAACCAATAAAAAGGAATAGCCTAATGGGATCTGTCGAAGCTCCAGCACTCGCCAGGCGATAAAGTGGAAGATTTACTTTTTAATAGACTCCGAGCAACACTCCAAGCAATTGACAGAGGCAAAGATTTTAATTTCACATGTTGACTGGCTGGCTGGATGCCTTACTGGCTGCCTGACTGGCCCGACTTTGTTTATTTTATGAACTTTATTAACGCTCTCGCACGTTAACGGCTTCACGCCAACGGGTGGCTACCAAGGCGGCAGCTGAGGGGGTGGTGGTGGTGTAGCCAGTCTAATATTAATAACAAGCTTGAACCTAATTCCTTATGATAAATGATATAAGTCAACAACCCTCGAAGAGACGTTCGCGATGCTCCCCCATTTTCGCTTCTGTTACTTTGGTTCCTGCCACCACAAACGTAGTCGTTTTTCTCGCTTTTTCGGGCCAAGAGAGATGAGGGGTTCAGCTAAAAGACCGGGGCCGGAGGCCGGGCAGACGAGGAGAATTTCATTTACACGCGGCGGGATAATGTTCTGATGATGGCATGTTTTTTTGCATACAAAGTATGCAAACGCAAAGAAGCGGAAAATATTTATGAAATTGCCGCAGAACTGGCAAGCGAATGTCGTAAAAAGTTGGAAAATTAGATTTTTTCTGTGTTATACACAAGGCCGAGAGGACTTTTCCACCCTCTTCCGCCCGGCAGATAACAATACCCAAAAGATGGAGTATATATATAATTTTTTTTTCCCTGGATGTTCGAGGGGAGTCAGAGATATTTATACTACGTTAAATATTTGCCAACACTCAACTGAAGCATAACAACTCAACTTGAGCCGAGGATTCAGACGACTCGTTGACTGCCGCCGAGTGATGATGGGAAGGACGGACGTTCTGGGAGGCGTTTATTTGGCCCTGAAACTTGGCCATTTAATGCTCGAATTTTAAAGCCCATTTCACTTAACACATCTCCTTTACACGATGACTTTTGCTGATTTGTTGTGGGGTAAGGCCGTAATCTTAAAAGGCTTATTTTCTAGCCAGGTGAATGGCTCTCAGCTCATTCGTATCTGCAATGCAAAATAATGAATGGCATGGGATATCATACTATCGTTCACATCGTCGTACAATCGCCATTGCCTGCCTGGCGGAGGCCTCCAAAAACTCGGCGTTTCATAATCGGATTAACTGCGGTGGGTAGTAGCCCCCCAGTAGCCGCTCCCTCATCCCAAAAGTCAAACAAAATATTCCCTGAATTTATGTAGACCCATAAATCGTGGCTGGGTTTTTGATTGGGCTTTGCGCGAAATGGAAATAATACGGTAGAAAAAGTACTCACAAGCCCATCTAATGTGAGTTTCATATGGAAAAGTAATTTACAGTCTTAAATGTATCAGAGAGTGGACTTTCCACACCTCCATTGTGTGTTATATTGGATTTTTGTGATGTCAAGATATTTATCAGAGGTTGAAATGTGTTTTCTAAAAGCATAAAATATTATTTATTATGAGAGGCTATAAGGTGGCAAAGATATAAAAATATGGCTTTTAAAACTTAAATATTAAATACAGTTGTCAGCAAATTAAAATGAATTTATGTTCTTGAGATACCCAAAAAAAAGGTCACCATCTAATGAAGTTTTAATGGCATTCAAGCCTGGTCTTAACCCTTCCAAATCTGATTGGTGGCACAGCACATTCTCCCAAGGCGTTGCTTTTGTTTGTTGGCCCCCAAACAAGCTCCATCACCTCGGCTATTTGCCTTCACTTATCGCCGCATCTCTTGTATGGCTATATGGTGTCTAGGTGTCGCCGCGGAGTGAGTACACACTGTACAGTGGAGGTGCGTAAGTGTGAATCTGCGCATTGGTGGGCCTGCTTCCCAGAGTAAACAATTCCGAGCCGAAACGGGGCGACAATGGCATCTGCCGAACGTCTGTCTTTGGCTTCGAGTGCGCAAAGCCCTTCCTCAGACCCCAGACAGCCTCTGTATCAGATGCTCATGTTTGGAGAACCCCTTCCAACCAACCCATCCAAGTCGCACATTCACATTCGGCCTCGCACTTGGCTATTTAACGTGTTTTCATAATTGATTGCTAAACTGTTTTGTTTAGACCTCTGCATATATATTTTTATGCAAATAATTACGGGGCGAGCACACATAATGGGACGTCTCTGGCCTTTTCTGTTCTGATCTGTTCTGTGCTGTGGTTCCCACTCCGGTGGTGGTGGCTTGCTCTGGAATCGGGATTTAGGATACCAATTCGGGTCTGGAATGGGAGGCTCGGTTGCATGCTGGCTTTGTTTTGCGAACATTTGGTTTTGTCATTAAAATATTTTTGGTTTTGTTCACATTTTTGCCGCAGTCTCTCCACCAGAAGAATACTCGTATATATTTTATCCTCTTTTTATTTGCATTATTTTCGACGTGCCTTTGTCAGCCAACTTTTTGGCGCTTTTCTATTTTAATTTCAGGCAAGAGTTGAGTTTAATTATGCTGCCGTTCTGAATTTTTGTCTCGTCTCACTTTTTGTTTAATGATTAACAATAACGCAGTCCTGCCCGCAGAGAGACAGGATCCGCACAGGATGCGCCAGTACGCAGAACATCGGCATGTGTGCATATTTATATTAAAAAAGTTTCTAACAATAAGCCATTATCTTAGCTTATTACATATTATGCTGCGACTGCTGTTGCTTCAAAAACAAAAAAATATATAAGAGAGTTGTGGGGGTAATGTCTGAAAAGTATTTTCTACTTGAAATTAAATTCTTTAAATGGTAAATAAATCGAAGAAATAATAAAAATAAAATAGTAAACTCTTATGTATTGTCTGGGCGTCAGGTGGCGAAGGTAAAAGAAATCCTGGTGACAAGTGAAAGGATCTGCTTCCGATTCAAAACAACTGTCCCGAAAAAGGGAATCCGCTTACAATAATTAAAAAGTTGCAAATTTAAGTATTAACTCGGCGAATGCGCAAATATGGCCAGGCGGTAAGCGGATTTCGAATTAACTGCAGACAATCGGCAAAACAAACTGTGTCCATCCTTCCAACACCTATAACACCTATAGGTCCTGCAGACTCGGATTTCCGAATCCCGAGTCCTGAGTACTGAGTCCTCATCCAGCGGCAGATGGAAATTAGAATGGGCCGGGCTGGCAAAAGAGACATCACCGGCAACATTGCAATTATTAAACGGATGAAAACAAACAATTGCAGGACAAAAGGAAGTGACGGTGACAGGCGACGGCCGAATAATGGGCGACAGGACGTCAGCACAAAGGACGAGAGGATTTTGTATGGAAAAATGGGAAAAACTCGGATATTGGCCGGATCCCGGGCCCCGGGTGAAAACCCATGAAATGAGCAAAAATTTTTAATCTTCGGCGATCATTGGGAACAACGTGGGCTGACACTTTGACTGTCCGCGATAATCATGTCATTAGTGGCAGGTTTTCATAATCAATAATCCGGCTGGGAAAAGTTTAAAGGATTTTCAAAAAAATAAAAATTTTAATTAAAGCCCAATATTAACATGAAAGGGAGGATTCATAAGTTATGTCGGAAAGTAAAATGAGTTATGAACTCAAAAGTAAAAATCTAAAATCAAAAAAGTTGAATGCATTAGTTCACCCGATAACAGGCTTATTCCCACCAGTTTCCTTTTTTTGAATTTTTTGTAGACACATCCAATCGTGTAGACAGCGAAAAAAGGACAATCTCACAGCTCTTTATCCTTCCTGTCCTCTGCGCCGGCAACATGTGTCTCTCTCTGCTATAGTTGAATTATGTCCTTAATAGGATTAAAGTATTTGGCAGTTGTTTTGACCTTTTTATCGCCGGCTGCCGATACAGGAATTCCGCACAACTCACGATTTGCCTTTTTATGCCTCTCCGTTTGCTCCAATGCATTTTCTTTTGATTTTTTTTTCGGTCAACTCGTCACTTTGATACCCTCGGTGTGTGTGTTTGTGCCTCCTCCTTTAATCTAATTAGTGCGGAAAAATTGAACAGCACTGTTAACTAACGTCAACAATGCCAACAACGCCTATATATATCCTGCGGCAATCCTTGACGTGACGAAGCCAATCGCATTTCCAAATCCGGAACGCATTGCCTTTCTTCAAACAGGAATGAGTGCAGCAGATTCTGAATGGGTTCTGCGTTCTACGGTCTGGGTTGCAACTGCCACACAGGATGTAAGGATGCGAAGGATGCTTGGTAATGTTTGCAACGATGTCTCATTAACGGCAGCCTTAGGCCATATTGGGTTTATTAATAATTGTAGGGGGGAAATCTAGAAAAACTTAATCCGCTTTATAAAGGTTTGAGGAGATGCTTTTATCAAGATTTTATTTCAGAAGCCTAAAGCTTTTTAATTTGTAACTGGTTTGATGTTAAATACGAATCAGGAAGTATGAAGTTAGAAAACACCCTGTATCCATATATAGTTGCTCACCCATATTGGAAATAATGACAATGAAATATTTTGTAAATACATAAAATGAGTTACATACAAATTGGCTTGGGCGTAACAACCCCCGCCGAAAGCCACCACCCCGCCATATATATCTTATCATCTTCCCACCCCGATATTGCAGTTTTTCGAAAACTCAAAAGTATTATACATATTCGTATTCCCGCTCTATAAATTCCCGCTGGGCGACCATAATAATGAAATTGCTCGCCAATGATCGACAGGGTGGGGTATGTTTTTAGGGTATGGCATAATAAATAGGAGGGTAGACTGGTTCGAATTTGTTGTGAATGTACGAGTAGCTGTGAATACTCACAATTTTGGGATTTCAGTTAAATAATGGCCGACCATTATGCCCAGCGCCGATCCCTCCTCGCATCGTTCCGCTTGTCGTATTTACCCTAAAACCTACATAGCTTATGTTTTATTACAAATGTGGATCACAAAAATTGGTAGACTTGGGCTTAGTTTGGTTTTCCGGTATTGTTTTTTTTTTTATTAATTTGTACTTTGATTCTAGGGAGCAAGCGTCATGTTTTGTAAAATATGTCTATTTCTAAAATTAATGCGTTTTTTGTGAAAATATTTTACATTAAATAAGAATTAACTTACCATACACCTCGTTTAAGCTGTTCGTTCAAGGACCGGATAAAAATTGGCAGAGATAAAAATCAGAGATATTTTAAAAACAAAAATTTAAATCAAAAAATTTATAAAAAATATGGTCTCAGATTTTTATGGAGATCTGTGGAGAATTGAGCTACAATTCGTTTAAGGTATTCCCCTCCAGAATCGGATCAATATTGCCAAAGACATAGCCTCCGCTAGGGCCCATCTAGTGGCCCCATGTGTTTTGTAGATTTTTAAAGGGGGTCATCCAGAAAATTTCACAAAAAATGTGAAAAGAATTATGATTAAAGATTTTTATGCAGATCTGTGGAGAATTAAGTTACAATTCGATCAAGGTATTCCCCTCCAAAATCAGATCAATAAAGCCAAAGATATAACCTCCGCTAAGACCCGTCTAGTGGCCCCATGTGTTTTGTAGATTTTTAAAGGGGGTCTACTAGAAAATTTCACAAAAAATCTGAAAGAAATTATGATCTCAGATTTTTATGCTGATGATCTGTGGAAAATTAAGCTACAATTCGATCAAAGTATTTCCCTTAAGAATCGGTTCAATATTACCAAAGATATGCATAGCCTCCGCTAGGGACCATATAGTGGTCCATTAATTTTTTAGTTTTCGAAGAGGGTTGTCCAGAGCAATGATATAGACATATGTCTACCATATATTACGAAAAAGTATTCTATTAATTTTGTGATTGTTTAAACTCAGAAAATTTAAAATGACTTTCCCCATTACGGTCTGCTTTCCCCATTTTAATTGTAGAGCTCAGACTGATTTTCAATTAGAAGACGAAATGGATTGCTTGCTGCAGAAGGTGGGCCAAAGATCCTGACTCCTCGTCGTGGCCTTCTTGCCGCAAAATCGCACGAGTAGACCCAGAAGCCGACGCAGGTGCTGTTAATTTTCCACACTGCACTTACCAAGTGGTCGGAAGGCAGCGGACGAGCTGAAGATCCAGAGGCCAGGAGGACAGTTCTGGCATGTCTGGATGTCGGGGAAACGTCTTTGGGGCTGACGGAGAACACGAGTTCACCCGCAGCTCAAAACAAGTTGCGTGTCGTAAATTTTCGTTTGCGTTTTGGGTCTGGTTGGGTCTTTTTGCATTTGCTCCAAGTTGGTAGTTTGGTGGCTTCTTGGTTACAGCCGTTATACTATTGAACAGGTGCGACAACCGATGCCCCAGCCCCCGAATAAAGACTGTGTGTTCTTGGTGTTGAAACAAAAGCAATTATTTTGTTTGATTTATTTCATCATTGCGTGCTCTGGCGGCTTTTTGTTGGGGGCGTGCGTGAATTCAGGTAGGAGCCAAGTGCCAAGGTGTAATTGCAACTTGTGCCTTTCCCCTGTTCTGGCTTTTTGCGATGCGATGTGAGATAAATGCGACCTAGACACTCAAATTATAGCCCAGTAGTGTCTTCAGTCTTGGCAATTTCTTTGCAATCGTTTTGACATAAACGGGTTTTCTTAAAACATAATAATTTGCTGGCCAAAGCACTGCGAAAAATATTCTTTATTAACTTGTTAGGAGTTACTTAACCTTTCGGTGATAAAGAATGGTTTTTTCCTGTGCTAATATGTGGGGAATCGGTATGCGGTTATCCGTTCCATTTATACCAACACCAAACTTTTGTTATTACAATGAAACAACCAGGCAGGTACATAAATTGCCAATGTTATCTGCTGACAATTGGGGCGGTTTGGCTCCGCTGTCACTAGTTACTGTTCTTTGTTACCAATTTTTTCTGTGTCCCTGTACTTTTTGTCGGTTTTTATATCTGACGCAAGTGCAAATGTACATATGCGTTACCTATGTCAGAGTACGTGACTGATCCGAATCCTTAATGGCTGGTTTGGGGTATAACAAAGTTATGGCCGCCATATTCAAATACTCTAATATCTGAATGGTGTTGCGTAAATTTATTAGTATTTTCTGTTTTTTTTGTTTGTTTACTTTTCGGGAGGGGGTCTAGGTAACGATTACGATTATTTGCTGACCGCGTTGCGGCGGTAATTGTGTATTCATTATCACCTCTGATAGTGACACGGGCTGATATCTCCGCTCTCCCAATGCCATACATTAAAATTATAGATTACTTTTTGCAGATGTAAGCGAAAAGCTAGCTAGCTGATAGCAAATTGAATAGCTCAATGCAATATGGGAGCGGTACTAATGTACACAGCATTTTGTTTACTGTCGAACCATAAAAATACCTGGAAGCCCTATCTCTGATAATTTAGGAAAATTTATCAAAGATACTGGGACCTACTCTTTGGCGAAAACAAAGCTTTGATAAAAAGGAGGTCTCTTCATTTGTTTTCCATTTGTTTAACATACATTGCTAATTAAACATGAATCATAAATAATGGAAGGCACTACTACTGTACACTATTTTGACTTCTGATTTCCAGCTGTCCAAACCCAAGTCCATTGCCACCTTTTACGAATTTTTAATGCCCTTTTTAAGAAAGATACCCATATTGCTACTGTAGAAACACCTGCTTCTGACTAATAAAGAGGAAAAGGATTAAATATTATACTCCCCAACAGAGACATAAAAAGAATTCTTTAGCCTGTGCCAGAGCCCATGGTGGTTCGGGTCGAGGGGAACAACAAATTATGAGACTCGGCGGGTGGTTTATCTGTATCCATGAGATACCCGAGGGCGTCAATAGCTCCGCCGCCGCCAGAGTCGCAGACACCCAGACTTTCGGATATTCAGCCATTCACCGCAGCTCTTAAATGGCTTCCAAATTAATTATTTACGCATTTGAATTGAGGCATTCAGTTAAGAACTGATTTCGAAATGGCTGTTTGGCTGTTGGCTGCCACGAGCAGCGGGTTGCCGCGTGCCGCATTACGATCCGGGGACCAAGCTTTCCGGCAAACAGAAATAAAACCCAACACAACACACAACACAGCACCAATGCCCGCCCCGGGTGCACAGCCTTAATTTACCAATCAAAAACTCGTAATTAACCTAATAAGCCGGGGCAAGAGCCTCACGCGTTAAGTCGCGTGCCCCACGCTCCTCGCCTCGATTCCGGGCGATCCGGGGCGTTTTTCAGAAACCCAAAGCAAAAGAGGAGGTTCGACATATTTGGATTTACTGACGCAACTTGCTTCAGAACAAATTATGGCGTTTACGGCATCCGATCCGACTAAATTGAAATTGAAATTGAAGTCCAGAGGAGCGCATGCGGGCAGTGCATAAATGGAGGTGGAAGTCTGTAGTTTTATTGAGCATTATACACTGTATAAAAAGGGGTTTAGGGAAATAAAAATAAGGGAAATAAATATGACACCATCTTCCACATCATTTTACATATTTAGACCCTAAAATCGTACATTTCACTTAATTACTAACCAATATTTCCCCAATTTCTAGAGCATGTCTTGTATATTTTCCATACCATTTCCCTTAGTGCATTGCAGTGTCTATTGATCGACCATAAAATTAGCACATACGGTTATATAACCATTTCTGTAAATAGTGACACTTTTTTGGGCTGGTTAAGTAATGGCTAAGTGATGATCACACATCAGCCCGAAATGCTTCCGGTTGCCATTTAACGTTACCCCGGCGGTACTGGGCTATACCTATTTAAAAGCGTGTTTACATTGGCATTTTCGTGCCTACTACGTCAATATATTTAAGCGCTAGGCACAAACACAGATTTCTCACACAATAACCACTGTGTGGCAACCACTAAGTCCCTGGCAAAACAATCGTTTAACAAACATCGCATTAGCAGCTATGGGCTAAACCAAAACTCTGTGCAAATATTTATTTAGGACGCGCCGTTGCGGTTTTGCGCATGCGCAGCCATTAAATGACCCGAGAGGTCGTGTTCGGAGGATAATGGCTTATGCAAGGACATCCTCTGGCAGTGGTAGTCAGTAGTCAGGTTGCACAGATGTCCGAGATGTTGGACCGCAAAAGGAAAGGCGATGATGGCATTACCAGAGTTAAGCGCAGGATATCCAATAACTTAAGCTGATGGGTAATTTTAAAGGATAATAAATATTTGGTTGTATAATCATTGGAAAATATTAACGGGGAGGAGTAAGAGAGGCTTTATAAATTTTGGGATAATACGGAAATCAAATCAATAACCTTTCACATTTAGCTTTCACCAAAAACTGTCACTCTGCGATTATTTGGAATATATTAGAGACTGGCAGTCACAGATTTAGCCCAAAAAACGTCCAACATTAAGAGAAGAAAAAATATGGCCCTAGCAAGACAATAAAATAATAATTCGAAGACCGGAAAAATCCGTGACATCATAAATTATCAATAATCACACTTTGTTTTGACAGGATGACGACTGTCGGAACTGAACGGCATTGTTGTCCTTGCCTGTATTGACACAGGCGAATACACACACACAGGCAGACAACACATTCAGGGAATCCCTGTGCACAGGAACTTCAAAAATAAATAACTGCACAAGAGCTATCAGGGAGGTAGGGTAGAGTCGGCTATTCAACTCTCATTGTCAGCGCGCTGCCATGATGCGGCAACGCTCCCAAAAACCAAAACCCTGCACAGTCTACTTCACAGCCCAACCCCCCAATGGTTATGGTCCTGCCAGGAGAGTTTGGTAAATAAGGACAAATAAATGGCAGGATGCGAGTGATACGACATCCCCAGGACTGCGCTTCCTCTGCGATGTGCAATGTGCGATATTGCATATGTTTCGACCACCGGGCTCGATGGATGCATTTTCCCCTGCCATTCGATTTTTCCCAGTGACAGCGAATTTCCATCCTTTCTAAGCTATATACCAGTGGTGGTACATATGTGGGTATTACTTCTATTTATAAGCTATTGGCAGAGGGTCGATAATGCACTGAGATAAATTCCATTAAAAATGTTCATATTCTAAGTGGTATATGCTCTCAAAATGTCTATAAATATTTGTATAAAATATTAAAATAATTCTCGTTTAAAAAACTACTTCTAACTGACTTTGAATAATAGGGAACCCAAGCAATTATAACCACAAAAAAAATAAAATAAATTTATTTATTTAAATGTCCGACAAAAGAGTGCTAATATTTTCTCGTTATAACCAAATTATGCATATTGGCTACGAATGGAATCTTGTTAGGACAGAAAGGCTGCGACAGCGGCAGTGGCAGCGGCTTGGTTAAAACACACAAAAACCAAATTTGAATATCTATCTGGAGGAAGATAAAGGGGGCAGTTACTAGCCATTAGACACACCACTAAATAAACGAACATGCACACGTTTGCGCGCTCCGCTCCGAATCAACATACATTATTAATAATAATGATAAAACGCGAATAAAAACGTATATGGCGAGCCATTTGTTTCGGCCTCAGATACCATACTAGTATACCTTTCGCCGGCCAGCTCAGAACGGCAGCGGTTCAAATAAAACTTGGGCTATGAATTCAGAGACCGACATACCGAAAATCCGATACCAACGAAATGACAACGAAACACAGATAGAACAACAACAGCAGCAGTATCATATTGAGAGTAGCAACAAAAAGCTTTTTAGTCAGCGATAACACTTATGTATGTTTGTATTGTACACGTATTATTAAATGTCATGTTTTGTTAACGGCCAAAAACCGAAACTGAAGCCGTTGCCGTATCCGAAGCCGAAGCCGTTCCCAAAATTGTCAGCATCAACCTACACAAATGCTACAGAGTCCCAAACCCAGACAAAAGGCAACCAAAACGACAACAACATCGTCAACATCAGCCCCGTTGTTGCTGCTCATATCAGTGTCGAGTTGGGGGTCTCGCTTTTGGGGCATAATGTATTTTATACCGACGATCGATCGATCGATCGGGGACACAACAAGAAAAGGGGACAAAATAAATAGGCGTAAATTAAGCATTTCGGCTGCCACTGGTTTTCAAAAATAACACATGTATATTATTCATAACCGAACAAATTTAAATGAGAAATGTGTAAGCGAATATGCAAATGATTCAAGAGTTTCACCCGCTGTTCACCCGGGCGGTATTTGGATTATAATTGTTGGCAATATAGACCCCGGGGCTATGAACAAAATGAGAAGCTTTTGTTGGAGGAACTACTGAATAATCTGTTTATGGATTGAGGGTGTCATTAATAGACTTATTGTGATAAAGATACAGGGTTTTTTTTAAAGAAAGTATCTAAAATAAGAGATCTATCTAAACCTACAAGGATATAAAGCTTCTTTTTGAAAGTCACCTCTTAAAATACCTAATAATTCCATTTCTTAGAAAGGAAATACCCTTTCCAAACTGTACCTTAAAGTACTCCACATGCCAATATGTAAATGATTCGAGAGTTTCACTCGCCAGTTGAGACATTAGAGATATTTGGATTATAATTGCTGGCAGCAGAGCTTCGAGCTTCGGGCCACGAACAAAACACCATAAGTGGGGTGAAGTTGTAATTGAACTACTGGAAACGGCTCCTAACTTTCCAAAGAAAACATCGTTAGAGGAAAGACTTATAGAGGTATATATGTGTATGGATGGGTATATCCAAGTGTAGCCACGTCCTCAGCCGAATCTTGAAAGCAGCTCCAGATTCAACTCCAGTTCATCTGTTCGAATGAATGACAATGACTGAACTGGGGCGCTGAAAGTGACTTGCCATTAAACATGAAACTCTTGCAACGTCAGTTCTCATAATTGTGTTGAGAGTTCAGACGTTGTTGTTGACTCTTAATGTTGTTTTCTTTGCATGCTGATTAGTTGGGCTCGGGGAATGCCCCCGTCCTCGATGCCCCACCAATCGTAGAATGAATATCGTTATGGCCCAAAGAGACACAGATATGAGTATGAGTATGGAGTGTATGAATGTGTAAGGAAACCCTCGGCATATCAGCTCACAAGGCACTTTGCCCGCTGCCAGAGAGTGTTTTGATTAATGATGATACATGAAATTAATTTCAATTCCTACTCAGCGCGATTGTTTGCGTTTGAAATGAAAGCCTTTTCACACCGCTCCACCTCGACATCCCCGACATGCCCGACCTCTGCTACTTCGCATGTTTCGGCCTCCAATTGAATATTCTTATTCAAAGAAACTTTGTGCGAGTACTAGTCTTTTTGTTAATAACTCTTTTGACTGCATCCGAATCCGAATGCAGCTCCGATTCCTCCGATTTTTTGTTGAAATCGTGGTCATTAGCGCTGCATCATCCTCCTACCAATCCTCTACCGATTCCTCCGCCAACCGAAACCACTTAAAGCTGTTGAATAAATCTCGTCAGAATGGCTTTGTTGTGCTTACATTAGCCTCCGTAATGAGCTGATTTTGATTCGAATTCTACTTCTCGAATCTCGTTGTGGTGATCCAAAAAAAGGAAAAGTCTCAGTCATCAATATTGTTCTATTAATGTAGGTACGAGTATATCTCAGATGGCACTCCACCGATGACTCTTTTATCCATTCATGTTCTGCTTTTGACGGAGTCAACGATCAAGGTTGTTACGGAGATTCCTTTCAAGTATTTTGTAAATTCTTGAGAAGATATATGATCTCTGGACACAATTCGTTTAATTAAACTTTTTTTTTAATTTTTATATTTTCTTTCCTTTAGCAATAAAACACCTTTTCCCACCGATCGGATATTAAAATGGATATCCAATGCCATTAACTAAACGATCAGAAATAAATTATGCAAAATAATGGGACAAAACTCATGTGAATCTCCCGCCCCAATCAAGCGGAGGTCTCACCTTTTCAGGTGCATTAAACCTGGCCAGAAACAGAATCACCCGAGACCAGCTCACCAGCTTTTCCCCCATAAACAGGACCATCGCATTCCACTAATGAGAGACCAAGGCGATCCCGCCGAATCCGACGACGACACACGCATGGGTGTACGAATGTGTAGATGTCGGGGGTATTAACATACGCATGTCCGTGAGTATATAACACAAATTTAAAATGTTAACGTTTCTACAAGCTAACATTGAAAATCGTTTAGCGGCAATTACCATCAAATGTCCGCCTCGCTTTGATGTTCACCGATGTTTGGACGCCAGTAATCCCAACTTGGCCTAAACATTTCAGGCATTCCTTTTGCCAGTGCCGCGGATCAGCGGTTGTGGAACTGCAACTCAGCTGCAGTTCCTCCAGCTCCAGCCAATGGGCAAAAAGGCACAGGTAGAAAAATTATGGAAATTTATTGAAGAAATCTAAAGTATAGTTTGACTAGAAGTATTATTTCTACTAATAAAGTATTCTATAATAGCCTTTATTTTTTTCAGCCATAATTGGCATAGTTCTTATTAATAATTTCTTACAGTGAACCCTTGAGGAACTTGTGCCTGCGCCATGCACGACCACAGAGAGCCATGTACAGTGAACACGCGCACGCGCACTAAACAAACCGGCGGCGTCTGTAGGCTCTTTGGATTTGCGTTTGCGTTTGGGTTTGGGGTTTTTGGTTTCTGTTCCCGTCCCTGTTCAGCAAGCAGTTTAAGTCCAAATCCGAGGCATTAGCCGGGAAAACACGCCACGGCCATGCAAATCGCCGACTAGGCAAGCCAAATGCAAATACACTCGGCAAACTATCTGATGGATGCAGTATCGCCGAGATGCGGGACACCAAACACCGCTGACGGTTGTTGTTTGGACACTTGTCACTCAACGACTCGGAACCGATACGGAGATCTGAAGATCTCAAGACCTCAACATCTCAAGAGCTGCCATCCATCGATTTCTATTTGCCCAGATATCTGTCCGTTGCAGATGCAGCAGCCCCTAGATGGATCGCTAGATGGATTCATTTTTGTTTGCCGAAACGCATCCGCAAAGCCAGCAATCCGTTAAATGTGCGCAAACAGCACAGTGTCGAATGTCATAATGGAGCCGAGAGGGCCCAGCCCGGCCCGACCCGGGCCTATGCAAATATTTGGAGTTGTTTCTCACACAATTTCCCTAATCGCACATCGGGCATCTGCGCTTCGACATTTTCCGACTTTGAGGCCCGTTGGGTGGATTCCTAGTTGCTCTCCAAACGGGCTTAGACTCTTGTCAAAACAATCACAAACGTCATCGTCTCTGGCCAATCACACTCGACTGTCAAACTGGCGACAGTGGTCGAAATGTAATAAGCCTTTGGCCGACAATGGCTTGGAATGGGCCATACATAGTGCTCTACTACATTCCATCGAAGGTGTTCAATAGGAAGGACAAAGTCCCCGATTACTATGCCATGGGTTTTGGGATGGACTTAAGAAAGTAGAATAATAATAACTGAATAATAATTCCATACAAAGAGTATAAAGAGCCCTTTAACTTTATATGGAGGATAATATTGGAAAACCACAAAGAAAACATGAGAGCTTTTTGGCCCACAGGGCGTATGAGTAATGAGTAAGTAATGCCTGACGTATTACCATAGGTAATACTTTACCCAGTGTCGAGGTTCACCTTATTGCGAATATTTAATTGAATTCAAAGCCAGAATTGTGGATTAACGCACAGGCACTAGCTTGGCACAGGCCGCTCGTTTTTTGCGTGCAACTGCCACGGGTGGCGGTGTGGCAGGCCCCAGGCACTGGTGGCGACAGCGTCATATAGCTATCGGGCGATCGGACAAATCGAACCATCGCACAGGTGACGACAAGGCCCATTGGCAGTCGGCGCATGTCGCCGCAATTAAAAAACGCCTTCTTCGGCTTGCCATATCTGCTGCCGGCTCTCTGACTTTGGCATGTAGGCGCAGGTGCGGCATATTTATGCAGGCTACACACTCTATAGTACTCTTTAGTAAGTGTCCCATGACGCACGACCCACCGACCACCACCTTCATCCCCACCCTCTGGGGTATGTGGTATGGGGTATGAGTAAGCACGCACAATAGCCATGCAAATTCCCTCCAGTATGGGTATGAGTACCGACTACGAGTACAAGCAAATTAACGGCCAAACAAAGCCCGGCCAAAGATCAATCGTGGCCAGGAAAATGAAAGCTGCCAGCTCAATAGAGCTTATCGACATCAGAAATTGTGAATGCATATTGCCATTTAATGAGAGAGATTGGAATGCAGCCAGAGTCTTTATTATTAAATTACAATTTAGCCTAAAAATAAATAAAAAACACAACCATTAGGGCACTGTAAGTACTGTCTTCCCTTAGAAGTAAAAAAAGTAAAATTTATGTACACACTATTATCGCCTGATGGTTATACCATGCAGAGCATTTCTTATTTAAACAGTTTGCAGCATTGCTGCCGTTTTGTACGACTTTGTTCCAAGAAAAGTCATAAAATTACTGCGTAACAACACTGCAACAAGGTGTTATGGTGGAAGGTGCAACCAAGTACGTCTGCTTCCGCGGATGCTACTGCATCGGCACCGGTCCCGGTAACATTGGTAACATTGTTAGGGCTAATAGAAGTTAAAATTGTTAATTGCCAAACGGTTGACTGGGGTTTGCCGGTTGATTTATACAGTCCATAGGTCCAAAGGTCCCTAGGGCCATTCCGGCCAAACGTGAATAATTGCCGCAGCGACTGGATGCTCCATATGCCGTGGGAACACTCTATGAATGCTCGGAAATTTATGGAAGAAAAGCTCCAGGAATGTGCCAGTTCACTAAGAAACAGGAACAGCTCAAAGACCTTTCAACCAAACGATTTCTTAACACCTCAAAGGTGTTGCAGTTTCGGTTTATAAGTTGGCAGTTGGCAGTTGCAGTTTTGCTACTTAAGTGACTGCCACATGTCACATGGTAGGAGTAGGCATGGTAAAGTATTCAGAACCCATTCATTGGTGAATTAATTTCTAATTCGCATGCAGCCCGGCGCTGGGGTTTGGCCCGCAGTGGCACTACAAGCGATTTGAGCAGTTACCTACACATGTTTTTCCTCCAAATCTGAGCTGTCGGCCTGTCGGCACGTATGGAGATACCACCTCTACCCATGATCCCCCTGCCTAGCCATTTAAATCTCCGGGGCCTGTGCGCATGGGCATTCGATTGGGAGCGGTATTAGTGCGGAAATAATGTTCCCAGTTAACCCTACAAAAGGCTCTCTCTGTCACCCACATGCCCCGATCTGCATTTTGGTTCCTAATTGATTGCCGAGCCGGGGAAGTGCTGGAAATGATCCTCGACCCTAAAAGGTTACTTCCGGTGGATGAAAGAGGGTAATGGGTATACAAATAAATATTTTCAGAAATTTAAGAGTGTTATTTTTTTACGTATATTTTTAATGGAGTATTTGTTGTTTTAGATCAGCTTCTATTCTTAGAATAATATAGTCACATTAACCTTTTAAATATATTTATTAAAACATTAATCGTATCGTATTTAAGCCCATTTATTCAGGCCATCCTCCACCAGCCTAGGCCAGTAAATTAATTAGAGAGCTGAAGAACAAGTGTTTAGACCATGTTTTTGTGCCACAGCCATAAGAAGTCTGAAAGCTGAAATCACAAATGTGAAATATATGCAAGTGCTAATGCATAATGTACATTATGGGCATGCAGCAGACGTGTCTGCTGAGCGGTGGTGGATGGATGCACTGCATCTTCTGGCCCGGCTCGAATTGCTCACGCAAAACGCTGATAATGAGCTGGCAATTATCACTTTTAGCTGCGACTCGAACACGGCGAAAGCACAGTTATCACATGGATTCACATGGAATTATGTGTGATACACGGAATGGCATGGAGAAATGCATGGGGCACACAGTATGCACTATTAGTAACGGTAGACTTCCAAGCCATTCCATGGAACAGTGGCTGAAACAGCTCTATGTATGTACATATGTACATATGGTATGCCCAGTTTCGTGCCGCCAATCTTAAGGCGACTCGACTTGCCTCGACTCACGGATCACGGATCTTCACGGCAAGATCCGGAGTATCGGGTCTGAGGAGCCACTCGCGTGCACCGGCGCTAAATTGAGTAGATATGGAATCAGTGACATCGCCTCCAGCAGTGTCGTCTCCCAGCGGAACAGGCCATACGAATAATAGGCAAGTCTGTCGGCAATGAAATGTGTATGCTCTTAAAAAAAATAAATACTTTGGGAGGTAAATGTATAAAGTATTAAAAATTATCCGTAAAAACAAAAATAAAGAACACAAAAGAAATTTTGAAATATTGTTAAGGCCACTTGTTTTTTATATGCTTTCTTATTTTAGTTTTCGCTATGATATAAATGTCTAAAATAAGAATTATGTTATTATGATTTCTTTAATAAAACTATTTAATAAAACTTACTTAATGGAAATATTTAATAAAAATAAAATATGGGCCAAAGTAGCTAAAAGTCTTGCCAACGAAGAACAACTATTGTCCGTTCCTAGATTCACAGAATATTACTACATATTACTAAATTATTGATTATTTAACAAAAAAAAACCATATTACTTTTATTACACCCACAAGTATAAAAGATCCTGCCAAAATAGATAAAATTTCGAACAGTAAATATACACAGCCCACAGTTAAAGCTATGTATTCCAAAGGATGAATATCGATTCTTGGTTCTTTGACATCCAACACATATTACTGGGTCGTACTATTCATGACATGAAAGAAGTTTAGAGTCGAAAACTTTGGCTGGTGTATTATGTCGGTGAAGAAGAGCATTCCATAGCAATTTGAGCAGAGAGAGAAAAATTCCATTATGATACAATAGATGGCATAGCCCATACACCAAGATTTTGAAGAGGCTTTTTACAAGACTGGAACATATTTGATTTTTTTTGTGTTAGGTATTAATTTTTTAAAAACACAAAATTTTAGTTATGTGATTGTTGTTTTATTACAAAAATTAAACTTTGGGAATCAAAAAGGAACACATTCTTTGTTTTTAGAAGACAGCTTGATATCCTTGGTCATCGCGAGCATGCCCTAGAAAGTAGGCAATGGTTTTTTTCTCTAAGAAATAAGCGAAAGAAACTTATCTATGAAGTACCTAACTTTTAAGTTACAATTTGTGTAATTTTTGTTTAGAATATCAAAGCTTATGCTACCAAAAATGTTATACCGAAAGGGTATATCTTCCAGTCGTCGTTTAATAACATGCTTCCATAAACAAACTTGTTTATTGCCGGCCCCAAAGATGCGAAGGGCTCCCACTGTGAGTTTCGCGAGTTGCTTGGCTCTGCATTCATTTCTGCAGCATTTGCAAAAGTCAATAACACTGCCGCCCACAAAAAGAAACTAAAAATCAAAACCCAAAAACCATGCACCCCGCGGGGTGTTGGCGGCTCGAGAGGCGAGGACGGAAATGGGTTTTCAGTGCGAAGCCGGACGACGCACGGGGGAGGAGGCCAGTTAGTGGCGAGTGCCAGTGAAATTAATAATAATAAGTGCTGAAACAAAACAAAATGTAAACAATTAAAATGGGCTCGGGCTCGGCAATGCGGCAATGTGGCGCGCCGTTGCCAATTTGCAATTCCAAGCACTGCAGACCCAATCGGAGGCGTTGCAGTACCAGCAGGGGGTACGCTTCCCCCACCCAGGCCTACTACCGCTCTCGGAAGCCCCCTCTCCTGGGGCCCAACGACGAAACGTGTGACATTGAGGCGCGAAACGGTCGAGCGTCGACGCCAGCTGTTTGGAGCTTGTTTGTAAAACAAGCGAAAGGTCACAAACTATTTATGTAGAGTGGCGACCTCTGGCGCTGCGATGCGCTGCGTTTGTGTGTTCGACGCAGTTCCGTTTCCCGCACTAACACACACTCACTTGCACTGCAAGAAATGCGGTCTACGAAACAAATATAGGTCATTGCAGTTGTTAGATTGTAAAGAGTTAGAGTTATGTTTAAGATGGAAGAGTTTCTCATAAAATATACTAATAACTAAAGTACAAACCTGGAGTTATCTGAGGGAAATTATTAAATATTTTTTTATAATAATTAATTTCATTTCCTTTCAGTGCCTTTAAGTTTCGACTATAAAATAAATGATTATTTTCTTTTGTGCTCCCGAATACACGCGTAATTATGGCGATAAAGATACAGATAGCGAGCATTTTCGAGCAAGTGTTTTAATTGCAGTTGCGCAAATAGCACAAAAGGCAATTAATTAATTGCGACCACCCACCCACTTGTCGCCCATTTGCCACGCCCCCGCAGCCTCCCAAACGCAGATGCCATCTATGTGTGGGATAGATGCGAGTCTGTGTGAATGTGTGGGTGGTGAGTGTTCATGTACATAGTACATGTGTTCCTGGAATGTTGACATGTGTTCCCATAGATGTATGTACAAGCACGCCCGCACATACACTCACTGAACACAGAACACTGAACACCGAACACCGAACACTGCGGCTCTGGAATGGACAGTTGCAGTTGTCATGTTCATGAATTGCCAATGGGGAGCAAAACTATGCAAAACACCCAGAAACATCGACACACATACTGGTTGCCACACTGCCACTGTGCCACTATGCCACACCAGCACTCATCCACACACTCATTTAAATGGCAAACTAAGAATATTAATGCGACTGACGATCGTCGATGTTCTACTCGCGGGGTTACTTAATCAAATCAAACCCAAAATTTGCATACCATGTACACTACACTCGTTTAAATGAAATACATATGCATAAGTGTGTGTGGCTGCTTGTTGTGCAACCACGTCCATTATTTTCGTTTTCCATTTTCAATTTGTTTGCCATTTGGATTTACACACCCATTGGCACATCTGCATATAATGGACTGGCTCAGGAACATTCGCTCAATAATAATTAATTATTTTTTAGGTAATCAGTTGTGAGAATTCCAGTTATGTATGACATTTTTGCGTGGGCGGAGAGGAAAATGTATGCAAATATCTGAGTTTTATTATTATAACTAGGAAGCAAAATGTAGAAAATGTATTTTCTGTAGATAAAAAAAAAATCACTTGATTCCAAGATTGCTATTTTAGAAAAAACATTCCACAGATACAAATAAAATAAATCTTTAGTTTTATGTTGTATACCCACAACTAACTTCCATTGAAAAATTTAAAGAATTTGGTCAAAACAAATGTTGCTTGAAAAGATTTCGAAAAAGGGATCAACACAAAGACCACCTGTGAAAGGGATACTCTTTTATATACTCTATTTGAAAGGGTATGGGTAGTACTATTCCCTTTACTCCCCTTGATGGATGAAAATTTATTGTATATTTAATTTAATAAGTTTATACATTTGCAAGCATTAATTATAAATTTAAAATTACTTATAACCATAATTATGGAATTTAAACTAATTCATTAATTCTTTTTCCCCAGGACTGCCTCCGAGGACGTCAAGGACCACAAAGATTGCTCCATTATTGTTTCCCCTGACACCGGAAACTACTGTTTCCTTGTGTTCTACGTCACCGGAAACTGCATCATACTGGACCTCCCCAGATGAATTAAAAAGTATCAAAAGCATTGTAACATTTTTTCTATTTTCGTGAAAGAAAAATGTGCATATTTCGGATAATACTGGGACTATCCAGAAGTGGTATACTTTTCCGATCTTAGAACTTTAAGTAGCTTCATTTTCAATAAAAACCTAGATATACACTTTTGTAATCAGTTTTTGGAATTTTTGAAAGGGGTAACATCATAATTCTGGCCAAAAAATGGGTCAATTTTGTTTTTCTTCCGTTTTTCGATCGTTCGATGGAAATAGTTCCGATATTCACTAAAATGTGTATCAAAAGTTCAATGTTTGGCCAATGAAATAATTTTGTAGAACTGTGGAGAAAAGTATATAGAATTCGACGTGTTATTGAAAGATTTTCAACCTCAAGTTCTCAGGTATGCAGATACACTCATTGTTCATTAGTGCTAAGCCATCTTTTATAAAAAAATAAAAAAAAGGAAACACATTCAAATATGTCTGGTGGACTGTTGGCGGAAAAAAAAAGGAAAACAAGTCCCCAAGACAACAATTCTACGGCTCCGAGTGCGTAACTCTCGCACTGCGATATCAATCTCTCATCAAACAAATTCCTTAGGTGCTTGAACAGCATTTAACAATCTTTTGATCATTTATCTATAATTCTTCTAACCATCGTCGAAGAAACCCAAGAAGCCGTCAGACATTGTGTCGTCGGGTGGGGCGCAGGAATGGGTTGAGATGGAATGGATTCGGATTGGGATTGGGATTCTTGACATAGATGGGCATCCGATAAGTGCGTTTGGGGCTACCGACACTGCCTAATTTGTTTTCAAAGAAAAAACCCGACGCGACAAGCCCTATTTTGGAAATGCCAGTCGAACGTATGGAGTATATCAACCGGTCGTCATGGGCAGTAGTTTGATTAATATTACAGGTCTACGACCTTTGATTTGAAGTTTAAACATTAAACAAGTAATGTGTGTATATCATTCTCCAGCTACCTTTTAACTTTCCCCTGAAAGTCCATAAAAATTCAGATGGAGAGATACGCACTTTCGGAAGTGTGGTATCCTGATGTCAGCGATGATATGCCCTGTCATCTGCAGCTCATTATGCGTATCTACAAGATCCTTCCGTTTTATTAATTTTTGACCATCCGCGCCTGCAACATTAAAGATCTCCCCCGTCACTGGGAGCCCTATCAAGGCCACCAATCTAAGTGAAAAGCAAAATTGAAAAAATTACTCATTTCCACTTCCAAGGAAACGATCGACAAGCCGACCGACTGGATGGACAACGCATATCTTCAGCGTATCTCAGGCACATTAATAAATTTTAGTTTGCTCACCTCGGAATGGTGTTCGTTAGGCTAAGCTACCGGGCATTTGCAGGGCACCTTCCACGGTTTTATTTATTTATTTTTGTTTTTATTCATACCCCCAATACGCAAGTATGAGTGTTTCTTTCAACCCGACCCTTTCAATTTGTGGACGGGACCACCCGATTCGAAAGACGGCAAAACGGCAGTTCGCGCGCTCATTTGACTGCTATTTTCGTGGCTGAAATTCCTTAAAAAACAATAAAATAAAATTAAGCAAAACGGCATTTTAATAATGCTGCTGCTGCTGCTGCTACTACCACTGCCACCTTTCTTTCACTCAGGTGCTCGGGTGTCGGAGCTGGTGTTCGTAATGGCCCATAATGGATCTTCCTAACAATTTGATGATTTATGTTGTGCACATAGCGGTTGCTGTTTTCGTTTTGCCTTCGTTTCTTACTTTTGTTTTTTTATAGTAGTTTTATGATGTTAATAGCGTTTTTTGTCTGCGTCTCTATCGTTTTTCTCAAACGCTAGTTAGTGCCTCCGCAGTCCCCAGGAAGGGGCACGAACGCCGCGCATGAGCAATGCCGTTTCCCTGCCGCCAACTGATATTTGGGTTAGAGTTTTGTTTTGTCATAATAAGCCACTAAAACGAGGATATAAAAAGTAATTTTCCGCACCTGTCTGCCACTTCAACACTGCAGCAGCGGTACTTCAAGGGCTCTTGCCTCGCTCCTCCGCCAAATGATTTACGATCTGCATTTAGATCTAATCAGCTAACAATGTTGGCCATTCAATGCCAATTGGCTTAATTGAATATAAAGTTTTTAAGTTATTAGATGTCGCGAAAATGGCACTATATTTTTATATAATTATTTTAATATTTTATGGCAGAGGTAGTCCTCTATAGCCAACAACCTTCTTATTATAGGAATTACTCAGTTACTCACTGTAAGTGCCTGTAAATGGATAGTTTTGTAACTTTGTCCAAAACTTTGTGCAAATATGAATATCAAAAGGGGTTTTCCGCCAGGTGTGACACCTTTTATCATTGCGACTTGCCCATTAATGTCTGGTTCGATTCGGGAGAAGGTCTTGTTTGGTAACAAAATATGTTTGCCGTGCTTCTTCGGAAAGGGTATGAGTATGGCTTGGGAATGGGAATGTTGGGGGGGTTTACATTTTTGTATTTATTTGTTTTTTTTTTTTTTTTTTTTGGGTAGTGGAGAGAACTGGGAAACGGACAACCGACTAGCTAAAGACGACACGTTGCGCATATGAAGAGGGACATTCAAATATGATAATACTCGATACTCCCCCATCGATAGATCGAGCGATCCGTATTGCGTCTGATTTTGGTTGTTTGGTTGTCGTCGCACGCAGTTAACAATCGCATTACAAACAGCAAATGTGTCAGAAATATTGTCGTGAGTCTTTCTCATTTGTTTCTGGTACAATGCTCGTAATTTGGGACTTAAAGAGCTTTCAATGTGTCGTTTCGGCGTGCGCTTCGGGAATTTTAAATTAATTATTTCTTTGACCCCACACAAACACTGAATACTGTTCGTGTCTCGGTGCCTATCCAAGTATCTGGGTATCTAAGTATCTGAAAGGCCGCCATCGATAGGTGCGGATGCGGACTTGGGTATTGGAAATTGGTAGTAGTAGACAGTAGACTCCCTCCGCCCTGACATAATATTATTATAGTGTACCAATGGCTCGTTGTTCGATTTCCATTCGTTTTGAGGCCGGATGACCGAGCCGTTCAACCGTCCGACCGCTCTGTGCCACTTTCTGTCGACTCACGAAGACATGAGCATATTTTGTTTGTAATTTATTAGACAAAGCCATAGCTTTGCCTACCAAATTAATATCGTATTGAGTTGGTCCGCCCGCCTGTGGCACTCGATGTTCGAGGTTCGGGGCTTTGGGCAGAAACACACACAAGACAGTATGTACATACCATGGGCAGGCTTAATTCGTAAGAAACAATTTGCATATATATGTCTTGTCGTCCAACAATGGATTGGCAAGGTGTGAATTAATTTGCTCTGCACGCCAGAAGTCAACCGCTGAGAGCTGGAGAGCCACACACACACACACAAGGGACAGATTCCATCCTTCCGTCCGGTTTTAGGTTGAGGTTCAGGTTGAGGGTTTTTCGGGTAACGTATTTCTGCGAAAAAGCCCGCATTTGGCATTTGGCATCCCTTTTCGCCACACTCTGGGCCAACGACAACGACGACGACGACTTATCAATGACAAATCTCCAAAATCGTTTACTCTGCCTTTGCCTGTCAATTTGGCTCGCTGACACTTCCCTTTTGGCCTTAACACTAGAGCATTCGCCTTGGTCTTTAGTCCTCCAGGTCCTCCTGATTCAACTCCCAGTTCCCTTTTCCCAGTTCCCAGTTGGCGGTGTTAACATCGAGACAGGTTTTGTGTACCGCCGCCACACATACCGCACTTTTTGTGTGATTTCGTGTCTCGACTCCTTATTTTCCCGGTGGGATTTGGGAGCTTCATGAATGAAAGGCAAAGCCCTTGGTCTTTGAGCGGACAAGCGGAAGTTGCCGGTGGTTTCTCCTCTTATTTTTTACTTCCATTTCGTTTCTGGCAACAAGCGTCTTAGCCTCAATTGAGACAGTAATCAAACACTCGCGCAGATTCCCTGGTGAAAGCGGCTGAAAGTGTCCGTTCTGGACCTCACACAGCCATTACCTTTCAAAATCGCCTCCATTTATATTGTGAGGAATTTCGTTGATTGAAGGGGATTGCTTGTCTCTAAATTCTATTCCAAAGGGACATGCCAGTGCCCTCTACCTGCAGTCAGAGAAATATTCATGGTATTACCATTTGAACTCATAAGAGAAGTTTAAATAAAAGTGGAATGTCAGGGTCTTCCCTGGGATATGTCAGGGAATTTAAAATTAATCACTTTAAGATCCAATTAGTACCCAAATTTTATCCAGGTGTAGGACCTCTGGGATGAGCCATGAATTTGTCGCCTGCACGCCGCATTTATTGTGGCCCCTTTGGTGGCAACTCGGAGCGATTAGATCTACGAGCTTCATTGAGCAAAAGCCAAAGCTTCAGACAAAAAAAAAAGAAACAGAAGCAGGATAAATATCACTGTCCCAATCGAGACACATTTATTTAAGCCTTAACGTTGCTCGCATTGCAATACGGTGATTGCCATTGCCGCCTGCTTGCCAACCGCTGCTTAAATATTTCGACGAGACAAAACCAACTTAAAGCCAAGAATTGGTGGCAAAAAAAAAAAGCTGAAAAAGACTCAGAAGACACGCTGACAATCGAAATTCGAAATTCTGAATGAAGGCGCAAAGTAAAACAATATCTGATTTGAAGCATCCGGTCGCGATTGTCATTGCCACCTATGCCATGCCACCGACTTGGCGACACGCGTAGCGGTGGTGGCAGATTGGAGGTGGTGGTGGTGTTGTTTGCCGGTGGAGGACCAGGCCGAAATGAGGGCCCCCGAACTCACTTCCTGCGACTGTCCGTCTGTCCGTTTGTCCGCCTGTGTCCGCCTGGTCTGGGCCATTCTGTTGCCATCCTTTCCGTGCTGTTGGCTCTTTGCTTTTGGGTTGCTGTTGCTGTTGCTGCTGTTGTTTTGCTGTCGCCATTGTCACTGCTGTTGTTGATGGTGATGCTCCAGCTGCCTCTCCAGACCAAACTCCGGCCCGGGCCAGGCCAGAACCCAGAGCCGAGAGCCCAGAAAACAGAAACAGATACAGATACAGACCCACTGCGGACCGAGTGTGAGATCAATCGTATTTGATTGCAGAATGCGCGGTAGGTAAGCGTTAACGACGTTTTTGAAGTCTCGATGCCTCGGCTCTTTGCCTCCTGCTGCTGTTGTTGCTGTTGTTGGTCTTTTTGTTTCTGTTGCTGCCACAGCAGCAAGGAGCGACAAAAAATTGCGACACGTTATTTCAATTTAAAATGTTTATAATTCAGTGTGTTCTGTTTGCTCTGCTCTGTGAGTGTATATTTTTTTTCTTTCGATTTTTTTGTTGAACCTCCTCTTGGCTGGCGAACTGTCGCCACTTTTGTCATGCTCGACGAGAAACAAAAGCGCTGGGAAACCAAAAGCGAACGACTCCAAGCCCAAACCCAATCCCAATCCAAATCCCATCCAGATTCGGATTCGGATTCAATCCCGGCACAATGCCATGCCATTAGCGTATTGTATTTAAAGTTTTGCACACCGCGATATTCAACCCCTTTCAGAATTCCAACCTCCCTTCCTCGGCTCGGCTCGGCTACATTGTTAGCCACGTTTGCTTATTAAGTATACGGATGCAGGCAAGGCCTTTATATAGATTACCACATCATTTTGTTTCTGCGGCGTCTTGCACTTGCAATCGAGATGAGGAGCCAGACGTGCTAATATCCAATAAATGCAAATTAAATGCACTCACGGCGCCTCAGACCTCCGGGCCATCAACAGGCCCGGCCACATCGCATACATCAGGATGTCTTCACGGTTTTATCACTTTATAGTTGGCAGTCAACAAAAGGCTCTCTGCTTTCCGGCAACATTGTTTTTCTGGGTGGCCAACACACCATTGCAACACAGGAAGAAATACTATTAAGAGAGTAAAAGATTTCCTTTAAATATAAAATAGATAATAATGCTTGGGGCATAAACACATCTTTAAAATGAAATTTAAGAACTATCTACTTTCATAACCTTTTCATAATATTATTCTGAATGTCCAGAATTTTTATCAGTGCCCTTTTGGACACACACAAGCAGTCCGATGCTGGGCTCCATTAAACGGCAAATACATTTATGACCGTAATTACACCATAAAATTCAAATTATATCAACAAACCAAAAACCGCACATTGTGTCCAGACCGTGACTCAATCTCTGGCCCGGAGGCTGGTGTTACAGCTCCTGCTGCTGCCGCTCCTGCTCCTGCTTCTGCTCTCGGACCTGGTCTATGGTCCGAGACTTGCCCTTGCGGTTCGCCGGGGACATGGACATGACGACACCGGGCCATAAACAGGCAGCCAGCTGTGTGCTATGGTCCTTGGTCCTTGGCAGGCCTATTTAGCATAGTGAGAGCTACTCCGCCTCACTTGTTTTTAAAAACTTGTAGCACAATAGTCGGAGGCTTTGTCAGCACGCCCCCCACACGCCTTGACAAGCCGCCCCACTCCACTCCCTTTCTCAGACTCTGGTCTGGAGAAAGTCATCCTTGACTTGGCCTGACTTTGGCCTGGCCCTGCCCGGCCCGGCCCGGATTATCCAGCAATGCTAAAAACTTTTTAGAAGTCATTAAAACCTTGTAGTGGTAAAATTAATTACTTGTAGTTGCAAACAATGTAGCCACGCCGCAAGCAACATTTCCATTCCGTTTTCTTTGGTGGCTTGGTGGGGAGCCTTCTGTGCCCCTTCTCCGGCACCTCCGCCTCTGGACTCCACACTCCTCAACACCCGCTCTGCTGTGTGTGCTTGCCGGCACAACAAAAACAAAAAGAAACAAGGTCCAAGGCAACTGCGACGACCACCAGACGCCCAACATTCGGGGCGCAAAAGCAGACTAAATGCATGATGGTGAAAACATATTCACTTTGAAATTTATTAACTTTGCGTGTTTTGTTGAATTAAGAATCCAAACGTAAAAGTTTCGAAAAATGTTAGCTAAAAGCCGTACCGTACCGTAGACCCACTCAAGTCTCATGCATATTTATGTATCATTTCCTCCACTCAGCCACGAAAAACACAAACAATTCGTTTTTTGGGACGTTGGGCAGCTTAAAGCGCTTCCATTAAAGAGTACACAACTTCATTGAGTGATGATTGTGTTGAATTACGACCGAACAACTATTTAATCCATATACGAAACAAAATAAATAAATAAATGAGTAATTAAGAGGCAGGCTTGGGCTTGGGTTTCCGCGTTTAATGGCTTACGTTTTATTGATTTTTCAATCGAGTTTTGTTGAGCTTTCTTTGACAAATTGGTCCGTTTTTGTTGTTTAGAGAAAACTTTGAGGCTTAAAAGGTTAAAGTTTGAGAAAATCAATCTAGAAATTAAATTAGAAGTTTTGGAACTCTTAGAGAGTAGGTTTCTGTTGGGATATCTAAGGGTAGACAGTAGTAAAACTCATACACCATCTGGTATATAATTTTAGAAAATATCGAGAAACCAGCCATATAATCCTCTTGAAGATTTGAAGCCCTATCCGTTCTTTTATACTTTATCCTGCTGACAGTTTAAAATCACCAAACTACTTATTTTTAAGTGAATGGTTTATAGGTGGGCTTTCGTCGCTGCAAAGTGCCATTTCCGCGTTCAATCGGCCACCATTATCGATAAATGTTCATTACTTTCAATAAACGCCTCGTAATTGAACATGACGTATTTATGAGTTGGTCGGTGTACCAATCGGAGAGCCGCAGGACGATTTAATAGGCGACAATTGCAGTTGGCTCTTAATTGGCGGACAAGTCGCGACCGAAGCGCTTAAAAATCGGTTGCTAGGGGGCCCACCAACAATACCAGTCGGTCTATTTTGGGGCCAGAAGATAACTCATGGAGCGAGAACACTGGGCGGCGGGTTATGAAACGTATTCGTTAATTGTTTATAGGCGACAAAATGCAAAAAGTGCAACGGTTGCAATGGTTGCAACGGTTGCGGGGCAAAACCAAAAACAAACCGACGAAAGTGCAAAACGCCATGAATCATATTTTGCCAATTAAGCATGATCCGATGTAACCCATCGCACATACATATAGATACAGGGGGGGGGGGGCATATATGAAGATATAGTGGGCATAAGCATAAGCAGAAAGCAAAAGCAAAATCAAAAGCCATTGAAGGCATTCTTACACCACGCCGGAAATCCAATGTAGACAGCATTGGCGACTGGGGCGTCGACAACGCTTTGGAAACAGTCCGGCCGCAGTTGTGGAGTAGTCCGTCCCATCCGTGCCATCCGTCCGACCGGATGGACTATTGGGACCACCAAAGAACAACAAAAAATATGCACACTTTTGACTACATCGGCAGTGCAGTGCAGTGCAACTGCAGTTCCCTGTGATGATTGTACGGAAAGAAATGCAATCGCTGCACTTACATTTGCGTTTGTAAATGCGATCGTCGATCATATTTCAGTCCGCTCTCCCGCCTTTATTGCTTCTTTATTTGTTTGTGTTGTTCTTGTTTGCAGTTCATGTTGTTGTTTCTTCGGTTACCAAGTAGCGTGGGGTCCAGCTCCAGCCCCAGACCCCCCAGAGTGTGTGTGCAAATCACAGAACTTTCGTTTAATTACAATTTGCATTTGATTTGCATACCCTGCCCGCTGGCCCGCGTAATAGAATCAGGGAAATTAGCTCGCTCCTTTGAAGGTCGTGATCGCAGAATTACAAAGGCGAAAACAAAGCGACATGTACTGTGCTTAGAAAACACTTTGTGGAACAACAGCAGTATTTTAATTAGTTGTTTTAAAAACAACACAGAACATTGTGCATTTTAAACACAAGTATTTATTAATTTAAAGTAGCTGGGGTGGAGGTAGACAAGGAAAAGACTCCAAAAATATATGATTATTCATCGAAATTTTTTTAATATATGAGTTTATGGAGTTTTGCCTTTATTTTTACTATTTAGCATATATAAGATATTAGTGTTTTTTCCAGGATTATTTTAAGTTTGCAAACTCTTAGATATACCTCTTGAGTTCCTAACTTATAAATCCCATAAGACACAAAGTTACAATTACTTCTCAAAAGATTCTAAAATATATATCTTCTAAATTAAAAAACTTTGTATAGTATTCTTTCCAAAAATCTTAAACATAAAATTTAAGAAAATTTAATTTTCCCTTTGCAAAGAAAACCTTTTTTGGGAACAGCTGAATAATTTTCATAATTTTTGGCATGCCCACATGCCAACCCCCGAAAATTCATCTGCGTCATCGGAATTAATTCACAGCAGCAGCAAACATACTCATTTTTGGAAAAGAAACAAAAACTGCATTTCTTTCTGAATGAAAACTCAGCGCTGCTGAACTTTCTGCTGGGTGTTGACGGTGTCAGCAAAGTTAATTGATCAAGTTATAAAGCCGGGCCGTACCGGCCAGAGTCGGGCCATTGACTATGTACGAAGGTACACACATGCAAATGTACATAAACACCATAACACCAAAATCGCTGATACTGGGCTTTAATCAAACCAAAATAAAAAATCGAAAAAATCCATATAGGCATTAATGGGCGAGAAGCGGAAATTGAGTAAACACTATTTCCATTTGCATAAAAAAAGGCTTTAAAAAATATTCTTTTTAAAACGTGTTTATCAATTTTTAGCAGAGTTTGATTAAAAGTTGAAACATTTTTTTTTTCTTTATTGGATATTTGATTATTATTAATAAAGATTATTTATTATACAACTAGGACAATTGTCTGGTCTGATAATTAGTTGAAAGGCTTCCGGCCGTATCCAAATATGCCCGAGTTTTCTGCACTTTTTCAATTAATTAAGCTACCATCTCCGATAGAATCAATTGGCTTGAGGAAATTAAATTTATCTGCTTATGCATTCATATTTCCCCCGATATTAGTATATATTTAATTTAATAAACAAGAACCGTAGGCGCCGGCTTATCGGGTTCAAAGAAAAGCCGCCGAGAGTCGGCGTTCAAAGTGCAGAAAGTCGGCGTTCGAAACTCTGAAAATTGGAAAGTCTACGGCCGGATTTGTGGTTCTAACTCTGGTGTTGGAATCGATTGCCACTCGAATGGAAATTAATTGGCAACCGTATGGACATGACACGGAAGATCACGAGACCGAATAAAATCGAACTATTAATCGGCGCACAAAAGTGACAAACATCTATTAGGCATTTAATTAAAAGTTTCGCATCGCAAGTGAGGTGGATGGTGGGCCGGGGGGAGTGACTTGAATGGCTTTGTTGGCCATTGATAGTAGGTTGTGGCTCCTCTTGCCCTCCATACTTGGCCAGAGTGTCAAATTCGTGCATTTCAAGTTACCGCTCTCTGATAGCGGCAAAGAGCAAACACAAATATTTGCCTACAATTACTTACCGCTTGGATGGACAGATAACCGTAGCCATAGTCGTAGTCGTAGCCGTGGTCAGTTGGTAGGATGACACAATAGTTGTTGGTAACTCCCTGCCTTTGGCCCAACTCTGCTGGTGTGTACATAATTGGGCTATCGACTATCAGGCCGCCGGCAGAGGCGCTCGGACAGAATATGGCAATTAAAATTCGATGGACAGATAGGTGGTCGGATCGAGCATGAAGTGGTTATGGCGACAGGCGGCTGATCAAACCCTTAAGCCGTCAACAGACACACCCACCCACTTGGCCTCCTGTCGAGACATTGTTACACTCGAAATAAATACGACTTTTTTGAATGTAAACTTATAGGCAGAATGTCTGTCTATTTCTATAGAAACTTTAAGCACCGAATTGATTATTTCCAATTTTTAAAACCTAGTCCTTATTCTCTCTGTTTTATTTTCTGGTTAATGCCTATCGATTCAACGCTAATTAATGTTGAAAGAACTGTCGACTAGAGGACATCTCATCCTTGTTCCTTGCCCCAAATTGCAACACCTGTCCTTTGGCTCACCTGGCGGTGGCCTGATGGCGATGCGGAAAGTCAGTGACTATGTAATACACTGTGTTTTGGTCAGCCTAACCGCACGGACTACACTCATCCGATTAAACTTTTAAATAGATGTCAAACAAACTACATTCTGCTAACTACAAGGACTTTCGTTGTCATCGTCCTGGCTCGGAGCACGGCGATGTCTTAGGCCTGGTTGTCTGCCGACATGCCATACATCTATCCATATCCCTCGGTCGCCAAACGGGTGTGTCCATTGTCCTTGTAGATGATCCTGTATGTGTGTGTGTTGGTCGTTCAACCACCGGTGCACCGGTGTTGCCGGTCACTCGGGGTCGTGACGGACAAATGTCCGAAATTTGAAACTTTAAATAGCAGTCTTCGAAGCGTGTTTTCCACAGGGGCGAAGGTGAGAGGAAGGCGAGAGGTGTCTATTCGGTCTATTCAGTTGGATTTATCCATGGCCGGTTGGGCGGAGCTTGGATGAGTAGGGCTTTCAAATTAGTTCTGATTTACCACTGTTCCATCAGAGTGTCAGAGTGTCGGAGTGTTGGTGTGACAAGGATTTACTTTTCGGTCACATGTCGCAGGTTGTGTGCGTATCATGTAAACATTTCAAAGGACCACACCTGCCGGAACACGTGTACATAATTATACGAGTGCAACAAAGTTCACAGAGTCTATTATACTAAAATTTAGAGACTAAAAGTTGAGGTTTATTAATCAGATTATAGTGGAATTAAACTAAAAGTTCAGTTTATACAGTTTTAGGGTAAAAGTCTCTTTATTTTAACAATTATATAGACAATAATCTCTTCATCTTACCAGTGACACACTTTTTGCTTAAATAATTTGTCTTTTTCTTTAAAATTAACATGTCAAAGCTCAAACATCAAAAGACCAAAAGTCTTCCCAGCAAGCTGTCGTCAGCAATATTCACAAGAAATTTATCTTCCCCTCCTGGAACATCAATACATTTTGATAAGACTCTGCCCTCTTTAGGTGACAGCTCTCCTTAATAAAAATGAATTATCCAACATCCCAAACGCGCGACGCAGACAATTTGTTTTCACTTTGAAATTCGACAATTAGATTCTAATTTTAGTTTTCTCGGAGAACAAGTCAACTTTATTTAGAAACAAGACACAAGAAAAATCGATTGTTGTGGCGTGTAATTAATTTTAAAAATAAAACGTATATATGTACATAATAAACGTTTTAAGGATTTGGGGATATGAGTGATGTAATTTGTAAAGAAAGCTATGTGGGTTTAATAATGGTTGTATTAAATTCTTATAAATTCGAATCAATACATTAAATTAGAATCTAGCTTAGACTCTAAATAGATTATAGCATAATGAAAATTCTGCTCCAATAGACTATATAAAATAAAAATTAATATCTAAAACAGAAAAATAAAAAGGTTTAAATCAATATAAGCTACATATTGTGTATTACCCCACTCTATAGTCCATTGTTGCTACTGCTATTTGAATATATGAATATGTATAACTGCTATACTAAACCTTTTAATTAAACATATTTTAAATATGTGTGTAAGGTTTTATTTAAATAAAAACATTTAGCAATACAATTGGTTTTTGCTTTCAAATGTCTTACGTTTTTATTTTATTATAGAATTCATACCATTTATATTTTTGCTTTAATATCTCTTAAGGAATTAGTTTTTTACAGAATCTATAAAGAAAATATTTAGCGAAGTATTTTAAATATAAATAAAATATATATAATATTTTATATCGGAATATTTGTAAAATCATTGGATATTTAAAAGGCTTTTTGAAACATTCATATAAAACTCTATAAACCTCTAGAGTATTAATATTGTTAGCTAAGATATAAGCACTATTTTAGATATAAAAATAATAATAACACTTTTTAAGGAGTACTACAATATAGAGTCAACTAAGGACTTGTCACTCAATCTGAACCTTATCCTAAAATTTATTCAAAAGTTACTGAACTAAAATAGATTCACGCATTAAAGTTCAAAGGACACACGGAAAACATTGATTTGGCAGAATCCTCCCCGAGCTTAGCTTTCCAAAAATCATCCGGAGAGGGTTCTGAAAAATGTGGAAACCCAAAGTGACACATATCGCAGATCAATATTAGCGTTGGGCCTTCACAGCGTTTAACCCCCGGCAGCGGCACACACATTTACATGTGTTTCAAGCGATTTCGAGTGTATACAAATGTCTCTTTCTGTTAGTGCTACGATTCGGGCCTAATACACTCCCAGGATCCATTAGAAGTGCCAAACACCAATTAAAGTTTTGCATGGATTACCAGCGGAGTGGCAAGCAAAAAAAGGAATACCACAAGCGGCAAGAAATAAAAAAGACAAGGAAAAACCAGTATAGAGGCATGCGGCTCTCGAGTGTAGTTGTGTGTTCGTTGAGGGGAATGCGAGCGGAAGCGGAAAAGCGGGTGCGAGCGAGTCAACTCGGCCGCAGCTCAGCCATCTTGCTCGCTCTCGTGCTGCAATGGCCTCAGATAAAGGGGCAGCCATTTTTTAAGAGGCGGAGCCAAAATAACGGAAGCGACTTGGTACTTTTCAAGCCATCGGGGTAAATAGTGGGAAATTTGTGGCGTTCGAAAGGGAATTTTTAGCTTGGGCTTCGGTGGATAAGTTTTCTGCGACAGAGGCGAGAGAAAAGTCACGGAGGCGAGTGGAAAAATTACCCGATTTTCCCGAGAATGTGCAGCCTAGGAAAAATCGAGCTATCGGAGCCGTGCATTGCTAAGCGGAGAGCTTGCGAAGTAGCCGAAAAAGCTCAGGCTACCGAAAGCTCCAAGTGCATTGGCGAAAAAGTTGGTGCCCAAGCTGCACCTACCATGGATGCCACAAAATGGCGGCGTTGTCTTCGGAATGCCGATAAATCAAAGCACTCTCCTCTGTGGGCCTAATTTGAAAAATTGGTAAGAGAGGAGAGCTGGATGCAGAGCCAGGCGGCAAGGCGGCAAGTGCCGGCAAATGGGGAGCGGCATTTCATCAGAGGGAATTAATCAGAGCAGATGAAGCAGCGACAACCGAAAAATAACGACGCGGCATCTCCCAAAGAGCCCGCCGCCTGTTATCTCCTCAATCTCAATCTTTCAGTGCGTGTCCGGCGTTCTTTCAGATGCATCCCATTTACAGACGTGTGTCCCAGTGTGTGTGAGTGTGTGTATCTGGCGCTTGGTGGCACAGCAGCGGAATGTCACCGTGGCAAGTAAGTATCCCAAACAGTCCAGTTGAGGGACCCTCTTCAGCGCCTTTGGCGGCAGCGGCTGCGGCGGCTGTGGCATCGGCATATCCCAGAGCATCCATCAAACCCGCGACCGTTCATGTCAAATTATAAATTCTCAACAAAAAAATTTAAATCTAATTTTGCCCCGGGCGCGGGTCTATATTCAAAATACATAATGGATTTTACTTTGTCCCTGACAAGTACAAGCCCATTTAATCAATAATTAACGTAATCCATCAAGTACAAAGTGTCAAATGCACTCGCGCTAAAAGGATTTCTCCCGAAAAGCGCATCGCGTTGACACCAAAACGAAAAAAAAAACGCAAAATAGGAAAATCAAGTCGTCCTTGTTGCTTGACACTGAAAAGATATACGAAACAAATCCGCGCTCGTCACATCTGCATGTCGAAAAAACCAGCAGCCACAGGACGAAAACCGAAACTGAAAAACAGAAACAACCCCCATGGCAGGATAACTTTAACCCCTGCTTGCCGTCTGTCACTTTATTAGATACCAACCGGGGATGAGGCGAAAAGTACAAAAACATAAACTGAAACAGAAACACAGCGACAGTGGCAGCAGCAGCAGCAGCTTATCTAAGCCAAAAAGTCGACCCTGATCAACCACTTGCAGGCCCATGGCTCATGGCTCATGGCCGTAAAGATAGCACGGCTCTTGTCCTTTTTTTCCCGAATGGGTATCAAACTACAAATGTCCATTTTTCAATTTACCTGGCACTCTAGACCACTTCCCACCCAACCTCCGCATCCATATCCATCTCCACTCCCCCCCACGCACATAAATTGAATCTGAAATGATATGGTAAGGGATGGGGAGACAAAACAAACAAACGGACACACGGACACTCGGACAAACACCCACCGAATCGGTCTATAAATTAGCCCTTGGCCAGTTGGTTAGCTGGCGGCCAAAAGACCGTGAAATTTTCCCAATATGCTGACTTTTATTTGCGTTACGAAGGGTCACTCCACCAAACGTCCGGGTTCTATCCCTCTCATCCTCATTATTCTCATTTGACATTGCACTGGACAGTATACTTCGGGTATATATATTATATTTGGAAATGCTCGCATTTAAATGTCCGCAAGACCTCGTTTGACGTATGAATAAATTATGTTGTGGACCCTCCTGGACCCCTCGATCGATTCTTCGGCTAGTTAACATAACTTTTAAAGACAAAGGCAACGCTCTACATGTCATCCCCAGGGCAGGACCATGTGACATTTCTCCGGTTCAGTGGGGAAATTTATATGCCGCAATTTGTCAATTGTTGCAATTTCTCTTTTGTATGCGCCTGCATCTACTTATTTACCCAAAAAGGAGACAAAGCCCTCATAAATAATTTAAATGTTTGTTTTTACTACTTAGGGTTTCGGGATACAATTTTGATATAAAAAAAATCATACTTAAACACTTTTTTTCCTGCCATTTCCAGACACTAATGCCTACCCCAAGATACTTAACGACACGAAAGGCACATGCCTGGGTAACCTGAGACACCGCAGTATGTATCCAATAAGTAAATGAGCTTTAAAATAATTTAGCTATCTTTTAATCACACGTGTTTGTTTTTCCTTCACTTTTTCAGAGACAAGTTTCCGGCGAGGCGACGGTCCATCTTTATGGACGATGTGGACGATGTCCGGTGCGGTGACGTTTATGAAAAGCCATCGCAGCATCAAAGCCAATTAAGATACTGTGGGGCACATACAAGCTCTACAGGAATACGCGGCTAATTTCTGCGACAAAGCCGACAAACGATCCGGACTCTGGGAGTCTGTAAAGGTGGAGGAGAAGCGGCACTTTTGTCGCAAACACAGGCCGTAAAATTAAGAACTCTGATTGGTAACAAATGTTTTTGTTCATTCGAGTGATAAAAACGTAGCGAACCGAAAAGATATAAAATTCTCTTTAGTGTCTTCCCAGTGCGGCGATGATAAAATATTTAAATGAGCGCCGAATGGGAAGGTGCTCCACCTCATACCACTACCATATACTCCACTCTACCAGTTCGCTTCACTCCACTCCTTTTTGGACATTTAGGAAATCAGAGAGAGCGAGTGGTGGACCCGAAACCTTAATGGCCGCGTGCACGCACTGGGGCTTAAATCTGGTATCTGGATATGGCCAACAAGTCAACAAGCCAACAAGCCGAAACAGTGGGCTTAAACACGACCAAGGGCAAAAGTGTGAAACACCGACTGGGCGTAACGCCAATAGCCATCGACGATAACCACTGTGTCTCCGAGTAAGTCGGTCGGCTGTCATGATTAAATAAAAGTCCAATGCAAACGGGCCAGCTAGGATATTAAATTACAGCCATAACTGCTTGGGGACTGACGGTGAAGGTGAAACTAAAAAGGAAAAGGCAAAGGTAAAGGCATTGCCGGCAGGACCTGGACTCAGCTCAGACACACACACACTGCCACAGACCGAACCGAATCGAAGTGGACCGGACCAAGCCCCAAAAGGAATCGAATCAGAAACAGCCACGACAAAATCATAAAAGGCATAAACAGTTGTAAAGACCCAAACCACAAAGGGCGTAGAATCAAAATTGAGCACTAAAATGTTATCGAGGTCGGCACAGATTAACTAGCCCTTTTGCTGTTGACTCGACGACAGAAGACAGAGGACGGAAGACAGAGGACAGAAGACAGACGACGTGCAGGTAGTTCATTCTGAAATATCGAGTGTATCTTAAAGATACTTGTGCGACATTGCGATCATTACGCTCTGTAACAGATACCCAAAGGCAGGGGCTTGTTCCTCGGACACGACAGGTTGACCCGACCGGTCCTGTGTAATCCCTGCCCGGTCGAGGCAATTATAACCATATACAGAATCGCAGCTCCATCCCCCGCTGACAACGACGACCCACAACCGAGCTATTGTCCCGAAAAAACAGAAAAAAATTGTCATTCACAACTGTCTCGCCGATAAGAAGCAATTATCAAAAAGCGGTAAAGGACAGCGAGCTGAGATCACATTGAATGGCGCCAGTTTCACAATGAATCTCCGTGGTAACGTTAAGATTTCGTCATGGCTGTTTAAGATCTAGGTTACATAAAAATATTTATGGGTTATGTACCTTTTTCTTAGTCTACAGATCGAGTGTTATGGGTATACGATTTAAAAACAGGTAAATGTAATGTGATCTTAGTACTACCATAAGTTCCCCTTGTTCAAGGGTTTAATCCGGAGTGTGGATTCCTAATCCCAAAAGTATGCAAGTTTATTGTCATGACCATTCCTTTGTAATGTTAATTAAATGAAAGAAACGGAAATAAAATAGCGTTCGACCTTTTTCAACCCCAAATCGAGGATATCACTGATTGTGGGGAGTGTCCCAGCCGACACTCGTCCAAATGGCAGCTCTTCAAGGAACATAATTTACCCCACGTGGCGGGGATTACATATCAACTACGCCACTGTTCTCATTTCGGGGGCGTGACACTACAAGCGCCTGCTCTTAATCTTTATCTATTTGGATAGACATTTATGTTGTCATTTAAGGAAGTGTGTTTGAACATTTGTTCATTGAAGAAGGAGCTTAGAAAAATGTACACTAGATGTAAGCTAATATTAGGATTCAATAATGAACACCAGCGTTGGCTATATTTGTGGAATGTTTTATCCGATTTTTAGACGGAATTCCTTAAACGATTCTTCATAAATCTGCATCAATTTTTTTTTAAAGTTTTCAACTTTGAAAATCCACAAACTAGCTTGGAGCCACAATATATCTATATCTTTGGCAATATTTATCCGATTCTTAAGAGGAGTACCTTAAACGGTTCGTAGATCGATTCTACATAAATCTGCGTCAAAATCTAAGAACATTATATTTTTTAGATTTTTGGCCAATTTTTCCGGAGGGTTCGCTTCGAAAATCCACAAAACAGCTTGGGGCCACTATGTGGCTTACTTCGAAGTCTATATCTTTGGCAATATTCATCTGATTCATAAGAGGAGCACCTTAAACGATTTGTAGGTCGATTCTCCATAAATCTGCATCAAAATCTAATAACATAAATTTTTTTCAATTTTTTGCTAAATTTCCTGGAGGGTCCCCTTCGAAAATCCACAAAACGGCTTGGAGCCAAAAATGGCTCCCTGCGAAGTCTATATCTTTGGCTTAAATTACCCGAATCTTGAGCGGAGTACCTTGAACGATTCGTAGATCGATTCTCCATAAATCTGCACCAAAATCTAAGAAAGTATAATTTTTTACATTTTTTGCTACATTTTCTAGAGGGTCCCCTTTGAAAATCCACAAAACAGTTTGGAGCCACAATATGGCTCCCTACGAAGTCTATATCTTTGGCAATATTTATCCGATTCTTAAGAGGAGTACCTTAAATGATTCGAAGATCGATTCTACATAAATCTGCATCAAAATCTAAGAAAGTTAAATTTTTTACATATTTTGCTACATTTTCTGGAGGGTCCCCTTTGAAAATCCACAAAACAGTTTGGAGCCACAATATGGCTCCCTACGAAGTCTATATCTTTGGCAATATTTATCCGATTCTTAAGAGGAGTACCTTAAATGATTCGTAGAACGATTCTACATAAATCACCGCCAAAATTTAGAAACAAAATATTTTTTAAATTTTTGGCCAATTTTTTCGGAGGGTTTGCTTCGAAAATCCACAAAACAGCTTGGAGCCACTATGTAGCTTACTGCGAAGTCTATATCTTTGGCAATATTCATCTGATTCATAAGAGGAGCACCTTAAACGATTTTTAGATCGATTCTTCATAAATCTGCATCAAAATTTAAGAACATAATATTTTTTAGATATTGTGCCAAATTTTCTGGCAGTTCCCTTCGAAAATCCACAAAACAGCTTGGAGCCACTATGTGGCTCCCTGCTAAATCTATATCTTTGGCAATATTCATCCGATTCTTGAGCGGAGTACCTTAAACGATTTGTAGATTGATTTTCCATAAATCTGATTAAAAATCTTTAAACATAATTTTAAAACAATTTTTTTTCAATTTTTTAAGTGCTCACGGCAAAGGACCATTAACAGATTCTGAATCAATAATCGTCAAATACTAAGATACATTTTTTTAAAATTTTTCTATAGCGCTTTCTTCAAAATGCAACAATGTTTTTGTAGAATGTTGTGTACCTTTGTAAAGGTCTTCTTCCAAGAGTCCTTTTTTGTCTGCCTTTTAGAAACTGTATACATCTTTCAAGACAACCATCCTGCTTTCATATTCAAATCGGCGCCGGCGCCACCTGCCAACCCGACGTTGTACTTTTGCACGATCCAGCTCTCGTGTAGTTGTTGCGCTGCCTCCCATCCGGTTCCTGCTCCCTCTTCTCGTCCTCCTCTAGATCTCCCCCAGAAACTGGCCCGATATAAAGGCGATCGCCAACGAAGCAACTACGGTGTGGCCGTGCCAAAGAAATTGCAAGAACATTGTTCTCGTTAAACAAAAATCATGTTCAGTGCCCTTGGAGGTCGGTCGTGGGCAAAAGTATACGATCCGATTGCGGATGCGTGCCACACAGAAACGCCACCACCCCCACCACCTCGATTCCATTATAACCGAAACTAGGGAGATAATAAAGACAAGGTCTGCTGGTTGGCCTGAAGACTGGATGCCTTTGGGTTCATTCAGGATCGAATAGATCTCTAATGACATCTATGCAGACTGGAGACACTCGCAGGGTTATCTCATCCTGCAGATTCGAGGATCGGGGCAGACGGTCCCGAAAACCGCAACGACCCCGATCGCCGCAGGAGCATTATTGTCTAGCCTCCATTCAGGCCAAAATCCCTACCCGAGAAAAGTAAGGTAGGTAGGTAGGTAGGATGGTTATGGATATGTGTATGTTTATCGGGAGGAGTGGCTAATGCGACGACACCCCGCTGTTAGGTGAGCACACAGCCGCCTTTAATTGAGTTATACATTCGACTGGTCAACTGGTCCCTTCCCACCAGGTTCCCTTCCTTCGGAGTTAGCGGACAATGTTTTGACATAAATAAATGCTTGAATGACTTTAAGTGATGGCAGTTGGCTTTGACTTTCTATGCCCGAGAACTCACATTTGGCATGATTTATGGGGCACGATCTGGCGACTGCTCAAGACATTACTTTCGCATATGCTGGCTCTGGCTTAGGCTCAGGTTCTGGATGGAGATGGGGATGGTACCAATGCTAATTCGTATTCAGGTAGTAAGCGGAAAACAATAAAAATGTATATTCGCAGCCGTCCTTTGCCATGACTTTTGGATACTCGAAACAATTCGCAAGAATCGAATCAAATTTATAAGCCATATAAAGGTGATTAAGCACAGGTCTTTAACAAATTGTTTGTATAATAAAATAAATACATTTTCAATGAACAGGTAACAGGAATTCCATTTTAATATTTTAAAATTATGGAATTCAAATAATTTCTATTCAATGGGAATAATTTTTCGATTATTTTTTATGTTTCTTTAGTTTTTTTAAGGTGCAAATCGTACAATAATTTGTATTTATTAATTTCAACAAATTTATTTATATTCTCATTTTTGCATTCTTAAGCCATATTGATCCAAATATTATGTAAAGGATCGTTTATCAGTCTTTTGTTAAGTACAATTAATTATTTAAATAAAAATATATTTTAATAATATGTATTTAATTAACAATAATTTTAAATACGTTACAAACAAACATACAAAAAGGGCCTGAGAAAGTAAATGTGCATCCGGTGATAATTATACGTATAAGTATGCTTTACAAAATAAGTCACAAGAAGTGTAGCATACTTTATGGCTGAAAAAGAAATGGCGGTAGGGTGCCTATCCAATGGCGGTTCTATGCATGGCCGATTTAACATTTAAAGTTTTATGAATTTAAAAATTAAAAATGCAATCATTTGCGAAATGTGAGAAAATTTCTAAATTCCAAATATTCTAAACACAAAAAATATGCAGTTAATAAGAAAGATCATCAATTTTATGAACTTCATATTTATTCCTCGAAATTTTAGTTTTATAAAGTACATATATGATGAATTATGATGTTAAATGCGCTCATAACAGTATTTTGGTTCAAACGAAAGATTAATATCATTATTACTTCCTAAGCCAAGGCTTTTCAAGCATATTCTGTTGTTTTGTTAACAATTTTATTTTGTGGTTAGGATGTAGTTGATAAAATATCACCAACCCTATTTTAAGGGGCAGAATCTAGCTATAACATCGACAGTTTTAAGCTTATTTGATATTTTTTTTTTTATATCTTTTTGGTCTTTTTTTGATATAAATAGTTTTAAATATTGTACTACAAGCTAGTAACTTTTTAAAAATTTCAAGATTGAATTAATATTGATGATTGGAAAGAGATATTCATTTGATGGGAGTAGTATTTCCTCCTAATACAATTTTAATAATTTGATCTATAGGAAACAAAGTTCATACATTATTCGCACCCTTTTTATTAATCCATTGACATAGAGCATATATCATATTTCTAGGCACTTAAGTTGGTACAATATTATCAATTTCCTTAAGACTTTTATTTATTTTGGATCAAATATCATGTATGCAGATATTAAACTATTCACATTGTAACTTGAGTGAGTGGGAAACAAAATATTGTATTTTTTTAAAGAAAAACGTAATGTGATTAAGTTTTATCCAACCGTTCAACCCTTTGGTCCATGAAATATTATTTGATTTGGTTAAAACAAATATTTACGTCACACATGTGAGTAAAATGTAATTTAATCTTATGGCAACCAACCACTTTATTTCATAAAAATATATCGGAGGCATTCAATTTTGTATTAAACTAAAATAAAAAGGGTGAAAGAAGTTGGAAAGTAACTGATATTTTGGGAACTTTTGAAAAATCGTTAACAGATTACAATATTTCTGTAGGTCTCACACAAGTTTCTTATCCTAAAGAGAATACAAACATAAATTAATAAATTAAGGGTATAATTTTGTATTTCTATTTCCTAATCTATTTAATCCATGATAGTTAGCAGTAGCTAAGAGTAAACGAAAGCTTGTTGATATCCGTGTAAAAACCATCATTCAGAAGTGAAGTAGATTCTCTGTAAATAAAAAAACGTTTATTAATAAGCATTCTGAATAATAATTATAATATTATGATACACAATACCATGTAATTCCTTTTAAGATTTCATGTAAAAGTATTCCACTGTCATGATCCTCGTAAGCTCCAGGCTGCCTGAAAAGAATTTGTGTTAATTTTAATAAACTTTTACAAAACATAATATTATATGCATCTTTAAGTAAATGCATTTTTTTATCTCATTCGAAAAGGGCCAACAAAAGGCAATAAGAAAAAGACACTTCTGCCTTGTGGAGACAGTTTGTCTGGTTGGACTACCTGTTGGATGTGCACACTTTGGAAGTGGAAGTGATGATGCTGGGCCCGGCTCATCCATCGGATAAGAATCTTACTCAATGGATCGAAAATGAATGAATCAATTTTATACGAAAATCAAGTTTATTTTGTCTTAATGTTGGGAATCAAGAATGCATCGGCATTTGGACTTTTCCACATCTGAAATATCAAGAAGATTAACCGTAAGATAAAGAGTTTCCGGTCAAACAAAATAAATGACACAACGAGTTGGCTACAGTGGGCACTCTAAGAGAAGAATATATAAAAACTATAGTAATAAAAATAAACCATATACATTTTTGACTGAATTACTATCCGAAAGTTATTATTATAAAGTTTTTTAGTTATTTTTAAAGTCTTAAGTCCAAAACCCCCAGTTCTATATTATAATAGTTATCCTACACCTACACCTGTCAAAGTTGTAATTAGGCTAAAGATAATTTTCTTTCTTTTGGTGACTTTACTGTACCGAGCGGCAAAAGTTTTGAAAAACAAAAGAACTCCTAAATGAAGCCCCAATACATTTGGCCTGTTGAACGGGCATACAAACCAAATAAACACGTCGGTTTCCATTCGTTACCCACACTTCACGGCCAGCTAATTAATGACGTTGGCCGGCTGGACCGATCGGGCCAATATATGTAGAGTGCAGGCCCTATAGAGTGATGCCATTTTAGTTTTCGTTTTCGTTTTTTTGGATCCCGGTTCGGGGTTCGGGCTCGGGGTTCTCTTATACTTTCTGGTGACGGTGTCGTAAGTGAAGTGCCAATAAACACGTGATTTACTTAAGCTGCGATCCAAGGGGCAGGAGGATCTGGAAATGGACGTGGATGTGGATGTGGATGTGGGCTCGTTGGATTTCAGAGACAGTCAAAATCATGGGCCTTATCGCTGCCATCGGCCATCAAGATGCCGCTCATTAATTTTAAAATTAGGCGGGTTTTCAAGAAGAGCCCCAGGAGAGAGAAATGATGTCCAGTCGTCCACCTTTGCCAGAAGACCGACCGACTAAACTGGCCATCCCTGGACCCTGATCCCGCCCCCTGTTCCCTGTTCCCCGGTCCTCGCTGCCCTTTCCCCTCGGAGACCCAGGGCCTTTGCCGGTGCATTTCGACCGACCATGAGTGCATAAATTAATTAAGTCGGTCGGAATGGGAACGTGTCGACCTTTTGTCTGGCATTGTAGCGAAGATGGCGGCTGTGGCGACTCAGACCCACTCGGTTCAGTCTCTTCTCGGCCACAGACACATAGCTATACAGATACATTCAACTGCTACAGATACAAATACAGATCATGATACACATGTGCATGTGGTCCGTAGGACGTTGTAAATTAAAAGCCGCGGTTGGGTCCTTTATGCATACTGAGTCATTTGCATTTTGCCCGGCTGCCGGCCTGCCCGGACCAGCCCGCTCCGGCAGCCTGATTATGAAAGATGCTGCGTGGGTGATAAATGGTCCTGTTGTCAGTCCCGGACTGCCCCAACACCCCTTGCCATTTGTTGCACTTTCAAAGGCCGAAATATCCGCCCTTTCAACCCCATCGAGGCTAGCCCCTCGCTGGGAGATTAGCTGCCGTCCTGGCGAGGATTTATATATGCCGGTTCATCCCTTCCAGAGCTACTGACAAGGGCCGTGGACCGAAGCCAAGGGAAGCCAAAAGGCTACACAAATCTCTAATAGATCCCGATTGAGATTTAATTATTTCACTTAATTTTCTGGCTGACTTCATGCCTAACTTGGCTGGCTGCCGCTGCCTGTCGTTCACTCTCTGAACAAGTTAATGAAGCGAATAAATTTCTTGGCAATTATTTTGCGGACTGTTTTAATTGACCACAAGATGCTCCCGGGCTCTGGCCGGCCTGCATAGATAAATGGCTGAAATGGCCAAAGTGGCCGAACGGAATCAAAAGGATAAACGACAGAGCCACGCAGCAGGACTCCACTAATTAACTAATTGGCAAGTCATTAACCCAGAATCCCTCTAATTCCGTCTTAAGTAGACGGAAGATTCACCTGACAAGAGTGTGATCTTTAACGTGTGTACTGGGTGCCTCCTCTTCTCGTTTTTTGTTGTGGCAGGAATGTGACTTGAAAGCCAGCATCATTTGCATTTCAGGCCGGACTTTGTTTATGATGAGTGATTGTTATGAGTTGTCAAAAAGGTATGCCACCCAGGGCCGTTAAGCAGGACGAAATCCAGCAGGATCTACTGGAGTATGCCGTCAACATATGCAAATAGACCTGTCTGCCAAGCACCAAGTGCAGTGTGTGCGGCTTTTCCACCCTTGCCGGGTGGAACATAAACGTGCCACACGGGGTACGAGTCAGTCGACACCGCCCCTTGATAACAATCAACCCCGAATGTCGACGGTGGCGGCTTTGGCGGGAGTTTACTTTAATGTTTTGACAGTAAAATAAACATATCCAAGTGCGGGTGTTTTTCGGGTGCTGCGCATGCACATGGGTACTCATAGGAGTATGAGTACTCACACTCGAACCCACTATCCTCGCCCTATACGTATCAATGTGCCGGCATACACACGTGTTAATACTCCAAGAAAGAGAGGGGGTCCAAGCACATAGATGTCAAATATAATTCATCATCCAGGCCCACATCAAAGACAGCAGCCTCAGCAGGTCTGGGCAGTAAGGACCACAGGGCTGGACCAACAGGGCCACCAGGCGATACAGGACTCAGGCAGCCGGCTTAAGCAAACACAGAGCAACCAACGTAGTGGGATCATTATATCTTGGCCAACTGTTTTTGTCCGGTCAAGTGAGCCAAGTTAAAAAGTCCACTGGTCAGGGTTCTAGGTTTTGGAGGAAAAAGTCATATAGACACAGGAAGTACTCAGACATGACTTTATATGTGACTTTTTAAAGACTTATCGTTATAAACATTTTAAAAATATGGTAGAAGTTATATAGAATTAAAGGTGGCAGATAATTTTACCATAATCATTAAATATTTATCACCCTTAAGTAAAGCATTATATTTCTATCAGTGTATAGTACTTTGTAACCAACTTTCCGCTCTTGATTCCCATTGCTGAAAGAAAGTTTTTGTTGGTAGCTAGCACCAGGCTTGTACCAATTGCTCAACTTATTTGAGTTCCGTACTTTTTGGAGCAGCTCTGAGGGCAAAAAGCGGCACTTTGGTCGAAGGTTTCGCACGACAACGTCCTTTTAAATAATTAATGTCAATTAGAGACAAATCTAACTTTGGCCATCAGTCGTCGCAAAAGGTACGAGTACGGAACTGTATAGTCCCTTACCTTGCCAAATTCCATGGACATGGACCTCAACCTGGATCTCGAGTGCCGTTTGGGCTGTCTGTCATAAATATTTTATAACATCAATTACCAAGCACTTAACTTTCATGAATTTAATACGAAAGCCGCTGCTGATAGCCCGGGGTAGACACTCATTTATCTTCTGTGTGTCTGCTACGGCAAAGGCGAACAATCAACACTCCGAGAGCCGTCATTTTTTCCATGTACCGTTTTCTTCCTGCCAGGACAAGTGTAAGCCGGCAAAAAACAGACACACACACTGGAACACATATGCTGGTCGATAGTGTTGGTAGTATTGGCAATAGTCCATCAGGATCGACCACCCTCCCGAAAAGGGAAGCCAACAGTGCCGTGATTTACTTCCCCTTTGGTGAACGAAATCCCAAAATAAAATAAAATTAAATACGCATCAGGAGCACAAGTGCTTAAGGCTCGCGACCAGGTCTCTCCGGTCAGTCCCTCGTCTGGCTGATAAAAACAATATCAATAACCCACCCAGTGGCCCAACCATCCGCCCCGTTCGAGTCCTGGCGAAAGGACGAAGACTAAGCCACAGTCACTGTATCGGATGAAGCCGGCGCGTGCCGATGACGCACAATTCCCCCATTGATATTCATGGTCGATTTTCGGGCCGATATACTACTCCGTCCCGGAGCGCCCCGAGAGCGGAAAACAAAACGGTGCCCACATAAATAAATAAAATTTATGGCAGCTATAGCATCGGTGAGCCATCGTCCCAATTGGATTTTCGTTCGTTCGTTCGCTTTTTTTTTCTTGTCGAGGGGGCACTTGTATAGTGGAGCTTTGATATGCCCGATTATTTCTGTTTGATTGTTTGATTAGATCAGAGAGGGGGCCCCGTATTCGGAATCCGGAATCCGGTGAAATGTGGCCAAAATAACAACCCGCTTAGTGGCATATGTTGGCTTAATAAATCCTTCGAGGGGTCAGAGAGCTTTCCTGTGATTTTGATTGATAATTGTAATCAAATACTATAGAGAAACTATATATTTAGTTGCTATGATATTTAGTTGCCCACTAACCTCATAACCTTAAAATATTAAAGACTCTCTTCTTTAAAATCTTAAACACTTTACAATCCTCTAAGAGTATTTAACTAATCCGGATACAAGTACGCACCCCCGCGGCAAAGGATTGATTTCCACTCCAGAGTCAGACTCCTGACTTTCCACCTCTTATTATCCCCAACCCTAGCCCCCTGCGAATATTTACATTTATTCCCGGCGAAAGTCGAAAAGGGCTCTCTAAAGTCTCGGTTTATCTAAATGCTGCATTGTGCTGCTAAAGTGTCCCCTGAGATTTTCCGAGGCGTTGAAGCGTGCCACCCCGGTTTTCGGGCCAAACAAAATGCAGTGGTTTCCGGTTCGCCGGCGACCCCAGGAGCTCCGGCTAGTGGGAGTTAATTCGCCAAAGTCAGTAACCTCATCAAAGAACGGCTAACCGTCTGTCTGCAGTCCGTTGGTCCATATTCCCGTACTCTCTGCTCCATAGTCCTTGGCCGGAGTCCTGTAGACTTGTGCCTGCCTGCCTGACTGCCTGGGGGTGTCGTCGTCTACCGCCGCCCCATTAAATTCACGCCAAACGACGTGAGGCGCATATGTTTATGAGTCTCGTCGAGATTGAAAGCCATGGATGGTGCAAGGATCGGCGGCAGGGTGGCAAGGAGGCGAGAGTGGAATGCCCATGGTTAACCAAAAACGAAACAGGACGCTCCGTGCATAAAAGCCTCATGGTCACCGTTTCTTGCCATGGCTTGGCTTGGCTTGGCTTTTTGCTCCTCGCCACACGCTGCCTGCTAATGGATTTCGTGGCACTGTGGCAATGCCAATTGAAGGGTTACGGGCGAGGGGGTGGCAAGAACGCCTCGCAGCATGCTTTCAATTTACTTCCACTTCCTCCACCAAGCGCCGGTTCTCTGTTATTGTTGTTGCTGTGACTTACGCACCGTGAATGAATGCCAAAAGGCCAAGGGGGGTGGTGGGGCAGGAGGCTGGGCCCCGAGGGATGTGATGCGATGCCACAGGACTATGCAGAGTTAGAAATTTTATCTTAAAGTAAAGCTTATTAATTATGGAATTTAAAAGTGTGCAGTCTTAAAAGTTCAAGGCTTTCAAATAAAATTATATTTCAAATAATATGTACTTCTCCTAATACGTATACTTAATTTTAAAAAATGCATGTCACGTTTACGTTCTTTTTTAGAATAATTAATTCCTTAGAATTTATTTTAAACATTAAACTATATGAATTGAAGAAATATCTATCCAAATACTTTATTTAGTGTAGTACTTTGTAGGGATATAGTAATTATACATACATCCTTATATAACCCCTTTAATAAAATTAAAAAAAAATAAATAAAAAAAACATTTACATTTTAAAATCTTTATAATTTTCCCCAGTGTACTATTGGGCTTTTGGTGCACGCGACTTTCACACTAACGTAATAAAGAGCTCAACGACACTCAAATTGAATACGTCTCATGGTGCGAATGCCGTAATGATTTTCTATGTGGAACTCGATGCAGATAATGGGCCAAACTCCTGCCACCCACTCAACCACCCCACCACCCAACCTGCCCATGCCACCCAACACCCCTTCCTGCCCATCTACTCCCCCATTTTTGTGAAGGGCCACCCCACGTAGTGTCTGCGGGCTGGGCGTTTTTGTTTTTGTTTGCCTGGTGATAGAAATTAACCCCTCAATTGAGGTTGAATTTAATTTGGCGCAAAATGGCAAGGGGGTGTGTTCCATCCGGCGGAGAGTGTGTGTGCCTGTGCCTCGGTGTCCTTTCCGGCGGCTGCTCACTTGGCTGCCGAAAGTAATATCGCTGTTAACGCTAAAGGGCCATTGTCAAATTGTCTCTTATTAATTATGATGATGCGTGTGCCGCTTCCTCACTGGGAAACCGGCCAGAAAAGGGGTGGCTGTGTGTGTGGTGTGGTGTATATTGTGTGTGGTGTGGAATGCAAATTTCTGGATCTGGCGTTCTTTAACGTAATTTATTGCGTCCTGGTCGGGGCGGCTGGCTAGAGGGCTTAGAGTGAAAAGTTAAAACCGACGAGGCAGGGTGCTTGCTAGGTCTATGCGTTGAGACTTTCGGAATCCTTTCGCGAGGGGGATGAGCGAATGGAGTTTGGAGATAAGGTGGACCCGGAATCCGGAGCTACCAGTACGGGTGAATTGATTTGGGGCGAAACTATGCACGGCACTCATGCAAAGTTTGCTTAATTTAGCTCAGACAATGGGGCTCCGGTGAACAATGGCGGCACAATGCCATCATTGGAGCTTTGGAGCAGAGACACACACAAAATCCACCCACAAAATCGGTTTATGGCCACTTCAAATTCAATTCGATAGCTCTTAAAGGAATTTCTTATAAGATGGCTTAGAACTTAAGGTTCTCAAGCCCTAAGGCATTGTCCTTAACCTTTTATGGCTTAATTACGAATCAACTTTTTTTTTTAATTTTCTAAAACTTGAAAGGCCAACAATCTGTGACTAAACTGAGACAACGAACACCTCAGGTGTTGCCAGGATGCCACATTTCTGTGGACTTATTGCTGGAGCTGGGTGACCCCCAAAGTGCCACAATTTATGGAGACGCAGCAAGTCGCCTAGCGCCCGCTGATCGCGTCTCGCGAATCGCGTTTCATTCACTGGCGATATTTCACTGCTTTATTAACTTAATTTCATATATCACAACGGCAGGCGCCACAGTCGCTTGTAGGGCATTTGAGTGGATATTTGAGTACCCAGTGCCCAGTATCCAACTCCAGCAACCACTGTCGTCTTGGACAATCCACTTTTGACCAAGACCAGCTGTGGTGCGCAGCTTGAGCTCGTTACTTTGATGCATTTGGGGCGCGCGTTTATTTGTGGACGCCACTTGAACAACAGCGGGGCACTACAGTCGAAAAAAATGCTATAAAATTGTAAATTAATAAGCTAGATAACATGATTAATTTTTATAAAATTTTTAAAATAAAATACAATAATAAGAAGCCATTTACTAGACATATTTCTAAAAGAATGTTAAGGTTCAGCCTCTTCTATAATCTTTTGATTTAAAACAGTGGCGGATCTAGAATTGCTGGCGCCCGGGGCAAAACGAAAAATTTGCGCCCCCCCCCCCCTCCCTCTCTGCTATATGAACGCGTTAATTTTTTTTTATATGAATAAAATTCAAAGTATTTTGGGTGTGTAAAAGGTTATATCATCTAAAGCTTATAGGTATGAAGAATTATATTTCATTTTTATTCTTTCGTTAGATGCATCATAAAAATACATTAAATGTTGTGTTTTTGTATGAAAACAAAATATTACTTCTGTAATATAACTTTCCTGGCCTTGGTTGCCGCAAATTCAGCAATAATATCATTGTAATCGAGTGATGCTGCTACATCATTTTCGATGGAAAGTATTGCCAAGTTTGATATTTTAATTCACTATGAGGTTCATTTGTCCAATTGTTTTTGTTAAAATAATCTACTCTTTAAGATGTATACATGTGAAAATGCATTTTCGATGTCAGGCAATTGACTCAAATTCGTTTTTAGAATATCAAGAAAAAAAGGTAAAATGAGTAATATTCGATAAATAATTATAAAAAGCATCAGTACCCCGATGAAACACTATAAAAGAAAAACCCTACCTTAAGGTTATGTGTAAATGGATGTGTTCTCAGAGCTTTAGCCCCGCACATATATACACATATATGGCGCAGATATGCCCTACGCCAGTGCCTTTTAAAATTTATGTTCGAAAATGTAAGCAAACGCGCTCATAACCTAGCAACTCACAATTTCTCCAAGAAAGAAATTCCTGGAAATTACTGTTATGACGTTTGCTGTTATGACGTACGTTTCGAGCGCCTCGTTTCCTTGTGATCACATGTCTCGAAACACTCAGCACTTGTGTTAGTGCGTGCCCACGTGCGTAGCGCCGCGGGAAAATATGAATTCTCGAAACATACAGTGTTAGCCGAGCTCGATTTAGCGCCCCTTCGGGACTTGGCGCCCGGGGCGCTTGCCCCTTTCGCCCCCCCCTAGATCCGCCACTGATTTAAAAGTCTAGACTAAACTTTTCTTGTAATCTTACTTCTTATTAAATTCCATCACTATTATCTGATAAGCTTTAATATTCTTTTCTGTGCACTTCTTGGTCTAAAAGAACTTGTTTTGTCCTCTGGCAGTTGCAGTTAGCAAGTATCTGCAGTTCGATTAAGATAGCTCAACAAATCTGTGGCCCAGACCAACAATGCCCAAATTGGCAACATCACTCAATTGATTGGCGAGGTTTCCCTGTGCTCCCCATGCTCGCCATATCCCCCACACCCTCCACTTTGAAGCCCCCATCACACCCTGCCCCTTGACACACCAAATTCGAGTGTTTTTTATGCCAGCGACCGCCCATTAGCCACATGCGCGCCTGCGTGACACAACGGCATCAATCAAAGTTTCACCCGTTCCCATGACTTATGTGTGTGTGTATGTGTGGGTGGGTGGATGTAGAGGATAGAGGGGAGGTGAGGGGGAGGAAAGGTCGATGAGGGTGATATTCCTGCAACGACTTTGGCTATAGGCGTGTGTGTTTTGTGTGCCGGCTGCGCGTAAAAAGACATTTTGACAAATTCAAGTAGCGCCATCTACACTCGACTTTAATAGCTTTTATACTGCTTGTCACGATATTTCATCAGTCAGAGGCACAGGGCCATGGCCCAAAAACCCTAACCAATATAGCAGAATAGAACCGATCCCACCAAGCCACGACCAAAGGAGAAACAAATGGATTGACACACACATGACGGTGGCAGGAAAGGAATGTGCCCCGAAAGGAAGCGCGAATTTTATTCGATGTTATTTCCATTTGAAAATGAGTTATTGACACATGTAGCCAACCCCCTAGAAACCGCAGGACCTGCTTCACTGATTCGACTGCGTAGGGGTCGGAGGAGTATCCTTTTAACCGCATAGACCCCACATCCTCCCCCTCTCGCAGCAATCACAACCCCATTCGAACATTGCGTGGGAGCGGCTGGGCCAAGAGTGCGCATAAATTTTGGCTGCCAAAAATGGGTACTTCCCTTTTGTTTTCGCCCCTTTTTGGCCGAAAACATTACACACTTGCTTCGGTTTATTCGTTCAGATTGCGATTTGCTTGCTGGCTTTCTTTTTCCCCGATTTGATTTATTTTATTTGCTTTGTGCGACGGCGCCCAATGGTTTATTAATATTGTAGGCGTTGCTAGTAACGTGCCGCCTTTGTTTGTTGGCCAAGTGATGGTGATTCGCCTGCCAGCCGGATACATTATTACATTACGATATTCCATTCCCACACCGAGCCACGCCAGCACGCCGAGGGAGAGCGGTTAATCAAATATCCCCTCATTATGGTCATAATAACAACAGGGGGAATACTACACAAGTTATTGGCTTTGATGCGGACGTTTGTTGGTTTAGTTTGGCTAATTTGGAGATTCAAACAAAACACTTAATAGCCGGTGAAGTGACTTGTGGTTTTGGGTGAGATAGATTTTGAATTATGGGTAAAATATATATGTCTTTTAAATGGGTTGAAATGAAAGGCTTGAAATGAAAGTGTTAAAGGTTATTTAAAAGCTTAAAGTTTAAGCTACATTTACTGGGATGTGGGATGCTGTATATTCATCCTAATTAGACTTATTTGTATCTTCACTTAAATCTATTTAAATACTTCTCCATTATTAAACAAATCTCCCATTTAAACAATCCCTAAACTGACCCTTAAAGAGTCAGTCTGGCAGTCTGGCACATTCCCCTGAAAATGGACCAAGACTTCAAAACTAGTTAGATGACTGATTGATGAAGTAGATGAACATTGAACGTACAAACAAGTGATGTATGAGTGTGTGTGCCACATTAGGTATTCATACGCACCGTAGTCTGGCTTCTGGGGGAGGAATAAACTCGAAATGAATAGGGACTTCACATGCAGAGGGAGTAGGATTGGATGAGACGTATATCCTGGGGCCGCCCAGGCGCTGTTGCTGTCTGATAAATCACATATTTTCGCTGATCAAATCAATCTAATTGACATCACTCAAAATGATGGCGGAAAAGTTTCCACATTCATTTTCGCAACAACAACAAAAAAAAACGAAGGAAAAAAAAATTCGAATAAATGAGTTCCTCCCCCGAGTGAACGCCTCCCTCCGGGCACTGTTTTGCTTTAATGGTGGCTCTGTTTTGCTCTTGTGGTGCGTTTCCCCAGACCCACTGCCACTACCACATCCACAGCCACATCTCTTCTATGCGGTAAAGCAGCGTGATTTATTTTCATTCCGATGCCACCGCTACCGCAGCCACCCGACTGCCATCTCCTGCTACTGCCACCCAAATTCGACGCTCCGTCATCCTGACATTCGAATTGAAATGCAAATTCTGACGAATGTGCGCTGGTTTGGAGCACATGCCCCACGGACGGAATGGATACGGATACGTATGTGGATATGGATGGGAGGATGTGTGTTCGCCAAACGGCGGATTGACTGACGAATGACTCCCGGCGACAGTAGGCGGTAAATGAGCGAGAGCCATCCATGTGTGTTACTTTCAGGGATACGATGTACTCGTACTATGCCCAGATCCAGATCCATCCACATCGATTTGGATTTGTGTATACCTTCGCATGTGCGTATCATTTCACATGCAACCCATGCCATTTGAATTGAAAAGCATCTCATTTACTTTCGCATCATTATTTTTTATGCCAAAGAACTCAATACCCACCACTCCTCCAGCCGATACCCTCCGTGTCCAATTGATTTTGGGAGTGGGGCTTGACTTCAATTGGTATCAAGATAAATTCATTCTTTAGTTGAAATCTTTATAGATGGGTATTGACTTCAAGGAGCTTCTATTTTTAAATATTTGATTAAAGAAAACCCTTTTCTAAGTAAGTTTTCTAGACGAAGTTAAATCCTATTTTTTGGTCAAAACTTTACATAAAGCCTACACCCTCTATGTGCCACATAGTCTGTGTCATTTACTAGCATAGATGGCAAGTACTCACCCCTTTATCCATGTCCAGAATCCATCCTCGTCCTTTAATGAAAGCTTTCGGTTTCGTCAGTTAATTCAACATCTGCAAAATGCATGCATGTACATATTTTTAAAACAATGTCTGGCAGCCAAGAAAGGTACGGGGATGAGCCTACTTAAAGCCTGCATCATCCAGGACGAGCCGGAGACCGTCCATCAACCCGGACGTATGTAGTACGTGGTGTCGGCCAGCATGTAAATGCTGCTTACAGGCCCAGACAATATTAACAATTCCCCGCCATCACCCCGACGACACTCCTCCACTCAAATAGTGTGGCTCTGTGTGAGTGGACATTATATGCACATAAAGTGCTCATGCTCCAGCTCCTGCTCATGCTCCTTTAAACTTCTGGCGTCCTGCGCTGTTGGTCCTTCGTCCTTCTACCTCCACCACAGCGCAGCCTTCACGACACTCGGTTGCCATGTTTGTGTTTTTGCCACCGTCGTCACCGCCATAGACGGGGCTGCTTCTTGGCCACGTTAACAACTGTATCCCTTGTGGGCGCTCTCGGTTGATGTAGACGAGGATGTCCTTTGTGCCCTGTAGGAAATGCGACCAGACTGTGTCCTGCCATCATCCTAAAAGTATGCTGCAATATTTAATATTCTAGGAGTTGGAAATATGAATACTATTTTAGTGGTTAGTTTTAATAATTATATAAAAGGTTATAAAACACATAAAATATTAAAATTAAAGTTTAATTTTAAAGAATTTATTACCCAATCTTAATACTTTGAAACTTAGTTGAAAAGGCCTTTTAAAACTCATTCCAAAAAAATATATTAAAAACTTTTACATGTGTACCTAACACTCATGTGGCATGCAACTGCTGATGTGCCTCCTTTAGAGGCATGTGTGTATTCTTCTTGCACTGCCATCGTTGTCAGTGACGTCGTCGTTGTTTTTGGGCCGTGTCGGTCTCGGCGGTCCAGTCCAGTTGAGTTCAGTTCAGTCGCAAAGTTGTTCAAGTGGCAGCTTAATTCGCATAAAATGAAAACACGCTGTCTACATTGTTCCTACAACTTTTGGAGTTTTTTATGGCACTTAAAATGGCTGCTAGACAAAGGCTTAACAAACGGCTACTGCAGGATATCTCTCTGGCCTGTGCGGCTCACTTTATTGCGTCTGTGGTGGCGTATTATTTTAGCCAACTTGAAGACATCTAACAGGCTTATTAAAGGTGTCCACACAGATACAGACCTTTCTCCACAAAAAAAGAAGAAAAAAACTGATCGCCCTCATAACAATACACCTCCTGGGTCGAAAAAATCAATAAATGCAAATTCATTTTTATTGTTAACATTTAAATAAAAGGTTGGACTTCATGGCCAGTATACAATGTAAAAACGCTGGGGCATGCCACCGCCGATAAACCAACATCAATGAAAGCACTCACATATATTTTTGTACGTTTTTTTTATGAAATCACCGTTCCTCATCCGTAAGCGCCAGACCTTTGCGGGCCCAACCCATCCCACCTGCCACAAATCAGACATCAGACACCGGAGTGTTAACTGAAATCGACTACCGGAAATCCCATTTTTAAAGCAGGTTGTTTAAAGCTACTTAACTGCTTGCACACCTGCAATGGCAACTTCTAATCGATTTTTCCACAATTGTTTTTTCTGTTAATATTTAATGAAATATTGTGGAAAAAATATGTCACCCCGTAGACAGAATAATGAAGACATTATATAAGAATTTAGGTAGAAAACATTTCATTTGCTTCCTGCAATTGGAGGCTGGCATTTTTTAATAGCACTCGAAGCACTCGGGGGGGATTTTGCGGCAAAAAGCGTGCCAAGCGAATGAACAGCTTAATCGCCAGCACGAACGCTAAATACACACTGTAGCGGTGGCTCTCGCTAAAAGCGACCCCTAAAAACAATAAAGCAAACCTGTTCCCCGCTGCTAATCGCTGGTCTTTTGGTCTTTTCATAGCTGGACGGTTTTGGCCTGAAGAAGGCCTCAAGACCCTGAGTTCGTGAGTTCCGAAATTAATTTTCAAGTTAGGGTTTGGCCAGGAGACTCTTTATATCTTTCAGAGGGTAAGTGTTTGCAGAAAAAATAATTAGAATTATATTTATTATTTTAATAGTTTTTATAATGACCTATATTAAGATGCAATCTGTACGGAGTTCCTCCTCTACCCTGTCTCATTTAATGATGAGAATCAGCTGAAAGCATTAGCAACTTGCGTTTGCTTAAAATGGAATGAAAATTTGCAATCTTTGGCAATAACTTACATCCATAACAAGGTTTCGCAGTGAAATGTGCGTGCCGTTGCGGTCTTCATTAAAATAAAAATTCATTTCGCTGAAAAGTCTCTCAGCCCGGCTGGCAGATGGAATATATTCAGGCTGGCATGCCATCAAAATGAAACAAATTCTATCTTAGTCGAACGCGAGAAGTAGTTGCATGCTTAGAAAGTAGACACGATCCTAGACTGGAGCCCATGAATATTCAAAGGGGGCTCGCATTTTATGCCTAGGAATGTGGAAATTGACCCAGAACAAATAGCACTTCGAGGCGGGGGGCTCGAGGCACTCCGATATGTTAAATTCATTTTTGGAAACAATCAATCGACTTTGCAACACATCGCATTTCCCACAGACGAAAGCAGGCAACGACCCTTTTTCTCGTGTAGGTCCACTTCTTGCTCCACTGCACCCAAGTGCAATCCGGTTGCATGTGGCAAACTGGCCGTCACCGTCGCCGTCGCCGTTGCCGTTGCAGTTGCAACGCTGCAGTCGCCGCCGATGCCGCTGACGATCTGCGGTGTGGCTGTTGCAGTTGCAGTTGCAGTTTAGCGGTTATATTCTGCATAAATGAATATTTAATTTATTTTATTATGGTGCAAATTGCGAATTGAATTGTTTTTAATTATTCCATACTTCGCTGGCAACCGCCAATTTTTCCTAACCGCATACAAAGTCTAGCCAGCCAAGGTGGTAGTATGCTAAAGGTCCAAACACGAAAACGATGGATTTCATATTTTTTGTTAAAAAGGCAAACAAAATTCGTTTTGTCCAAAAAAACCGAAACAAAACTGATAATTATTATGGTGTTTTTTGGGAGATTACAGAAGGTATTTTGTATTACTAAATATTATAAAATATTTTAACGAAAAAATATCTGAAAATAAAGCTTCCTAATTTTTGAAAATTATACTTCGAGACTTTCTATCTAATAATGGAAATATAAGTTCTGCTACAATAAATCAATGATATATATTTCCTAGTTATTAGTATTATTGAAAATTGAATTAAACAAAATTAAATTAACAAACCCACGTGTCAAAAGACAAAACAATTAAGCCAACACCAACTAACCCCAACTAGTCAATATTTATGAGTTGTTAACCCAACTTTAAGCCCCCAGAAACAAAGCCAAAGCATCACAAAACAAACAAAAAGTAGATAAATCATAACACTACAGTGAAATCGACCTGTGACATGTGCACTTAACACATACTTTAGTTTAATACATTTTATGACCGTAGTCGGGGACCTTCAAACTGGTCCGGGAACGGTATGCAAATTTTTGCTTGCGTTTCGTGTGCGCTTCAGAGGATATTGTTTCGTTCTCTGCCTTTTGGCCATAACAAGAGCCACTAGAGTTAGCCACTAGAGTGGCTAGTCGACGACTGGCACTGCCACTGAAAAGCCGGCTGCGGCTTTCTTCAACTAATTAAAAATTCCAGCGCCGCAATTGCGAAATTGGTCTCTTATCGGTTGTATCATCGACGCCACGAACGCTTAAACATGATGCGCTGATGAATAGCTGCCCAGCCTGAGTTCTGGGCCCTCTACAACACTCTATGGACCTGGCCGAAAGAGGAGGGCCGTATCGGGGACTGGGGAGTGCAAGCATATTTATGAATATGATTATTTAGCCCATGATAATTTTTTGTTGTTGTACTGTTGCTGGCTTATTTTGCAATGTCGATGGTGCCCGGCCAAAGCGACGGAGGCGTTTTGCGAAACAATTTCTGTTTATGGTCCCAGACACGCGACGAACATAGTTGCGTGGCTTTTCATCATACGAATAAAAAATGAAAATAACAAGCTCTGGAGAAAACTCTTAGGAGCACAGCTACCTTCTTTTCGTTATTTTTCCTTAAAACCATTGCATGGCGTTTCATTGCTTGGATAAAAAACTTTGCAAAAAATTAATAAAAACACATGCTAAAGTCCAATGGTCCAGCACCTCTGATTTTAGTAAGAAAATATAAATTTTCAAAAAAAAAAAACAGTATTTGAATTTTGTAATATAAAGATTTTTTCGAAATCAATACAACTGTTTGTCTTTAATAAAACAAGGCTATGTTCATTCGAAGTATTAAAAACTTAATACAAATATTTTTTACTAACAAATTTATTGATTCAAAGTAATCGCGATTGATTGAAAATTATTAAGAAAAAGCATTCTAGGGAAAAATAGTCATGTGATGTCATTTTTATAGCCATGTGATGAGTCTAATATTTATTATCAACCTATATTTTGGTTTAATAGCCCATCATATTTTGATAATGAGGTTTATAATGATAAGCCTATGCAAATATTCATTAAATTGGAAGCATCGATTGTTTTTGTTTTTGTTTTTCTCAAGAAATATTATTTGATTAATTTCTCAGGAAAATAAACATATTAGAATTCGTATTATTAAAAAACTAATTAATCTTTACTTAATAATCTATATTTCAGCTATTTTATAAAAGGAGAGGAATTTTAATTCGATTGAATGTTTATATTGTTCTGAAATTACTAAAGTTTTTCCAAAAACAACTAGATCAAACGAGATTTGCAAAACCTGTCTATAAATCTGTCTTTAAATATGTGTCATATGGACAAATCAATTTATATATCCTATCGTAAAACTTAAATAACTTAAAGACCCTAGTAAACAGAAAACAATAATTACCTGAAAGTGGCTCCTAACAAGTATTTTTTAGTAGCTTGTAGGCATATTGCCGTTGGCCAGGCCAGAAGTGCTAGGGCGACGACTTCGACGACAACGCTGACGGGTGCAAAGTCCACAGGGCCGGGGTCACTTGTAAAGCTTCACGGTTGCCCCAGCACACGGGGGTCAGGGCGTTATAAAACAGCCCAAGATGTTGACAAGCACGTGACAGTAAACTTTGGCACTGGCGAAATAGTTTCGGGCGTACGCCGGCACATGTGTTGTAGCTGCTGCCGTGTGGAATTTGTTGATGTCGGTTCCGGCTACGGGCCCGGGTCGGAGGCGGTGGCGGGGGTAACCCCTACGCCCAATCAGGGGCACGCACTTTTGGGGCCGAAAAAACACACGGTGACTTGCCGGAGCTCACCCACAAGCCACCCACCGCCTGCCGCCCACTGCCACCCCACTTGCGAGGCAACCTGTTCCGGGCCATCCGAATCCACTCTCGCCCATGATGTGAGCATTACCGAGTTCGAGCGCATACTAGTTGGTGTTGCATGTTCGCTTTTGGCCAAGAGCTTGTTGCAAATGCGAGAGAGAGAGGTTCGGCGAAAGAGCCAAGGCCGGAGAGCGAGCGGGGGTTGCATTACCACAAAATCCCACGGTGCGCGCATGTGCAGTGGAAAACGGGTTTCTCCTGCTGGTGGAACAGGGACAGGTAGCCAACCCGGTTGGTTGGTGCTGCTCTTTCCAGCTGACGAGCGACGGGGCACTGCCGGGCGGACGGTGGGCGGCAGGTGGCCGGCGGAGGGTGGTGGGCGGAATCGCAACTGGAACTGTGGCAACGCGGCGGGGAAATCGCTCCGCCCCTCGACCAGCCGCGAAATACGAATATGGCCAAAATGCTTCGGAGGCCTTGGTATTTTTAGGTTACGATTTTCCTAGGTTTTAATTAGTGCACATGGTCAGGAAAATGGGGGGAGAATGTACAGTGAGTGGGTGGACGGATGGCTGGATATTGCTTAGTCCCCCCCATAGCCATTCACTGTTCCTCTGATCCAATTTATAAATAGCATAGAAATGGCCAGATAGCCAATTAAGTGACTGCTGATCAAAAGACAGAAAGCACTTTCCTTTCAAGGACTTGATTATAGTCCCAAAAGTGAACTTTAAGGAAGAATCTTTGTGGCTTATTGAATATATTAATTTAATAATTCTCTTTTAAAAACAATAATTTATCAAACACTTACTATTTAGTATTTCCACCGTGTAGGAGTGCATGTCCGTGGCCATGTGAACACACATATATTAGAACTAGGCGTTGGGTTCGGAACGAGATTTTGGAGAAGGAGGTACAGAAATGGGTGTGGGCATAGGTTATGGGATATGGCTGCGCAGAACACGATATAATCAGGCGAGATGCAGACCCAAAAAGGGGCCTAGCCTGTTCTTTGCCGAAAATTGCATCCATGTCATGCATGCGCATCCATTCATTACCTAGTGGCTGAGTGGTTGGAAGACAGCGTTTGGCGTTTTGTATCCCGGCAAATATGCCGTGTTCGCATGTTATCCCAAATGTCCCTGGTAGCTCAACTGGGCCCGGATCCCTCCCCACTTCCACTCCCATTCCCGTGTCACCCTTTTGCCAGCCGGACCAGACAGTGTGTACTTTATTTTGCCGAACGAACAAACATCTTGTCGGACGAGCAAGCAAATGACTTTTCCCTTTCCAACTTTCAGGCGTTGTCCTTTCTGCGTGCCGGGCTTTTTTGTCTCCGCTATCGGTGCTAGTCGTGTCCTCGTCCTTTGTCTAAGGATCAGAAATCCTTTCAGGTGTTACGCCGTAATGCCAAAATATGGCATTCATTTTTGAATTGCATGCAAGCTTGGCAAAAATTAATTCTTTAACAAATAAGGAAAGTTAGCTTCGGGAAGATGCGAGGCTATATACCCTTATCTTACAGTTCATTGCTTGTATTTTTAAGTTATTTTGTTATATAGCAGATAGTTATATAGCAGAATCATCATTCTATGAGACCAGTTTTTCATAAAATACATTTTAAAATTATATACTCGGCCCTTAATCTGGCCGAATAGCGAATGTAATACCTTCTCGTTCTCAGAGGTTCGGGTACTACTATCCTATTACAAAATCTAATAACCTAATTTTTGACACATTGTTTTTTAATTTTTTGGCCAATCATATTAATGATAATTTTGGCCAAAAATTGACCCAAATTTTTTTCGTTTGTTTTAAGATATCTTTTAATGTATGTATATCTTAAGAAGGTGGATTTACGATTCATAAATGATATGCGGTTCTTCGATTGGTTCAAAAATAGTTATAATATTTGCTAAATAGTGAATCAAAAAAGTAATTTTAAGTAAATAAAAAAAATCAAAAAAATGGCCCCCTTTTTTTAATTTTCTGAATGGAAAAATGTTTTTAACTCGGCTCATTTTTGTCAGATCTAAAATTGTCATACATTCCCGATCTTAAAACTTCGAGTAGCTTTATTTTCAATCAAAACCTGCTTAAATAAATTCGGACTCATTTTTCGAATTTTGTCAAAGTTTTCTCATGATTTTGGGCAAAAATTGGGTAAAATTTTTATTGTTTCAATTTTGAGATGTTTTGATGCTTATCAATGAAGGATAGAGCCCTGATTCAAAAATGGTATTCCGCTTTTCAATCGTTTGGGAAATAGTACAAATATTTACATAAAAGTGTACCAAAAGCTTTGAATTTTTCCAAATTATACAATATTAAAAACTTAGTTCCAAGTGTTTAATTTTTGTTGTGATAAAATGTATATAAAATGTCTACTAGTACGTGGCGGATTTTACCTTTCCGATTATAAAACTTTGAGTAGTATAATTTTCAACCAAAACTTGACCAACTTAAATGTGACCCATTTTTTTAAATATTTTAAGGAATATCAGGAGCTTAGCCAAAAATTGGATCGAATTTTTTTTTTTTTTTATCCAAATCGAAGGGGATTTAAGGCCTGACTCATAAATGGTATTCCGTTATTGAATCGGCAATGAAATGTCGCAGCTATACACTAACAAGTTTTCCAAAATGATTCTTTGGCCAATTGTCATCTTCTCATTCCCTTAAAGTAGTTTCAACATAATCCGTAATTTCCTTCATAATCTTACAGAAACAAATGTTCATGTGTCTAGAAATTCCCCTAGCTAGTTCCCACCGGAATCAGAATATTTATGAACATTCGCAAGCTAAGAACCTATGAGTATCCTATCATCACTTTGGATCCTTGATCTCGACGATGGCGAATTTCCGCAACTGCTCATGTCAGACAGCGTACGAGCTTGAATGCGATCTTTGGCGCAGGTATCCCAAAGATACAGATACACCGGCTGGCAGGCTTGCTGGCTGACTCTCTGACTAGCTGGCTTACTGGCTCACTGACTCGATGGCTCGATGGCTGGTTGGTTAGTCAGACAGCCATCGCTGAAAGAAACATGAGCCAAATAAAAAGCCCATTTGCACACAAATTTACTTCCAAAATGACCAAGATGCGCATCATTCAAACCGAATGTCCGTGGAATGGGTCCCGGCAACTGGTAACTTGCAACTTGCCAACTGGCAACTCGGCAACTTGGCTAACTTGGCAACTGGTAACTGGACACCGGATGCAGATAAATCTTTGGGGGCTGCCGCCGCCGCCGCCGATCGTCTCCGTTGGAAGAGCAAGTTGCGTAGCTGCTGCAAGCTGAGAATCTCGACGAGCCTGATTCCTGGGTTAAAGCTCGATCGGAATCACGAGATAAGCCCTCTGGCAACAACAAATCCCGGCTCGGAGCGGACGGCGACAAACTTAATTGCGCCTATTCCTGCATTAATTGCACACACACGCGCGAGGATGGCGTCTCCAGGCCGACGGAATGTGTTAATTAAATATTTAAATTATTCCTACATCGGACACTCTGGGGACAACTCCAATTCCGATATATATGCATGGTCTTATAGGGCCTGCTTTGGTATCCTTCCTTCATTACTGGTCTATATCGGTCGAATGCAAAAATTTAAAAGACACGGCACGCACGGTTCTTGGTCTGTTGAAGCTCCTCCTTCCCCTCCTTGGAAGGGGTGTCCTTGTCCGGCAGGATATACACGGTTTGGTCTAGACGGTTTGCGGTCAACGACAATAACAACAACAACCGCAGCTTCGGCAGAAGCATCTGCTGCCTCTAGACCTCAACAATCGCGTTTGATCAGCGGGAGTTTTTAACTATTTTACATGTATTTTTAGAATTAAGGAAAAATATATAAAAAATTGTGGATTAAAGTGGTGTTAAAAATATATAAAAACTATATTTTATCTAAGAGAATTTAAAAGGTAAGATTATCTTAAAATTTAATATATTTTAGACATTAATTCAACATCAGAGTGGCACTCTCCTTACAATAAGATATGACCATAAAAACCCCTATAAAATATTGTAATTTTTTACCTATTAAAATTTTATTTAACGTGTATCAGTTGGTTGAAAAAAAATATGACAACACTCGTCCTTTGGGCGAAAGCCACAAAACATTTTCATTTTATTTTTACACGCTCCAAATAGAAGGCCCAAGGCCCCGCCGAGTGGTGGCTGTTGGAATTCAATTGGAAAATATACAATATATTAATTAAATAGCCAGTGGCCGAGGGCTGCAGTGCAGGGCTCATTGCCAATTGTCCAGTTGGGCCTGGGATCTCGGACCTGCGGGTGGGGTATATTTTTTCCACCAGCCACCATCGGCCAACTGCAAAACGACGACAGGCCGGCAATAAACATGCAGCCCATCAATGCACGTTTCTGCATAGATAAATTTGAAAATACTTGCCCCGGGGGGTGGTGGGGTGGGAATACAAATTAGAGCTGCTGGCCCAAAAGCTAGGCTATTTGGTATTTTTTGTTAGGCGGTAGCAGTGGTAGTGCTGGCTAGTAGTGGCTCCATCAGCGGGCGCACTCATCCGTTTAAAAGCCAACCGAATGCAAGCGGGAGTTTTGTTGTTGTGTTGTGCAACCGCGGAAGTTGCAGGGCCAAGGGGGCCTTGGGGCAGGTAGGAGGTGGTATGGGGGCAATGGTGTCCCGTGAAACCGGCGGCGGGGGCAACTTCCAACTACCAACTACCCCAGCCACCCTGCAGCGCCAGCGCTCTAGAATGAGTTATTGGCCTTGTTGGCGATTTTATTGCCACGGCGCAGCCATAAAATATGGTAAATTATAGCGGTTTGTTGTTTTGGCCATTTTGTAGCCGAATAATGTTCTACGTGTGCGTCCTGAAGCCCCCAATAGACCTGTTCATGTTCCAGGCCCCGGATCCGGATTCGCTGCACACGCCCACAACACAAATGTGGTCTTGTCATCTGAAAACGCGACAAGTTTCTTTTGTTTAACAAAAAGGTCTGAACACGAGCCGTTATAATATATATATCAATATATTCCGCCAGAAAATGTTTTATTATTATTTTAATATAAAATTAATTGCACTGGCTTGAGGGAAAAACTTTTGGTCCAAACAAATTATTCGGATATCGCGAATAATATTTATTTTGCAAGCCATGGCTCTACCACAAAGAAATCTCTTTTCTCTTTAAAATAGATTTAATTTCTATTGTTGCTGACTTTTCAATTACAACAACCCCCGAATGCTTCCAACGGGCATCAGATGCTGTTGCAATCCTTTATGCAGCCCGCACCAAATCCTTTTTGCCACATTGCACCGAAGAGGCAATTGTGCGGAAAACCCCTAAACATGTTTCGGGTTAATTTAAAATGGGGCCCGGGCTCGCACAGATCCAAGCGGTAAATTAATGTTGTCGTTTTCCACCAAAAAGCCAAAACTGGACTCGGCCCGGTCCTCCTGCAGCGACTCATTATGATCCGGACCGTGTTGCAGGCAGCTAGTGCCAGCCGTTGCATCCCGGCCTGCAATTGACTGCAGATGCTGCACATGATTCAGGCGACTAATTTGAAAATTCCCGAAAATTTATCTAATTGTCTTTTTCAGAAAGTGAATACCCCGCTGGAGATTTAATGGGCTTTTGTGTAGGACAGTAGGCATGAGATTTGCATTTGATTCGAGTTTGAATCAACTGTTTCAATTCCTTTCATTCTTTGCATTAGAAACCCCTGTATAGACCCCTTTATAGAATTTCTAAAGTATTTATAAAACTTGTTCGAGAAGTCACACTAATTAGGCGCATGTCTCACATGATGTGTAACAATCTGATAAAATGAAGTTGTTTTTCTCTGCTGGTTACGCACAGGTAGCTTTATACTCAACTTTTTCATATCTGAGTATATACATTCTTTTGTATGTATATTCTTTTGTGATCATTATGGTGCATTGTTTTTTCAAAGGGATCAACTGTCAATCTGTATTACAGTGCTTGGAATTGTCCGAATCCGTGGCATTCCAGTGCTGAGCTGTTATGGGTAGGTCGATAATTATAATGCGACACCGACGATTTATTATTTTCATTTATAGATGTGACACACGACACACACATGAGGCCCGTGATTGAATGTATATATGTATCTATATATATTTCTTCGAAAAAAGCAACCGCTCCCATGTTGCCGGCGATTAATTAGGTTCAGTGGGTTGGGGCAGACACTTTTATAAACCATTTATAATCCCATATAGAAGGTTTTATAAAAAAAAGGGATTTTTAATCTTTAAAAAAATAATACAATTTAAATATATCCAGTATGAGGTATTAAAAGTAAAGCTTTTCATTATATCCCCAAATATTAATAACTCGAATTTTCAGAGCATCTAAACCATTTGTATATCCAAGTATTTAATTTAAATAATCTCCACCAGACTCAATGATATTAATCAACTTTATTTATTAATAAATTTTTCAAATTTACATAAATAGATTACTATAATATTTACAATTACAAAATGTACGCCATTAAAAGTGTGTCTTGAACCAGTCGCAGAACCAGTGGTGGTGTGGTGTGTGAGTTTTTGCATTTTGTGTGTTTGAAGAAATATGTGTGAATTAACTAAAATGCCACTGCTAATTGCTTGTAAATATTTATATAGTAAGTCGTATATGTACGTGTATGTAGGTGTTTATATGCATATATCACAGATACTTAAATTTCACTACAAATTTATCAAAACGAGTGGCTAAAATACGTAATTACATGTTGTTTAGACTAAAGTAACTATTTATGTTTGCACGGATTAATTATTTGGCCGATTATACGTACATATATTCAAGTATATCTATATATATAGAGTTAAAGGGCTTAAGGTAATTACTTCCTACTCCGGGATTTGGGAAACTAACGCTCCGTTTGTCTAATTGCAGGATATTAGCTCTAATACAACTTGAAAGTTTCTTAAGTTCTAACGCCGGAGATGGAGCCGGAGCAGAGCTTCTATTTAAAATTATTAAGTTGTGTGGATTAAGCACTTAAGGTAGGAAGTGTTATTGTTTTGAGTACGAGGCTAAGACAAAAGTTCGGGTGATTTATAAGTTGGTGGCTCTGTGGAGTAGTAGTACGACTGTTGGCATTATTATTGGTGGTATGCCACCAAGAGTATCTCTCTCTCATGCACACACGGCAAGATGAATGGGTTTGGATGTGCCGTGTGCGTTTATTTCGAGTCATTAAACCCGGAGACGTCGTGGTGACTCAACCCCAGACAGCAGCACGACAAAAACAGCGTGTGTGCGTCTCGAGAACCGAAGTGGGCGCACCACCGCCCCATCAACCAGCCCACCGACCCACCGCCCCCTTGGGGCGACGTGCGCTGAAAATTCCAGCGGTTGAGCGTAAATATGCTAATTAAAGTTATAAAGCGAAATAATTTATGATATGGTAGGAAATAAAGTTTTATTGCCGTACTTAAGCTACATTTATTGCAAAATAATTAGTGTAGTTATCGCTATCGTAATCGTAATCGTAATCGTAATCGCGGCATTGCCCGCCAACTTGCACTTGTCCCGCCATCAAAAATGTGTAAGTAGTTTCGCTTTTGTATTTGGTATCTGGTATCTGTATCTAGTATCTGTCCTCTACTATCCGTCTCTCACGTATCTGTCTCTAGTATATGGTTCAAGGTCATCATCTAATAGGAGCTCTATCCTAAGTGAATTATGAACCAGAACGACTCTCGGTCAAATAACCACCGTAGCTACTACCAACACCACCCTCGTTACTGTACAAAATGTTGACCATGGAAGCCACCGAGGAACTGTGGTTGCTGCTGCTGCTGCTGTTGCTCCCGCTGCTGCTGTTCAGCTGCTGCTTCATAGTGGGCGGCGTTTGGGGCGGGGTATCGGGCTGGATCTCGGGAAACCCCACCCGCTGGGCCGCCGGGTGAATGCTGATAGGGGTGGGCACTTTGCCGGATCCGGAGGAGCTGCTGCTGCTGCTCATGCCCCCAGGCAGGTGCATGCCCATGGCCTCGGTGTACGCCGTAGGTATCCGCGAATATGGCGATCCGCCGGCGTAGCTGCTCATCATACTCAGCGGCGAACTGAGCTCCATCGTATGCAGGTGGTGGTGGGGGTGGTGCGGCTGCTGCTGCTGCTGCGATGGATGCTGTTGCAGCTGCAGCTGGTGTTGCTGTTGTTGCTGCTGCTGGGTGAGATGGTGCTGCTCCACCGAGGGGGGGTAGAAGTTCTGGCCGAGATATGCCGCGGTGGGCGGAGGCGTCTTGCAGGCGGCTGTGTCGGCCACGCTCCAGATCTTGGGCTTGCTCGCCGGAACTGGGATGCCACAGTCTCTGCTCAGCGGGTTTTTTTGGGCCGTAAAGTCTCCGCCGGACTCCTCCTGCCCGTAGCCCGGATGATAGTAGGGTGGGTCCTGCATGGCATGGTGGTGCTGTGGCTGCTGCTGCTGCTGGTGATGCAACTGCTGCGGATGCGGCTGTGGGTGCGTATGCGTGTTCTGAGATTGCGCATACGCCCCGTAGGCCCCGTGCATGCTGGGATGGCCACCGGGAGGCGTGGCATACGGGGCCAGGCCTCGCATGGCCACCAGGTTGTGCGGCTCCCTGTCGAGATCCAGTTTCTGGTCACCATCCGCAATGTCCTTTTCCGCCTTGCCTAGCTCCGTTTTGATAAGTTGATTGCCAGGATCTAAAGATTAGAAAGAGACAAGAGAGAGAAGGAGAGAGTGAGGACGAGAAGGACACAAAATAAATTTAATTAATTTCAAGTCGGAAGGCAGGAAGCAGACAAGTTCTTAGAGGACTGCAAAACTTGGCACTTCTGGAGGTGGAACTTGGCAGCTGGCAGCTGTAGCTGGAGCTCCAACCGGAGCAGGAGCCGGAGACGGAGACGGAGTCATAGCCGTAGCCGGAGCTGACTGTGGCAAAAACCCTTGAAATTGTTGGTGGGCGTTGATGCGTGCAACCCTCACAGCCAGCGGAGAAAGCTTTCAGCGGCAAAATACTCGAGTTTCCGCCAACTATAGACCAAGTTCCCTCACCACTTCTATGTGTCGCCAACTCGAACAAGGCCACTTTGGAGTACGAATGCACTAAGAAAAACGATAGAGTTTCTAGTCTTTATAGGTTTTATTTCATATAAATAATACTTGTTATTTGTTTCAGTGTAAGATAAGATTGGGAGTGCGGGCGCAAGGCCACTTTGCCAACAATGTGCTGTCAACTTCCGGGGAGGATGTCGCCTAAGCAGTCAGACAAATAAACGGACGACGGACAGACGGACAAACGGACAGGGGCAGGGGCAGGGGCAGCGGCAGACGAACGTTGCATAACATTCGCTTCGCCACATAAATTGTACTTAAAAGCCCAGTGCCACAAATCTGGCAAGAAGGCGGGCCAGCCAGAAAGCCAGGCCAGGCGAAAGGCGTTCGTATCGATGGGCCGGCCAAGGCGTTTAGAAAACAATATACCGGGGGCTTAAGAAATTACAAAACAGATCGCAGTCGTCGAGTACTAATTGAGGGCAAAACTCACCGAAAGCTTCTGAGGACAATTTGCCACTTGCATCGCCGGAATCCTTCTCCTTCTCATCGTCGGACATCAGGCCGTCGTCGTCGTCCTCGGTCTTATTCTTTGGCTCCCAGGTCATCTTGTTCTCCTTTTTCAGGCGTCGCCGGGCATTCGCAAACCAGGTGGACACCTGGGTGAGGGTCATCTTGGTGATGATGGCCAGCATTATCTTCTCGCCCTTGGTCGGGTACGGGTTCTTCTTGTGCTCGCTTAGCCAGGCCTTCAAGGTGGCCGTGGATTCCCGAGTGGCGTTTTTCCGCCTGGCGGCGAGATCATAGTTGGGTCCATACCTGTTTGGATATTTCAAAAATCAAACATCTAGAATCAATAAAGGTCTAGTCTATAACCACATCCCCATCCAATCATTGGCCACTAATGAGTTTGCTTAAAGAAACAATCATTTTCCGGCTCGTTATCATGTGGCCGGGTAAACACACCATCCCACACACCTTAAAGACCAATACTGATAGCTGAGCTATCGGAATCGCTGATAAGAATCCCTATCGGGTTCCCTTTGGGGATTGCGGAATGCATTTGCAACTTCCTCTCGTAGGTCAACAGAAAATGGCAAAAGCGGATTCCATTTCGTTTCAGTTCTGTTCTGTTTGGCTGGAGAACCTCGCCTCGGGGCTGAAACTCTAAGCCAGACATACCCTTTTAAGCGATAAATAAAAAACTGAAATAAAAAAGAAACCCAGCAGACGACGACGACGACCGAGACGAAGACGACACGACTAGAAAGTTTTTGTCCCATGGCTACGTTTTAAGCCCACTTAAGTTTCCCCATTTGTATATTGGTTCAGTGAGACCCACAACTACAAGTTAAATAACTTTAATTGGTTTGTTCTAAGGCTTAAAATATATCAGAATGTATATCATCTTATCCAAGAACCTCCAAGGTCTAGTTTTAATATCCCCCTAAGCTCCTGAACTTCTAGATCTATTTCCCTTAATATTAATCTCAAAACTTGCTTACCCATAGGCCGCCAGAGTGGGATCATAGGAGTAGTAACCAGTGGTCGATTGCAGGCTCGCCGACGTCCAGGCGCTCATCTCAGTGCTGGGACTAGAGTCCTTAATGCCGTAGGGATTGCTCTGCAAGAAGAGGATTATGTTTATATTCATTCGTTTTGGGATCACAGCTTAGGGAGCTGTTGTAAGTCTGGCTCGGATCTGTCAGCCCCCCAGGTAATCGCGGCAGTTACAAGCCGACGACGACGAGCCTAACGAGCTGACGGGCTACATGGCGATATCTGGTCGGGCTGTCGTCTCGCATTTGCGACTGCGGACTTCCGTTGGCTGCACAAAGCCAATTAGCCAGGCTAACAATCGGATTCGGATGCTTACCAGTGGTGCGTAGAACGCCGAGTTGTCCACTCCGATGCTGGGGTAGGGATTCTGGTCGTTCGATGGGTAGGGTCCTCCGTAGACGCCCACTCCGGCGGAGGGCAGGGCCATCCGGGAGTAGCCGCCGATGGCCAAACGGGTGGGATCGTACTGGCAGGAGCAGACGGTCTGTCCCGACACAGGATCCGTGATGATGGGTCGTCCGTTTTCACAGCAGGATCCGCCGCGGCCGGGCAGATCCTGGGCGGTAGAACCTCCGCCACCTGGCAGGTCGCCCCCGCCTCCGCTCGCGCCAACAGCGTCCTCTGTCGGCGAGGTGGAGATGTGACCTTTGTGACCCGCATGGTGCGACGACTGCGAAACAGCACCTGGACTCAAGGGTCCGGCAGTCAGGCCGGTGGCCGTCGAGCCGCCCGAGGGACTGAGGGAGGCCTCATTGGTGCCGGACAGGGGCGAGCCTCCTCCATGGCCGCTCTGGCTGTCCGTGTTGGCGGTAGTCAGCTGCAAAGATGCCAATGGAAAAATAATATAAATAAATACCACATTTTAGCAGGATCCAGGAAAAAAGTAAAACTTCAAACATTTTTGCGGTAAAAGAAAAGATACACTGAACAAAAACAATGTTTCAATATATATCCATGTTTATGTATTTAATTCTCATCAAAAAAGGACTAAACTATCGCTTCTTTCAGTGCAAGAACAGGTGAGTTTTGCCAAGAAACGACTAAAAGCAAGAATAACCGAAGGATGAAGAAACCCAAAGGCACAGCCCAGAGGACCTAAGGAGAGGTAAGCGCAAAGGCATGTCCCTGCCGGCCAGGTCGAAATCAACAAAGCAGATTAAGATGATAACTCCAAATGTCAAAATATTTTATTGGCCTGGCGCATTTTGCGATCCGTTCCATCTATTTTCACTTCATTAATTTTCAATTTATCACAGTCAGATTTCAGATACCGCTTCGTCCGAGGCTGAGCTAAGCTGAGCATCCCACATCGGGATTCGTATTCGGATTGGGATTGCCTTTAGGAGGGGATAGGGATCGGGGCAACGGACATCGGGGATCTTTGAAGAGGGTTCTTCTCGGGTCATCCGCAGCCGGAGTGTATCAGTGGACCGATCGATCGAGCGGTTTTGGGCACGGTCGCATCCAAACACAAACTCACAAAAAAAAGGGCAATCAAATGACGAGAGACGCTGGGCAGGCAGGTAGGTAGAGGTAGGCCCTCTACCATATATCCCCTATACCGAACCGAATTGGAGACATATGAGCCAGCGGTTAAAGACATCTTTCTCAGCCGAAAGTGTAAATAGAATTTATACCGAAAAGGCTGCCTGTCAGGTTCAGTTTCACGCGCTTCCAAATAACAATCTGTGTCCTGTTTGGTTAACCATTTCTCCGCCCTATCGCGGCTACTGCACAATCCTGCCCATATGATTTAAATAATAATGGTAATTCCAGGCTAAACGAGCTGATTCGGCAACACCTACTGCCCGGAATGGATCGCCTGGAGTGGCTATCTAATCGAGGGGCAATTTCGCACACCATACCATACCAGAGGGACGCCAAAAAACCAGCTGAAATTATTGCATAATGAAGGTGTTTTCATGAATGAAATCTAATGAATTCTGAATGAATCGAGTGGCGGTGGTCGAGTGGTCGGCGTCGACTGTCTCCGGTAATGGACAAAACGCTGGGCGCGCTGCGCTCATTTCTTATTATTCTTTATTTTTGTATGCGATTCGAACATCAATTTCAGTTTTTGTGGCCGCCCATAAAAAAACACATATCGGCGACGACGGCGTCGACGACGACGACATGGACCTGCAACTTTAGTGGCCTGAACTGGTTGGGACTTGGAGCTCCGAGCTCGGACCAGCCACCGAGCTGTGCTTATTATCGGCACGCAAGTCAGTTTATTTTTAATGGTTCCCACTCACCCACTCTGGCGACCGGCTGCGAAATCTTTCAGGCTTGCAGGAAGTGCAACCAAGTTTATCGCAAGGTGACTGCAGATAGGATAAGTCCAGTCCACACTCCACAGAACCCACCTTCGACATGGCTTTGGGGTTGGGCTTGGACTCTCATGATTTGGGTTTGGGTTTCTATTCTGCGGAAATGCTGAAACTTGTTGGCAGCTCCTAAATGTTGGCTTTAAGTTGTGCGCTCTTTTTATGACTTGCCTGGCTGGGTGATGGTGTCAAATTGCGGGCAGTTTCATAAAGGATATTCCTGGAGGTGCCACAAGAGTATCTACCATCTATCTTAGTCGGTTACTGAATTTCTTGAGGGATATTATTGATGGTTGCTCGAGGGTTTGAATATTTTCAGAAACAAACAAATAATAAAAATAATAAGGCATACAAAACTCTCAGTGATAATTTATTTTTTACAACTTGCTAATAAATGTAATTACTTTATGACCGTTTTAAAGATTAGTTACCCAGTGGGAACTTCAAAGCCAGTTCAGGTGAAGCCATTAAAGGCCAAGTATCGTAAACAGTTTTATAAACCATAAATGATGTTGCCTGCTTTTGTTTACTCAAATAAATGATATACGATTTAATCTGGGCATAAGCTAACACACTCCTAATTTAATGATGCGAAGATATGTTTTCCAGATGAAGGCCATCATCTACTAGAGTGTTGTAGGCCAGATTTTTACGCTCGACGGCCAGAGTTCAAAGTGGCAATTCAACCTTGCAACAAGCCGAACACGAAATCTGCAAAAACAGCTGGAAAAGGCAACGTATTTCGGGTGAATTCGACTTGGATGGACATTCTGTAAATCTTTATCTCTGCCTTTGAAGTGCCCATATCCCATCCATAGCCATACCAACAATATCCATATCCATTTCCATGTCCATATCGAGAGGCAAGACGATGCCACCCGCACAAAAGTCGGGTTGGGGGGCCGAAAAGATGTTGGGAAAACTGGTGCCGTCACTTTACGGTTATTAATTTTATGATTTATGTTAAAGCTCACGAATCCGCCTACCAAATGCCTAAAAGACTTACGTACTGGGTACTCTCCTCAACCACATAATACCCAAGACAAAGAAGCTGCTCCTGCCCCACCGTCATTGTACTTTTGTTGTGTGGTTATTGGTGCTGCCGTTTCGCTGCAGCTACCGCAGAGATGCAATGCGTTTATGGATTTTGTTTTTCTGCACACTCCTAACGACCAGACTGCGAAACAAAAGCCATCGATGGGTATGTGGGTTGGGAGGGGTCCTTGACGCCACTGCTGGCTCTCGCCTCCACCCAAAACAATAAGCAAAAATATTGGGGATCCGGCCAGAAAGCAGAGGAAAGTCAGCCAAGAGACCACAAGTCCACAAGTCCCTAAAAACAAACACATGTTCGCATTTCGCAAAAACCAACTCCTCTGGCAACTGCCTCTTGGATTTGGCATATTCTCACATTCATCCGCAGGATTGCGTTGCCAAACGAGTACGCCATATTCATACAGATACCCATTCTTAAAAGTACAGAAGAAGAAATTCAAATGGTGTTCCATAAATATTTATTTTGAAGACTTTAAGAACTTTCATACAAGTTCCCTAACATCACTTCTATCTAGAAAAGAACCTGAAGTTTTCTTAAAACTTTTTTTTTAAATAAACTAAGAATTTCTCTATCTGTACTGACAAAGCACAAGGAGGCCGTGCCTGTCCTGAAGAGTGCGTTTTTGCTAATGCGAATAAGTTGCTTTGTTTTTTGCCCGGGCATCCTTCTTCCTTTTATTGAATTAAGTTCGGCAGCCAACCAGTAGTTGGTACAACTCTGTCCCAACTGCAACTGCAGTCTCAATGTTTGCATTAAAAATTCATAAATCAATTATGGAATGCACACTGCGAAATATTAGTTTTTTCTCGCATCACCAGCGGCCCCCAGTCCTTTTTCAATGAGGACAACGACGACGATGTTGTCGCGTCGCGTTGCCTCCCGTTTAAGCGTATTTTTTGCCGGATCCTTAGAATTTGAGTTATTTTGGCATGAAATGCGTGAACAGCTCACATGGGAAGCTAAGAATTCACGAGGTTCTGTTCATTTGTGGTCCGGACTGACAGCCGTTGATTAAATTCATATATTGCATTGCCAGAGTTGATATTTTTTTTCCATTCCATCATTTTTGGAATGCCGTCTTGGCGTTGAAATTAAAATTAAATTAATGCATTCGAGGAGGCATTCTGTGTGCACTGCATTAATTTTTCATAAAAAAAACCAAAAAAGTTTATAAAATTGGCACCCAGTCTTGACCAGATACTTGACCAGTATCTTGACCAGTCTTTAATTGGGCTTAGTAGGCAGCTAAATGGATTCATGTTCGGGCTACAAACGCCAAATGCAAATGAGACTAAAATGTTGACAAAATCCTGGTGGCTTTTAATCGAACGTGGCTTTCCTGCACATCTGCAGCCCAGACCCATAATTATAGTCGATAATCTGAGCGTTCATTATTTTAATTATTGTAATTTAGCAAGTTTGCATATTATAATAAATGGTCCACCACTCCGACGGCTTCATTAGCATAAATTTATGCCACCAGACATGGCACATGGAATACGGCTTATACATATAGTTTTATATATGTATGTATGTACATATTGGCGGCAGGACACAGACCCCGGTGGCCGGAAGATATATACGCAAAGGCATCTCACAAGTCTAGCATTGTGATGCATTAGACCACAGTAGTAGTCGTTGAACAAGGAATTACACAGCCCTTCCACCACTGGTCCCGTGGCCAAGTGTTGTTACTCAAACCCGAAAAACCTCTGGCCAACTAATTTGAATTACTGGAGCCCTCGGCTTATAGGGTAATTATGACCAGACCTCGGACAATGCACCACAGCACCCCGCCGCCCCTTGAGGTGGTGCAGATTGCATTTGCAAGGCGATGGCGATGGCGATGGCGGTGACGGCTGTCCTAAATTGTGAAACATTTCTTGGCGGCGGCCATAATGGATCCAGGAGCAAAACCGGTGCCAAAACTGCTTGAATATTCATGTGTCGTACCCCCAACCCCAACCCTAGGGGCTTAAAATGTAAATTTTAAAGTTATTTTCGCCCAGCACCGACAATTATTAAAGATCTCCCTCGCACATGCCAAAAAATCTGCCAACTGACTCACTAAATTTCTGGTTTCTTGCTTTTTTGAGCTTTTTTGCGAAAAAATATCTCAGAGGTCTCTAAAATGTGCCAAATATTATTTCAAACAGAGACTAATTCTACTGGTTCTTAATGTCTTAATAAATTTCATGTTTCGAGGCATATATTGAAATGGAAATGATTAAGTTATGGGTGTTTATTGAAATGACTGAGTTGTAAATCAAAATTAAATAAATATTTACTTAAAAAAGTATTTTTTTTAAGATCTCAGATGATTTAAGATGTTTACAGCCTTGATTTTAATAAATGGTTTTAAAATTATGGTTATAACAATGTTTATTTCTTGCTATGAGTTTCAAAATTAAAAATTAAATATTCTTAAAATTTTCCTATCTAAACCTTGTTTATTTTGTAATATTATTATGCAAAACATAAGATAAATACCACCTTTAACAAAAATAAATATTCCCAATAAACAAAACCCTAGTTTAAGCCCTATCTCAATGGGTTTCAAATTTCGTACCTCTGGCCGTTAAAACTAATCATTAAAATTTCACAAATTCAGATAATCAGATAGAAATCCTACAAGGTGTGTGGGGCCTTGGGGAGACCTACCTGGTTTGCCGTCGGGTAGCCAGCGTATCCAAACTGCGCATATGCAGCCATTGTCTCGCCTTTTGTGCTGGCTGGTGATAATAAAAAAACGGCACAGAGTTCACGGTGTGCCTGGCCTCACTGTGGGGCGTCCGCTGTTTTACTGTTTGGCTCTTTTGGGTGGCACTGCCAGGATGCTGCCAGGATGCTGGCCTCGCAAAAGGGGTTTCACCGAGGGGTGGGTGGGTTTACCGAGGGGAGGCTGTCGCGGGAGCCGGATGGGTGGGTGGACTGGGAGGACTGGGTGGATTTGGCGTGCGTGCTCGACGGCTAAGCACTCTGGGCGCTTTTGTTGTTTGCTGGCTTGTTGGGTGTTGTCGATGTTGTTTTTGTTGTTGCTGATGCTAGCCTTGTTGGAAAATTGATAAAACAAATTGTCGATGTCGAGCAGTTCTGTTAATGTCGCCGGAGCCGGAAAATGTTTTGTTTGTTTTGTGTGACTTTACTTTTATTTTTGTTTTTTTTTTATCCGTTTATACTTGATTTTTTTTATTGACTCTGGGCTCTGACTCTGACTCTGTGACTCTTTGGCGGCCGGCTTGTGAACAAACACCGCAAACAACAACCAAATTGGCTTCAAGTGTTTGTCGCAAACAGATTTACGGCTGATGTACAAATCTACACTGACATCTCTGATCTTTCTACGGTTGTTTAAGGCTAAGAACACTTCAGGATCCTTGTGTCAGTCTAATCCATATATTAAAACATGTCTCTTTTTTTAAATTTCTCCTTTGGTTTCTCCTTAAATATTTTATCTCAATTTAAGGCATTTAATATTTTTGTCTTTTGGGTTTTTTTATTTTTAATTTTTAATTATTGCACGCACTTTTTATTTTAATTTTTTTTACGGCGGTTGCATCTGCCGATAACCGATCCGATCTAAAAAACGGGTTCCACAACCTGTCAGCGGGATCTCAACGGTGACGGGTGGCTGGCTGGCTGGCCGATGACTTGGCCAAGACTGGGTATCGGGTTTTTCGGCTTTTTCGACTTTTTCTTCGGCGCGTCGGCGGGTTTCACCGGTGTATTGGATGCGAAGATGCGCACCTATTCGCGTTTCGAAAGAAACTGTTGTTTGGTGACCCGGCGAGCAACGCGGCCGTGCTGGAAAGAGCACACCGGTGTGGTGCGACAGGGACGGCGTCTGGTTCGAGGGGTTCAAGTAGCAGCTGCCAAGAGAGCGCCTGCCACACGACCTTCCCATTGGCCAGCATTCCAATCAGACAGGGAGCACTCCACTGTTGCTATCGCACTCCCTCCCTTGTATTGGAATCTAGCAGGAAAGAGAGATGGAAGCCACTTTCACAGGGGTTACACAGGGGATGTGGGGTTTTGTTTTCCACTTTTTCGGTTCGAGCCCGCCCATCTCCGAGCACTGGAAAGTGGCTCGAACGGATGGCTCTCTCTTTCTGGCATCCTACCCCTCGAGCTCCGTTGGAAGCGATTTCATGGCGGACCACGATCGAAAGGCTTCCCAATTGGATTTTATGTCAGAGTATGGTATTATAGTTAGTATTTAAAATTAAAGATTTTTAAAAAGATCGGTTAAGAAAAATATATAAAAAATTGATTTTGAAATTAAATTTATTTAGAGTTTATTTTTCAAAAAAAGTTTAAAGTTTAGTGCCATAAGTACTATAATATTAAGGATTAAAATAAAGTTATAAATGAAATAATTTTCATTAATTACAATAATACTGCCTTCTTTTTTAATATTTTCCTATTTATATTTCACAGACATCTCCCTAATTAATTCATCCATGTTTTATAAATAAGCTACAAGACACGAAAATTGTCCCAATTGATTATTTTAAATACTAGAACGCTTAGAGGGCCCTTCATGAAAAATCCCAACTAATTGGCACTAGCTAATCGTAACAAGACACCGAAATGGGGAAAAAAATAAACAAACAATCCCTTTCCATTCCGTGCCGAGGGTGTGGGCGTGGCACTGGTCCACTCGAGGAAGGGTCCTCCGCTCTCAAGTACTTTCTAATTAACGGAATGGCAGGGACAGGGGCAGGGGCGTGGGGATAGGCAGCCGGAGGAAACAATTTTTGGGGAATTTCTGTAAAATGAGTATTTTGATGTTTTGGGGTGTTAACGCGCTGCCATTTATTATAAATGTGAGCGCATCTCAAAGTCAAAAAGAAACGAACATGTGTCCTTTAGTTTTTTTCTGATTTCTGATTCTGGGGCACTTACAAATGTACTCGTATGTAAATTCAAGTATTTTTGGAAAAAGTGGCAGCCTGCCCAGAATTCATGATCATTTCGGTTATAGTCGGCTGGGTTTTTGGATGCTCTCGTCGGCGCCACGAAATTCTACACCCACTTCATAGATCCTGGGTGTGACCAGTTGATTTGGAAGGATTTCAGTTTCGAGCCTAGGGAATCAGATGTTTAAGGGGTATAGGTGACTGCTATAGGGATAATGCCATCCATATTCATATGCGAACTTGGGCACATGTTGCAACTCCTTGAAGCCTCCTTCCTGCTCCCAGGACTCCCATTGTCTGAGCTCTCCTCCATTCATTTAGAGTGCGACACAAACTCGAACATTCCTCACTCGGTGGACAGGACATGCAGATTATATTGAAAACAATTTAAATGTAGATTTTGGCGTTAAGAGATATTATTCTTCGACGCCAGGTGCGTTGGTTCACTCTATCTTAGTATCTGTGTGTGTGTTTGGCTGTGTGTGAGGACAAATTTAACTGCTAATGTGTGCTACGAGTGTGTGTGTGTGTATCGGTGGAGGGAGGCGGTGGGTGGCAGAATCCTGCCGCACAGCTGGCCGAGTGAGAGAGTTGCAGGCACTCCTGCCCGGCCATCCCCCCGGACGGCTTCTTACTTAAGTGTTGTTTCATGTCACCTGGAAAGCATTTGGACATGAAATTGTCGCTTTTCAGTATGTGGCTCACACACACACACACTTTACCATCTCTCGGCTAAAAATCTTCCTTGAATCAAAAGGCACACATACATAGACTCGCATAGAGACTATCCTTTCCTATCCTGGTGAATATAATAATAAAATCCTTTTCGCAAAACGATAAACGATAAAGTCACCGGAACAAGCACAAAAAGGACTCTCATGCAAATTGCTTTAAATGAATTTGTTTTTGTTTGGTCCTCTGTTTGTGTTTTGTAGTTTTCTATATAAATGTTTGGGAAAATTCAGAACACGACTCCAAGGGGAGCCATGTTTCATGTTTCAACACTAAAGATTCTGTTACAAATTGCCATAATCCTCCACCTATATGGCCAGGCCAAATAATTCTCCATTTTTTTCCAGAGGGAACAGGTGGGGAAAAGGTGGAACCACTCACCAATCAGTGGTGGGCTTTATCGCTCGAGTAGTCGCTGTGATAAGATATCAGCACCTGGAAATCTTATCGAGCACTCGAAAATGAAATTGCTGATCAAACAGAACAAAAGCGCGCACAGCACACAAACATTCTCCAAACATTCATAAATGGAAACATACTTATTTACTCACTTTTTGAAAACAAATCAACAAATCGGTTCTCTTTGTGGTGTTCAAGTGCCGATTGCCGATTCCTGATCGCCCGCCCATTGCCGGCAAAGTCGAAAGTCGATTTGGTGAGGTTGTTCGGAAACCGATCCGATCCATAGACCCATCGAGCGGCCCTCCACACCATCCAGCGACCCTTTCCTCCGAATTCTTAACGCGTGCGTTCCCTTTTGTCGGCATTTTGACACATCCCGTCCGCAGTCACGATTGATTGTCGCAACAATTGACGTGATTTCTAGTTTTCCAATTGGTTTCTCGAGCCTGGAGTGCCATCCGCTCCAGAATTATCGGTGCCAAGCCCTCACACTCGCCCTGACACTGCGACACAGCACGTGATAGCTCCAAGATCGGGGGTAACTAGGAATCAGGGACTATATACCCACGGCAATTATAAGTAGATGCTTTGTATGGACAGCTGTCTGTCCGGCGGTGGCATGCGTCACGACTGACACTGCCACATGCATTGCGACGGCATGACCGATCAAAGTGGGAAATCGGGGGTATTTGGAATGATTAGCACGTCCGGAAGTGTCAGCACTTGGCTCCATAGAGGTCTTTAAATGGAAATAAATGGGTTAAGTAGAGGGTGCAGGCAGTATAAACTGAACGCCAAGGTAGAAACACCTTTATAGCTCCATAGAACCTAATAATTATAAACATAAAACACTTTTCATTGTTTTAAGAACCATATTAAAATAAATCTATATTAGAAAACTTTCCTTTTGCTTAATTGACTGCAATTTGGTCCATGTCCTTGCCGCTTTCGACAAGAAAAGTTTCCTTAACCACCTCGGTCGCAAAGTCCCTCCAGTGGGATTGACAAACAAGCTTTTAAGTACGTACCTGTAGATACTCCACTGAAGTAAAATGAGTTCAAGGATATACAAAGTTTTATAAATTACCAAAACTTTTTACCAAAGATAATTACACAAACTTTGCCGAGAAGAGTAACATTATGTCTGCAACATTATTTTAATTTATCAGCCATAAGAAATAAGTAGAATACTTCCACAGATATATCTCCTAAAATAAAAGCATCCCCCAGTTAATTTATTTGACAGCTTCTTTAGTGTATTTAACACCACCATTTGCGCCAATAAAACTATAAATAGACAATTATACGGATGGGGCACAGACCTGTATGACGGATTGACTATGATAGCACTATTATAAATAATGTGGACTTATCCCTTTCAGAGGAAATGGCAATGGAGCCAAGGGAATCGCCGCCGCCCTATGCGAAAAGTGAGAGATTCATGTTTGCCACCCAGAGTGAACAGCAATTGCGAATTTCGAAATTAAATTCCGTGTCATTCCGTGTAAATCATTTGCAAAATTGCCTCGATGTTGCTGCATCTAGTGTGTGGAGCGGAGGCCGTGGCAATTTATCAAAAATAAATCATTTTGACGAGTCGCCGGGCCAAGTTAAGTTAAGGCCAACCTGCAATGGAGGCAAGTGAGGCATCTCTGTACATACATGAGTTCTGTACGCAAATACCTGTCGCCAGGGCTGGCAGGGTCGTAATAAATTGCAGATTAGTTTGCAAATCGCAGAGTGCGTCATTGAAGTATGCGTATGCGGCGCGCGCGTGTGTATTTATGTCCGTTGACGCACCTTGACAGGCACTTTACGAACACACCACTGTCCTCACACCCCATCCTAACTGCTCCCCAATCCTCCCAGATCTCCTCATTTCCACTTGGCAGCAGCAGTAATTAGTGCATCATCCCGTGTTGTGCATTTTCCGAACATTGCCACCGAGGGATGTCAGTTGTTCCATGTTGTGCACTAGTTTTCTCTTCATTCCAGAAAGTTTTCATTTCCCCGGGCTAACGAGTGTGCTTTCATTTATTTTAAGCACACATTTATACGACTAGGAAAAATAAAAATAAAGAATTGTAGGGATATGTGATTTAATGGAGGATGTTAGAGGCTTAAGGACTGTACTATAGGACTGTACAATACTAAGAAATTATTCAATAACTTAATCATCTACTATATCTCTAACAAAATATTAACAATCAAGTTGTCAAGTGTCATTAGAATATCGACAACCAGATTGCAAACTAAAATTGATTGAAACCAACACTAGAACTGATCTGATCGGATCGATATGTCAATATCTACAAAAAAAAAGAAAAATGATTCTAGAAAAATGATTAGATTTCTTAAAGGTATGTAGGTGCATGTTAGTGTCAATAATTCGTGTAGCCAAACGCCATACGGGATTTGAAAATTAACGCGAATCGATTAAAACAAATTGAAACAATGCTCGACCGGCTGCCAGCATTAGCATCGTAAACTAATTGCGGGCAAGTGTAAATGCTTTGCTTGTAAAAAATTGTTTTCCTCTGGTGACAACAGTCGCATGTCGGCGCATTTTAAAAGCAATCATCAATTATGCAGCTCCGACTTCAGGCTTCAGGCTTCATGCTTCAGACTGCAGGCAAACGTCTTGGGCATTAACGATGATTAGTCGCAAAGTCAGGAGCCATCGACGACCCACTTAGCCGGCATAATGTTTTTAAGTATTTTTCACCGATTCCGCCGTTTTTCTCTGTCAATCTTTATACATATTTTTTTTATGAAAAATTACGTTCAAATAAAGTCGTTAATTAACTTATGGCAATTGCCATTTGGTTGTTTTTTTTTTCAGTCGAGCGATGTTGCTGCCAATTATTGCTTAACAATTTTTTATGTCACTGATTTGGAAATGCATCTGGATTTGTAGACCAAGTACCTCACACTTTTACCAAACAGTCCACTTTATAAGAACTCCCAAAATACCACTCTTTTCAAGTACTCGCGGTTAAACATTCGCACTCAAAATTAATTCTGATCCATTTAAATGTCAGATCAAATTAAATAATGCCGCCAATCCGGCCAGTGAGGACCACGGAGGCAGTGTCTGCTCTGAAAGGCACTCAAATGGGTGAATAAAATTATACGGGCGTTCGCAAACTCAATAAATAATTATGTGTTACGAGTTCAGAGCGGAGGCCTGGTGCCCGGGAGGAGTAGGAGGAGTATATTGGCAGAGCTGTATTTGGTCTGCAGTTAATGTACGTATTTGGCGGCCAGCCGCAGGGAGGGCACAAGGCATCCGGCGGCATCCATGAAGCCCGGTGTCCGGACTACAGATCCCAGGCCACTGGGCGTATGCGCATTTATTAAATGCGCATCGCTTGTGCCGCCTTTCTTGGCCGGACATCGGAGTTCCAATTTGCAGCACAATGCAAATTGCATTGTAGTCGAGTTATTGTATAATTGGTGCAATGTTGCCGGGCCCATCGTAGTAAGAGTGGGAGTTGGAGACTGCCTCGGGTCCCGGACTCTGGATGCCGTACTCTGAACTCCGGGCTGGCGTTGTCCGTGTCCGCAGCTGTCCACTGTCCGTGTCCATTGCCGTGCATTGGCGCTTGTGTTCGTGTCAATAAATTAAAATGAGAATTGATTCGCTTACGCCCGATTTAAGCAACAACAGGCTATATTATTGGCAGATATTCCACGCAGAATGCAGACGCAGTATTGGAGATACAAATGCATTTGCAGATACAGATACAGATAGAGGTACTGGGGCTCTTGCTCGGACCTTGGTCACCATTGCAAAAGGGTGCAGCCGCACACGCATTTCGAAACTATTAACAAACAAATTAAATGTTGGGCCCGCACTTTAAAAACCAATTTCAGAAAGGCATTACAAGAAAATTCCATTAAACAATGCCTCGCTATATGTAGACGTTCGTATATTGTAGAATCGGCCCAAGCCCAGGCCCAGTTCTGGGCCGAGGTGGATCGCCAGACATTCTGTCTCCACCATGGGCCGCATTAAGATAAGAGAAATCGTCTAACAAAACGCATAATCTGGGGACCCCTTTAAAAACAATCGGTAACACAATTTAAATTTATTTCAAACATCGTGTATAATACAAATCATGGATGAACACAACACAGAGCCGAACAAGATAAGTTGAATAAAAAACAAAGAAGAATCGAAGCTTTTCGAGTCCGAATCCGAGTCCGAGTCCCGAACTGTCTGCGGGCTCCGGGCTGGGATATCTTTTGGAGAACGGCGACAAACCTGTAGATAGTAAATGTCAGCCGTATAATAAAATTAGCTGTTTTAATGACAGCGGAATTGAATCTCTGAGTGCCCTGGGTGCAGAGTTGCAGGCTCTGCGACTCTCTAGGTTTCCCTGAAGAAGGTTTCCCGAATCGAGACCGAACCGGAGACCGTTGAAATATTGGCGGCAAGGAAATCGATTGGTATACCAATCAAACGGCATCGTAAATATTATCATCTGGCCATCTGCAACCTTGCAGCCCAACCGTATAGTGCTGTCCATAAATTTCCACACGTGACATTTCTTTGTCATGTTAATTAGACCGCCGAGAAGATTCGACCGCTGAAATTCGATAGTGTATCTTAAATACCTGCTCTAGGAATCAGAGAGACACACTTAAGATGCACACACATCGGTATATCCGAGAGGTAGGGTAATTCCCAGGAAAAAGACCGGTGCAGACGATGTGGCGACATTTTTCCAAAGAGAGGCGAGCTTCAAAGTCATCTCATTAAGATGTGAAAAATTCTATTTCATTAATAAAATATACATTCTTTTCTTGGCCCGCATAATTAACTATTTTCCTTGTTAATGCGGAGAGATTTTATATATTTTTAAATATGGGTTTTAACTTTGCAGAACTCCAGGGTGTTGTAGTCTTTTATATTTTCTTCATTTAATGTTTCTGTTCTATAACAAGTATGGCCGAAAACACTCCCTAAAATTTTCGATATTAAAAAACGCCCAAAACTATTTATCCCACAAGGTGTCTCAGTCGACTGTCACATCCCAACACCAGGGCCTAATGTGCTCTAATGGTCATAATTATTTTAGCTTGTCTTATCAACCGGCAGTTGTCTAAATATACATTTGTATACTCGAGTGTCGGGAATAATCAGTTGCCCTCACCGAGGTGGCCATTGGTCCCACATGTTGTGGGCGCTTTTAGTTTTTTGTGTGTATTTTGTTTCCCTGTTTGGATTTCTTTGCTTGTAGTTTAATTCTCCATTTCTTTAAATTTGTGGGACAAGAGACCAACATAGGTATGGTCATGATTGATTGCCCACAATAGATGTCCATTAAATATGACTCTAAGCCGAGGCGTGTGGCTCGGAATAGATGATGATGAAATGTCTCTGGCTGGCTGTAATCAATTATTGAGACAATCCATTGACAAAATTTAAATATATTTAAAGTTTTTTTTTATAGTATTTCCAAATAAAAACTCTAAAGATTAATTTAATTTACTCCCTTTAAACTTCCTTTAAAACACCCTGTACTCCATGGTCTTGGCCAGAGCCGAATGTCTTCTGGGGCTCTACTCATTGAGCCAAGTCTATAACTCACACACAATCGCACTCCATCTCGAGAACGGCATTAGGGAAATTAGCATACAGCCATCAAGTATACGCCCTCGTGTGCAAATGCCTTCCAATGGCAACGGGCACAGGCAGGAGCAACAGCAGCCGGAATAGACAGGACTACACACTCATGTCACGATGCAATTTCAGGATATTAATTGTTATAGTTGCGAGATGTGTCTGCTTGAATTGTTCCTGAGGCTTTTGTGCGTTGCAACGTATTTCTAATCTTGTTGAAAACAAACGTAGCGCCCAGCCTGCCACTGTCAGTGGCAGAAACTGGAGAGGCCTGCAGCCTGCCGCCTGGAGTCCCGGATCCTGGCATTTCGGCTGCACTGACACAAGGATTTCCGTACATGACAAGCGGCAGCTATAATTTATAGAAGCTGCGTAAGTAAGCTGCGTGGTTAAGGATGCGCTGCACTGCTCCAAGACGAAGCAAAGGATTGAGTCCTGGGGGTCGCAGTTTCGGGGTTGGAAGCCTTCAGAATGTTTGCCTTGGAGCCCCTCACCCACACACATCCTCTATGCTAGTGTCTGCTAGGATGCTGGGGTGCTATGTATTTGTTCTCGTCTTGTTTCACTAAATGACACTTTGCATTCTTGTAGCATCTTGGCACTCTCCGGCTTGGCCCACCACCGAAAAATATCCCCATTCCCTCTCAGGAAGGGGACTCTGGAAGGAGCTGTCTTTCCCAGCAGAATGTTCAAGGCATCTCAAGGAATTTGCCATCCCTTCATTATTCCTGGGGCAAATTTGTGTTCTTTGGTATTTTATAATTGAGTGTGAATATTTGCGATTAATATGAAAATTTGTGAAAATTTAATAAAATATCCTGAACAGCAGTTTCCGGGTCAATAGAGTTGAGTGCAACTAATTGCTTGAGGAGCTTTTAACTTGGCTTAAAGATGGGAGAAAGCGTCTTAAGATTAGCATTTTGGTTTATGTTTTCCATTGTTTATGCTTCAGGAGCACGAACATTGGATACTGATACTGAGACTTATTAGCAATGAAAATAAATAAACTTTAAGTACAAGTATTACTTCTACATGGAAAGTCTGTAATATTTCAAATTAATTTTTATTAATACTTGTCAAGGCTAGGCATTAGTGTAAGAGATGGCCATGGATGGGGATGACCACTCAAATCCCCGGAAAGAGATCTCTCATCTGGGATTTGGGCACAAAGAAGGCACAGCACAGCACACAAATACGACTAATCACAAATACGAGTCGTACCTACTACTGCGACTGTCAATAATAAATTACCATGATTTTCACATGGTGTTGAAGGATTGCCCACACACAAGGCATACTTGGAAACGACCACGACGAGCCGAGATCGAGGCTGGAAAGCGAATGCGACAAGTTTCCAAATGGGTAACAATTTTCAAAGTGATTAATTCGCCTGCTGGCTGCCATCGAGCATTTCGGCCATAGGATTGATTTATGGCCGCAAGACGTTAAGTGGATGCAAGATAAGTTAACTGTCGTATATCCTCGCCGCTGGTGACCAAAACCCCGACCAAGATCCAATCCATACTGTTCCGAAACAATACCGGGAATGTCGAGTGGCTGTGACAGCATCTCAGCCACCGTACCGATCCGGAGATCCCATGGTTTATGGCCCATAAACGAGATCGCTTCACAAGCAAAAGGATCTCTCATCTCTGGCTTTCAGATACGATTAATTTAACCGGCTTACTGATTGGTAATGGGAAATTTTATGCCCGGTACCACGGCGGTCATTTAGCATTGTAAAACAACCCATAAAGCGAAACTGAACTATGGGAACGGAACTAATGTCCCGCTGATGGCACAATCTAGACCCACTGAATAACCGTTCAAGAAATTAGCTTAGCTGCATTTGTGAGCGCCACTCGCCACATGTGGCACTTGCTAGTACCAGCTACAGCCCATCCACGTGGGCCATTCTCTACATATGTAAAGTGTGTCAAACAAAACCAAATTAATCACCTGTACTTACAAATACGAGAACGGCGGCAGTCGCAGCATCGCAACTTACGTTTAGTTTACCTTCCTCGACCGCCGCCGACTGTCGTCTGTCGTCGTCTATCGACTGTCGACTGTCAATTTCAATTGAATTGGCAATTTGTTGCATAATCGAGCCACTGCTAAATGTTAATTTATCAAGCGGCGATAGTCGTTACAAATTGTTTTCCCCATAAACGCCAACTTCCCTTGTACACCGAACAGGCCCAAAGATGCCAAGTTTGTTTCGGTTTCCATGTCGCGCATATTTGACAATTTGCGCGACAATTCTGCACAACATACCGATGGACAAATGTATCTGCAAACTTGTTTGCCAAAAACTGGGCTTCTTTATGGTAAAAGCCTTGAAATTTAAAACCATTTTGGATGATTTATTTTCTTTTAAAGTTTGGGTTATACCATTATTTCCACCAATCATAATAATCATCAAAGTCTAGGTACTTCTCAGAACCTCCACTCTTCAAAAGCCTCTCCTAATAAAATCCTTTTATAAAATATGTCAGAAAAAGTAACCTAATTACCCTCAACCCATTTTTGTAACTCGCATGTCATGTTTTCCCCTCGAGCCATATTTTTGAAAAAGAAATATTAATTTATTGCATTTTGAATCGATTAATGGCACTGGTTTTAATGTTATAATTTTTTATTCAAAAGCCCATTGTACTTGTCGCAGAAAAAAAGGTAATTAGCGGAAAGATCCAATTGAAAAAATGGGAAAAGCAAATAAATTAAAAATCAATAATCATTCGAGGGTTTGAGAAGGTAATTAACAAACGAAAATAGTTTTTTTATTTTTTGGCAAAAGTCAGTTTACTATGTAAGCTGTCATAGGTGTCATTGGACATTTTATATTACCCTGAAAAAAAAGAACTCTTCCCTTTTTAATAAAAACACGCACTATTTCATGATTATAAAGAATTTTATTAAACGAATTTTAAAATTATTTAGATTATGTGTTCATAGAGACAAAGTGTTTAGTGTAAAGTCTGTTAGACAATGAAAAACGTATCACAGTTTACAATCTTATTGCGCTAGTTTAGTATTTAAACCTAAGCTTAAATTGCATTTTGAAGAGAAACATTTGATCTGGTACTCTAAATACGACGATGCATAACTCGAATGAAACTTGAAGTTATCTCTATTAATAAGATTTTTGATGCGGTATACGATTAATATTACACAATCCATCATTCGTCATCGAACATGCTTGCACAATCCCACTGGGCCCTTAATTATGATTTCAATATATAACTTGATTTTATTTTTGTTAGGCAGCTTAGTTGGCAAACTTCCTAAAGAGCGGCTTGAACATGGCCTCCTGGTGCGGATGGGGCGAGGAGGAGCTACTGCTGCTGCTGTTCCCGCTGCTGAAGTCGTCCCGGGGCGAGTACTCCCCCAGTCTGGCCGAGAAGTAGCCGAAGGCATTAGTGCTACTGCTGCGACAGGTAGCGGTCATAGGGGCTTGAGAAGCGATGGTAGGCAGGAGACTCAAAGCTCCGCTCAGGACCTTCATATTCGGCGGAGTTTGGGGTGGAGTATCGGGTTGGGCTTCGGGAAACCCCATCGCCCGCTGACTCGGATGTGCCTGCCGCTGCAGCTGATGGAGCTGGTATCGTTCCGAACTTGCCGTAGTATGGATGGTAGGTGTACCGCTCCCGATCCCGCTCCCGTTCACGTTCCCGTTCGCGTTCCCTCTGCTGGTGGCCACCTGCTGCTCCTGCCGCGGCATACTGCTGCTGTAGGGAGTACAGTTGTTGCTGGTGGTGCTGCTGTTGCTGCTGCTGTTGCTGTTGCTCGTAGTATGCAGCTGCTGGGTCGTAGCCCCTAGAAAACCCCCGTATGCCGTGGTGTGCGGCCTCAGGTAGGGATGACCCGCCGCGGCTCCATTGAAGAGATGGTGGTGGTGCTGCGGCTGACCCACCTGCTGCTGCTGCGGCTGCTGTGGTCCCATTCCCTGGGCCAGCTCTGGTTGCATCTGAACCGGAGGGTATTGTTGGTGCTGCTGCAGCGGCATCCCGCCTGGATGACCCCCCTGGTGACCCATGTAGGCCGGCGGCGGGGTCTTGCAGCCAACTGTGTCGGCCAGACTCCAGATCTTGGGCTTGGTAGCTGGAATCGGCACGCCACAGTCCCGGCCTAGGTGGTTTTTTGGATCCCCTTGCTCACTTGTCCCGTGCACCTTGGCCTCGCCACCGCCCCCGTGGAACGGCGTCGGCATTATCCCCTGCTGCCCGGGCTGGTAGTGAGCGGGATGCTGTTGATGATACGGGTGGTAGCCACCGGCAGAGCCACTACCACCACCGCCATGGTAGCCGCCTCCGCCACCCCCTCCCGAGGGGTAACCGAAGCCTGCTCGCAGAATATTGGCCTGGCCCAAGCACTTCTGGTCCTCATCGATGGCATCCTCCTCCTCTTTGGTCTCATCTGAGGAAACAATTAAGAACAGAAAACAGCCGGCTGTAAAACCAAAGAAGAAAGCGAATATCCTTCCCAAATCCCTCACCTTTGGCCAAGCTGCCGCTCTGGTTGCCCTTGCTCGACTCCATGTCCTCCTTGTCCTTCTCGTCGTCGGACACCAAGGCGTCGTCATCGTCGTCGGTGCGATTCTTGGGCTCCCAGGTCATCTTGTTCTCCTTCTTCAGGCGACGCCGGGCATTGGCGAACCAGGTGGATACCTGGGTGAGCGTCATCTTGGTAATAATGGCCAGCATGATCTTCTCCCCCTTGGTGGGATACGGGTTCTTCTTGTGCTCGTTCAGCCAGGCTTTCAGGGTGGCCGTGGACTCCCTTGTGGCGTTTTTACGACGAGCTGCGAGATCATAACTGGCTCCATAGCTATAAATATAGAAATAAAGAGTATATTAGACAAGACCCTTTAAAAAGCTTAAACAGCAGTATTTTAATTTGTTACACTACTCTGAAACTAATTGCATAGTCTTTCGACAGGCAGCACGAACATAAAACATGGAAATTCATTAAAAATGCGGAAAACTCAAATTGATGTTTTCCTACTATCCTACATACACCACCACGGCCCCCAGAGTCCCTGGCCCAGAACCTTTGTATCATAGTCCTGGGTTGCTGTAGTACAACGTCAAAATATTGTAAAACATAGTTGTGAAACAGGGCACGGCCACAAAAAGAGCGTCTCCGGCAATAACGAGGACGACAAGTGGGTGCAACCGGGTGATCCACTTCCAGTACGAAACTCCAGCAGTGCACTTATCGCATTTTTTAACCCACCAGAGGCTGTGGCTGTTACCCCAACCACCTAACCAACCACCCACCTCTTTCGAGTCCTTTTCGCAATAATGGTCTATGGCCTCATCGTGGGGGGAAAGTCCTGAATCCAGAGTTGAATCCTCTGCCCTGAGCACTTCCTAGCTAAATTAAGTCCCAACCCATGCGTACTCCGGTGGACATCCGGCTCATCCGCTTTTCACTTTCGAGTCCCAAACCATATTTCGTCCTCCCTTCGACTGGGTTGTTTTATTTTTTCGGTTTCTTTTCTTTTTTGTATTTTTGGTTGCTTTTCATGGGGATTTTTATGGTGCCACAATCAACAGTTTGTGCGGTGAATTTTACAACAAGATAAAGGACGATTGCCCGTGGAATGTAAATTCAGGGTCCTTTCTCCTTGTCGAACCACTTTATTGGTCTTTATTTTCGATGCTGGATATTTCATGATTATGTCTACTGTCTTATAGAATGATTTTTAATTATATTAGCTTATAGAATTAAGCAAAAATATTCCTATCCATTCTATAACTTAAGTTAATCTTTAATATGTAGTTTTGTTATATCGAGAATATATGTAAGCCTCCATAGACTATTAATGTCTGTATAGCAGACTTTATCCCCTTTTGTAACTAAAAATATATAGCAACAAGAATCAGATTTGTCCAATGACCGTGACTGGAGGTTGTGAAGCCCGTAATTTAAGCCACGTAACCCGAACATCGGACGAACGAACGACTATATAATTATCGCGTCGGTAGCTGGACGGATTCGACCGTTTCGACGGATCCGAGTGATACGCTTTGTGGGCTTTTTGTGCTGTTATGTTTTACAAGCTAACAAACATCAATTTGTCCGTAATTGGCACGCATCCTATTTTCGTACTCGGCATTCGCCATATAATTGCAGTGCCCGCGACTACAACCTGGTATATACATGTGTCTGCGTTCTTTCGGCATAACTCGTAAACAAAAACAAAAAAAAAATTATTTGGCTTTTAGTAGTGCTAGTGGGCCTAGATGACTATATGTATAATACATATATGTATAGTGCTTGCTAGCGGGCCATAATCTTGTTAACAAATCACATTCTTGTTCACACAAATACACGACCGATGGCTAAAACGACGGATACGGCTATGTGGCCACATCCACTCGTGGTATGTGGTCGGCTATTCAGCCGCTTATTAGTTTTAGACCGGCTTACATACATTTACATTTTTAGCTTTTATATGAACACATGCAATTCGGTTTGGGAGCCACCAATTACGGCGGCCATTATCTCCGAGTTGCGATTTACAGCGGCGAGCACACATTTCAAACAAATAATGCCACCAAATGACATTGGCTCCCGTGAGCAGACACGGGCATGCCTGTCAGTCGGTAATTACGATGGCTGTCATTGCCACCCCCAGTCCCCCAAAGCCTAGTCTGCCAGACAGACGCTACAGACGGACAGTCACTCAGTCAGTCAGTTGGATTTTCCACCTCTTGGATGGCCCTCCTCCAACTCCCGTAGAGTTTTCCCACTTCCCCCGGCTCAATTTGCGACGATGAACAAAACAAAGCGCAATCGTTTCGCTCTTAAATGTTTGTCAACTTGTTAATATATATACAATTGCACGGAGAAAAAATTATAGTTTTAAAAATAATTAACAAAAATACATCAAAAACTAATAGTATTACTTGTAAATTCATTTTTTCGGCCTGATAAGGCTAATCTTGCCAGTCAGAATATAAAATTATTTGCTTTAAAAAGTTTCTATAAAAATTATACAAAATATATTGTATTTTAATTTAGTTATAAAAAAATTAGGTCCTTTTTCTACTAAAAACTAAGCTTTTTAGATATAAATAAGAAAGTATAATATATGTACATACAAGATATGTGTATTTTATGATTGATTTTCTATTAAATTAGGTTTTACCTAGAAAATAAACTTAGTTATTAGTTATTACGTAGAAAATAATAAAATTTTATACCTCAGGCCCACAATAATTCCCTTCCTTTTTTTAAATGTTAAATCAAATAATATTCCCAAAAAGTTTGTTTTTTAAGAAAATAAAGTTACAAGTTTAATATGAAATAACATACATATTTAAAAAAAATCAATTTTTTTAATTTTTTGTTATGAAACTATACCACTATATGGTTTGTAAAAAATGTATTATTTAGGTACAATATGGACGAATACTGCAATATGGCTTGGATGAAATATTTGGGCAATACTGGAATGCCGGAAATTTTTATTTTTGGACGATCAAGATCATCAAATTTTAAAAACATACAGTTTATCAAAAAATAGAATTTTAGAATGTTAATATTAATTTTAATGACAATGTTTATTGTTGGTTTTTTGTCTAAATGTACACTTACAGTGACACATACATACATACATACGCACACGCACACACACTGATATATTGGCAAGTATGTGCGTATGTATGGTCGCTCAATATGGCGGCCAACATGGCGTTCATTTGCGGCTCACACCTCCCTCCCTCCTGGCCCCTCTCACCACCCCGTCAACCCCCTTTCTGCCCACTCCTCACATGCATCGCTTACAACTCACTCACTCATTCATTCACTTGGCTGCAGTGCCAGTCCCTCAGTACCTCAGACCCCCAATCCTACCATGCCGCCAGCCAGCTCGATTTCATGGGCTTTCCGCACGCAAGCCGGGTCCAAAAACCCAAACCATAAGGAACCGTCCAACGGGAAGCCGCAGCCGTTGCATGCCACTCAGCCGGCTTGCCACTCTGCCACTTTGCGGCGCTCTTCCCCCTGATTCTGTTTCTGATTCGGATTCGGAATCGAACTGGTGGGGACTCGGCCTGCCTCCTGCCCCATCCGATGTGGAACTCTCTCTCTATGTGCTTACGCACTTATGTATGCACCCACGTGTGTACATACTTTTAATGTTAATGTATGTACACCTACACGGCTCAAAAAATATGCATATAATACAATATTTATTTGATGTGTGATGATTAAAAAGCTTATTCTGGTATATCACGCACATGGGCACAGAGAAAAATGTACTAAAGCTATATTCTTTTTACTTTTTTATTAAATTAAATATCCCTAAATGAAATTTGTTATTTTACAGTGTATTTTTATATAAAAAACCTTTTGAATGGTATGTGCTGTGCGCTGTGGCGTGCAATTAACTGCTATTATTTTGCAGCAATCATAAATAAATAATTTCGCGCTCTCATACAGTTTCGAACAATTCAAATTTTATTATCGCCTGTCCCTCCTGAGAGCCCACTCTGGAGCTCCTCCCCCAGGCAATGTGGAAAATCGGTGGAAAAGCTCCAGAACCAAGGCAGGAGGAGAAGGAGGAAAACGCAGCCGCCGCAAGCAATTAAATTCAAATCAATTTCAAGTACTCGCAAATATTTTGTAATTAATTATGGGCGCGCGATTGCATTTGATACGCAGGCTCATGTATTTAAATTGGCCTAAAAGGCTTTCTATTTATTTCCCATCAGCCACCGGGCCAGGTCAGGGCAATTAATTATTATTCGAGGGTCTACTTTTTACCAGCTTTATCCTTTAATAATTAATTGAATTAAATGAGAGAAAATATTCTTACCCATAGGCCGACATGGGATCGTAGGAATAGTAGCCCGTGGTGGGCTGGAGTCCTGCAGATGTCCAGGCACCCATCTCCGGGCCCGCGCCAGTGTCCTTCAGCCCGTACGGATTGCTCTGAAACGATTAAGAATTCAGCGTTGAATGAGAATTAAGTTATTAAGTTTGTTGGCCAAAATCAAACAAAAGCGAACAAAGCATTTTCCCACAGTTTCCAGAGTTGACAATTTTGTTAACATGGAATTTATAATTTGGCAGCATATTTCGCAGTGAAACAAGCCAAATGCCAAAGATGGCCATATTTTACCGACAGATACACCGATCGATACAAAAAATACATAATTTAAGTCAACAACTTTCCGAAAATCGACAAAAATTATCTAAGCCAGAGCGCCGATTATTGTTATTATACTCGGTATTGAGTATGAAAGCTGGCTTTTCGGGCTGACACTTTGAATTTTAATTTCAATTTGGCGGTTCGAGATTCAGATTCGGTTGGAGATTCGATTGGAGTGGTAGTAGTTGTGGCTCTGCCTGGCTGTGGCATGCTGCGATTTATGCCCTCGGAAAATGACAGGCGGATTTATGAGCGACAACTATTGGCCAGATCGCCGAATGCGGCGAATGGTGCGGCGGCCCAATCTGGTTGGCCCTGTCGAATCCGGGCTTTTGTGGTCTTTGTGATTTATGAAACGGTATTAACATTTTTAATTGCTTAACATCATGTATGCCGTTGTTTATTAATTTTTCACCCCGCCCCTCGAGTCGAGTGGCTTCTCGGTAAACAGTCTACCGCCGCTGCTGTCGAGTGACAAATATATTTATCAAAATGTCGTTTAAACAGGTATTCGGGATCCCGATCTACAGAAGTGGCATATATAGTATAAGCCCTAGCACTGATTTATTTACCAATCGGAATGACGTGCCAATGCCCAGGCCAAAATGTCAGGTGTGAATGAGATTCTGATTCTGATTCCGAGAGGAGGCTCCCTCCCATATTTCGTATTCCGTATCCCGCGTATTAACACCTCCTCACAACGAAATTGAGCAACGACATCTTATCGAGCGTTCTGAGATATTTTCTTAATTAAAAGTATGCGCTTTGTGAGGCAAGCCACCCGATAAAGAAGACAGTCGGTCAGGTGCCCCGCCAGAAACGACTAAAAAAACAACAAAAAAACGAAGCAAAAAGCCAGAAAAAAAGTGGCTGCCAAGAGGAATGAATTTCCTGTTGTTGTAAATAACAATTTAACATGACACTTTGGTGGCTGCCGCGACCGTCTCCGCCCCATTTGTTTTTCCTCCCGGGGGGCTACCCTCCTCGAGGAGGGTTTTTCTTTTGAAGTAGAACCGGGCAGTGCCGCCCAAGTTGATTAGACTGTGTCTTTGTTCATATTAATTAGATCATTCAAACTAATGTACTTATTACAGGCATCGTAAACATTGGGGAAATATTGTTGACAAAGTCGGACAAGTGTTTTCAGATTTCTCTAAATTATAAACAATTTATGAAATGTGTTAAAAGGAAGGGAGTTATCAGAGGAAGGGTCTCTTAATTCTCTTAAGATTTCTGAATAGAAGTTAAACTCTTCGAAATCGATTTAAAATCAATTAATTTATTCTCTGGGTTAATGAAAACCTTTATCCTATGTCCTTTGAAAACACTTGTCTGCCCTTTTTTGTGGACCACTTCCAGTTGATTCATTTTGGCCTATTCATCTCCAACAGTAAGTTATTTGCCAAGGCTAAATACTGTCCACATTGTTGTTATACATATTGTTGCCAATTTGATATGTGCGCTGTGTTTGCCTTTCAATCGGGCCAAAAGCAAAAGCCAACGCCAAAGCCAAAGCCAAAGCCAGGCCAAAGGCAATGGCAGCGTGTGTTTTGCTTCAGTCATGCTGTGCTCGTGTACATTTCAGCGGCCACTTAGAGACTTTGCAGATACACCAGGCTCAGATACACAGATACACGGCTACATAGATACAGATACATATTGAGACTCGGCCATAAGCTTGATTAGCCCACACATACACGGCAGCAGCAGAAGAGAGTGGAGTGTAATTGAGGCCATGGGGCAATATGTTTTGTTTCCAATGATTTTGCCTTTCTTTATGCAAAGTATCAAATATCGCAATGGAAGTCGGCTGCCGGCAGTCGAGTGTCGACCGTCGAGGGCAGGGAATCCATCGGAGTAAGAGGTCTTATGAATTAGGTAGATGGATAGACAGAGAAAGAGTCTACGGGACCCAAAGGGGTCCCCAATAAGAGGGGGTACTATGGGGACTAAGGGAAACTAAAGCCCCGATACGGAGCCAAATGAGGTTTGACTGAGCTTCAGTCAGCCATAATGATAATTCGATTTAGTCGACTGCATTGACAAGCAATCGATGTTGTTTTTGTTTTTGTTGTTGGTGTTGTTCTCTTTATTGTTGTTGTTGTTGTTGCAAAGTTGTCGTTTCGTTGTCGTTGTCGATGTGTCTCCCTCCTAAGCTGCGGACAAAAGCCACTGACTACACAATTAAAGTCATACGTTGAGATAATCCATTTAGCCCTCTTGGCCCATGGCTCATGGATAACTTTTTGGCCCTAACACTGGACGAAATTTTGACCTTTTTAAAGAAATATAACTCTTTAAATATTTTTGTTTAATAAGGTGTCTTTCAAGCTCTTATAAATAAGTGCATTTCTGCGAACGTAAATGAATATCAAGTGTTCAAGAAATTTAAATTCCTCTTACGAATTCTCCGCCGATACGTAAATTTTTGATACCTAATACATCGATATATAAAAAACGTAATCGAAAAGCAATCTTAGTAGGCTTTGCAGTGTGACCAACAAAAAAATGTATAAAATGTAATAAAGCCTTTATAGAAGCTCTAACTTTGGACACTATATAAGGGTCTTGTAGGTCTTTCATTCAATCAGAACGTTTTGAACTCCAAACCCGAGCGGAGCTAAATATTTATTTAAAACTTTTTATTCCTTTGAATTTTTTATTAATTTTTATATTTTTGTTTTATTATATGAAGAATAGCAATCGTTCAGTCAAAACACACAGGTTGCGAGATTCCGTTGGGTTTTTCCTTGGCCTTTATTTTTTTGTTAGAGTTTCCTTGGGTTTCCTTTTATGTTCTCTGATATTTACTTTATTTTTTATCAGTCATCCAATATACCAGTCCTGGAAAATACTATTTAATTTATTTTTGCTCTTCTGATACAGTGCAAGCAATTTATGAGCCATCAGTCTCCGGCGGACGAGTTTGCATGAGCATCTTGTGCTTCATATTGACATTTTGGTTGCTGATCTGATTTTTATTTATTTTTATTTTATTTTATTGGTTACTTATTTTAATTATAATAATTCAATTAAAGAACATAAGCTATCCTTCTTTTGCACCTTTTTTTTTTTTTTATTAAATAAAAAAATTTTTTTTATCTAAAATTTATTTTTATCAGTTCGTGTCTTCCGTGCCACCATACCATTGAACTATTATTTTGTTTTTTTTTGTATAATGGCTTATTTATTTTATGTTTGAATTTTATTTTTATTATTTCTATAATTTTTTGTTTTGTTTTGAATATTCTTTTTTATGCTTACAACTCTTCGAACTTTAATATAAACTAATTGTTTAAAAGTATTTTTCCTTGATTGGGTATGACACTTACCAGTGGCGAATAGAAGGCGGAACTGTCCACTCCAATGCTCTGGTAGGGATTCTGGTCGGTGGAGGGGTAGGGCGTACCATAGACCCCTACACTGGCAGCCGGCAGGCGCGAGTAGCTGGAGAGGGCGAGGCGGGCGGAGTCATACTGGCAGGAGCAGACAGTCTGCCCGGACACAGGGTCGGTCATAATGGGTCGCCCGTTCTCGCAGCAGGAGCCGCCGCCGGCCGAGGGTGTTGTGCCCACACCACTGCCGTCCAGGGAGCCACCGGTGGCCAGATCAGCTCCAGGCACGGTCACGGCTCCGGTCGAGGATCCTCCAGCTCCACCCGCCACCACCCCCGCGGCCACTGCCCCAGTATTTGAGTTCTGGGAAAGCGCATTTGGACTGAGGGCCCCCGAGGAGCCATCGCCTCTGCTGCCGCCGCCGCCTCCTCCTCCTCCAGCGGCCGCTTGGCTGGCGGACTGACAGTCCGCACCACCCGCGGGGCTCATCGCCGGGGCGTTTGTCATCACCAGCGAGCCGTCGTTCACGTTCGCGGAAGTGTCCTCCGTCGGCTGGGCGTTCGGGGGCAGGAGCTGTAAGATCGGAACAAGGAAAGGGTCAGAAAAGGTTTCCTTTTTTCTTTGGATTGCAAATTGAAACACAAATTTCTCTTTGCCGTCTCTTTGCCGTCATTTTATGATTAAATTAAGATGGTAAGAGATCGAAAGAAATGACTTTGGTAGTCCATTTTAATTAGATAGAAAAAATGTTACATGTTACTTGTGTGATTCTTTAATTCTTATTTTTAATAAATACATAATGTAATAAGTAAGAATAACTAAGATATCTTCAATTGTTCATAAATTATACAATAAACTTATATTGAGATAATCAAACCACTTGAATTCTTTTCTCTGTTAGGGTACTTAAAAAATACTTTCAAGCCCTGATCTTAAGTGATATATAAACACGTATTGCCACTGGTTTACATAACTAATGCATGTTAATCAAGGGACCATTTTAAATTTTTATTTCAACAGCAAAGACCGAGGTGCATTTTTCCCTCAACTTCAAACTCCAGAAGGGTCATTTCGAACACCTTATAAGAGATATGAAGACGCGATAAATAGTCCACACTTTGACTTCCAGGAAGCCTGAAGTGGAAAGAGATTTGGAGCGAAAATATATTTCATTTTCAAACAAAAACTGATAGTGTTTATCTGAAAGTAATTTGATGGGAAATGGAGCTCAAATTAAATTGGTAATAGAGGCTTTTGAGTAGTTTTTATCAAAAGCAGGTGATGAGGATCTTCGAAGTATGTTCACTCTTTAACCTTAATTCTATCGCAACAGTAGTAAGAAAAATGAGAAATAAGAAACCCATAATATAATCCAGATTTTATGAAAACTCTGGAGATAAACTAGTTGTCAACTTTAGCAGGAAGATGCGAAAACCTGTCTGAAAGCAGATGCACCTCCACCATCACCATCACCAACTCGACAGGAAACGCACGTACACACACATAATGGCTAATTTTCCACAGCTTCGGACCACAAGTCCGGAGGACGACTACTGGAGGCTTCATAAATATTGATGTCCGGCCATGTTGTTTGCCCAGCCCATATCGGCCTTCTGAAGACACCAAATCCGCCAGGAGAACCACTGGATAATTGCGAATTTAATTCGAAAAATCGACAGAAGGCCCATTACAAGATGCATCGATAACATGTAAGCGAATATGGTGTTAACACACAATCTGTGCCGCCGGCCGAGGAGCACAGAAGCTGTATGGGATTCATAATAATCCTGCGGCGATTAGGTTCCCTTAATCTGGATTGGATTCCGCCGCTCCTGCTCGGCTTGGCTCGGCTCGACTCTGCAATGGCGGCCACATCAATTACCCAGCAAATCGATTTCAAGTGCTTGGAGTTGGAGGGTATCCAACTTGATGGCCTCCATCTTATTTTTGGACGGAGCCTCCTTCCTCAGCTTTGCCTATGGCATGCGCCAGTCACCTGGCAATTAATATGCAAAATGCGCCAAGCCAAGCCCAAGACTGGTTGGCTGGGACATTAAAAATGCCAGAAATCAATGAGGGTGTGGCAGCCAACGCCTATAGGTCGGCTGCCCCAGACTGCGGCTCCGCCAGGGACTACGCCAGAGACCCATCAAAGATGTATATCGGCGGAGATGGAGTCGGGGAACATGCTGGCGAAGGCTTCTGAAAATTACCCCGGGCAATCTGTGAAACGAGCAAACTTTTGCTGGGATGCCTTCAATTTCTTTTCGACCTATAATTAAGTTGAATGCCTGCAACCAGGAACCTGGACAGCTTGGACAGCTTTGGCAGCGAGTAAACTGAGGCACCTCGAATCCTGATGGACAGCCAACAAATTGATCGAAATACCAAAGCCCCCAAAGGTCATATCTTGGCAACAATTTTGAGCCCGGCTTACACGGCTTCTGTGGCGCAAAATTCTGGGCAAAATTAAATGCCCAAACGTCCCGCCAAAAAGGCATAATTATTCCGCGCCATTAACATAATCTGACAATAGAACCTCCAGAAGGAGGAGAAACCCTTTTTGATTCGCCCGAAATCGCTGCACATGCATATTATTTTATAATTATCGGATGCGATCGATTTCAGATTTTCAGACAGTTTCGGGAATGTTTAGAATCTACAATACAGGTGAGTAAACCAGTAGAAGGCCACATAATTAATAAAGGAAAATATTGAGTCATGCTACAAATTTATAAGTAGTAGAGATTCGAGGCCATACTATATAGGGAGACATTCATGGAAAGACGAAAAGGCCAAAACCATTTATCAAAATTTTACAAATGAATGAATGATTCAGGCGTTTTTTTATGTTTTTGTTTTTTTGTGCCGCGTGATTTTAATTAGTAAAAAAAAAAAAGTAAATACATTTCAGATTGGGTATGGGAATGTTGGAGGAGCCTTCTTCAATTCTCCGTTCCCAGACTGGCCTTCTCCGTCTCTCTTTCGCTGGCGAAGAATATGAGAATTATGACAACTGATCTGATAGGCGACACCATATAGGGAGCTCTATGCGCCTGCGCCCAGGAATCTGGCTTCTGAATTATTCATGAGACCAGGACCAGGGACGACTCCGCTTTCCGCTGGAGATGCGAGGAAGCGCCAGTGGAGTCCACTGGGCCATGGTCATGTGAATTGGACACGTTTGCTTTGACTGTTGCTGGTGCTGCTGCAATAGCAGTTGCAGTTGCAATGGCAGTTGCAGTTGCAGACGACGACGACTGGCAGGCGACAGTGGCCAGATAAGATCTGCCGGGCATGTGTGCTTTTGCTTTTGCAGCATCTCACCAATACCAATTCCAGAATCCCAGTACCAGTCCCAGTCTCAGTCTCAGTCCAAGTCAAAGTCCTCAGTCTCCAGTCCCAGTCCGAGAAATTTCTGTGAATCGCAAACGCAGCGATCTAATCGCAACTTGTATCTCAGAGGCTCCTGGATCCCACCAGCCATCCTCCCGCATCCTCCTCCGCCGCCGCATCTCCGCCCCCTCCCCTTTCGGGCAGATGACCAAGTTGATAGCGTAAGACTGCAAGCGCCACTTGGTGAAGAGAAGAGTCTGCAACCTGGACTCCGGCTTGCTCCGCCACTGCACCGGCACGGCACACACAATGTAAAGTAGATCAGTGTGGCCCCCAAAGTCATTGGTCCGACACAATCGATCGTGGCTGTGAGCTGAGGAGGAGACCTCCGCTGGATGGAAAGACTACATATCTGGGATCTCCGATCGGAGAGCCATCGCCGAGATGCAGCTCACGTAGCCACCAAACGCATTCCCAGGGCCTGCCCTCAGCTGTCACTTTACGGTTATGAATTTTATGATTTATGATCGTCGCAATTGAATTTTATTGACTTTTCAACAGTTTCACCTGAGCGTGCTTCCATCGGCACCTCCCATTGCCGTAACCTTCTCCTTTTGATTGCTGGACTTGGACTTTTTGCTTTTCGGATCTTGCTTCTTTACTTTTTACTTTTTTTGCTTTAAGTTTTCTCTTTTTTTCGATTTTACTTAATTGGACTCGTGTGGTCCGAAATGGGAAAAGGCGTCGCGTTTCTCAAGGAATCTCGGTGGATGCCAAGCAATTATAGCCTGGGAAATTCAAGTTTAGCGGGTTAGGCTTAAATATAGTTGCGTTTAAAATAAACTGCAGACCAAACCCATCATTTGATTTCTATTTAGAAGTCTTTTGTTTGTAGGCCTTGCACCTGCCCTAAGATATATGAGTTTATTGACGGGTTGCAAAAAAAATCATGAAGTACTCCTGGACCCTCTGAGAGTTTTTTGTTAACTGAACAATTTATTAAAGCTTTTTTCCTCACCCATTAAATATCATAAATATCAACGTTTTGGTAAAAAGTTGGAAACTTAAAAAGCGCCAAAATCAAAGGCTAAAAAGGGATTGTTTGGACAGGTTTGGGCAGAAGAGATCGAAGTTCAACTGATCATTTTTTGTAAGGCAAGAAAGATTCAGAAAGGTTTAGATTTTATAAAAAGATAATTTTTTTTAAATCAGTTACCTACTATACTTTTTCTTTACTCTAAATATTATTATTAAATTTCGTTAGTTACTTCCAATAATATTTTTCCAAATTTATTTTTTTGAATTTCATGATATAAGTTTTGAGAGGGCTGAGGTAAAATTCTTTAGAAAATAATAGTCTAAGAAAAAGGATCTTTTAACCAGATAAGTACTTACGATAATAACGATTTATAACTATGCTTTATATCGGATTATAATACTCTTTATTATCCTATATATCTTCTCATAAAACTAAATAAAATATGTATATACATTTAAAATATATAAAGAAACCCACCTGAGAGGCCGACGGGAAGCCTCCGTATCCAAATTGCGTATAGGCGGCCATATCCCACAGGATATGTCTCTAGATCCAAAATCACTCTTTCTCTCTCGTGCTTTCTCCCTCTCACACACTCACTCTCTCTCTCGCACACACTCTCGCCTTGGAAGAAGGATATATAGCTCCTACATTAAATGTCAACTGAAGTGCTTATTTGGTAAACAGCTCAGCTTCGATTACGTATGTTCACAGTCACCGGCAACACAGCAAGCAACACAGCAACCGGCCGATAAGCCCGACTCGGCATTAGGCCAAAAACGGGGAAAGTATCTCAAGGATTGCAGGGAGTATCTGTCACCAAGCCAAAAGCGTAAACAAAGGGTCAACTCTTGTGCCTTGTTATGGCTGTTTTTTTTTTCTTCTTGTTTCTTGGCCAACACAAAAACGTAAAAAACGCGGCGGCGGCAACGGCAAGACTCGCGCAAGTTGCAACACTCGCAACACGAAAAAGTATCGACGGCAGATTCGAAAAAGGCGAAACACACGCTCCACAGAAATGTGTGCACCTTATAGTACGTTCGAACACGAACTGGTTGCGAGGTCCAAACGAATGCCGTTGCTGTTGCTCATGTTGCTAGTGTTGCTGTTGTTGCTGCATCGCATTCCGCTGCAGTTGCTGCCAGAATGAGACAAAGATACTTCCCATAAAAGATACTTCGTTGTCGTTGTCGTCTCCGTTTCGGGCCAAGAATGCCGCTCGCCTTGGGTGGACTGGACTGGAAGCGAAAACAGCAACGCCCTCTCCCAGCCAACTGAGGTGGTGGTGGTGGCATCGCTCTCAGAGCAACACACAATTCCCACCGTGAGGGGAAGATACTGTATCTCGCAGTACGCGCTTCCAGTCAGAGCCAGAGAACCGCCAATCAGAACGCTTGGCTGCCTTCGGCCGTATGCGTTTAATGGACAGGTGCGAGGCCGCCAAACAAAAGAAAGCCAAAATGAAATGGAACTACCAGATACGAGATACAATAAGCGCACGAATATAATACCATTCTCGATTTCCACTCAACCCAACGGCTCTGGGGCAACGCCCATTTGTTTTGTTTGGCTAGTCATTTGTTTGTTTACCTTTCGAGAACTCCAACTCGAACTCGACTGACTTCTCGGTTCTGGGATTGTTCTTCTTTTTTGGGTATCTGTGTGTGCAGCGGATAGCTCTTGCAGCCACACGATCACTAAAAATGCCAACAAGGTTGCTGCCAAGGCTCTGGTGGTGTCTGGGCTGGTGGTTCTTCCTTAAGTGGTGACACAAAAGCGTTAATCACCGATCAACGAATTCTTTGCCACTTGGCCGTATTTATCGCCCGCCATTACCATTATCGCTGAATTGCGCGAAAGTTAACTCCCATTATCGATCCTACGTAATTAATCTTGCCGGATCTGGTCAGGGCGGTATTAAATATCAGGCGATACCAGTTGCACTTACCACTAACATGTTTCAAATTTATTTTTAGACAAATATTATTGCTTAGAGTTCTATGAGGGGAAAAATATTATTTTTGGCCTCTTCTTTTCTTTAAATAAATTATTTCTCATTTAACAATAGCCTTACTTTTTGAATATAATCCTAAATATAGAACAGTGTCGAAATCAAAAGTTTAACAATTTGAAAACTTTCCAAGTAGTTCATGCGCCCAGCTGCTGCTGCTGATCATCATATATTTTTGCATATTTTTCATATCAAATAGCTCACAAATTAAAATCTAATTAAATTCTAATTGCAATAGACAGCCAAAAGGAAAAAACTATAACTGCAAGGTATTCTAATGATGCGTGATATTTTTTATGAATATTTTAATTAAACAGAAATGGGCTGCCACATAGATGAACTTGAGGGATGGGATTAAGTTCTTTTAGACTTTTGTTGGCTTTCATTTTATGCTCTTAAGTTTAGAGTCTAAAATTTACTACGCTTTAAAAAGGTTTCATGCTTTGTGGGTGAAAAAGCCAGAACGATTACCAATTGACACATAAAAGTGCTCCCTTTGCCGTTGGCTGTGAAAAGTTTTTGGGAAAAAAGTTTCTCTATTAATGCCCACTAACATATTTGGACTTCCGCTTTATGATCTCCTTTTTTTACGATTCTGGCAGCAGGACGCAGGAGTCCCTGGGAAATGCACTAATGCGCAGCATGCCCAGGACACGCATTCCGGATCCCGGAAATGGTCCTCGCCGAGAGTCCACTGTGTATGCCACACGATGAGGTAAACCTCAAATGTTTTTTGCGGGTGTCGCGAACGCGCTCTCGTGTGTTGGCAAGCTTGTTTATTGTATTTTTTCCTGTCGTTTTTGTTTTGGTTTATTTTTATGATAATGTCATAAAAGCAAATTAACCTATAAAACCGAAAAAGTGCGACTTACACGATGGAATTGCGCCATAAGGTCTGGGCGTGTCCTCACCTCTCACAGCACAAGATATATGCACGGAAGTGGGCTGGGGGAAACAAAAAAGAAGAACGATCCACGTGGTGGTGGTACAATGGCTGTGGAATGAGATGCCGTGCCATGGGATGGACGACTGGGAAAGTGTGGTGTGGGTCGGAAGTAGGATGAGGTGGTGGCACCACCCACCGCGGCTGAGCATCGGCGGGGAAATGAGAGCAACGTGTTAGCTCAAAAGCAACAAATGACCAAAGCTGTTGCCCCTGCCAAGCGCAAACGTGAATTAATTCCAAGGGAAGCCAAGTCATGGCGAGGCCAAAGGCGAAACCCAGCAGCAGCACAACCCAAAAACACTTGCCAAAAAATATTTATAACAAATTTATACAAAAAAAAATTTAACCATGTCTATAAACCATGTCCCTATTGAAGTCTATGGATTTCCAAATGAAAAGCTTAAAGAATCCTAAAATTAAATATATTTAAAAAAATATTAAAATACAATAACCTTTCCCCAGAAGCTATACCTTCTCTAGAACCTATACTTGATTTATTTCCCACTGATTTATACACTAATTTTTGAAGAGTGCATCAACCGAGTCCGGGGCAAGTGCCCCTCCGGGTGTTAAGTACAATATTTGCTGTGTTGCGCGTTTTACGAGTGGCGCTTTTGCAATCGCTGGGCATCAGCATCAGCATCAGCATCAGGAGCAGCATCAGCATCAGCCGGACTAGAGGCTGTGGGGGGCGTGGCAGTAGCTATTGCTATACCCATATAGCTATAGATGTGGCTGTGGCGGGCCAAATGCAATCAATCAATGGGTCAGCATGATGGTACACGCCAGACGACGAGTGGCAACCACATGGGGCGTTTCCATTTGCGGCCGCCAACATTGACCACCCTCTGAGCCCTGAGAGCCCTGAGAGCCCCGATAAGCCCGAGAACCGAGACTCAAGCCCGGAATTGGGATAGGAATTGATATTGGTAGTGGAATTTTTGGAATTGGCATTGCCACAGCCACACCAATGGTGTCAAGAAGAAGTGCACTTCGCTTACAAATCGCTCGCCGGCACTTAAAACCTATTTTGACAATTGAGCTGTCGGACCGTCAGGATGACAGCGCGCACTTTTCACGCCACTCGATATAGTATATATATCGTGGATACAACTCGAATGGTGGTGGTTGGCGAGATCCCTTTTTTTCCATTCCGCACCACTCTCCCTCCTCGAGCGTTTTATGCCGTTTTAATTGCAACATCTGTCACTGCGGTTTATGCATATATCAATTTCAAAATAGCCAGAAAATGGCAATGATTCCAGAAGAACCCCCGGCCCAGCCCAGACCAGACCCAGACCAGAGAACCCATGGAAAATGAAATATATTTTTATTTTTATTATTCGCCGGCAAAACTGTCACAACACTCGCCGCTGACGCCTGTCGAGCTGTTTTCTGGGAGGAGGGGTTGCACAGGACCGGGTTTCGGAGATCCGGGACAGAATGAAGGGTCAGGATATGCTACGCATAGCCCAGCCATGGAACCTTTCCCTTTTTTTCCGATGCCACGCAGTTTTTGTTTCTGCTTTTATTGTTGTCATTTTCAGCGGGCTCGACTTTAATGGTTGTCACAAAACATTAAAAATTGTCACATGAATATATCGGAACTCGTACCACACTCGTAATTGAGTTCTACTCATTATTCGGTACTTGCCTTATAGATCTTTTATTTTAGATTTAAGATTTGCAATCTAAATAAAAATTATCTATTATCTATCTATATGTAAATAAAAATCTAAAAATTATAATGTATATTGTTAATATTGAGCTTATTTTTGACTTATTCCTGAAATTTTTGCTCTAATCATAGAGTTTTAAAAGTGGTAAGGTAAAACATTATGATCCATGCGTTCATGAGCCATTATGAGTACTAGCCAAGTTAAATAAATTTTTCTATCAAAAAAGATGAATACTGCGAATAAGGTTTTTTAGATTTTTTTTTTAATAAACCAAAATTTAATGCTTTCTATAAACTATTTAGCGAATTTGTTTACTAATTCCCAACCGATTCAAAAACAGAATACCAATATCGAATCAGAACTCCGTTCTTTTTCAATCTGTATCAAGAGACTTGAAAAATCAAACGAAAAAAACTTGAATCAATTTTTGATCAAAACCATGATTAACCCCTTAAAAAATTTGAAAAAAATGGTCAACATTTTCGTTGCTAGGTTTTGATGGAAAATGATTGTTCTCTGAACTCCAAAATCGGGACGGTATATCATTTATGGATCGGCCAAATATTGACTGAGTAGTAAGCATTTTTTCATTGAAAAAATTAAAATCTTTGAATGCCACTTTAAAATTTTATTTTTGTGTCAAAATTTAACTTTTTAACACATTTTTTAAGCGAATATCCTATTGCAACCGATTGCAACCGATCGAAAAACAGAATACCATTAAGGAATCAGAGCCCTTTCCCCCCTCGAACTGCGTTAAAAGATTGGAAAAATCAAACAATCAAAATTTGTTCAAATTTTTGGCCAAAATTATGATGAAACCCCTTAAAAATTGCCAAAAATGGATCCGAACTTTTGTTTCCAGCTTTTGATGAAAAATGAAACTACTCGGAGTTCTAGGCGACTTACCTAATAGGTAAGTCCTTACCTATACGCATTTTCCCATCGAAAAATTGAAAAACCTTTGATTGATGCTTTGTGTTGTGTGATTTTATGTGTGAATATCTTATTTAATTTTCTGCCGATTTAAAAACGGAATTAATGTTAAGGAATTCAATCACATGCGCTAATTTTAATTATCTTCGATCGGGAAGGTATCCCTTACGTTATTCCGACTCAAAGTTCCGAAGACATGATCACGAAAACTATTCTCAAAATAGAGATTATTTTTCATTTTTATTTATCATTTTTACGTGTCATCATACGTGTTTAAAATTTAAACTTTAAATCTCTTTTATAAGATACCTCTATTATTGTTACCGATTTTTCGTAAAACCCATAAGCCTCTTCGATTTAATAGGCCAGTTAATTCTTATTAAGGGCTTAAATTTAATAAACTCTTCACCCCTAAAAACAATGGCAAATAATTGAAATCAAAGCATTTAAATACCGTTTCAGGCTACTGGAAATAAGTGTAATTGAAAATCTCTAAGCATTCAGCAAACACACTCGACGACGGGCAAGGACAAAGGGACCAGGACGCAGGATGAAGGACCGGGGCGGCAATCGAACTGCACACTGTAAATGAGTTTGTCAATCAAAATGCAAATGTCACCGGGAAAGTGACATAATCCCACTTGGGAGTCGGGGCTTAGCCAAGGGAGCAAATCGGACGAAATCCTGAAATCCCGGTGCGAGTTAAAGCATTTGACCGCAGTTCCCAGCACCACCATGGCCGAACCACCAAACCACTCAGAATCTTTAGCATATGAGCAAATTCCCGAGCCCGTCGCTCTTCGCCGGAAATATACCAACATATGACGATCTGGGCAGGAAGGATATGGATGAAGGGAGGAGGATGAAGTTGAGGAGGAAACAAGGACATCAGAGTGGGGGTGTTAAATTGCAGTAATCGGCTCTCGGGCTCGGCGACAACGTTTATGTTTTATGTGCTCATTTATAATGCGCAATGCTCATTTGGTAATGGTTCAATAATGACTGTCAGAGTACTTAAAAGGCTGCCCAGGATTCGCCAGAAAGACAGCCGGATTGAGCCCGCACTTGTGGAAACGCGGACATCTGCTATGGGTTTCAGGCTTATGTCAGCCACAAGTCGCCACACTCTCTCTGTCTCTGCCATTTATTTGACTTCTCCGACAAGCCGACATTTCCCGGTCACAATAAATCTCCGATCCGATCCCGATGAGCAATCCGCACTGACAGCCGCCCAGTTCGAAAGTCTCGTGTAATTTTAGGCGCCACTCTCCAGGGGTCAGGAGGAAACCGAGGGAATCAGGAGAAATAAATAAAATCGCAGGTTAGGAAATGAGGGGAATCTTGGCTGAGCCGAAACACAAAAACAGACTCAATCCGGCCACGACTTCGATGTGACTGGGCCAGATAGACAGGAGGCATTAGTTTGGCACACTTGGCGGAATTTGAAGGAAACTTAATCGAATAGAAAATGATTATTAACTAACTTACCCCTTATATAAATTAAAGACATGTCTCTTTATTGTTTCAGGCTAAGTTCAAAATTTTCCTTCTTCATCTAAAACCCCTGAAAATGTCTTTCCAATCATTTTTCAAGTGGAGCTGCCAGTTGGCAAAAGAAAAAGTCATAAAAGCGAGTGAGCCCAATGCCATTCTCATGCCCATTCCGAGTCCCATTCCCCCGGCCATTTCCCCATTTCCCATTCCCCAATTGCCAATTATGCTATAGCAGCAGCATCAGTAGGAGCAGGAGCAGCATCCATCCTAGTCCGAACCATTCCAGCCCCCATCCCAGACTCATCCCATGACAAGACAAACGTTCCAAGTCGCAACTATCGACGATCGTTCGCCGTCGATCGCTGTCTGCAACAGTCGACACTGACGCCAACCGGTGTACAACAAGTGGGCCCATGGTCGGACCAGGGGGGGAGGCGACTGGCATCCAAGCTACAAGATGGCTGCTGCCAATCCTCGCCCGCACCAATGCCAACTCCGGCCCGAGGTGGAGAGATCTCTCAAAAAAGTGGCTGTCTCGGGATGGCTGTTGCAGCATCGCCGGGTGTCGTGCTGAAGAATTGTGGCATTGCAGAGCCCCAACTTGTGGCTCAGCCTCTGGCCAAGTAACAGGCTTTGGTGCTCGCACTTCATACGGCATATAATTTAATTTGCGACGCTTATCAGGCGCCACTTTGCAACGCAATCGGTGACAATTGCATAATCCGGCTGCAAATGCCAAACATAGCTCTGATCGCACAAACGAGCAATTTCTCGCTTACTCTGCGACTGGAATGTTTCCCATTTCCCAGGGGAAATAGTCGTTGCTTCAAGTTAATTCAGATATCTCAGATAATTCCGATAAATTAGAAAAGGTAATTAAATGGGATAAAATAAATATTCAATACTAAAAAAAAATCAGAAACAAAAGAAACTAAGAATGATAATCGATAAGAAATTAAAAATCATTCAAATCAAATAGTTAGTTACATTGATTAATAGTCAAATAGTAGGAAAAAGACAAGAAGCCTAAGATAGAACCTTAGGCTAAATCAGAAAATAAAAATCGGTTTAATCAAAAAGTAAGTTTTGTTAAAAAGTTATATAATAGCAAAAAATAAGAAACGAAAATTGAAACGATGTCGACGAGGCGCAGGGACAAGAAGCTAAGTCTTTATAAATAAATGAAATAATAAAATAAGGAAGATTTGATTAAATGGACGAGAAACAAAAATTACATTGATTAATAGTTAAATAGTAGAAGAAAGCCAATAAGCCAAAACGAGGTAGAACCTTAGGCTAAATTAATTATTTAAATAATTGAAAGAAAAACAAGAAATCCGAAAGATTTGATTTCGGGAGTAAAAATCACGAATTATAATTAATCAGAAAATTAAAATCGGTTAAATCATAAAGTAAGTTTTGTTAAAAAAGTTAGATAATAGCAAAAAATAAAACAGAAACGATGTTGCGATGGAGGAGAAATTGAAACAATGAACCATGAATAAAATTCTCTTTAATCAAGCCTTAATCATAAATCATTTATGAGGTAAATAATGTATTAAAAATATAAAATAAAAAACAGTTCAACAAAAAACAGTTCAACAAAAAAATTAATAAAAAAAGTTATTTTAATAGCTGTGTTCTTTCCTACACAGCTTCTGTGGAACTGATTTGGGAAAATACTTACTGTTGCTGGCCTTTAAAATTCCGAAAAATATTTTTGTTTCACAGCCTACTTCATAAGTGAACTTTTAACTTTCAACTGGCAATTAAATCAGGCATTTTATAAGATAAAAGGTCCTTTTTATATAAAAATGTAAGGACGCATCTGTGGCACCATTGAAGAATTCCCCTTTGGGGGGAATGGGCTTGCAGACTACAACACATCTTGACATTTGCATCTTGAAATGCAAGTGAAAGATACAATCCCAATCTGTGTATCCAGATGCGCCATTGTCACTGTCATCGAGCATTGTGAGCAGTGGCTGCTGTGGCTTCCTCTCGGATGCCAGATAGAATCTCTCCGTGCGGATGATAAATGACGTCGATTCAACAAATTGCCACACACACATAACAGATAGACTCATTCGATGCCATTTGGCCAATTGGGAAGGAAATCCACTCACACCCTGCCCTGGCCCAGATACTCCTTTTAAGCTGCCACACTTGCTGCCAAAGTGAGCTCTCCGCCAAAGAAGTGGGTTGCCTCCCTCCGGCCCGCCTTCTGCCTCCTTTCTCCTGCATTTCCATGTGGCAGTGTCTCAGGAATTAATTCGGGCCTGTTTTAAATATTACTTTTGCATAATGAAGCTTCAGGAACAGAAAACGGATGGTAGTTCTAGAGAATCTTATGCAAATCATTTTCCAATTTTCCTTGAAAGTTAACATGCTATTGGATTACAAGTCTTTGATTTAAATTTTCTCACAAGGAAAACTTTAAATTTACCACAAGCATGTAACAAAAACTAAATAAGATTTAACCTTTTCTTTAAATAATTAATATATTTCAAATAAAGAAAGACTGTTGAAGGTTCAAAGTGTTTGACTTTATCACCTTTTATTTTCGCAATAATTAGAACAAATTTAAAAAAAATAGATACAGACTTAAAGTATATATTATTATATTAAAATAATATTGTATTAATATAATATAAAACTATTATAAATATTTAAAAATATAAATCAAAAACCCTCTCAACCACCGATTTTGATTAGCCAGCGAAATGTATAGCAACCAGAGCTGAGTCAGCCTGCCAAAACATTCAGCTTTTTTCCGCCAGCCACCAGGGCTGAAAACAGCTGAGAACGTGATTCCCTGGTAGAGTGTTTTTGTTTGTGTTTGGGATTGTTGTGTTTTTTTAATTTTCGCGTTTAAAAGTTAGTTAAAGTGCGGTAAACAGTGCCATGGAACTGCCAAAAGAGTTGTCCATCGCCGAGATACGAAATTACATGCTGGCGAATGACTGCAAAGTCACAAATCATGCTCTAGTGAAGCACTTCAAGAAATTTCTCACGCATCCGCAAACGCAAAGTGAGTCATATTATTATTTGTCTTGGAGTTAAAGAACCTGTTGAATGCGATTAGCCAATAAAGTTGACCCTTAATGTGCGGTTTTGTGTCCATTTCCCAGATGAGGCTCGCAAGCGGTTTAAGACCTATGTGACGCTGCTCTCCACGATCAAAAACGAAAACGGCCAGAAGTTTCTGATACTCCGAAAGAAATATGTGAACGAATGTCCCACCGAGGACGCAGTGGAGCGGGCTGTGGCCGCAGCAGCGAATTCCGCAGAGCCATCAAGTCCTGGCGGGGCGTCCCTGAACCTGGAGGCCAGCTTCTCGGCCTCCCCTCTCAGGCAGCCACCTCCCTACAAGCCACCGCCCATGGTCACCTCTCCCATGGCAGCTGCTCCCGTCACTGGACTCACAGTGAGCGAGGAGCACCAGGAGAACTACAAGGACTGTGTCCAAGAGTTTGCTGCAGCTATTCAGCGCATCGATCCCAAACGACTTGAGAAGCAACCAGAGCCGGAGGAGTCCACCAGACCGCCACCCACTAGCGCCTCTCGATCGAATTCCGTGGACGAGACAGCCAATAAGGAGAACATACCACGGTTCTCCTTCTCCTCGGGTGCCTCAACGGACAGCAGCTCCGCCGGAGAGAAGTCGGAAGGCACCACACCCGAGACCGACACACCGGAGAATGCCATCATCAGTGTTAAGGAGGCCACGAGAAAGTTCAACCGGATGGCATCCGAAGAAGAGGCTAAAATAATATCGCCGCCAGCCAAGAAGAAGCCAGAGAAGGTGAGTGCAGTTCCACCCAAACCGGTTGGTACTGGGCATAAAGGTAGTACCCACATGCGGGTGCAATCCATTTCAGAGTTTTCTAATTTTGTATTTAGTTTTAAGAACTTCATGAATGTATATGTTTATATCATCCAGGGTGTATTTTTTTCACTTTTATTCAGATTTTTGCTTATAATATCATTAATAAAATGCAAGGTAATCAGTAGAGTATCAAAACATCACCTATACCCGAAACTTTCTTGGTTTTTGCCACAATTTGTTGTATTTCCTGCATGTCAGTGGGAAGATTCCGTCAGAGACAATCAAAGAATGCACAGCTTTTTCTGCACAGAGCTTAGTTGTGATTAATTATGGAGACATATGCAGAGCATTTTCATAATTTAGGAAAACAAATAACTTTCTGTAATTCCGCTACAAATCAGGGTCAGATTAGATCAGTTAACTGCAGCAACCCCGGGCCATTACTGTTCCAGGGGTTTGAGCCACCTCAAGTGGAACTGCTGGCGGCCGACTGGATAGCTGGATGGCTCGATGGACGGCTGACTGGTCAACCGACTGGCTGACATGTCAGTCTCTGTTTCTCTGTTCCCAGAGCCTTGTCACGAATGTTTGCCACCAGCACAGCACAGTCAAGCTCGAATTGAATAAATCCATTAATTTTATTAGTGCACAATATAAATGTAAGTCTCATAAAACTACATGCGCCTGCATCGTTTCAGTTCGTTTTTGCTGTTTTTGTGCCCTCCGCGTCCACCCCGGCACTACGGCTATGTCGCAGCGCCCAACCCGGAGAGAGTGTGCGCGGATAGAGAGCGGAGGAGCTGATGCCCGACATGTGTACGTACATGTGCGGACACATGTACTCCGATGTGTTTAGTAACTTTGTTCCATCAACTGGCCATGACGACACTTCTCGCGCGGGCACTTAGGCCTCCCGTCCGACTGCAATCGACTGGACTGACTGGCCGTTGTTTTTCATTCTTTATTTTTTTGTTTTTTTCCCCCAAAAGCCTATTATGTGTTGCTACACATATCGGGGACAAGTACAGAATGAGTTACGTGAGAAATATTCTGGCGAATAAATGCAAGCGGGCTGAGCCTACACATAAAGAACATTTTACAAATCGGAATCTTATCGACAAAAACCTCAAAAGATGACGAATCTTGTATATATTTTTCAAAAAAAAAGTTGATAATTTTGTGAGTTTTTTTTTTGGGTTTGTTTCTATATTTAGTATTAGGGTTTTATCGCAAAAATTATTATAGTCCCTACAAATCATAGAGTTTAGTTATTTTTAAAGGTTCTTAAGAGAAGGTTTTATATTATGGATTTCTTTAAAAAACTACAGAAAATAAGAAAGGTAAAGAAACTTCAACTCATGACCTATAACTTTGTTTGGAACTTTATAAAATATCTAATATATCCAACAAAAGTATAATAGTCTCTCATCTAATCTTAAAATTCATTTAAATTTGTAGCTTGTTCATTTCAATATTCTAATTTGAAAATATCAATCTTGGGAGCATGTGGCACGGGAATTTGTCAAGCGTTACGGAAAAATCGTTTCTTAGTTAATGTTACAAGGGCTATAGTAGTGCAATTGGGCCGACTTGTCAGACAACTGTCAACCACTTAGGCCTGTCAATCACGCAATTTAGAGTTGAAATACAAAAACGAAATATCCCCAGTGCATAAATCATCCGAATCTGTCTGGGAGACGGATGATACCATCTCATCCCCGAAGATACTCCGCAGCAGTGGATTTACGTCAAACTGAGATTGTCAACGGCTCGGCACCGGGCACCCGGCACCGTCACGTCAGATGCTATAAAATCCCACTAAAACATCTAGAAGCGAACTTAAGTGCCTATTTGTACAGACAATCGAACATGGAAAAATCCATACTAGGATTCGAATATGTTTCAAAGCATCAATGCCGCAACTTTGATTTTCTCACGTACATGTTTCATGTTTCCGGATTTGGGATATACACTTTCCGATTTTGTTTTTTTGGAGTAGGGATAGAGGAAATACTAAATCAAATGGACATGTATCGTTGAATATTAATAGAATACATACACGATTGAGAAAGGATCTTAAAAAAAAGAGTTACTTTCCCACAAGTCATTACTAATTTGTTGGCAACATGAATTCATTAAAAAGAAGGGCTATCATTCACTTGGCTATTTAGACCATTGGAGTATAAAGAAAGTATTTGTAGTTCTGTTAGCTGTTACAGCTTGTTAACAAATTGATTCGCTAACAAGGCCAACAGCCATCATCTCGGATGGCGCCAACCGTCTTCACGCAATTATTAAAATTCAGTTGTTAACCAGCATTGGGATAGGTTTGATGGATGCCCCAAAGTTTACCAAAAACAAAAATAACTAATCATCGCGAACAGAAAAGAAAGTGGCGCATCATTTTCATAGGAATTTTAAGGAGTTATACCTTTCAGGGGAGACCAAGTCATGGGATTTTTTGGTTACCTTTAGCCAGGGAGGCAAGTGGAGTAGATCCATCATGATGAACCATGAAATTTCGGCGTCTAGGCGTCCCAGCTAGCTGATCAATTAAATTCGATTCGATCGTTTTTAATTAGCTCGATGATTTTGCATTTTGTACGCTCACTCAGCACCGTTGTCTGATGGAAAAGGATTGATTAATTTACGCCCTAACAACTAGCTAATTTTAAATGGAATTTTTTATTTAAATAACAAATAACTAATATTGATAGAAGGTTTAAAGCCATTTTGATTGATGAAAATGGGAAGGTTAAATAGCCAACTAAGAAGGGCCTGCAAGAAGAGAAAGCTACTATCAAAACTAATTTAAACCAAAGCCCTGTGACTCTAATTTAAACCCCCTGACATCCTGAAAAATATATATCCTTTTTAAAGCAACTTCCAACCCTGCTGCAGCATCAAACAAACCGCATATATTCTTATTAAAATAGGATCCACCTTGTTGTCCCAGAATGCATATAAAACTGCCATCCCACCCACATCCTCTAATGTTAGAGGAGGGCAGGCGGCCCCAAGGCCAAAAGGGGCGTGGCATGGGGACGAAAACGAACCCGTGGCGAAACCCTTTGCATAAAACAAGTTGGTGAAACATGTTAACATAGCCAATAAGCAGCAATAGAAATTAGTTAGGCAAAGCCATTCTCATCACGGCCAGGCCAGCCACAAAGGACCCAATTAAAAATGTAAGGAAACAAACCAAAAGTTGTTATTGCTGTTAAACAACAACGGACTGTGTCCCGAAGCGGTTAAATTTACAACAGCAACAATTTCCACCCGTTTTGCCCATTTTGCCCATCGAGGCCAAAGCCATTGAGGAGAAGCAGTCACCACTCCTTTTCACTGGAAAAACTTAACAAAACGGAGCGGACGGATCGGACCGAAGCCATGAGTCCCGGGGACCCTGGCAATGGCAAACACGACCATTTTGTGGCATCGGTCCAAAGGTAAGACTCGCCGGGCAAACGTAAACACTGAAGGGACATGGCCCGGACCCACCACCTACCTACCACCCACTCTTTCCATTCTTTCGGGACACAGTCCTCATCCCAGATCTAGACGGGAAAGGACAACGGCCAACTGTGTGATATAATATCGGGCATAAAGGGACACGGGACATAAGAAAACTGGCCAACAAACAAGCGATTGGGGAGAGTGTGTGGTCCTGGAGTGGAGTGGAGGAGGTTCAGGGCACAACTGGCCTGCACTGGACTGGGGAATAGACAAGGGCAACCGGTGCTCAACTCTCAACCCCCAATTCCAAGTCCGGACTCTGGACTCAAAAGTTGGAGCTTCGAGTCCGAGTTTCTCTGGGTTTTTGCCATTTTTTTTTTAAATTTCTTCCTGCTCCAACGGGCAGTGCCAAAGCCATAAAAAGGCAACATACCTTTTGAATCAGGGGACCTAAGGGTGGCCTGCACTAGGAAAAAATAGTAGAAGCACTTCTAGTTTTCATTACATACTGATATCTAGCACTATCTAATATAATAGAAAGAGTAGCCATTCCCTACCCTTAACTCCCCTATTTCTGAATATAATTACCTCATATCCTTGATCATAAACCTTTCCAATATCCTTTACAGTGTAGTGGGCGGTTCAGTTGTTCTCGGTGTTTGGATGGTTGGGGCTTTGTTTTGGGTTCGACTCTTTTGTTTAGCATTGACATGGCCACTTTGCCAGGGGCCCTGCGTCTCAATGTTTGTACTGTTTTGTGATGTTCTGCTGCTGTTCCTGGTCCTGTTTCTGATACGCCTGTCGCCTGCTTACCTTCTCGGTAATGCTCGACGGCTCGGCATTTGCAAATGGCGACTTCCCCAGGATACCTGGGAGAACACCACAGATACCCACCCACCCGCGAATAATTGGAAAAACGTGAGCACTCCGGGAGTCAAGTGGCGTGTAAATATGAGTGGGCTAGAAGGAAAGGAATCTTGGTTGGTGGCAGTGGCACGCGTCCTGCGCATCCTGCGGCTAAATGCGGCATTCAAATGTTGGCGTATTTATTAGCTATGTAATGTTAGGGCCACGGCCTAATAAAGGCCTAGAGAGTGGGTGATGTTGTTCAGGTAGGAATGCTAACTGGGAATTCCGGGGGCTCTTACTGCTCTTGCTTGTTAGTCCCGCGAACATTACGCGAATGGATAATTAGTTGCCGAAAATGTGTTGCACGCACTCGTAAATATGAGGCACACATGTCGGCTGCTGTTATTATTGTCGCGGGCACATGTGTTCGGAGATACCTCCGCCTCCTTGTCCTCCGGCTGCTGCCACCATCTACCATCCACCGAATCATTAGAGGGCTCATTATCAGCGCCAGAGTTTATCCAAAAAAAAGGTGCCCCTTCTCCTCATAGAGTCTAAAAAGTGTGTGTGTGCTTGTAAATCACCGAACCAAAAAAACAACTCGCAACAACTTTCTTTTGGCGCGGTGGCAGGGGAGATCCTCGAGAGCTCGAAAGGAAAGCCCAAACCAAACCCATCGCACTTTCCTGCCTCAAGCACACGCCTAATAAATAAAAATTATTACCTTCATAATTAGTGAAGAAACATGGCAATGGCGAAGGCGAAGGCGATGCCGAGGACTATGCTCCTATGGCGCCGTCGAATGCGTGAGCATAATTACCATCCAGCTTTTACGCCCGTGTCTGCACCCTGGCAACATATACCCCATATAGCATACACCATCCCCAACAAAAGTCATCTTGTATGTTACACTTGGGAAAAAATATTAAAAATAAACTTAAGTTTGAAGTTTAAAACAGAAAGAGAGGAATATTTTACAGATATAATAGGGTTTCGTTTTTAAAATTTTTATTAAAATAGGTAGACAGTTCTATAGAGTAGAGTCTATAGTTTTCTAAATATTTTTATAAAATAACCTACCCACCTTTTAACACTATCCTTATAAGTATACCCCTTTCTCTAAAATTATTTTCTCGATTTTCCCCAAGTGCATCCTACTCTACCCCTTAGCATAAATCCATATCCATATGCACATCCATCGGGTGCCACACACAAGGATTGTGGGGCAACCATAGCCAGTGGGTGGGGAGTGTGTGTTCCAGTGGGTGGGGAGTATGTGTGTATGTGAGTGGGTATATTAGAATCGTATATTCCGAGAGGCGGCGGACTGTGTTGGCGTTAATGCTCTCAATGGGCTTTCTATGTTTTATTCCTGTTTCGTGCCAATGTTTTTCATTTTTGTTCTTTTGGTGTTTTATTTTTTTGTTGCCACTATGGTCGCCCCCGCACACCGAGTCTTAGACAAAGTGGCAGAAACATGCATAATTAATTTATGCCCCACTCTAACAGAACCCTCTCTGCTTTCGGTGTCTTCCAGCAATTAATCGAGGAAAAGGATTCGCCCGAAGTGTCGCTGTCGCATCCCAAGGCTAAGGAGTGGATCGTCTCGATGGCGAAGGCTAATTACCAGGAGTTGGCCAAGCTGGCCAACGATCATCCCGAGCTCGTTAAGCTCCAGGTAAGCTTAATTTTTTTGCTGTTTTTGTTGTCTAGTAGTATAGTGCCCACCTACGCTGGCAGCAAAATCTCGGGATGTGGCTCTAACAAATACGACAAGTACAAACTATTCATAAGCATTAATTACGACAAATTAAGCAGCAACGCGCTGTTTTTGCCATGTCGAACAACACTTAAAAATGCGAGGAAAATATAATAACGACAGCCGAGGGACGGGACACGGGGGCGTGCCTGAGGGGGGCGCATTGTGGGGCCGAGGAGGCGGCCCAGGGCGGAGGGGCGGTTGTCGCATAGCGAGGCGCAAGGCGACAATTAATTGTGAAATATGTTTTCAGCATTTTTAGCACTTGTAGCGCATGTTAAGAAGTGGGCGTGAGCGCGACTCCGGACGACATAGTCCACAAGATATAGACATAGATCTAAATACATAAATATATAAAAATATATAGGTATAGATATAGATATAGATGTGAAGCCCAAGAGCCACTGACGAGTGATAGCAGAAACAAGAAAAGCGAGCAGGAGCAAGGCTGGCAGACATAATACAAGCAATTTCCATTGTTTCCACTTATTTAATAAGCAGTTGCAGTACATAATTGCTTTATTTTTAAATCAAAACTTTATGAAAAAAAACTGTAAACATAAATAATAAAATTACTTATATTCTTGCCCTAATTTTGAGATTAAATAACTCCACATTATATGATAATTTCTCTTCCAAAAACAATAAACGTCTATTTTTACTAAAAATGTTTGAAATATTCCAACTAACAACTCATTTATTAGCCAGTTTTTTAAATTTATATTTATATTTTTAGCTTTCCTTTAAAAGAGCTGTTTTTTTGAGTTATTACCTGGACTGATTTTAAAAATGGTTAATTGCTGGCAATCAAAAATTTTTGACACTAAATCAGAATGCATTCCCCCCATAACTTATTGCATTAAAGATATATTGAATTAGAAGATCATAAATAATAAAAAACAAGAATTAAGTTTCTACAATATTCAAAGGTAATAAAGGGTATGATGAGTCTTTTGGAAAGTAGACTTTATAGAACTAGGATTTCAAATATTTAACCAGAGAGCTATAATAATGGTTTTTGAAAGTCTTTAAACTTTGAATATTAAAACCCAATTTAATTTTACTTTATAATATAAAGTCTATCGTATAGTACTATACCTAAGAGAATCGGTACTCCCTAGTTCATCAGATATAGACAATTTTTTTAACATTATATTTATGACTTGCGTGCGACCCCACTCAAATTTTTTTGAGGAAAATGCAAAGCCCCAATTCTCGAGGGGTCGCCGCAAATGAGACATGGAAATATTGTTTCGCTCGCGACACTTTTCTGAGGACCGGGGACTCAGTTCTGTGTGAGAACTCAATACGATCCGCCAGATTTGTGGTCGCCCTGCTCGGTAGCCGAGATGTCTCTCAATTAGACAGCGTTTTGGGACCAGCCCCGGGTATTTATGTCCCATATACGCACATATATCCAGGGCTGATTCTGATACTGGGGCGTCGGCCCCGTTGCCAGATGATTTATGCCGTCCGCAGAGGAACATGGGCCTCAACGCCCAAGACCCCAAGCTCCCTGCCCCCAAAAACCCTGTAGACCCCAAGCTGCCGTGGAAAGGCGTGGCGTATTATGTTCTCGAGCGGACTAATTGCCGTACAAATGCACTGTTCCCGGAAATAATGAATTCCGCACTCGTATGCCGCATACGAACGCCATGCAAATCTTTTGGGGCCATAAGTGCAATCAATTAATAAGCCAACACGCCGGAGGCCGCTTTCTGCATGTACGGACATATGAGCAACTGCCAACTGGCAGCTCATTTGCGGCGCTACCAATTCCTTGAATCACTGAAATTGCAACGAGACGGAAATAGCCATAAATCAGAGGGCGATTGCCACTTAACCTAATGCCTCATCCCGGGGGCTCTTCATCCGCGAAATTATAAATGATGTGGTATCTGCAAAATGTGCAAAGAGTGGAGACCCAAAAAAAATTAAATATTATTATGAAGCTGTAAGTGTTCACAAGCAGACGATCATTTGGTAATTAAATGGGCGTATTTTCTAATGATGTATCTTACAAATAGGAATGAAATTTATGAGATACAGTAAGGGTTCTCTAATGGTTAACTTTGCAAGGCAAACTATCTGTTCTGCAGAAACTTTCTGTTTGGGAAACCTCCGATATATTCTAAGTGAAATCTGTACAAGCCGACAAAGTATATGCAGATGGATTCAGTTACACTTGTATGCTAACAGGATTATGTAGCTACATACCTGGCATGCCCACCATTTACATATGTACGCAGTGTTTGTTAATAAATGGGTGGCGGGATCTCCCAGGAGGGCTGGTGGACGGTCGGACGGACGCCAAATAAATATTCCCCAGTCATCCATCGGTGGCGCAAACATGCTGGAATAAAAATGGGAGAAAAAGAGAAAAGGAATATTTTTAATTTGAATAAGTAATTCGTACAACGGTCCAAAATCAAAAAAGAAACAAGTCGAAACAAATGCGAAACAAGGAAAATTCAATTTACCCGCATGTCAAACCGAATTGCCGGCTAGGTCAAACACGTTAATGGATGGATGGAAGTGGTAGTGGTAGTCAGCCATGGATATAGCCATGGAAGTGGTTGTGGGGATGTGGATGCATGGCTGACCGAATGAAAGGGACGCACACCATCACCGACTACTACGACGACGACGACGACGACAAGCTTAAATTGCAAAACGGTGCATGCTTGTCTTTTTGGGGCGGTCCCAACGTCCGGCCCCAAAATCAGACGTGGATGTGGACATGGAAGCGGCCGGCTAGAGAGCATGGGGGCCAAAAACACAATAGACAAAACCCGCGCCACCCGAATAGCACCTGAATGGGAAATGGGAAATGGGGAAAAAGGAGCTGCGCCCAGCTAAAAATTTATGTGTGTAAAGAGCTGCGGGTAGAGTACACACAAGGCAAAGTTTTTAATTAATACAAAACTTGTAACATTTTATAAGCCGGCTACTACATATTAGCAGCACACGGCGGCTGGCGTACAGACTGCCATATTCTCGTGTTTTGTGTGTCGGCACGAATACAAGGGCATTCCATCAACTCATGCCAGACCAAGTCCCATTTCCATATCCCAGTCCTAGTCCTAGTCCTGTGACGCCCAGCCGATCCAATTCAAAAACATTAGGCACTCTGGATTGGACGTTGGATGGGAATGTTTACTGGCACGGCCCAGGTGGACTATTTAACCAAATTCAAATGTGCATGTCCGTTTACACAGAGTCATGTCCATGACTGTGCATCTAAGCCAATGGTGACGGTGCTCCGCTCTTGCCATTCCACCAGTCCTGGCCCGTCTGCTTGATTGCTGATGTCGTATGCCAGAAATTTAATTAAACTTGGGATACAAAACAACCTCAAGTGACTGGACAAGCCCCTCAACTCGTTCATCGGTTATGTTCACCTATGATCTGGGTTCTCAAATAATGTGTGTCTGCCCAGAAGGTCAGTTTCTCTTTACACTTTTTATTTAAACTCTTAGATAGTAGTAGTATTTAAGATTATCCTACCCCCCCATCTAGTGTCTGTAAAAACCAAAAGATCTAAGAACTATCATCAAAGTCGGCCCACATCGTGACCATGAACTTTTCAACAGGTCGTCCGCAAAGGCAATAAAACGTCTGACACCTTTGACAGTCCCTGCGGTACACTGAAGTGGATTTATTTAGATATATATCCTATATATATAAAGTGTTTGTCAGCAGCGTTGGTGGCGCCTTTACCGACTGCCACATGATGATATTATTCCCCCTGGATGGCATAACATCAAACTGAGCGACGGCGGCTTGTGTGAAAGATACTTTTCTGCTGTGTGTGTGTCTGTGGATCATTAAATTGAGGTGACAATTCAATCAACAATCCGCCCAGTGAAGAAGCCTTTCCAGAAATCAAATCAAATGTGTTTACGACTGCCACAGTTCCAGGCCCTATAACTCAATCCCGTCCGGCCAGGGGAGGGCCTGCTTCTGGTCGGCCACGTTGGTGGCTCAATTTTATGTCGCTGTGCAGCTATTAAATTTAATTAGAGCTCTGTGTCGTCTCTGCCGCCAGTGGACGCATAAATGTCATCAAAATATTTCCCTGAATGGCGGCGATTGTGCCCCGAAAAGTCGGGTACTCTTCTTCCCGGCTTTATATTTAGTTATTCTGCAGTTTAGAGTTCACTAGATGTCGCCGTCAGCGGCTAGAGGCAGTCGGAGTGGTGGAAATATTGTCAGTTGACATGCGAAAGGATTTCCCTTCTGGGAAAGAGACCAGTTGCCCCGGGCGTGTCATCCGGCCATCACTTTGGAGGTGATACCATTCCGACATAAAACTTCATTTAATTGTCGTTGTCGTAAATGGTCTTTGAAGTTGCATTCTGATTTGGGTCATGAGCTTTTGTTGATTCCAGACTTGCGTTTTGATTTGATTGCAATGGTTTTATGATTATAAGTGGGTGTTTATTTATCAAAAGGATTATTAGAGAAGCAAAGCTTGAGGAATAGAATAGAAATGGTCTATAAAAGTGTCACACTTGTAGACTGTTCCCCCGCCCCAAGTTTCCAACTGTCACTGAAGTGGACACTCCCAGACCCCTGATCCACACCAGGAATTCGTCTTTATTATTATCTCTCTCTGTGGCATTATTGGGTGGCGCTGTTGGCGCCAACATCTTGCACGTTCCAACGGATGTCTCCTGGGCAGAATGTGGCCAAAATCACCTCTACACGGCCTGCCGATTGTCTCCGCAATTATTGTCATTCACAATTACCGATGGAGGCTGCGTTCTTGGCTTTAGCTTTACTTTGCCAACCGAATGGCCTATACCCTTTACTCCTCAATGAGATGGAACTTAATTGGATGTAAGAGTAAGCGATTTATGTGCGATTATGACCAATGTGGTTCGCATTGCCAAGTCAGCCAGCGAAATGGTTATGACCATTAAGGAGTTCCTGGCCACAAAAACACACAGGATGGGAGGACTGAAAAGGAGGTGGGGTCTGTGGGACTTTGGCGTGTTTAGCTCCGTGACTGGGGGACAGGAATTTTTATTTTTGTGCCATCCCAAAATCGGCGACATGTCTCGAAAACGTGAAACTCGGAGCGGCTCGGCCAGGCCAGGCCAGGGCCGCCGGTAAAGTGTCAGCAAAAACGAAATTGAGGCTTATCTGTAAATGCATCGGCGGGAGTTCGTCCAGAGGATGAAGTTCTGGACGAGGCCAGCACTGAAGTCCTGTGCTCGCCGGCGACTTGATGCAATCGTGCAGTCGTCAAATTAGCGACATTCGAAAAACTTCCCAGATAACTGCTACGAAAGCTCCATTGGTCCAAAACCAAAACCACAGAAAAAAAGAGAAAAAAAAGGAAACAAAATCCAGAACCTTGGTCCAGGACCGTGCTGTTTTTTTCAACTTGCCACAGAACCCACCAGAGATCTGTCACAGGCTTGAAAAAAAAAATAAACAAAAAACAAAACCAGGTCCACGATCATTGAGGTAAAGTCCATTCTACGTGATTTATTTGCTGCCTCAATTGAATTGTTTTGGAGTGGATACGACTGGGATTGAGATTGGGCCAGGGATCGGAGTCGGAATCGGAATCGGGACCTGGATGCTCCTACTTTGGCATAGTCAATCAGCGAACCACTGGCGATGCGATTTCTATGACTTGATTGACATTTCATGAGCCGGCCAGAGACATCCATTTGCCGCCGTCGCCAGGCCAGAAACAGATTCAGAAAAAGAACAAAGAACAATGGCTTGGAAGAGCGTCAAAGTCATTGACAATCATCTTCCAGGGGCCGACTGATGATCCCCGGCTGACAATTCCCAAAACGACAAACTCAGGCGCCATGTTAACCACCAAGAGGAGTCCGTCTCCGCCAGACAATCGTCTGTAGTCGGCCAGTGGATGCCCAGCCAGGAGGACTGACCCAGCCTGACGATGATGGATTCAGATTCCTGATTGACTGACTAACTGACTGACTGCCGGGCTGACTCTCTGACTGGCATCTCCACTTGGCTCCTCCATTGTTCTTCAAAAACTGATTACAATCGAATGCGAATGCGAATGCGATCGGAAACGCTTTGCATTTTATTAAACACGATCCTTTTGATTATTACGCCCGATTTTGATGGCCAAGGATAGGGGAATGGGCATCGAAGTGGTGGGATCTGAGATATCGGTTTGATGGAGGTCATTGCTGCTTTATTTGGACATGCAACTTGTCACGTTTAATGGCAAGAACTGCCTGAGGGAAGATGTACACTGAGAATGAATCTTTAAGGAATTAGGAAGAGGAAACCTCACTTCTAAGATATGTAGATTCTATATCCCTTTTAGAACTCTTACCCCATTCTTCCAGTGCCAATATCTCGCCATGTGTGCGAGCTTCGGCAAAGCAATCAACGCCGATCCCATGTATGTATATTGATTAGCTTTCGCCTTGGGAGAATCCGTGTTCCTGTCGCGGCCAGTGCCACCGTTCCATGTACTAGCGCCAGCTACCGATTCCCGATCCTTCATCCTCCATCCTGCCAATATCCCAATAGCAAGTCCCATTTTCATTCCGGATAGCCTGTCAGCACCAGAGGGCCCTGCAAATTTGTCAATACGTATGGGCAGTGGGTTCGCCGGGTCATAAATTGTGCAAAAATAAATATGAATAATACCACATTCCGCCCAAGTGGTCCGCCACTGATCTGAAATCGCCGGCGGCTGGGAAGTACCCCACACATTGTTCCTCCAGTGCCAGCCCAGTACACCTCACCGACACACACACAAAAGGAGGTGTTGCCTGGTTGTTATGAGTTTTTAAATCCGACTTAGCCCATTCGCCAACATTTATTCGAATTTAATCGATTTTTCAAATTGACTCGCCGCAGTCCGCGGTTCTCTGTCCGCTGTCCGCCGTGTAGTGTAAACCCAGTACAAAAATCGCTGACCGCCCATCGGCCCGCCCATATTGGTTTTGCTTGTTTGTTTGTTGATTTTCTCCTTTTTACTTCTGGGAGATAAAAAATAAACAATTATTTATTGGCCCCAATCGTTCCAAAGGCCAACATGGCCAGCAGAATGGCCCGGTATGGGCTACTTTAGGCCTAGTCCACGGCTGTGGCCAAAAAGTAATTAATTCTCTAGGCTGGAACGCGTCAAATGAATTGAAAAAGTACAAATGGATGGTAATTATTCAGGGGATCGTAAAATAAAGTTATATTTCTCACATCGTAATGAGTATGAAGTACTAGGATTCAAGTACTAGAACCCTCTATATCTTGAAATATTACCAAAATCTAAGCCCTCACAATTATTAAATAGTTTTAAACATTTCCAAATGGGGAACATGCGGCAGACCCACTCCAGAAGAGGGTGTTGAATTGAACAGGGACTTGTGCATAATTAATGAGAGAACCCGAACAGGTGTGCTGGATGCGGATGCTGAGGCTGATGCTGATGCGGATTGGGATGCGTGGGGCGACAACCGTTCCTGTCAAACATGATGACAAAAGATTACATTTCGCAACTTGTGGCAGTTGCTGTGCTGCCGACCCAAAATGTTAGAAATGGCTGCCAGGCAACATGCTTAAAAATTTACATAAAACTTCTGATAATAGTTGTAGTTTTTCCTTCGCCCCCCCACCCAGTGCGTTCTCCATCATCATCCTCCTCGTCGTAGTCCTCATCGTCGTCGGGGTTCGCACGTTACCTAAAATCCTGGGACTGATGCTGCGATAGCGACATCATAAATTACCAACCTAAACTTTGTGCGAAACGGGACGATGCAGATGGAGTGCTGATGATGAGGAGGTGGCTGTGTCTTCCAGGCTTAAGATTGGAACTGGAGTTGGGCCTCCAAAAAAAAAAAGAAAGAAACACAGGCGATCGAGGCTGAGAACTTCTGCTCTCCAAAGGAGCAAGCTCTGCACAAGACCCGTGGTACATTTTTTCGGTTGAGTGCAATTGCTTGTCAAACAGAAAAAGGTTCAACTGCCCCCAAAAAAAGGCAACAAAAAAATAAAAAACTTAAAAAACTTCAAACTTAAAAAGGCAAAACTATGCAAAGGACTTTAAATATGACTTTGGGGAAGAGAACCCCTGCAAGATACCTCTCTGATTTAGTTTTAATTAAGCCCCGAAGAGGAATTCATTCACTTTCCGCTAATCATTAGCACTGGCTTTAATCTCGGTGGCTTTATTTAAGCATTCGCCAATTACTCAATGGCCGCTTATCGAGAATTCAATAATTAATTAGCAAAATTAACAAACGATTACGGAGTCGTGGACAGGGCCAAGAGCTGCCGCTGCCAGCACGACTCGGAGGAGGAGGGACAGGGACCAGGACAAGGATTAAAGGAGCCAGGCTGGCCGCGAATAACAAAATTCTGTTAGTCACGCATGCTAATCTTCGTGTTGTCTCAAAAAACTTGCAACCAGAAGTTGCAGCAGGAGCGGAAACGACAAGGCCAGCACCAGCAGCAGCAGCATCAGTCGTCGTCGGTGGTGGCCACAATAACGTGGTTGCAGTATCGGGCGGTGGTGGTGGCGACGGTGGAGACAGTGGTGGCTCCTTCGGTGGCTCCTTCGTTCTACCTTCGCGCTGCCCCGCTATCGATACTGCATTGTTAGGGAACGAAACAAATGATTATTGTGGGGCCCTATTTAAGGGTAATCGTGTCGTCTGGCCAGCCGCCAAAAGTCTGAGACTGAGACTGAGTCTGAGCCTCTCGTGAGCCTGTTGTGGGTCTCGGGCACCAAGTCCTGTGCCAGCTATACGGCTTATGCCTAGAATAATTAAAGAGGCTGCCACGTTTTTGGGTTAATTATGCTCGCGACCTAGCTGATCGGAGACACTTGAAAAAATAATTATAAAACAAGACCAATTTCCCATTTAATTCAGATAACACATTCCTTAAAGTTAAGTGGTTTTTTCGCCGTGTAGACCCCTGATTCAGTGGCTCAAATTAAATACGCCATTTAATAAATATGGTGGCCATTATCGGATAAGCTTCTGGATCTTTTACTTAAACATGTCACTTCGCATTAATCTGGAGTCTCCGCCACCGCCACTGCCGGCAGCTATCTGGCAACAGGTAAGCGGACGAATCCAGACCAGATTCGGATTCAAATCCAGAATGGGAAGAGCCGGCCAGGCCACACGCAGTGCCCGATGTTGCGATGTTGTGATGTTGATGTTGATGTGTTCGCATGCGCAACGCCAGTGGCAGGCCGGCCTGCCGGCTGACCTGACGGACTGACTGGCTCACCTCGAGCCGAACTAAAGCCCTGGGATCGGGTCTCGGGGATCTGGGATCTCAGATCTTGGGCTTGGGTTTGGGTTTGGGGTCTAAAGTCTGAGGTCTGGGGCCTGCCACAGAATCGAGATTATCATAAATAATGTGGAGTAACAGTTCCACGCGCTGCGGTTGCTGCCTAGGATGGCCATTTGTTGCACGTTCCGCGGTGCGACGTTTTCTTTTCGTTTATTTTGTATTTTGATTTCCCAGAAAGGGAAAAGGATGAGATGAGGTCACAGTGGCCCGCTCACTCTTAATGACGTCTAATTTGTCATCGTTGAGGAACTAATTTTTTAGCCCGCCTGATATAAGCCCAATAGAGCGCTACCTGTCTTGAACACACGAACCTCAGAGTGCCCGGAGCCTCCAACTTGGAGATTTCTGCGTAAGTTACGAAATCGGTGTATCCACCACTGTGGGACCTAAAGTCCCCAAAGATTGGGCCTGGGTTGGGGGTTGCGGAGACGCATGTGAGAAGCAGAATTTACATACCCATAGTTCGTGGAATAATAAGTATTTCCATTTAGTCGTTTATAAGGAAACCCAAAACCAAAACCAAAAACCAGCGATAAGATAAAGCTGTTTTCGCTTTAACAAAAATTTTCTCTGTAAATTAAAGAAGGCCCTTTTGGGTTAAATTTAAATTCAGTGTGAAATCTATCTGATGTTGGTAATTTGACAATTTATTTTATGGTGTAGTTCGCGGAGCCTAATTTACATATTTTCTGACAAATGAAAATGTTTAAAAAAAAAGAGTAAAGTGCGTATTTAAAAGATAGGTTTGCCAAGTAGCATTTAATGTATAATTTTTAATAAATTATTAGGGTAATAATTTTGAAATCTAAAACAGACTCCATATATCCTTGTTTTGCTCCTCACAGACGCTCCATTTTAAAGCCGTAGTATCCGCATGTTCCCGATAGGAAAAACAAGATAGATCCCCGCCACAAATCGGCCTAAACGGCCCCGTAATGGCCGGAGAGAGAGAGAGTGGCTGGAGGAGGTGCATGTTCCACCGATTAACATATCCGGCGCTTATACCTGTGTGTACATAGTACACGGACATAACCACAAACATATAGCCGCCTTTTTTTCCGGACCTGGCTAGCGCCATCTGATTGTCTGGCTGGCATGTTCGCTGGCCATATTAATAATTTTCAGGCGTTTTTTGATTTAGGGTGCATTTAAAGCGTGAACGACTGCATCAATAATTTCGCTTGCAATTTTATTGTGCATAAATTTCATTAATTTATAATTTTTGCCGGCTGTGGCTGTGGCTAACATCCGACCCGCTGATCAAGCAGCTCGCTGTTTTTCCTTTTTTTTTGTTGCTGTTTGTTGATTTTTTTTCTGGTTTGGTTTGCTCCCCTTGCTGCCTCCAACGCGGAGCATGTTGCGCCAATGTGTTGCCGCGGTCCGTCGACTGGGGCATAAATTATTTTCCGTAGTTTTGGCAGGCGCCCGATGACCGCGCGCTGCGTAGATTTCGCGATTGCGCATGAGGTGAGGGTTATTCATTTGCCTGCGTAGTCGACTTGGACTTCGACTGGGTCTCCTACTCCTCTCCAGCTTCCAGCCTCCGTCGCCATTTTCAGGGCCCTGTGCTCTTCTTCGGGCCAGAATCTCTCTGCCAAGCGACCGCCTGTGCCGAAAGATGGGCACTTGGAGAATATTCTAGTAGGTCATGAAAGGATATCAATTTTTTGAAAGATCTCCCAGGACTAAATAGTCTTTGCACAATTCATAATGTGATTTTATGGCTTGAGTTTAAATCCCTTATTAGTATTGCCCCCAAACTTTCTCCAAGTGTACAAACACCACAGATTTGGCTGTAGGAGTATATATGTATATATGTTCATCCCTGATTGCCGGGGAGCTGCAGGCTTCATTGAGAAACTCGCGCTCAAGCTCAGCAGCAGTTTGTGGAGTACCAAGTCCAGTACCAGTACCAGCAAACACCAAACAGCCAGCAAGCAATATGCTGGTTGGATTTAGAGGAGTATCTGGAGGAGCCAGAGGTCCTGCAACTGGGCCCGGCATGTCGCCTGCAAATGTCTTCGGTTTCTGGCCGCGCAGTTAATTATAAACGCTTGGACATTTTCGCTTGACTTGGCTTCGCATCGCATCGCATCCCATCGCCTCGGATCGAGCTGGCTTCGGTTTGTTTTCATTTCCAGATGCAGATTACATTATGATTTATGCAAAATAGTAAATGCGTCTGATGGCAACATGCGCCAGCTGCCAGACACGAACGGCCTGGGACGGCCTGGACGGCTCGATGGCTCTCATCCTCATTGGCCATGTTTCGCGATCGGATCGTTAGAAGGGGACAACTTCAGTTGAATCAATGGGCCCTGCTACCCAGTATCACTAACCATACAGCATAGTGCCATAGTTAGTGCCAGTATCCAGTACATCCAGTCCTACATAGTCCACAGCCAACTCAGTTACTCTCCAACGCCCACCACCACCACCCGGCCAATAGGCAAAAAGGGATCCCAGTTCGGTATTGAAATTGGGATTTAAAACATTTACAATTCCCGAATGGAAGCATTTAGCATTTCCCCCCACACACCGATTTTATGATTGGGTTGCCCATTTGGAGGCCAATCGTAAAGCAGCGTCCTCGCACTGGCACCGATGCCAATAAATCAGGAGCGCTATGAAGCGGCCTCGTAAAAGTGCTTAAATTAATCATCTCGAATGTGTGTCTCGGGTTTACGATGCCCCGAATCCATGGGGCGCCCCCCTTGAAACTCGCAACAGGTTGCCCCCGCTAAGCGCCATCCATTCATCCGATCCCATACCATTCCATCTCATCCCATCTATCCATACCGATCATAGGTACCCATAAACTCTTAACTGCCAAGGATTTGGGGGCTAAGGATTGCGGGCATTTTGCATAACGAGACGTTCATGTCCGGTTAGTATCTGCATCTTTTCATCTCCATCTCTCGGATGGAGTATCTGTATCTCTGAATCTGCATTTGTTTGAGCATCTAAAGGTCTGTCGTCGCGTCGTCGCCGTCGCCACTGCCGCCGGAGAAATGGCAAAGAATGCCCTGTGGCCTGAGAAAATGGCCAGAGACCTGCGGCATCGGGCATGGGGCATGCGGCATGGGGGCTTTATTAAATACTCACTTTGATTTACTGGGCTGGGCGATGGAAAATTGCACATGAAATTGCATTGTTATTACATGTTTGGGTCAGCGCAAATTAAATTCCATATTGCATATAGAAAAGCAATCTGCCCGGCGTCGTCGTAGAGTGTATTTATTTTTCCAGAGATCGTGTACGTGCCAGGAGGACCACAAAGGCCAGGAAGGACAAGATGTTTAACAGCGAAAATGTGGTGCAAGTTTCCTGAAAGGGCCACTCCACTCCATCTGAGTGAATGGGGTTCCCCCTGCAATGCACTGCACTCATCAGAATCGCTATTAAATTAGTTTAGTGGCATTTAACTTAATCGCCTACAAGGGAGTTAAAATTTTCCAAGGACTGGTGTCTGCATTTCGTCGTTTTATTCTTCAGTCTTCAAGCTTTTGGGTTTTGGCGGTTTTCAGATTTCAGTTACCAACCACCACCAGCTTTTCGAGTCTGGCCCAAAAATTGGTCAGACGTGATTCGATTTTAAAGAAGCTGCCTGGCCTGATGGCAACAAGTGCTTTTGCCTTAATATCTTTGAATAGGCCATGGCCCTTTTGGAAGGCAGCATTAAGGCCTAACTGCTCGCATCATTGCCAGTCGATCGGCGCGGCCAAATTGAGTTGTGCATCAAAAAATCGACGAGTCCCCGAGGAAATGCAACTGCATCATGATGTGATGATATTGCTTCTGGTCCTGCTCCCATTCCCATTTCCTATGTATATTCCTGATGCGTATGTGCTTGCTTAGTCCATATTCTTTGCATAAATCTCAACAATGTCCCTGAATGGTGGGGGGCTTGTAATTAAATTGCGACACGGGGCAGCTAATGGCGCCACAACATAGATTCACAGGCCAACAGGCAGTCGACATATGCATACCGACATGCACTGGGAAAAAATGGTTTGAAAAGGGGATTGGTTTTCTACAGAAGAGGGAGCTGAGAATCTCACTCCGAAGCTACCATTTAATGTTAAAAATTAAAACCCTCAGGACAATTAATTTCTCCTTGTGCATCTTGTGAAGATTGGCGAGCGGAGATGCTCATGACAAAGCGCCGGGGACACGACCTCAGCGTACAGGGCACGTTTCTCAATGAAATTCCAGACCGCTCTCGTCGAGCGTTTCTGTGTGTTCCGACTCCAGCGTTGTCTCCTCGGTCATCAAATATCGGAAAGTTGGAGCCGGAAAACCGGGGGGAGGGGGGGATTGGACTTGCAGTTGGAGATTGTAGAGACAAAAACCACTACGCTACTTGGGCGGCGGCGACACGAAATGAGCAAAACTGCAGAAGCCACTGTCCCGCCACCACAGCGGTTAATTAATTCTGCATGAAATTTAAGGCTTTTTTCCTTCAGTTTTTGTTTGTTTTTGCCCGCCGCCCTGGTATTGTATATATAGTGCATATATGGCAAGTCATTGTCGCCGATCAGACGATCGACGGTTGGATTGCCAGGATGTTGGCAGCGTTGCTGCACGTACTGCCTCTGTCTCTGCCTCTGCCTCTGGATGTGGATGTGGATGTGGCTGTGGAGTAGCCAGTGGCTTTGGCCTGTCCCCCAGTGCTTGCTAATCAGCCGCACCTCATCAGTCTGCGGCAAATCAAGTCATTAAGTTAACCGAGTGCCAAATGGAGCAAATAATGCTGCGGATACGCTCGTAGTTCGGGGGGTTCTCTGGCGTCTTGGGGGTTCGGAAGCGCCAGCAGTAAAAAATCTCTCAATTAGTCAAACAATTAAATCAGCTATCGATCCGATTCTGAATCGATTCCATACCGGGGCCACTGAGTATTTAATTATTTATGTATTTTATTTCACAGGCCCTATACCGCCCAGCTAAAAAAAAAACATCAAAGTTGTCTTGGCTCACATCTTAATTGTCGCAGTGACATTTCTAGTTCATAAGAAGAACGCTGTAATTAACAAATCATTAATGGATTTCTTCTTTTTTACTTTCAGGATCCAGCCACGGTAAGTTGGTAGAATGAACAAGAACACCCAATAAGGTTTATGGTAAATATAAATGTAATCCCACGTACCATCTTGATACAAACCATTTTCACGTTATAAAACAAAACCATTCACATGCCCGGTGTCGCAGTTATGAGTTTCCACCTGTTCGCGAATTTATTGATTGCCACATTGACAAATGAGCCACCCTGCTGTTATAAAACCAATTAAAGGAAGGGTCCCGACTCACATTGGGAGTATTACGAATAAATTAGGTCCGGTGAGAATTAATTGGACATTCGAGCCACTGGACACACTCGGTGTGATATATAAATCATGGCAGCAATGCGCCAATAACAGGATTATCCAACCTCGAATTAATTTGGCTTAAGGTTCTAAAGTGCTTTTGCAGTCGAAATGAATCAGTAGGGTACGGTTTTGAGAGAAAAATGTATATAGTTTTTAGGGGATAAGGTATATAAAGGTTTATTCAAAGGGCTCTAAAAAATTGGTTACTAATAGAAGGGTTTATTTTATTTTTTAAAGAATAATAGTAGAAGGTCTGATATACCTTGGAGATGATAAGGCATCTTAAGATTACCTTTATTTAACATTATGTTTAAAGAGGAACTATTAGGAACCTTTATATAGTTTTTAATATATATATTATATTGTTCATAATAGAAAATGCAGAAGATGTACCGCCTATCATGTATTTCAGAATTTTAAATAGTCCATATAGGGTACAGAGTCTGTACTACAGACCTCCTTCATTTTTTTTGCCCCTTATTTTTTGCCAAGTGTACTAATTAGAGACACTCTCGGAGACGGCCGGCAGTCGTCAGGCCGGTGAGGAAAGAGCACCTGCCAAAGCGGTCGACGCATCATTAATAATTCCGAGGGAGCGGCTAAGTCAGCCGCACGCATAATAACCACGATTAAAGCAAACAAGGCTCATTGTCGGTTAAATGACAAGTTTTGACAACTTGTGAAACGACAAGTGGTCAGCGATCGGCCCACGGACCACTGACCAGTAACCACTTGGCCACTGTCCAGAGACGGATCCGGTGGGGAAGGACGAGGGCGAGGAAACCGACAACGACCCAGTTAAATTAATAATCCGCATAATTGGAGAACTTAACTTGCGAGCGAAAGAGAAAGGACATGGTGACGACAAAAAGAGCGTTATTTGCTTTGCGCTTAATATATCATTTAGATTGTTTGCCTTTGATAAAAAAAAAACCCAAAAAAAAAGAAACATTAAACAGAAAACACTGTGAAGACTTTGCCTGTCGTTATTATTATTGTTGTTTATGTTTTTTATTTTATCGTGGCGGGTGATTATTGTTGTCTTGCTTGTAAAGTCTGTTTGGCTATTCTATTCGGAATTGCGTGGCAATTAGGCCGACTTGTCCATATTGGCCGAAATGGTATTGATTTGGAGGCCTCCCTCCCCATATGAGACCGGACCAGGTCAGGGGAAAGGCTACTGCCATACATAAATAGAAAATAATTGTTTCTGTTTCACAATTATGTCCCAATAGATTGTTCACTTGTTTTGTGATCACCCTGGGAACTCATACACCTTTCAAATACGAGTATGATATGACCAGTTGATAGTGTAATTAAAGCCTTAAATAGGAGTAGGGTCAAATAAAGGTCCCCCTTTCCAGAGTGTAGGCCTTTGAGTATTGAAATATTAACAGATTGAACCATAAACCTAGAAAATTCAATATTTATCCATACTACTTGACAGAGTCTATCCAAATTCTAATATTAATTACTTTCTCTTTGAATGTTTTTCTTTTTTTGGTAATTAACAACCTTGTACTGGTGACATTTGCGGATCGGAAATGGAAACAGGGCGTAAGTATACAAGAACATGGTACTATGTAACTCTAGTCTGAAAAACAAACACAAATTAAACTCTCGTTAATGGTGACTTTTCATCATTATTTCAAGATTGTTGAGGTCATGACATGAGGTCAGAACTGGTAAGAGTGCGAGTGCGAGTGCACCTTTAATGATAAATTAATTTGGCGAGTAATCTCCAGAGCAATGTGCTGCTGCTGACCTGCCGATCGCTGACTCTGATCGGAGGGGTAATTGCACTCCCGGAATAGAGGAACTGAGACGCAGACCCAGACGCAGGGGAGTCTTAATTATAACCAGAGTAGCCATGTTAAACATGACAGTTTTCGTGTCCTGGCGATTCATCAAAATGACAGCTTCTGGGTTACAGCAGCGGGCTTGTTTGCCAGGGTCTGTCAAGCAATTCGCCGCTTATCAGCGCAATATCGAATTTCGATCAAAACGCCTTCGAGCGTCGGGCATGTCGGGGCTGTCGGGGATGTCGGGCCGAAATGAAAGCGGTACTACCGGGGACTGACAGGCAGTCGCAGGCGCTCGACTTTTGGCGCTAAACGAACATCCCCATTACATCCTGGCCAACTCAACTTGATCGGTTTGGCCCGCATTCCGCGCTATCCTGACCCTCATTATCATACATAGTTGCCACCATTAGGGGCACGGGGGCTTTCGCACTGGAGAGCAAGGACACTCGATCGCCGGTATGACTAGTCGTCGTTTCGTTGCAGGACAACCATCAGAGATATCCATCTGCCAGAAAAATGAAATGAAGGGTTGTAATTGCCGTTGAAGCTTCCAGGCCTGGCTCAATGTGTTATTAACTTGTTAAGCGAAAATGGCACTTGTAATATGCACTTACCACTGGCCTTAGCCAAATCCTGCCAATTAATGCCATTCACTGTCTTTTTTTTTTGAGCGAGAGGAGGGTTAAGTTTGTGTGCGCTTTTCTGAATTTTCAAGAATTTATCCTTATTAATGTTCATTTTTTTTGTGTTTTTCTTTCATGTTCTACAATTGATATATGCCGGAATTATAGTATGTGAGTATTAACATTAGAATAAGTTACTATGTTACTGGCTTGGTCTTTTGAGAGCCTTCCCTTGAAAATATCTTCGCATGGCATACACGAACATTAAGACCTTGTTTAATATAATACTTCGATACCATAAATGCCAAAGGAGAAACACCTTGAGCATCCTTTTACGATCTTGCAACCATAACGGATCAGCAACACGGTTAAATGTCGCACGATCTAGGTATTGGAATCTGTGCTCCTGGAATTTCTGGCCATTGGATTTTGGTGCGACGACGCAAGGATTCCACGACGACGACGACGGATCAGATGGGTTGGATGGGGATAGGTACGGAGATCGAAGATCGGAAAAGCAGGATGATGATGCCAGGCAGATCCGGAGGAGAAGCAAATCGCTCTGTTTGCTTGCGGTGTGCCAATACAATGCCACAGCTGAACGAGACACAAGAATTTATGGCATTTCACTTTCAAAGACACAAAATTCCTGTCCCTTGCCACCATTAATGGAATGGACAATAAATTTAAACGTGCAGACGGACAACGTGCCATATGTAAAAAGGCTCAGACACTGTAGCGGCCAACTTCCCCAAATGGCTAAAATCGCTCGCCTCGTTGGCAAGGAGTAGGGCTTTGGGAGTTGGAGTCGGAGTCGGATGGAGTTGGTCCATTCCGCATCGAAACTGCGCGTGAGACGATTTGTAAGCCCAAAACCGGTCGCAGCACTTCAGTTTTAAGCATCTGCCTGACTGCCTGCTAACAAGGCGATAATCCATGAACAATGCCTCCATCGATTCGGGCCTTAGAGACGCGCGGCCCTTAAAACAATTAAAACCCATAAGCCAAAAGGTTAAAGATCATTTTGGCAAAGAAGTTGAGGACCTCGAAGCTTCAGTCTGGCAATTTTAAATTTGTTTAGCTTTTAATTGATTCTATTGAAGGATTGGCATAATAATTTCTATCTCACTGATGCAAAACAATGCACTAATTGAATAGTTAAGACTAACCAAATTATGACCACATTCCACCGCTCGCCTTGCAAACTCAACCAGCCTGAAGCCTGAAGCTAAAACTGAAGCATTCAGCTCCCGGCCGTGATCATTGGTTTGCGCAAAAAAGACAATGGACGAGATTAAATGCCAGACTGGGCAGATTAAGATGCATCGACAGCAATAACTACGTCAGAGGCCGGTGGAGCAGGAGCTGGAGCTGATGCTGGAAGCTGGATCGCGCATCTTAAACGGGAGACACGAAACAAATTTCCCTTGAAAAGAATTACATACCGATCGCCCCCCGTTCGGGGCAGACTATGGGAATTGACTGAAACTCTATTTGTTCGAACCGATCGGGCCAGAAAGTGACCGTCTTCATTGTCAACACATGGGAGATACACATACGTGGGCTGCTGATGGTGCAGTGCGGCGGCAAACAATTCTATAGAAAATCAGACATGCACCGCCGTTGCACTGGTGGCGATCTGGCCGAGATCTGCCGGCAATCTACCGCCGATCCTACCGCCATCCAGTACCATCCGTCCCAGGTATCCCAGTCCGGCTTATCGCGACCGGGCGAATCGTTTTGCCATACTAAATTATTATGTTAACATGAAAATAATTGAGGCAACAGGCATTCAGCGGCGGTGGCTGGCCAATTTATTTATATCGCTGAATCTCGGATACGTGGCTGCCGCGTTGTGTCCCAAAAACAGCAGCAGCAGTAGCTGGAGGAGCAACAGTCCTCGCTTTTTGGCGATCAAACAACCAATTGATGGCGGAACAAATAGTTTGCCCGAACTGGGGCATCTGCATCGCGATTGGGTGACCGACTTGTTAGCCGGGGCTACTGTTGCATGTTGCTCTAACTAATCGCTTAACCCTAGCTATTCATTTAAAAATAAAAAGAGTAATCTTTAAACCTTAAACAGATTAATAGCTAATAAGTTTTTATTTGTTTTATTTTTTTTTTAAGACTGCTCTGCACTGGGCCGCCAAACATGGTAATGAAGATGTGGTTAAGCTAATTGCCGGAACCCATAAGGCCGATGTTAACGCCAGAACCGTAAGCCAAGATTAAAACGTGTCAACTGAATGATTTTAATTCATCTTTTTCATTTTTGCATATGCTCCCTTCGCTGCCAACTGTTGACTCTTCAGAACGGGGTGAGTGAATATGTTAATCTATTGAACAATTTCGAATAATATATGAAGCAAGCAACTTATTGGCTTGTCCCAGTCGCGCGTAAATGTGCGTCACATGTCACGGCATTCGCGTAACTTAACCCTTCTCTGGAGGATTGGGGACGGAGCTGCCTGGCCGGCTGTGACAAATCATGACGAGCATATCCAATTGGGCCTCACCAGCCTGTCACCTCCGCTTCTACAATCCTTTCGCCTGTGCATTCGAGTTTACAAATTTTAAAATTGAACGCCGCTTTGTTCCTGCGAAATTAAATTCCCTCAAATGTTTTAGAATGTCACATCCACATTTGAAACAAAGTGAATTGTCAATCACAATCTGCCGGATTCGATACGGGCTACACGGAAGTGCACCATCGCAGAAAGACGTTTTCGGTTTATTTTTTATATCTCTGCAAATACCCATGACATTTTAACGGTTTCAATTACAAACCCTTTTTAAACCCTCGAAGTAATGTGGGCTCTTCAAATTTGTTCCTAAATGTTTCAAAATGTTTGACGAATGGAAAGGACATAGAAAGGTCAACCTGACCCACAACCACAGAACATAATGTTGCCAAAAATCATCCCATATTTTAACGTAATATCTTAAACGATCATTCGTTCTATTCTACACAAATCTGCATTAAAATCTAGGAACATATAATTTTTTCCATTTTTTTTTTCTTTTAAATTTCCTGGAGGGTCCCGTACAAAAAACCACAAAACAGCTTGGAGCCAAAATGTGGCTCACTGCGAAGTCTATATCTTTGGCAATATTTATCCGATTCTTAAGAGGAGTACCTTAAACGATTTTTAGATCAATTCTCCATAAATCTGCATCAAAATCTAAGAACATAAAATTTTTTCGATTTTTTGTCAAATTTTCTGGAGGGTCCCCTTCAAAAATCCACAAAACAGCTTGGAGCCAAAATGTGGCTCACTGCGAAGTCTATATCTTTGGCAATATTTATCCGATTCTTAAGAGGAGTACCTTAAACGATTTTTAGATCGATTCTCCATAAATCTGCTTCAAAATCTAAGAACATAAAATTTTTTCAATTTTTTGTCGAATTTTCTGGAGGGTCCCCTACAAAAATCCACAAAACAGCTTGGAGCCACAATGTGGCTCACTGCGACGTCTATATCTTTGGCAATATTCATCCGATTCTTAAGAGGAGTACCTTAAACGATTTGTAGACCGATTCTCCATAAATCGGCATCAAAATCTAAGAACATACAATTTTTTCGTTTTTTGTCAAATTTTCTGGAGGGTCCCCTTCAAAAATCCACAAAACAGCTTGGAGCCAAAATGTGGCTCACTGCGACGTCTATATCTTTGGCAATATTTATCCGATTCTTAAGAGGAGTACCTTAAACGATTTTTTGATCGATTCTCCATAAATCTGCTCCAAAATCTAAGAACATAAAATTTTTTCGATTTTTTGTCAAATTTTCTGGAGGGTCAAATTTTTTTCCCTTTAAAAATCCACAAAACAGCTTGGAGCCACAATGTGGCTCACTTCGCAGTCTATATCTTTGGCAATATTCATCCGATTCTTAAGAGGAGTACCTTAAACGATTTTTAGATCGATTCTCCATAAATCTGCATCAAAATCTAAGAACATAAAATTTTTTCAATTTTTTGTCGAATTTTCTAAAGGGTCCCCTACAAAAATCCACAAAACAGCTTGGAGCCACAATGTGGCTCACTGCGAAGTCTCTATTTGGCAATATTCATCCGATTCTTAAGAGGAGTACCTTAAACGATTTTTAGATCGATTCTCCATAAATCTGCATCAAAATCTAAGAACACACAATTTTTTAGATTTTTTGTCAAATTTCCTGGAGGGTCCCCTTCAAAAATCCACAAAACAGCTTGGAGCCACAATGTGGCTCACTGCGAAGTCTATATCTTTGGAAATATTTATCCGATTCTTGAATGGAGTACCTTAAACGATTTTTTGATCGATTCTCCATAAATCTGCTTCAAAATCTAAGAACGTACAATTTTTTCGATTTTTTGTCACATTTTCTGGTCAGCATTTCTTAAGATGAGTGACTTAAACGATTTTTTTGAACATTTCAGGGTTATACACCTCTTCACTTGGCCACACAATTTGGCAGAGATAACATCTTTGAATTGCTTTGGAACACATATAGTAAGTACTTCTTTATGCATTTTTAAAGTAACAAACCACATATTAAATATTATATGACCCAACATATAAAATTATATATAAATATATATATATTTATTTATAAATCACTGTAATTTTTTCATCAGAGGCCAATCGTGACATAATGGACTGGAGTGGCAACAAGCCCCTGGACTACAGTCGCCAGCGCTCCAGTGTTTCGGCATCCACGTGCAGCAGTGAGTATCTTAAACATTTCCAGAGTGTCGAGGTGAACAACAACTACCAAATGGAGCTCTTTGAGACACCGGCCGGAGGCGGTGGAGGGCTGTTCACCGGAGGGACGCTGGGCAGCGCACTAACCCGCGGCAAGAAACGCTCTCAGCTGCGCTACGCCACCGTCAGCGCTGGCTCGAGTGGTGGTGGGGCGGTTGTGCGAACCCAGTCTCTGATGGTGCAGCGGCGGCCCCCAAAACCGGCGGGTGGCACCACAGCGCTCCAGGGTCTATTTAGGCCGAAGTCGGAGGAAGCTGGCAGCGACCTGGTGCCCTGTGAACTGAAGGGGCAGCCGTTGCCCTTCCGCAATGCCTCCACTCGGCGCAAAGAGAGCTTTCTCCGCAAAACCCTACGATCCACTGCCGGTGCCAGTCGTCGTCCTTCATCTAAAGATGTTTTTACTAACCCCCAACCTCCCCAGCATGGCTAATTGGTTACTATCGCTTGTTATTTGATTGTATAACTCCCAAAAAAACAAAGTGTGCTAATATTTAATATAATTAAAATAGAAAATAAGTTTTTAATGGCTGGGCTTATCTATAATATTTGTAAACATTTTAATCTTGCAACCTATACATTATTATATCTGTAAAAAATCAAAATTCTTTAAAAAACAGAGCACTTTACTAAGTATGGGAGCATGGGAGTATTATATAATATATCTACGGCGGTTTCTATTAACCGGTTAACCTATTAATTATGTATATACCTAAAAGTTTATTGCATGTTTATTTGCCAAATAAAAAATATTGCACATAATACTTAAATGCAATGCAAATTGTTTATAGAAATAAGGGAATGACTTGATCCAGGCATGTTTCAGCAAACTTAACTAGTAACCATTTTTGAGACTTAAAACTCTTTTTAAAAATATGTTCAAATCATCAAGTGGAATGCGCTTTCGAAAATAATGCAGTTCGCCCTCAATTTCATATAAATTTTCCCATCAAACCAAAAACTAAATAGAGTAATACAACTTTAAAATGATCTAGTAATTAATTTAAAAATGGGAACCTCTATCTATTTTCAATTCTTGCTGCATGCAGAGATTCAAGCGATGCGATTCAACGGCGGACTCAACGGTACCTGGAGGCAGGTTGATAGAATTAACGATATTGAGTATTACCAAACCATTTGTGTTGATTAAAACCACGTTTGATTTTATCGCTAGCTTAACCGAAAACATCCATATATAGTTTCAATTTCTTTGTTCTGTTCTCCTTATCTGTAAATATATATATGCTTTATGTAATCTGGTAGCCGCAACTTTTTATTTCAATTTAATTTTCTGAAAATTTTGAGTTGCAAAATGCTGATTTGCATAGCTTTCGGTAAGTTTTATTTATGTTTTTTTAATAAAAATTTTCCTCATTGCCTGAATCATTCGTTTTATCCAAATTTGTTATGTTTTCGCACGATCATTTGATAATTTTCTTTTGATTTGAATATATTCTAATTCTTTGTTGTTTTTATTTTTTGGTTAATTTACAGAAATCAAGGCTCGCAAAAAGCATACCAGTAAGTTAAAATAATACTTATTTGAAGAAAATTATTTTTTTAGTCTATTACGATTTTAGTCGAAAAAGATTTGGGCTTCCTACGGATTGGTTCACTGAATGTCCGGGTAAAGAAGACAACCGAGGCTTTCAGCAATTTCTTGGGAGTGGGCAATGGCAGTGGGGTAGCCCCGATGGGTTACGGCAATGGCGGGGGAACGGGAGCAGCAAGTCGCCCTCACCATCGGTCTCACCGAGTCCCTCATCCGCGTCATCATTATCACGCTGGTACGACACGGAATCGCCATCCGAATCAGAGGGCAGCGATGAGCACACCCTACGGAACGAACGGGGTGGCCCCATCGAGGGCGAGCGTACCCAATAACCGTAACATCTACGACGGAGTGCACAAGTCGTGGGGATCGGCGGATAACATAACCCAACGATCCGACGAACTAATGCCGCCACCCAAATCTGTGGATTATATTAGCAAGCGGAATAAGTCCTCGAAGCGATCCTCATATGCCTCCAATGCCACCGATTCACCCCGTGACTCCATTTGCTCCTCGCACTCCAGCTCCAACCTGAACAGTGGATATAGCAGCATGCCCACTACTCCGAATCAAGTGCGTGCCCCCAAGGGGATTGGCCCATCGTTTGTCATGGATTCCGACTCGGACTCGGCCTGTGGTTTCGATTCCAGTTGGTCCGTGAACTTGCGCGGATCCTCGAGCAGCAATCCATCACAATCTTGATTCCTACATACATCCATACATCGCCTACCTTGAAGGCTAAAACTTAAAACATTGACCATATAATCGGAAAAGTATTTGTGTTTTATTCAACTAACTTATTTAATAATTAATATTTTTCAAAAGCATTTTGTATTTAAAATTTTAAAACTAATAATTTTTTTAAATTAAATTTTTTACGAAAGTTTAACATATTTTTATATTTTTTTATGTGACATGTTACAAAATAAAGTTTATTGGAAATAAAAGTATGAAACGGTTTTGTTAAAAACTTTACATATTTATAATAAATAGTATTAAAATTTGAATTTCCCGCTTAGTTTCGAAAAAAGGCGTTAGGAATTTCTCATAATTGCGTTGGGAACTCAACAAGTTCCATTCCATTCAAAATATAGCTCTTCCTCTTCTCCATTGATACGAACACACGTGCGGCAAAAATTGTTTGTTGATTGAAATTTTAAAGGAAATAAACTACATAAAATGGGCAAAAAGGACAAGAACAAGAAGAAGGGCAAGGGAGCCGAGAAGACTGCCATGAAGACGGATAAGAAGCTGGCCGCGAAACAAAAGAAAATGTTGGAGAAACTTGGAGAAGTAAGATTCTACATTATCTTTAAATAATATTATTTTAACTCATTTTTTTATATAGGCAAATATTGCTGACATTATTCATATGCTGGAGGCCAAGGAGGGAAAGGTTTCCGCCATAACTGAGAATGTTTGCCCGCCTCCAACACCTCGATCCAACTTCACCTTAGTTGCCCATCCGGAAAAGGAGGAACTTATCTTGTTTGGCGGAGAACTATACACCGGCTCCAAAACTACATTGTACAATGATCTGTATTTCTACAATATTAAGTCAGGCGAGTGGAGGGAACTAAAGTCGCCGTCCGGACCCACTCCAAGAAGTGGACACCAAATGGTGGCAGTAGCCAGCAATGGGGGAGAACTTTGGGTGAGATTTTGCTTCCTTCTTACAATATTATCTTATTAACGGAGGAATTCCACTTCAGCTCTTTGGAGGAGAGCATGCTAGTCCCTCCCAACTACAGTTCCATCATTACAAGGACCTATGGAAACTTTCCCTCAAATCCCGAAAGTGGGAAAAGATAACGGCACCAAATGGACCCAGCGCCCGCAGTGGTCATCGAATGACCGTCTCGAAGAAGCGTCTCTTCATCTTTGGCGGCTTCCTCGATAACAACCAGTCGTACAATTATTTCAACGATATCCACATCTTCTCCTTGGAGACCTATCAGTGGCTCAAGGTAGAGATTGGTGGCGTTGTTGTTCCACCTGCACGATCCGGATGCTGTATTGCTGCTGCTCCGGATGGAAAAATCTTTATCTGGGGAGGATACTCCCGAGCTTCCATGAAGAAGGAGGTGGACCGTGGTGTAACTCATACGGATATGTTTGTTTTGAGCCAAGATAGTAGGTTTTCAAAGTACCCTTACCAAATTCTCATTGCCATATGTCTTATACCTTTATCCAGAGAACTCCGGCGATGCGGATAATAAATATAAATGGGCTGCCGTAAAACCCGGAGGATACCGTCCTAAGCCTCGCAGCAGTGTAGGCTTCACCGTGGGAGCCAACGGAAAGGCATATTGCTTCGGAGGAGTTATGGATGTCAACGAGGATGATGAGAATGTCCAGGGCCAGTTTGGCGATGAGCTATTGGCCTTTGACTTGACGTCTCAAGCATGGCGTTTACAGGAAATCCCGACCAAAAACAGTCCGTCCGAGAAAAAGAATAATACTGAAGCCATCAATGACGTGGAAATGTCGGCAGAAGCCAAACCAGTAACAACCACGTCTGATGGAATTTTCACTGTGACCGTGGGTGGCCCAACCTCCAGTGCCAGTGCGCCTTACGTATCCAATATACCTAGTCTTTTCCCGAAATCCAAGCCCACAAACGTTCCCTCTGCCAGAATGAACCCAGGTCTCTGCATCTGCAAGGGAGTGCTCTATCTCTTTGGTGGAATCTTCGAAGAAGATGATAAGCAATTGACCTACAACGATTTTTACTCTCTGGACTTGCACAAGCTGGAATGGAAGGTGATAATTCCCAATAGCCTGAAGGCCCACGAGTGGGAGGATAGCGATACCAGCAGTTCCAACGAGGAGGCCAGCAGCTCAGACGAGGACGACTCCGAGGACTCGGATATGGACACTGATTGATCTGATTTTGAGTTATTTTAAATGACTTTATATTTTAAATTTGGTTAACATACATATATACAAAATGGAATTTTATCAAAACTTTGGCTTGTTCGAGGTCGCGTTAAAGCTTCAGGATCTCTGTAAGGATGCGCTGCGTATCATCGGGAGTGTACACCCTATGACTTATAGTCCTTGGATCGACGTAGATCTCGTAATCATTGCCGCCCTTCTCAGTTTTGTCGCCGAAAAAGTGGATTTCCTTGAACTTGTAATGGGCTTCAATGTGGCGAAGGCAGTAGGTTTTGTCCCAGCCATGGGGGAAAACATCGAAACTGATTTGACCTCCGATGGAGTACGTGAGGTCCACATCGGCAAACTCCTTCTTCAGGTCGGCAATCATTTTCTCACGCACTTTGTGTTCGATGTCGTAGGCGGCGAACATGTTTCGCTCCTCCCGGGAGCACTGTCGTCCAATTGGACACACGTTCATCATGCCGTTCCGGAACTCTATAAAGGTTCCTCTCTTAATAGGCAGTTCCAGTTCGGAGAGGTAACGCAGGACAAAGTTGATGAAACGCTGCAACGTCTTCTCGCCCAGGTGCGCGATGATATTCTGCTTTCCCACCTCCTTGCCGCCCTCGATCTGCACCAGGCCGTTTTCAGGAAAGATGAAATCGAACTCGTTAAGAATTTTCTGACCGTTCAGCTGTTCAAACATCTTTTCCAGATCGGAGCCTCCAACAATTCCAATGGTGGCTCTGGGTTTAACCTTCGAGTAAAAGAAATCCTCGAATTCTGGAGTCACAACGGACCTGGGCATCGTCAGAGTCCCGTCCACATCGAAGAGCAGGAGGATTTCGTCACGTTTGAGTGTTGCGGTGGCCATTTCGCATTTGATTGTTTTTTAACGTAATTCTTATCCAAAACACCTATGACCACGTATTGTTTTTGAGATAAAGAACCTTGTAAGCGGCAACGATATGGTGAGAAATACCCTAAAGCTTTCATTAGGCCGGCCGCGAACTAGTTCACAATTTTGAATTGCCGTCATAATTGTATAAAAATGAAAATAAATAAGTATCACTGGTACTTTTGCTTTTTTATGAAGCTAATAACAATCCTACATAAACTATAATAAACATTGTTTAATGACAGTCTATTTATATATATTTATGGGGCACTAAATATATGTACAAACATATGAATGTCTTGTAGTATTGGCATATAAGCAAAACATTATAGTTTCTAAGTAAATAATTAACAAATAATGATTTGGGATCCTTTACTACTTCACTTTGATGTGCTGCAGTTCATCTCTCTTGATTTTGCTGTATTCCTGCAGGGATTTGTATTTCTCGGTGTTCAGCATCGGGTCCACCACCACGGGGTATAGAGTCAGTCCCACGGCGCCCACAATGCAGGAAACGAAGCCCACGAATCTCCATCCACGTAGGACTGCCATTTAGCTGTAATATTTAATAGTTTAATTAAATTTTTCAATTGTTATTATAAAACACAAAACACCTGGTTTGACAGAAGACACTAAAATACCCCAGAAAAAGGTCTTACTTATGGGTTTATGGTATTTAAAGTTAGTACTGGCTAAGACGACACTCTTCTATTTGAATTTTGTGCATAAATATTTGAAAATTAAGTAAGAAAGATTATATGATTTTATTTATCAACTTTTATTATGTTTTTAGCTGAAATACTTAAAATAATTATACACTTGATCTTTTACACAGTAGCAAGAGCCCACTGTATCCATCTATCGGTATTTTTAGTAGGCAAATCTAGTATATTAGGATTTTTCTCCTACGGTTACACTGTTGATGTGTCTTAAGCTGGGCTTGGGTGTGGTGTATTGTTTGAGTAATTGTTTTATATTGGCCTGGCCCTATTTAAATAAGTTAATAGTTCGCTAAAAATGGCTAGGAACCTCGTTTTTGTGGTTCTAGTCGGCGCTTTATGTTTTACACTCGCTAACGGTAAGTTTCTGTCGAGTAGAACACTCCAAACAACGTAGGGCGTTGGCATGACTTAAACTATGGTTTCTTGGATTCCAGCACAACATCATTATAATGAACACAAAACTAGCCACATTATTTGGTGCACCAAGAGCTTGGAGGAACAGTACAAGTGCCAGAACCTGACGGTGGCCATCGGGCGCGACCGGGCACTCTTTGACGAAGCCTACCTAAATCTCACCTGCTTCAGGGCCTACAGCGCTGATGAGTGTATCCATCACATCGATCGCGAGAAGGCCCACATTACGTCGCTAGACGCTGGAGATGTTTTCACAGCAGGGCGATACAACTCCCTCATTCCCATCATGCAGGAAAAGTTGGAGGGCGGATTTTCGGAATACCAATCGGTGGCGGTTATTAAAAAAGGATCCCTGCAGGATGTCAGCAGTATGCACGGACTGAGAGGCAAAAGGGCATGTTTTCCATGGGTGGGAAGTCTAGCTGGATGGATTGTTCCAATTCATACGGTAAGATTGTTATAGTTCTTCGTTAAATGAAGGTTTTAATGAAAACCCATTAATTTTAATTTGGTTATAGCTTCAAAGAGAAGGTGGAATGGAAGTCGTGGACTGCAACAACCAAGTAAAAACAGCAGCCAACTATTTCAACAGTTCCTGTGCCGTGTACTCGCTATCAGACAAATACAATCCTATTGGCGATAATTCTGATAAGTAAGTGATCTCCTAATTCATTAAGTTCGATTTATTTTTTAACCTTTTACTATCTAGGCTCTGCTCTCTTTGTACTGGAAAAATTCCCGGTGGACGTTGTTCGTCTGCTGATCCTTATTTTGGTTACGAAGGTGCCTTTAGATGTCTTTTGGAAAAGGGAGATGTGGCTTTTTTGCGTCATTCCACGGTTACTGAAATGCTGCAGAGCACCGAGTTCAGTAAGTACATATAAACTAGGTTTCCAAGCAGTCTTTTGTTATTTAAAAATATTTCTTTTTAGAAAACATAGCGCCTGATACCTTCGAGCTGTTCTGTCGAGATGGTCGTCGTGCCCCCTTAAACGATTACCGTCAATGCAATTGGGGACAAGTGCCAGCAGATGCCATCGTCACATCGTCAGCACGCAGCTTCAGTGACAGGAAACAATACCAACAGTTCCTAAAACGCATCGCCGAATTGTACTCCGATGGCGTCCGTGAAGATCACAGCAGGCCGGGCGCACAAGGCCTTCAAGGATTCAACAACTACGACAGGAATAACTTTAATGATCAACGACAGAGTGGCGCTTACGATCAATACAATAATAATCCCTACGACAACAACAATCCCTACAGAAGTCAAAGCCAGTACGATCAGTATCGCAACGAACGTCTGGACAGCAGTTTCTCTGCAGACCACAATCCGCAGGACGGCACCAACACCTCTATACTTTATGAACAGTTCCGTATTTTCGATTCGAAGCGATATGGCAAGCCCAATTTGCTGTTTCAGGACTCTAGCAGAGCTCTTACAGTCATTCCCGAAGATGACCAGTCCTTTACGAAGTATTTAGGAAATGGTATCAACTTCATTTATGGCATTCGCGAGTGTCCAGTGCCGGCGATGACTCTTTGTGTGACCTCCGAACCCGAGCTCGAGAAATGTATCAAGATGAGGGTAAGTTAAGGAAGACGGATTAAGAGCATTGCTTCAATAATTTTTTTGTAGATTGCCCTGAAAGCCCATCTTCTGAAACCCGAACTTATTTGCAAGAAAATGCACTCTCACATCAACTGCATGCAGTTCATCCAAACGGGAAAAGCAGATATTGCTGTTTTTGACGCCGGAGATGTCTACACTGGTGGACTCAACTACGATCTGATCCCCTTCATGTCGGAGGTGTACAATCTGGGTATGCCAGAGTACTATGTTGTGGCGGTGGCCAAGGAGGAGGATCCTGACACGGAGCTCACCTACCTCAAGGGCAAGAACACCTGTCACACAGGCATCAATACCGCCGCCGGCTGGACCTATCCGATGGCGTTGTTCATTTCAAACGGCTGGATTCGACCCTACGGATGCGACTCTGTGAGAGCTGCTGCCGAGTACTTTACCAAGTCGTGTGTGCCTGGTGCGATCAGCAGTGAATACAACACGGGAGTGCCCTACGACAGCATGTGTGATCTGTGCCATGGAACCAGCTACAGGTACTGTAGACGCGATGCTTCGGAGGATTACTACGGACACACCGGTGCATTCAGGTGCCTTGTGGAAGGTGGTGGACATGTGGCATTCATGAAGCACACCACCGTGATGGAAAGCACTGGCGGCAAGCGCAAGGAATGGTGGGCGAGGAACACCCTCAACGATGACTTTGAACTGCTGTGTACGGACGGAACCCGAGCCGAGATTCAGGAATACAAGCGATGCAATCTGGGCAAGGTCAAGGCCAATGCTGTCGTGACCCGTGGAGGAGTTAGTTTCAACGAGACCCAAATGAATGCCTACATTAACTTGCTGACTTATGCCCAGCAGCTGTATGGCCGCAAGGATGTGGATGCGTTCAGTTTTAGCATGTTCTCCTCCCCGATCGGGCACTACGATCTGATCTTCCAGGATGCCACGCGCCAGCTGCAGGTCATTCCGCCCAATAAGCGAAGCTACGATGCCTATTTGGGCAGCGACTTTATGCGAGCCCGTCGCATCACAGATTGCTACGCCGGAGCCTCCCAGGTGGCACTGTCCGTGGGTCTGCTCCTGGCAGGCTTTTTAGTTGCAATGCTCTAAAACCATAGACTCACTAACATTTTAAAAGTTCATGTACAAGAATCTCCAGCACAAAGGGAAACATATCGAACGTTTTACATTCCAAATATTTTTAAGCCTAAATGAGATCCGTCCGAGAAGCCTTCACAGCCAGACAATTTATTATAATATTTTTACGAAGGCTATTTATCCATATTTATATAGTGCCTGTGCCTTAATAATTTTTTGTGTACATACCAAGTCCGTCCAAAAAAAATGTACCTACAAAGTTTAAGAAGAATCTTTTACAAACTTTTTATAAGTTTACAAATAAAATAATTTTATAAACGATTTAAGGAAAATTTATTTTTTAATCGCAGCGTCGAAACAATTTATAATATTGTGTTTAGTACGATTTCCTAAAAGTAAATTTGAAAAATTACACGTTAAATAAGTGTTGGAAAATAATTAATAGAAAAAGGGCTCTTTTGTCAACCATAGATGGCGCTAGACCATAATAAAAGTGTTGAAAACTACTTATATCGGAAGTGTTGGAAAACGGCCATCCTTAAACCTAACCTCCCAGATTTCATATTTTAATTTAAGGTGAATTTGCCAAGTGGTCACAAAAGTTGAAAAATCAAGATGCCACCAAAGAAGCACGACGAACCGGAGCGCAAGCCCCTCATCGGACGCATTGGCACAAATCTCCGCATCGGAATCGTCGGCGTACCCAACGTGGGAAAGTCGACCTTTTTCAACGTACTAACCCAGAGCGCCGCTCCCGCAGAGAATTTCCCCTTCTGCACCATCAAGCCCAATGAGAGCCGTGTGCCGGTGCCCGATGAGCGCTTCGACTTCCTGGTGGACTTCCACAAGCCCGCTAGTGTGGTGCCCGCCTACCTGAATGTGGTGGACATTGCCGGTCTGGTGAAGGGTGCTGCCGAGGGCCAGGGTCTGGGCAACGATTTCCTCTCGCACATCAGCGCTTGTGACGCTATCTTTCACTTGTGCCGCGCCTTCGAGGACCCAGATGTGACCCACGTGGAGGGCGAGGTGGACCCGGTGCGCGATCTGGAAATTATCTGCGAGGAGCTGCGCCTCAAGGACGAGGAGAAACTGCACCAGGCCCTGGACAAGCTGGAGAAGGTTGTGGCCCGCGGCGGCGACAAGAAGCTGAAGCCAGAGTACGACTCCATGTTGAAGATTAAGGAGATCTTGGTGGACCAGAAGCGCCAGCTGCGCTTTGAGGACTGGAATGCCCACGACATCGAGGCATTGAACAAGTATCTTTTCCTGACTTCTAAGCCAGTCATCTACCTGGTGAATCTCTCCGACAAAGACTTCATCCGCAAGAAGAACAAGTGGCTGCCCAAGATCAAGGAGTGGATCGACAAGAACGACCCTGGAGCCCTGCTCATCCCCTTCTCCGGCGCCTTCGAGCAGGAGCTGAGCGAGAAGGATGATCTGGAGCGCAAGGCGTACGAGACTGAGACCAAGTGCAAGAGCCAGCTGGACAAGATCATCGTAACTGGCTACAAGGGCCTACAGCTGGAGTACTTCTTCACCGCTGGACCGGATGAAGTTAAGGCCTGGACCGTGCAAAAGGGAACAAAGGCCCCGCAGGCTGCTGGACGCATCCACACGGACTTCGAGAAGGGCTTCATCATGGCTGAGGTCATGCACTTCGAGGACTTCAAGGCGGAGGGCAGCGAGGCGAACGCCAAGGCGGCAGGAAAATACCGCCAGCAGGGCCGCAACTACACTGTCGAGGATGGCGACATTATATTCTTTAAGTTCAACGCCGGCGCCGGTCTGAAGGACGCCAAGAAGAAATGATACCGTCTGGCAGCCCTCATCGCTATGTCAACTATTCTGTACATTAATTTGATCCTATACTCCCAGCTGTTTTGCTTTGCCTGAGAGATTCGATGAAATCTCTCCGCTTCGCAAGGACGTTCACCCCGATAATACAGGCCTGAAATGCATTTTGAATGTCCTTTTGTACGTTATTTAAACACGCTTATGACACCTTGATCCTTTGTTTTTTTGGAGGAATTACTGTTCGTTGAATATGCCACGTGGAGAGGTTTCTATTATTTATTGATTAATTCAGTTTATAAATAGACATGTTTTATACAAAAATAAATGGAATTGAGCTGAAGAATCAAGAATTTTCAGCTAAAGTCTAAACATTTAGTCATTTGTCCTATACATAAAATGAGAGCTAAAAAAAAAATAAATTAAAGATAAATAAATTTTTATTAGGATTTTATTTCATTTATAAATATTTTTATTTAGAGCTACACATATTTAAAATATTAGGCGGGATGTGATATGATAGTGATGGAAGTCATAGCCACGATATATCGATAACAGTGGCGAGAAAGATGCTAAGCCGCCATCTTTTATTGAAAATATATTTCATCGCTAGACACCAGGGCGTCTCTGACGGCGAATCTTTGCACTAAAATTAAATTAAAAACAAAACACAGTTTGGTAAGTAAAGAAATGTTATAGAGTGCGTGCGTTGGTGCTACCGGGAAGTTAGTAGGCACTTTGGAAATAGTTAGTCAATCAATGTGAGCTAAAAAAAAGAGTTAAAAATCACAAGACGCCTCCACTTCAAGAAATTTTAATCCGCTGAGTGTCGCCACCGCACACTGATGTTTAAAAGTGTATTTCCAAAACTAATTGGCTCCCCAAAACATTGAATAGATATGCCCAGAAAGGCGCGCAAAGTTGCGGAGCCCGAAGATCTGCAGTCCTTCCTCAACAGCATCCCCCAGGAGATCGAGGGCGGCAGCAATGACAAGGTAATGGACAAAATAATGGAAGTCATCGATGTGGAGGACGCTGTCCAGAATTTGATCGAAGAAGTCGAGGAAGAGGCCGTTGAAGAGGTAGAGGAAGAAGAAGAGGAGGAGTTTGATGAGGACAAGTACTTCATAGACGATGAGGGCAACTGCTACATCAAGACGACGCCAAAGATTCAAAAAGCGGTCCAGAAGAAACTCAAGGAAGCAGCGGACAAGAAGGCCAAGCTAAAACGGGAGGCAAAATCCCCGAACAAGAGTGAGCATCATATGTAAATCAGTCTTGAATAAATTATACTAATCAACCCCTTTCCAGCAATCAATCTCCGTCCTGCCACCTCACCGCCAAAAGGAAATGCCAGCAAGGCAGCTCCCATCAGTGTTCGACCCGCCCGGTCGGCAACGAAAGCAGCTGTGGCACCTATTAAGCAAGAAGCTGTGGAATCGAGCCGCGTAACCAGAGGCAGGGCTAAGCTGCAACCTAAAACAGAAAAGGAGGAAACCACCGACCTGCAGAGGGAGCTTGAGGAGCTGGTCGATGACCCCGATATCAACAGCGTGGTTAGTCATTTGGAGGACTATGCTGTGGACACTTCTGTCCTTGGTGGCATAGAGCAGCTCAACCAGGACGAGGTGTACGAGTTCGAGGATCAAGGTCCGGTACCAGAGGCGGAAGACGACTCCTCGAAACAGGACGCTGTACTTACGGAGAAGCAAGTGATCCAAAAGACGGCTAAAGCGCAAGCGAAAGGCGATAGCGGTACCACGTACACTTGCTCCAAGTGTCCCTACACCGCCAATAAGCGGTTCCTGATCACCCGCCACTGCCGCAGTCACGATGAGGAGCCCTCCTTCAAGTGCTCCATCTGCGACCGGGCCTTTCGCACCAAGGCCAGCCTGGTAAACCACATGAACACGCATACCGGCACCAAGCCTCACAAATGCAAGTCCTGCGACAGCGCATTCGTGACCAGTGGCGAACTCATCCGGCACACTCGCTACAAGCACACCAAGGAGAAGCCGCACAAGTGCTCCGAGTGCAACTACGCCAGCGTAGAGCTGACCAAGCTGCGTCGTCACATCACCTGCCATACGGGCGAGCGTCCCTACCAGTGCCCCGACTGCACCTACGCCTCCCAGGACATGTTCAAGCTAAAGCGTCACATGGTGGTCCATACGGGCGAACGGAAGTACCAGTGCGACATCTGCAAGGCGCGGTTCACGCAGTCCAACTCCCTAAAGTCTCACAAACTCATTCATACGGTGGTGGACAAGCCCTCATTCCAGTGCACCTTCTGCCCCTCCACGTGCGGCCGCAAGGCAGACCTTCGCATCCACATCAAGCACATGCACACCGCCACCAAGCCGCTCAAGTGTCGGCGCTGTGGCCAGGAGCTGCCCGATCGCTATCAGTACAAGCTGCACGTGAAGTCGCACGAGGGCGAGAAGTGTTACCGCTGCGAGCTCTGTCCATACGCCTCGGTGACCAAGCGGCACCTGGACTCACACATGCTCGTCCATCTGGACGAGAAGCCCTTCACTTGCGATCTGTGTCCGCAGACATTCCGCCAGCGGCAGCTGCTGCGCCGTCACGTGAACCTCATGCACAATGACAACTACGAGCCGCCGAAGCCTCGCGAGAAAGTCCACCAGTGTCCGAGTTGCCCCCGGACCTTCACCCACAAAGGGAATCTCATCCGGCACATGGAGGTGCACGACGACTCGGTGAATGCGCGCGAGCAGAAGAAGCGCCTGAAACAGGGCAGAGATCTGCGCATCCTTCCGGATGGCAAACTAATTGATCTCAAGGATGACAACGCACTGGCTGACGACAGGGAGGAAGAGTGCTACGACCTGGCGGACATCGAGCCAGATGAGGAGGAGCTCCCCCCAGAGCCAGAGCCGGTAACAAGGAAGACCGTTACAAGGTCCCAGCCGGTGATAATCAACAAGCATGCCAGGAAATCGGGTACTTACAGCAAGAAACCCGTGATTATAAACAAGCAACTGCGCTCGCAGAGCAAGACCAACACGTTCCACATCAAGGAGGAGCAGGATACCTCGGACTTTACGGTGCAACTGCAGGACGACGACGGCCAGGTGATGGTGGTGGAGTTGATAAATGGCGCCGAGGAGGTGGTGGTGAAGCGAGAGCCAGGTGGAAACACAAACATCAGTGCCTCCAACTGCTTCGGCTTTGAGGTTAGTCCAGCAGTCCCTTGAGATCTTGTGGTTTCTCTAACTTTTCTTATACTTTCAGGAGGATGGCGAGTTCGAGGAGTACATAGATCAGGATAACGAGGTGGAGGCCGAGTCGCAGGAGTTCCTGCAGCTGATGGACATGATAGAGCAGGATGTGTAGTCCCTTGTTGAACCATTATGTTTAGTTATTCCTAAGCTTAAAGTTAAAACTCTTAAATTTAATCGAAATTAAGTAATGTAATAGCATTAGCGTGCGGTGTTCAGTTGACAACTTTGCATAAATATTTATTTAAATACATACGTATATATGTATACATATATTTCAATGTTACTTCAATAATGGTATATGGGCAAAATGTTAGCTTTCGGGCGCTTGTCGGTCGATCGCTCCGGTCCGGTCCGGTCCTACCATAAAATGTTTGCATAGTTTACAATTTGTTTCATTATCGCTTCAGCAATCGGGTTAATCCTCCTTTAGTTTAGGTTTTTAGTTTCAAGTGTATAACTACAATAAAAATATATATATATTTATATATAATATATATGTATATATACTTTAGGTGGTGCAATGTGCAAAAATCTGCTGTGCAGTGCATCATTATCATTATTTGCAATATATACTATATATACTTGTAGGTTTTTTTTTTTGTTGCATAGTTGTTGCATAAAACGTTAACAATTTGTTGTTAATAGTATAAATGTAATTAATGTATACGAATTTAATGGTTCTGTATAACAATTAAAATGGAACAACGTCGATAAAGGAAGTTTAGTTGAAGAACGACACTTAGAAATCGAAAATTGCTTAAAGGATCTTCATCGAGTTACGAATACGAAACACACTTAGAAGTACGAGAGCCTAAAAAATTGCATTTATCCTATAACTAAGTTAATGCTCTGCGAGATTAGCTGGACAGGGGAGAGGATGCTGCTCAAATCCGGGCATCAAACTAAACTAAAAGTCGAACTAACTAAAACATAAACAAATTCTTGGAAAGCTGTGCTATGGCTCTGGCCAGCTCGCTGCTATAAGCTTGGCTTATACTCTTTACTTTTGGCTTAACAACTTTGTGTAAGGCTGCTCTTGGCTTTGTCTTCCAATTCCATATCCATATCCATATATATTTCCTATTCCATCCTTTCTCGAGGGATATGGTTTGAAATAAAACGTGGCGCAAAGGGAAACACAAATATGAATCAAAATATTTTAAGTTTCTGGAGAAATCGCAGCAGGGTGGCTGTGAGGCAGCTGGCCTGGTGCTGGGGCTGACTCCCCGATCCCGGGTTGGCGGCAAAAGAGGCTCTGGCTCTGCCGTTGGCAATCACAATTCACAATTGCTCCCTCTTTTGCCTCTTTGGCTGCTAATTGCAATTGAGCGTGTTCTGGTTGGGGCTGGTCCGGGACACGTTGTTGTGATTGATCTGGTTCGACTGCGTGATGCTGGCGCTGTCGCTGGTCTTCCACGAGAGTAGTTTGTTTAGCAGCCGGTCCATGTACGGATTGCTGCCCAGTCTGGCCACCTAAACGCCATGAAAATGGTCAACCATTAGTCGTTGAAGTGAGGGGGAAACTTCAGGAACTCACCTCCGCTCGGGCCTCCGCATCGAGAGTCTCCAGAACCTTGCGTGTATACTGAAAGCTACCCAGCTTTTCCAGCAGGCTGATGCAGTACTTCTTGACCTCAATGTCGTGCGTGCGCTGGCGTAATATGTCTGTGGATACAAGTCGATGAGTGGCGGGCCTAAGGAGAGCTAAGGTCCAGACCAGAGGAGGACTTACGTAAAACCTGTTTATCCTGCTTTTGGCTGCGCACCGCATGGATTACCGGAAAGCCGAACTTGCCCTCCGTCAAGTCCTCGGCGAAGCTCTTGTTCTCCGTGTACTGCCCACGAAACGGGTCATTAGTTCTAGTTTATTTTTTAAAATCTTGCTAGTCTTGTTGTTACCTCCTTTAGGCTGAGATTACAGTAGTCGTCGCGTATCTGAAAGTACAGGCCCAGAATGGCAGTCAGCTTGGAGTAGTCCTCCTTGTTGGTGCTGAACAACTGCATCAACCGGATGGCCAACATGAACAGGCCCCCGGTCTTCCGCACCGTCATCAGCTTGTAATCGGATTCCGAGGGGCAGGTGAAGCTGTCGCGCCAGTAGATTTCCATACCCTGACCCCGATGCAGTTCCAGCAACTGTTCCGTATACACTTTGGTGGCCTGTCAATAAAAATACTTTCAAGTTGAGTGGTCACACCAGCAGGTTAGTCACCCCACCTCTGGATGTCCCAGCTGTTGCACCTTCTCCAGGGCCAGGAAGAGGGCATAGTTGGCTGCGTTTATCGTGCTGGCCACTCCGTAAATGGAATGCGCCACCGGCACACCTCTGCGAAGGATCGAATTGTCTTCAATATCATCAATGCTGCAAGTTAGTACCAAGAACACATATAGAAGAGAGCTGTGAGTGACCAAGGCAGTTGCAAGTCTGTATAGTCTTAGATCTAAGGCTAAGGTTTGGGGTTAGTAGTTCTACTGGAAGGGTTATCAGTTGGGGTGCATTTCTAGCTGTTTATAAAATATGGTAATACCTCGTTGGGCACCCTGCCTGAACATACTAGACATAATAGATGTATATGCATAAATTCAAGCCCCGCTTTAAGGCCGCCATCATCGCTTCAATAACTACAATGCCCGGCGGGTAAAACGAGCTGGCCACCAGCCCCAACATTTGCGTAATTAAAAAATGTTTGCGCTCCGCCAAAGCTGGCAAAGCCATTGGTATGGGATTGGATGGTAGCCTGGGCGTTGAAGCGACAACGCACAAAGAGATGGGCTGGAGAAGGAGGCTGGTTGGATGGCTGGGTGGATGCCTGGGTGGCTGGCTACTGGCGAGGAAAAACAGTGGGCGGACTGCGTGGCAAGAGTTGTGACAATGCTTGTCGGACTGACTAACTGACAATGGGCATAAGTACATGAATGACGGAGGAACTGCTGGTTTGGTTGTAAAAAAAAGTGTCAAGTTTTTGCCGATATGAAAATGCATTAAAAAGAAAATAGGACGCCAAGAACACAGGCCACTTGGGGGGCTGACAACGAGAGGGAGTGGGAGGCCTGGGCGTGGGAATGCCGTCTCGGAACAATAGTGGGGATTTTAAGCAGAATTAAGGCCATTTGTGAGTGTTTGGCTTTGAAGAGGAGGCGACAGGTGGCCGCCTCGGGCTGCCAAGAGGGCGGGATTAGCCAGAATGCCTTCTGATTGGAGCCTTGAAGAAGTCTCTCGGCTTTAACTGCTCGCCAGTGATACGAGGCTGAGACTCCAGAAATCCCCCAGGCACATACTTTAATTGAAAAGCGGCAGACACTTCAATTGGCTCGGGTTCAAAGTTTAATTGTGGCATCTCTCGATCTCCCAGGCCCTCCTTCTTCTCTAAAGAAAAATCTAAATAATTTATGCAATTTCGTTTCGGGCAATGAAATGCAAAGAAATTCAATTGTAAACAAAAAAAAAATAAAGCTGCGGGCTCATGATGAAATTTCGGAATTGATTTGGGGGCCTAACAAATGGGCGAAAGAACATTATTCAATATGGCCAAATCAGGTCGCCAGCTGTGGGCCGCCAGAGGTGTGACTCATTCCATTTAGATAAGTATGTATGCTCCTATATGTATATGGAAATGAACTGCCGATGATAAGAACTTCTAGCTAAAACTCTTATGGAGAACTCATCATCATCGCCACTTCCCTAAAAAGTTCACACTCGATTAGGCATCTAGCTGGAATCCATCTAAACAAAAGCAAATAAACAGAATGTATACAAATAGCCGAGCTGTGAAAGGAAGCAAAGCATGCGGGGTGGCATCTGGGGGTTCAGGAGGTGGTATCTCTGGTCTCTGGTGGAGCAAACAATAGGTAAACAAAGCCACACAATGCAGAACCGAAAAACGCAGGCAAACACAAAGGTCAATACTTGAAATTAAAACACGCCACTCATGATTAGTTCGCGTGCAATATCGACAGGTTATATGGAATTGCTATAAATTCCTTAAGCTTATAGTATTTCAAGCATCTTTTGTTTAGAGAACTACTATATACAAATAACACGTAATTAATGGTTTAATTTTGAAAATTGCTTATTTCTATAATTTGGGTTATAGCTTATGACTAATAGGCCAATTATAGGGCAAAATATAATTGATTTATCCTGTTTAGGGAGTTCCCATTAAAGCTTATAACAACCTAAAGCCAAGACTAAAAATATACATTATAATCCATATATTTAATATACTCACAGCAAGCTGGAATTGTGCAGCATCTGTACAATGTCCCCGATCTGCGCCAGCTTCTCGGCCGGTATGAGCAACCAGTGATTGAAGGCCAAGGCCAGCTCCGAGCGGAATTGCTTGCCAGGAATCTGTTGTATGTATGTGAAGGGCTGCAGCAGAATCTGGATACCCCAACCGTGAGTGATGGGTGGAGTGGGTGGAGCAGTGAAGCAGTGAAGCAGTGGTGCGTGGGCCACATGTAAATAAAACCCAAAAAGTGGGCGCAGGAAGTTAATAATGAAGAAGGAGGAAGACAGAGAGAGAGAGAGACAAAGCAGGAGGAGAAGAAGAGCCTGGTTAGCGCGACAACTTTCAAATGGCAAAGTTCAGGGGTCCGGAAGGATTAAGCCGTGGGATAAGTACCTCATCCTGCTCCTTTTGCGTTGATTTATCTTTGGTTTTTTGTAGTATGCTGTTTAGTTCTTCCATTGTTGTTTTTGTTGTTGTTATTGTTGTTGTGAATAGCCTTGCAAGCTAGTGTGTTGTTGTAGAAAGGGGGCGGTTGCCGTTGGGGCGGGGTTGAGGTAGCGTGCTTTTTGTTTACCGCCACACGCGTGACTAGAATTGCTTTGTGGAGCCTCTCGACGTGTTTTCCGATCAACTAAAGGCAATAACACCTAGACCGTGAGACCGCGCACCAAAACACCGCACTGTGGGTCCAAAAACAGAATGTTATTGAAGTTCTTCTGCGGCATGCATTTGTAGTTGTTGGGCTTTCTAGAGATGGTCGGCCGTTAGTGCTATCGATGTTTATAGCTGATACTTATTTATCGCTATCGATTAATCGACCTTTTGTCATCCCTAATTCAGGCCAGGTTGCCTGCGTGGAAAATAAACTTTCTAGCTAGTTTTTCTGTAAATTGTAAACAATAACCAATAAAACCGACTACGAAATCTTTGCGGATATGGCTGCTGCAGTACCGACTCGAGCCAACTGGCACCCAAACATGAAACACAGTGATATGGAGCGGTAGACATGCAAAAACAACAACAGAAAAACAAAGTTCGCCCCTCATGGCTTTTATTATTGTTTTTCCCGCAGATGGATCTGTATTTATCCCGCCTACATCAACAGCAAAAAGACGCGCCAGGAGGGACGCCGGCTGCCCAAGGAGAACTGCGTAGAGAACCCCACCTACATCGAGATCCGGGATGTGCTGTCTGTGACCAACCTGCAGTTCCTCGTGGAGAACATGAAGTACTGTCGCGAGAAGAGCAGTGAGATCCAATTCCGTGGTCGTGTGCGCGTCCAGCTCAGGAATGCCGATGGCACTCTCTTCAACAACGACTTCCCTTCGCGTGAATCCATTATGATCCATATTGCCAGCAAGATCCCCCAGCTGAAGACGCGCCAAAATAAATCTGGCGACTCGTTCCACCAGCAATCCCAACCGCAGTCGAGTGGCTCTGGAAACACTGGCGGCGGTGGTGGTGGCAAGAAGGGTAAGGGCAAGCGCCGCTAATCACTGCCGTCTTGTGGGTCGATGTTGATGTTTCGTTAGTTGGTTTCTTTTGTAATAAACTCTGTAGACAAAGCTATTTCGTGGGGTGATCTTTGGAAAATAATTTACACAAGATGTTCTCACTCTTTGTGTCACTTTCTGTTAAAATTATAGTTTGTTTTTTTTTTCAATATTTGTTATACTTTTCCACTCTTTGGTCAAGTTCAAGTGCGAGAATTCGGCCTTGGCACGCCAAAGTGTGCCAAAAAAATAATTTAAATCAGCTCATAGAACTTTAGAAAGAGCCGCACCCAATTGGGAAATGTCTCAAGATCACACAAGCTCAGCAGAAATTCTGGCGAATCAAAATCGAAAAGAAACTGTCAGTCACGAACATCTACAATTTCACCTGATCAGCGTTATAAAACCGGGTGAACACCATCACTGCTCAACCACAATCCAGTCGCAGTTGGAGCACCCACCACCAAGATGACCGAAAATAGCAGATTTTACCTTTGGACAGTGGCACTAATATTGGTATGGCTGGCCATCGTTCAGCTACAGGTGGCAAGTGCTGAGTCCAATAACTCCACGGTCATAACTATCGGATCGCCCAACGCTGTGGATACTACTTCGGCTCCCCGGAAGGTTAATCCTCTTACGGAAGCTAAGCACGAACGGAATTGCAAGGCACTCTGCGAGCACTGCGGCTGCTTGGGATTCTATTGCGGCGAGGAGTGTCTCTGTGAGTGCAACGATGACAACTCAGACACAGAGTGCATCCGTACCATGCAGGTTAACGCCAAGTTGATGAACAGCCCCTTCGACATCCTCATCCAGGGGCCAAGTAGCAATCGCTTCGTACGCAATGCCCAGCAGTTCGAGCAGAAGCACGAAATGGTGGCCAGGAGTGCCTCCTCATCCAGTCAGCTACCCCGAAACCGTCGTTCCAACATCACAATATACAAGCCGTCCAAAAAAGGATCAAGCCAGTCGACTCCCAATGCTCTGGAGGCCGTGTCCAAGGCGTCGGAGGTGGATCGTGCCAGAAACAAACGGTCGGTGGAGCACTTGGAATGGTTCAATGACTTTGCCGGCTCTTTGGTGCGTCCATCCCCCTTGGGAACTCGCGCTCAGAGGCAATCCAAGCCGGCTGGCTTCAAACGCCAGACTGTAGTTGAGGAACCGACTCCCCTCATACGTAGGGAGCCTTGGTTTCTAGAGCAGAGCATTCCTAGGATGATTCGTCCAGCTCCGCTGAACAAGAAACAAAGTTCTCCCAAAAACAGGAAGAGTTCCTCCCCACGCAGGATAAGCAAGAGTCAGATTTCCAAGAAACAGACGAGGGAGGAACCGGAACGTGAGATTCGACCCCTCCGCGATGCCTTGCAGGTTGTGGAGCGTATTCCCAGAGTTCTCCAGGACACAGTGAACCATCTTTCCGCCGACACTCCTGCTGGTGATATCTTCAGCCTGAACATAATGAACGAGGCTTTGCCAAGAGAGACCGACGATGAAGAGCGAGCCCCGAGGAGGTCAAAAACCAGCTCCCGGGATTTCCGTCGAAACGAGATAGTTCCGGAAGCAGTCACCCTGGCTGCACCAGCGGCTCTAGCTCCTGCCCCACTTGGTTTGGCTCCGCTTCCCGCTGTCCAACCTGGAGGTTTGTTTCCCTGGCTGCGACAACAGCGTCTGAGGCGGCTACAACAGGCCCGAAGAAACATTTAAATTTAATCCTTTCCGATTTATATTTTATCCATTTTATTAATACGTTTTTGTTGTATATTTTTAAGAAATATTTGGAATATTAAACAATAAATATAAATTACTTAATTTCTGTAAAAAATACAAAAATCGAAAACTGTTAAATGTTTTTGAAACAGGACTGATAGTGTAGCATACTTTCAGGCGCTATCTTTTAATCTGTATCTTTTTCTCTGTAGCTCTTTCGGTTTTTTCAAGTCTCCCCCGACTTGTTGCCAACAATTCCGATTCGGAATTCATTATAGGTCTTAGCTGCTTCGCGGCAACAAGTAGTTGCTCCCGAAGTTTCGTTTTAAAACGGAAAAAATTGTTGAAAAGTGCAACGACCGTGAAGTGCCCCACAAAGTGCGTACAAAAAACACAAAGGAATATCTGTGCATGGGGTCCTTTGTTTTGTTAACTGCCAGAGCGTTTCAGCTGCCGATTATTATTACAAAAAAATAAAACTAAATAAAGAGAGAGTAAGAGAGAGCCGATAACAACAAACGATGGCGACTGTCCCCATTCCCCACTGAAAACAAAAACAAACCATACATGCATCTTATTATTTACCCACAAGTGTTCAAGTGTCTGTTTCAACAAAAACAAATAAGTAAATTAACGTACGAGGGCCAAATGGTCACTTGGATATATAAATTTAATAGAAAATCGAAAAAAAATACAACAATGTCGCCTTCAAGGCAGAGATCAACGGTCGCTTTTTTTGTATCTAGTATCTTGTATCTCTAGTATTCCAGAATACCCAGATACTTCCCAGTGTGTTTGTGTGTGTGTGTGTTTGGAGAACCTGAAATCTCACTCTTATGGAACGACTTTGTTGTTGTGTGCATCAATAATTGGAAAAATATTGAATCTGGAATTGATTTATGAAGGCGCGAGTGTGATGGCAACAAGTGATGTATTCGAAATATTCGTCATTGATTGATAAAGCTAATCGCACTAAAACACTCTGAAACAGTTGTTGAATTTGCTTGCAACTAAGCGTGGTTAATAGTACTTACTATATAGAAGAAAAAAAACTTAATCAATGTGCCAGTTTTTCGATAAACAAGCCGATGTAATAAAATGGCAGTTCGCCAATGGGTTTCCTTATCATGCCGTAAAAACAAAAACAAAAGCAAACTCACAGTGATAGTGACTTTGGCTAAATTACGAATACACCCACATACCATACTCTATATAAGTATTCAGTTGCCGGCCCATAATCTCCTCAACGGATTGCCTTTATCTTCCATAATTACTTTGATAACTTCAGCCGACTGTTTCCCATTTTATTTTTTTTTTTGTATTTCGGGAGATTACTTCGAAACGGCTATAAGATAATCCACTCGACTTTCCAGATGTCCAGTAGTACGAAGGGCCCTAAATCGCAAGCTTCTATATAGATCGGTTATATGGCGTTATAAAGTTAATAAACCTTAAATTTTTTGTACTTCCCCCAGCAACCCAATCCAAAATTTGTATTCAAACCCTAAAAACAATTTAATTACTTATTTTTCCAAACAAAATACAACAAACAAGACAATCACTTAAACACGATTATTATTTAATTCTAGAATGACTCTGTGGCGGTAAAATTAAAATAAAAATCCAAAGATTGTATTACGAAAAGTCTAATTAACCACCGATCGATTAGCGGGGACCGCCATGGCTTGTTTTAAACGCCTGGAAACCAAAAGACTGCCCGAGGATGTGGACGATGGCCTCGAGACCCTGGAGGAGTACAAGCAGCGCTGGCGCTCTGTCCGCATCATTTACTTCACAATGTTCCTGATGGCTCTAGGATTCAGCATCATTCTCACCGGCATTTGGCCATTTCTTAAGAAGGTTTATATCTTATGGATATAGCTGGTTCGACCGATATATTATATAAGTATCCTTTCAGTTAGATCCCGATGCCGGCAAGGAGTTCATGGGTCTGATTGTGGCCGCCAATCCCTTGGGTCAGATGATCTTCAGCCCGATCTTTGGCTGGTGGGGCAACAAGCTGGGCACCATCCGATTTCCACTGCTCGTCTCGCTGGCGCTCTTCACATTCGCCAGTGGTCTGTATTCCTCACTGGAGCTGCGTCCCGACAATGTCAAGTACTGGATGCTGGTCTCCAGATTCCTCATTGGAGTCAGCTCCGCGAATATAGCTCTGTGTCGGTCATATCTATCCGCCGCCACGCGGATCAGCGAGCGTACACATGCCGTTTCCATGGTTTCCCTGGCTCAGGTGCTGGGCTTCATCATTGGGCCGACTCTCCAGGCGGCAGTGACTCCTTTGGGAGATGTGGGCCACATTTGGCTAGGGGGTCTTATGCACTTTAATATGTACACTGCATCCGGATGGATCAATGTGGTGATGAGTATTAGCAACTTTATGCTATTCCTCCCATTTGTGTTTCAGGTGAGATTCCTACTCCTACTCCTACAAGGGCTAACCTCTAGCTAATCTCCTCCTAACTTCCTTAGGAGCACAAAATAGCTGCCAGGGAGGTGATGGTCATGCAGGGAGGCACTTCGGAGCGCGAAACCTGGAAGGGCATCAAACCCAACTATCTCTCCGCCTGGACTTTGATCGTCGCCTTCTTCGTTCTGGTCTTCAACTTTGTGTTGCTGGAAACGTAAGTAGAATCTCTTATGGTTTGGCCTTCTCTATAATTATGGTATTACCTTCCAGTCTGGGCACTTCCCTGACCATGGACATGTTTGCCTGGTCCAACGACGAGGCACTCTGGTACATGGGCATCATGATGACAGTGGCCGCCATCGTCTCCCTCATCACCTTCGTTCTAATCGAACCCATGTGCAAGCTGTTCGCCGAACGCTATGTCCTCATCTGGGGCGGCTTCTCGCTCATGTTCCTCGGAAGAGTGCTCTTCGTACCATGGGGTCCTGATCCTCCCAAGCTGGCACAGCCCTTCAACGCCAGTCTCAATCTGAGTTCCGATGATCCCATCTACTTGGGTTGCCCGCCAACGCAGGAGTGGTGCGGCGAGCTGCCGGCCCTCACGCTGACGCAGTTCATCATTGGCTTCGCCCTAACATCGGTTGGATATCCCATTGGAGTGACCCTGATCCAGACCATCTTTTCCAAGGTGCTGGGTCCGCGACCGCAGGGCGTCTGGATGGGCTGGATGACGGGCTCTGGTTGCCTGTCGCGTGTTCTGGGTCCCGTTTTTGTAGGCTCCATCTACACCAGGCTGGGAACCAACTGGACCTTCGGGGTGACCTCGTTCATGATGCTTGTATCGATGCTGGTGCTGCAGTGCAGCAAGTAAGTCTATACATCAAATAATCTTTATGTAATCTTAGTAACCATGATACTTTCCAGTCGTCTCCTGATTCCGCCCACTTTCGAGAGGACACCGCCAGTGGAACTGCTAGAACTAAGAAAATACAATGGCGAAAGAACGGATGACCTCGCCCCGGAGGAGGAAAGCTCCCCCTGACCAACCCAATCGCAGCTTCTAGCAGCCAGACCTTGTGCAATACCACCTCCAAAAGTATCTTGTTCTCAGTTGCAATCCAATCTTAAAATCAATAGAACTATCTGTATATTTTTGCATAACGACCGCTTATGCTCTTTATTGGTAAACATTATTGATGTCCTGCCGATGGGACGAATCGCAGAGTGGGGATGTGTCGTCGTTGTCTAGTCTCTCGGCAGAGTTATGCATTTTTTAGGAGGATGCTACTACAAGTGGTTCTTGATTACTTTATAGTTTAAATTTACGAATTATAGTGTATGTAGGGGGAGACTTAGTAGTATAGGGGGGGCGGGCGTGGTTCACCAGGGCGGCAACCAGAGTTGTGAAAGGGCTGGCAGCAGCATGTGCTGATAGTGGTGATAGTAGGCCGCTGGCGGCCAGCAGAAGAGCCAACAACAGTCCGCGGCGGCACCCCTCGGTGTGTTTGGCAAATGGTAGAGCGTGTGGAACGGGGACATAGTCATGGGATATGCGACCGCCACTCAGCTGCTGCCGTGATAGTAAAACTCATCTCAGTAGGGCGCATATCGGCGACCCGGAGGTGAGGGACCACGCATGCCGCGCGACGAGATCATCCGTTCATCGAACGAGTCCCGGCTAAAGTCCTCATAGCCGTGCGGTGTCGGGGAGCTGCCGGAAAATAATTATGACTTTAACTTGACAAAAAAAAAATAGGAAGATTCCAAGAGACTTACCCATAACGACTCATTCCGTTGCTGCTACGCGGCGGAGGCGGCGATCGGCGACTAAACATCGTATCATATCCACGTGTGACGCTGCACGAACGCAGGCTGCCGCTCAAGGGGGGCGGCAAGGGCATTGGCTCGCGACGCGAAATGGGCGGTGGCGGCGCAAAATCGCGCATACGCGACGTCTGATAGCGGCGCTCATACAGATCCCGGGAATCCTCGAAGCGACGGTCATAGTAATCGTAATCCTGTGGAAATCAAAAATAATTTCAATTAGTTCATGGATCAGTGGCATACGTTGGCGGGATATGTGCCAGGAGGTGGCACTGGTTAATTCTCTGGAGTAACTGGTTGCTGCATTTACCCTAAAGCCATCCATGATGCGGTCACGCAGGAAAGGCGGAGGAGGTGGTGGCGGCGGATACGGATCGCGACCGTACATTCGGTCCCTGTAGCCGCCAGCGCTGAGCGGCGACGGGGGCTCGCGTCCGCCTCCGGCGCTGCCATAGAGGCGCGGACACTCTTTCGACCAATGACCGGAACGGCCGCAACGATAACACTGCTCCGGATCGCCCATGCCCGGCTTGGGCCGTACACGACTCGTTGACACTTGCACTTTGAGCGGCTGGCCGTCAACGACGCGACCATTCAGCTCCTTGATGGCATCCTGCACATCGCCGACACAGTCCAGATGCACGAACCCATAATTGCGCACAATGTCGCATTCGACGACGGTGCCGTATTTTTGGAAAAGTTCCCGCACCTCCGGCGCCCGCGTTTTATCCGTTAGATTTCCCACGAAGATTTTCGTCGTCGGGGTATTCGGGGCCCGTCGACTTTTGGCCGCCTCCACCTTGATGGCATTGTCATTCAACACGTAACCGTTCAGATTCTGGATGGCGTCGCGACCCTGCTGCTCCGTTTCCATGTGCACGAAACCATAGTTCTTCACCACGTCGCACTCAACGACCGTGCCGTACTTCTCGAATAGTGCCCGCAGCTCGGTGGCCTGCGTCTTCTCGTCGAGGTTACCGATGAAAAGCTTGAACGTGCCGGCTCCGGGCATGGCGGCAACGGTTTCAGCTGCGTGGTCGTCCACGGTTCTGTTTGTTACTTGCAAAGTGGGGACTCCCGGAATATGTTATCAACGCGGCGGCGGCGGCGAGGCGGCAGCGGCGTATCTATAAGTCTCGATTAATCTCGGGATATATGTAATTACAATATATCGCGTCAGCGGCAGCGGCACCCACGACGGCGGACACACACACGCGAGACCTCAAAAGTGGAATAAAAGAAAACAGGGAATAGGGCAAAAATTTACGAACCAATCTAATAACGAGCCAATGTACAGGAGCTGCAGCAACAACAACAACAACAATAGTCAGAAGCGCGTAACAAGAATATTTGGAGCCTTCGATCGGTATTTCGATTTTTCAGTTGGCGTTTCTTTTTCTTTTTTTTTCTTTCTTTTTCTTCTACCACACATACACAAAAGAAGATGGCGGCGTTGCGACTCGTTTTCACACTTGTTCCACGGTTGCTGTTTCTTCGGAAAGCGGCGAAAAAAAGAGGGTGGTGAACTTACCTGGTTAAAAGGAACTCTTCGAATTCTTCAAAAGTTACAAATATTCAACTGATGCTTCTATTTTTAAAATTTTTACTGTATTTAGAAGTGCCAAGTAAATTTTCACCAATGCCTTTTTCTGACAGTGTGCCCGTAGCCTACCTAATTATATATACCAGTGATGCTAACTTTTCTAGGGTTGCCAGGCGATAGTAAATATTCAAAACGTCCTAAAAAATACTTAGTTTTAAATTCTTAATTTTAAAAATTTAAAGAAAAATTAATGTCCGTCAAATTAGCGTCGACACCAAAAGCAGGAACACAGCCACGAACTTTTTGTTTTTCAATTATTTCAGTATTTAGCCACTAAATTTAATCAAATAAACACTAGAATTGTTAATAATTGAATAAACTATTGTTTTTTCTTACTTCAAACGGGTTCCACACTCTTTAAGTAGCTATAAAATGGGTTTGAAAAATTACCCCTTTACTGTTTTGAGCATTATCTCAGAAACAAGAGGAACTTTTTTGAGGACTGGTTCCGGTTCATTAGTTGGCGCTCTTCTTATCAGTCAAATTATGTATTATACTGTAATTCGATTTTCTCAAAATCTGTGGGAGCAATTTGTATGATTTTTGCTTCATACATACTTGAAAAGGTCCTACATCGTCTCCACTACCGTGCATATGGGCGCATTCTCCTAGAGCTTCACAATTTTAAAAACAATTTTTTGGGGTAATTTTTGTATGGGCTGTTAGCCGGGTTGGTCCATTTTTATTCGATTTTCTCCAAAACTTGGGGAGCTATTTTAATGAAATTTTCAGAGTATATTCTCAAAATATTAAAAAAAAATATATATGAGCTATATTTTCTTGTTTCTTCTTGTTTCTGAGATAATTCTCAAAACAGTATAGCAATTTTTCAAACCCATTTTTTAGCTACTTAAAGGGTGTGCAACTCGTGCAAATAAAGAAAAAACAATAGTTTATTCAATTCTTAACAATTCTAGTGTTTATTTGATTAAACTCAGTGGCTAAATTCTGAAATAATTGAAAAACAAAAGATCGTTGCTGTGTTCAAATTCCACCGTTCCGCTTCGACGATAATTCGACAGACATTTAACGTATTGAAAAAATAAGTGTTGGAAACCGGTAAAGCTTAACCAACACTGGTCTGGAACTCAATTGTTATGACTGACAGCACCGATTTTGCTCATTGCGTTTGAATATTGTTTTAACGAATTTAATCATGGTTGTTGCTAGAAAAAAAAAGCCAGCAGTAAAAAAGAAGTCCCTAGGAATATCAAAAAAATCAGAAAAAAATGCAGCCCCCTCCGCCCCGCTGGTGGCGGCAAAACAAAGGATCGTGGTTACCCCTTGGCGCGACACGTGCGTATATTCAATTTTTTTAACAAAATGTCTCAAACATTTGTTTTAATAGGCAGGAATTCAATGCGACTTACGACTGGTTGTTTGCCAAAGGCTCTACGCCTGCAAATCGTCGCCAGGCTTTGAGTCAAATGCGCATATGGAGCTTGCGTAGAGGGAACCTCTGTCCAGCTGCGGTTTTGGCCACTTCAGTGCTGGTCCAGGCGCAACTGGAGGACAAGATGGGCAACCCTAGTATTCAGACCACCTACGCCAATGCCTTCACGAGGTTCTACAACTTTATGTCATCCATCATCCAGGGGCACAACATGTCTAGCATGTACGAGACGGCTAAAGAATTGGGTCTTCAATCCTTCATAGTGGATTTGCGCCACTTGTGCGCCCACGGGCAGGAGCTTCCACCGGTCTCTGTCTTGAGAAACACCTCCAAGCACTGTCTAGAATGGTTACGTACATATTATTGGGTGCGGCACAAGGAATATATGGTCAACTTAGTGTCGGGTAAACTGCAACGAAATGACAAGCTAAAATTCGAAAAAGAGATTACCCGCCTCCTGGAAATCTATGACTTATCCTTGGAGTGCCAGCTCCAAGGAGCACAAAAACTTAAGGACATAAGCAAACTGAAGTCTAGCGCCGAATTCAACAAAATTCGGGTCTACGCGTCCAACAAAAAAGTTAAGACCGCTAAGGAAATTCTCAACGCGGTTTTAGGTGAACTGAATGTGTTGATCAAAAAGAATTCTCACGCCATGAAGGATCTGTTGGACATCTATCTGAGTTGTCTGCTAAAAATGAAATACTTCCTTACGGTTGGCTTGAATATAAAGGACAACGAAGACGAAATCGTGGCTGCTACTCAAGAGCTCTTTAGACTTCTAGCCATGCAGGGTTTCATCGAAAAATTCTTTACAGCCTTGGTACAGATGAACGAAAACGCCAATGAGGCAGATGAAAAGCGTCTAGGAGCGGGCTATTGGGCCCTAAAAATGATTGAAACGTTTACAATGCTTTCGCGAATGAAACGGATGTACAAAGAGGAGCTTGATTTGGTTTGTAAATATGATAATTCATTAATATCAAGTACTCAGTGTGATATTTTACAGAATCCCAATTTGAAACCTGTGAACTTCTCCTCCCTCAACACAAACGTGCTGCCAAATACCCTTAAACGTCTGCTGGTTCACTCAGGAGTCGATTCTTCCGTAACTCTTGTTTTTGGAGACAATCCCAAAAAGGCGAGAAACTGGATCTTTGATTTTGATTTCATCCGGCAGCGTATTAGACCTTTCAGCAAGTTTTCCGGGGCTATTGTAAAAGGGTAAGTACTAGTTTTTATATTGAGGATTACTCTTTATATATTAATGATTTCTGCAGTCTGCTTTCCCTTACGGATCCCCCACTTGATGAGCAACAAATTGAAGACTTGACGCGGCTCTGTAATATTCGATTGCAGGAACAGGATTCGGTGAAGCCCAAGAAAGTGAAAAAATTACCGAATCCGAACTACAGCCTCAATGACCTGCAAAATCTTGTGGCTTCTAGTAATAATGAAGGAAATAATGGTATCATTAGCACTGAAGGCTCAGACTATGGAATTTGGAAATTAGATAATGGTAAGATTTTAAAAATTTAATGGTCGAGACATAAATTAATTCAATTTTTTTTAATTTTATAGAACACGACTGGTCTACATGCGCTTTGGGTGTTGTACCTTAATCTAATTAAATGTTATACAAATTTACGAAATATTTAATTTTTTGTATGTTTGGGTGGCTATTGTTTGGGGACATTTATAAATATCTTGTAAAATAAAATCTTGCATTAGAGTTTCGAGCAGTTTTAAAATATAACTTGACGGGTTTCTCTTCTTCTTGCCTGTTAGTCATTCACTGCGAATGGCTAGAAACAGCTGATTGCTCCGCGTCACTGACGTCAACAATTACTCCGGCTTTCGGTTTATTTCATTGTAAATAGGATTTTTGCGAATTAAAATGTTTACCCTGTGGACTCTGATCGAAGCCTCACTTCTGTGCTTGAATGCAGTATGTATTTTGCACGAGGAACGCTTCCTGGCCAAATGTAAGTATTAATTGTATTTGTCCGATCTCTGCCACGATTATATTTCTTCTGCATGTTTTTCTAGTTGGCTGGGGAAGACAAGCTGGACAGCAAGATTTTGGGGCTCCCACGGCCAAGGATCAGGTACTGAATCTCATCCGCTCCATACGCACAGTGGCCAAAAGTAAGTACACATTTATTTATATTGTAGAAGGAATCATATACTAAAAGTATTTAATATTGCAGTTCCCCTGATATTCCTTAACATAATTGCTATTGTATTTAAGCTATTACTTGGTTAATATATAACCTAGTGAAATAAATGTACCGTAAAGCCTTTTTAACCAACTAGTCTTAAAGTTTACTGGGCAACATGGCCACCGGACTTCCTTTGAAGCACGCATTTCACCCTGTTCTCCAAGGCTATGCTATAGGCATCCAGTTTGTAGGCCGCTGCCTCTAGTTTGTCCACCGTGTCTGATATCTCGTCGATCTGCTGCATTAGTGGAGCCAACTGCTGGAACTTGAGGCTCAACTCGCTGGTGGAGACGTTCAGATTCTCCGCAATCTGCCGCATGTCCTTGTACTTGGCTATTGTGGCCTTGTTCATTTCCTCCAGCAACTTGTAATCCTCTAGAGGAGCGTTCAGTTCATGGGTAATGTAGTCTTCGGTTTTCTGAAACATTTTTGTGGCCAGCCGACTAAGGTTGGGATCGTGTCGAGTCAATGCCTCGAAACTGGAAGCACTTGACAACGTGGGTCCATGTTGAGGGGAATCCAAAAGAACGTTTTGATCCTGTCCTATGGCAGAAGCAACACTTGTTGATGGTTTTTCCGTATCCATTGTAGAGGGAACCGTGTTTTCCGAATTTTCACAAAAACAAAGTATCAACCAGCTGTTGTCGTTGCACTATGAGTGTTTTGCCATTCACATTGAATCGTAAGATTAGATGGGGCCGTAAGAGTGTTTACCAACACTGATATATTAACAAAAAAAAAATACGAATCAAAGATACCCTTTATTCTAGTACCAATAGATAATTCTTTAACTGCAGGTGCTTAAATATAATGAAAAACAAATTGAATCAAAACTTCTATTTCTTTCAAAAAGGAAACTATATCTATATGCTATCCTGCGTGTTATACTAATTAGCTTTATTCGTAAATTAAAAAAAAATTATTATAAGTTAACCACACATATGTACATAAGTACTTTTCTGATTTGTTTGCAATTTCATGGATATACCTCCAAAAATCCATCTGTAATGGGAAACTTACGAAAAGTTTATTGTTTTTCCGTGGCATTTCTATAAAAGCTAGCACATATTGCACTGATAAGGTAGTGCTATGTCCCAATCCCAACGGAAATCATGACGGAGAAGAACAACACCGAGCGGTACCTAAAACACCTGTTCGATGGAGGGCCCTGGAATGTCTACGAACCAAACATTCTCAACCTGGGAGTGGGTGCTCCAGGAACAGATCTTCTGGAGTCCAACTGCGACAATTTTAGGAAAGCTACGGATCACTGTCTGGTGCGATTTTGATAAGCTTACGCAATACACTTCTTTGATTCGACCTTGATGTATCTCTTTCTTTTCTTCTTTTTGCAGGAACGTGAAAAGCGTGAAAATCAATCACTGATTTTCCAATATGGACCTACCAGTGGAGCTTACGAGGTGCGCTTTGAGATTGCCACATATTTCAGTGAAATGTATGAAAACCCCGTCAACAGGTGAGTCTAGATTCTCTTTGAAGAGAATCTTTATCTTGTTACCTTGAAGGTCCATTTCAGCATAAGATAGTTTGATTAGATATACTTAATATAATGTTAGAATTAATATATTTTAAACCCTTTCTAGTGAAGATTTGATTATTACCACTGGAGCCACCCAAGGCCTGCATTTGATTCTCTCCACCTTGATCGACTTCCAGGGATTCATATTCGTGGATGAGTTCACCTACATGATTGCCCTGGACAGCATGAAGCACTTTACCAGCCTTAACATTATTCCTGTCAAATTAAACGACGATGGTGTGGATCTGAAGGACCTGGAGGAGAAAGTCTCTAAGAGACGTTTTAAGTCAGAGAAAAAAGAGTTCTGGGGAATATATTACACCATTCCAACGTATCATAATCCAACGGGTATAATCTTCTCCCCAGGTACGGCTTACCTTCTAGTGGAGGTCTTTTTCTTATGTGATTTATTTTGTCTTTAAGAGATTTGCCGTGGAATTGTGAAACTGGCGCGCAAGTATGATTTCCTGGTGGTCTGTGACGATGTCTACACCATTCTACATTACGACGAGAAACCCACGCTATCGCGTCTCCTGGCATACGATGATCGTTCCGATCCTGATTTTGTCGGCAGCGTCATCTCCAATGGCAGCTTTTCCAAAATTCTGGGACCCGGAGTCCGAGTGGGTTGGCTGGAGATACCTCCACGAGTTAAACCCATCCTAGATAGAAGTGGCTTCGCCAACAGCGGTGGGTGCTTCAATAATTACACCGCCGGAATCGTGCGAAGTCTCTTTGAGCTGAAGTTGGCCCAAGAACAGATTGATCGGTTTTATGAAGCCTACAAGGAGAGGATGCTGGCCACCACGGAGATCCTGCGCGAAGAACTGCCTCAGGGTTGCAAGCTGGTCAGTCCCACTGGCGGTTACTTTATTTGGGTCCGAATACCGGACCACCTGGATGCCAGAAAGTTTCTGGAATACAGTATGCAGGAGGAAAAGATCTTTTTTATAGCCGGGCCGCGCTTTTCGTTGGATGGGGAGTCTGGAAAACAGTTCTTCCGATTGTCGATAGCCTTTTATCCCAAAGGGAAGCTGGTGGATGGTGCCAGGAGGCTGTGCCGCGCCCTTAGGAATTACATCGAAAAGAATCCTGCTGGTGGTAGTTAGTATGGCAAAATATGTTTATTGTCGTGAATCACTGCTATCGTAATTTAAATAAGGCTTATAAAGATGTGACTTGGCTATAAACTACTTATCAAGATGTTATACACTAGATAAAGATATACATTTATGGTAAACACACAATTGTTGTACGGATTCTTGGGCACGATGCTTAAAAATATCACAAATCTGATAAATTCTATACAAATACACAACATGTTTCAGATTAGAACTTTATACAGCTAGCATGTGCATCTGTATCTCTCTATCTTGGATTGAATCTGAATCTGTATCTGTGTGTCTCTCTCCGACTTGTCATTTGTGCTGCGATGCGAATGCTACAGATTTCGATATCCCTCGGATTGCTCGTAATACTTTCGCTTGGAATTGGAATGCCCGCTGGCGTTACGTATTCACAAAACTACTCGGAGAAGGTCAACACAATCTCCTTGAGGGAGGTGTAGGTGCCGATTACCAGGCCCAAGATTCCCACAATAATGAGAACAAAGTTGCCTTAAAAAAATCATGAATTAGAAACTGGTTTGAAGGATATTTTCTAAGTAGTGCTTACTCAATATCAGCCAAGCCTTGCTGAGTCCTTTGGTCTGATACCAGTGCGTGCATATCTGAATGAGGGCTGGGAACGCCAGTCCCAAGGCGGATAGGCACAGAGCTCCAAACAGGGAGATAAACAGCTCCAGGTTGGGGATGGCTACAGCCAGAAGGACTGTTGAACAAAAGAATTCTTTATTCTGAATATTTTGTGCCATTTTTAAGACAAACTTACAAGTGATCAGGACGAGGATCGTTCGCACAGCATACTCCCAGAAGAGGACATTGCGTTGAGCACCCAGACGCTTGGCCACATAATCGTTCCAGGTGATATCAATGGCCACATAGCAGGCCAGGCCATGGGTTATGTAGATGGCGAAAGCCAGCATGCCCTTGACACACATGGACAGGCTATAAGGAAATGAAGGATTTAAGAGCGAACAGGCTTAGGTAATCCCACACTTACATTTCATGCTCTGGCATATTGAGAGTAATGGATCCCAGAACGGAGGCTCCATAGTTGAGGTAGCCAAAGAGACCCATGCCCACGTACAGGAACACAATAAGAACCATGGAGACGTTGAGAACTCCGCAGCTGCCGCCGAACTTCTGCGGCGTCTTCATCTCGTTTTCCAAAGGCAGGATAACTCCGATGGCTTCCAGGGCGAAGAGCACGGTGCCAAAGAAGAGCGGGAAGTTCTCCGGCTTGCCAAAGGCATCCTTGCCCTCCGTGGACAGCGGCTCTCGGAAGATATAGTAGCAGATAATGCCAAAGGACACCATGGTGATGGCATTGGCCAGCGTGGAGAAGGGAGCCAGGTATTTGAGGTTGCGCACCCAGTTGATCAGGATCAGTGGTAGCAGGATGATGATCATGCAGAGCCTCACATCGATATTGGTGTCGCCTACGGCATCGACAATGGCCTTGATGTTGGAGGCCACGAAGACCACGTAGACACAGCAGGTGCCCAGTTGGTAGATCAGCAGGAAGGTATTAACGACGGTTCCAATGTACGGGGCCAGGACACGGAAACACGTGGGACCTTCTCCTAGAGCTGATTCCGCCACGGCAGGATAATTCATGCTGGGCATCTACAAAAGGGATTCATTAGGATTCAAGGATAATCGCTCTGGCTCTGTTAAGCTCACCTTCTTCCTGCGACATAGTTCAAACTCTGCCTTGACCAGCTGATGGATGCAATATGTGCAAATAAATCCTATGACTATGGTGCCAATGGATCCTGTGATATAGCCAGAGTTACGGAAGGCATTTGGCATGGCCAAGATGCCAGTGCCCAGCGATCCTTTCAGCAAATGGAAGAGGGTTTCCGAATTTCTAGTTTAAATCTAATTAATATTATTTCTTTTTAGTTTATTAGCTAATCTTACGTAGTAGGATGCTCTACATTGCGGTGGTGGTAGGGATTGTAGTCGGGATCCTTGGCCACTATGGCCTTGTTTTTCTGGCCCTTCTCGGCCAGCTCCAGCTTGTCAGCCCGATCCCCGACAAAAGCAGGATTGCTGTGTCCATTTTTACTCATGACTGCAACGAGAGATGTTTTGTTAAATTAATAAGAGCAGCTATGCTTTATAGATGACAAAGATTAAGTGCAACGAGTTTATTCACTTTTGTATCTACTACCGCCTTCTGTATCTGTATCTAAGTATCTCGGTATCTGTGGCGCAACAAGTGCGTGTGCACATCACGTTGCGCGTCGCTCTGAAAATAGTCTGTGCCGCTGACATATTTCTAAATTGAAAGCAGACCTCGGCAATGTCAAGTTCAGTGGCGATTCGACTGCATCCACTTGTACTCTCTCCTCCCTTAAACCCCTTAATGCTCCCCGAAAAATCGGATCCACTATCTGGTAGTACCTAGTACCCAGTACCTGGCTGTTCGTGCGGCGTATGAGACGTGCCAAAATAGAACAAAACAAATCACAAAAGCCAATTTTAGTGTCAGCGGACTTTGTTGTCCGCCCTAAACGCTCTTCTTTTTTTAGTTTATATTTTTATTTGCCGCCATAGCTCATCTCAGGCCATGCTTAATTAGAAAATATGTATCTGTGTGACAGGGGCCAATTTGAGATTTTACGGCTTCCAGTTAAGATAATGTCAACTGCTCGAGAGATATGGAAATTTTGGCAAATTGAGGTAAACTTTTCCGGTTCTCAGCGTGTCTATTGCACTTGTGATTATCCAATTGCCTCTTGATCTGATCAGATCTGATATTATATGTTATGATATGGCCTGTAATTAAGCCGAAAACCACTTGGACCTGATCTCTGCATAATTTCAAGTACATCGGGTTTATAAAGTCTTAACTATGCGGAAGTCATTACCCGATCAGCAGAGCATAGCTCCTAGATGCCTTTTGGAAAACGCAATACAGGGCGTATGAGTAATGGGAAAATCTATGTAGAGGTAATTGCAACTTTTTCATAATTCATATTCAATTATTTCATGGGAAATTCTCGCACTATTCCCCCATTGATATGCCACTGAGGAAAGAGCTTTCTAATAGACCAATTCCGGCTTAAGCCCATTGAATCAGCACCAAAAATAGCCAAAGGCCAGACTCTACGCAAAGCAGAATTCGCAGAAATCATTTCCATAATTTATTTCAACTATGTATGCTCAAAAACAAAACAAACCCCCCAAAGTTTGTTTTACCAATAAGTTGCAGGCGGTTTTAACTGGATTGCCGGATTCGCCAATAAATTAAATATGTCTCTGCCGATTTGCAAATTGGCAATTTGCTTTGACTTGGTCGTGCATGATTTAGATGGGCCTTTTCCTTTCTATTTGCATCAGCTGTCTATAAATACCCCCATAAATACTGAATATTTTTCGAAATTATTTCTTTTGAGCCAGAGAATTCCCCATGAGTCGCATCGCTCGCATTCTCTTCACGTGAACGAGATCTGAATATCAATTGAAGGCGGCACGCGACTCTCTCGGCTTTTTGTTTTGGTTTCTTCGCTTATTTTTTTTTTATGTTTATATTTACCCGCTGGTATGTTTGTAGCTGGTTTTTTTTTTACTTTTTTTTATTGACGTCTAGACTCGAGAGTTAGCCAAGTTCAATGTGCCAGGCCGGGCCAGGTTAGAGCAGGTGGATTGGCCTTAGTCTTTAACCAAGTGGTGGAATACAAATTTCAATTGTCGGCCACGAATTTCTGGTTGGCACTTCTAAGTCGTCCAAGTCGCTGGCTTTTAAAAGCCGTCGGCCTTGCTCCGCTTATTGGATTCGGTTTTCGAATCTGAAGTTTTCCACTTGATGATTAGTGGCTCTGGCAGTGAATTTCGGAGTGGAAAAGTTCTTGGCACCCGAAGAATTCCAAACAGGTTGGCAATTTGCTCCAGTCGAGTGCCAACTGCATTTGCCAGTTTTTAATCGAATTTTCCACACCAAGCTAGTTATTTAATGAAATATTTGTAAAAAAAAAATATAGAGGGTAGCAAAAGGCTAAAATTGTTTATTTTATTTTACAAATAATTATTTTTCACATCTTGTTGGCAAATGTCAGAGAAGACTGATCTTTATTTGGCAATACCTAGCTTGTTCAACACGGCGTATGAGTGATGTTGTCTGGCATTTATTTTTTTTTTTTATCAAACTTTTATGCTGTTTATCACTGTAGCTTCTTGCTAAATAAATAAAAACATGATGAATTTATAGCCCTGCATTATACTCGATTATTCCTATATCTAAGACAAATAAAAGGTTATTTGCTAAGAACTCGGATAGGTTTCCAAAGGGCTTGTTGAGTTAAGACTTTAGGGTCTTGACCTATTTCAGGGGAGGCCTTTACTCTTGAGAAAGGTAGCTATTGCTTGAAATGTGCATTTTATAATAATACCAATTGAAATGTCTGCTATTTCTGGCCACTAGATCAATAATTTGCGTCAGAGGTTGGTTGCGCGTCGTTGGCTAAATTTAACTGCAATTAATTGCAGGCGTTTGACTAGGGGCTTGGGGGGGCATAGGCCATAGGGGCCACAAAGGTTAGCTCACTTGAAAGCGATCTGTGCACTCAAGCCCGACTTACTAATTTGCAAAAAGTCGCGCGTCGCCACTTCCGCTGCGGGGTAATTAGCCCAAAAATAAAAAAAAAAATAAAAATTGCCAGAAATTGACTCACTTACCGACTCTGGGGTTTGAATATTTTTTTTTGTTGGCGGCTTGCGAAACACTTGCTTGGGTAACTGCTGGCTCTGGATAATTGCAACTTCTTTTGCATAAAGAAACAAGAAACACTCTGACAAAAACACGGGCCAAGTAATTAACCGACAGCCGAAATCAAAACATAAATCTAAATCAACGTAGATCCACAAAACGCGCACTTCTATATATGCTATGCTAGTATGTGCTATATAGTCTACTATACTATAACTAAGTGATGTTTAGTTGGTCGGATCTGCGATGTGATCGTGTTGGCCGCGCGTTAACGACTAAATCAGACCCAACGTGGGTCACCAGTTTTAAGCATCGCGCGAAACGTTGCACGACACTCTCGCACACACTCTTGCTTCCCCACAAACACACAAACACTGCCACACACTCAGGCTATCAAACACACACCCAGGGCACACTGGGAAACATCTCGCACATTTTTATTTGACTGCCGCAGCATCCGAAGGGGTTTTTGGGGTGGGGGGTGGCTGGCTTTCGTTTGTGTTTCAATCTGATCACTTAGTGCCCTTAAGTTACACGATCTAGTATCCGCACGGATTCTCCTCCTGGCTTGTGATAATTGTCCCGGTAAACTGATTTGTTTATGGCTTCCCACAGTTGTTTACCTTATGTCTGATATTTCTGGGAAATTAAGGAAGAGCTGTATAAGTTCCTTAAACACAAGTGAAGGTTTTTCCCCTGAACTGTTATGTTCTTAATTAAAAAAAAAAAATATTTTAGGAATCTGTCTTCTAAGGCTAATCTTTTAACTTATTACTTATCGTTTAAAAATGTAGAAATCATTATAAACTTTAGTTAATACAACCCACATGTTTCCAGTTTATCGCAAAACTATTTTATAGACTCTTGTGGAAGTATGTTGGTTTCCAAATAGTAGAACTATCAAAAATATCAATTATATAAGCTTGCTAAGAATAATGTAATTTGAAGTTCCCAAACCAGCTTTCCCTGCTCTCAAAAATAATTGAATAAAAAACGAAAACTTACCGTGTTACCCATAATCGATCGATTTGTGACTGTCACTCCAACAAGTTTTCATGTAACCATCATCAAGGCCTGCTCTTCAGCAGTTGCCTGCTGAATCCCCTCGGGATTGGTGGGCCACTTTCCTGGCCCGGCTCAGCGATATTGCCAAATATTCGGCCAGGGCATTGTCTGGCTTATGGCAAGACCACAAAAGAACCAGTAACCAGAAAAACAGCTACCATGTCCATTGCAGGCGCTCCAAGACACTCTGATCGGCTGGCAATTACCATTTTTTTTTCGTTTATTCGATCGGATGGCTTAATGCACTTTCTCAGCGCCTGATAACCGGTTCCGTCAGAAAGGGGCTGGGCGAGAGAGGGGGGCTGTTCTGCAGCCTGTTAACTTGGCCAAATGAAATTTCGTGCATTGGCCGCGTGCCTTCCTGCGAATTGCGCATACGCCGCGTGCGCCTGGGAATTACCCCAGTTATCCCTCACTGGCTACCGATATGGATATCGGGTCGGGTGGGCTCTCTGGTATTTGGTATCTGGTATCAGAAGAAAAACCGGTTAACATTCGGCCCGGCTCTGACGTAGTCTCTTCGTCTAGCCACTCTTGACTTTGGCTATGACGCCAGACAGCCGACGAGACGACAAGCCGACTAGCCGACAAGCGAAAGGGGAATCTGATTTGCGCATTTCTTTAGCGCCGGAGAATCCGCTCTAATGGGTTAATGACTTACCGAACATATGGGCCAATAATTCCCACCGCCATCAATGGAGGTGTTAACTCTTTACCGGTATTGCCGGCAATTTGCACCTCGGCATAAAATCATTAGAGCCCGCCCCATATAATATCGGTTATAGGGGCATACTTTGATTCCAATTTACGGGTGTTTGATACACTCGGCCAAGGAAAAACACCTGTGACGCGATTGCGTCGAGGTGAAAACATTAATTGGACTGGTTCCCCCCAAAAAAAAGGATTTCAACTTAATAAATATGATTTTAGATTCGATTAAAAAACAAACAACATGCTGATTAAACAAGGTAATCTTCCAATTGTGGTTAAATATTAAGTATATAGCAACTGATGTCTGATAATTGCATGTGAAATTTACCTGATTGAGTGTAAAATTAAACAAAAGCACTCTATTTGCAATGGATTGTGTTTAATCAGAGGGTTGTTATCGTTGTCAGGGTCACGATATAATGTATTAATTTATGTTCATTAGGGTTTTATGGTTTTAAGGAAGGTAATACCCAAAGACACGCCTATTTGAAGGTTATTCTTTGGTTAAAAAGATTATTAAACTAATAATTTTCTTCAGTGCATCTGTTAAATAAACCTCTACATACCCACTACACAATACTATACAATACCAGCTAGGGAAAATTGATTTCGCCCTGAACTTGTGCTGCCCTGTTTGGTGTCATATACATACATATATATATGATACACACGTGCCACCAAAACTGATACTTCTGGTCTATCTGGCAATGGACCTCTATGGATGATGGTGGTCAGGTGGTCGAATGCCCTTTGGCCTCGCCAATTTCCCCGGCAAGGGGACTTTTACTTTTCAACCGGAGATTTAGTTTGTGAAATGAGATATGGGCGGGGTGACCATATCTCATGCCGGCGTGTAAATTTGTGGCAGCTCAATTGAAAAATTGCTTTGTTATTCTCAATTTGAGGCTCTAAACAGTTTTAGGCACTATGCGTCGGTTTAATCACAAATTGCGCACAAAAGAGCGAATACCATTTCGGTATACCTCTGGCCCGGGGTTCTGATTCTGATGGGTGCTGATTTATTATTATTATCATTATATTGGGGTTGGCTGGCTGGCATCTCGCTGAAGGAAATGGGAATTGAGGGTGACACAGTTTCTGTGGTTTGCTTCCAGCTTATTGCCTGCAGAGAGCTAACTTATCCACCGTGCTGGTATTTTGGATGATCCATGGGTTGGACATCTGTTTAGGATCAGTTGGTGTCAGCTTGGTCAGGGTGAAAGGTTCGGTTTGGTGCAAGGTCTGCCATGTCGACACTTGAGACTGTAAGTTGGCTTAAATAACTTTTATTTTTTTAGTAAACTTTGAATTTTAATAATACTTATAAGTTACAAAATTGATTGCTTTTCCCATTTCAAAGTTGAGATTTATTATTTTTCTAATGACATACCCGGAACACCTTGTCCCATTAAATTTTTACTATCATTTGGAGTTATTGCCTGAAACCCATTAGAGGGTTAACACCAAAGGAGCTTTTCTATTAACTGGACTTATCACTAGAGAAACCCCAAGAGAACTTTCCACTTAACTCAGTTTATTTCACAGATAAGAATTTAACCACTGCGTGCACTAGCCTACAAGATCGCTGATATCTTTATCTTTTGAAACATTGTCATATTTCGACAGACAGTATCTCGTTTTGAGTTATTTCTCACGTTCTGGTGTCTGGGCCAAGTCAACGGAATTGCAATAAAACAGTCTAAAAACACTCCACCTCCCACGACCCGGTTGACGCCGCCGGAGGCAGGCAAATGACAGAGTCAATGTTAATGTTAATGCTCCACCGCTGCCATTGCCAAGTGCGAATGTTTTGCACGGTTACGGAGTGTTCAGGGGCTTTGGGGGAGTTAAGGCAGTACTCGAGCGGGTTCCGAGAGCTTTGGGATCGAGATAGAGGTTGGCTGAGCGGTAAACTTTTGTTTTAAAATGAATGTCTGACCAGATTCGCGCTTTTATTCTGTGCCCGCCAATCGCTCCACAAACAACTAGCCAGCCAGCCAGCCATCCAACCGACCACCGACTCCGGCTGTAAACGCGGCGTATACTTAATATAATTGTTTTCCGTGTTTTCCGTGTGTTCCCATAGTAGGTTTAGTACCATTCGATCGGATAATGACGCTGGCCGTGATTAGCGGAACGGGCGCAGCCTGTGATATAGTAAGTGCCTCGTAAGCGTAATATATCCGAGAGTGTTTCTCAATTGATAAACCCAATTGCATGATTGGTGCAATCAACAAACGATTATTGTGGAATTCGGTCGGGTGGATAGTGACTATTTAAAATTTTAAAATCAGTTTAGATCCATATAAATTATGTCTGGTTAGGCAAACGACGACCATTAATAAGTGATAAAATTTTAATAATGAAACGAATCTATACTTTATGAGTCATTAGATTTATTTCTTGAACCGGTTTACAAAATTTTTGCAAGCATACATACTTTTCTTTTGGGTGGGTTTTATCCCCTAAATATGCAATCGTTCTTTTTTTTTCAATAAATATGAATGTATCCTAATCGTTTATATTCGATTTTAATAAATAGTAGATATCATACCCACATAGTATGTATGTATTACACACTCCAAAGGTTAAACTGTCAATAAATCTCTAATAAATCTAGAATAAATTATTTCCAACTCATTACTCACAATTATCAATTGAGCATTTTGTGGGTCAGCTGAGAAACCAGCTAAAACTACATATTTTATATTTAGACTCCTGTATATCACTTGAGAGGGCAATTAGGCGCAGGGTAAACACGGCGGATGGATGATATTATGGCAGCCTTATCGGGTGCTCCCCTGTTTGTTTTGGGATTTCGGTGAACCTGCGGCAGTCATCAAGTGTCCGTTACCTAAGAGTGACTGCTCCATAAAGTGGATCAGTGGAGAATAATAGAATCGGCATTGGCAGCAAGTGTAATTAGGCTTAAGTGCTCATTAACTAACCGCGTGGAGATAACTGAATTACGCGAATAACAATTTAAAATATATATTTTTGGCAACATTGTCGGTTGGAAAGTGATTCATTGCCCCGCCCAGTATTTATAGAAATATCTAAAAGTGTACCACCAGCCTTTAATCGGATTTATCAATCGAGCGGTTATTTTTGTCGGGAAATACATGGATTTTTAATTAATTTAGCATGCAAGCTGTTTTTAGTCAGAAGCGGGTCCTCAGATCTTTCTTCCTTTCCATTTATCGGCAGACAGAAATTAATAAATAATAGCGTCACTGGCCGGCCAGGTGCTTGGTCACTTTGTACCCTAAACCCTGGGTTATTTTGGCTTCTATGCAGATATCCGCTGTCTTATCCGCCAGGTGGTTTCTTCGAAGCTTGAATGTTAGCCCAGTTATTAGTGACAGTTCTTCGGCGGAATAAAGCGGTTCTGTTGACCTGTTTTGTTTTCTAAAGGTCCTTTAAAAGGTGAGCAATATTGTGAATCTGCATCGACAGCTAAGTGAAAAATGAATCTACTCAAATCCGCATTCAAAGTCAACAACCTGAGCTCGATCGCTTTATAAAGTGTCATGTTTGGGGGCTTTTGCGAGCGGCAAGTGTTTTTGTGAATGGCCCAAGGATTTACGTTTTGTGAGTGATGAATTGTGCGAACTGTGCTTTGCATGTCAAGTGGAGGAGTTTGTGGGACTTAGGTAATACCCGTTCAGTGGGTTTATCTTTTCTTTTTGTTCCGTTTCGAAATGCATATTTTCAGAGTGATTTTATTGTCAGAAATTGCGTCAAAAGAGAGTATGCTTCTTTGTTTCTGTGTGGAATGAAACCCGTTTAGCGATTCCAATTTTAGGGTGCGTTTTGGCTGCTCTCTTTTTGCATTTTATTGCATATGCAAATTGCTTAAATAACACGCTTGTCAACTGCCAGAGATTCAGATTGCGATTCAGATTGCTGTAAATTAGCGTTCAAGTACAACTTGCTTTTAATTTAGCTGTGAAAGCTGCATATGTTATTTTTATGTTTATCTATAAGTTAAGTAGCTAAATCTGTGTAGATCGGCATCAAAGGTCACATAAATTAAGGAGTATTTTGCGAAAACTGTATAAGGTGTTTTTGGTGCGAGGGGGGCGTATGAGCAATTTGATGGCGGCAGGAAATACACGCTGGCGCCATCTTGTGGTTGTTAAGTTAGGACTGCATTCAGGCAACCAAAAGATGGCGCTTGAGTTTTCAGTGCCGAAAAGTATGCAAGCATTTTGGATGAGCCTTTGAAAATTATTTTTTAAATTTAAACGATATTAATGAAAGAAGATCGGTTGTTTCTTGTTAGCGCTGGAGTGGAAATTGAGACGTTGACTGATTGGCTAAATTTTCTTCATTGATACATGAATAAATTACTCTTCATTTCGATTAAGACTACCTACAAGGTCTCACCCTGATCCACAATCGAAGGTTCCTTCAATCTAATCCCCTTGCCAATTGGCATTTATCGCAAAAACTCGGTCAAGTTTGAGAGAATTTGCCGAGCTAGCGAATCGCGGGAGAAATCGTAAAAATTTCCATAAATATAATTCGTCAGGAATTTAACCACTTTGAACTGGTTTTTCTCTTTTCTGGGGGTGTGCAGAGGGGGGCAGGTGGGGGCAAAGGGGGTTAGTGCCCGGGCCGTAGACGAAACATCAGACGTGCAGTTGGCGCACGTTTCGAGTTACCCATAAATAAATGCGACGCAGAAATCAAATTGATTTCAATTTCAGCAAATGAGTGATCCGCACTCCGTCTTTTCATTTCTGACAAGGCCCTTGGGATGAATTTTTGGCAATCAATAAATATTCGATACTCGCCCGGGGGTCGCCACTTTCAATTGGCAGCTAATTGTGGCATTCCCGCTACGGGAAGATATATGTATCCATCGTCATCTATATGCGTCTTATCGGGAAAAAATATCACTAATTAATTAGGTCTTTATCCCGCTCTTATCTTCAATGTTTGCCAAACTGATTCATTCAATTGTTGGGACAACAAAAAAGTTATTATACTCATAATCAGATAACTCATTATTGAAATATTTTGTTATACATATTTTATTGTATAGAAATATATAAAATAATTTTCAAAATAAAAATATTTGTTATCAGTTTAATAATAAAAACCTATTTCCCGTTCTGAAATTCAAAATAATTTATGTCATAAAAATACTTTAACAGAAACTATAAAAATTTGTTTTCCTTATCGGCTTGAATAAAAAGTTTTAAATGTTATACATTTTGTGAGTTTATTACAGCCTGTGAGTCATTTTATTTGAACATAATATATTTCTTCGTAAACGTACGACTGCCAAATACGGCAAAATCTATGATTTGGAGCGGAAGTGAGGAAAAAGCTGACCTACGTTGTACTTTCCTTAAAAATGGCAACCAGTTTCCTTTTAGGGTTGTAGGTGAAAGTCTGAAAATCAATGCAATATATTTAGAATTAAATTTTATTTAATTATATTTTAAATATATTTTAATATATAATAAATACAAATTTTAATTAAAGCACAGTTATGTAGCACAGTTATCCGATGATAACAAAATGTCAGCAAGGGTTTGCTTTTCCTCTTAACGGGGCTTTCCCGCCCCTTTTGGGAATTTAGTTTTTCACCACACAACCCGGTGGTGGGAAGTACTACAAGTCATCGTGGTGATTTTCCCAGTGACTGTGGGTTCTACTCGACAATTTTAGCGCAAAGGTTGGCATTCTTGCTCTGTTTTTGAAACTGTGCGGTTGGTTGCCGGAACAACTCCGATACAGAACATTAAATATAACTATATATAGCTCGAAATCGAAAACGAATCGAATCGTATTAAGCACTATCTCTGATTGCAATACCGATTCCAGTTCCGGTCACGGTCTCTCTCGCAAGTTGCATTAGTAATATTGCATTTCTTATTCTTATTTAACAAAAAAAAATATAAATATTTTTGAAAAAAAAAAAAGAAAATTAAAGAAAGCAATCTCTCACTCTCAGCCGAGTCTCAACATATGCTATTAAATATCTTCCATTAAATTCTATTTTGTATCGAAAAAAGTGCTTGGGAGCCGTCCAACTCGATTATCGAGTCTACTCGATACGCGCGACAGGATCGAAGCCCGAAACCCCAACGGCCCGATCCTGTATTGGAATCGTTATCGATTGATCAAGGATTATCATTACCGTTATCGCCATGAGTTTCCATAAGAGCGACTCGCGGACGCCGCTGGCGCCCACAGAGTACACTGTAAGTAATATTATTATGGTTTTTTTTTTTACGATTCTCTTAAAGATTTTGGTTGGAAAGTTCTAGAAACCTGTAACCCGTGATGGTTTCAAATTTCACCAGAGTGATAATCAGAAATTTTTCATTAATCTTCTAACTACTTGGAACACAAATTACATGTCACTGTCATAGCATTTCCTTTTCTTATAAAGTTATCAATCAAATAGCCGCCTATATGATATCATAATATTTCGCAAAATTATGATAATATTTTCCCGTTGGCAAAAGTTTAAAGTATGACTGGTCGGGTGTTTTGTTTGGCTTAGACTTGGCTTTTTCCACGGACATGTGATGTGACAGCCGTTCTCCGGCTCCGAAAAATTCAAATCGCAAAGCCAGCAGTCTTAACTCTTTAAGGCCTTGTTTATTTATTGATCGATGGCCGCACGTACTTTCCTTTGAACGATTGTTTATGCAAATCTCTGGGTTAATGTTTGTTTGGATTGATAACAAACTAAAGCCTAATTTCGGGGATGATTTTAGCGATTTTTTCCGTTTTTTGAGCCTCCTGGCTCACCTTTATGTCCGTGTTGTTATGAGTAACCTGGCATAAACAGTTTTTCACCCCCGCCCGCATAGGTCCCTTCGGAATTTTCCACTCAGTGGAATTTTCCGCTCGCCGCGCTGCACTTTTATGTCTGCCCGGACTTGCCTTTAATGGATTTCTTTTTTTTTGTGTAATTTCTCCGGGGTATAGGGCATTTGGGCGACCGGTTATGGCTGGTCCGTCTACCTACTGTGTCAGCGATTTTCGGGGTTTCGAGTTCACATTTCGAGTGCCCGGAATGGAACGTTTTTTTTTTTTTTGGCTGCTGCGCAAGCGCCAAAGTTGCAAACTGGGCCGGAATTCGCTGAATCGTCAACAATTATTCACTTCACTGTTCGGAGCTCTTCTGTTCTGGCACCGATTCGAACCCTCCACTTTGGGTTTCGGATTCGGTAACTTTCCACTGGGTGTTAGGATCGAATCTATCGCTCCATGTCACTGCACTTCCATATTACAGCAGGCGGCACTTGAAACCCGACCTGGAGAGCAAAGTACTCCAATATACTAGTATTAGGGGCATAAACAATCAATGGGGTTGTTCTGGCAATCGCCAAAGGCAGCCAATCCGATCCTACAAGATTCAGTTTCGCCCAATGACCAATCTGGAAGCTATTTAGATCGGATTGGTTTCGGTTTTCCACTCAAAGAGGTTTCCAATAATTGTTATGATTTTCTTAAAGCTTTCTAAAAGTTGTTATTTTCTGTCATTAATATATACACTCTAGAGTCTAGACTCTAAAACAAATTTTTGTATTTATTGGCTCGTAAAATGGCCAATAAATTACCTGGTTTTACGACATATACTTAAGTTATAAAAGTTGGGAAAAATCATGGGATTGATCTATTTCCTGGTATGGTACTCGTGATGACTGCAATGTTGCAAAAAAAAAATTTATATCTTATCTATTTGGTTGGAATTGCAGGCGCTGTGAGTGGCCTAATCATCCCGCCACCCCAAATGGGGGTCCGTGGCACACCCTGGTGTGTATAAATAGATCACTGTTTGATGTCGGCTGATGGCTAATTGACAGATTGCCTACGATTTTCACGGGAATTGAAACATCGGCCACGTGATACACCCCTCGCCGATGTCGAGTGTTGGAATTCAGTTCTCGGCTTGCAGTGGCTTTCGTTTTTTATGCGCTTTTTTGTCGTTCGCATTTTGCAAACAAATTTAAAAATTTTCCATTGCAATTTGTTGTCGTATGCCGTTTTTTGTTTTGTCTGTCTCCCCCTAGCCACCAAACCTCCATACAACTTCCACTTCTATTTTTGCACTTTCCGCTTACATAAGTTCATCGACACGCCAGGTTGGGGGCAGTTTCGGAGCCTCTATTGATGAGATTGGGATCGGGATGAGATACTATCGTTTATAGTCATATTTGTGTATTTTCCATTCTCTACAGTTGACATTGCTAATTGGAAGAACACACACAGAACTGCAGTTCACCTTAGAATGCGTCATTTTTCTTGGCTTATTCATGAATCACTTAGAGGGTTAGAAGGGTCGAAGACTGCATATCGACATGCTCGCGGAAAGACGTCACCCACTCCAGATTAGTCACAATATCGGTGGAGGGGGGTGGATGGCTTATGGCAATATAAACAATTGCAGGCTACCGAGATTTTTTTCCCTCCAGATAACGCCCTGTAATTAATAGGGTTCCTTATCGCTATCGTTGGGGCGGTGGGCGTTAAAGTCGGGAAATACCTGCCATAAACTATACTTAAAATTTTCACCGAAATGACAGTGAATGATTTGAGTTTCCAGCGCCCATGATTCAATAGTTTTGCGCAGTTCCCAGTCTGCGGATATTATCTAATATCTAATAACTCATATCTTATGTGTATTTGGCTAATTGAACTAACCGCTATTAGCCGATAACCATTTCGTGATGCCCTGCAAATGCCAATTCGTGTGCCAAATTGCCCATCTCAAAGGGTTTATCTAACAGAGTCTAAACTAAATTACTTAATTAAATGATATATTTTACAAAAAAATATATATGCATCTATAGTCGACCTGATCTAGTTTTCCATTCTTTTTCGTTATCATTCGCTCATTATCAATGCAGAAGCCTCGTTTTATTTATTTTCCGTCCCTCATTCGTCATACATTTTGCAATGTTCGCACTTGCCGCCATTTTGAACTTGAGTTGGCCAGCGACACGTGTTCCCGTAGTGGGTCTGCCTGCCCCCCTTTTGTAGCACCTTACCCCACCGTACCCCCTCACTGATCAAGCCAAAAATAAAATGCTTTCCCAACTCTGTTTACATTCTTTGGCATCGACACGTTTCTGTTTTTTGCAAAAAAAAAATATTAGAATGCAATAAAAAAAAGTGCAACGCAGTTAATGATTTCGGCTCAGCACTTAAAACACTCGAAAAAAACCAAGGAGCAATAAAAAAATTAAAAGCTTATATACACATTTTAAATATATATCATGGGCAATTGGAACCCATTTTTTCCCTCAGTGTAAAGACTCCAAAGCATTTGACAGATTGAATAACTGACCGTAGGAAAGTTCTATTGTGCAACTGACAATGTGGCGCTTTGTCGTAATTAGTCGCCACTGCAGCTGTCTAATTATTTTCCTATCTATTTTCAAGTTCTAACTTTCAGTTTTCCAACCACACACCACTTCTCTTGTTTGCCCTTGCATTTGCGTATTTTATTTTGTTTGGTTCTGGGTGTCTTTTGAAGCGGAAAGGGGCTTTTCTAAATCGGTTAAAATTGGGTCTTTAGGCGAGTTTCGGGCATATTTAGAGTCTTAAAAGGGGGTCAGTGAAGCATGATGGGTAAATATTAAATGTGTTGAATTTTTGCAGCTTTGCGGTTTGGTTGCTTAAGAAAAAAACATTAAGGAATCTTTAGGCAGTTAAAAATTTAAATGATTAGAAATGTTAGGCCTTTAGCAGAACATGATCTATTAGCGCCATCTGTTGATTAATGCTTAAGCACTCATATAAATATCTGTTTAAATAATTATTTATTATTGATATTTAATAAAAAATTATGTTAATTCATTTTTAACTTTAAAACATAATCTTTAAAACAACATTTAAAATAAAAACAAATTTCCCACGTAAGAAAATGTATCTACATTTGTATATTTTACATGATCTACAGTAGAGCTGTTAAAAGTTTACATTTCCTGTTAACTAACAGTGCTTGTGCTTCTGCCGCCAAGCAACAGATGGCGCCTCACAATAATTAAGAGTACCTGTTAAAAAAAATAAAGAAAACTATAATAAAAACAAATGAACGTAAACAATAAACAAGCTACTCGACATTCTGTTAAATGAACAATTTGCTACAATTTTTTATTTTCGGCTTTTTGCACTGGTTTTGCACGTATTTGTTGCATAAATTCGCAGTTTCCTCATTAGCTTGACGGGCATCGTTTTATTTTGAACGCGCTGAACGGTGAACGAAATTCCGCAAAAGCAATTTATATAAAAGTCTCATGAATCCGGCTCCTTCCGCCCTCGGCCCCCTTACCCGGAAAACCCCCATTTCAGCTTTTTCTCACGTGTGGGTAAGAGAGAGAGGTTGTTCGGAATTGTGACGTCATGGGGAGACTGCACCCAAAAAAAAAAAAAATAAAGTATCAATAGTAAATAAATGCTGGGGATCTTGCTGGTGGTGGCGAGTGGGTTCCTATGATCCCACTCAAGAGCAGAAATGGCGCTCATTCTATGATCCGGTGGGTGGCAGTGGTGGTGTCGGTGGCAGGTGGACGGGTAGGCAGGCGGTGGATTCTGGGGAGGGGTGTTTTTTGTTTGTCGCCGTCATTACAGCGCTGGCCGTGTGGCTGCTTGCCGCCTTGAATCAGTTGCTTTTTGTCGCAGTTTGCAAGAGTCACGCGCCGAGATTCGTGTCCAACGAATCCCGCTTCTCCCTTGGCCGAACTGCGACGCCTGGAAACCACCGCTCTGCCGCCCACCGATCCGGCACAATCGTGACCTTGGAAGACCTCAAGCTGAACGCGCCCACCGGAAAGCCGCCGCTGCCGCCTCGTCGCGAGCAGCCGCCGCCGGAAAAGGGTCAGAGCCTGAGCCTGAGCAGTTTCTCCGGCTCCACTGGCTCCCTATCCGGCTCCGGTTCGGGTCGAAAGTCTGGAAACACCACCCGCCTCACTGGCGCCGCCCTGGCCCGCCACAAGCTGAAGATGTCCTTGAAGCGAGGAGGACCTCCGCCCGCCGCTTCGAGCGGTTCCGGCGTGATGACCACCTCACTGGATCAGCAGGTGCAAAAGTCGAGGGGAGCCAAGAAATAAAATATTGCGCATACGCCACCGGTTACCTGTTGCCTGTTACCTATTACCTATTACCTGCTACCTGATAGATGATAGTTAAAAAATAACAAAAAAAAAACCAAAAAACATACAAAACAAACTGAATAATAGCAATGAAAAATCGAAGAAAATAGTTTGTGTCATAAAACTGCATTGAACTTGTTCATTGATCTTGTTTTTGCGTATTTTTCTGCTTTCCGCTTTTTGGTCACAATTTATCGGTTCTCCTTTTAATTTGCATCTGAAACTGCGTTGAGCTTTACATAACATGCTCTCAATATTCCTTTACTCATTTTCTCAATTCAATTTTCCGAAAAACTTTACAATTTTCCGTCGCCGTACTCATTTTTGGCTTTTCTTTTCGCCCGATTTCCCTCTCTCTTTTTTGCAGAAAGTGCCCACGGTCGCCGCGGGCTACGGAGAATCGAACGAGAAGCCCAAAGGCGGCAAAGGCGGTCAATCCAAGTGAGTATCCGTACGATCGCGAGAATGTCATATTCCCCCATTCCGTATCGGTCGGGATCGGTTAGATGCGACTCGAGAATCATTCCTCTGGTCGATGCCTTAGGCAACGGCCACGTTGTTAGAGTATTCTGTTGTGAATCCGCATCCGATCCCGGTCGTTCGCGATGTACAAGAACATTGACAATGAGTCCTCCACGACCATGTTTGAAATGTACTCATCCTCGGATAGGTTCATACGATCGGACATGGCTGATGTGCCCGTCCAGCAGGCGGCTGGATCCACCCTGCCTCTGGTGATAACCCGGAAGAAAGGCGGCGATGACTCCGAGGATGGCAACTATAATCCGTTCGAGCACCGCAAAGTGGAGCATCCCACATCGTAAGTAATAGTAGCTTTTAAAAGATTTATCACTGATCTCTAAGGATCTAAGTGTTTCTTTCAATAATAAGTTCTTTCAAGTGAAACCTAGTTAGAAATATTAACTAATATAAAGTCGGTACTTTTCATATTTAGTATTAAAAATATATTTTATTTAAAGTTTTATAAATTTAATTATACATCTAGTTAGTCTCAAGAGCATTCTTTCAGTATTCCCACCCGGATAAGAGCTGATCCTCGGACCATTAATCGCTCAATGACTAATCCCCTTAATTATACACCCCCGTTCACGTCATTGACCTTTCACCGAAGACTTTGACTTTATCTTAAGAGACAAAAACAAAAAAAAAAGAAAATAGAAAACGGAAATGCAATTGTATTGACATTGGCCTTGGACTTTTTGGCAACTACTTTTTCCAAACTAAAAATAAGTAAACTCGCAAAGAAAATCTCGGACGAACAGGCTAATAAAAGCGAGAAGCCGACAAATGTGCTCGATTCGTTTAGAATGTGGAATGAGGAACCCCATTTTCCCCCCCTTTCCGATTTTCCTTCTTTGAAAACTGATTTTCCCAGCCACTGTGAGAGGAAAACGCATCCGCCAGACCTTGCTACAAAATTGCGTATGCGAATAAACTGACGTTTAGATGCAAATTTTGATCAGATCACAGAAATAAATATTATCTTTGGATTTTTACATTAACCTTTTAATCAATTGGCTATGGATAGATTTTGGAAAAACCCTAAATATTTAAAGAAATAAAAAAAAAGAATAAAGAAAGAAAATAATGTAAGGCCTCACATCACCCCATTCCCAATATTATTTTTTTGGCAACTGATTTCTATTTATCTTACAGCTGTGGGAAGACAATTATATCTGTTTTAGAATTTTTAATTAATTTATATAGATAGTATTTAACTAATTTTGAAAGAAATATATTTATTTATATATGATATTTATTTATAGGGGATATTATTAGGATTATAGTCTTGAAACATTGGGTTTATGGGGGTTGTTAAAAATTATAATTGTCATTAAATTAAGAAAATTAAAATAAAAGCAAAAGTTTCAGCAATAACCTCTTAATTTTTAACTTTTTTTTAATTCAGGGACCTCGAGACATTTGTTCACCTGCTTAAAGGATCCCTGGGCTCCGGAATCCTTGCCATGCCCATGGCCTTCTCCCACGCCGGCCTGTGGTTTGGATTGGTGGCCACCTTCGCCGTGGGCACTCTCTGCACCTACTGTGTCCACATCCTGGTCAAGTGCGCCCACATCCTGTGCCGGCGTCGCAAGATCCCCATGATGGGCTTTGCCGATGTGGCCGAGCAGGCCTTCCTAGACGGTCCTCCCAGCCTGAATCGTTGGTCCCGCTTCATCCGGTTTATGGTAAACACGTTTCTGGTGATTGATCTGCTGGGCTGCTGTTGCATCTACCTGGTGTTTGTGGCCACCAACGTGGAGCAGGTGGTGAAGGTCTACGTAGACATGGAATGGAGCATCCGGATATGGATCCTGGTTGTGACGGCCCCTCTGATCCTGATGTGTTTGGTGCGAAACCTTAAGTTCCTCACGCCCTTCTCGATGATCGCCAACATCCTGATGTTCGTTGGCATTGTGATCACCTTCATCTACATGTTCTCCGACCTGCCGGCTCCCGCCGAGCGTCCTGGCATTGTGGCGCCTCCAGAGTGGCCGCTCTTCTTCGGCACTGTGATCTTCGCTCTGGAGGGCATCGGTGTAGTCATGTCCTTGGAGAACGACATGAAGAACCCCACTCACTTCATTGGCTGCCCCTCGGTCCTCAACATGGGCATGGGTCTGGTGATTGGACTGTACACCCTGGTGGGATTCTTTGGCTTCCTGAAGTACGGACCCGAGACTCAGGCCAGCATAACTCTGAATCTGCCTTTGGAGGATAAGTAAGTTTAAGGATATACCTCTGATACTAGACAGAGACTTGATTGATTTGTTCTTCTTTCCAGATTGGCCCAATCCGTCAAGCTGATGATTGCCATTGCCATCTTCTTCACCTTCACGTTGCAGTTCTACGTGCCAGTCACGATCCTGTGGAAGGGATTGGAGCACAAGATCCGGCCGGAACGCCAGAACATCAGCGAGTACGGTCTTCGTGTGGCTCTTGTGGTAAGTTTTTCTATAAAATGAATAATTAAATAGAGGTTAATTGAACCTTATTTTTTAGATCCTGTGTGGAGGCATTGCCGTGGCCCTGCCCAACCTGGGACCCTTCATTAGCCTAATCGGAGCCGTGTGCCTGAGTACGCTGGGCATGATCGTGCCGGCGGTGATCGAGCTGGCCGTCTACCACGAGGATCCGGGATTCGGGCGCTTCAAGTGGCGGCTGTGGAAGAACTCCGGACTGATACTCTTCGGTGTGGTGGGCTTCGTGGCCGGCACCTATGTCAGCATCCTCGAGTTCCACGCAGAGTTCAGCGGCAAACACTGAGAGCGGCACACGGTGCTCGGTGCTATTCTATGATATGCTAATTTAATTTAAATTAGTCTTAAATGAAACTCTTCTAAGCACAGGGATGTCTAAGCTAAGTTTTTAACTAATTTTAGGGCTAACCAAAGTTTTCTAGTACCCCTCGAAACCATGAACCCCTCCGCTTTGGCCTTACCCTTCACCATTCACCCGGCTTCCTTTTCGACCCCTTCCGCCGATCCTGTCCTTGCCATACCAAAAAGAAAGCAAAAAACAACAAAAGTATTTCGATTTAGTCGGTGCCACCACACCTTGAGTGCTTGCGCTTGAGGTGCGGCATTAAGGTTACTTAGAGAATTCTTGTAGACGTGATTTTGTATCGTAGTGATTCTGACAACAACTTAGTCGTTAATTTAGTTCCTATTCGAACTAAGCCAAGACAGACGGACGAAGCAGCCGCAGTTTGTTTTGTTCTTCAATTTGTTTCGTTTTTAATCATTTGATTTATGCTGTACATTATCGACGCCCTATTTCAATAATCATGACATATTACAAACAATACCAAACAAAGACCCGCTGCCCCCCAGGGGTAGCAAAAAAATTGCATTAAAAAAAACAATAAAAGCTAATAAAAACAACCAAATTGGATTTGTTTTAACTGAAATATATCGGAGTTGTTATTGCATAAAATATGGAATTTATGAGGGAGGGAATGTGAATAATTATAAAGGCTAATTATCACAAATTAAAGGCCTTTTAGTGGATTGAATCACGGTTTCTTAAAGTTATAAATTCTCGGGCTGTTTCTATTAATATATCACGAAAATGTAGCATACTTTTTGGCAACTCTTGTAACATTCATGTGTAAAATGATGTCAAAGAAAAAGTTATTATTTAATTTATTTATTATTAAATTAATATTTCTGTATTATTGATACCAAAAAACTTGAAGCACTGTTATAAACATAATATAACACAGACCAACAAACATACATAAGTCCTCTCAAGAGGATCACCCGACTTTTCAGATAGGACCGGACATAGCCATCAGTGTGGGCCACACCCAATTTTCAAGGAATTCAATTTTCCAGGATTTTTTGTCCTCACGAAAAATGGACAAAAAATCGAAAAAATATTTTGTCTGGGGACTTTTAAGCAGAATGGTGGCGAATCGAACCAGAAATCGTTTAAGGTACTCCGCTTGAGAATCGGATGAGAATTGAGAAGATATAGCCATCACAGTGGGCCATATAGGGAACTCCCCATTTTTAAGGGATCCCATCACCAAAAATGGAAAAAAAATCTAAAAAATATTTGGTCTGAGGATTTTTATGCAGAATAGTGGGAAATCTATCTAGAAATCGTTTAAGGTACTCCGCTTGAGAACTGGATGAGAATTGGGGAAGATATAGCCATCACTGTCATATAGGAGACTATAGCTGCCATATAACTGCAATAGAATTTCCTACAAATTCTATTTTGGGCCATATGATCCTATAGCTAAGTTTATATCCTATATCCTATATACATAAGTGAAATTATTAACGTATTACCCAAAAAAAACATTATTTAATAACTCTAAGTACCAAATCCATAGGATATAAAGTCAGCCCTATTCTTCAACTTCCAATCATACTTATTTTGCAAACAACCTTGGGCCTGTTGACATTTCCCAGCGCCTAGTTGGGAAGGCGTTGGTGGTCGCATTCGAGCTGCTTGGTGTTTGATTTTCGTGGGGGGATAAACAATTAACAAACACTTGATAGCGAATCTTGAGCTAAAAAAAGGAACAACAATTCGCATTCGAGGCGGCCGGAGGCGAAAAGCTTTCCCACGCTACTTGAGGCGATTTCAGAAATCAAATTAATATGTGATATGAGGCGCTGAAAGCAGAAACGATACGAGCCGAGCAAAGGAAACTCAATGCGGGGCAGATAAGATATTTATCCAGGTGCTGGCTGCCTCCTCTCGCGGCCGTAATCACCCACGAAAAAAGTGAAAAAAAAGAAATATATGAGTAAAAAGTGTTGGCAAAAAGGCAGCTATAAAAACACGAAAAAGGCAAATGTGCAAACGCAATTCAATTCAAGCCGTGGTCCGTGGTCCGTGGTCCGAGGTCCGAGCAACTGAAACTGAAATTGAACCGTGAGAAAATTACACCCACAGATAACACAACACACCAGAAATGAGTAAAGCCAGTCAAGGGCCAGACGGGGTATCCATAAGATACTATACTGCAGAGATAAGCGTTTTGCATTGTGACGCAATTCGATGCCCCGGCGAGTGGACTGGGCTAAGAGGTGTGGGGTTCTAGCCGACTGTACATACATATGTATGTGTGTGTGTGTGTATCTGTACAATTGAAAAATTACTATTTACCCAGCGAGAGTTTAAAGTTCGTGCCCAGGCTGGCAGGCATATCTCAGGCGTATCTTGGCGTATCTGGCGGATACGGATACGCACACAAGAGCTGCTCGATAAGGGGCAGCAGCGTGTGAAACCAATCAGAAACCCGTTGATTGAGTTCCGTCTGACCCGCGACCGAGAGTTCTCGGTTGCCCACTCACATTCCCACTTATGGAAATGCAAATCAGGAGCAGGCCCAGTGCCACAAGTGCCTTTCACAGATCTGGTCAAGTTAATAGTTTTAATTAAATTTTTGTTAATTTAAGTGAGTTTGTTGTAGGCAAAGAGTTTTCTAAAATAAATATTGTATAAGCCATAAACTAAAAATGTAGAAAGATAACCAACCTGTTTAGCCCGCACTGTATCTTAAGGATACTTATGAGGCACTCTTCCGTGGCTCTGATGAGCATCTGATTAACCTTTTGTCTCGTCATTTACTCGTCGCATAAATCCTTTGACTGGCTCCTTTTCGATTTGAACTTCTGTTCATTTGCAATTTATGCCTGGCTCGTCCCGGCTTGGTCCGGCCCGCCCCGCCGATGGCCAAATCGATTTGAAGACAAAGTCACCGCACCTCCGCATCGATATCCTACGGACAAGTTTACTTTGCTTTCTAGCCGGGCCTCCACCTGCCCGATCGATGGCCAGATAAATGGCATTTTATTAGCCAGCTACTTACCCGGCTTACACCGACTGGGTCTTGGTAAGTCCCCAATGGCCTGGCTGGCAGCTTAATGTCAGTGGCACAATGTTTGGGCCATGTTTATTGGGATTAGTTGCCTGAAATTATGACCAATTTGTCGGGTTCAATGAGATGCAGCTCCGTCCGCTCCGTCTGCCTTTTAGCCTTTCAAGTCAATTGCATGCAAAGTGGATACTGCCTGGCATCTTCGCACTGCCACTTTGGCCACTTTAGCCCCTACAAGGCTCTGTGCTCGCGCACTTATTTTGCGTACATTTTTGGCAAAACAAATAAAATTAAAGCCTTAAACAGATAATGCCCCATCAACGCACTTTCCTACCGCCTCCATTCAATGCAAATCTGGGCGATCACGATTAAGGCTGGGTTTTTGGGGAGGTTCCAGGTTCGGAGGGTGGAGGGTTCGGTTAATAGAAAATTTATAATGCCAGGCGGGCCATAAATTTGCCACATCCACCCACATGCAGCCTGGGAGCCATTTTGTGTGGGGCAGGCAGCAGGCACCAGGCAATAGGCATAAAAATGTTGTAATTTGCAGTTGACAAATACGAAAACTCCTTGCCGAGTCTGGGATGCAAAAATTAACTCATATTCCATAGAGATAGTACACTAAACAATATTGGATAAAATAATAAGCTTAGGAGTTTCTATAGGTAATCTTTTATTAGAGATTCTAGTGTTACTTGATTATAAACTCTACAAGAATAATTTCTAAGCCCTTATAAAGATGAAAGTTTATATTATTATGCTCCAAATAATCTTTAAATTTTTTAAAAATTTGTTTTAGAATCTTATAAAATCTTATTTCTCTCAGTGCTTAAAAGGAGCAGAAGCAGTATCTGCTCGAGGAGGCCCCAATGATTTATGCTCGCAGTGCGGCCTACGAAAATCTGTAGTGATGAAGAGGTGGAACTGAACCGGGGTAGGGGCCAACAATAGCAAGGGGTAGTGGGAGGTAGACACTGCATCCAGCGAGAGTGTTTTCCGTCTCCTCCCTCCCCATCCCCCAGCCTAAAAAAAAAAAAGAAATGAAAAAAAACAACATCCCACTCTGCAGGTTCTCCTACCTGTTGTGGCTGCGCCCCAGGCTGCAATTGTCTGCTTAAAAGCGCTCATTCTGTCCACAATGAAGCCACATAACTTGGCCGCAGTTACCGTCTGTTAGGCCATGGCCCAAGCCCCCTCCACCTCCCTCTGCCCAGTCGGTTTTCCGTTCCCCCCGCCAATGTGATGATTTATAGTGGCTGCGCCTGCAGCTCCCTGTAACCCTTGGTTGCTCTCCTCCTTGGTTCCTGCTCCTGTCCATGCCCCGATTCCTTTTGCGATCCCAGCACGGTAGCTGGTAGTCTGCTCCTCTTGCCGAACAGCCCGAAACCGAATTGAAACTTTATTTAATAAGTTGATGTTATTTGTTAACTGCGAACTGCGAAGGCTGAGTTATGAGGTCCGGGCAGGGAACTCATCTAATATGAACCTAAAAAAAAGGCTACAAATAGCTTTAAAAGTTAATGGTATAATGAGGACTATTAACTCGAAAGATTAATTTCTTTCCTCACATGATATCCGCAAACTTTGAATTGAGAATCCCGGAGTTAAGTCGGCTGCCTCTATTTGACCCCATTGGGATGTTCGGGACCTTCTCCACCTGCCTAATTCCTGCGGCGATTTGTGCGTGCGTCAGGTGCATGGCATTAGAAAGTCGGGGAAGTGAAAACCGAACACCGAAGGCAGGATAGACAGGCACTTTAATCTGAGCCGCGGCACACTTGCTGACAAATTGCTGATAAATAAAGCGAGAGATTTGCAATAATGCCTTTCTAATTTCATGCGTCGCCATCGATGTTGCACACTCCTTGCATTTGCCACCTAACCGCCTAACCACCTATCCTCCTGGTCACTTGCTATTGGGCATGCAAAGCTTACTAAAAAAAATCTCCAATCCTGGCATGGCGCCTGCCTCCATTGGTCCATGGTCTGTGGCCCCTCGGACTTGGATTTAAACATTTTCCACACGTAACGCGAAAGTTTGAATCATTTGTCCGGCGCACTACGCAGCGATTTTCATTTAAAATTCTTGTCACAGACATGTAATTGCAACGCGCCAACGTCGACGAGTCGATTCCAACTCGATTCCAACTTGGATCTGACTCCATCTGTGTGGGGCACTTGAAGAAAATGAGGGTGACTTTGTCCATACTAGAGATCTTAAAGTTAGAAAGCCTAATTATGAAGGGCTGGTAGGTTTTTATAAATATTTTTTATCTCTTTTAATTATAAAATATATATCTTAAATAATAATAATATTTCTCTTTGTGCAAACGGATCTATAGGCTATTGACAAAGCGTTTGTCAAGCTCAATGGCCGACGTTACTGCCTCCTCCAAGCACCCTGCCGCAAGCTGGCGGACACCCCCGCCAACCCGACACACCCCCGGCCATCTTGCTAGCACTGTGTTGACACAGATAAGTGCGTGGCGGCGGCATCAACGGCGATAAGTAGCGTTTTATGCATTAATTTCTGCTCAAAAGAGCATTATTTATTACGCATTAATGCGCTGAATTAACGTTTATTTAATTAATATTAATGCGACCGTTGTGCTCTGCGGTTGCAGTTGCAACTGCCTCCGCTAGATGTTGCAGCTGCCAACTGGCTTTTTTGTGCTTTTTGACGTACATTTTTGGGTCAACTTTACAGCCTACTTGTAAAGGAGGATCAAAAATATCTATAAGGATTATAGATATACTTTAAAAGGAAATTATCATCTTGTATTCCGATAATGAGGTCATTATCATTTTTGATCATTTCCAGAACCCTTTTGAAACCCCGAATGACCCTCGAGCTGTGCAAATATTTTACTTCAAGTGGCCGTTGATCTGGAATCCCAAAATCGAATTTCAAATTGAAATCGAAAGTAAAGTCTTCGGGCAAACACACATACTTGCTTGCTATATGGATATGGCAGAGATATGCCTGGAAAGGAAACGAAGTGTTCTCGGATGGGCAAATATTTGGGCTGCACCGATAAGGAGGTGGTATGTAAGTATGGTTGTTTTTGTTTTCCTTCCAGAGTAATCCATCAGTGTCAATGGGGGCGGGGGCGTGGAAGTTGCACGGATCGGCGAGCAATAAACCCAATAATTTATAGACCAATCAGGGGACCCCAGTGCACACGCACCGCGAACAAGTGAAAAAATCATAGTCCAAACACACATAACGCATTAGAGGATCCGATCAGATCGTCGTCGGTATTGGGGCCTGGAGCTTGGGGCTGGGGCTGGGGGTGCAATTTATAGGATAGACACCGCACAGCGGGTTGTCGCGGGCCGGGCCGTGCTGGCTTGAGGAGGATGGTGCCACGAGGCGGCGTACTTGCCTCATTGCCAATTGATTTATACAAACGGCAAAGCAACGGAACACAAATTGGTTGCCTCGCGGACCAAACCGAAACTGGCTGTGGGAAATGATTTGTGGCACTTGGGCTGCAATCACGGAGTTGCGTACGCAGAACTCTTCGGTTCCTCGACTCTTTCTTCCTAGCTGCTTAACCTCCTGACCTCCACCCTGGGAGGGATTTCGAATGGGCTGCTGCTGCCTCGGGCTGCCGGCTGCCCCCTGAGCTGCACTGCACGTGTGTGTCTCTCTCTCGCTGATTTGGTTTTTTCGCGGAAAAGCCTTGGAAAAACTCAACCTGCCCCATCGATCGCTTTGCATGCCGGCTGCGTAGCTAATTAGAGCCTTAAATGGCCTCCAATCCCCCGGCGGAAAGTGAGATTGCCGCCACCGAACAGCCAGGCGTTGGCAAAAAATGCCACACAAATGACACAGACAGACACAAACATATGTCCAGACATGTGTTGCACGAACGCTGGCCGGCTGTCCATTTTGGGGCATCGATGTCGGGAATCCGAATCGGACTCCGGACCAACACACCAGTTTATCGGGGCCGAAAGAGCCAAAACAATAAATTACGCAATCCGAATGCTCAACTGCAGTCCATCAATGGCATAATGAGGCAGTCTCCAAGATTCCGAGTCCCACTCAAAGTCCCAGTTGCAGTGGCAGTTGCAGTTGCAGTTGCAATCCCGTTCCCGGTTCCCAGTTCCCGGTTCAAGTCCCAGCACAGATGCATTACCATATCGGCATAAATTCCGGAGCACATCGTTAAGTGGGCTGACGTGCGCTGTGGAACAGGTTGCCGCAGCAGCTTGCCGCATGCCACATGCCAGACCCCCTTCATCGATTGCCAACTCCCACCGCCGCACCGGCTTATGAGGGAATTGCTGGCCATGCCAATGTCAAAGCCAAAGCCAATCGTCATCGATAATGGCCAAGTCTCAGTGGCCGGTTGAGGGTCACAAGTCAGGGTGACATGTGTCCTAACCTTTAAGCTTTAAGTAAGCATTTAGCTAAATAAATTGATCAATTTTTTAAGTAACACGCCAACAATTATATTTTATTGGTAAAATTATTAAAATATACAATATTACTAGAAAATTGTATAAATTTTGTTAAAAACACAGCTCGCATTATATAGCAAAGCTTCCCCGTTGAAGGGTATACACTTCCTTCCCAATGAAAGGGAAAGGTATGTCTGGATGATCTCTCATACCAGAGTATCATCTTCAAAGAACCGTAGAAAGGCTGGAGGCGCTTGGGCTGGAGGGGCAACCACGGTGGTCCCCAATTCAGTAGTCACCTCCGTGGTTGTGGGCTCGGCTGTTGTCTTTTCTCCCCACTCATTGATCATTTCTTTGATGGACGAGTGGCTTCCGAGAACTAGAACAAAAGTTCCAAATATTATCAGCAGAATGTCCTTGACTAACTTCCACTTAAGCATGCCGTAATTATACTCCGCCGGAAAGAGCAGACAAATCTCCATAAAAGCCGGGAAAATGATGTTCAGCAAGGAGATGGTGAAGGCCCCCACAAGCGTGAGCAGGGGTCCGAGCTTAGGAAAGGCTGCAGCATTTATGGTGCTTATTAGAACGAAAATGATCCGCACGATGTACTCCTTGAGAACGGCGTGTTGAAGGTCGCCGTTTCTGTTCCAAAACTGGTTCATAATTATGTCGATTACCACGTATCCGCTCAGGGGATAGGTGAAGAAGATGGCAATCATAATGAAGGTCTTGGAAATTTGGGCAACTCTATAATAAAATCTCCATTAATACGAGTTAATCTTAAGTTTTTGAGTAACTCACGTTTCCTCAATAGGCAGGTTAAGGGTTATACTTCCTTGAATTTCGTTTCCAAACTTCCAGTAGCCCATTACCCCAAAGAATACATACGATATGATGACAACCACTACGGCAATGTCTAGGATTCCAAACCATCCGATGTACTGTTCTGGGTGTTCCATTTTGGCCTCAATGGCCAACATCTACGGTGGGGGATAGGTTCAAATTTAAAAGGTGTTCTTTCTTATATGGTTCAAAAATAGGAAAGGAAAGCAATGTTTAACAAATATTGCAGATAGTTAGACAATCTTTGATGTTAATTCAGAGCAGAAATTTTACACAGCAGATTCAAGAGCAACTCTGACGTTTTCTATCGCTTAGTACGACAGATTAGTATAAAGAAATTATAGTTTAACTCTAGGACGATGGACTTACCACACCCACAGACGTGATTGAAAACAGTGCTATGCCAAAAAAATTTGGTAGATAGGAAACTTGACCAAAGAAAACAGCTCTATCAGAGATCGGAGGCAGATCCTTGAATAGGTAGTATATAATACAGGTGAATCCAAGGTAAATGCAAATGCTGGCCAGTAGGCTGAAGGGAACGAGCCACTTGAGGGAACGGATCATAAATGGCGCCATCATAAAAAGTCCGACAATTGCCACATAAATTCTCACATTTAGTTCTGTGACGTGAAAGTCGAACATTTGCTTCAGGTTCTCGCTGACAAAAACCAGGTACACAACACACACACCATAGTGTGAGGTTATGAGGACAATGTAGCATATTATAGCACCCGCCTTGGCTATACACTGGAAGAACCTGGGTCCCTCGCTAAGGGAAAACTTCATAGACAGCGGAAAAGTGCAGTATCCCATTTGTTGGCGCCTAGCACATTCAATCATGCACATAATCTAAAAAAAGGATTATTAGTTCTAAAGTCTGCTTACAAAGCCTCTTACCAATAATTGCATGCCATGGATGAGTATGAAAGCCACGGCAATCAGGAGGATGGTGCCACAAATGATTCCTGCATAGTAGAAAGCCAAGGGCAGAGCCAAAATTCCAGTACCCACAACGCATTTGAGTAATGATATGAAAGCTCCAAAATTTCTATTAAAAATATATAAAATACATCAGATTTTTGTGTATTTTACGCGGAATGTATAGTTCTTACGACAAGGGATTTTCCACATCGCGATGCTCGTAAGGATTGTAGCCGCCTCTGAAGGGAATAGAGGAATGGTTATTAATTCTTTGATATTAATGGACTTTATATCCTTACTTATCAGCCATTACATAAATTTTGAAAAAAATATAATATATATATTTCAGTTTAGTTCATACTATGCACTCATTGATTCAAATAGAATAATAAACTGAACTTGACATTGCTTTGAAAAGTGACATTATTTGAAAAGTAATAAAGTAAAAACCTAAAAGTTTAGATGAACTCTAGAACAAGGAGTAATCACAGCTGTAAATGCACGGTTCTGACTAAAATTAGAAAATTGTGCCTAACTAAAGGACTGTGTAAGAGAGGGTACCTATCCAACATGAAGAAAGTGCATAGCTATTAATGACCAGAGTATTCCATTCTAGGATACAGTCGGAAACCATGGCTTTATGGCTATGGCTATGACATTGAAAAACTTTGCTTAGAGATTTCCAGAATTTCCCATAAATTCAAAAACCCAATCAAACCCAGAGTCAATCGTTCCAAAAGAAAAACCTGTATTTTGAAATTCGTATAATACATATGTATATTTATTTTAAGGTCATATTTTAGAAAACGCTTTAAATTTTAACAAACTTATGCATGCATTTACATTCCGAAAATGTACAAATATTATCAAAGACCCTTTCCAAATTGTTAAAAAGCTCATCCCGCTGAGTTCCGATGAAGGGGGTACACTTCTTCTTTCCATTTACAATTTTAACCGAGAGTTTGGATAAAGAGTGGAGCATGTCAGTGATACATTTTTGTTTTAAATGCTTTTCAAATCGTTGTGGTGTAAGCGTAGGTCCATTGGATTACGTCTTATAGAGCGAAATAATCCGCAAAGAACCGGGCTACGGCTGCTGGGGCTCTTTCCGGGGACTCCGTCGCCTCAGTTTTTGAGTCTTAACCTGCGACTGTCGTCGTCTTAAAGCCGGGAACCCATGCCCGGAACATGTCTCTGATTGCCTCATAGGTGCCGTTTACTAGGATAAGAGTGCCAATAACCATCAGTGCAATATCCTTGATAAGCTTCCACTTGTATTTGCCGTAGGTGTACTCCGGGGGATAGAGGAGACAAATCTCGATCAATGCCGGGAAAATGAGGTTCAGCAGGGAGATGGTGAAGGCGCCCACAAGGGAGAGCAGGGGTCCAAAATCTGGAGCCATGGCGGCATTTAAGGTGCTTACCAAAACGAAAATCAATCGTACGATTAACTCCTTGATTATGGGGTGTTTTAGCTCCCCGCTTTTGTTCCAATAGTGGGTCATTATAATGTTGATTACCACGTAGCCGCACAGGGAGTAGGTGAGAAAGATGGCACACATAATAGACACCTGCGAAACTTTGGCAATACTGCAAATAAAGCCTCAATTAATACGGGTTCTAATATTCTAGGTTGATAACTCACGCTTCCTCTGTAGGCAGATTGAGGCTCAAAGCGGTCTGTATATCATCTCCGTACTTCCAGTAGCCCATGACTCCAAAGAATATATACGAAATAACGATAAAAACTACGGCAATGTCCATGATTCCGAACCATCCGATGTACTGTTCAGGGTGCTTCATTTTTGCCTCAATGGCCAACATCTTCGGGGCAAGAATAGTTCAGTTCAAACCAGTGTAAAAGTATAAGTATGTTAAGAACGGATTAAAAGTTGACTTACCACACCCACGGAGGTTATGGAAAACAGGACTGTTCCAAAGAAAGAGGCCATATGTTCAACTTTTCCAAAGAAGACAGCTCTCTCAGTGATCGGAGGCAGATCCTGGAAGATGTAGTAAATCATGCAGGCAAATGCAACATATTCCAAAATACTGGCGATCAGGTTGAAGGGAACCAGCCACTTGAGTCTAGTTATCATAAATGGCGGAAGCACAAGAATCCCGACAATGATCACATAATATCTTAGGTTGTCAGAGTCTCCGTATTTAAATTTGAGGATTTTCTGTAGGTTTAGGCTAACAAACACAAGGTACACAACACATACACCGTAGTGTGAAAATATGAGGACCGCGTCGCATATTATGGCACCAACTTTAGCCCAACATCGACAGCACCTGGGACCCTGGGAAAGGGCAAACTTCATGGTTTCCGGAAAAGTGGAGTATCCCATTTGTTGTCGTCGGGCTGATTCAATCATGCAAATAATCTAGAAAAAGGATTCAGGTCTAGACAGCCTGATCTAAACCTTTACATTAAAAATTTACCAATAATTGCATGCTATGGATGAGCATAAATGTGATGGCTATTAGCATGACGATGCCAAAAATGATTCCTGAATAGTAGAAAGCCCTGGGCAGAGCCAAAACACCGGTACCCACAACGCACTTGACAAGCGATATAAAAGCTCCAAAATTTCTTTAAAAAGATACAACATAACAGAGTTAAGTTAGACAAAAAAAAAATAAATCTTACGACAATTCGTGCTCCACATCTCTATGGTCATAAGGATTAAATGCGCCTCTGTGAAGAATATGAAGATGGTCATTATCTCTTAGTGTCTAAGGATCTCACACTTACTTATCGGCCATTTCTGAAAATTTTGAAAATGTACAAAAAAATGTCTGTATGATACAATGGAGTTTTTAAATGTGAAAAAATAAGCTGAAACTGAACATGACATTCGTTGCAAAGCAACAAACTAAAAGCGCAAAAAGGGATACTTTAGATTTAGGGCTTGCAGAGTGGCTACTGTACCGGCCACACCGCCTGCGAATCCCATGAAAATAAAAGTAAATGAACGAACGAGCCGGACATTCCCCGGTCCATATCCTTCGACGTAGCTGACGCAGAAGTCCACGATTCCGGGAAAGATTAGACCCAGTTGTGCCAGGCAAAAGGATCCGGTAAGGGAGAGTATCAGGCCGAAATCCGGATACTCAATAGCCACCAGAACCGAGGCAATGACCAGGGCGATCCGTACAAGCATTTCGGTTATCCTACCGGAGCCTTCTTCTAAGTTTGGCTCCAAATAGCCCTTCCAAATGATGTCTACCGTCACAGAGCCCTGTAGGGCGTAGCTAAAAAATATTCCCAGAGCAAACAATCCTGATACTAGCTGGACAAGGCTGTTAACAAAAATATATTGGTAGTTACTTTCCTTGGATTATAGTTAAGCTAGAAACTTACGTATCACTGGTGGGTAGATCCTGTAATATGGAATTGGAGGTATTTTGACCAAAGCGCCAATATCCAAGGAAGCCAAAGGCTGCATAGAAAATGACCACCAAAGCCATGGCTTGATTAAGGATTCCACAAGGACCCAGGTAACGCTCAGGTGTTCGCATGTTACGCTCCAAAGCAAGTATCTGTAGAATATGTTACAAGAGTATTTTAATTAACTTGAAATACCATAAGACATCTTACCACTCCAACAGATTCGATAGCAAAAAGAACTGTGCCAAAAAACAAAGGCCACGTTTTCAGCGGCCGAGTAGCAGGGATGTCTGCAAAGTCGGGAAGATCCCTAACTAGGTAACACAAAATTATGACATAGCCAAAGAACATTAGAATATTGGCTATCAGGGCGAATGGAACCAAGAACTTGAGGTTGGGAACCAGAAAAGTCAACACCAACGGAAAGGTGAGAAGAGCCATGTACAGCCTTTCATCCAAAAGCCAATAATGCAGATCCAGCAAGTACTTCATGCTCTTGGCCACAAAAATCACATATACACAGAGCACTCCGAAGTGGTAGGTACCCAGAAGAAAGTCAGCTAGAAAGCTAATAGCTTTAAACAATTAAAACAAATAACTTAAAGGCAATTTTAATAAACCAACCCCAAGGGCTTGGCAGCGAACTGAAGACATCGAGGACCTTGGTTTACAGCGAATTCCAAGGTTTTCCGGTAACTCAAATAGGGGTTTCCATGGATTTTTCCCAAATGATGAATATGTTCAAGCTATAAGAGTACAAAATTATTAAGAATAATGGGTTAAAAGCTTGTTTTTTTTTTTTTACCAAAACATTCATGGCGTAAACTACCAGAAAACTGACTAGAAAAGTGCTGACTAGGCCAGTAAGCCAACCCGTATTGTGAAAGGCACGAGGCATGGCCAAGCAACCTGTGCCAAAGGCACATTTTATCACATTTATAAAAACTTCCAAGTTTCTAAAAATATTCAAATTTAAAAATAAAAAAGGGTTTTACCAAAGTTGTTACTTACGACAGGGGATTGTCCACCCATTTAATGTAGGCCACAGCTGGTCTAAAAGATATAACCAAGTTAAGAATGGAAAAATGAACCAGAGCTCACCCACCTGAAACTCCTTTCGACTCCGCCCAGGAGTCGCGCATGGAAGGATAACTTCTGCTGCGGACACCGGTGCTTACTCTTGATTCTGCGCATCTTTTCAAGAAAATTGAATCCCTGGAAAGGGAATAATTTCTGTATCTTTTTCGTTTCGAGAGGGGAAATCAACGCCGACTTTGGTCTGCAATTATGCAAATGTGGATCACAGATCCCTCGGGTTACGGCTGCCGTTGAGATCTCGAGAATCTGGGGCTGGGCCAGCTTCCAGGAAGGGTGGTGGTATTAGCATGGCCCAGAGCGGCGACTTCTTCCACGAAATCGGTCTCTACTGAACAACTTTGTTGTGTGGGCGTTTTCCGCCAAAGTCAAAGCCAAGCCATGGCAAGAGCCAATACCAGTGGAATTCGCTACCTAAATTATGCAATTGCCTTGGGGCAGTTGGGCAAACTAATTAGTGTGGCCAGTACTGGCATTTTTCAATGGGATACCTGGCCCCTCCCCACCCACCTGTATTGGCACCTGGTCATAAATTCTCCACCGAGGGGGAAGGCACAATCTACAGTTTCTAGTTAAGACTCTTTTTATCATTGTGTGGGGCCGATTCCCGCTGGTTCTCCTACCTTTTTCCTGGCGGCCTCGAATCGAAAATGCAAATTTTTCGCCGCCCCACGTCCATGACAAGTAAGTATTCGTCTGGGGCCAAAAGTCAACTAAGCATTTGTGTTGGCCAAAGCCTTGGTTCTGCGATTAAATTGCACTTGTTGCTGGCTTTAAATTCTTTAAGAGTGAATATTAAAGTTAACACTTGGATATTTTTAGGAAAAACTTTGGAAGTACCATTCCTGAATCATTATCAACCTCTGGAACAGGTGATTTTGGTTATCATAAATTGTAATATTCTCCACTTTGAGAAATAAAAGTAAGGTATATGGTCTAGGGACGGCCGCCAACCCCTAAAATTCGTACTATTTTATACATAGTTAAACGTTTAAGACCACTAATCCCTATTATATAGAAACTATAGAAACTAAAGAAACCTTTTTTTTGTGCGTGTAACTAGTGAATGGTTAGTTGCAGCTTGTGCTACTGTGCCAGCCGTTGATGTTGCAGTTGCAGTTAGATGTGGCGCATCATTAAAGTGCAGACAAATGGCAGCGCGGCATGTGCGGCACATGTCAAGCTGCAACACAAGCTCTGGCAACAGGTGAAAATGCTGGAATTCTGATTATCCGCTGGTGGTTGCTGTTGTTGTTGCCACTGCCACTGCCATTGCTGCCTCTGCTGGTGATTGGCAGCAACTTAAACTGTAACTTTCAACGATTTGTCGTCGTTGTCGCTGTCGTTCTGGCTGGCTGGCTATTTCTTTGGCTGCTGCCACTTTGATGTTTGGCCACAAAACTATCGGCCAGACAGTCGGCGCAGAAAAATGCGCATAATTATCTGCCAGCCAGCCTCCTGCCTCCCTGCCTGACTGCCTGCTGGCAACCTGCAACATTGGGTGCAACATTCCATACCCTGACACGCCCCCAATTCAATTTACAGCCGGAAGTGTGGGTGTATACTTATTTGATATACATTCCCCACCCGCCGCTCCAGCCCCAATGGTGTGTTCTCCTTTCGCGAACTCATTTGTTGGTTCATAAATCAAAAATCGCAGCAGCAACAGCAACTCCCGCATAAAAAAAAAACCGAAATCAACTTTATGAAAAACGCATTTAATGATTGGAGAGCACAGCAGCGAACGACAAGCAGCAACATCGAACAACAGCAGCAGCAGCAACAGGAGCAGGAGCAGCAACAGTAACAACAGCAACATAATAGGCCCATCTAGAGGCAACATTCGCAAAACCAGCAAAAAGTGGGAGGATGCAGTGAATTTTCTGCCCCAAGTCCGCTCCCCTTGTTGCTGCCACCGGATTGTGATGGTTTTTTTAATGCCATTTGTTGCTGTTGATGTTGCTGCTGTGCTGCTGCTGTTGCTGTTGTCGGGCCGTTTGCCTTTTTGGGGCCCGTGAGGCATTCGCCTAAGCGGCAGGTTCCTGTCTGCCCATCCCCATCCCCAAGCCCATTTCCAAGCCCCCTACTTCACATCCCGAATCCGGGGAGACGTTGACTGCATTTTTAAGCGCGCTCCGCGCATAAAATAAAGCCAGATTGCAGGTCTTGCCTCGGGGCCATCAGCCTCCTTCTGATGCCTTCCTTTTTGAATGGGGCGAGTAAAAGTGCAGGATGCTTTGTTGTCCTGCCCTCCAAACTGGCAAGCTGGCGAGCTGGCAAACTGGAGCTCCACCGCCGCTCCGGCTCTTCCACTCGGAAGAGCTTCTGCAGATACGGCAGCTAATTTTCGATGGGGCAACAAAATAAAAACAACACAAAAAGAATGGGCCATCTCGGAGATCTGGGAGCGATAATGATGCAGGTTAATCATTAGCCTGGTACGTGTATTATGCGATTATTAGTTGGGAAGGGGGGATAACCCCCGCCGGAGTCGATTTTAGGTGGGCGTTTTGCTTTTTGCATTATTCAGTAATTTCCCATTTCCGTTCGGATTCGATTCGTTGCATCCACATCCACATCCACATACATGCAGCCAATTTGTCAACGCGGCAACATGCATATGCAACATGTAAGTTGTCAGCGTTTTTTAAGAATCAATTGCCGCCCAGCAGCGGGCTGGAAATCCGATCTCCATATACGCCCGAGCGATCGCCTTCTCCGGCTGCCGTCTGTCAGTAGAGGAGGAAAAAGCCCCTCCGGAAATCTCGATCCCCAGCGCGGCAAAAAAAAAGTTATATGACCACCTAAGTCGAGCGAAAAGGCGGCCTTGAAAGGCAATATCCAAAGTACTTGGCAAAAATCATTGCAGAATTTAAATGAGCCACACACACAAACATATTTTGAGGGAAAAAAGCTGGCCCAACTGACGTGCAACATGATTTTGTAGGCGTGCAACATGCGCATGCGCAACAGCCGCAACTTTATCAGATTCTGCGCTCTTTTCAGCATTATTTCTGTAATTTTTTGTTGTTTTCTGTTTCGCCGGCATCTTGTTGACTGTCAATTGTTTGGTGGGCGTTGCAGCAGCAACTGGCAACTGGCAGCCAGCAACCAGCAACCAACAACCAGCAACTAGCAACCAGCAACAATAGTTTGGAGCCAGAACAGCAATTGTCCCACAGTCTGTAAGCAGACTTTTGGAGCTATATCAATGTCAACAGCATTATCACACTGCGCTGTCAATATGCAAATGCCTGGAGCAAACCCAGAGCAACAGCAACATAGCCAGCAACAACAACTGCACTTGCCAGTCGAAGTAGCAACTTTAACTGCAACAGCAACATTCTCCGCCGGGCCGGGGAAGGACAGAAAGACAAATAAATACTTGTTGCAGGCGATTGTTTTTACTGTGTGCGTATGTGACACTCGTTAACACGAAGCGAAAATGCGCGAAATGCGATATTTCACACGATTTATGCACGGACAACGACAAAAGTTGCAACTGCAACGTCAACAGCCAAAGCCGCAGGAGCAGGGAGCAACATTAGCCAGCCAGAAGACCACACGCATTGCCACAAGGTTCTAGCCACAGGGAGAGGGGCAGCTTAGGTTGCTTCAGGAATATGAAATACGCAGTAGTAGATCCCGAGAGCAACCCTCCATTTGTTCAACTTAATTTCGAGTCCCAGGAAAACCAATTGGAAAGTGAGAGGCCCTGGTTGCAATGGGAGTGGAATTTGTGGCAAGTATTTGCGGAAAGAGGTTAGAAAGGAAACTGATAGGTTAAGGTTAGAAAGGTTAGAAGAAAGAATGATAGATAGAAATATAGAAGGAAACTATCTTCTATCTTCTAAACTTCTATCTTTCTTGATAGAAGAAAGGTTAGAAGGAAACTGATAAAAAACTGATTAGACTGCTGAGACCATATCGTAAAAAGTTGCAATATTGCTGCCAGCTGGCAACATGTTGCAGAGACAAGCCAGTTAAGGAATAGGAAGCTGATTAGCCAGATCAGAGTTGGTAGCTCGGGCTGCTAATGGCCAAGTGACTCCGTTGAGATTTATGCGTTGCCAATTGGCAGCATCAACATCTTGCCCATATACATAATTGAAACGTAATAAATTCTGCGATGCTTTTCGTGCACAATTAGCGACTGCTACTCCGAATGCAACTGCCGCTGCGGATTGCTGAGTTGTGGATGCAACTAACGACAATTGCTGACCATTTTCATGACTCGCTGTCGATTATTAAATAAATAATTTCATAGCCCGGCTGCGTTTGCTGGTTTTACAAGCTGTAAAGTGCGAAATCAACACGCTTCATGCCAACTAGAGATCTCTCAGAAGCCCCATTCCTTTCCTGATCCACTGTCCAGGGTCCACTGTCCACTGTCCACCGACCACTATGTTAGTTGTCAACACAAATGGCAATCGCCGTTGATAAATTGTTGCTGCCTTGGGCCAATTATAACCGTCTTTGGGCCTGTCTGCCATATACCTGCCACTCAATGGCTGAGCAAGCGTCCTCCCTCCTCTTCCCTGCTATTTTGTCCGACTTGCAAGGCTTTGCATGCAGATATCAACGGGTTTCCTTACCCTTCCTGTGAAGCCCCAAAAAAGTGTTACCCGGCGAGTGCTTCCGGTGTGGGCGCAACAAAGTATCTCTCAGATATCCGATCTGAAATCTGATCTCAACTCTTTTATAAAATTTGTCAGTACAATGAAAAAAAAAAGGCGCCAAAATCAGCCACGTGCTACAAATTGCTGAGGTTGCAGGAAGAAATCAGAGAAAGCAGAATAGGGAGGAACTGAGACACAAATCCAAACACCCCCGCACCTGAGACTCCTGTCAGACGATCCATCCAAGGATCCCCTGCACTCCCCTGCTTGCATTTCGTCCTTAGCATCAGCTGTTCCCTTTTGATCCTTGGCGCGCGCTACTCCCAGTTCATTATTGTTATTATCTACGGCCCGGTGTGCTGTTCCTTATACAATAACATCTAATTTCCTACCTTCCCTACGGCTCCCGGCTACCTAAACGTCTTTGATTTTTCAGATTCCTTCAGGACATCCCCTGCAAGTAGCAGAAGAGGACAAGGAACTCACCCGCATCACATCTTTTGATCGGAAAATGTTGCATATATTTTCTATGCAACGCTAATGACCTTTGATCGAAACAGGGAAATCCAAGATATAAATTTTAGATTCTCAACAAAAGAAAGGAAACATTTTAAAGAAAATACGAGTCAGATGAAGAGGGTTTCCTGGGAAATCTAAAGCTTGCTTGTATTTTAATATTACCTTTTTTTAATAGAAACATTTTTTTAAAGACATATTCCATTAATTTTCAGCATAAATTTATTTTCTACAAAAAATACCATTAAATATTTCAGCCCAAAAACAGAAGCCACCCCATCTGAGATTATTGACCTCTTGGCAAACAAGCGATTTGTGATCCTTGAGTTTATCCTTTGTTTGAGCAGGCAGGAGCTATAGGACAGCTGGCTAGAGATTCGACTTAAGAAGTTGTTTGGCGCGTAGACTGACAAAAAAAAATTGAGAAAAAAGGACGCTGCCTTCGGAAACAGAAGGAAAATCTGAGAAATAACAGCTGACGGGGAAAACGCACGAGCCAGAAGGAAGCTGAACAGACGAAAGGATCAGATCCGGATCCTATTGCGGTTGCATCAGGAAAAGGTGTCAGAATTGTGGCAAACAGGTGTTTGGGTAATATTGGCTTTAATTGCAAATGCAATTACCCGGGGGAGAGTTATCAGAAAGAAAAGAAACAAGTGTTTAGCGGAAGAGTGACATGTGGAAGACGCCGGCGGACTAAGACGATTGCGTGGTCTAGAAATATGAACCCTCATCTGGGAATAAAATTTCAATCATAATTTGGAATTTAATAAAGTGGGCCATAAAAACTAAACCATAAAAGAGATATTCGCTCGTTAATTTTGCCAACCAGACGCTTAAAAAATATTAGGAGAAAGGTAAAAAGATTGAAGGTGGAGCTGGTGCTTAGATATATGTATGTATCTTAAAAAACGAAGAACCGTTAGCAGAAACAGGGACACTGGCGCAGAAGAAACATTTAAAGAAATTCAAATGAATTCGTTTTCGTTTGTGGCACACACCCCGCGTGTCTCTGGACCATGCCCCCGGGCTCCCCGCCCACTTAAATTGCGTGCCACGCTGAAAGCATTCATTTGCAGACTCCACAAAGATATTTTTGTGCGTTTATGGCCAAGATGAGGATGTGACTCGGACTGGGACTTGGGATTGGGGATTGGGAGTGTGTTGGTGCTGATGCTGCCACTGGGATGCGGCGAACTACAATTAAATTTGCATTTGTATGATGTTTTTTGTTTTTGTTGCAAGCCATGGCTGATGCCGCGGGTGAAATACCTTGGCGTAGGAAACATTTATCACTGCTACGGGCCTCCGCCACCGCCACGGCCACCGCCACCACCAGCGCCGCCGACACAAGCTCCGACTTGGACTTGGACTCGGACTCAGACTCGGAGTCCGACTGGCAACGCACAATAAAACTAAAACGTTTATAATTTCATATGAATTTCTTGTGGCAGAGAACTTGCAACTATTAGCCGGGACATGCAATTGGCCAAAAGACATCCAGGGGGAGAAAGGGTATTCAGTCGGACCGCGAGCCAAGTCAGGGCCCAACTTAATCACAGGTTGGCCAGCTGAATGGCCTAAACGAAAATGCTTAAATTTAATGACATAAATATATACGCTGGCCGACTAAACACAGAGGAAAAGTTGATTTCCAAAGGAATTTTATGAAACAAGTTGCAACAAAGTATTGGCCAAGAACTGCCTTTTAAATTGGGTTATATCTTATTCTAAAATCTGCGTTTTGTGAGTTATGATTTAAGAGTTCATTGATTTTTCTTAGTGTACTGCGGGTGGCTGTCTCCAGTGGAAAATGCTGCTCATCTCGAGAAAATCTTAAGAATATTTATCAATCTGTCACGGTTTGAAAGCCCTGAAAAACGGAGGATCATCGTCAGCCAGGCAGAAAACCTGGCAGCTGTCCATTTAGGGAAAACGAGTTGCCTGAAACGGTGTGCCCAACCCACCCCACTCCACACCACCCCATCCCACTCCACCACACCACACCTCTGTACCGCTACTCCACCCAAGGCACTTCCCTTCGTGGAAATTACTTATTGCGCACTTAAGGGGCAGGCAAAGATCCCGTTCCAAGGATCTCTATCCTGATCCTGCTCGCCAACGCCACCCCGTGAGGCAAGACGAGCGGCTGCTTCTTTGGCGGTCGGGGAACGATAATAAAAGAGGCTTCCTTCCTTCTACCACCCAACCCAACCCAACCGAGCCCAACCCAAGCGAACCGAAATACATCATCCTCCCTCTTGGGATTCGAAGGACAAAAAAACTAGAAGGAGCAAGGACAGACAGCGCAGCTGCGCCTGCTAATGAACAATTTTACAATCTTTTTAGATACTTTGCCGGTCTTTGCTGTTGCGCAGTTTGGGAATCCAAAAAAAAAAAAGCTTGGCAGCTGCCTCGGGACTTCCAATTTGATGAGCTTTGTGAGTGAGCGGAACTAATTTCCATTGTATCTTGAAAAAGAGGTGGAGAATGTATCACATTCCCTTCCAAAACCAAAAACGGAGGGAATATATCTCACAGCCTTCACTTGGAAACTATCTTAATCTCGGCATAAACACAAATACTTCATGGAACCATTGAGTTCAATTCATGTTCGCTGCCTAAGTCTTTCGATTGGTAGCTCTCAGCATAAATTATGTTTATTTGGGGCCTACAAAAACGAGGATTACACACGCTTTAAAAATATAAAAAGTGGGGGGGAAATCGAGAAAAAAGAGAACTCCCACAAGCAAACAAGGAGACAGCTTTGGAGCGGCTACCATTTGGCCACTTGGCATAAAATTAACTGTTCATCCGAATAAAAATTAAACTATTAAATGCTCAGCCTCGCTTTTTGGAGGGCAAAGAAATGAGCTTAGACCCATAAACGATTAACATACACAAAAACCACACACACTCTACGCTTGGCCCCTAAAGTCATGCGTTTCAATATATATACTATATAACATATATATTCAGATATATGTATAAAGCTGGTCAATAAAGTATAACAATCATGCGATCAAAAATCTTTCACAAAATTCGAATACCTTTCGAGGGCCTCCCATTCACCTGTAAAAGTGTGGGAAACCATAGAGCGCGCCAAAAGCCCAAAGAGCCCAAAAAGATCCCAAAGAGCCACCAAAAAACAACAAAAACAAAAAAACAGAAAAAGAAAACGTTGAAAATTCAAATTAGCCCAAGACTCGTAAATAAAAGATATTATAGCCAATCGAGCAATAAAACCAGTTAATCTCTAAATGTGCCGGGCTCTGTCTGTTTTTCCCTGCTTCTCCAAAGGGGCGACTCTGTCCCCAGTCCCAGTTCCAGTCTCTTTGCCTCCAATCTCTCATTGAAAGTCTCGATCTTCGCGGATCAGAGTGGATCTGAATCTGAGGAAGCTCATCAACCACTGTTCGGCCTACTTCTGGGACTGCTTCTGGACTGGCGGAGTCAGAGGTTTTACGATCAGCAACCTGACTGCTCCGACCATGGGCAAAATCAGTTAGACTCCCAGGCGGGTGTGGGATGCTCCTCTTTAGTCTCCAGTCTATCCCCGGCAGCTTCTACAGATTGTCCAGCTTCTGCTCGATCATCTTCTTGGCAATCAAATCAATTTTATGCCGCCGTTGCATTTTTTATGGCATTTCTAACACACAAACCACACGATAGCCCCATTCACTCATTCAGTCGTTCATTCATTGATGATGAGAGGACCGCAGACCGGAAGCGAGTTACTGCCCAGGGTTTGGGGCAAGGAGGAGGGAGAGGAGATGCACAGAGCTGGATGGGATTGGGGGAGGGACGATGCTGTCAGAGGGGGTGACCAGTCCAGCGATTACCAACAACTTAAAGCTCGGCCACAAAATGTTGCATTCGGATTGGGTTATTAAGCCATTTAAGCGACGTGAGAAAATGTTGCCAACGATTGGAAAAACTAAGCAAAAGTACACAGAGAGAAAAACTGAACATTAAACTAAATAGATTTTATGGTAAAGGTTTTAAGACTTTTAAAAATATATTCTAAAAAACATGGTTTGATTTTACCTCCTAAGAATGGCTTATAAAATTACAGAATATTTTTCGAGTGAAACTCTAAACATTTGATGGGCTCGGAAAGGCTGGTACTACTGGTAGAATCACTTTGATTTAATGACTGCTCAAAACATTTATCGGTGGAAGCCTAACTAACAACAAAATCAATTAAACAAAACTCAAAAGGGGGAAGGGAAATGCGTATGTTTACAGAACTCAACATTGGCTTCTGTCCACGCCCCTCGGGCCGTGTCATTAAACTTTGTTTTAAAGACTTTTTAAGACGAATCCATGTCCCGGGCGACCTTCCCACTTCCCACTGCCGCTTCCAGAGATTTTCATTAAGACAAAATTGTTTTTCTTTTTTTTTTCTTTTTTCCTGTTTATGAATGAAATGGAGTCGCACCCGCAAGATGATTCCCTTCCCCGCCACAGACAGCTCATTCCAAAGAGGTAAGGTTAACTCATCGCGTCGCTGTAGGTAAATCATTTGAAATTTGTCTTCCAAGCGAGATCTTGGCCGAGATTTCGGGGCGTGCGCGTGATTTAAGCTCATGTTGGTAGCCAAAAAAATATAAAAAAAAAGAAGAAACATCAGCCAAAACAACCACAACAATAGTATCTCAAAGTCGTGTGTGTTGGAGGAAGTGCAAAGTGCTGTGATAACATCTCACAGTTGTGCCAAAAAAAAAAAGAATATTTAGAAAAATGAGCAGCAAGAAAGGCTTAATTGCTGGAAGAAGCCAAACAGACTAGACAGGTTATGATAGATATCCGAGAAGCTAAAGCCAAAAAATAAATTAAACAAAGGCTTCTGCGGAAGCTGGAGAAAATCTGATACTGAAACGATTTTGATTTGATATATTCGGATTCCTGAGGATTAATGAAGACAGTATAAATAGTAAATCATCCATTGAATTGATAATCGTTGGATTGGGTTTACTTTGCCTTCATCAGTTAGGATCATCAATCACACCAGGTGAGACAAAGAAAGTTTCCCAGAGAGCTTTAAAATTCAAAGATTTAGAAGGGGAATTCCCTAAAAAACATGTACCAGAAATATTATTTCAGTAGTTTGGGGGAATAAAACCATAAGCATACTCTTTTTAATATTTTCTAAAGTGTCCTAGATTAATTATTTTTATTTAATTAAAAACTATCTCCAACTAACTGTATTGTTCCGTTTTTTTTACTGATTTTTCTGATAAAAATCTCTACAGCTGTTTGGTTTAAATCATAAGCATCACCTGGTTTTTCGAAAAATCAAAAAAAAAAGTATACATAGTTTCTTTACTCCGCTTATCCGTGGGAATCTGTACGGCATGAAACCAAGCATTCGCATGCAAATTAGATTTTTTAATTGGCATATAAGAGGCGACAGCGCCGCCTGACCCCGAGCAGAATGGGCCACGGAGCAGGAGCAGATCCGGACAGATCTCCTCTGATCTCCTGCCGTTGGCGTCACCTCAAGGTGCTGGGATGTCATTCGCTTTTATGGTTATTGCCCCAGCTGTCGCCACAGCCGTTGCCAGTTGCGAGTTGCAGGTTGCAAGTTGCAAGTTGCAAATGCAAATTGCGGATGGCATTGCTGGCTAGGTTGTGCTCGCGATGTTGGCGTTTTTGCGTGCTTAATTGAAAATTGTGTTTCGGCGCTTCTAATGAATGGAAAGAAGTAAAAAATCTAAAAACGCATTGCACAGAAAAAATAGTGTTGAGATTTTTGGAAAGTTTATAAAAAAAATCAATTTCTTGAGAAAAATTATAATAAATTATGGATGTGTCCCTTGACACTTCCTAAGACTTCCAAAAATATTTGTTTCAATTAATTTTTATTGAAAAAGGGTTTCCTGGAGAAAATTACATTTTTCAACTTCCATTTTTGTATAAAAAAAATCCATTAATTTAAGAGGGTTTTCTTTTTAAAAGGGAAGTATAATATATATTTACGATTTTTCTCAATAAAGGGCCTCCCATCGAGTTCCTAACAACGAGGGAGGGTCAGTGGGAGGGGTTGAGGGCCAGCTAAGAAGCAAAAAGGAGCAGCGGGAGTCTAAAGAAAGCTGCCGCCGGAGGGGTGGGTTGGGTGGAATCCTACAATGTTGCTGCTGCCGCAGGCCACAAAATCTCTTCAAGATCTTGACTGGGCCGCCGCTGCCTTTTGTGCCCGAAGACGATCGCCGGAGATTTCCCGCCAAAAAGTTACGGGGGTTGCACAACGGGATCTGCCATCTCGGATGGTGGTGGTGGGTTGCAATCGGGTGGGTTGGTGGTGCCGGTCGGTGGTGGTGGTGGCGGCGGCAGTACTTCTATTTTTTGATGGGGTGGCCGGGAGGATAACAATAAGACGCCTGAGAGGGCGAGGATCACGGCAACGACAAAAATAACGACGAAATGACGACGTTGTCGACTGGGCCGAACCGTGGGAAGATTTTCAGGACAAAAGCAAAGGCATCTCCTGGCGAAATTCCCTTGCAGCTGCATTGCAAAACGCATTGAAATCACAACACATCCGAGGCGAGAACCTTGATTACTATAAGTGCTGTGGGGGTTTTTTATTTCTTAGATTTTAAATTAATTTGTATTCTGATTTAATGGGCGTAGGCATCAGCGACACTGAAATGTACTTAGCACACGCACTCTACGACAAAAAATAAAAAAAAATAATTTAGTAATTATTGTGGTGAGATGGTCGAATATGAGATACTTTTCAGCAAAGATTTTTAAAGATTTGTATTGAAAGAAATTTTTCAGTTATTTTCTGGAAAATATCCTGAGAGATAGAAGTAATATCCCTCTTTCAGTGACCTTGTCTTTAAAACTCATACGCCCTGTTGTCCCTCAGATACCTCAGATACTTTACAATCAGTAGACGGTAGGCAGCTGAAAAGTGTCGCCAGCTCGGCAAACGACTTCATCAACAAATCAGCGATGTTAATCTGTGGGATTGTGTTGGGTGCTGGAACCCCATCTACCTCATTCCCCCGCTGGCAGACCCACTTGGGAGACACCTTTGGATGTCAATCGATAGTATGGATCGGTGATCGGAGATCGCTGTCATTTGGCCTACACCATTTTGGTTTCGTTTCGTTTGTCGCCGTCTCATTTCAATAACTCATTGTTGTTGCTTCTCCCACACACAGATACTGTAGCGACAAACACACATACAGAGGCATGCCAAGTTGCAGATACGGATACATCTGCATATATAGCTTGTAGCCGAACGAACACCTACATTCGGCGGCTTTGGACCCACAAATTTTGTACGAATCGCGTAAACGCGTTTCGCGTCTCGTTTATTTTCCCTGCCCACAATCGCACACACACACTCTCGCTTCCGGGGCGTGAGTGTGTGAGTATCTGTGTGCGCGAGTGTGAATGCTACTATTCGTTCATTCACAAATTGTATTGTTGCTGCTGCTGCCGTGGCTGCTGTCGCTGCTTCTGCTGCTGCTGCTTGGCATGCTTTTTTTTTCTCAGCTCAGTTCAGTTCAGCTCGGCGCGGCTCGGCTCGGTTTTGTTTTGTAAACACACACACACAGATACAAGCACACCTGGACGCCGACCCACACACACACAGATACTCGAGAGCGTCGGCAGCTGCCTCGCAATCTCAGCCGTGAGAGAGAAAGAGTATCTGCTCTCGGCTGTATCGGCATTTCAAGTTCATAAGGCTTCAAGTTGTTTTGCCGGCATTTCTCACGAGAGAGTCCAGAGAGGAAGAGAGTGGCCCGAAGGCAGCCTGTCTGTGTGTGCGTGTAGGTGAGAGAACACCTTTCGGTTTTATCCGCTCGGTTTTTTATCCGGAGTGCGGCTTATAGTCAGTTAGTTGGGATTGAGCCTTATAATGCAATTTGTTGGCTTAAAACCATATCTTTAAGATACTATTTTGGGGTTGTTGATAAATATTTATATTTAAGTTTCTAAAAGAAAGTATCTTTAAGATTTTATTTAATGGAACTTGGTAAATATTTATTTCTAATAGTTGTTATAAGATTTATTGATGTCTTAGGTTGGTTTCATCATTGTAGATAGAGCGAATATTGAAGAAATACTTATCAGTTATTGGAAATTATCAAGGTCTAAAAGCTTTTAAGGTAGAAACTATCTTGAAGATAGTTTGTTTAAGGTTTTGGGTCCAAAATTTGGAGTTTTGCTAAGGTATTCAACTATATAAAATTATTATATTCCCTATACTACTTATTTTAGGTAGTAGAAGGAGTAGTAGAGAGTAAAAACCTACCATACAGTTCGCAGAATTTCAGGCTAATAACAGAGTCATATATGGGTCTAGATTTAAAAGACCTTAAAAACCTATTAATAAAAATCTAATAAAATAAGAAAGTAATTAGGAAAGTGTAGAAGATAAAAGCTAAAGACTCAGATATTCAAATATTGCGTTAATTGGTACTATAAATAGGCATGAAAAGGTAGTTTAATTTTGGCTTATTGATTGGATACTTTTAGCAATACCCAGAAACCTACGTATTTAATAACTTAACGCCTCAATTGTAAGCTTAGTTTAGGACCAAATCCCAAGACTTTCCACACATTCTCCAAACTACATAAATAGCTGCCCAATAGACCCATAACCGTATCAGTAAACTACTTCCACCCTGCACTTCTGATTATTTTGGCAAAAGATTCACGATTTTTTTTTGGCGATTCGATTGCCCTGGATTATCTTCGTTCCGTTCGCGTGGCGATTATATAATGCCCAGTGGCTGTCGGTGGTCGTGAAGTGGGAGGCGCCTATTCGGAGCAGCCAGCAACCCAAAAGCGCCAAATGCAGCCGAGGGCCCCCATTGGTATAGAGTTTGAGCAATTAGAAACCCACGCAGCCATAAACAACTGGAGGAGGAGGAGAGTGGGAGCAGCAGCTCCCACAGCTGCAACACCACCACCACCAGCAACAACATCAGCTGACAATGAGAGGAAAAATAGAAGAAAAAAAAATCGACAATCAGCTTTTTATGCCACTCTGCACGTGCTGCTCTTTCTCTGTCTCCCTCGTTCTCTGTCTGTCTCTGGGGCTCTTTCCCCCACAATTCTCCCGAAGTTTATCCGGCGAATGAGAGGCCAACAATCGCCACTCACACCATCAAAGTTAACCGCCCGCCTGCGTTGGTGTTGGTGTCGCATGTTGCTCGGGTTGCCAGTGTCTTGGTGTTGCTGGCGTAGCTGTTGCTGTTGCTGCGATTCTAGAAGTCAGTTTCTTCAGTGTCGGTTCAGGTTCAAAACGTTCCGCACGCTCTGCTCCACACACAAATCTCCGTTGCTCCGTTGCTCTGTTTCTTCCCGAAGACGCGTCTTTCTTGCGGCCCGAAGAATTCTTCGCAGCAGCACGCAGCCTCAAATTGTGCGTGTGCAGCTTCTTGGCCTTCTTCACTGCCTTGTCGCCCCTTTTGTCCAGCTCTCTCTCGGAAGAGAGTGTTGGTGGTTGGTGGTTCCCGGTGGTGCCTCTCGAGCGGTGTGTGTGTGTGTTGGTGGTGCTGCCCCGAAGCGCTGCCGAACGGGGCGCGCAGCCAACGTCGCCGCCGACGACGACGCAACGTCGGGAAAACCTCTTGCAGTGAAAATTTTTCGTACGTTTTCGTTATTTGTTATTCGCACGTTGACGCGACGAGACCGCGATACGAGAAACGATTGCAACTGCAGCACCAAAAGCCGCAGCAACAGCAACACCAGCAATGATCGCGCGTGCAACAGCAACACGAAGTGGTTACGCGTCACTTACAGTTAGTTTACATTAAAACCCTACACAAATCATAAAAAATTTAACAAAATATAATCCAAACTTGCCAAATAAAAGTTAATCAACAACAACAACAACATCAACAGAAATGATAAAAAATTTTCAAGTGAATAAATAATATATTGTGTATTGTTGCAGCTTGCCATTGAAGTGTCTTACAACAAAATTAAGCAATAGCAGCAGCAGTTAGAGCCGCAAATGAAACGTATTTATATCAATTATAGCCGAAGCTTGCCCAAAACACAAAACACAAACCCCAAACACGCAAACGCAGCATAATAAATAATAATAAAAAAAAAATAAAGTGTGATATTTTGATATTAGCAATTAGAGTTTACACAGAAACACAGCGTAAAATATTTGTTAAATGTGCGCCAGCAAATATTGCCCCGAGGCAAGCCCCGAAAATTGGATAATGCTTGGATAAATCAGCTTACAAAAAAAAGCAAAAAAAAAAAGAAGAAAAAAAATATAACAAATAAGAATAAGGTGAGTTAGCTACGGAGATCGCTCAATTTGCCGACGGCCCAATCAAGTCAGTTAGTCACACGCCGAAGCCGAAGCCCAAAAGCTGGCTCAGCTTTCTCAAAATGTGTCAAAGTGCGGGGACTCCGGTTACAGAACTACCCAGCTCAGCGTAATATCAGATCTGGAATAATATATACTTATGTATATATTCGTTTATAATGGTGTGCAATCGATTGCACAGCCATGAATGATGGACCGATGAGTTCATATCAGTACCAGGCCCCCTCCGGAGGAGGACGCATCATTCCATCCCATTCCCATTCCCGATTCGATTCTCTATCAAAAGTAGAGTTTGACGTCAATCGACTTGACATCGACGATCTCTCCAGATCGTGTGGCAAATTGACGCACACAAAAGCCAGAGATAGATCTCGGACCCTTAGCCCCAGTTTGAGTTCCATTTTCAGTCGATTTGCAGCCAGAGAATTTTAATTGCACCATCCTGGCCAAAAGCAGGACCTGGCCAAGAGAGCCTCTATGTGAACTATGCCAATTGTCTACACCTGAGCTGAAGAACTGGCCGGCTAGTTGACAAATTTGTATGCACGCGCTTTAAAAGTGCAATATTAATTAATTCCAGCAACTCGATCTGTATGCAGCAGCCGCAACAGCTAGTTGCAAGTTGCTTAGTCGAGGCAATTAAATCGTATGTCATTCATTGGTAATTTATACCATTTAAAGGCATGAAGGCGAAGAAGATCTAGGTCCGGTGTGTGGTGCCATCGTTTTGTTTCTTCAACTCTAGGATATTGCCAGGACTTGACACTGTACTTAACAATTAGCATAAGTTTAGTCTTCTTTTATTTATCTATTTTTTTTTTTGGTGAAAAAACCAAAAATGTGAGCTTTGTTTTTCAACTGCCAGCCTAGTCTCGAACGTTTGATCGATCGCTCTAAACCGATTCCGATTCCGATTCGATCGGCGATAAATGCAACTTGCCATGAAAAGTGATGCCTTAAATGGGCATTAGGCTATTGCACATTTCTCAATATGTCGCGCGAGTCTGCGAGTGATTTTTTCTCTGTTTCTCCAGCTCAGAGACAGAGATCTGAGCTGTCTCCTCTTGGCTTTATACGCACCGCGCCTTATATGACGAACGGCGACGTCTGCCGCCGAGTGCTGTCCCACTGCTTTTGGCATATAAAGCAGCCTGACCACCGCCGTACCACCGCACCACCGCATCGCCCCAACCACCCCATCGATGGGGGCGGGCAGTGGTATTTTATTTTATTTTTTCTGGGCTTTGACGAGGTCCGAGTTCCGAGGTCCGAGGTTTTTCAGTCTCGCACCCGCACGACAATGGACTGCACACAAAAATTTGCATTTTCCACACACAACCCACACTGCTTCTATTTCTACCTCCCCCTCGAGGTGTTTTTTTTTTTTTTAAATGGCTTTCGGGGTCCCGATCCCAGTGGCCAGGTTCATTGGTTAATTTATTTCTGACACAGCCTTAAATTAACAATTTTAATACGGACCAGACCCAACACCCCGGCCAGAACAACAAAAGAGCGCGCATTGAAATTGAGACGTTCAGCGAAAAAAAAAAATAAAAAATAAAACAAAAAATGCACACACAATACAAAAAGTTACAAAAATAAAATAAATTTACAAAAAAACAAAAGCCTGTAACAGAACAAATGAGGTGCCGGGGAGTGGGAGGAGAAAGGGGGCATGTGTAAAGTGAAATAAAATTCTGGCGCGTTAATTAACTTTAAACGATTGAAAACGAATTGATTTGGAGAAGCCATTTGATTTGGATTAGTCGTGCCCGGTTCAGAAAACAATGCCAGAGTCTCCAAAGGGTTAAAGCTTTTGGCCCGAACCCGATTCCAAGCCATAGGAGGAGGAGTTGCCAAGTTAAAATTAAAATTCAATCATCACGTGTGCGTTAAGAGAGACGGGCACACAATCAGACAGATCATTGGAGATGTTAATTGGAATGCGTTAAATAATAAAACAAAGACATGTCTGCCATGTCAGATGCCGCGGTTGCCAAGAGTTTAACACCTCTCCGGGCCAACATCTCAGATTTCTCAGGTGGATACACCAATAGGGCCCCCAGATTTCTCGGCCCTGGACATGCGTTGTTATCATGCATTTGATAAACGTTTTGTTTTTCATTAGAGCCTTCCGAGATCTGAGGGAGGGATCCGATCGGATCGGATCGGATCAAAATCAAAGCAATGGAAGAGCAGACAGATCGATCACACCCCTTCAATTAGCGGTGGATTCCAATGAATTGTGGTTTAAGCCAAAATTTTTTTTAAGGAAAACTAGTTTAGTTTGAACTTAAAATTTAAGCTCACCCAAAAAATGCACATTCTTATCTGGAATATAAAAATATTCCCAAGTACTAAATCATATTTTTTTCTGCGGTTAAAATATATTCCCAGTCTTTAAGTTTAACGCTGGGCAGTCTGAGGTTTGCCTTAGATAACTTCTTTCCCACCAGCCAAGGCTATATTATTTCATATATTTATTTATTTATAATATACTATTTTTTTTGGCAACTAAACGCACTTCTCAATGAAGTGAGTTTTTTGTTTTAGTTGTTATTGGATTTTATTTTTTTGGTGGGGCCACCGAGGCAGCACGTACTTGAAAACAACTTTTAATCTCGAGTAGTTTCAATTAACGTCATTGGACTACATAGATCGCTGATTACGGATTGAATGAGCATTAAAAGTATATATAAATAAATGCCCGACCGAATGCCGATTCCGATGCCGATGCAGAGCAAAGTGGAAATAGAAAATATAAACGAAAACAAAGTTAAAATCGTGCGCGGAGATTGTGCGATTGTACGGCCACCCACCGCACATGGTCGTCGCTGTTATCGGCGGGAAACCATACATATATATACTATATAGCACCCCACCTCGCCTATATAGCCGCTTGATCTGGTTGTGGTTCTGGTTTCGGTTCTGGGGTGGTGGTGGGCCTATCTGTCCTTCGATTTACGTCACTGCTCGAGTCGCAATTCATAAAATACTCGCCTCAAAAAAATAATTCTATTCCGCCGGACACCCACTTGGGTGGGTGGTGATGGGCGGTGATAAGGAGGCCGGCGATAAGCAAGAGTGGTCAGTGGGTGGTGGGTGGCTTGGCTCATGGCTAGGTGGATTGGTCTAGGAAATTTACGAATTGTTGCATAAAGTCAACCGATTACTTGTGACTCACAAGAAATGTAAACCGTTTGTGCACGATCTCTTTGATTGTTGTCGCACTCTTTTGATTAGGCCAACTCATAAACCGAAAACCTGTTGCCTCTCAGCCAGTTGGCCAGTTTTCCAAGAAAATTTGCAACTCTTGTGCCTCGCTAGATGGCTGGCTGGCTGGTCAATATTTTCGACGAGTTTATAAGCACAAATGTCTGTCGCATAAAACTTAATTGTAATGTTTGTTTACGAGCTCCATTTGCTGGATTTTTAAGATTTTCAAATCCAAAAAAAAAAAAAACAAAGTTGAAAATAAAAACGTGCCTCACCACCCCCGTTGAACTAATGGCGGCCATAAATCGTCGCGTATCTCAAATATGAACTGCACTTAATTTTTGGATCTCGGCAAGTGCCTAATTTATGTAATCCCCCCTGCTGTTTGCTGGCTGATTGTTGGTTGAAACAAGGAAAGTTCCTCCTCCAAATGGTTTTAAGTAAGCGACAGCTAAACACAATATACATACGACAAAAAAAAAAAAACCGAATAATAATAATAAAGAAATATCTTCATGCCAACAAATCCATTACAGTCAAGTGCGCGACAACAGCAACAGCAAATAAATAAAAATATATGTATGAGGGACAGAGGGCCAGTCTGACGGACTGACCGACTGACGGACGGACGGATGGTGTGCGTCCGTGTCGGGTTAAAAAAATTAACCGAAATTTTATTAGTATTTGCGCAAGCGCAAGCCAAAGTCAACCTCAAATATTTGACGAGCGGAGTTGACCAAAGGAGCCCGACATTTTGGAGAGGGACGGAGGAGGAGGTGGAGGTGGAGGTGGGGGCGGCATCTGCATTCTCTCTCTTTTTGGCCAAGATCGAGGGAATGAAACGGGCCTGGTCCAGAGGTCCAGAGAGACCCACTGCTTGAGGTGCCCCAGCCAGGCTAAAGGCAATTAGAGTTGACACTTTTGGTTTTCGGTTCGCATCTTTCGTTTTTTTTTATCGTTTAGACTTAAGATCTGATGATACCCTGTAAGTCTTTTACTGAAACCAAATTTCTTTGTTAACACACCCCCACATGTTTTGGTTAGTTCACCTTTAAAAATAACTCTGTTTATTCAACTGTCAAAACTCGCAACAATACAATCACCTTATTATAGACTTTTTGGCTTTTAAGAAAAGATTTATGGTGTTGTTAATTTTTATAATTTAAAAATCATAGGCTGTTAATAATTAGATTGACATTTTATAAGCTTAAGATATATTCAGGGTATTTTTAAGATCTTGCTGCTTTTGTTTTAGCGGCATCTCCTGATCCCTGAACCAAAAGGGCTAAAGAAGTTGTCCGCTGGCTTAGCTGGGTTTCTTTCTTTGTGTTTTTTTTTTACCTTTTTTTTGGCTTGGTCTTAGTTGTGATGATGGCGTTGACGTGCCCAGGGGACAGTTTAATTTTCACTAGACATTGCCCACTTAAAAACCATTTTCACTTGAGACGTGACCGCTCGCCAGATCTTCTCCACCATTCCAGCCGAACGTCTAACGTTGCGTCTTGTCTCTTGGCTTTTTGGGCCTGGGCCTGGGCCTAGGCCTGGAGTTAACAGGTCCGGGGGATCTGTTATTTATGGATCAATATTGACGAAGAGACACTCGGAGGAGAAGGGGCACGCGGAGAAATATCTGTAAAATAGCCAGGCAACATTGTAAACAAAGTGTAAGCCGCTTTGTTGTCGACACCTCCCAAAACACCGCCCAACCGAAGAAACCCATGGAAAAGAGTGTCACTAAAGCATTTTTCAATACGATTTTTCCCCCTTACCCCTTACTAGGCCAAACAATGGAGCCCGGATCGGTGACAATCACAATGGGGCAGGTGGAAAAAATAGGAGGATGTGGTGGTTAAGTCAAAGGTATAGGCCATAACACCCAACTAATCATAAATTTGTCGCGCGATTATTTTAACAGTTTTTCTTAGGATCTTTTGGATTTTTTTTGGGGGTTTCTATTAATAAAAAAAAGTAGTATCTGGCGAGTGATTCCAATGAGTTTAGTCAGCGTTGGCTGACTTATGGTTTTAGGCTTCAATCCGATGTTAAATGAATATGTAAATTACTTGTTATTATTATGTTTATGCATATTTCCAGCGGCTTTCGTCTAACAAATGTGTTTCTTGTTTGTTTATTTGTTTTCTGTTTGTCTCTGGTTTCTTCTTTTTTATCTCGTCGTTTTTTAATATATTTTTTTTGCCGGCACGTGTGTGCTTAAGTTGGACTAGTATACCCTGCCCAACGTTTTTTTAATCTTTCCAGAGGAAAAGGAAAGCCTGTTGAGTCGCCTACTGATTTCCGCTTGCAATTTATTCGCAAGCAAAAAAATAAAAGCAGTCAGAAACTCTGGAACTCCAAGGGCTGAAGTTTCAAAATTCCAAGACATACGTTTCGCCTTTTCCCTTTTGTTTTTTTGCCTTTTTTTTGAAGAATTTGTGGCAGCGGCAACAAGAGAAATGCATTGCCACAAAAACCACAAGGAATGGAGGAATTGTTTCTCACGCTTGCCCTTAAGGACTTTGAGGTCGAAAATAAAAACAAAACCAGAAGAGAAGAGAAGGAACGACACCCACGACAGGCGACAGGAGGATGAGAAGAAACCCCAAGCCACCACCTCCACCGCCTCTGCTGCCTGGCCTCCAACACTCCGATTCCACTTGACTGAAAGAAATTCCTGAAAGCCGCTTTTCGACCAATAAAGTCTTATTATATACTCATCAATTCAGCAGCAGATAAAAGTCAAAAACTTTGAGATACGCTCACGCTGGATGTCGTCGATGCCGACTAAGGCACAAGTCAGATAAATTATAATTAAAGCAGACGAAGAAAAGGAGAAGACACTGCCCAGTCCGGCAGACTGGCTCTGTGGACTGGGGCTCTGAAGTCAGAGCGTATTTAAAATACGAGTAGAATCTCGCTTGCATCTCAAAACACCGACGCCGACGCCGCCGCCACCGCCGCCACACGACCCGAAACCGAAAACGAAAACTGAAAGCCGAAAGCCAGGCCAAAACCCCGGGCCAAAACCGTCGGATAAACAAAACAAATAAACAGCAAAGAGCCAAAGATCCACAGAGCCGCAGAGCAGACGTCGCATAGAATCGAGCTTCAGTCAGCGGCAAGAAAACACCTGTCAAACTGGTCCAAAGACTCACCGACTCAAATTGAATCTCCGAGGGGAGATCCGCTGCTTTGTATAATGACTTGGCAAAGGATGAGGTCCACCGATGCTGCACCACAACAAAAAAAAAAGGTTGCACCCGAAAACCGAGAAAGAATTTAGAAGAAAAAAGAGACTGATTAGCCAGTTATTGATTTAATTGAAGGTGCAACCCGAAAAAACGAGGGAAAAACGGAAGTTATTACGCAACCTGCAGTGGTTCCCTTTGATTAGATTAGATGATGCTGCAGAATCGTCTGCTGTCTGAGTCTAATTACCAACCGAAGAAGAAAGTCTTTTTCCCAGGAAGGGAGAGGCAAGCAGGAAGTGCCTGACAAGCGGAAAAAAAACCGCCCAACTTGGGGTTAAGTGTCAGGGTGTCAGCGTGTCAGGGGTTAACATATCCCACAAATCCTTTCAATTAGTTGGCACGCAAGGACAAAGTTTTTACAACTCAACTGGCAACCGGCAACCGGCAACTAGTATCCAAAATATCCACAAGATACAGATACTGGCGCAATCAAATTACCAAACTAATCGCATGCAAGGCGCACAAGTTAAATGTGTCTGTGTATGTCGGCCGAAAGTGTGGATTACTTTTCCGGGTTTTTGGGGGTGGTGGGTGCTGTGCCTTCAAGGGAAAAGTGAAATGGAAATGGAAAATGGTAAGCGACTGGCAGGGGGTTGGGAGGCTTTTATGCCGCAGTTTAAGGCGTTATGCAAAACAACTGCAATGCGTGCGTGTGGCAAAAAAGAAGAAAGTTTTGAAAAGTGGGGGAGCACTAACTGACGGAACAACAAGCCTTGTATGAAGGAAAAGGTATAAAGACAAGGAGGTGCAGGAGCTGGAAAGGAACTTTACCCGACAGGCGACAGGAAGTGCGCAAAATGCCACAACTTACGACCGCATTGTGCTGCAAGCTCTTTAACCTGAAATGCTAAGGAGCATGCTCCTCTCCCTCTTCCCATCAGCGCCCACCAGCCAGCTGTCTCTTTCACAGCTCAGCCAACTATCTCCTTCTGTTGGTGCACGTCTCCGTTGATTTCCTTGCGTTTGTTTCGCTGTTTGGCCAACAACTATTAAAGTTGTTGCATGTTTGGAGCTTGTAAACAAGCTTGTCGCTTCGGCCTATAAAGTAACAAAATATTATTAAATTAAAACTAGGAGGTGAGTCGTAGAGGGGAGTGGCGGGGCTGGTGGAGTGATGGGGAGGCGTGACTCCACCCACCAAAACACCAATGGAGGCACAAAATACCAAGGCCTTGTCTGTGTTTGTGCGCCGAGTCTATCTGGGGGCATAATTATGGATTTGCCAGAGGATGGCGATGACCACGTCGACTGGTCATTAACTGCCTGATGAGCCAGCAAGGGGGGGAGTAGCAAAGGCAAGAGGGGGTAGGCGGGTACGAGTGGCACAGTAGCCAATGCCAAGTGGCAGCTTCAACGCTCACCAGAGAGGTACCTCTGCCGCTGCTCTAGCCCCTGGGCCGCATAAATAATTATTAGCAATTGTCTGCAGGTGCAACAGCAACTTGCAACTTGCAACTCGCAGCAGAAGCGGCCACAGCAGCAGCCACTCCAACAACCTGCTAGCTTATTGTTGATATAGCTCACTGCAATTTGAGCATTTTTCACATTTCCCCGCATCGGCCATCAAAAACAAAAGACTCAAGCAACGAACTTGATCAGGATCTTTGTTGAAATTGTTTTTTTTTTTGTGTAGCCATTAAATAAGGTCACCATTAAAGAGGCCAGTGATGGCAGGAGGAGGGAGGTGGTGTGCTGTTTGGGCCACCCACAGACTCCAACGCACCGCAAAACCACTCGACCAGGTAGCCAAGAAAAACACCAGAAAACGTCTCCACTCAACCACTGCCAGCCCTCCGAATGTTGTAAACCACTCGAAAATGGACGAGGCAACGTCGTGGGGATCATGGTGATCATGGGGAGCAAGTGGGGGGTGTACTTTTGAGGTAGGTAGAAATTATTAACTGACATTTTAATGATGATAATGATGAGGCCCCGTTGACGTTGCCCCTGCAACTGCGTCGGTGGCTAGACCTTAAACCCTTCTACCGTTCTCCATTCTCTTTCTGTTCCCCCCACTCCCCCCAAAATATAAGTAAAGTAAAAGATAAACCAGGTAGAAGCCCAGCTTTCTGTTGATGTTGCATCGGCGTGATTTTTATCAGTTCAACTCGACTGGCGCCAGCTTCATTTTCAGTCACAAGTTGCCCTCCCAAAAAAAAAATAAATATCCAAAATCAAATGGGGCAGCTCGAGCTGTCGATCTTAGAGTGCTTCATGAGAGCTATGAATTTTAATTGATTTTGGTTCTCTTCACTCTGGTCTAAGAAAGTCCAGGGAATACCATAGAAGTTGTAATTCTTTTTAGCTTTCGTTGCGCTTGTAAAGATACCTTTTTTGCATTTAACTTAGTTTTTGCCTTCCAAGCCGTGGATGAAGCATGAAAATAGGTTTTCGAATGCAGAGAAAATAAATTCTTCTTAAAATATTTAAGATATATAATTTATTATCACAAGAACTATAATCAGAAAGACTACTTTAAAGAAGCTTTTGATTTTTATTTTTGTTAAGAATGTCTGCCAAAGTCTTTAATATTTTTCTTGCAGTGCTTTTCAATTTTTGTGCCCCTCTACCACGTTGTGGCTAATTTCCGAAGCACCCACAATTCGCTGCAGCAGGATTCATTGTCAGTTTGGCGAGGCAGCGTCTGTTTGCAACATGCTTAATGTCATGCAACACAAGCAGCACCAGCACCAGCATCAGCATCAGCAGCATCGGCAGCAACAACAACACACTGTCACTGTCATGCATCATCATCTTGGCGGAGCTGTTGTTGTTGTTGTTGTTTTTTGGAGTCTTCTGGCTGTTTGGAAATTATTGCATGTCTCTCCAGCGGGGCTTCAACCTGCCAGAGGAACAGACTCCAGGAGACTCGGCCGAGACTCTCAGTGAGTGATGCGATTATCTGCAAGATTCGCTTATCTACGGTGATCCATCAGTCGCAGTCTGCAGTCTGCAGTCTCCAGTCTGCAGGCTTCAGTCTGCAGTCTGCTGAGCCCAGTCTGCAGTCTGAAATCCTGTCCAGCCTTTGGCTTTCGTGCAGAAATGTAGAAATACTCGTACTCGAAAGAAATGCGTACGCCTGCGCGGGCGTCCGACTTATAAATTAGAATGTGAGCTGCGTATGCGCAGGTATCCGAGGGATACACTGTATCTGTATCTTTATGTGTGTGTTTTTAATTTACTCTTTACGCTGCGGCTCCCACGGTTGAGCAGCCTGACCACCTGAGATGGCCAGCAGCAGCAGCACCCGCTAGTTGCAAGTTGCAAGTTGCTGTTGCAGTGCCTTGTGGTTTCTTATTTATTTTTTTGTAAGCTTCTGCTGCCAGGAAGCTGACTTGGGCTTGGCTAAAGTAAACCACAGTGTGCCTCCTTTTTTGTTGACTTTGATTGAAAGTTGACACAGCCAAGCGTTGAAAACCACATCCGTGGCGTTGCCTACGCAGCAGTGGCAGCAACAGCACCACCACCAGTACTAGCAACAGGAGGCAGGCAACATCGCTGCATCTCTATGCAAATGCAATTAGTTTTTGATTAAGTTGTAGGCAGCCAAAAAAGTGAGATAAAAAAGTGAGATGGTACGAGATGAGGCAGGGAGGGAGGCAGACACTGAGACTCTGCAACCAAAGTACACTTAAGCGCTGAGCCAAGCGACAGACCGTTAAATTGTTGCAATTACTGGTTGCTAGTTGATGTTGCTGGTGTGTGCGCGACGCCATATTGCTGGTAAAACAATATGCATAGTGTATGTATGTGAAGGAGTGTGGGTGTGTGTATTGTTGGAGCAATTGTTGCTGTTGCAGTTGCTGCTACTGAAGTTGCCTCGAGCAATTGTTTAGCACGCGCTGCTAATTTTGCAGTAGTTGCTGCTGCCGGTGCTGCTGTTGCTATTTCAGTGGCTGCCAGGCAGCAATTTCTACGTTGCATGCACGCCTCGTTGATTGTAGTAGGTGTAGTTTTCGTTGCATTGCATACCTCCCTCGCAGGGTGTCCACTCCACTTCTATTTCGCCGGCAATCATTTTAATAGCAGCTCTTTCGGTGGTCACTGGTCAGTTCTATGTAATTTATGCCCGCAACTAATTGCATTTGAAAGTTTAACTGCAAAAGTCAAACGGTTTTCAGATATGCAACGATATGCCATATGCATGCCATAACCCAAAAACCCAAGAAAACCTCAAAAAATAAAAACTAAAAAAATATTCCCACAACTGAAATAGATTTTCCCTGTTGCGTGGCTCATTTGAAATTCGAATTTCAATAACGCACACAAAACGATGTTTATCTGGGGCTGGGTTTTGATTTTTTTTTTTGAGTAGGCGTTGTCGAATAGTAGTATTCAAGACAAAGATTTTGAGTGCTTTGGTCCAGTTCAGTTCACGCACAGAGATTCAAAGATTGAGGGGCCAAGGTTCATGAGATAAGCGGAATGGATGGGAGCGGCTTCTGCTTTGCTGGAGAGTCGATCGATGGTTGTTTTGGTTGTGGGGGTGCGATAAGGGGAGCCAGAGTTTATCAGTTTCCAGCTTACAGCTTACAGCTACTAGCTACCAGCTAACAGCCACAGCTGCGCAGCTGTGAAAAGCCTTCAGCACAGATACAGATACACAGCTACAGATACAGATACTATTTGCGGTATAGGAACAAGTTTTGTTTAAAATGTTTCGGTTGTTTTTTTGGCTGCATATTTGTTAAGGTCGCACAGCTGCACAGGAATATTGAACACAGAAACTGGTCACATTGCTGCTGGTCATATGCCACATGCAACCGCAACATGCCATGTTGCATGCCTAATTGCAACAGGTGGCAATCGATTCAATTGCACCCGCCAGCAACGAGCAACATGTCGCAGCTACGCCAGCAACATGCCAATTAGTAGCCAAAACAAAGCACCCGCACTCCTATATTGTATATAGCCCCCACACCCCCATCCCCTCCTCTTAATGCTAATCAGGTTGACAATTCTCGTTGTAAATTGTTTAAATAATTAGCAAATAATAGCAGCAATTGTTTTAATCCCAAAAAGGCAGCAACCACAATTGCAACTTGACATTTGTTTGCCTTTATCGCAGCAGTTTTGTTCACTTTTTTTTGCTACTGTATTAATGAGCAAAAAAAAAATTATAATTTATTGAAGGTGATTCTAAACGTTTCCCCCATCAATCAGTCGGCTTCCTTTAACTTTGATATCTCTTTCTAGCCAAAAACTAAAAAAAGAAACCCCATATATACCCTTAATGTTTGGCCACCGTTTTGCGGACACGCCCCCTTAATTTGCCAGACATTTGGTGGGTGGATACCTCTTTTTTTCGGCTGGGTAATTTTGTAACTAATATTAAAACACTTCAATCAATCAATGTCTCGGGGGAAGTAAGTCCGTGGAGAGAGGCTGGCCTGGGCTGGGTTGGTTCAAAATTTTCATTAAATCGCCAAGCAGTCTGAGAACGAGCTCAATTCGATCGGCCGGCCAGCTGATCGTGTTTGTATTAGCCATTTGCCTAGGCCATTAAATATTTATGAGCCTACTACTAGAGTCGAGATCCAAAAGCCAAGATCCAAGATCCGAGATCGGAGAGTTTTGTCCAACCTGCCAACTATTTGCAGCTTGATTAATGATCTCCCAGCCAGGCTGTGTTCTGCTTTAATTACCGCAGCAATTAGTAGCTGAAAAATCAGCTCCGCCAACTGGCTGGCCACAATTTGTCATACCAGCATCATCATCATCGTCTTGGCCAAAATCTGCAATCTCTAACCAACTCTTCTCTTCCTTTTTTTCCAGACTATGCCAGATCTGCAACGATTGGAGTCGGCCGCAATCTAATTCAAAGAGGTAAGTTGCCCCAAAAAGCAGCCCCAGCAGCTGCTGCCCAAGTTTATAGGCTTTTTTTTTGTTGTTTTGGCTGTGAATGACAACCCTGGCCCGGCTCGAAGTCGCTTTGCGAATCGGCTCTCCACCTGGCCAGGCAACCTTCACAAAAAAGCTGAAACGCATTTTGAATTTAATGCGTGCGACGAGGACGGCTCAGGGGGGTGGTGCCGGTGAGAGGGAGGGAAGTGGCAGGAGGGGTGGCCGTGGCAGATCCCATTCGGATCGATCATATGCGGTTGTCCAGCTATGCCAAAAAAAAAACTGGTGTCTTGCTGGATTTTCACCTTATTGGAGATGGCATCTTAAAGCTTGACGTACTATCGATTATTTAGCCCAACAATATCGATTATTTAGAACCGATTAATAAGCTAAAAATTCTTTTAAATCAAATATAGGGATATAAAAAGTTTGTGCTTATTTTTGGAAGGTGCACCCCTGGCGTAGGCGTCTCTGCCACGATCTTCTCCTTCTCCGCCTAAGGAATCCCCAACTGCCATTGAAACCGAGTGAAGCTGAGCACTCTGGACATATTGCCAAGTCTCGTCTCGTACACGAGTTGAGCAAAAAAATAAAAATAAATATATAAATAAATAAAAAATACGTACAAAATAAAGGCAGCTGGACCTGGCCACTTTTGAAGATTAATTGCTCGCGACAGTCGCGAGTAGCGAGTCAGTGGGAGTGAGGCAGGGGGGAGGCAAGTGGCAAGGCTGCCCCCTAAAGCTGGCAGGCTGACCATAAAAATCGGCATTTGTTGGCAAACACAAAAAATTAACATGACGTCAACAACGACAACTGCAACATCGGTGGCAGCAACAACAACTCAATTGGCCAGCAGACGCGACCTTTGCGATTGCAATTGCGATTCGCGACTCGGCCAGTGGCGATTAAGGCCAGAATATCGTTTCATACACATGTACCCATGTACCCATGTTCCACGATAATGGCTAAAGAAATGCCATCAACTGGCAAGATTTCTTTCGACACGCCCCACAATTTTCAGTTCTACTCGATGTCATCACATTTGACTTGATTTTTTCTAGACGCAATTTTTTTCAAGTCGATTATATTTTTAAACTTTTTATTATATTTTTTTTTGCTGGCTTTTGTCGATTTTTTTGGCGCGTTTTTCAGTTTTTGATTTTTAGTCTGGTCGGTGGTGGCGCTTTATTCATAAATCCGTCAGCTGCATGAAATACAGCTTAATTAACAAAAAGCCAAGAGAAAAGCCTCAGCAGCAACCCGCGGAGGCGCAGTTCCATTCATTCGTGCGCCCATTGAACAACTTTTGGTCCGCGGTTTTCGGTTTTCAGTTTTCGGTTTTTGGTCTTATTTGTGCAAACTATATTTGTCACAAGCCATCGAATCGAAAGCATCCATCGACCCATCGACAATATCTCCATAATTGAGTTGGCCAAACGGGAACGGATCTTTAACTTTGGGTTAACGAAAACGGTAAATACTCACACGGGCCATAAACAAACGAGTCAAATTACAGGCGAATGAAATCAATTAACACCTGCCGGTGATGAGTCGAGCCATCGATCAAACGATCTCTGTGGCATCCAAAAGCCACACGAGCTGCATAAATTAGCCAGCAATTCGGATGGTCAAGCCATCCGATTGTCCCTCGTCCGTTGTCCAATTTTCACAGCATAATTGTGAGTTCTTTCAAGCGATCCACTCCGGAATTAGCATATCAAACACAGCATAATTGCGCTTTAATCGTGTCGAGTCTCGAAGTCTCTCTGAAAACCAGTAAGAAAACTTAAAGCCAAAGAAAATTAATTGCCTTTTTTTTGAGAGAGAATAACAGGTGGAAGGCACCCTGTGGTGCAGCTGGCTTGTAAGGTGGGGAAAAGCTAGTCAAAGAAGGATAATGTCATCCCAAGAGAGTATATTAGAAGAAACTAAATTTATAGACTTTTTAGAGCATTGCTAGTTTGCTTTCAAAGCTCTAATCGAAAGACCTTGCGACCTTACTCCCACCCCAAAGCCCCCACTCTAGCCCCCTTTGAGACCCAAACACCCCCATTTAAAAACCCTCGTCTCGGGACTTGCAGACTTGGATAATGCAAAGTGACAGCAACGGCTTGTAGGCAATCAAAATGCGAACCAAAACACGCGCAACTTGCCAATTGTACTATGTAGTTGTAGTTGTTGCTATTATTATTATTTTAGTTGTTGTTGCATTTGGTGTGGACTCCACCTGGCAACGTAAATTGAAAGAACTTGTTGCAGTCAACGGGGCAAAAATTGAATGCTATGCATTTGCTTTTGCGGTCAGGAGGGGAAACAAGCTAAAGTCATGGATATATAGAAAAGGCTATGGCACTATGATATTGACGGTGGTGCAGTGGTGCACTTTCGGTGGTTACAACTATTGATTACAAGCATCGAACAGCTCACATTACGCGGGACTGGTTGGGGCAAGGTGAGGCGAAGCTGTGCCACAGATGCGGGTGTTGCTGGCGTGCGAGCAGCAACAATCCCGATGTTGCTGCTTGGCAGCCAGACAGCAATCCAATATCCCAGCAGCAACATCGAATGGAGAACGGAGAGTCTGTAATTAATGCGGGAGCCTGCGCTGACATTTTGAGAAATTTATTGCCCCTGGTGGATTTATAGTCTGCGACATTTTATAGTTTTGGCCCCAGCAGTGCCTGTTGTGGTTAACCTGGCTTACAACCAAGCAGACACGACAAAGTGCTGACCAGAAAGGATCTCCATTACTGGATCCTGATCCCGATCCCGATCCCGATCCCAAGTCCGATCCCCATCGGTGCCGATGTGGGAACCCTTAATGCGCATCATGTGCGCGCGCGCATATATAATTTGGCTACCCGATAATGATCGGCCTTTGGCATAATAAATTTAACGAAACGAAAACAACAGAAACGGGAAAATGTTGTGCCGCAAAAGCCTTTAAGTAACTTTCAACTTGTTGCTGCTGCTGCGTATCCCACTTGCAATCTATATTAATTTTTTTTATATGAAACCAAACTGAAAACCAAAAACTGGGAACATCGAATCGAGTCACGCTGCTGCACTTTCATAAATGCCAAAAATTTCACCTGCTTTCACAAAGATGATTAAAAATAAATATGCAGCGGGGATATCTGCAGGGAGGCAGCAGTTCTTGGAGGCACCCAGCCGAAGGTTGATATACGATAATTTCGTTCTGATAATGTGACGAGGAGGATGAAACCTGTGACCCAGTTGAGGGCTTGCGTTTGGGTTTCTTTTCAAGCTTGAGCGTTTAAGGCTAATTGCAAAGATCGCTTTTGGCTGATAAACGGACCGAAGGTGGAGTGGGCGGTCTCGAAGGTTTACCCCCTTGGCGCTGACCCAAAACCTTTTACCCCAAAAAACCCCTCCATTCCCTCCACCTGCTACAGCCAAAAAAAATGGAAAAAAAACAAATACGCGGCATTCGAAGCTCGTGCTTAATGATGATTGCTGGCCCCCAGAGGTTAAAATTAAATAATTTCCGACTCCGACAACGACTCCAAATGAAGTGGAAGCGCTTCTCTAGTCCATAGTCTATAGTCTAAAATGGCGGGCGTTCCAGCCATTCATTTTGGCCCGGCCATATATAATTAGCATGAAATGAGCCAAGGGATCTATGGGTTTACCATACTTTGGTATGGTTTGGCTAAAAGAAACCATTTTTTTTTATCTCTGTTTCCGAAAGACTTTTCGCTCTTGGCGATTTTTGACTTTAGTTCTTTAGTTTTTTTTTAAGTTTTTAGTTTCATTTTCGTTTTTAGCTCTTTTCTGCTATTTATGTTAATGCAGCAATTAAGCAGCAAATCGTGTGGCTAATTATGATAAACATTTGCCAAAGCCGAGAATAGAAAATATGTAAAAGAGCTCGAAGAACCCCGCAAAGAGGAAGTGTGACCAGGCTGCAGTATGCAAAAACCAGTTTCCCCTCTCGGCTAGCCAGTCTTGCCAATTCCTTTTGGGCCCTTTTAGGCGCCTCAGTTAGTTGGCCACGATAAGGCGGCAATGGTTTAATTTAACTGCAGCACCAGCACCAGCAGCCACAGCAGCAGACGACGACAGGATCGTTGGGCTGGCCTACGTGCAACGTGCAACAGAAGTTGGTGGTGGTGGTGCTGCAAAACAAATGTGTCTGTATATCGCAGCTAAATTGACTTTGATCACGCGATCCCTCGGCCAGAGTTATAGAGCCAAGTTCAGAGCCGATTGCCGATTGCCGGGCGCGGCCTTTTCTGGCTCAAACGGAAGTATGCTAAGCAACTTGTTGCAGGTTGCAGGTTGCATCGGTGCTGGGGTATGCAACAGCACCACAAGAAGCACCAGCTGAAGGTGTATATTGCAAAAATAATTACATTTGATTGTAAAAGGCCAGCGTCGTCTATAGACTTGGCCTGCCAAAGAAAAATGTGCAACATGATTGCAGTTTACAGCCCCAGCAGCAACTGCAACGGCAGTCGAGGAGCTGCAGCAAAACCAACAGATAAAATGCATTTACAATTGAATTTGAATGTAATTTTATTTAAGCTGCGGTCAGCCAGGGGCTGTATGTTGCTGGGGTGTTGCTATGAAGCGATGCAGCGATGTTGCTCCTTGGCAATTGGCCGTGTGGCAGGAAATTGCCATTATCTGGCATTATCCACTTGGCCAACGGTAGCGTAGGTTGCTTGCCACTTTGGGTTGCAACCTGCAACTGGTAACTGGCAACTGGCAATCGTCAATCCAACGATCTGAGCGCCCCGTCTTAATTAATGATCCAAGTCCAGTCGGTAGCCACAGTGGCAACTAATTAGCATATCGTTAGCTCACATATTGACGTCAAATTTGGTCCGGGCCAATTCGCAGTCGTTTTCAAATTACAGTGATCATTTTAATTGTAGTGCGCCAAGCTCGGAATCTGAATCAGTTTCAGAGTCTGATTGAAAACGAGCACAGTAGCAACACAAATAGCAGCAACCATTGGTCTGTAATAATAAATGAGATGGTGATCAAGCGGGGGAGCAACTCGTTAATAAAATAGGGAGATGCCAAGTGGAAAATGTGGGGATCAGAGTTCAGTTTAGAGAAATTACTGAAATAAATATACGGCAGTGATAAATTGGGGCCAAAGATCTTGCAATAAATTCCCTGGCTTTCAATTCAATTGCAAATGTGGCAAAAGTATTTACATGTATCATTAATAGCGAAACGAGTACTCAACCGTTTTATTAGCATTTTACCCATTTACATGTTTTTCCCTCCCACTCAATAGGTTGGATTTCCCCAAAGTTTTTCTTACAAAGTCTGTGCTTTTCCTTTTCCACAACCAGTTGCAGTTGCTGTGTTGCTGGTTGGGGGCGGTCTCAGCAACATGTTGCTGCTGTTATTGGCTACCAGCAACAGCCCGGCGATTGTTGTAGGCGTTGGAGTTTTTCCCACTTTTTTTTTATATAAGTTTTTTATAGATATACATTTTTTTATATGATTTTTTTCGCATTTGATGAGCAGTTGAGTTCGTTGGCTAAGCAAATGGCGTTTTATTTTATTAGCCATATTTCTGCTCCGTCATGCTTTGTTTGCCTTCGAGCGAACGAGTTGCTGTTTTCTTTGCACTTGTGTCTGAAGTTGAGTCTTGGGAGTCGCGAGTCGGGAGTCGGGACTCTTGCCACCCCCCTCCCTCATCCCCTCCCCCCCTGCTGACGGCATTATCAATGCATATCACGCTGAATACTGATGTTTATGATGTCGTTTATTACGGCCAAAGACAAGTGAAGTAAACTCGAGTGAAGTGTGGCTTAAATGGCGTCAGAGACATTTGCCAGATTAATGGCCACACTCTCCATTCCCCCAATGACGGGCGGGTGGGGCAGCATGGGGCGTGGCAACTGGCAACCAGCAACAACTGTCGCAGCAATCGCACACCAACAATTTGTTTACATTTTAATTTCTGCAATTTTGTTTGCTTAACTCTGCGAGCTGTCTTCGCTTTTAAAAAAAGGCAACTGGAAATGGCACTGGTATGGTGTGGTGGGGGTGACGCCATGCCACAGGAGGCACATGGCACGCGGCTTATCGTGGCGTCGTCCAGTCCCCTGGAAGGGGGGGGAGTGTCGGCCAGAAAGGAGAAGTGTTTGAAGGGGCTACTGCAAAAAGGTTTATCAAGTTTCGCTGTGTGTAATAAGCGTGACAAATGCCAAGCAAATACAGTAAACACTCACCAAGAGATACAATATAAACAAGTAAATGCAAGGATAAATACTCTTTTTATTTAAATATTGTATATAAAGTAATATTTGCCCCCTTGTTTATGGCTATTAATTTGAGAATTTTGTTTTATTTTAAACATTATTTTGTGCCACCTTTATGGACTTGCCTCAAAAACTGGCCGTGAATCATATTTCCATGGCATTGCACATTTTCAGTTTTCTGTTCGCAGCTTGCTGACTGAAATGACAAAGCCGACTTGGCAAATCTGAGTTCTCGTTTATTTTTTTTATATTATATTTTATATATATATATAAATATTTTTTTTTTTGCCATTGTTGACAACAAATGAGCGCCATTTAATGCGCTGAGCTTCCTAGTTGTTTGAGCCACTTCATGTTGTAGTTGCAGTTGTTCGGCAATTGTTGTTCATTGTTCGTTGTTTGGCGTAATTAAGCAGCCACTTGGCTGTCTTCTGTTTTAACCATTTTGCACTTGGCTTGCACTTTCCAAGCTTTCGGTTTTTGGTTTTTCAGTTTTTTAGCTTTTCAGTTTTCAGATCATTTACGAGCACTTGGCATTCGCCGTTCCACTTTGCCAAACATTTGCTTACAAGCATGTTTCGGTGTCCGCTCTTTTTGGTCTGGGCCAGGTCTTTTGGCTGGCGACTTGTTAGCGCCATGTTTACACTTAAGAAAAAGCTTAATTAAATCTCTGATTGCCCGCAGTTTTTCCCCTTCATGATTTTTGGCCACTGAAAGTCATTTCAGCCGTGGCCAAAATTAACACTTCATTTGCCATCATTTCACACCATCATCCGAGTTCTGCGATTCCCGATTCTGATATAATCTTTGCCAAAAAAAATAATAATTCAAAATCGAAGAATTCAATGCCCTTTTGTTAGTTTAAAATTAATTTTTAAATTTCAACTCAATTATTTAATAATAAATGCATCTTTATGAGCGGGGCAATAACTTTTCCGATTTAAATGGCCAACTTCTGTTCGCAGTTAATTAACACTTGGCAAGGGTATGGACATATACACAGATATACGTATATACAGATATATATGTGGTTGTCCAAACTCTGCCAGCCATAAATCAAAAATCTCGACAACTCTCCCGGCACCCCGTCCAGAAACCAATCCTCGATTTCGCGTGCTAACAAGAAGGCCCCAAAGCGTTGGAACCTTGGACAAGTCGGGGCCCAGAAGAGAACTTCCACTGGCGTGAAAATTTATGTTTTTTTTTCCCCCCAGTTTTTTGTCCATTTTATTATATGAATATCCACATGTACATATACTATAAAGCGGAAAAAGTTGAGAGGGAAAAGCCAATGCCGTGGAAAAATCCGTTGGTGTAAAGTTTTTCGCATAGTTGTCAGCATTGCGCTGTTTAATTACCCTAATTAAGAATATTAATTGCCCTTCGGGTGGATAATAATAAAAATGGGATGGTGTGGAGGGAGTGACCCTATTCCCGGAAATAGAACATGAATTATGATATGCAAAAAGTTTCAGACCATTTCCATTTAAGTTGCGAAATCGAAAAAGTTGCGGGGCAACTTTAAAGCCAAACCGAACGACGACCAGGACAAAGGACACGCACTCCATTAAGGCCAAAAGGAGAGTCTGACATATGCGACAACAATAACAACAGCAATGCCAAGCCACTAACTGACTGGAGATAGCCAGCAAGGGGGGGACGGAGGGGGAATAAGGATACGGATACGGACACAGGTGTCCCTGTCGCTGAACCATCAACACCTTTCCTCGACTCACTAACAGACGGGTCCGGCTCTTTTCATTTTCTCAACACGTAAAGCAAACACGTGACCGTTAAGGACATGGACTCCTCCTGCAGCCGGCCCATGCTCTTAATACCATCGACCCCTGAACCCTAACCCCTCGACCCACTCCAGCACAGTTGTAGGCGCAAATTGCCAACAGAAGGACAACGGCGATGGGTGCACTGGAAAAAAATATCAGACAGGACTATGATATAGTAGCTTGAAAAATTCGAGTCTTTCTTCAATTTTTTCTTTCACTGGAAGACTGCGAGTCCCCACCATAAACTGACGGCTTATGGCAGACACAGCACAAAGCTTTGCTCCTGCTCCTGCTCCCAGCTAGGTCGCCACCCCCCCTGCATCAAGCGACTCCCAGCTACGTGCGTGTGTGCACAATATTCATATATCACAAGGATAAGCGCAATGCAGCAAACGTCCTTCCAGACGTGCCGTCGGTGTTGCTGCTGTTGTTGTGGTGCCTTGTCCTTCTGCTGGGCTGGCAACTGCTTTTAGCTCAGTTTTCGGTAGCACCACCGAGCCACCCAAAAACACCCACCCAGCCCTGCTCACCACCACCACCACACATGTGTGGTAACTTTTAATTATTTGCGAATGTTGGCGCCAGACGGCGAGATGCGATGCGATCCTGTCGTCCAGGACTGTCCTCCATTTCAGTCCTTTTCGTTCCTATCCTTCATTGATTTCGCTGACCAGAAGCTTAAAGGGAGGGCGGGAAGGGAAGGGGGCGGTGTGGTCAAGGCGAAGGCAGCGCCAAAATCCAAAGGCCCCATAAACTTTGAGCGCCATAAAATCTGCTGGCAATGCCATAAAAATACCCACAGCGGGAGTTTGAGACCAGAGGCGACTGTACCCACCACCGACCATTCTAACCCCTTGCCCCTTAACTGTACCCATTTCCCCCCCGGTTGTTCCTTTCTAGCCCCCGCAGACAAACGCATAAAACTAACGCAGCGTAAACGCCGCCGTTGTTGTCATCTGTCTTCTCGTTACGTTATATTTTCCATGCGTCTTCCCCCTCTCTCTCTCTATTTTTTTTTGGCAACTTCAGCGCCAAAAATTTATTTTATTTATTTGTTTGACTGAAAGCCAAGAAATTGCAGCATTTTGACGCTTGACTGATTGCCACGCCTCCATTAAAGTCCGTTCGGAGTTCGTTTCGTAATTAGGTTACAATGGTTACAGGGGGGCCTGTGCCTCAAAGGCGTAGGAGTGCCTGGCAACCCTGCGGTAACCCTGCGTGGGAGAACGAACTTCTTCCTTCTTTCTTTTCTTCTCCGGCGACGACATCGGCAACATTTCTGCAACATCAGCTCCTGAAAATTTTGCGTTTTGAAGTGTGATATTTCTATTAAAAGTGATTGTGAAACACAAGTGCTTTTATTAGAATTTCAATTAAAAACAAGTGATCTTAAAAGTCGAAATGGTGGTGGGTATTTTTTTGTAACTTTCATTTGATTTTTTAAAAGTGTGAAGATTTGGCCTTGAATTTTTTTCATCGAGATGCTTTTATGGTCTCTTACGTCCGTGCTTCCTTTTTTTTACACATGTATATGTGTCCATACATACATTCGTACATCGTTGTCTTGTAGTGTCTTTAAGAATCCAAATGAAAAATTGTGTTTTAGACAAAAAAGTTTATAACAAAAATATTCGCCATTTTATACTATCTTTGTAGACTTGAAAAAGTGTAGACTTGGGCCTTTTTAACTCGTTGCTTCTTCTTACGTTTGAACATCAATACATATGTATGTACGTACATCATTGCGTGTCATTGTCTTTAGGAATCGAAATGAAAAATGGTGTTCTAACCAAGAACGATTTTCACAACATTTTTCGACATTTATATCTGTGTAGACTTGAAAAAGTGTAGAATTGTGCTTATTCAACGAGGTGCTTCTTCTTCTCACTTCCGTAATTACTTTTGTGGTGCTTCTTCTTACATCCGTACATACTTTCGTGTATAAGTTCATACATATGTACATACATATGTATGTTCATACATCATTGGCTTGTATTTTCTTCAAGAATCGAAATGTAATTTTTTTGTGAAAACCAGGAACATTTTACCAAAATGGCGGTAACATCATGTCGTGTGTACACTTAAAGACTTCAAGAAGTTTAGACTTGAGTGAACTTAAAGTATTGAGAACAAATTTTTAATGTTTCTTACTCGTTATTAAATTTTTCATGACTTTTATATTCCAATTTAAAAAAAAATATTATTTTTATATTTATATAAAAATATTATGTTTATATTTTTATATTTTACAATATTATATTTTTACTAAGCCGTATTATTTTAAACTTCTTTTATTAACATAAACATATGTTTTTTTTTTCAATTACAGTACCATAAGAATCGGTTGCCGAAGAAGTCGCGGCTTTTGCTGTACCTGCCGGCGCAGGGGCTGAACCCAATTAATTTAGCTAACCAACCCAAAGGATCCGTCCCGAAGGAGACGCCGCCGTTAAAGCCACAAAAAGTTGACCTCATGACGATGGCAGAAGGCACCGACCCTATGGGGCATGGTCACCACCACGCGAACCCGCACAATCCGCCCCAGCCGCAGCCGCCGCAGCACCATCATGCGCTGCCGCACCACTTGCCCCACCCGCATCCCCCGCCGGCACCACCGCCGCACCACCTAAACCACCAGCAGCCGTTCCATCCGCACATGTATCCGGCGCCCGGAGCGGCGGCTCACTCGCCCTACGGCCAACTGCAGTATCCGCACCCACATCCGCATCCGCATGCGCTGCAACACCACCAGCCGCATCCGCACCACCATCCCCATAACCTGCCACTGGCGCTGAGTCTGCACCAGCAGGCGGCGGCTGCAGCGGCAGTGGCTGCCGCGGTGGCCACCACCAATAACCCCTCTAACAACAACAACAACAACCAGGCAAGTGTGGCCAACAACAATTTGGCGGTGCCATGGAAGCAGCGCAAGCGCAAGAGGCTCTCGGCGGTGTTGGACAAGTTGCACCACAACAACAACAATAATAACAACAACAATGAGAACCACTCGAATGGCCTGGCCTGCAAGTCGGAGCCCATGGAGATGGACGAGGAGGGTCAGGAGGATCACGACCAAGATACGGAGGATCAGGATGATTCTCTGCAGGAGGAGGATGAGGATCATGAGCAGGACCAGGATCATGAGGATCCCGGCAAGTACATCAAAAGCGAGCAGCCAGTCAGTGAGGATGAGGAGAACGAACCGGACATGGACCATGAGAATGAGGACATTTCCGGCGAAGATCTGGAGCTCTCGCACAGCGATGACAACGGTGACCAGGACAGTCCTAGGATCAGCATGAGCCCACTGCAACTGCAGGCCTCCGCCAAGGGCAATCTGCTCCAGGATCAGAACCAGCTTCAGCCATTGAACAAGGAGAATCCTCTCCACGTGGACATCAAGACTGAGATTCCCAATCCCTACGACCGGTACTTCCCGATCCCGTCGCCCTTGTTCGGCTACTATCTGCACACCAAGTATCTGAACGAGGTGTTCCGTCGTCGCCATGATCTCTATCCCTCACCGCTGCAGCACACCCCATCCTCGATAGCCTCGGAGACGGAGACATCGCCGTCGAGTGGCCTGGAGCGCAAGGGTGGCTCCAATCCTCTGCTGCCGCCTGCCACGCTGCTGGCCAATGCCTCGCCTCCTCTGTCGCTGCCGTCGCCGCCGCGCAGCGACTCGTCGGTGACCAACAGTGGAGCAGCAAGCCAGCCAACCACCAAGAAGCGTTCCAGTCCCAAGCCGAGGGGCAAAAAGGGTGAGAAGAAGCCCATGCCGCCGCCGCAGGAGCGTCCGCTGGATCTGTGCATGCGCAGCGATCTGTTGGAGCCCAAGAAGTACAAAAAGTCTGGCTCCAAATCCTCCCAAGAATCCTCTGGGGCCATGATGCCACCACCACCGGCGGCCATGAGTGCGGCCAGCAGTCTGGAGAGCATGAACGCCCTGTCGCCGGCCTCCAGCAGCCACTCCGGGCACACGCCCAGCACGGCAGCGGCCACCCCCAACCATCAGCCGCCTCCCGGATCCCCCTACGCTAATGCCATGAATGCTGCCCATGCAGCGGCAGCGGCAGCAGCAGCAGCTATGATCAAGCTGGAGATGCCACTGCATCCGTTGCACCATCAGCAGTTGCACCACCCTCATGTGCCGACCACCACTGTGGGTGTGCCGGTGATCAAGGGCGACGTAGCCTCACCCACCACCAAGGAGACGGTGGCCTGGCGCTATAACCTCGACGTGTCCCCGGTGGTGGAGGAGATGCCGCCGGGCTCGGATGTGGCCTATGTGTGCCCCACCTGCGGCCAGATGTTCTCGTTGCACGACCGCCTGGCCAAGCACATGGCCTCGCGGCACAAGAGCCGCAATCCCGCCAACGACATTGCCAAAGCCTACTCCTGCGACGTCTGCCGCAGGTCCTTCGCCCGCTCCGACATGCTGACGCGGCACATGCGCCTGCACACCGGCATCAAGCCCTACACCTGCAAGGTGTGCGGCCAGGTGTTCTCCCGCTCGGACCACTTGTCCACCCACCAGCGCACCCACACCGGCGAGAAGCCCTACAAGTGTCCCCAGTGTCCCTATGCGGCCTGTCGCCGGGACATGATCACCCGGCACATGCGCACCCACACCCGCTACGAGTCCCGTGGCGGCTCGCGGGAGGAGCGCCGCGAGGGCAGGGGCGATGGACGTGAGGGCAGGGAGTCCCGCCGCGGAGGCGGAGAGCGCCTCAGCGAGGAGCCCAACTCGCCCACTTCCCTGCCGCCGCTGCTCGACATGAAGATGAACATGGGCCTGGGAATGGGCCTCAACATGGGCCTGCCCATGAACCCGATGAGCCTGCTGCAGGAGGAGCTGTTGCAAAAGTCCCAGCCCGGCTTGAGCCTGGGAGGACCCATGCCCATTGTGGTGAAGACGGAGAGCGCCTAACGGTATCTGGCCAGAAGGTTTATGACCTGCTAAAAAAAAAACACACACACAGACACACAACAGACACAACAACAGAATCCCAAAAGCAGGCCCAGCTTAGTGCTAAACAAAAAAAAACAAAAAAAAAATATTAACTAGAGCAGTTTGTACTTGTACCGGAAATCTCTGCGAAGACTGAGGAAACTAATTACTACCTACAGTTTAAATAGGCTAAAAACAAAAACAAAAAACCACAAACTAATTTTTTATAAAAAAAGAAAAAGAAGAGAGGAAAAATAGAAGAGAGAAAGAGAGGGCAGCACTCAAGACCACCCAACGTATTAGCACTTAACTAGTTCTAGTTGCTAGATCCTTTTGCGTTAATCGAACCCCTCCCCGAAAAGGAGTTTAGACCGACAGGCAGGATCTTCGATACAGCTAGCAATTCCATGTTCCGCAAACTTAGGCTATAGGCTATAGCGTAGACTATATACATACATATATATATATATAGAGTTAATCGATCAGGACCCTCGGACGGTCTGGTCTCTCAGCATTTTGAGCAACTTTGAAATTACTAGACTATATAGTAATTAAATAGGCGTGCCGCACATCGGAGGGCATTAGACATTTACTCCTAATTTTTAATTAACTCTTAATTTATTTGTAACCCTACTCAATAGCCTGTAAACCCATACCACAACAATTTGTATTAATTTAATTTTACTTATTTAATTAATTTACGCTCTACACATAACAAACAAAAGACAAAGAATTCTCCCTAGGGCACAAAATAAAAACAAACACAACAACCAATTCTTCAAAGAAACATAAACTATAAAAAAACACAAAACAACTCTTAAAAAACAATTCCTTTTTTTTGTTCAACAAAAACAAATTTGTTAAATTAAAATTACCTTTGTAATTTGATTTATGCTCTCACACCTACTTTCCACTACTCTTATATTTTTTGTTTTCATGAAATGAAATTAAAACATTTAAGTTTTCTTTAGTACCTAAAAGCCACTTTGGATTGGACACGCCCCCCTCCCTGTCTTCCGCCCCTCAAGTGGGACAGTTGGTTCTGCCAGAGGGGCGGGGCTAAGACTAAGGCGGTGGGACTATCCATGTTTCAAGTTGAAGTTTTTCGTTATTTATTATGAAATGAAGGAAAGCCCCTATCCGCTTATTGATTATTAGTTTTTAGCTAAACGTTTAAATAAATTATTAACTTATGTTATTCTAGTTGGTTATGATTAGCACTTAGTTCAAAAGCGTTTTTCACAAAATAAAACAAAACAAAGTCCCCACGAAAGGACAATGTCATACAAAACAGAATTTAAATTGAATATGATTTGTTTTTTATTTTATGGGTTTCTTATTTTTCAGCTTATGGTTTTCATATTATTTTGAATTATTTTATTTTATTCTATATATTTTTCTATGCTCTCAACATATTTTGAAGTCTAGCCGCCCTAATTGAATATTATTGCTATGATTAGCCGTGTGGACTTTGCGACCACTTTTTGGTTTTTACGAACCTAAAACCTATACTTTCCGGTGAGTTTTTCGTCCGTAGTTTTAGCCGGAGCCGGAAACTGGCTTACAAGCTTTTAGGCAATGGGAATCGCTTACAAGGCGCAGTCAGCTCCTTTCGCCGGTCACGAAACTGCATTTTGGCACGCAGCCCCCGCTTTCGGCCGCATTTTCCCACCCACTCTCCGGTTTAGGCCAGGTTTTTCCCACGCCAAGCGGCAGGAGGCAGTACGGGGGCTACACCAAAAGCCATACAGTCCAAGTCCTTGTTCTTCGCATGGAAATTTTCTTGGGGTCTAATGGCCTCGAAACACGAAGAACACGGCCGTTCAGGCGTGGGAGTTTCTTAGTGGGTAGTAGGCGGTGGGTGGTGGGTGGCAGGGGATGGCAAGCCACCTTGTGGAACTTGCTGCATTGCAGTTTGCGGCTAATGTCTGACCTTGTTTTTGCAATGACTAAATTAATTCCTTAATAAGTGCGGTTGCAAAACAAACACGAACTGCAGTCGTGGCACAGTTGGCGACTTGGCGCGGCACACCCACTCCACCTCCACCACCATCCCTCCCCTTGCTGCCCGTCCTGGCGTAATTAAGCAGTGAAAATGCCCCAATTGACAGACATTGTGTCGGTTTTTGTGGAAAATGGAGGAGTTTCGCATCTCGGGGGCCATAAATCAGGGCAGCTACTACTACAACTATACAACGACTACAGCCGGCTAAGTTGCAGCTAGCATGTTGCACTCTATCACTGGATGAAGAAGGTGGAGGGACGGGGAAGTAGCGTGGAATGGCGTAGTGACTTATGGGCCAAACTGTATTAGCCGGGCCTAGATGTGATGATGCCGCATTGCATAATCCGCTGGGGTCGTGCATCATTTTGGTCACCAGCGTCTGACATTATTTCCAACTTGCAATGGAGGTTTCTGGTCTACTTTTAAAAATACCCTAACTATAGGACTATGCTTGGATTTAACAAAACTTACTAACCTTAAAAAATGTTATGGACGTGGCTTTGATTTAGGAGAGGAGATAGGATTAGGACCAAGCATATATTCTTTAGTTAAACTTGTATTTTTTTTATAATCCCCATTACTTTATAAGTGCAGACATTATAGTCCATCATGTAAGTTATTCTATTTTCAAGTCAACTCCTCTATTCAAGTTGGATTCTATTTTGTGGCACGCATAAATCTCTAAACAAGGCGCGCGTGTTGTGCGTTTATTATCACTTCCTCGCCGCAGAGTGGAGTATGGGGGGATATGCGTTCAGAGATTCAGAAATTTTTCCAAAGGGGGGAATGGCTAGCATCCAACTTTCCTTTTGTCTCTGGTCGCGAAATTTATCGCTGTCATTTGTAATTGTAGCGCGAAAATTGAGTTTTGGGTTTGAAGTTTGGCCTGACGGGGATCCACGGGTATCGCAGGGTGGCCAGGACTGTTCAGTGGTGCGGCAGGGTTGTCGCCGTTTATGCATTGTTTCCATCAACATAATTCAGTTTGGGCTTTGGATCACATCCAAGTGATTGTTTCGCCTGGCGGAGATTTACGGGCACTAAGCTGGTAACTGCTCTGGAACAGAAACGACTAACTTTATTGTATATAAGCAACCATAAATATAGAAATAGATCCTAGATTTATACGTAGACATAGTGCTATATATTTCCGTCACACGGAAGTGCCTTACCAACAGAACAACAACAGAAACATTTTTGATACTCATTCACAAAACCTAAAATTGAGATATTGTAAGATAGACCTTTTGCCTTGTACATTGAGCGATTTTTGCCAGGCCTAATCAACTTTTTGACTAATGATTAACAATAAACTATAATGGAGAGAAGATAGCCCCTGAAGGGGCGTATATACATAAAAATAAATATATATATTTACCAGAACTACGTAACATATTTTTAACAAAACAAATAGGATACGATTTTTCATCTTAACGCTTCTAAGAAGTTAAACATTTTAAGCATAAAATGCTGATTCGCATTCAGTCAAGTATTTTTTAATAGAGCTCCATTTACTAGAATCGAAGAAAATCCTAAGAAGTAAAGCTAAGAACCTTTAATATTGAATTAATACAAAAAATTCTTCACTCAACTAAACTCCAGTAAATTTTACTCGAATCGCTTTCAGACATATTTTTATAGCGCTTTTCGAATTTTAAATCAGAAATCAAAATCAAACTAACTATGTAAATTAAAAGCAATACCTATGATAGCTAACCGATCAAAAGACTTTTCAAATCTTAGCTTACATTTGCCTTCTAGACTAAGACTTCCAGAATCAAAGATAACTATTATATGATGATACAATTTTATCGAAATATCGAACTCGAAAAGGCATTCAAGAGGAGAGAATCAGCGAGCAACATTGTGATATTAGTTGAAAACAAAATCGAATCACTTCCAACTGCTAATTATGCTATAATTTTGGGATCCCAAATCGAAGGGTGCCCGAAATCCGCAAAACCCAAAACCAAGTTCCCCTAAAAACCCAATCCGATCTTCCAATTTATTTAAGGTGCTATTAAGTTCGATCTACTCTTGCGGTGCTATGTAAATTAAAAACTAAAAATATTCAAGAAGCTTCATTAGTTTAAGTTCTTCCCTTAAAACTCAGACAATCCTTAGCTGCCCAAAGTCATAATTCATTATTGTACTAAAACCAAAAAAAATGAAAACAAAACTAAAGGAACTCATTCTGGCTAGTTCCGTCATTGTATGCTAACGTTTAACTAAATTATGAATAACTACGAGTATTTCCATTAAGTCTACTCTAATTAGTTTCTCTTCCATCGCAAAAAAAAAATACACAAAATACGAAAATAAATAAACGACCCAAAAACGAAAAAAATTCAAAACTGGAAAAACTTTTGGAGGAGCGGATTTTTGGAATGCGCGGCTAATGTAAGATGCCTTTTGCCCTGGAGTCTCAACCGAATGCAATCAGGAGGGGATGGGCCTGCCAGGATGGGCTGGAGGATGGAAATGGGTATCCCAGATTGGGAGGATGCTACTCCGACTCCGAAGGGCTGCGGCAGAAATAATGCGCGTAATAACAAACTGCAGGCGTAACTGAAATGCCAGGCTACTGCGCATTTGTGCAGTAAGCCACTGAGAGAAAAAGTAAAAAAAATACGTTAAGATATAAATTAATCTAGCAAGAAGAGGCAGTGTTTGATTGGCCATTTAGAAGCCACAAATTCCTTGATTTAAGCCTGCTCTTAATACCTCCTGGCTTATTAAACTTTCTTTTCATAATTCTGATATCATAACTATAGGTGTCGTATAAAATAATTGATTTTTTTCGATCAGTGTGAGTATGGCGAAGGCGTTGGCCCCGACGGACGGGAGGCGCAACTGCGGTAATTACAATTGCCGCCGGACATGGCTGCTGCTGCTGCCGTTGGAGTTGCAACATCGAACCACCAAAAGTGAGCTGCGAGTTGCACAGTGGCAGGCCAAGGCACAGCTGTGTGGATCCTCTCCAAAGTTAAGTTGAGGTCCCTGCCCAAGAGACAATTATATGCTGCCAGAGACGCATGCGCAGCTTCCTGGGTTGCTGCTGCATTTCGTTTTTACGTTTTTATTTGAGCAAATTGCTGGCAACTTTGCGCTGACTGACTGACTGAATGATAGACTCACTGACTGCTCTGGACTCCGGAGTCGGCAGAGTCCAGGCTCCAGTGACTGACAGTTGCCAAGGCTGGGCCCAATTCAGCGCCCCAACTGCCCAGCGCCCGGTTCCCCCAGCCTTCCGACTTCCCAACTTCCCGACTTGCCGACTTCTTCTCCAAAATGTCTACGTGCGGGCGTTTTGCTCAAGAATGCTCTCGGGTCGCTGGTCTCGAACGATAATGATGATTGCAGTCTAAATTATGATGCCGGGGAAGCTGCTGCTGCTGCTGCTGCTGCTGCTGTTGCTGCCGGTGGAGTTGCGGCAGAGCAGGGAGAAAGTGTAGCATCAACAGAAGCTGCCTGCAACATCATCGACCTGGCAGCGTTTACTCCACCTCTTCCTTTTTGGAAGCAGGGCTGGAATTTTCAAATATTTTTAAGGGAATTTTTTTGGGAAGCTTCAAGGCTATTTTGGTTGCTTTAAATAATAAGGGTAAGTAATTTTTTAAGAAACTTAATTTTAAGGGAAATAATTGATGGAATTTTAAAGAGATCTTTTATATAAAAATTGTAGACTTTGGCAGCAAGAACATCTCATCATCTCAATATAATACTTTATAAATTAAATAACAAAATCAGTTTCTCTTGATCCGCTCCTGTTTTGTTTAGCATAACTCCGCGCCGCTGGCCTCCGGTCGCCACAACGCAGAGGAAGCGCAACAAAAAAATCTCATAATTGCAAAGCAGTTTGCCGCAGGTGCGCCACCCGCCCTGGATGTGCTCGATGAGGATGGGGATGTGAGGGTACCTGGCCATGGAGCTGGACCTAGTACCTGTTACCTGGTACCTGGGGACCCTGGACGACAGAGGACGAGGACGCCAGATGAGCAACTCCGATAAAGCGGCGAACTGCGAGTAAGTAGATTTGTTGCTGTTGTTGTTGTTGCAAGTGGCTGGAGTTGGAGCTGGAGTTGATGTTGCAAGTTGGTCTCGTTCTCGTATTTAATGCATTTGATCCTTGATGCTGTTGAAAATGAACTGAGCCCGAACATGCAATCAAGTTGAGTTGCCCGCCTTTTTGCCTTCATGCCTCCTTGCCGCCATGCCACCATCTTGCCACTCTTCTTGCCACCGATTTCCCTTCACCGCTCCGGAAGTAATCGAGGCAATTTCATGAATGAAACCCGGCTCGTTTTAAAGTTTGCATGTTTCGGCATATCGGGAGTATTGAGACTTGGGAGACACGCACACCCACACCCACAGATTTGTCGATGTGGCATTATCGGGGATGTGGGAGGGGACATTGGATTTTCGAACTAGCAACATTTTGCGTCTGTTTCTGTTGGTGTTGCTGTTGCTGGTGCAGCTGCAGCGCATTAACCTCGAATCCAAAACTCCTTCTCCTTAGCCGGCTCCGGCAATGGCTCTGGCTCTGGCTTTGGCTTTGGCTCTGACTCTGGCAAGCAAAATATTTACCAAAGTGATTAAGATGCCTGAGTAATTTTTAACACAATTACGCTGCCAAACAGACGACGTTGCGGAGCTGGAGATGGAGTCGGAGTTGGACCTGGACTTGGTGCTGCTATGGTTGTTGCTTGTGCTGTTGTTGCGATTGCTGTGTTGCTGCGGTGCTACCTCACTTACACCGCCACGATTGCCGGTTGCTGTTGCTGTTGCAGCTGCAATGCTGCTAATGACCAGGCACAGGCTGCAATATAAACTGTGGCATTGTCTGACTGGCCGCCCCCTTCCCCGGCGAACACCCAGCGACTTGTGTGTCTTTGCCATTAGCGCTGCCACACTAGGCTGGCTTTAATCGTAGCAAGGCGAACTCTGTGCTCTGGACTGGACTGGGCTCTGGGCCTCTAATCTGGAATCTGGAAACCTAAAAACCTCCTACTCGCCGATAACAAAAAAACCTAAAACTCAAAACTGGCGGGTGTTTATGCATCAATGTTTTTTGTCAGCTTTGTCAGCCCAGACACATCTTTGTGGTTATGATTTATCGAAGTTATGGCAGGTGTTGAGCTTGCTGTGGCGTTTGCAACACTCGGACGCATCTCGTGGCACAAAATGTTGCCCCATTCAACGCACGACAAGCCACAAAAACGAAAAAAAAAAGAAGAGTCGTGCCGCATTTGGTTCAGTTTCGGGCTTCGTGTGGCACGACTTTGGTGCCTCCTGCCACTAACAGAGCCATTCACAGACCATTCAGAGGCGCTTTGCAAATGTGCAACAAAGAGCCGGGCCATTTGTACAAAATATTTGTCAACGCCACACTGAGAGATACTTTTGGAGGCAATGATTAGGCTACTAAGTGGCTGTGCTGCAGGGATTTTTTGCAAAGTTGCAATGCCTCTCAGTGTTTTGAGGCAGCCCAGCTTAGGCTTAGCTCTGTATGAAGCGGTAAAAGGCCAGAAAATCCAACTAGCTCTGTTCTTAGCCAAGAGGCTAATTTCCTCATGACCAGCATCTATCTCCGCCTCCTCCTCCACCTCCGGCGGCTCAATGAAAATGAAAATGAGCCCGGCACGCGTTGCCATGGCGCACGACTGGAAAATTGCAGAAGCCGCTTGGCTGCACTTGCCCCGGCCACAGACCGACAAAAAAGGGGAAGCTCCTGGGTCGGACCGGAGGGTTCCCTCCCAGTGCCGCTGCTCTTTTAGCCACTTTACAGTGGTGTCCCGGCCACGTGTTGCGCATGCGCTCTGATCCGGGGTCCAAGTCGGGCTCCGAACATGAGCACGACGCCCTCAGCGTTTGTTTGTCAGGGTCGACTGCGTTGCAAGTTGCAACTCGAAACTGCCGCATCGTGCAGCGGCAGTTGCAATTGTTCTTCCCTCTGAAAGTGGATGGCGTGAGGCAGCCACAACAACAGCAACACCACCAGAAAGAGCAACAGCAGTACAACAGTAAGGCTGCAACACCAGCAACACACAACACCAACTAGCAACACCTTCACTCTCTTTCGTTGCGATATCGCGATGATGTATGGTCATGGTTGCCCCTCGTGCCCCACCAGCCGCACAGCCCCTCGGCTCAGCACCCCCTTGGCCCACCTTTTCGACCCCCTTTGCGGATTGTAGGCGTCAACTCACGTTTATGCTTTGTAGACATTATCGCGCCTGTTTATCTTTAAATTGCAAGTAAATTACTTTCGGCTCGCACAGCGGATGATAAATTGTCTGGGCCGCGTTGAAGGCTCTGACGGATGCGATGATTCTAAATCAGTAGGCATCTGGTGGGGGCTGGAGGGGATCTGGGGTAGAATGGGAAAGTATCTAGCACTTCCAATTATATGCATTGGCTAAATTCACGGATTCTCACCCGTCAGTGCGATCATTTCGTGAGCTAAGTAACCGCGTAATAAATTACATTTTAGAAATATTAAAGACTCTTCTGAGTGCCTTTGACTCACAGTCAGGTGCGCAAATAAAAAGCAATAAAAAATTACCATAAAACTAGAAACTACCAACTATGACTCATAATTAAATTGTAAACAATCTTTTTTAATCATCAAAATCATTGCTTTCTGGAGTATTCGGTTTTGTAAGTAATCCTAAACTTAGTGGCAATAAATTAAAAGTAAAGATGCTTTGTTTGGCTAATCGGGATTTTTTTGGACAACATTTGTTTTGGGAATTACTCAGTAGTGGGTCTCGGTGATCCTGACCTTTCCGTACTTGCCGTGCAGGGCGTGTTTGGCGAAGGACAGCAGGTTAGAGTGGCTGTGGACATCCAAGTGGGCTGGCACCACCGACTTGAGCGCCGAGTGGGTGTAGTGGTGGACGGGGGCGGCGTGCAGGCGGGCGTAGTGGTAGTGGTGCGGGTACTCTTCGTGGTGGTACACAGTGGTTGGCAGCGACTCCACCACATGGTGATCCAAGTGATGGTCAAAGTGGTGATCATCATGATGCACAATGGCGGCGCTGTGTCCCAAGTGGATGCCGTCGGAGTGGTGGATCTCGGCATCGACCAAGTGGGGCAGGTCGGCATGGTGGTAGCCACCATGGGGGTGCTCCAAGTGGGGCAGCAGACCAGCCTGAGCCACACCTACCAAGGCCAAAATGCACACGAAGAACTAGATGGAAAAAATACTTCCTTAAGTTTGTAATCCCTTTGGAAACAGGCTCATCCTCACCTTCATTCTGATTTATTCCTGGCTTGATGTTTGTATATCCAAATGGTTAGCTTTCGGTTTTGTCCGATGAACTGTTGTCGTCTGACTGTGCTGACTGGGAATTGAACCCTAACAATTTATAGGAGGCTCGCCGAAAAGAAAAATTCAAATGAAATCGAAACCAAAGCCATCGAGGAGGACGTGATTGGAATTAAATAGATTCCCGTGAATGAAAGGTCTCACCTCATTATGTAAAGGGAGTGCAACAGTCAACAAACCCTAAGTAGGTGGCGTCCGTCGTGTCATAATTTTATGGCCCGAACCCCAGTGCAATGGCTAATGAGTGGCCTACTCCCTCGTTGGCCATTTGGCAACCCGCTCAGTGAAAGCCTCGGCCGATACTGACCAACTTGTCGTACTGGGACGTGAGCTGTCCAAATATTTGGCAAACATCTCCCCGGGCCGAAGGTGCGAAAATGTGATCGACGCAAGTCGCAAATCGAGATGTGTGGGTGACCAGGGCAAATAGTGGAGGTGCCAAAAATACCTGGAACTGCTTTGTGCTCGAAGATCAACAAACAGATCGCACAGAGTCGTGGAAGGGCAGCGGGCGTAAAGAATCAATTGGATGCTAATTGAATAGATCACTCCCACAAGATGCCAATTAGAGTCGAGGCGAGTCGGTGCAAAACTGCAAGATAAATACAAAATAGCAAACTGGACTTATTCAACTACGGTCTGGAGAATAAATTAGATTTACATGCAGAGTGGACATTCGTAATTTACAAAGATAAACGTACAAGGGCTTAACGATAGTTCTACAACTTGTTTTTGATATTAATTAATTGGGTTTATAAATAAATAACTAAACTGAACTAAACTTGAATAGTTATGAAATAAGCTGGCACCTGATCACAGTCACATATTTATGAACAAATTCAAAATTGGAGTTAGTATTTCCACACCAAACCCCCCCTGGAATAACTCACATAAGATTTCCCAATCTGAGCTGAAAAAATCAAAGTCCCTGAAGTGTCGAGTGCCGGTACGGATACTTCCTGTCACCGACGACGTGCCGACAAAAAACACGTTCCAATAAGTCAGCCCCAAGAAACATGAATAAATCAGACTGATAAGAGAACCACACTGGTACTGGACACTGGCAGCACCACCTGCTGGGATGTGGGTCAACTAATTACATAATAATTTGGTCAATCAAACGCGGCTCGGCTAATGAGCCGCAATGTATGCTGGTGACAAGTTCCAAACTCCGGCGAACTTGGAAGACCATTGGGGTGGCGGCCAGTCCAGGGGCGGCGGACATGGTGATTTTTGGGCGGCGGCATACTGAACCCACGTGCTACGTGCCACCAACTTAAAATGCCAGACAGGTGTCGTTCCAAGACTGGCAGCGGTGCGAATTTGCGTTGGGTTCAAAAGCGCGACTGCAATTTGTAGACGCCCAGAAATGCTCAAAATTGAATAAATACTATAATCTAGCTAAGAGTTTATCAGAAAAGAGTAATATCCTCTGAAACAAGAGGATGTTTCAGGGGTGAATAAGGTTTTTCCCTATAGGGTCCACAGTGATGGTTATATCTACCCAATTCTCATCCGATTCTCAAGCGGAATACCTTAAACGAATTTTCCTACAAATCGTTAAAGGTATTTATCTGAGGAATCGGATGGATATTGGCCAAAATATACTCTTCGCAAGGTCCTCTTCGCAAGGTCCACTTTTTGACATGTCTGGATTTTCCCCATCTTTTTCATCAGAAAAATTTGGAAAAATGGAATCGGAAATTTTGTTTCAGTGTTTTGATGCAGACTTAAAGAGAATTGTCCTACAAATCGTTAAAGGTAGTCCGTTCAAGATTCGGATGGATATTGGCCAAGATATACTCTTCGCAAGGTCCACTCTTTCACATATCTGGATTTTCCAGGTATGTGATGGCTATATCTTCCCCATTTCTTATCCGATTCTCAAGCTGAGTACCTTAACCGATTTCTAGATCGATTGCCCACCATTCCTATTATAATACCCTCTGCAAGCGTAAAAAGTGGGCTGTCAAGCTTGAAACTAAGCAGACAGGCTACCATACTGTAAAATCAAAAGTTAATTAACTAATAAGGATATTATGTAGTATAGTGGGTATATAAAAACTAGTCAATCATTTTGCTAATATATAGCTCCCGGCTATCGTAGAGAGGGAGGCATTACAAAAAAAAAAAAACAAAAGCAGAGCACCGCAGTGAAATTAAAAATGAAAATAAAAATAAATAAACTATAATTTATGCGACGTCACCGCACTGGTCGCTGTAATTGAGTGCATCGTTAGCCGGTTGATGGGGCAGAGGCTGTGGCTGAGGAAGTGGGAAAGGGGGTGGCAGGGTGGTCTGCATTAGCTGCCACTGCCGATGCCAACAACTAATTTAATGCCAGCGGCAACAGCAACACCAACACCAAAAGCAACAACAAGCGACGGCAACATGTCAACAGCAACGCCTGACCAAGGATGAGTGGGAAGAGTGGACTGAGGCGGTGGCAGGCTACCATACACGCTGCATACTTAATGTCTGTGCAACAAAAACTATAACAACCAGCAGCATCAGCCACAGCCCACCCCATTGTGGGCAGATATTTTATGAATCTGCGGCTGAAATCATTTTTGCCACACATTCGCCTCGCCTCGACCACAAATCAGCGGAATGAGAAATTTGATGGTAATTAATATTGTAAGCGAAATTAATGGCAATGCGACACTGCACAGATACAATTATATATGCATGAAAATGGACGGTGCCGAGAGTGCTTTAGACAATTGGAGCACTTCAGCTGGGTATGGCAATCAAAATTCACAGCCAGATCGAGGGACGAGATCAAAGGGGACTTCCATCATTCCGCGAATATTTTACTCATGATTAACTTGCAAAGTGCATATGCTAACCAAAATGCATCTAAAATAAAGCAATTAGTGGGAGCTGTATATTATAAATACTTATCCCTTAGCTTGCCAAAATATTTGTCTTGATTTTTGAGCAAATGTCAAGCTGTCACTTTAAGTATTTTTGTAAAACAACTTGTACTGACCCCCCTATTTCTTTTAAAAATAATTACACCAACAATCAGTGGATAATAAAGAATACAAGTAATCGCCACCTTGATTGCCCTTCCTGGGAATCTTCATCAATTTCAAGAGCAGTAGCTACTGCTCCACGATCCTCCCCAATGTTGCCCCCATACCATACAGTATAGTATATGTAGTATGTTGCAGGTGTTTCACGTGGCACTGTTCCAATTTGTAAGCGAATATTGTTTTGCGATTGGGTCCAGTCCAGTGCACGATTTTTAATCATTACGGAGGCGATCTTCATATGAGTTCGTGTCCGTCTCTGGGTCTTTTCTGTATTTTTTCACTCTGCCCCCGATCGGAGATACAAATTGCCATAGTCCGACACCGACACCGACACCGACTACGACTCCGAGTCTGACTCCTCGGAGTGCGATCTGATCTGGCTGGGAAGACCCCCTTCTCGATTATTGCATTTTCGCCAGGTAATGAAGTTCAACAAAAAGTTAATCGGAAAAGCGCAGGCCCCGCAACTAAATAGACAAATGATACGGAACGGAAGCTGCTCAAGACAAGCCATTCTCCAGTTGATCCCCTCCGGTTTTCCATCCTCCTCCGCTGGCGAATGTTTCTCTACACTCGAAGAAAATGATCTCCCGAGTTATCTGGTAATTGGGAGTTTTATTGCAGCCTTGTGACCTGTTTTTCTCAGTGTGGTGTGTCTTTTCTGGCCAATTGTGTGGTGGGCTTTGCTTGGCACATTAGCGGCTATAAATTGTCTTAATGCCCGCACACAAATGCAGATCTTCGGAGTGAGAAATCTGGAGGGGATCGCTGGGTGGTGGTGGTCGTGGTGGTGGCGGCAGGTGGGGCACATACACACACCTTGAATGGCGGCAAAGATCAGACTCCAGATTCGAGCCGAGAGTGGCGAACTTTAGCCAGTCTTCGATTGTCTCAGTCTCCGTTGCATTCTGCACTCTGATTCAGATCTTCATACATGATCATATAACAAGAGAGGAGCTGAAAATGAACCAAATCGAATAGTGTGATACTCTTCTTGAATAAATGTTACGATTTTAGAAAAATTTAAAGGATGTTAAAGTTCCTAAATGACAAATCTTATTATTATTTTCAAGACTTTTGGTAATCTTAGAGTATTCAAGCTTGTAGAGAAGCTGCAGTAGGAGGAGGAGTAGCTGAAACTGGTGAGTCTCCCAGCCCAATCTGAGCCGAGTTGGCCTCTGGCTTGTGCAACTCCTTGGCCTCAGTTGCATGTCCAATCGCTGCAAGATTGTGAAAATTGTAACGCTCGATTGAGAGCTCAAAGTTGCTGCCGTGGTTGAGGTTGCTGCTGCTGCTGCAGTTGCAGTTGCTGTTAATAATATTGCACAAAGGCAAACTTTTGCGAAAGTTCGTCAGCAGAACAATGGCCAGGCGCACTCAATTGAAGTGTTTGGCATGGCATGGCATGGACCGGGAACCAGGAGACTCCACCACCTCCTCCTCCTTCCCATCCTAACCAGAACGCTGGGCCATTGTCAGTTGATTTCATCTGAAATAGAAAGCATGCAATTTTCATGCCATGACCGTGGCGTCGATAGGCGGCAGCAATTGATCTGCCAGCGATCTGCAGCCCGATCGATTGAAGGAGTTATTACACGCGAACAATGCGAATATAAGCGGGCCAAAAAGGGGTATCGGGCTTAAAGTGCGGCCAGGGGGAGGAATCATCAGCTAGCGAGGATCAGCTATTGCTCTATTAGCGTTTTCGGAATCATCGAAACGAATCGGTTGGGGCCATAATGATTTTGCGGAATTTCAAATGGATTGGACCACAGACGCTGCGGAGCATCAGGAGAGACAGGTGCTAATTTCATAGAACGGCCAATTGAAATGCCTCGCAAAGAGACTGGCCAAGATCTTCAGAAGCAGCCGCCAAGTGCGTGGCTAAAATCTACTACCAATTACACTTGCGAGCAAGAGCTATCTCGCTTACAAGTAGCCTGGGATCTTGAAAGGCGCAGACTCAGAATCCTTTCCTGCTTGTAGTGGAGTGTGGCCAATAAGCCAATTGGCCAATTGCCTCTGGCCAACAGTTAGCTCTGACCACTGGCATCCGCGTCCATTCAAAAAGATGCCATTTAATCCGTGGCCCGTTTAATTGTCCTTCTTTTGGCGGTGCGCGGCAGCTGCCTGATTTTCCGACGGTGACCTCATCTGCCTTTCATTTACCAATCCCTGAGATACACCCCGCCCCTTGTCCCCCGTTTAATTGTCATTCCCACGCACAGCGGGGGACAACAGGTAGCCGGAGGTAACCAAATAAAAGATGCCACACACAAACGGGAAGCCCTAAGGACCCTTAATGGCCTCAGATAAGGACGTGCACTTGTCGTCCTAGCCGGCTTCCTAGGCCAACCTCTTTAATGTTGGCTCATAAATTTTCGGTCGTTGAATGAAATCGATTGAAAATTGATTGAGTTTAACTGTAAATGCATTTTTAAGCGTATGTTTTGCTGTGTTTTGTTCGGTCGGTCTACTCCCTCCAAAGTGGGCCCTCTTATCGCGGCCCAAGCATCTAAGTGGCCAAGACAGAGACTCGTCTTCAGATTCGGTTGCAGAGCCAGCACACTCTCTTAACTTGGCCCAATCGCCGTTCCGTTCACTCCGATTCCATCTGTCTCCATGCATTTATGCATATCGATTCCCGGGGCCTTGTAAATCGGTGCGTAAGCCATTAATTCTCTTTATATTTTACACTCACGACAGGTTCATTCAATACAATTGGTAGTGTCTTGGATTCCAAGCTATTTTGTAGGTGTAACTGGGGATTTTTTGGAGATAGTTTATATGTTTTTAAATCTATAGACTATGGGGGATAAAAGTTAAAATTTTAGAAGAGATATATTCAAAAAAATATAATCAAGGGACGAGCCTTTAGAGAAGGAACAAGAAGTCTCGAACCCTCCAATCCAAGGGGTTCCAAAACCTAATATCTTAAAAAATATTATATGCAAAATTTTCAAAAAATATAATCGAAGGATAGAATTCAATTCAAAGAATATTTCTAAAATTTTAAGGACCTTCTACTCCTAAAAACCCTTATACAAAACATAGAGTATTACCATTCCGACTTATTTACCTCCAAATTTCATCAAACTCTTATGATTTTCTACATCTTTTAGTCGGCTCCGTCCCGCTTCGTTTCTCTTCTTTTCGGCCCGAATGCTTTGGGCCTGGCTTGTAAAACTGTAATTTTAAATTAATAGCCGCGTATTACAAGCAGTTTATATGCGCAGGCGTAGGAGGCCAACGACGCGGGGGTGACACGTGGAGGCACCTGTGGCGGGGTCAGGTGAGAGAGCTCTGAAAGGGGGTCGGTTATCTCAGGTGTTGAAATCAACAGCTAGTCCAAACTGAATAAGAATTTATAGCGGAATTATGTGACAGCTGCTGCCGAGACTCTGAGAGCGCAACAATGGTGGAGATTGGAGATTCGGGTCCAAAAGTGGGGAGCATTTCTTACGGCTTTTGATTTCGACGCATTTTATTTTGAGTGGATTCCGATCCACGATCCATTCGATTTCATTTCTTTTCATTTGGCTAGATGGCTTGATGGCTAGTTGGACTGTCTGCTCTTTAATTTTCACCTTTTCGACCTGGCCAGACCGAAGAATGCTTTGGCTAATTTATGCAAATGTATATTTAATCGCCGATGACAGTTAAGGCGGGCAGCAGCGGGCGAGAGCCCCCGGACAAAGCCCCTCTTAAGTCCATACTATATATGTGTATCTGTATCTGTGTATGCCCCGACCGATCTTTGTGCGATGATAGATGTTTATGAGGCGGCAACACCCACCGTAGATGGCGTTGATGTTGCTGCAAATTTGTTGACTGCGCATGTTGTGCATCTCAAGCGGTTCGGGTTCCACGGAAATGCCGTAGATGACACAAGATCTTGTGTTCTGTGTACCTTCCCGATATGGCAATGGAAGCCTGGCTCAAAGGAAGTCCTCTTGGCCATGTTTGGCTGGAGCATTGTAGTAATTGATAGCGGGGGATAGCAGGCAAATTAATTGCCCAAGACAGGTTTTAAAGGGTTTATGTTTCTAAAGTATTGACACGATTAGGACTTTCCCAATAACTCGAAATTAAAATGCATATTATGGCCCAGTTATAGATTTTGTGACTGAAAGAAAGCCTTTTATACTTTCCCTCAAAACATTAACGATGTCTTTATTGCACTTTTTTTAAAGCATCCAGCAAAGAATTGATTTTCTATATAAAATGGGAATTACTACCTGAATTCCGCAAGAGCATAAAAAAGTGGAAAGCGGAAAACAAAGCTGCACACTCTAGGCTTTGGGCTCTGGACTTCCAAGTCGTGTTTATCTAGCAAATCATGGACAAAAAGGCGGCCCCAGCAATGGGCGCCATAAAAAATAAAAATATATATGTATAAGAAAACTAAAGAAGGGGGACTGTAAATGCATAAGGCAGCAGACCAACCACTCGCTAAATATCAATAACATTTTTATTTATTTTGTTTGCGGGCATTTGGGCATTTTTGAGTGCATTTATTTGAACGTCCTCGGAGCGAGCGTTTTGTAAAACGTTTTGTCGGATCGCCCCCCTTTGGTTACGCCCCCTTTCCCGCTATGCAGCCCCCAGTACCCCCGGGCCCCTTTCACAGATGTTACGATCCAGTGAACGCCGAGATTTTAGCCGGCTTCTTTCGCATGGCTCCTGGTTGTTTTGGCCAACTGACTGCACTTCAAAAAACATATATCATATTTTTGAACAATTTTGTAATTTACGATAACTTTTTATGCAATTTTTTAACTATTTTTCATAATAATTATAAAAATTGAAATATGTTTTTAGAGTTAAAGGCCCAACAGTTCGGCAACTATGTTTTTTTGTGTTTTATTTCCAGTAGCCATGGCTCGTGGTGCAATCGGCAACGGGCAACGTGCAACTTGCAACGTGCTACTTGCAACTTGCAGCTGCAGCCAGTGCTGCACTTGTCGATTCCTCCTCCTTTTCCTCCCCTTTGGCCGCAGCCTCCTCCGCCCTCCTCGGCCAACAATAAATAATAAACCTTTTGTGGATTTTGGTCTCGATGGCGGCGGTGGTGGTGGTGGTGGTGCTGGTGGATCTGGGCTGTGGTGCTGGCTACCGATCAGGCCTGGCACGAAGATCAAAGCCCAACACCGCCATTGTTCCACAGGCATGGGGCATGCAGCTAGAGAGGGGATTGGGGGGGCCAAATACAGGGAATATAAGTCAGGGGCGAGGAGCCTTGGGGCACTTGGAAAGTCCATGGCTTAGACAAGTGCTAAGTGCGAGGCATTTTTATGAAATTTTAATTAAAAGCAGGCAAGAAAAAAAAGGGAAAATCGAGCGGAAGCCACTAAGGCAATATATCTGTTAAAATCGGTCACAAGTAGGCATAAAAATCTCTCCGAAAACCGGTGGCAAAACTGGCCAGTTTTCAGTTTCACTAAAAAAAAGGTAAAGGCAAAGGTAAAGTACAAGAAAACACACAAGACGCTGGCGGCATCGTAAAATTCTCAAAACATAAGTATTTTATGAGCCAGCAGCCAACGGCCAACAGCTACAGAAAAAGGCAACAAAAAAACTTAAGGCAGGGGGTCAGTCTGAAAAGATATATACTAACTACAAGTTGACAAATTTGAGGCCCAAAAGAGGTCGGCGGTCGCTGGTCGGCGGCGGTCGAGGCGCCCAAAAGGAAAACCAGCCTCGTAAACGACTGCGATTTAATTTAACGATTCTTCTTCTGGGCAGGGAAAGGGTATAGACTGGCAGTTAACTGGAAAACCCACAGAGATGGCCAAGAGAAAGAGATGCCGCCGTCCAGAAGCCACCCACATAAACCAACGGAATCCGGACAATACCCCAGAAACCATTGTTTCTCTTTCATCTGGCGATGAAATTCACTTGAAAAAGCTCGTAAAACTCCAAGAAATTCCACAGCGATGAGTTGACGTATCAAAAATTCTCTTTTTCCGGGTAAGGTGAAGGTTAAACTGTCCTTTGAGGTATAAAAATAAAATAATGAAAATATTTAGACACACATTAATTAACAGAAATTGTTTAACAAGCTAAGCTTTCATTTGGCAAACAAGGTAGTTATAAAAATATCCCATTACCGAGTGGGTTTACCTCCTCTACTCAAGAAAACCATTTGAAATGGAAAATATCGAAGGTATTTACTGTTGAGCCCACCCACCAGACGTTTACAAAGAGTATTTATTGACAGAGATCCATAAAAATGTATTGAAAAGCCCTCAAACGAAAGCGTCTTGGCCAGGCCAAAGTGGCTTCGAATTGTGTGTGTTCAGTGCACCCAAAATCGAATCGGGCCGGTGGGTTAAGGGGGCATCTCTTTAGAGGAGAGGGGCCTATGAGGGCTTACCTGTGGGTACAGGTAGAGATCAACAACGTTGATCACGCGCATGCGACGACATTCGATGTGATTTCGTTTGAAGAGAGCCGCGCGCATGCGCGGGAGCAAAACAATCGCTGACAGTCAACGGAGACACCGGCGACTTTCTGGCGGACTGGGTCTGAATACACTTTGAAAAAAATGCTTAAACTTCCGAGGGAGCCCAAAAAATATTTCAGGGACATTTGGAAGAACTTAAGACTGGTGTAGCCCCTAGATCAAAGAATCACCATCCATTCGGTTGCCACTGTATGCCAGCAACATGGGCGTCATCCCCCCGGCCAAACTGGGTCATTTGGGGCGGATCCCTTTCCGGCGCCGCCACTGGCCGGGAGTGACGGAGCTGGAGCTGCTCCTCCGCCTCCTAGATCGCCGCTCGAAAGTCAAAAGTGAGCCAGTGCAATCTGATAATAATCTGACAAACTGTCGCCGGCGTTTGATGGCGCACCAAAGCGCGCACAAAGGAGCAGGAAGAAATCAAATTTAGGCAGGGAGCGGTGGTTGGCTGGATAGCTGGATCGGTGGATCAGTGAATTGCGGTGGTTCAGTGGCTCAGAGCGGTGTAGCACAGAGCTGTAGCCGTAGCTGTAGCTGTAGCGGTAGCGGTAGCGATTGCCTTTTCCTAATGATGACAATTTGAGTTGGAGTCGAAGTCGGTAATCGGTAGAGTCTGTGGCAGAGTCAAAGTCGGAGCCTGTGTTGAATTTTGAATGATTAGTTTGATTCGCCATCGATTGAGCCCGACTTTTAAATGTCGCTGGCTAAGTCGCTGCCGGCCCGGCCTGGCTCAGTCTGGGCTTCAGTTGAGCTGATTGTGAGTTGCAGCGACATCTCGGCTGCTTATTAGCCGCACTAAATTGCACTAGGGACCCAATTCGAGTCCAATTCCACGACGATCGTCAGATCGTCAGTCAGGCTCGAATGTAACGTGTGTCAGTTTTAAGGCAAGCGTCAACTCTAATGAACTCTTGTGTGAATTTAGTTGAATTTGATTCGTTGGGTAGGTGCACAGTGAAAAATAATGAGGTTCTAAGTAATGTATTTGAATAGGCTAAGGCAACTCTCTTAGAATTTTATTTTCACACTCAATTGCCAACTATTTTTTGCATCTTTTTCTTGCCAAACCTAAGAATTGTATATCAATTAAACGGACCTACAAGATCCACTCCTCTACCCCTTTAATTTTGTTGCGAGACGCCCACTGGCCTTGGATGATCAATGATCAATGGAGGAAAACACATTGAGGCACGTTCAGGTCTGTGCAACATGCGAGCTGCTTGTCCCACGTCAAGTGCAACAATTGAATCGCATTGCAGCAGCAACATTGCCGCTGACCGCTGATCGCTGACCAGCAAACCTGCAACTTGCAACAGCGGCAGCATCAGCTCCTCAATAAGAACATTATCGCAGCCAGTCGTAATCAAGATCAATTGCAATTACAACTCACAATGAATGCATTTAGCTTCATAACTTCGAGACTCTGACTGGCCATCGATCTAGTTGCTGCCCACCTTTGTGGACTTATGATTACCTGATCGGGTTGGTGGGGTTGGTGGGGGAAGACACCAGACACTGAAGACCCAAGACTAGCTGCATTTGTCCTTCTGCACGGATGATGCGACTAATGTGCTAAATTCACACAATTCATCATCATTGCAGACACTGGAGTCTACGATTGCAGGCAGTCTTTCAAAGTGGACACTAACAAGCCCAAATCATATTTTACAGTGGAGTGATTAGATAGTTAAATGGGGATAGTTAGTGGATAATAGTTAGACTCTCATTCAAACTTTATTCAGCCAATATTTTATGAAGAAATTTAATAGTAAATTGTTATCTTTAGTTTTATTAAAAATTATAAACCCTAACCACTGTAAGTCTATCCATCTCTGTAATTGGTTAACGAGCGTTCAAAGCTCTTTCAAAAATCCCCAGCATAGGGGGGGTGGCTATCCTTCACCAGACAGGCGCCTTAATATGGCAAATGATTGACAAGGAATCGCTTATAAATTCAACACAAAATGTTTAAGAACCCTGAGTTACTAACCATAAATGCGTTGGCGTTATTCAAGGGAAACTGGTCAAGAGCCGGGGCGAAGGGAAATTTGTAGAGTTTTGTGATTTCCGCGGAATAGATAGATCTACAAATGCGAGTCTATAAAGAGTTACGCCCGCCGCCGCTTCTGCCGCTGCCGCATGCCCCCCAGAGTCGAACTCTGGGACTGGAACTCAGAAACTCTGAGGCTCAAACTCGGGCCTCTTGATGTGATTTCGTAGAAGTGACTCTGAGCAGTTGTGCGGCGGCGGTGGTGGCGACGGTGTTGTTGGCGGTAGGTAGAGCGATTGCTCCAACGACCTCCGGCGGGACAAGCTCTATTCCACCGGCAGTGCCAAGTCCAAAACTAAAACCGAAAACCAAAAGCCAAGTCCAAGCCAAGTCCGATTCCGATTCCGAGTCCCGTCATCATTTCATTGTGGCCATAAACTTGCATTTATGATGACTTACGGGTCAGTTTTTCCTTTTGTTTTTCAGCTCTCCATCGCACCGACGTCGTCAAACCTACAAAACCAAAACCAAAAAAAAAAATCCAAAGCACTTAATGTCGCACATGAGTTACAAAATGCGATGGTCGGTTCTCCTCCACACACTTCAAATGAGGGGGAGGGGCTCCCTGGGCGACTGGTGGAGGATGGGGGCACGGAAGGTGGGGTGTCCCAGTTGGAGGAGTTCGAGTCCCAGCCAAGTCGGATCCGAGTGCGAGTGGAGCCTACGCCTGGTGGTGTCCATGTCATGGTGTTTGGTCTTTTCGGTAGTTTTTTCCCTTGTTTTTTTTGTCTTTGTCTTTAAACTGTACCCTGGAAAAAGGGTTTAATGGATTTTATCCAAAATTTTGCACACGCATACCTCGTGATTTAAGAGGAAAGGTGGAACCTCTCTTGAGGGGACACTTGCAAAAATAGAGGACACTTGAATAGCCAGATATACATATGTAGCTCTTGTAACTCTTGTAACATATGTAATTTATCAAAAATATTTTTATAAATTATTTGTATCTTTCTAGAGTATATCCCAATTCGAACCCAGAACCCTGGTACTCCTTACTTTTTTTTTTGACCAGGCCAAAAGCGAAATCGTTGTTGCTGTTGTCAGTTGTTTTCGTTGTTTGTTCTTTTGTGTTAACCTTTTGTTTTTACCTGATTTCGACGTCGCCGACGTCGTTTACCAAACGCATTCGCCCTCAATGTCACAACAACAGCAACAACAACAGCAGCAGCAACATGAGGCAACAACACAACGAAGAGGAAGCCTCCATTTGTGGAGCCGTGTGGTTGTTGTTACATTCGTAGAAATCACAAGTGCCACAAGCGCGCTTCTTCATTGTGGGAACTCTTTTTTTTTTCTTCTCCACCACCAGAGAGTCCCACATCGATGTGTATGAGCCCCACCCCACCACCTTCAGCTCCGCTCTATTTTCTGGTCCGATCTCCGATCTCGGATCTACGATCTTATGGCCACTTCACATGTCTCGTCTAATATCCTTTCGAAATCGATTTGATTAACCTTTTGATGATCACTGGCAATGAATATTTATTAACTGCTCCCAGAGGCGGCGGCGCCTCAATTTCCCACACTCGCACCACTCGTAAACCTCTGAATATCGAAATCAAAAATCGAAAAACTATAAACCATTAATTTTCAAATGGAAAAACAAACAAAAAATTGATATATTTTTGTTTTGAGAAGCCTGTCTCTTTTTTCTGGCCATCGTTTGTAACAGTTACCATTTGATAACTGCCATTAAAAATCCAAAAAAATATATATATAGATTTCGGTCTAAAGTCGGGCTAATTGGGTGTTGGCCGCAAACTAGAATCCCCTCGATGGCCAATATAAATACGAAACCGAATTCAAATACAGTTAATTAACCGCTGGCCAGGTTCGGTTTTATGGCTCAATTTGGATGTACAACAAAAATATAATCAAATTGAAAACTTATTAAAAATAGCGCAGTAAAATCTTAATCTTTGGGTTAGTTTTAGTGGGGTGTGTGTTTGTGTTTTTTTTTTGTTTTTATTCAGGGCTTCCTTCTCATTTGCATAGATTCGTTAATTGGGATCGAAAAGCTTTATCTGAGCAACAATTAAGCATATGTATGCCAAAAGCCTTACTAGTCTGGGTTGGATTAGGTTGGGTTTAGTGATAAAACCGATCTCATTAACGACATTTGATGAACCGAGTGGCAGGAAAAACAAACACCTGTTGGGATTGCTCCTATGGATTATATCTCGAAACAAATATATATTCCAGCTAAATCAGCGCAACGGAAACATAAAAGCTCAGAAACGGTTGTAAAACATCGGAAATGTTTGGCGATAAGCTCCATTAAAAGGGACTTTTATAGGGAAGGGTCTCTGGTGGATTTTTGGTGGCTTGGGAAAACCATGATGTGGAAATAGAAAACAAGTGTTTTAACTGATTTTTAAAAGGCGGTAGCAGTAGCTGGGAAAGTATTTCCAACCATGAAAAATAAATAAACTTAAAACCATAATAAATATCAATTTACTTTTAGCTTTTCAATAAATATTAAGTTCCATTTATTAAGGTTTATTTATCACAAATAATAAATTTGAAATGCAGCTATGAATTTTGGTTTTGAATAAATTGGTATATAGAGTTTTATATTTTAGGGTTTTGACACAGTTTTGCGAGATTGGATTTAAACAAAAATCAGTTTCTCCGAGCGGATATGCGGTATGAGATTACCCCAAATATTCGACGGATATATAACTTATCCGAGTTTATAGGAGACTTCCAAAAGAGTAGAGGCTGCACCGCAGGTAACCAAAATATATTAAATATATCTCTTTTTTTCAGACTCTTGGATTGCAGACGGATATTTGAATTTCAGAGTATGTAGAGTGAGAGCAATGGGTGGTGGTGCGGCGCGTGGTTTCGGTGATTTTTGATACACCACCACCGGAGGGCATTAGCATAAATATGAAATTTATCAGCGGCCAGCTGAAATGGATGCTGATTGAACTCATTTGGCTATTCAGGCAATTCTTTATGGGATGCCACATCATAAATTGATACACAAACACACTCGCCCATTAGACAAAAGGCAGTGTTAATAAATAGACACATGAAACACGACAACTAACACCATTAGCTCCACTTTGGATGGTTAAATTATTCACGAGCTAATATGGCCGATTCCGGCGATTCCAGCGACTCACAAAAACCGAACGATAAAAGCCAATTTGTCTGTCATTTTTGGTCAATTTCATACAATATTTTAGTGGTCATTTTGGCCAGCCACTCTTCGCTCTCCAATCCCTCCGATCTAAATCCTAATCTGAATATTTGCTCTACATAACAACGGTCGCCTGCAATTTAGCCTAGACATCAAACAAATTAGTTTATCATCACAAACAGCCGGCCAAAAGAGCTGCTGATGAACTGATTATGTCGGCCTGGTCGGCCCTTTCACCCCCACACCCTCACACCTATTTTGCACGAGTATGTGTACTGTGCTTGTGTGTCTATGTATTTATCCCCCACTCACCCATCTCCCTCGCAATTAGCATACGACAGACGGGGTGTGGTCGCTTTTGGCCCGCTCGAGCGTCTGAGCCAACCAGCCAGCCAACCAGCAACTGGCAATCGGCCATAAAACCGAGACCACCAACGGCAGCACAAAAGCGGCAAGCGACAGGGCCACATTAACCCACTCGCACCGCACTAACCTAACCCAACCTGCTTAAATGGGGTTAAATGGGACAAAACTATGAATATTAAGAGAAGACTACATCCTAGTCCAAAGATTCATTGTTTTAGAAGATTACTTTCTATTAAAAAAACACTTCATATTTCGAAATTTGTAATATATAATTACTTATAATTATAATCAATATATGTTTGTAAAAAATTTTTAAATAATATTTTGCACTAAAATATCAGCTAAACTTTAATCAGATTTTTGAAAACCCTATCGAATGGAAAAAAACCCAATGGGTTAACCACCTTCCCCCGTTCAATATTTATGCAAGACATTTAAATATTTTTTATTCACAAAGGAAATTAGTACGAGAAATCATAATTTCATAGACATTTCTTCTTCGATTTTATTGTTTCTATCTCTCGGCGTAATTTGAGACCCAAGAGTTATGGCGGGAACATAAATCTCGAAATCAAGGGAATAGTAGAAAGAGGGATCCAAAGGCAGTAAAATGAACCCCCAACGAAGATCAAATTTTTGACAGTTATTTCTAAATTAGCCTTTCGAAAGCTACAATCATAAAAATATGATATTTTCTAATGGCCCACACCGCGATCGAGGAGATCGAGGAGATATAGCCGATATAATGGTACCATTCAGCTGCTAATTCGATAGATAAGCCATGGGCACTCACCAACTGTATCATGTGTGTGCTTATATTTCGATATCTATATTTTTTTTGTTTTATTGGAAAGGAGGCGGGTTGCTTATAATAATAAAGACATAGTCGTATATTTGGTCTTCAGATTGGTTTCTAGTTATGCAGAGACAACAACCCGTTTACCCGACGTACGGAAACTTGTTGTAAAGAGTCGATACTATAATTTTGTCAATTTTTCGGAATTTATTTTATGAGCTACAATTTTTGTTGAACAAAAATAATGCCCAAGTAGTCGCATAATTCATGCAAAATTTTATTCGCTGCTACAATTATGCAAATTTTAATTGAAAGATTTCGTGGGCCTGCCGTCACAGCCACCGCCGCCGCCGCCAACGAAAAAGATTTCTTTCAAATATTTTTTTTGAAAAGAATTTCGAAAAACAGAATTTTTTCATGCCGTCCGACGCTGCTGACCCGTTGCCTGGGCTTATTTATTATACATTTATACTTCTTGTGGTTGACCAAAAAAAAAATATATACACAATATACAAAAACCTTAACCGAAAACGAGCGAGAGAGTCGAGCAGCCGCTTTGGCCTATAATTAAAGTATCATATAGCACTCGCGGGCTGAGCGTGAAACTGTCAAAATATTTCTGACTCCAGACTCCGTCGTTATCTAGCTTAGGCATAATGATTAGCCTGGTCATTAGCCGACTCCGCCAACGACTACGGTCCGACTCCACCGACCAAGAGGGATTCATTTGAAAAGCCTTTAAGCCAAAATGTTATTTGGGGTTTTGGCTTTGTTTGGTATTTGGGATTTCGGATTTGGGTTCCCTCTTTCTCGGTTTTTTTTTTTTATTTTGGCCGGGGGTGCAGCCTAATGATGCCACAAATTTTATGCACACATGCCTCTATAATTATGCAGAGCCGTTGAGATCTCGCTTTTTGTTTCCTGCGGCATGCACCCACAATTGGTGATAGAAGCTGGGCTTTCAAGATCTTGGAATTTTTGAATCTTTGGATCCAAGTCGCTGCCTGCACTGCGCATCTATTTATGTTAACTAACTTTAAAAAAAATGCCTGTCACTCAGTCATTTGTTTCGGTTTTTTCGTTTGTTGTATTTCTTTTGTCTCTAGGCGCTTTGCTTTGTTTATTATATATAGTTTTCTTGTCGGGCCTGGACCCATTGATTTCCGATTTATAGCGCCAAAAAGCATTTGAAAATCAATAAGAAACGCCAAGGGTCTGGACGCTGATAAGCAAGTGACAACAAGATTTCAACATCCGAGTGCGATTCAAATGCGATGCGACTCCCTATCAAAATTAAAGTTTATTTTTATGGCCCGAGACTGCCGCAAGAGAAATGCCAAAAAGTCTAATCAAATAAGAAAGGAAAAATCAATTCTGGTAAGGCCGAAGCTGGTATACCCTTGCAGGAATATCTATATTTTACAATCCACTATTCTATTCCATCTAATTCTCTACTATCTATCAACTATTCTATACTATACTACTAAGGTCTATACTATCCATAACTGGGCTAACACTTGACCGATCGGCAAAAGTCATACCTTCATGATCTTAGATTTCGTAGTACTAACATTCTGAATCCATTAGTACACTATTTTCGTATTTTTTCTAAGGGTTACATCATGAAATTTTCTAAAATTTGGTAAAAATCTTGGAAGAAATTCTACCGGCTAAAGTTTCCACAGGACAGTCTCATAACATCTATCCTGAACAGAAACCTAAGTATATAATTTTTAAGACCAGAAATGTCTCCTAAACGATCTATAGTTCTTGATCAAGTTAAAATATCTTCTGCAAGGGTATACAAAACTTAGCTATTCACTAAATGCTTAATAAATAAATTAAGTGAGAAGACAGACATGGGTTGTGGCCAAAGGGTTTATAGATTAATATAATATAATAGATCAAAATACCTAAAAAATACAAGCTAAATCGAATTATTAATTTGTCCTTAATTTTCATCCAAGTTTTCTATGTAAAACACTTGATTATCCCTTTAGTACCCGCCTCTGTTTTAAACTCTCCACGCTCGATTGGGGCTATCTCTTTTTGCATATCAAATTTCATTCATTTTCGATCCGTTAGTCAAATGCGATGGGTATCTAAGTAGACACCGTGGCACACGGATACACCCGGGTACGTTATAAATTTATATATAGATATATCGGCATTATGTGCTGCGACTAAATCGGAGCTAATTAATGCCCCCAGAGACACTCCTCCCGCATAATCAGTCGACTCAAGCAAAGCGAATCCAACGAGTCCGAGTTTCTTTCCATCTTTCCACGAACTCCACAAAGTCTTTGATGTTTATGGATCTGTTCTCAGGCTTTTGTTAATATTATTAAATTAAATATGTTGTTAGTGTTGTTTACGGCGCCTTTCAGTGTCGCCGTTGATGTTGATGTTAATGTCGATTTCGGATGGGTTGGGTTCGGAGTTGGAACTTCGAATCGAATCGGATCGGATCGAATGGGATCGCTTTGGACTACCGTTAGGGCCGAAATGGACTTCACACACAAAAACGTAACAAAAATCACAAAGGCAAGGCCAGTTCCAATCAAATGGCATTTACATGCTCTTATGCAAATCCCTCGTCTTTGGCCAGCCTTTTAAAATTCTAATTTATGAAATAAAATAAATGTTTACGAGCTTTTAATAAAACGCGTTACAATAAAATGCTTGAAATTTATATAAGTTGGGTGTTTTAGACACACGGCCTAGACATTTTGGCAGCACCGAGTGGGTTGGCCAAGTTAACTCACAGAGAGAGAGTGATCTGAGCTGGCCGGCGGAAATCCTCTGTCAGTCTATCAATATCAATCCGAGTGACAAACCTGAGACAAACCAAACAAAGACAACCATCGCCGACGGGATCGGAATCGGATTCGGACTCGGAATCGGGGACTCGAATCGGAATCCCAAATCGCACTTGCCACGCAATTTCAAAGCCTCCAGACTCTAGACTCCGAATCGGATCCGTTGTCAAGTGTCAGCCAGAAGGCAAAGACTTGTCCGAGGATCATATACTGAGAAAAATAAGTTCAAAAAGATGCATTTATTTACTTAGATTGTATAGTTTTTAAGGCTCTTAAAGTCTACTTTCATGAGACAGAAACTCTTTTGAATTGAAAAGTAGTATTACTTAATTAGAAACTAATTTTTCCAAGTGCCCTTACTGTTTTGCAAACACACACGATCGGCTGTGTCTCCTCGACGATCTCTCAATCGCGATCTGGCCCGATCTGACGGCCTCGATAGCGACGCTTAGTGTCGCCTAATTAAAATAATATGCCTACTCAGGTTACGTATCAATAAATTTAGCTGCTTGCGAAAGCTATTCTGTTTATTGTTCACCTGTTGCCCTTCGACTTTCCCAATCGGGAGACGGACAGACCATTTCTCATTGAGAAGCAGCCACCTTCTGCGACTTTCGCGGCCAATTCCATGAAAAATTATGTATGAAAGGTCGATTCCAGCCTGTCTGCTTTATGTGCCAGCCGAGTTAATTACAAGACGCGCCCACTACAAACACTCCACACGGTTACTGATTCCCATACCCAAGCCCATACCCAATTCCCGACTCCTCACCTTTTTCCTGGCAGTGGTCGGAGCCAATCAAGCTACGCACAATCGAACATTTCATTCGACAATAAAAATAATGAAAGCGAAGGGAGTTCCGAGTTGGAGTGGACCTGTTGTGACCCTGCAAAATTAATATATAATATATTAAAAATAGTCTCAATATAATTTCTTATCTGAAGGCTTTGGAAAAAGCTTCTTTTGATGAAAGTCTTCTCTTGTCTTTATCATATCTTAGCCCACTCTATAGGGTATTTAAAAATTCTTAAAATAAAAACCAAACATTTCTCCTTCTGGGCTCTTGCTCGTTTTTCTCTTGGCCGACTCAAGCAGCGCCTCCGATTAACTTACAAATTGAGATTAGCGGGACATCACAGGGGCAACAGCAGCTGAGGCTGACTCCGAGGCCTGAAGCCACATTTCCAACTGAACCCGAGGCAGACAAAGATGCAGACAGAGTCACCTCCAACTCCGGACTCCGGACTCCGAACTCCAGACTCTCAACTCCAAACTCCAGACACGATCGCCGCAGGAAGCGATCGCCATGGGATGTGGCATGGATGGAATGGATGCATATACACAACATATGTGGTCAGGTGGGGGGGCCCATTGCCCCATCTCGTGTGGCACTCGCACAACGCAACATTAGCACAATTAAAAGCGCGTTCCACGCATTCATTTTTCATAATTTAACACGCTGCCCCCGCAACCGACGCGACGGACGGACAAATGGTTGGATGGATGGTAGGAGACCTCAAGGGTTAAGGAGTCGCTGCCAGTGGAGTCTTCGGTCTCATTAGATTTTCCATCTCTAATTATGTTTGGGGATATTTGATTAATTGCCGGCGGCTTGATTGATTGTGTGGGACTAGCGGTGGGAATGGGACTTGGACGGGGGCTCTTGAGCTGTTGTGGGTCCAAAACCAAAAAAAAAAATATAAAGACCGAAACACCTTGCTCACCTAGACGCAACATGAGAATCGGCAGCAGCCACTTCAATGGGCGCAGACGCCACAGCTTGCCACCGCAAGCAACTGTTGCTGCTGCCGTTGTGATACTCTATGATATTACTGGGTTTGTGGTATGCTAGAATGCACATAAATAAAGAGGTTTCAAAGGTATATGAAGTACATAAAAATGTATAATCTTAGAATATCTCAGAATATCTCCTAGAAGCACTGATTGCAAGGACAATATAAATGTCTTTTAGTTAGACTTTTAAAACAGACTTTAAAATTTTAAACTAGACTTTATTTACTTCTTTTAGTATTACAATTTTTTTTGTTTATATTTTATAGGGCATGGCCTAGTCTTCTACATAAACTTTAACCTCTTCACATGTTGGAAGTTGCTGCATGTCAGGGTTTCGATGTTGCTGCTGTTGCAGCTGTTTGATTGATTGCCGGAGTCGGGGCTTTGTTTGGCTTTTTGTTGCATTTTGCTCTTGCTATTGTTGCTGTGGTTGTTGTTGCTTTTGTTGTTCGTTGCGTGTTGCAGTGTCTAACAAAAGCTCGACTCTGAATTCACAACAACATCCCATTGATGAACCATATGCTTCTGGGCCAATCAATGCCTAAGTGATTGCCCCGAATGCAAAAACAACGATTTCCTGCCAACGGCAAATTCGTTTGACACAGCCTGGCCAACACAGATACTCCGGGCCAACACACACACAGACGCACTCATACAGTTGCACTCACGCACAGATAAATAAATAAATAAGAGCGGCTGACAGGCAGCAGGCGTAAAATTTATAGCTGCCAAAGGACAAAACCCTGGACAAACGGAAGGGACCGAGCCGGTCCTCTGACATGTTAAACGACTGCATCGAAACGGAAAACGCAAAAGCTGACAAGGGGATGCCCCGGGGAGGGTGTCAGGGAGGGCGGGACAGGGCCAGGAATTGGCCATTTCAAGGCATTCGATTTGGCAGCAGATACAAATTAATTAAGCAGCATCCAGCAGATACGCTAACTTAATCTATTCGCGCTATAAATCAAATTGCAAAGCATCCCGGCTCTGCAAGGTGGATCGCTCTGGTGGCTCCGGTTGGCTGGGAACTCATCCTGCACTCGATTCCTGCCTGCCGATACCCACCGATACCCACTGCAATTGCAAAGCCCAAACACCAAAAGTCAGAAACCACGAAACACTCAAAGGAGCCGCAAACAATGTGAGTTGTCAGCGTGGCAATGTGCCATGTTGCTGCGGGGCAATGGGCAGACGTGGCATCGACATCTAGGCCTTCGATTTCGGCGATCAGTCATCTCATCGGGACTCGATATCTTTTCGATCTGACAGTTTCCAGATCCATAAACATCTCCCGCTTATCGAGGAGATAATTGCACCCTCATTTACAAGTTGCTTTTCAAATGCACTTGAAAAAATTGTTATGATATGGCTTTTAACTTTTTGTGGATTACCAAGCACATACTATTTATTTCTAAACTTTTATTTCCTCAGTGTAGAAGGTGCAGCAACTAGAGCCATTAGATCTAGAGCAACCACCTACCTACCTGCAGCAGAAGCACCATCAGTATTATCATCATCATTAGCGGTATGCAGAAGATTTTTCTACGCAACATTCGCCCAATACCAGCAACATGTTGCTGCTGCAGTTGCAGTTGCTACCACTACTGCTGCTGCAGGCCACAGTGTCTGGCGGCAACACTTGCGTGGCGTTTGTTTATCGCTTGTTGCCAGGCGCTGCTGCTCACTTGCCGCCCACTTGCCACAGAGTCCCGTTAGTCTCGGCCACCGCCGCCACGCATGTTTGGCCACTTCACGCGTTATTTACAGTTGCATCGGGGGAGGGATGAAGCCTCTATAGCCCGTTAGATGTCTGCTGTTGCTACTTCAGCTGTTACTGTTGTTGTTGTTGTTGTTGTTGCATGTTGCTGCCGTAGATGCTGCTGCTGCTGATGCTGCTCCATCTACGTCACATGAATCACGACGAGCAACAACATTGGAAATTGAGGCAATTTGTTTGCTGTTGTCGCGCATCCTGCGGGTAATTAAAAAAGGCGCAAGAACACCACCACGGCCGGCACAGACATGGCTACGACTATATGGCCATTGGGCTCCGTTTTGGCCTGGTCAGGAAAGTAAAAAAAAAAGTAAACAGAAAATAGTGCGAGCGACATTCTGCCAACGCAAACTGGTCACTGCAGTGGCAATTTGTGGCAATTACATGCGGAGCCATTTACATTTAGATTGAAGGGTATTTATCTACGCCGATCTTGGCTCCAGCTTCCAGTTCCAAACTCCCAGCTCCAAGCTCCAACTTCCAGCTCCTAGAATGAAATTTGCATAAATCAAACGGGGCCGAAAAAAAAGTCGTCAAAATGAAAAGGTCTTCAGTTCCCATGGAATTGCGTTGGCGCCCCGACTAATGAAGTCTCGTGCAGTGGAAATACAAAATGCTAACAAGTTGTTATTATAAATCGACATGGAAATTAGTTTACACTTGAAGCCAATTGCCGTTTGTCGTTTGCCGTTTGATTTATTGCCGCCTGTCACATGACTGCCAGCTGTCTGCCTACCAAAAAGAACCCCAAGACCCGGGCTCCAAACCAAACAGACAAACATACATATCTACCCAGTATATGCAGTAACACCACAGCGATACAGATACAGAGGTGGCGCGTGGATCCCAGGCCAGATTTTCCATTGGGCTGCCACTGTCGCCTGTCCGCTTGTCCGCCCAATGTCGGATCTGGTATAATACAGATCTGCTTATGCACGTACTATAACTCATGGCAATCGCCGACTGCGAGCAAATAAATTAAATCGTAATAACAAATAAGTCGTTGTCGCCGCTGGCTTATTGGGAGGTGGCGCCCACGCTGTCTTACATTTAATACCCACTTTAAAAGTATTCACTTTAGCTAAAAAGAAACCGAATATTGGCGAAAAATATCAGAGCTGCAGTCTAATAGTTATCATTGCAGCATAATTAATTAATTCAGATTATTCCCTCGACAAGGATTGTTTGTAAAAGTCCACTGACCAGAGCCCTAAATATAAACTTAGATCAGAATGTCCTAAATTTAGAGACAGAGATTTTCTTACTATTGACACCTGGTAACTCTAAACTTCATTCTGTGAAGACGCCTTCTCAGCGCACATTTTTCTGTTCACTCGGGACCCGTCCTTTCAACCGATCGGTTCCTACTTTCTTAATCTTTTTCGGTTTTTATTTATTATTTTTTTTTTTGGTTTCTGATTTTATTTTAAACAAGATTTATTTTTTTATTGGTTCATACTCGCAATGGTATATAGTCGTCCAATGAAACTGCTCTGGTTATATGAAACTGATTTTATTATATACAATTTTTTTTTTTTTTTTTTTTTTTTGGTTCATACTTGCAATCGGTATGATTGCTCCAGTCCTCCGTGGGTTCTGATTTTATTTTATAAATGTTTCATTTTGTATTGGTTCATACTTGCAATGGTCTTGTATCTACCTAGTTGCTTCTGCGTGGGTTCTGATTTTAATTTATAAAAGATTTATTTTGTATTGGTTCATACTTGCAATGGGCTTTGCGATATAGTCATCCAATGATACCGCTCGTGATTCTGATTTTATTATATAAATTTTTTTTATTTTTTATTGCTTCTTACTTGCAATCTCTTACTAGCTTAGTACCACATCGCTGAGACCAGATTTTTTTAAAAACATGGCAGCTGTCATAGCTTCAATTGCCCCTGTAGCTTTTGGGTCAATCTGAAAAATTAAAAATAAATATTTTGTATTTCAGTTCATACTTGCAATGGTTCTTGTATCAACCTAGTTGCTTCTGCGTGGGGTCTGATTTAAATTTATAAAAGATTTATTTTTTAATGGTTCATACTTGCAATGGTCTTGTATCTACCGTCCGTGATTCTGATTTTATTTTATAAATTTTTTATTTTTTTTTTTTTTGGTTCTTACTTGAAATCAGTATGATTGCTCCAGTAGCTCTTTCGTGGGTCTGATTTAATTTTATAAAAGATTTATTTTTTATTGGTTCATACTTGCAATGGGTTTAATAACGAGCAATCCAGTAGATCCTCCGTGGGTTCTGATTTTACTTTATAAACGTTTTATTTTGTATTGGTTCATACTTGCAATGGTTCTTGTATCTACCTAGTTGCTTCTGCGTGGGTTCTGATTTTATTTTATAAAAGATTTATTTTTTTATTGGTTCATACTTGCAATGGTTCTTGTATCTACCTAGTTGCTTCTGCGTGGGTTCTGATTTTATTTTATAAAAGATTATTTTTTATTGGTTCTTACTTGCATTCGGTATGTTTGCTCGAGGCGCTCATCCGTGGGTCTGATTTAATTTTATAAAAGATTTATTTTTAATTGGTTCTTACTTGCAATCGGTATGCTTGTTACAGTTGCTCCTTCGTGGGTCTGATTTAATTTTATAAAAGATTTATTTTTATTGGTTCTTACTTGCAATGGCCTTGTCTCTACCTAGTTGCTTCTGCGTGAGTTCTGATTTTATTTTATAAAACATTTATTTTTTTATTGGTTCATACTTGCAATGGGTTTGATAAGGAGTAATCCAGTAGATCCTCCGTGGGTTCTGATTTTATTTTATAAAAGATTTATTTTTTTATTGGTTCATACTTGCAATGGGCTTTGCGATGTAGTCATCCAAGTATGCTGCCCGTGGGTCTGATTTTAATTTATAAAAGATTTATTTTTTATTGGTTCATACTTGCAATCAGTATGATTGCTCCAGTAGCTCTTTCGTGGGTCTGATTTAATTTTATAAAAGATTTATTTTTTATTGGTTCATACTTGCAATGGTTTTTGTATCTACCTAGTTGCTTCTGCTTGGGCTCTGATTTTATTTTATAAAACATTTATTTTTTTATTGGTTCATACTTGCAATGGGTTTTAATAGAAAGTCATCCAAGTAAACCATCCGTGGGTTCTGATTTTATTTTATAAAAGATTATTTTTTTTATTGGTTCTTACTTGCAATCGGTATCCGGCCCAGTAGCTCTTCCGTGGGATTTGATTTTATTTTATAAGAGATTTATTCATTTATTGATTGATACTTGCAATGGCCTTGTATCGCCCAAGTAGCCATTCCTATCGTTTAATAAAAGTTTTATTTACCTAGTTACTCTTCTGTGGGCTTTTTAAATTTTTCATTTCCTCATTTTTTTTGCTGAATCTCGCCGAGCTGTCAATTTTGGTCACTGTTGGTTTTATGGGTTTCCTTACCAAGCCCTTCCTTTCTGGATATGTGTATACTGGATGGAGCTGTGAATAAGCGCTTAATTACATGTCATTACACGGAGGACCGACATTGGCATAAGCATAAGGCATCGGTTCGGATTCGTGTTGGGATTCTGCGCTCAAAAAATTATTTTAAGTATTATTATTTTATTTTTTATATAAACCATATTTTATTTGCGTGTTTTGATTTTCTTGTATTGGAAACCTTATTTAAAAATAAAAATAAAAAAAATTTTAAAAAAGCTTTATCAAGTAATTATTTTATTTTATCAATTAATGATTTTTTGAATATGAATAAAGTTTAAAAGTTGTAGTCTCTGAAATGCCTTAATCACCCGATGCTCTTGTAAATGTCTTATTAGGGCGTAAGCTGCGAATCAATTTACAAATGACAGAACGACAATTCATTTCAGTTCAATTTTCCCTTGCTAGGACGGGTCCTCTTTATTTTCATTATTTCTTTTTTTTTCCTTTTTTTTAAATTTGTGATGGGCGTTTATCAGCATAATGAGGAAACAACTTTTTTGACTTATCAACTGCTGGAAGTCTGATCCGGAGCCACTGCCCACCTGTCATGTACGCCTGCTGGCGCTGAGGCAATGGAGTTGTGGATTTGCTGCGGAGCTGCAACCAAAAGTGTTGGTTAAAGTGTCAGAAAATTTCATTATCGCACCGCCAAGCGAAAAATGTCGTGCGGCATGCAACCAGCATGGAGACGGGGCCAGCGGCAGGGGCAGATGTTGAGGCGGAATGCTCCGCCCGTGTCTGCAGCCATTTATGCCAAAATGAGATCCAAATAAAAATTTAACAAAAAAGAAAAGGCCATAAAAATGTGAGACACTGATGGTGGGGTTTGGGAGTCACAGATAAAGAAAAATGCTTCAAAAATGTTAATACTTTTAAGAGTTTAAAGAAACTTTGGCTTATAAACTATATCCGATGCATAATTATCCCCTCAAAACCTTAGAGAAACACATATTTTTGTTCTGTGCATAACCAGAATACTGGCCAGAAGAGGTAGGCTGATCTGACCGACTCCACAGGGACAGAGCGGTATACGGGGCTCTTGGCTTACTCCACAACGTTGCTGATATTATTAAAAAACTGTCAAAAACGCCTGCGCAATGGGGCTGGAGATTGCGGCTCTGTGCGTGTCTCTTTTATTCGCTGCTTGAGTTTTTGGACTTGAGTCGAAATCGGAGCGAGAGCCTCGTAGTCAGTATCTGTAGCACATTTATCATTTTCATTTCAATTTTGGGCGCATTATTCTTGCAAAACTAAATATCAGGTACCCGGCTCGGCTCGACTCGACTCGCCTCGGATCGGAGCGGCAGACGTGGGCGGACAAGTGTCTGATTGGCGCGTTCCACATGGCGTATGAGCAATCTCTCATTATGGGCAAGTTTCGCGCCAGGCGTTGCAACTTGCAACTGGCGCTGGCGTGTCATAAAACAGTTTGAAAACCCATAAAACTGTCACAGGCAGTTTTTCAATGGACCATGTTCTGTGTTGTTCTATTCAGGAAGTGCCTGCCACAAGGCTTGGGAAACTGAGCAGGAAAAAAAAACAGAAAATGAGAAAAAGCGACCAAGAGATGAACGGAAATGTTAGCCAATGTTCGAATGTTCGGCGAAGAAGAATGATGGTAAGGTGCTCGAATCAGTCGTAACTTTGAAATGTGGCCAACACTCCAAGCGAGGTGTCAAAGGCCCATTTGAAGTGATTTAGTGGTTGGCGTTTAATTATACCCGCAGAGATATAAATGTTTGACTAACCAACAGGTGTAGTTTTGATCCGAAAGTAAAATAATGAGCATCTTGAAAGCAATAAATGTGAGATTTACCATAAAAATGTATCATTGTGTTCTTTCTGTTTGTTACACAGTGGACAAGATCTGTCTATTCGTGGGTTCCATTCTCAGAAAAGTATTGTGAGATAAATATATAGTATATTGAAATGCCAATCTAAATCCTGTTTCAAAATTAGGACTGATTAGGAACTGAATCTTAGGAACTGTGAACTCGGCCTCGCATAAACCCAGTATTTGACAAGCAATAATAACAAGTAATTTTTAAACGAAATCCTTTAAGAACTTCAATTCTATCTCTTAAGCCCAACGCACTTCAATCTATTCTTTAAATTTTAAACTTTGCCCATATGTCTCCCGACCCGAATGAAACCCTGCCAAGAACTGCCTTCGTTTTCATCTTCCTTCCTAGGTGAAATTGCCAAAAAGGACTAAGGACATGGAGCAACAAGGAAGGCACCTACGACTGGGGCCAAGAAAACTGCAATGCCAACAAAAGTCAGTCAAAATTATGCAATTTATGAGATGCTGGCAGGGCTAGAGGTTAACCAAAAAACACACTTGGCGCCAGTTGCCGAGGGCGAGGTCCTGTGGGACATCCTTTTTATTCCTTTCTGCTTTATCTAGTTCCTGTACTATTCCTGATTCCAGTTCCGCCTCCCCCTTTTTTTTTTTTGTATAAATTTACTAACCACGTACGCGACTTTGGCCCTGCAATGCGGCGCTTCTGTTTCTGCTTCAGTTTCTCAGTTCCTGCTGATGATTTCCTTCTGCTAGAAGGCTCCTTTGTTTGGTTTTTGTTTTTGGCTTTGTTGCCACCTCTCAGCAACTCCTTTTCTTGGCCCGAATTGGCCCGAACTGTTGTGGCTATAACAAAATGTATTAGATTTCGCACAGATAGCACGAGCTGAGCCGCGCTGAAGCGTAAAAATGTGCGCCTATCAAGCAAATTGTATCAGCAACACGTTTGGGTTGCTGCCGTGCTTTTGGTGTTGCTGCTGGTGCTGGTGTTGCTCCTTCTGTTGCTGTTGACCTGCGATCTGTGGCAACATCATCTAATGTTCGGGGGCTGGCAACACTTTGTCTGGTAATTCAATGCCAGCGGGCGTTTTGCCATTTCGCACCTCTTTGACTTCCAGCTACCTACAAAAAACTGCAAAAAGAAGTGGTCTGGCAGTGGCAATACCAATACTGTTGCACCTGCAATATGTTGCAAGATCAGTAGTCGGAGGGAAAGAGATGGCGCGTGCCCGGCACAAAAGCGGGATTTACGACTGGCCGCGAATAATCAGTGCAGGAGAATCGCGAACGGGCAATAAAATGCTTCCGGTGCAACATCAGCTGCAGCAGCAACATGTTGCTGACGTTGGAGTGATGCATGAAGATTATCATGTGATATGTTCTAGAACGCGTGGACGTTGCAGGAACTCAGGCTCGGGCTCAGGCTCAAGCTGTCTCTCAGCCTCAGAGAGGTTTTCAGGCCACAATCCATTTTTTGGCTGTCAGTTGGAGCAGCAACATGCTGCTGCCAGTGTGGTTGTTGTTGTCGTTTATCAATGGCAGCCGATCGGCGATGCATTTGATGATGTGGAGTCCTGAGCTTACAAGCGGCACATTATCTTAATGTGACTGCAAAATAAATGCGTTGCGGGGCCATTAAAATTGTCGAGAATGTTTCTGCCTCTGCTGCTTCTGCTCCATTGAGAACTTATATTTCTTGGGATTGTTAAGTCACTAGCTCCTTGTGAACGAACCAGGGAACCGATTTAGTGCCATCATTTGTCTTGGGCTCCTAATGGACACCCAACCACACACACACACAGTATTCATTGAACATTACGCATACGCCTCGTTGGCCCAGTTGCAGCTGGTGGTCTTGTCGAGTTGGTAATCTGGCATTTGGCAGCCGGCAATTTGCTTAGCACCCGCTATGAAGATAAAGCATTTATTGTCTTGTAATATTTAATCATCGATTTGAGGCAACTTGTGCACTTGTTGCCGTCTGCAGTTGCAACAGCTACAAATGAGTCATCAATTTGGCTGCCGCCCATAAAGAGTTTTATTTAAAAACTCACCCACACCCTCGGCACAGAGAAATGGGTAACGGGAGACTGGGGCAGTGGAGAGAAACATTGATCAGATAAAAGCCTTGGCAATCAGCAGCGTCATAATTTTTCCAGCGATAAATGAGTTGCGATAAGCCCGGAGAGAATCGTTCAGAGAAGGCGAAAATGAGAAGGAGACAAGTTGCCGAGGAGGATGCCGGAGCGACAGCACACAGCCTGCTGTAATTAAATGTCGTCAATTAATCAAATGTCACAATAAAAATAACAGCGTATAAAAATCCTGAAATTAATATGCGTTAAAATGGAATGGCCTTAACATGGCCAGCAGCAACAATTGCATTGCTCCTGTGGTCAGCAGCAACATCATGAGCAACAGCAACAGCAGCAACATTCCTGCAACAGAAAATCGTGGGAGCAATTATAATTATTTTTAATACAGCGGGACAGAGTTGCAGGCGGGAAAGTGAGATACATGTATGCAGATGCATGTGGCACATCGCACATCCCGGCGATACTCCGGGATTCTCTCTGGGTGCCCCAGTCGTATTTCATGGCTCTGTCTCCACTGAAGGCCAAGAAGAAGCTGGCGGGCGCAGAGACGCAGCTTCGTTCTGGACATCTGCGATTTTTATCGCTGCAGCGCATATAATAACAATAATTCTTAAAGTGGGGGAAGGTCAAGCGCACAATGACAACAGGCGAAGTCGCAAGAACAGCAGCTGAGACCCCAAAGGGAGGATGGACAGGGGGTGGAGAGAGTGGGGAATGGTCCATGGGGCCAGAGAGGAGACCGGAGACAGAGACGAACTGGTGGAGACGCTTAAACTCAGCAGCAACATTAATTTGCAGGCACGACAACAACATCAGGGCAGCAGAAACATTTGCATAAGGCACTTCAGAGATGGCAGAGTGAAGGATAAATTATGTTAAGTTTATTTTCACTTTTAATTTTAAATTGAGGAGGTAAAATAGTTAAAAATAGCTAAGTGGTTATTTAAAATAAATCGGAAACTCAATGCCTTTATAAGAAATGAATAAATAAATTAATGAAATTAATGATAAATTAATTCTTCCTTTAATGAACCTCCTAAGATGTAAAGTCCTTACTTCTTCGGCATATTATCTTATTACCTACAAGCCCCTTAGATTATTGTCATATAAATTCAAATCCCCTGACCCTAATCGTGTCACGCACCCATCCCTCTGGAGCCTGTCCCTTTGGTTCTCGCTGCACAAGTTGTAAAATGATATCATAATATGCGCCATCAACGGTTGCAAAATTTATAACTTATTTCTCCAGAGACAGAGATAGAGAGGGAAACAGAGAAGGAGAAAGGGAAAGGAGTCAAGCGTTGGCGGCGCCAATTTACTGAAGGGGGGACTCTGCCAGGGGCGGTGGCCGGGGACCCCCTACGGTAGTGGCAATGAGCTGTTAATGCGAGCGGTAAGGATTTCATTTCATTTCTTTGCAGTCGCTTTAATGTTGTGGGTGATTGCGATTTGATTGTCCTGCCTTTTTTTGAAAAAAAAGGGACAGTGGGTATACAGAGGAGTGGTCCACAAGGGCAGGGGCATAAGTCAGACAAATATATGGCCAAGAGTCTGGCCAAGTTATGTGGGATGTCCGGCAGTTGGCAGCCAACTTGGGCTGTGTGTGTCAACAGCATGTCAGAATGGGACGGCGGCGACTTTGGACTGCCACTAGACAAGTTGCTGTTGCAGTTGCCCTCCTCCTCCAGCCGGCTGATTATGATTTTTATTTAGCTCTTGGCTTAGTTTTTTCTTATTTTCATTCTGGCCAGTCTGCTCTTGAACTTGGTCTGGACAGTGGGCCTGTGGGCAGTTGTTGTTACGCTTGTCGCTTTGTGAGCTGTCTGGGCGTTTCCGATAGTCAACAGCAGCAACTGCAATTTTTCCTTGGCAATTAATTCATACTAGAGGCTGGCATTTATCACGTTTGGCTGTTGAATCAATTAGCCAAAGGCAAGGAGTACCTCTGGCTTAATCAGACTTTATCAAACAAAGAAAGCAATTAGGCTTTTATTACCCGAGAAGAGTGCCACTTTTATCGGGATAAGTTGACAAGGTGAGTTATAAACGTAGAAATGTCACGAAACCGGGGATGGAATTGGTATTTTCGTAATATTCGTAGAGTCTTGATCTTGGATGCAGGAAGTATTTGAAGGATATTGCAGTAGTATCTAAAACATTTCCCATATACCGCCTAACGGTATCTTAAGCACCATCAATCTCCGCTGACAATTCCCGTCTTTGTCGCTATGTTAATGCTAATTCCTCGGGAGAAACCGGGAACAGAATGTTCAGCGACAAAGTTGCCAATGATTTAGTGGAATTTTTATGGCAAATTTATTTGCGCGCACAGGAGAAAGATATTTTAATTGATTTTGCTTCTTTCTGGCCCGATCCGAAGTGTGGGAAGACACCAAGGAGGAGCAGACACTCCCCGACTCTCCCCGATCTTGCAGTCGAAGAAAGTAAGCCGAGAGCCTCCAAATGATATATTGATTTGTGGCAATGTTATTAAATGCCCGTACAGCGGAAAGGGGCAGGCAGCCAGCAGAAGTAGCTGCCACATCAATTTCTGGTTTCGATCGCTGCTGCTGCTGTTGCTGCGGCTGCTGCTGCCTCATTCTTGCGGCATAATTAATGCGAAAACCAACGCACTTGATGCGTAAGGAAGGCCAAAACCCAACCCATGGCAAGGAGCTTGATCTTGAAGAAGTGGGAGCCGCAGCTCGAGGTGGGGCATCGCCAGGATCGGATGGAATCGGCAGGCAGGCAGCAGCAACTGGAAACAGCAACTCCCCACGCAACACCAAGTCTTGCGGCAGAAAACGCAGACCTCAAGGCAGACCACAATGCACTGTAGAAAATAAAAGGGAACTTTGGGAAGAGATCAAAAATTAATAGAAAATTATAAGGAGACTTTTTAGAAGAAATCTTAGAACAGGAAATGAACAGGACTCTATTTTGCATTATCCTTCTTATGATTAATTAATTTCTTTCTGTTTAATTTTTCCCGCCAACTAAAAATTCCGGAATTTTTAATAATTGCACTTGTTGCGCCCCAAAAAAAAAACAGAGACAACTGCCGAAGAAGATATAAAGAGTGAAAGAGAAGGAGGGACAGATGCAGAGTGAGTAAGGAGAAGCCGGCTCTTGGAAGTCCAAGGCGACGATGAAGACGACAACGACAACAGCGGCGGCAGCAACATCGGCAAGATGACGAGGCAAGGCTGCAGGTGCAACTGGCGAAAAGCAGCCGCAGAATCGGGGGAACCGCTGCGTCTGCGTGGTCATCCTCCAGCCCACCAGACCCCCGCCCTGACAAGAATACCCCCCCACCTGAACCAACCCCCTGGACTCAACTCATTTGACTTCTCGTTGGCGAGATAAATTATGTCGCTAATGCAAAGTGCTCCGCTTTGTGAGGTGAAAGAGGGGTAGAATCTTCGCAAAGGGGGTGTGGTGGGGGAAGAAAGGGAAAGAGCCAGTGCGTTTGGCTTTTATCTCCTCCACCGCCTCCCCTCTCACCACCGCTTCTCAATGCCTTTGGAGAACTCTGGAGACAGAGGTTCGACTTTGAAAGACGGAGTCGGGGCTGGGAGTAGGCGTAGGCCATATTAGCGGTACAACTTGCAGAAGTTGCCGTCTGCAGAGATCTTGGCGGAGCGGAACGGGGGCCTGGACTGAGATCCGTATAAAAGAAATACGAAAGTCCGTTGATAAAGTGACATCGTTAGGCTGGCGCTGTCTCCTCGACTAATTACTCCAGACTTCAGTCTGCGGCGTGGGAAAACATTAGAGCCCCAACGCAATGCAGATTCTCAGACTATATAAGAGAGACAATGCAGCTTTCAATTTAGCCACATTATTTATGAATTTTAAGCCATTCTGGAAATTGAAGCAAAGCCTTAACTTTCCAATCACTCTTTTATAAATATTTCACCTATTTTTAAGGCGATCGAAAAACTAAGTACCATTTATGAATCTGAGATTAATTTTCCTTCTACATGCATTAATAGATAGCAAAAATTAAACGAAAAATCTTTTGGTCAAAATCAGGGCCGTAGCTAGAGCCTCGGAGGCCCTGGGGCAACAAGTAAATTTGGGGCCCCCTATACGGAAGTCTTTTGCCCCGGCGGGGCCCCTTTCCTTCGGGGGCCCTGGGGCACCGCCCCACCTGCCCCATGCTAGCTACGGCCCTGGTCAAAATCATGACCATATTTTGGACAAAATCATGATGTTACCCCTTTGAAAAATTGAGAAATATGGGTCAAATTTTGCACTGCTTGGTTTTGATTGAGAATGAAAGTACTTGAAGTTCTGAAACCCGGAAGGTATAACATTTTTGGATCTGATAAGCCTAAGTCGAGTTATACTCAATTTTCCAAATCAAAATTTAAAGAAATGGGATAATACTTTAGATATTTTTTTATATGGCCAAAATTGGAACTTTTGCCAGACCCTTTAGTGAATATCTTAACTATTTCTTATCCGATCGAAAAGCGGAATACCATTTATTCTTCAGAGATCCAATTCAACCTGCATCAAGATGTTTGGCATTATTTGCGAAATTCGATATTTTCTTTTATCTTGGCCACGGTCTTAAGGAGGTCTGCTTTAACACCTGCTTCAAGGAAAATATTCTTTTAAAAGTTTTAAAAAATAGTGCATAAATTGTATTTCCTTATGTAACAAATGTTAAATATATCTTTTTTTTCTTTTAAAAAAACCTATAAACTATGTTCTCTTATAGCCAAAAATTGTTTGTCTTTTTAGTCTGTCTGGCAATTGCCGCCACCTTCAATTCTTGGCAACAGGCTGAGAACAAGCCCCCCGGCGATCATCCTTGCCCCACTCGCCACTCCCCATCACCCCCCAAAACCCCACCCCTTGGCCCATCTGCCAAAGTTTAGGTGAACAGAGATTAATATGTCCAATTACTGTGACAAAATCGCAAAATGTTGTCTGCATTCCCTCCGATTTTTGCCAAGAACAAAAATGATATAATAAGTGCAGGGTGGTGCGATGTGGTGGTGGTGGTGGTGCTGCATGCTGGCTGGCTGGCAGTGCTGCCACTGCTGAGTTGGCGGCTCGTGCTAATTAGCGTCAGTCGTCGGCGGCGACTATAAAAAAACGTAGTCTAATTTGTGGAAAACGCCACCCCACCCCACACTGCGAGAAAAAAGGGGGCTTTAGACCCAACCCCCAACTAGAGGAGGGGTGTGCCACCCCACCACCTCTTAACCCTCGATGCGCGAAAAACATTTTCCATGTCACGTTGTTGGCGCAAAGTTTTTCCTGCCATTTCGGATGACAATTTTTGTGTTGTTGATGTTGCTGCCACTGCTGGGCTGATGTTGCTTCTGAAGCTGCTGCTGTGCATAAAATTAATTTCGCGATGTCTTTTGTTGCCGCTCACCTAAGCGGTCTGGCCAAAAGGAAAATGGCTGCCACAGCAGCGGAAAAGATTTTGCAACAGCTGCAGCGGCAAACTCAAAAAGAACAAAACTGAAATAAAAGCAAACACGGGGAAAAACAGCCAAAAAAAGCCTGCTCTCATTTTGGCCCTCTCGTTTGCTTGACTCGTTTTTGTTTGTCATTTCGTTTGCTAGACTTTTTATTATTAGTTGTTGATGTTGTTGTTGTCTTTATTGTTGTTGCTGCTAATTTGAACATTTGCTCTGCCGGCTAAGCGAAAGTAAACATGCAGCAACAACGGAGCTACAACACACATGCTCCACCCATGATGTTTTTGAATAAAATTTTTAATTAAATTTCTACCAAAGCCAAGAAACTTTTCTGAATGGTAGCAGCAACAAAAAAAAATGAAACAGAGGGTATGGCATAATAGCAGAATGAGTTAAGGCTGGTCAGTTCACAAGGAAGTTCCTCTTACAACTCGGAGTTCATAAATCTTTCAGGATAATTTCCTGAGAAAGAAATTACACACTCCACTATTTGACACAATTCTCAGACGATGAATTTCCTCCATCTGAAGCGATCTCCAACTCTTTTCGCAGCAATTTTCAAAACGAATTGCTAATGAAAATGTCATTTGAAAATTGCGGCACGTACACGGTTTGCAAAATGGGCAATTTGTTGCTCGTGCCGCAAAAGCCGCAAAAGATGAGAAAACCAGACAAAAAATAGATGCTGATTTATATAGATAAGATTCGATAAATGGAGGATTCGATTCTATAAAATTGTTTATAGGAGGTTTCTTAAATTTTAAGATTTAAATCAAACTTAAGACACGATTTAGTTAGAATATGCAACGGATATAGGAATTAAATTGGCATGCAATAATGTATAATTATTCTAACTTTCCCCAATTCATGTTTTATATTAAAAATAAATCTCTATTTCTTCTTGATATTTATTCAAGTGTAGCACCACCTCTGCCTGCTGAAACCACATCCACGTAGCCATCGAATTTGCGACTCGTTAGCTGCCAAAGTCTTTGCGATTATCGCGCGATTTTTGCATTTCTTTCCCTCTTACCCACCCGGCGATACCGAACAAAGTGTAAAATTATTTAATGCATGTGCTTAAGGGGGGGTTGCCCCCAAACCGACGGAGAGGAGGAGAAGGGAGGGAGTGGGTGGCTGGAGCCATTGATGGGCAGCCAGCGATATCATTGGGCACTTCACCTTCCGCTTCGCTTCATTGGATTGTAGGTGTTGCTGATTGCAGCACGTACTTGAAAAAGAATACAGTGAGGGGGACAGTGAAGGGGGTTGGGGGTGGTGTGCAACCAGGTGAGGCAACCAGTCAGACACTCTTTTTTTTTTGTCTGGCGAGCTCAAATTCAATTTAACTTATGCAGCAGCCAAGTTGTTGCTGGTTGTAATTTTTGTTGTTGCTGCAACAGATGCAATCAGGCAAAAAGTCGAGGCAAAAGCTATCGATATCAGTTGCTGTTGTGGCGATGTTGCTGCTGCGGAGTCAAAGGCAATCGTGCAACACGGCATGTTGCAGCTTGTTATTGCTTGATTGCCGCTAAAATTAAGTTGGCTGAGCCAGCAGCAGCAGCAGCAATACAAGAGCTACATCAGCAGCAACATCAGAGGGAGACTTCAATGATAAATCACTTAATTGCACAGTGAACGCGTAAAATGGAAATTGAGCATGGCCAGCACAAGGGAGGGGTGGTGAGGGGTCGAACCCGATCGATTGCGGCGTCTCACCCGCATCATAAACTCTAATGATTGCCGGTCCGCCTCCAATATCAATAGCGAAATCAATGCCTGACAAATTGACACAATTGCCGCATGAGTCAATTGAATCTGAAAGGAGAAAGAAAAAAAAAACACTAGAGGCAACAGAAAAAAAAACTCTCACCCAGAGTAGCAACATGCGACATGATGCTGCTGCTGCTGGTGTTGGTGTTGGTGTTGCTCGTGTTCGTGGGCTGCCAAGTTTGTTTGCCACTTTATTTTATTGCTTCCCAAAGGCAATGCGACAACACCCCACAGCAATCAATGAGTTTTTTTTTTTCAGTTGGAAAGTGAAATAAATGGGCAGCCACAATTCTAGCTGGGAATTGCTACCCCCTTCATGCCACCAACAGCAGCAACATCAATTAAGCCAGCAGCAACAATTGTCCCTCCCCCATGCTAGATGCGGGTGTAAGTTGTCGCCTCCATCGGGGTTTGTTTTGTCACTGATTTCATTTCGATTCGATTGCAAATTGAAATCAATTGTCACTCCCTGCTTGGCGCCCGGGCCGCCCCCAAAACCTCAATTGGTGATGCATTGATTGTGCATAATTTGGTGACAATTCCGAATGATTTCGAATGGGAGCGCACAAGCCTTTCCATTTCCCATTCGTTATGGCTGTGGAAAGCAGCAGCGGCCCGCTCCCTTGATTAGCACCCGAAATCAGTAAACTAATTGACCCTTTTTGCGCCTGCTTAGCCACCTGACTAATGCGCGTTATTAATAGGCATGCGACACTGATCGCCACTCGGTTCTCATCGTTTCCCAGGCAGCCCAGCGGCCCACGCAAAATACCTTCTTTAATTTGGGCCAGCATCTTTAATAGAAGGGGGGAGTAAGGAGGGGCTTGGCCAAGACTTGGGGCAGGGGCAAGTGTAAGAAGATACAGATACAAAGCCGGTGGAGGCAGCCGACGACGATGGCGACGACGGCGACTCAATTTAAGCAAACGACTGAATGACTGATTAAAGCCAGAAAAGGCCTAACAAAACGAGAGAGTAAGCCAGGGACAAGTCTATGGGATTAAAGATACCCTGTAATATTAGTTCATCAGAAAATATAAGACTGAAACTACTCTTCTCACTAAAATCATTGAAAATCATATACCTTTTGGATTCTTTTAACCATCCACATAAGCCTCCTTTCTGGAAACCTGCTACCCTATACATCAAGGTATTTAAGCCAAACCCAAAGACAACATCCAAAGCGACACACACAAATTAGCATTTCCCTTGTTGCAGCAGCAGCAGCAACAGTCGCATGGGCAACAAGGTTGAAGGGGCAGACGACAGAGTCTGAACTCTGGACACCGGACAGTCCCAATTCCGAGAGGAAAGGCCTGGCGGCTCCACTCGACTCATCATTAAAATGTGTCGTTCCAAAAAAAAAAACAAAAAACCCAAGAGAGAGGAGGGGCAGACAGAACTTGATAGCGACATTCGCCTGTCGCTGATGTCGTCGGTGTCGTCAATGTCGCTGTTGCTGCTGTTGTTGCTGTTGCACAAAAGAAGCCGCCAGGGAAAAATGCGAACGAACTGCATACTCCCACAGACTGGGAACCGAAACTGCACCTGCTGTCCTCATCCTCGTACTCGTCCTCATCCACCAGCTACCAGCCACCATCCACCATCTTCTGTGTCCCTCATGTCTCCTGTCTCCTGCCTCTCATGTCATCCTCCCGAATCCACTCTGTCCTGCGTCCTGGGCACGTCATTTAAATTACATTAAATTGTTTGCGCTGACCATGAAAAGCTGCGGCAAATAAATTCGTTAAAATAACTGAGCCAAAAAATAAAACAAAAAAAAAAAAACCAGAAAAGAAACGCGGCCTCAGAGATTTGTGCTGCCAAAGTGGAGCAACAGTCCCCAGAAGCAGTCACTGCAACATTCACAGCAACGACTGAGGCAACAGCAGCAATTTATGCGACCATGTTGCTGGCGGGCATTTGATTTGCAACACAAACAATGACAACGGCAACAAATTTCATGAATGAAAGATTGCTTGGACAGGAAGTGCTCCGCATAACGGACGCGGAGGTGGAAAGGATGTGGTTGCAGTTGCCATTTGCCGTTTGTCGATTGTGGTTACTGTTGCTGCTGATGTTGCTGCTGCATTTGCTGATTGTCTGTCGATAGGCGCGTTGTTTTGTCAGTGGGTTGCACAAAAATGTTGCTCAATCAGCATGCATAATGCAGCAGCCACCGATCCGACGACTCCAACTTTAACTTCTCGACGAGGGTGGCTTGTGTAGTTCTGCCAGACGTTGCACAAATTGAAGGAGTCGCATGTTTCCGCTGTTCCTGTTGATGTTGTTGTTTCAATGCTGATGGGAGGGGAATGTTGCTCCCTGTCTCTGTGGCCAATTATCCGCCTGGACACTGACATTGAGGCCTCATCGTTCCCCTTTTGTTGTACTCTTTTTTTGTTCCTTTTAAGGAGCAGGTTAACGAAGCGCATTTATATTGTAATTATGTTGCGTTCGGCGTTAATTTTGTGGCCCAGAGAAATGCGAGTGGCTGGCAGGGCAACGGGCACCGGCCACCGGGCACCTGCAACCTGGCTACTGGCAACCTGCTACCTGCTGCGATGGCTACCCTTTTCGTCAGTTGCAATCATTTTAATTCAATTTACAAGTTCAATTTACCCTGCCCTGTCCCTGGGCGAGACGAGGCATTTTCCCTGCTTTTTCGCGGGTGCCAAGTGAAGCCATGGAAATGGAATTTGTTCAACTTGCTGACGCTTCGATTGCTGTTGTTTCAGTGCCTGGCTGCTGCTGCTATTGCTGGTGCTGCTGATGTTGCCTTTATTTTGGCTTTGCTAAATTAAGATTCCATTAGTTTTGCGGGCTGCCTTGGCTTTGGCATCTTAGAAATGCTGGCCGCGGCAGTGACTATAAATCTTGCAAGTGTCAAATGATGCAGTCGCCTCCTCGCTAAGTGCCTGGCAGCGATTCTCCTTTTGATCCGCCCCATTCCCTTTGCCCCCCACCACCTCCCCCGCCCCACTCACATCCTCTCCATTCAGCATTTTATTTTATTTTCCATTTTTTTTTTGTCTTCTTCAGCCATTTCTCTGGTCTAACTCTAGCAAGAGGACGGAGGAACAATTGAAACGTGTCGTAGACAATAAATTCCAAACTACAATAAATTATTGCTATAAATATTTCGCCAAAGCTTTTGTCTCCTGCTCCCGTTTCAGGAATCTTCACTTGGCTTTCCTTTTTGGATTTTTTGTGAGGAAGCCGGTGACAGACTGTCGGCGGAGAGTGTCAGGCGGAGTCACAAAAATTGAATTAGCCATCGAGTACGAGTCGAAATCGCACGGAATAAGTAAGTCGGGTCGGGTCGAGTCGAGTCGAAAAAGAAAAAGGTAAGGGGACAAGGTGCTGCTGGGCCATCGAAAGGAAATCCTTTTATGGCCTGGCCAAATAAATCATCTGGCTCGCACAATGATGAAATTATTATTTATGCAGTCGGCATGCCACTGCCACTCACCTCTTTCACGAGATGGTTTCTAGATACCCTATAATAATATTTGAAACAAGTTAGTCTTAGGGTATCCGCTTTAAAAAGCTTCTTAAAAACCTGGAATTATTTAAATTTAAAATTATATTTGAATAATTGTTCATTTTCTATTTTCTTTCACTTTCTAAAACCTAAAAGTTCCAGGGTATTTAATAAAAATCTTTGAAAGCTTTCAAATCTCCGCTCTTGCAGAGTAGCCCAGTTGCCAAAGTTTGCTCCGTTTTGGCCACTTGTTGCCGCTGTCCTCCACATCCCCCCTCCATCCTCCATCCATCCCGCACCCTTCTGCTCCCCTTTGGCTTTAAGCCTGGTCGGTATGGAATGATTGCATGCAACATTTACCGTATTAATAAATTATGAGTATTTATGTGCTGTCAGAAGTCGTGACGGCAGAGCGACACACAAAGTGATAAAATTAGCACACAACAACAGCATCAGCAAAAATCACAGTGCGTGCCCCCCTCGAGACTCTGCCCCCTTTTGGGGCATTCTGTATTTGTTTTGTTCGGCAGTAGAGTCGTAAATAAAATATGCGTTTTTGTTCAATTGAATGTCTTCATAAGCGGGCGGCACCAAAACAATTGGAAATTTATGCTCGGTCCATATATGGAGCAGCTTTGGAGCATAACTGTAAGGCCGCAAAACAAAACCACAGAAAGGCAACAGGTGCAAAACTTGGCCATAAATCGATGAGTAGAGGGAGGGGCGCGCCGTCAGTCAGGCTAGTGAGGCTGTGAGGCTGTGAGGCAGTCAGGCTCAGATTCAGATTCGGACTTGAACGCAAGTCAGAGATCTTGTAATACGTCCTGCAACAACGCCAATAACAACGGCAACATCACCAGCAACATGGCCAACACCAACACCATTACCAATACCAATACCATTACCAATATCAGCATCAGCAACACCAACACTCTGTCCAACAACAACTTGTCTTTTGACACTTGGCGCATTTGACACTCAACGCGCGCATTCACTTTAAATCTAAATTTACTGATATCTGCGTACAAAATAGTATCAACAGCGGCGACAGCAGCAACACCAGCAACAACTAGCCACAGCCACAGCCGCAGTCACAGCCACGGCAACAACAAGTTGGCCTGGCTAAGACTGTCGAGTAACGAACGACCTTAGAGGTAATAAACATAAATAACGCCATTGAAAGCAACGCAGACGCAGCTGAGAGATCGAGACTGGAGACTAAAGACACAACACTGAAAGAAAATTTGATATCTTAATTAAATAATTAATCTATTAGTTTACTAAGTACCTAATCCTCTTACAAATATTTTATTATTAAATCCTTTTTTTAAGCCACAATTATAATAAAGTTTTCCAGTGCAGATCAGAGCTGTGAGTTGGAGAAGTGGGAGTTGGGTTGAGAGCAGCACCAGGTAGCTGGGGGATAGGTAAGAGAGGTGGGGAAGGGGGCACGGGGCATGGAGCAGGCGGTGGGGGCAGGTGGCATGAGACTGCGGCTAGCCACATGTTCGTAGACAGTCGAATGCCCAGACCGAGACTTCAGACTGCGACCGAGCTTGTTACTTTGTTGGCCACAAAGACACTAGGCTGTGGCAGCTCCGGTGCTCCAAGCTCCACTTGGGTCCATTGGGGTCCCCGTCAATGGGCGGGCGTTGGAGACGGCGAAGGTCAACAGATTGTCGATGTCGGCCTGCTCGGTCTGGGGGTACTCTGGACCAGGTAATACCAATATTGGTATACCGGTGTCGGTGTGGTTGTAGCTGCCAAAGTCAGTTGTCTCTGGGTTCTGGGTTCTAGGTTGTCGGTTCTCCGTTCTTGGCTCTTTGACTGTTTGGCTATTTGGCTCTGGGCGTTACCGTGATAATTGTTTCTTGTCCATTTGGCCAGCTTGATTGCAACTAATGAACTCTAATGAAAAACCTCCAATGAGTTTTCCATTTGCCTTTATTGAAGGAGATAGGTTGGTTTTCCGTAGGCAAAAAAAAAGAAAAGAATTAAGAGATCACTTGGTGTGTGGCCCGGCTCTATCAAAGCCAAAAACAAATAAAGTTTAATGGCCTTAACTCTGGGAAATTGTCCTATTTGCATTGAAGTTTGCCGAACACTCTGCTGCTAAAGGCCTTAAAACCCAATCTCCAACATCCTGGACTCACTTAATAAATTCTGAAGATTTAAAACCAGAAGCTGTGGTGGAAGCCCAAGAAGTGTGTCCTGGCAAAAAACCACAAAATCTGGTCAGGGTAAGAAAATAAGTTAAGGAAACAAGCCAGCCAGCCAGCCAGCCAGAATGATGACCAGCAATTGCGGGCTCCGATTTCTGTCGAGTGTGCCAAGTGGCAAGTACCGACTACCAAGTAGCAAGTACCAGTGCCAGCGCCAGTGGCAGACCCACTCACTCACCTACTCCAAGTGCTGACGAAATGTCAACAATGCCAACAAGTCTATCAGGCACATCACTCGGGTGCGAGAGCCCAAAGCTGACACCCACAATGCCGCAATTTGCATAAGCTGCCAGCAGACGGATCGGAGGGATGGCTGGCGGGGATTTGGATGAGCCACCAGACAGATAGATGGATGGGATGGGATGGCGGTGGCAGTGGCAGTGGAGGCTGTAGGTGGATGAGCAACAAGTTGGGCAGACGGAGCACAGGCCAATCATTGGAACAGCAGCATCTTCAGTGAAATAAATATTATAGAGGAGGAGATGCTCTATGATTTTTCATTGAATAATTTATAGTACTTTCTTTGCCTTTATTTGGCATATTTTAAAATTGTTATAAACTACCTTGCTTTAAATTTATTTTGAATTTATTTTAGAGTATTTTTAGACTCATACTCTGGACTTTCCCTTCTTTCAGGGTATCCCTGCAAATCCGATGTGGACTTTCTGGAGTGGGGAATAGATTGCCTCCCGTTTTGGTACACCGCTTTGGTTGCTGCCACAAGACATAATAAAAATCTCTTTTATGGCACTTAAGTGTCTTGTGTGTGTGTGTGCTGGTCTTTGTGCGGATTGTGGGTAGCATTTACCTTGCCACATATCTGAGAGCTTCGGCTGGGAGCTTGCTCCAGAGTCTCTGGGGCACAGATTTATGCGACTTTTGGCCAAAGTAAATTGTGCATAAAAAAGCCAGGCCAAGTCAGACCCAGTCCAGGCCGAGACCAAGATGATGAAGTGCTCAAAAATATATAATGCGAGCTGTGGAAATTTACTAAGTGCAAGAGTTGAATTTATTAGCCAAAAGTTTACTGTTTACGAGCTGTTTGTCTCGCTGTTGTCCGCTTATCAACTCGGGGCCATCAACTGGCTAACTTATGTTCTGGCCAGGCTAACGGCCAACAGGCTAACAGGTGCAGTCACCAGGCCATACTCGCCCAACACTCACCCAAGGAGTCCAAAAGTTCAAAAGGAAAAAGTTCGCTCCCACGATGCTGGCAAATTACACAGCGAGAAAAACAAAAAAAAAAGAAGGCAAGAAAGAAAGGGGAGCCGGTAGATAGTTACGGGAGCGGGAGGAGTTACATTCAAATCCCATCAGCCACGCAATGCAATCATCATGATCATTATGAGCGGAAATGCAGGAAAAGTAGGAGGTTTTTAACAGCCACCGCACCACCGACTGCCGACTGGGCGGCGATTGCCGTCGCATTTTTTACCCACTACCATAGTACCCATTATATTGGTGGGGGTATAAGCGACTACAGGAGGCTTATGTCCAAAGGATGTTTGGATTAAGAATTTAGTAAGCTAAGATATAAATCTACAACTAAAAACCTGCTTTTAGAGGAGAACTATAATTTGTAACGAGGCTTTTCTTAATTTACTTAAAATTTAATTAAAAAAGAAACGTTTAAAAGAAGGAATAGTACTGATTCGTCTTAGGATATGTGGAAGACCTACAAAGACTACAGGAGATATACATACATACTTATGGTAAATAAACTAAACTTCAAAATGAGTATGTATCTTTAAATATCCTCAACTTCCTCCTTCATCCAGGGTATCCCATTTGTCGTCCTTTGGCCACTGCCGCCCATGTTTTTGCTGCCTCCATTGGCATCCTGTTCGTTCTGCCGCTGAGCGGGCATAAAAAAAGGCCGCGCGGCATGCAAAAAGTGCCGACGACGACGCCGACGCCGCAGCGAAGGCATTTTATGTCGCCATTGCCGCAGCAAATGACTTTAATTGCATTTCTCAATGCGGTTTTTCAGCTCTCCTCCGCGGAACGGGGACAGGAGATGGTGTGCGGCACAGCCGGGTGGGGTGGCACCCTGCGAAAGTCGCGAATCGTGAATCGGAATCGCAAGAACAGACAAGGCGGCGTCGTCGTCGTCGCCATCGTCGTTGTCGATGTCGGAAATTTCACCAAGCTCATCGCCGCCACAATCTTGATATAAATAATAATTAAATGGATTAGCTCGGATATCGGCCATTAGAGAGGGGAACGAGTGGGGCCCGGCTTACGGACAACGCCTTGGGACTGGCAGATTCTTTCGCCCAGATTGCAATTGGTAATGCAAACAAAAGGAAGGCCTGACAGAAGCCTTACTTAAGATGAGAAAATTACACTTGGAAAAAAGGTTAATGATATACGATCTATAGTAATACTATAAAAATACTACCTTTTACATTTTAAAGGCTAGATTTCCTAGTAAGTTTCTAGGCTTTTTGTTTATTTTCTATACCATGGATAGGATTATTTTCTAAAATAAATTTTCCTTAGTGATCTTACCCATATACATCGCTATACAGATGATGATCGGCAGTGAGCGGCCTGCGCCTGCGCTCAATTAATTAATGGCAACTGCCATGAAAGAGCCGACTGGCGGCGAGCGAGCAAAAATCCAGCCAAAAGCCCCGAGATTGTTATCGAAAGTACGTCTGTACATGCGTGTAGTTAACATACGAAAATCCAAGACGGCGTTCACACGCCGCCAGGCAACAAACCAACAACAACAAAACCAGCTAAAACAACATCAAACCGCCAGTTGAACATTCGCCCAATCGAATCTGCGCCAGCACAACTCTTTTTTGGCCAAAAAACAAAATACAAATTTTCAACCTGGTGGTGCCTTTCCATTTTGCAATACCCTAACCGCAAATGGGGGAGTTACAGTAGCTCCGAACAGGAAAAAATAAAAAATCACGGTATTTCCGCTCTCATTCAATCAATTTTTCAAGTGGCTATAAAACAGTTAACAGTTATTTTGTTTTTGGCTTACAAAATAGGAAGCTTTAAATGTGGCAACTTGAAGAGATTTATAGCTTGTAATGGTTGTAAGCTAAAAAAGTGTTAAATGGTTTCCTGGCACTTAAATAAATATAATTTCAAATAATACTAAACTAAAGTAAATAAAATTATAATTGTTAGAGTGTATTTTAGCCATCGGCTTGCTGGCCTTTCCCCAAATTTGGAGGGCCTAATCTTTGGCAGCTTCTCTGGCTTCTTCGGAGCTACTGCTCCTCCTTCTTCTCGGGGGTTTCTTCGCTCTATCGTTTGTTTTTTGCCTTGTTTGGTCATGAGAATTTGCTTAATGAATTTCTTACAGTTTTATCGCTTAATTTGGCGCCTAATGAAGCAAGCAATAGGTGTCCTCCTCTCCATTTGTTGCCCTCCTCCTTCATTACTTTGCATAGATTACACATACGCCGTGTGGTCCCAAGCAAATTGCTTTGGACAGTGCCCGTTCTCAGCCTTTCTATACAAACAATGCATTTTTTGCAGCTCCAGATATATCAACATTCTCTGCAAATATTTTTTGGTAATTTTTTACGACTACTCCACATAATTACAGGCTCAAAATAGGGAAGTCTGAGAAGGAGGCGGACTTTTCGCCCGTCGCGTCATCATCGCGTGCTCACTACAAAAAAAAATAAATATAAAAAGCCTCGGAAAAAAAGTGGAGAGAAATTAATTTTTTATTTACGAGCTGTCACAAATTCTGCTCTCAGTCCTTTTATTTTTTAGTCCAGTCTGCAAAACGCCACTTGACTTCTTTTCGGGCTTGCCTTTTTTTTTATTGTTTAATTTTGGGTGTTTGGTGGGACTGACTGACTAATATATCAGGGGGCGGCAATTTGCGCTAAGTGGATAATGTGCATAATGGTAGTTAAATTTAAATATGTCGTAAAACACTTCATTTCGGTTGTAGACAGTCTGCCATGCCATGAAAAGCTGTCAGTTTTAGTTTGTGGATATCCCTGGCAGCTCGGAAAAAAAGAGGAATTACTAATGGTAATTAGGGGAGAAAAACAAAGAGTACGGGCTAAATGGCCAGAATTCAAATATTCGGAAAAATTCCTAAGCTAGTCATGCAATGGCTAAAAGAAAGCCTGGGGAACCTTGCTCTGATTTTCAGCATTAAATAATATAAAAAATATATCATTCTACTGGCGGTTGTCAGCGATTGTCATTCGATTTGATTGCCATTCGATTTCCAGCTGTCAAATGTCCACTTGCCTGGAGCCAAAACAATAAAGTCAATAGAACAAATATGCAATTGATTATGGAGCTGTATAGATAGTCCACTAAGTCCACTACGAATGAAGAAGCACTGGAAAAAAAATAAAAACTATATATTAAAATTACACCACGACTGTAAGAAATGTAAGCCATAAGGCTTATATATATTTTTGATTTAGGTTTTAGATCTCTTACTTTTTCTTTACGTGTATGGTAAGTATGTGGAGTTTGTCCCGAATCGACCTTGGGGCAACCAGTCATATAATGAAATGCAATTACGATCAAAAACCGCACGACCCACACACACAATATTCCCCCGAATGCATCGGGCCACACAGGCTCTCTCCATAAAGGTTCCGTCTTTTATATTTTTCTTTTTCTGACATAACCATGGCCAAAAGAACAGACCCGGCCATGTCCGAGTTCTAGGCTACGCATGCTCCGCGTGAGCTCTGACGATAAATCGAAATTGTTTGCACTGCCAAAAAGCAAATAAATGCATCAGGTTCGGCATAGTCCGAGGAGGAGGAGGTTGGGAAGGCCGAGTCTCTGGTCCGGCTAAAGCCACAGAGTTATGGAATTATGTGTCAAATTGGCGCTGCAACAAACAAGAGTTAATGGCCTCATCCCCCATACCCATCCCGATCTACAGCCTCCTCGTCATCCTCATCCTCATCCGTGGCGGCCTCTGGGGTTGGCCAAATGGAAATTGGCCAAGAGTAGGCTGCTGGCTGCTGCCTGCCTGTGATTTTCCGCACATTGAATGTGTTTTTAATTACCGGCGAGAAGGAGATGCCAAACGCGGCTGAAACGCAGGGAAACGCGGCAAAATGCTAGAACGGCTGCTAGTCTGGCAAAATGGTAAAATGGTTAACTGGCCAAATGACCAAATGGCCAAATGGCAAACCGAAATGCCAGCGCACACGCTGCACTCGTAGATAACAATTTAGCGGCGATTTAGCCATGTCCGAGATGGAGCTGCCAGTGGAGCTGGACCTGAACCTGGTCCTAGAGCTGATGCTGAATCAGAAGTTGGAGTTAAACCAGGACCATTACCAATGCCCACACCCAGTTGCCCAGCCAGATGCCGGGTTTTAGATGCCAGATCCCACATCTCATGTCCCGGCAGCAGCGATGCTTAACTGGCGATGGTAGCGTGAGTTTTAAGTTAATTAATATATAAAGATTTAAAAATTTAAAACAAGTAACAATTATTTAAGAATTATAAAGATTATAGGCCTAAAATTAAGAACTTATAATATATCTGATAATTATAACCTTTTCTTTGCAAAGCGACTCTGTAAGTCTCTTCACTTTCAATCCATCTTAGGAAGTTTAACCTTTTACCTCCCAACCCTATGCTCTGTAGTATATTTAAATTAAGAATAAAAACAAATAACCACTATTAGTAACTCTCTAAAATACCCACCTCTAAGTGCTACTGTGCTAAAAGTTTAGCATGCGGAAAATTAACATGCGGCTCAGTTCGCAACTCTTTTTAGTTCTGCACCCGCTCCTATCTGGCGGTGTCTCTGCGTGTCTCCCCACAGCGAGAATTGTGTGGAGATAGTGAGAAAGAGACACGGAGATTTCCCTGGTGAGAAAAGCCAACGGGCAGCTGTGGCTACCGAGGGGGGCAGACCGAGCGTGCGACCAAAGTCAAGTGCAGGGAAAAGTAATTAACTGGATTTGGTGGGGCTGTGGCTCTCCACTCAGTGGGTGATGGACCAATGGTCAGGGTACGACTTTCGAATTATTGAAATCAAATGATTCGATTATTAATTTTAACTCTGGGAAAGCAACCACTGATCCGCACACTGATCCGACACAATCCCCATTCGATTCGTTGGGCAGACAGAGAGGCCTATTAAAATATTTGATTGGACCACCGACGGAGTGATAGACTTTGGACTGGGATCCCAGTCTGATTGAAACATAAAATTCGTCATAGTCAGGCCCTAAATGATTTCTTTGGCGGGTATTTTTAGTTTGGTGAAAAGTCGGCACGGGGAAATGTTTCCCAGAACTGTCCCAATCTAATGCAATTTGACATGCAACAAGGCAAAGTCAGTCACCGATTCCGGGACTTGGGACTCTCTATACACCAGCCGACTCCCCCACATGGGTGCACTGTGAAAAAATCAAGGGACTCCTAATAAAAACCTCAAAAAATGTCATAAAGCTAGGTCTTACTCAGGGTCTTGTTCCTTTATAACTAACAATTTATTTAACTATTCAAACTTCTATAATTTTTTTTTCTATATTGTTATTTTTTCCTCTAGAATTTATTTATTTTCCCTGGACCAGGGACCAACGGATGGAAGGATGACACTTGTCTCCGGCTACAGAGCTCTCCACCCATCCATCCACTCCTCCCCTTGGGGCGACATTTCTTTAGTTTTTATTTTATTTTTTGTTTTTTGGAGAATGCATATCAAGCTCATTACATTGCAAATTGCAGACGCAGATTCAGTTTCTCCGAATAGTTTTCCCTGCGTGGAGTTCAACAGACTCCTCGGGACTGGGAGTCTTCTGCTGGGATGCCACTTTTCACACATGTCCCTATGGGAGTGGATCATTCCCACTGCCCTGGTGATTTTCACTGCTTGTGGTTGGTGCGGGTGCATGCCTCACATACATGCATTCAACATCTTTTACATACATAGGAAGAGAGATCTGCAGACAATCTGCGCAACAATGTGATAAATCTTCTGTTTTTGCAAAAGAGTCTGGGTGGGAGTGTTTGCTTGTCTTGTTTTTGTATCACTTATAGGGGATATACTCTATTTATTTGTCTAGATATTTTACAAAAACCTACACAATAATGCCAATAAATCGGTTTTATTTTCTTTGAATAATAAATTATCTGCTTTTGGCCTAACAGAAGTTGTAATCTTGGCCTATAGGGTAGGTTCTTCGACGTAAGAAAACATCTTTCTTTATCGTTACCTTCGAGGCAAGTGCATTGGCAGACTGATCCCCTGTGCCTGCTCTTTTTTTTTTAATTTAGTACCATCCTTGCCTCCATTGACTCTTTCAGGTCTGGTCGGTCTTGCCACACCAACGCAGCCCAACAACTTGTACATCATTTTCAATGCTAAGGCAACAACTCGAAGAACAACCTAAAATACAAAAAATAAAAATAAAGAAGACACAGCCACGTTGTTCATGTGGCTGGCAGATTTTTAGTCAGGGTCTTTGCCTTTTTTTTTTTGCCAAATAGTTGGCGCAAATTACAAATTCAAATTTAATTAAGTAAAAAATTAAACAAACATGCAGACGCGTCTGCGTTGTAGTTTGTCAATCTTCTTCCGGCGGGGGGGTGGGGCGATCGGGCGGAGTGTCTGTCAATGTGACAAGCGACAAGCGGTGCTACATGGAGAATTCTTCACTCGGCTCCGCGGAGAATTCCCCCCGACCATTTGTTTTCCTCGGACTCAGATGCAAATCAATGACATCGACTTGCTCGGCACTTCAATCGATTGTCGCTCTTTTTCGCACTTGGCCTCGTCTCTGTTGCACCTCTAAATTGTTGCATACCCCCCTGCCCCACGTTTCTCCCCTCTCCATGGAGCTATAAATGTTTCAATTAAAATAAAATAATATGCCCACTCGATGCGGGGCTCGCCTTTTATGGCGTCGCCCGTCGAAGGTGTTTGGTCCGCTCTCTCTGCTATTTCGCTATCCACTTCCCCTGCATAATTGCATGGAGCGTCAACCACCCGAACCACCCAAGCCACCCAACCGCCTATGAATTATGAACCACAATTTTCAGCGGTCGGAGCGAAGCGTCCATTAGCGTCCGGCAGGTATCAATTTTCAATGGGCCCTGAAAGCAGGGCTACTGCCAAGCGGGAGCGAGCTTTCAATTATGAAAATCACAGTGATCGGGAAATGAAAGGGCCATAGGAAGCAGAGGCAGGGTACGGATATACCAGGGAGAAAATTGAAAGGGATTTATAGGTTCTATAACATTGGAACTATCAAGCAATTGAATTTAATAGCATGGAGTGGGGGTTTTTTATTCTTTTAGAAGGTATTATAATTTTGGTCTCAGTGTACAACGTTGTGAATCCTAATATCCATATCCTAATCCCGCCATAACTGATCTCTGTTTGGTTTAAGTATTTCCTAGCTTGGCAAATACTATAGACATATCGCCGTGACTAATCATAGTTCAGTGACTTTGGAGCCCAGCCCAATGCAACTTCCCACCACCATGTGTCACTTCCCCACTCCCCGATCATCCCAGACTTTAGATGCGTTGCCGTCCATTTGCCATCCGTCAGATGCAAAATGCGAAATGCGAGTTGCAAGTTGGGAGCTGGAAGCTGAGGGGCTGTGCAACTCAGAACCGAAATGCATTTGCATTTTGCATAAAGTTGGCAACGTTTTGGCCTGCAGGGCGCATTCGGAATCGCGCTTTGTCAACGGTACTTTGTGCCATAAAACGTTTAGCCAATCGTTCGCGTCTGGCTCTGACTAACTGGCCAAGAGACTAACCTGTGGTCCGTGGATGTGTCAACCGGCATGGCCACCTGTTGCCCCTCGTCCACATGTTACTATGCCACACTCTACTGCCACTCAACGGCAATCCAACTAATTATGGAATCAAATGAGCGGCGGAGCGACGACATTCATAATGGAATATTTAGCATTGAGTTTATTGGCGGCACCTACATGAAATCATCATTAAATGTTGCAAACTCGTTTGCCGCAATTTGTGGCAAGCCGGCTGGCTTACATCGCCGGGGAAAAGGGATGATGGAATGGAGTTGTGTTGCCGGAGGATGTGGCATGTTCTTTATTATTTTTTTCTTCTTTTTTTTTGTCCAAAGACCGAGACGTGACTGTTCCACCGCCTTTTGGAAGTCGGGAGGCAATTGATTTGACTTCCGCTCTGTGGGTTCGACCTCAGGAAGTGGTCCGACAAAGTCTGAACCCTTTTCAATATAAATCAATTTCGATATTTGCCCGCTGAGGTCGAAGGCTTTGGAAACTAGGCGACGAATATTGATGAAAATGGAATGCCCTTTGGTGGATATTTTATCTAAGGCCTTGGATCTCTAAGTCAAACATGTATCTGGATGCAGCTTTAATTAAGACCTTAAAAGGGTTACAATAATTTTAAAAATATCTTTAAATTAAATCACAATATAATATTTCCCAATAAAATTTCTTAAACATTTTATTTCATATTTATTAAGACCCTTAACCCTAAGAAAGTGTAAAGTTCAAATACAAACGGAACTGGCAACATACGTCAATATGGCCAAAAAGACAAGCCAACTTGGCAACAAGGGCAGCAGGAAAAACTGAAAAAAGAAAAAAAATCGACTAAGAAAAGAAATCTCAAGACGTTTCAAATTTAAAATGCGATTTTCGCAGAGATACCAAAAAAAAAATAAACTCAGCAAGAGGGAGAAGCACATATGCCAAGTCAAATTGAAAGGATAATTCGCCCGCAAACACCCTCCTGGGTGTACACTGTGTGTGTGTGTGTGTGTTTGGGTGTTTGTGAATCCTTGGGCGAGTTTATCCAAGTCCCTGGAATCTCCTTTTTACCATTCTCCCCCCCCCCAGGAGGTCGCTGGCAAGTGAAGTCTACTGCTGATGGCATGCTAACACGCCTTTGAATTTGCCAATTGCTGTTGGCGCACGTACAAAACACTTAAATTCTCACAGCCAGGCAACCGGAATACTCATACGTATATATAGATATATATTTGGAGTCGTATTTGTAACCCCATAAGAATATATGTACGTATGTGCGATGGCGGCTGCTGACTGTCTGCCTGCCTCAATGGTATACTGGATGGACTGGAGCCTTGGCCTGCCGCAAGGATGGCGAGGCACGTTTAAGAAATAGAATTTTTAAGCAAGTACTGAGCTCTCTCAGTGGATTAGGATTTAGGTACCCTGTAGTTGAGGAAGTATAGGCTGATTAGAAAGGCAACTAATCAAAATGGCAGGAATTCTTGTGGATTTGTAAGAAATAGAAAATAAAATATAGTCTTTGGTTTTTAGCAATTTTAAAGCTTTCTGTTAAAACTTTTTAAAGATTAGCTCTGGTATTCAGGGTATCACTCAGTCTATACACTAATTTAAATATATTTTATTACTTTTACTTACCGCGTTAAGCCCAAAGTGCACTTTCCAAGTCAATCTGTTAGCACCCTCTCTAATAAATGGCTCGCAGTTCGATATAATTTCCTGCACGATTTGTTTTTTAAAAGGCAATTAGTTGATAAAGGCTCTTTGGTGAGAGCCGGGAACATCTTTCCGCGTTGGCAGCAACTTTTTGGGGCAACTCGCAAACTCGCACGAGACGGTGGCGACTGCTGCATAATAAATTCGCTAACCACGTAATGCTGCAGCTGCAGTGCAGGGATTTCGTATACATTTTTTATGCGAAACACCCGCCCAGAGACAGAGAACGAGAAAGAGACGGTAGATGGCGAAAGGACAGAGATAGGACAGCGGCAGGGACTTGAAACTTTGGTCAGAAAGTTTAAGGAAAGTCAAGAGTTAACAATGCGGCTTCAACGTGTTGCAGGACCTGTGTCCTTTTCTGTCTCGCCTTTAAGTTTCGCCAGCTAATTGGATTTTGTGAACTCAATAAAAACGAAATTAAATCCAATCTTTTCGGGGTGACGATCCAAAAACCCCTTTCCCCACTTTACTGACTGACCATTGGGTACAAAGTTTTTGGCAGCCATTATGCATAGACAAGTGAATAATTTTTGGAGGAGTTTGTCCTCTCACAGGAGTTGAGTTTTAGTGACTCGCCGAAAACTTTTGCATATTAAAATGGCATAAAAAGCAATGGCCACTATTTCCTTTGCCAATTGCATAAAAAAGAAACGAAAAATTTCTGGCAGGTTTTATGTTGCATAACCAACGAGGACCAAAATCCAACGCTGCGTATGCGTGATTTTTTGTGTTTTTTTTTTTTTCTCCATTTTTTGGCAGCTCAGCAGCAACGGCGGCAGATAAAATGTCATTAAGCTAAAGTGCAACAACATTGCTGGAGGGGGAGAGGGGTAGAGCGGTGGAAAAAGGAGGGGCAGCTGCCCACACAGTGGTCAAGAAAAGTACTCGCACATTGCGTGACGACGCCTTCGCATGCCGCAACCAGAAAAAAGCAACAGCAGGACATGGATATGGACTATGGATATGGCATATGGGGTCGGATTCAGGTAGAAGCAGGAGCAGGAGCCGGAATTGGAGGCCAAGGGGGGTTCCTCCTGTTGGCCAGATTACGGGCACGATATGCTAATTTACATGAGGCCACGCTCGCAGCGAAGGAATTGCCGAGATGGAGATGGCGATGGCGCTGCCTTGTTGTGGGCGATGACACGATGGCCACGCAATGCTGCCACAAGGGCACTGAGAGAAACTGAGGGTTATATAAAAAACACACAAATATATAGCCATGTGAAGCTACACTATTTCTATAACTCTTACAAGAAGATTTCTTAGGGAACTTCCTGATAAGTTATTAAAAGAGGTCTCTTCCCTTAAACCCTCTAACAGTTTTATTAAAATTTCTCTCTCTGTAACCACCTGATCGATATCGGAGCAGAGAAAAATGTGGTAAATACAAGCAATCGAGTTGTAATAAATTTCAAGTGTAGCACACCCGCGCCCCAAACAGAGACCCAAATGTAAAATTTAGGAGGCTGCTTTGGAATCCGAATCTGAAGAGTGGGAACTTGTTGCACGCATGTTGACACACACGCATGTGGCAAGGGAGCAAGGGGAGAAGTGGACATGGTAAAGAGGCGTTAGAAAGGCCGCAATCGAGAGCCGTTGATATCTGGCAAACATTTCACCTGTTTGGAGCCCGAACAGCCGCAAGAGTCGCTGGGAACCCTCTGGCCGTCATTACTCCCCCTCTTTGCGGTTGCAAGCACTTAAATATCGACTGGCTGGCGGCCTGCTGTTGCTGCTGCTGTTGCTGCTGCTGTTGCTGCTTCTGTGGTGACCGTTGCATGCAACAAGCGTCAATCACCCGCACAAAACTGAATATAAAAATCAACAGTAACAACAACAAACACACACTCGAAAAAAGAGAGGCCACAACGGCAACAACCGTTGCCTGTTTTGCTATGGAAAATTGTTGATTTGCCGCTTGATTGCGTGCGTGCTGAAAAGCCGGGGGGATATGGAGGGGACTGGGGGGTGGAGGATCATAAGGGGGGTACCGCCTGTGGCACCTGCACCTGACCATCGGGGCGATTATAGAATCGCACTTGGAGCAACGGGAAAGGAAATGCGAAAGAAAGTTTATGCCTTTAGCCTTTGGATGGCCTATTAAATGCTCTAAAGCGCCACCTATTGTCAGCGGGTGAGCACCTTAAGTGGAGCGCAAAAATAATATATATCCTTAGATGTCTTTATAAATATAAGGGAACATACTGCGTATAAGTCGCGTAAGTCAAGAGGCTTTAGAGGTAAAGTGTCCGAAGAGTGCTCATGTTTGGTTTTTGAAAATCTGAAATCATTAAATGAGGTAGCAACCGGATGTTTTAACTCAAAGATACCCTTTATAATAAATTTAATATATACTTTATACCCAAGATATATTTTATAAACCATAAATCAGACTAAGACTTCATAATTTTATCAGTCCTTGCCTTTGTCTAAGATCTATTTGTGTTCTTTAGTGCATAGCCCCTTTCAGAACTAGTTACCTTAAACCCACCTTCACCTGCCTCTGAAACTATTAATCCTCTAGGTGGCAATGCCCCAGAAAACGTACCCCCTTGCCCCAAAACGAACTGTGCTCTTTTATGACACACATTTTTATGCCGGAAGTCTGCCCCGTGGCGTTGGCAGGAAAAAAAAAACAAAAAGCCGAGGGAGTGGGGTGCTCTTGGAGATCGCGATTCGGGCCGGGAGGCCCCCCAACTGGGTGAACCGAGCCTGGGAACGGAAGCTGCTCTTCCAGCCGACCAAGCTTTCCAAGCCTGCCCTGCGGCAGTCATTAACAGCTCCAGCCGGGTAATTAAGCGTCCTTCTCCCGGAGGAACCTGGTACCTGGTATCGCACCTGGGCCAGAAGCTCACCTCAAACTGGTCGACGCATCGTCATCGCCATCGCCGTCCGCCAGTCCGTCAGTCAGTCAGGTGTTAATGGAAAATTTGCATTTTCGTTTAGAGTTCTCGTTGGGACGCATCGATTCGTCATGAGTTGGTTAATTGAATGTTTAAATGTTAGACAGCCGCGAAGCTGGCAAAAGGCACAAAAGCCAAAAGCTCGTTGAGGGGCGAACTCAATTGCTTTGGCAACGGCTGTAAAACTCGACAAAAAATATGGTAAGAGAAAGGGATGGGGTTCGGAAAGATATGATGCTGCCTGCCATTGGGGAAATACTCTAATATTGTGGGAACCAGATAGATTTCTTTCTATCTTTCTTTCTTTGATAGATTTTTTCTGATGGTTGCTCTGGAATTAGTAATGCATTACCGATTTGGCTTATAAAAGATTTTAATTAGCCACGTATTTAGACTGATTTTTTACAAACTAAAATATAAGAAAAGTATTGTCAACTTTTTTTTATAGATTCCCTTTCTCAGATTTTCCCTGGAAATGTTGATGTTGCAACAATTATGACTTGACTTAAGCGGCAGAGACAGGAATGCCACTGATGGCCATTTCTTTCCCATTGGACTAGTCCTCCCGACTCCTGGATGGGGCCTGTTCCTTGGAGCTGGTGGTGATTATGGCAACGCGATAAGCATATTGGTCGAGCGTCGCGATCCGGCGAGCGATTGTTGCACCAAAGTGGCAAGAGCAATTTGTAGCCGGGTGAACGTGCAGCGACCAAAACGGCAGGCCAGCATTTCATTTTCATTTTTTTGTGGTCGCTTAATTAATAGACAGACTCCGTCTCAGATTGTGCTGACCACTTACCACTTGCAAATGATCAGTATGTGTTGATTGGTGCTATACAGGCACTGAGAAAAATAATTAAATTTCGATATATTACAATGTTTATAAAGGTGCCATTTCAGGCCATGTTTTCTTGCAGTGTCCTCACTAGTTGGTATCTGTATCTGTACTGTGCTCGCCTATCGTATTCGTATCTCTCGACGCTGCTTTTATGGGCCGTTCTGTGTTGACAATTTTTGCCATATGTGCAACGGCCTTCGCGGCCGTTCTTGTCGCATAAATCAAGCTGCAACGCTGCAGCAGCAGCCGCAGCAGCCGCAGCAGCAATTGCAGCTGCAAGTCACTGATGCGGGAGAAAAAGCCTGGCCAACAAAAAAAACAAATCGCAAATCGCCTCGAATCGAATTGAATTGAATCGGTATTGCGGGTGTTGCCCGATCGTTCCCAGCCTGCCACAACGGGTTTTCCGCTCAGGCGACCTTACCAACTATGCAACAGCCACGGCAACAGCAACTATGCAACGGCGACAGCAATTTATTGCCCAGCCATCAATGGAAGTCAATGAGCTGACACACCTCCTCGCCCCTTGCCTTTTCCTAAGGTCGTGTGTGGGTGGGTGTACCCTGGTAGACTGGGGATCTCAGGGGCAACATAAACTCCAACTCCGTCTCCAAGTCCACTGAAAAGTTAACTGCACCTGCTGCTGCTGTTGATGTTGCTGTTGCAGCTGCGCGACGCATGCAAATTTGTGATTAAGGCCAGGCGGCAGCATCATCAGTCGCTCAACTCCGGCAGATCCCCGGCAGCAACCAAATCTTCTTGTCTGGGACTGTCTGGGGTTAAATTGCGAGAATGTTTGTCTACCAGCGATCGTGGGTGTTGCGGTTGGCGATGAGTTGCCACGGGGCATGCCTCAGTCGCTTTTTCAACAACGATAAATAGAAGAACGACACGACCTTTTGCCAGATGATGATTCATTACCGAAGAGAAGATCTTAAGGAGGTTACATTTTAGGAGGTCTAACAAAGATTTCCTTAAAAAATGTTTACTTAACTATTAAAATGATAATTCAATCTTTTACACTTCATTTTTATGATAAAATTAAGAGTGTTATTAAATATTTCACATTCCATCCTTGCAATTTTTCTTATTCCTCTAAGGATGCATGGATCCAATCACGAAAAATGGACAAAAAATCTAAAAAATATTTTGTCTCAGGATGCAGAATGGTGGGGAATCGATCTAGAAATCGTTTAAGATACTCCGCTTGAGATCCGATTCGAGAATTAGGGAAGATATAGCCATGGACCCTATCGGGAAAAACCCCGTTTGTAAGGGGTCCCATCTCGAAAATTGGACGAAAAGTATAAAAAATATTTTTTCTCAGGATTTTGATGCAGAATGGTGGGGAATCGATCCAGAAATCGTTTAAGGTATGAGATGAGAATGAGAATGAGAATATCGGATGAGAATTGAGGAATATATGACCATCACTGTGGACCCCATCGGGGAAAACCCCATTTTTAAGGCATCCCATCAAGAAAAATATAAAAAATAAAAAAATAAGACAAAAAATATAAAAAATATTTCGTCTTAGGATTTAGATGCAGAATGGTGGGGAGTCGATCCAGAAATCATTTAATTTCTGATTCGCTTTAGAAGCTTATGAGAATTGGGGAAGATATAGCCATCAGTGTGGAGTCCTAATATCCGATCTGTGGACCACTGTATGGATAACCGCAGGGTATATCAACTTCGAGTCCCCCCGAAATTAGCTTTCCTTTCTTGTTAGATAATTAGGTTGGTAATTCTAAATATTAACTTTGTTCTTAAAATTAAATTGTTTTCCTTTTAAAAAAAAAATTATAGAAACTTTTCATACAAATAGGTTTTCCAATTGAAGCCAATCTCGAATCTTCACAAGTTATTTGGAAAACTCTTACTCCATCATTACTACTCCGAGTAAAAAATCGTTTAGCATTTTGTGGCTGCTATATTTTAGATTAGTTCTTTGCCATCTCAGACAATTTAACGACAAATGACATTCGGAAAGCTATGAATTTTATGGACAGAACCTTGTAGCAGCATGAATGGATTCGCAGTGGAGTTCGGAGTCTAATGGAAGGAAGTGGAGGGATCAGTGTGGGGCCAAGTGGTGCAGTAATGCTGTGGTAAGCGGGTTATGCGGGTGCCTTGAGAGGCCGAAAGAGCCCGCCAAGCAGGTTTCACCTGCCGGCAGTGAACCACCTTGCCCCTGGCCCAGGCCCCTGCCACAGTGGTGTAATTAATGCAGCAGCAGCTGCGCTTTGCCTTCTGCACCACCGCCCCCTTGAACCCTGTCCTTGCCACCGCCACCACTGTCTTATCTCTGGCTGGCATATTGAACAAGAAAAGAAATCTTTTATAGTCTTTTGCGGTTTGTCTTTGAGTCATTTTGGCATGCATTTGGCATCGATTTAGAAAAGTTTCGCCTGGGCCGCGATCCGAGTGCGTGAGTGTGGGAATCATGGCCCCAGTGCCCCACACACAGAAAGAAATAAAGTGGACTATTAAAGGGTCTTTAAGATCTATATTGTAATTCAGTTTAGGAAGAATTTAATACTATTATTTTATGAAAATTAATTCACATATTAAATGATAGTTTTCGTCTAGTGCAGGCGGGTGAAATGAGCGATTCCAATCGCATTTGTTGGCTTTTTTTGGCGCTGCCAAACGGAGCGCGACACCCGCCGCAGACCGATTGGAATCAGCAGTCAAAGCAAACCACAGCAGCAATTGCAGAGGCAGGAAAACCATTAGCACCACACAACGACAGAGAGTGCCACAGCAACAGCCATGCTGCACCACCGCCTCCTACAAGTTTTCTCGGCTGGCGCTTTGACAAGCAAATTTTTGTGTTATTTAATTTTTGCAGCCACCGGCACCGCCACCGCCATCGCCGCCAAAAACCGATGAAATTCAAACGATAAGCCGCTCCCCAAAAAAAACCAAAAAAACAAAAATTGCATTTCATTTGCAATTGCGAGGTCCGAGCAAAAACTGCAAATTGATGTGGGCCCAAAAATCCACCCAGAAGACATATAACATCTAGAATGGGGCGAGAGAAAGCGTCCAAATTCCCGGCCAAGAATGCAATGTTCCCCGAACTGCTCAGCTCAGCTCAACTTAACTCGACTGAGCTCCATCATCCAACCATTCCATTCCGTTCCGGCCTTTGTCATCTGCATCAACATGATGCGGGTCATAAAATGGCAAAATCAAAGGTCTCCGACGCAGGGGATACCCTTTTGTATGCGTGATCCTCTTAGACAACAGACTCTTACTGTCTAGTCTCCTTGACCGCTTGGATACCCCCTAGTTAAAGTATTCATCCGACTATAAATTTAAGTAAAACCACAAACCCTAACTCTTGGCCATCATACCCCTCATTTTCAGAGCAAGACTGGCCAAGAGTCCTGAGCCAAAAACAAAAAAAAAAAACAGAGCTTCCAATTTGTGCGGCTTGTCGTAAAGTGTTCTGTTGTTTCTGTTTCGCATTTTTTTTCGCAGTTTTGCAGCTTCTGCCATAGAGAGAGCTGCCATTCATTTGGTTTTTATGAGCCGGGGCAGCAAGTGGCGATGAATGTGCTACGACCTGGACGAGGATAGAGGTCCTGTTTCTGGGTTGATTAGAGGGCCAGGTGCCTTTTCTGGAGCCTGCTTAGCCGTGTCTTGCTGCGGCATGTCCTGCTGCTTGCTCTGGCTCTTGCCACATCGCTATTTCTCCACTCCTGTTGATTTACGTTTTGGCTTATTGCTTTTTGGCCTGGCCCAGACACCCACAGCGACAAAAAAAAAACATACATACACCTATACAAGAAGTCATGAAGAATGGGCCGACAAATTGTTCAGTATTTGTTTTTATTTAGTTTCCTTTATTTTTTTGGTTAATTTGTCGAAATGTTTGAAAGCAATTTAATTGCACTATTAATCTAGCATTAGATACTGCCAGCAATCGGTAAATCAGCAATTGGTAATGCTACATTGATCTAAACAAGTTTGCAGAGTAAGAAAAATGGTTGTAACTAAAGCTAATTAATTTTTAAATTCAAAAACATTTCAAAAGCCAAAGAAAATAAACACTCATGTCCTTCTGAATATTTTATTGTAATTCCATAGTTATTAATTATATAACATTCCCTCAGTGTACTAGTGAGCAATCCTCCTCTAAGCCTCTGTAAATAATGAGAAGGCTGAGCCACCAAATCCACGTTGGATCAAGCCGCAATCTTTCGCTTCTCCGAGTGACTGATGAGCGATTGCAATCGGGAGCTGTTGATTGCAGATGCCTGGATCTTCCGATCGTGTTTACCCAAGAGCTGCAGATATATAGCACATATATAGTGTATATATCAGTATCAAACTGTGCCGGACAGGCTACTCGAATTGCCTTGGCACCTGCAGCCAGCTGCAGCCTCCAACTGGGTTATTGAGTTGTAAATTGAGAGAAAGGGGTGCGGATCGCGAAATTGGACCACTCTGAAATGGGAGGAAGTATCCCAAATTGTGTGTTGACCTGGCCAAGACTTCATTCCAGCCAAGGGTGATTGCCAGCTGCTCATTTTCCTTAATTGATTACCTGTCGAGAGCAGGAGGGTTTCACTCATTTTAGTTTCAGCCTTGACTTGGCCTGCACCTGAGGTTACGCACTGATTACGCATACGCAGCGTGCGCCGAGACGAGGCGACTTTTCTCACACTCCAGTACACTTGCCAAAATTCTAAAGAGCAAGAGCCTACATGCATATGTATATATTGTCTTTTCCATGCCTAATTTATGTATGAAATTGTTACTCTTTAAGCTATTTCTCCCAGTGTGACAACGTTTTTAATAATTGACAATTAAAGTAACAATAATTGACAATAAATATTAAAGCGCCATGGACCGCTTTTACAATGCAACAACGCTCGGCAATTAATGGCGCGTTTTAGCCATATAAAGTCAGGCCCGAACCCAAGTACCAGCCCCTGTTTAAGCCTCAATTTCGACGTCAAACGTCAAACGGAGGCCGACTTCGATGACGACAGTGTGAGAGCTTTTTACCTGGCCGATCGACTTGGGTTAATATAACTCAATTAGCTGAGGATCTGAGGCCGATAAATCAATCAGGGAAAACAAGGTGGACCACGAGGCTGGGGCAGGGGGGTGATTCGAGCCAGAATCCCTGCGGTTTGGCACCTGGCTGAGACTCGTCCGCTGATGATTTGCGTGCCGTGCTGCCATTTCTCAGGATTGCATTTAACATCCGGTCGTCCAGGCTCCCACTCCGCCAAAAACTCCCACTGGAGTGGATTCGAACTTAATTGAAACATTTTTGCGTAAGCGGTCAGACAAGGCCCAGAGAGGTGGGTCCTGGGTAGGTTTCAGAGGGGATAGAGGCATGGCACCTCGCCCACGCACCATTTTGTAGAGGAGACTCCTGTCCTGCAACTCTGCCACGGCTTGTCACAAATTGAAAGCTACAAGCGGCAAGTACACGATTTATGTGGGCCGAATGGGTTAAATGCAGAGTGGTGTGGCCACAAAAAGAGGGAGGAGATGGCCAAAAGAGGGGGAGGACACCACTGTACGAAAATATTAGTAAAAAATAAACAAACTCCAAATACAATATTTTAATTAAATATGTGTATTTTCAAAGAATTGAGCCTTGAATGGTTTTTAAAATTATTTTTATAACAAGTTCCTTTTTTTCCAGTGCAGAGGATTCATTCGGAAATTGGCCTTATTGCTTTTTGAAGCCTAGAATGCATTTCAGAGCCTCGAACTGAAGTTAATCCAGCGACATGACCATGAACGCCGCCAGTTTATGGCATTTTAATGGTCACTTAATTTTGTTTATGTTTAATGGGCGCGCCTTTGGCAGCCGTCCCCCCTTTGGGCCCCCGCCTCTGAGATATATTGATTGGCGATTAACCGAAACGATCCAATGGAGACGCCATTGTTTGCCAAATTGCGCATAATTTCTGGCTGCTAGCTGCTAGCTGCAAAAAGCCAAAAGCCGTCAGTTCGGCAGCAGCAGTTTGAGTTAAAATATTTGGCCAAAGCCTTGTGCAATTTTAATCAGCTTCCCCAAGACGAGGAGGAGCCAGCGTAGTCTCTTTCCCACAGACTCCCAGTTGCAGAGCCAGAGAGTCCCAACTCCGACTCCGACTCCGATCCGAGGCTGAATGGCTGAATTAACAAAATCATAAAGCAAATAGTCGGACCTGGAGCTGGGAGTCGGAGTTGGAACACTCTAATGATGATGAGCGCATCGCTTTTTCAAGCAAATTGCAACCACATTTCCTTTGTCGGCTCTCGCACCTCGCCATCTCAGTTCCTGGTGTTGCATTTGGGGTCTTAACCCATTGGGGTCTGGCATACCCAGGTGACACATGTGTAGCATACCACTGGAAATTATGGGGCACTTGAAAGTGTCGCATTCTGTGGATGCTGTTCATAGAAGATTGGTAAATTATGGAAGGAAAACGATGATCAACTTGGGGAATTTTTTTAAAGATAGTAGAAGATTTTATACTTATCTTTTTTTAACTTTAAAACTATATTTACAATATATTATTATTTTCAAAATAAATAATCATATTTCCCATTAGTCTGTATCAAGAAACTAGTGGGTTAATCTCCATTCAATAATCCCCAACCTCTTTACACTCTTATCCCACACCACAGGTCATAATGATTTATTGACCGCAATTTTCAGCGACATTTTATTGCATTTTAATTAGTGTAATTTCAATTTTTGCCGCCGCCGCCTTAGAAAAGCAAAACTTTTGATAGAACTCTCCACTCTGCGGCAGGCACAGAGGGGGTGGCGATTAAGGTGGGGCAAGGTAGATTAAGGATTAAATTAAGGGACCTAAGAAGGGGAGTTCCCAGACCAAGACTCAAGTGCTCAAGTGCTCATTAAATTTGATTTAACCGCCTGTCACTTGCCACACCCACGCCACAAAGTTTCCCAGATCGCGTGTCGTCGCTCAACGCCTACAAAGAGTTCATAAATCCGTGAGATTTAATAACTCATAAATGCATGTAAATGCAACAAACAACCACCAGCCAACAGCCACCACCAGCATCCAGCAACATATTTTGAATGTCGCATAAAGAGCTCTACACAATAAAAAATAAATAACCACGAAAAGTAAACATCTGCTCATATGAGGAGCAGAAAATCGCAGACATATCGCTTTTGAAATACTCTTAAGAGTATTTAAGCTCAAAATTAAAATTCAAAAAAAATATTAAATAGTTTTACTTATCTTGTATTTTCCTAAAAACATATTTTAAATTTATTTCTTCGAACCAGATTCCTTTGAAACACGTAACCCCTTTCTAAAGAGCAACAAACATTAAGTGGAAAATTGGTAAAGAAAGGAGTTCAAACTCTAAGCCAGACTCGGCCAAGAAAATCATTTACCAATTTTTCAAGGAAAGGAGAAGCATGGAAAATAATCCTTGCTGAAAAAAATCCAATACAAACTTGGAAATAAATAAATAAAACCCATAGTTGTCCAAACATGTGAATGATTCGGACAGCAAAGTCATCTTTCTTCGCCAAGCTGGCAAAACGATGACAAATTGCTTGAAATAATATAAATTTTGCAGCCAAGACAGTAAAAAGCGTCTGTCTAGGCTTTTGGCTTTTGGGACCCAACGAGTGGTGTCTTTGGGCCTCCAGAGCTGTAGAGCTGCCGAGCTATAGAGTTTGGAGCTGGTAGAACTGGTGTTGGAATGGCAGTCTGGCGGGCGAGTAAACTGTTGTTTTTCACGACGACGCGTGTCACATTGTCCACCCACAAGAGCAGACGACAGGCCAGACTCTAAATTGGGGATACTAAAGGGGAGTAGAGTCGGGAAATTTGCATAATTCGCTGGTCGGAATTGCGTCTGGAGAATAGCACGCCCACGCCTCCTCCACGAGACGACTGCTCCAAAATAACGCCTTCATTTTCTAGCATTTCCTCTCAGAGATCCTAAGGTCTAAGTCGACGTTATGGCTTAAATGCTTTTTTAACAGCTTGGCACTTTATTAGTAATTAAAATTTATGATAAGTACATAACATTACATTTTCATATTGTTTAACCCACACAGTTATTTATCATAATCAACCCACAAATCGTATCCCAAAAGTAACCCCCTTTCAAGAGGCTTTTTTAAACCATTAAGATCTACCCTCTTGCAACAAGAAGCCCGCACTTTTTCTGTTGCCCCAACAATGACAACAAATTGATCTCAATCCGATCTCCAACTCATTAGGAAGGCGACAAGCTCATTACTCGTTCATTTTGTGCAAGTGATCAATAATTGTTGGGATTTGGGTTTAATTTGTTTGAATTAGCGAGACGGAGGCGGCAGTTCCCAGGCCGCACTTCATAAATCTTTGTAAATTTATCGTTATCGCCCAATAAAATGTCACTCCAGATGTGGCATGTATGTAGGTAACCCCCTCGTAACACCCTCTGGTAGCTCCTTTTTGCCTTGACTCGACCGTATGAGTGATAAATCGAGTGCGTCGTTGTCCAGCATTTGAAAATCGCAAGCAATTAAGGAGCTGGAGCAGTCACAGCTGTCCGGGCTACCTGAGCAAACACCTTCAACCTGGTCTGGACAGGACGGGACTCGACGGTGGCAGGGTGGCAGGGTGGCAGTGTGGGACTTTCCCACTCCTTGGCACTACCACTAACATGGGCCGTATCAGAAGGCATCTCTCACTTCGTCGGCGGCGTCCTCTGATTGCAGCGACATGCTCGAAATTACTTTTCTGTGTACAAACTGTGGCACAAACACTCGAACCGATTCCGCAGGCTCATCCACAATGCCACAAGTCGGCTTTGGTTGTGGGAGATTTATAATCAAGGCTGAAGCTTAAATGCCCTTTTGTGGCGAGATGGTATGAGGGTTTCTAAAGAAGTTTGATCTTGCCTTGTAAATGGATCAAGATTTAAAGAAGACATATAACTTTTAATTGTTTTTTTGGAATAATAATATTTAAAAATTATTATATTTTATTAATATTAAAATAAAATCTTCCTTTGTTTAGATGAAATAAGATTTATTTAGAATACTATATAATATTACCCAGAAACGTAAGGAGAACTAAGAAACTTTGGGGAAAAAGTGTCTTAACCTTTTTGCATTTTAACCCTTTTTAAGAAGTTTTATTTATGTGTCTTATAATTTCAATAAGCCCCTTAAAAATACCCTATCCTAAATCCAAACCTCAAGCAAATATCAAAGCTATGCCCATGCCAAATGCCAGTTCAGATATCATTGTCTTACCAACTGCTACACATTTTCACACACTCCGCCTTGTTTTTTCATTTTTTATTTTTTAGGTGGTGCAAGGGGAAGGCATCGGCAGCTGCGATAAGCGGGAATTAAATAATTTTACACTCCTCGCGATTATCGGCAGCGATTGTGATGCCGATTGCCATACGGATACGATTTGGTATATGCTAACGAGCTGGCTGCCTATAATTGGCCCAAAGGAAGAGCGAGAACCTGGCCACGCGCTTCCACTTGGCCCGGGTCTTTTGGGGCCTCAGTTTTGGTTTCGGACTCGGATTCAGTATTTTTTTTGTTTTTGTTTTGGTTGCGTCTCGGGAGTCGAGTAATTGACAAACAATTACCTTTAACGCAGCATTGTTCCACGGGACTCTTTGATCCATCGGCATTCGTTCGGCATTCTGGCTTTCAAGTTGCGAAAGGAGCGCGGCAAACACCTCAATTTTGGTACTGCTTTGCCTATGTGGGGGGAATGTAATGGAGCTGAGCCTTTGAGGATCGAAAATCGGTAACCAGTAAAGGAACCAAGTACAGAGTACCAAGCAGCAAGCACCCGCACCCACCAACACCTGCCTTCAAAAAGGCAGAAGACTGGCAAACTGAGACAGAGAGCGCGGGACCATAATAATAAATATTTCATGAAGCTGTCAGCAACAAATAATCTAAAAACTGCACCGCGCTGACCAAAAGCCACAAAAGAAGCCGCCAGCGATGGACCATGGCCCAAAGTCAGGCCTAAAGCCCAAACCCAACCCAAACATAGCCCAATCGACACAGGAAAAAAAAAGTAGATTGACAAACAATGAAAGAAAATATTAGAAAATTGTATGCATATATAGCATATAATGACATCTAGTCTATCTAGGTATTAAAATAAAACTATCAAACTTTCTCTCAGTGAAGCCATCAAAAACAGAACTCGAGTTGAAGACTCACAATAAAACCTGGCCAACTCTAGTGGGTGTTATTTAAGCCTTCTCCCCCAAAAGAGTTTCCGCTGGCAAGGTGGAAGATGAAGGCTACCGAATGGAATGCGGAATGCTTATGGCCACAAACATTACCAATAGTATAGAGATGGCCAAGAGCATTTATTAAACATAAATTCATGACTATATTGACATTGTTTATGCAATACAGAGAAAGGAAGCCTCCATCAAAAATTAAATTTAATTCAAAGAATTCTCCAGAGATCACAGAACTGGGATTTGGAAATCTATTGTGGGTATGATTTTGGGTAAATAAATGTCGTTTATTGAGCTAAAGAGGCTATAATCCTTGGAGATCATTTTGATGAAAAATGAACAAAATGAGGAAAACCAAACTTTAAAAGTGAATATTAAGCAAGCAGTAGTTTTCTTTAAAATTCAAAACCCGCGATCCAAAGGAAGCCCCCGCAGACATTGATGGATGCACTGACTGTCTTGGAAGTCACCTTCCTTCTCCCAGAACAGGCTCAATTTTTTTTCTGTGATGATCTGGAGCAGCCGTCGCCCGGCTCCATGCACCTGTCAATACATTTGACATAAACCGGTCGCCTCCGAGCTTACGCACTGTCGGGAGTTTCGAATACGGGGAGTTTCTGGAGCTGGAGCTGGAATGGGATTCAATATGGAAGTGGGACTCGGAATGGGGTATGGGGAATGCCTGGCGGACCTGTTGCCATCACCATCATCATCATTTGATGCGTCAAACATGCGCTCAAACGCCTCGATAGCGACAGCGCCTGCAACATTGGGAGTTGCAACTGCAACTTTTGCTGCAACTGCAACTGCGACGCGTTGGCGACTGCAGAAAATTTTTATTATTATTACGACCATTTTAGCTACCAAGCAATGCGTGGAGCAGACGGTCAAGTGGGCCGAACTAAACACTGAAAATAATAATTTTTATATAAATTCTTGGTGGGAAATCATATTTTCTTTGGATGCACCCCTTGCACTTCCAAAACTAGGATTTTTAAACCTCTTGATATTACTATATAATATTTTAATAATTTAGTATCACCACCCTTTATCTTGCAGTGCAACCTCTATGTCTGTGATGCGTCTGCGCCGGCGCAGCAGTCGGCCAATAAATTGTGACGCTAATGTAAAGTGTGGCAAGCCATTAGTAGAACCAACGGCAGTCCCATCAGGATCGGATCGGGTTGTTGAACCCCCGGGACAGCTTATGGGTGACTCGAATTGAAATCTCTACTGTCTGTGTGGGAAGAGAGGAAGGAAGAGGCTGAGAGATCTTGGGAGTTGGGAGCTGGGTAGCTGGGAGCTACTGCCACGCCCCTTAATACCTGCCCACAAAGTTGGCATTTTTATGGCATCCGCTGTGAGCAGATTTCACTTCCAGCGGAAAACGGAAGCGGCCGGTTGGGCTGCTCTGGACAGGTGGGGGCCTGGGCAATTCAAATCAACTCCCCGGCGGTGGCAACTTCCTCAATGATGGATGTGGCGATACTCAAACTAAAGGAGGGTTATTAGGAATTTTTCAGGAAAAGTAAGACATATTTTTGTAGTTTTTAAGAGCTAGAAGCACAGATAAATCAAAGTGAAAAATCTATATAAAAGATTTTAAGAATTAGAGGACTTTTAGCAAAGGTAAGATAAAGTTAATTTCCCTTAAAACCATTTATGTGAATATCATAAATAATTATTAAATTTTAAATCATACTTTTTATAGAGTATCCCATTACCAGATTGTGAATATCAGCCTTCCTTTCTGGCTCGTTTTTTGTAGGCGAAGTGGACTCTCGTTTGTGGTTTCGATTTAATAGATTAATTAGAGGCCACACCGGACCAGCGGCCGCCCAGTGATCAAGCAAAAGTTGTTGTCGCCATCGGACTTCCGTCAAAGAAAACTTCAAGCCACCAATTGTCACAGCAGCCAAGCCATATCAGACTGCCCCTTGCATGTTAAAGTTTATAAAGTGCAGAGGTTTTCGCATTTTGTGGTTTTTTCCCCAAAAAAAAAAAATAGAATTTTCCGCCACGACCTCAACCTCAGATGAGGAAGAGAGGCTGAGCAAACCACAAGGCACTTGATGCCAAGCGATGGCGGCGATGGTGGCGCTGGTGGCGATGCCGCATTTTCCTCAGCGGGTGGAGCAGGAGGTGGTGGAGGAGGTACACAACGAGGACAGAACGTGGTTAGCAAATTTATTATGTAAACGGAAATACGGCATATCCTTGCCCAGGCAATGTCGGCGCCGCAGCAATAGAAATAGTTTCCAGCCCGCTGGCAAAAAAAAGCAGGACAAAGGACTCCAGGCTAGCAGGCAGTGATGCCTGGGTGTTTGGAAAACTAGAAAAAAATATATAAATAAATAAATATTCATAATTTAAAATATATTTTATAAGTAATTAAATCTAGTTTAATTTTTTGGAAACAACAATACTAAATTTGTATACCTTATAGTTTGATCCTTTTTTGGTAATAAAAAAAACTACAATTTCTATTATTTTAAGCACATTTAAAGGATTAAGCCTTTATGTTTTAATGTAATTCAATGTAATTTTGAACGTATACATATAATATAAATAATTAAATTTAAGGCCAAAAAGTCATCTCTAAGCCTAGGGAGCAATACCAAAGGAGCAGAGGGAGCCAGCTCGTAAATCGCATAAATTGTATAATTCTGGGCACTTCGTTGTTGTTTCTGTTTTTGTTGTTATTGCATGTTTGTTGCAATGTTTTTTTCTTTTTTGTTGTGTGTCTGTTTCATGCATTTTGTTGCCAAATTGCGTTTGTAGGTGACTCCATGTCCTTTATCTCCGCCCATCGTCCTGGCGGTTCTCGGTTCAAATGAAACAATATGTTGCCAGGAAAAGAGGGGGCGCAGCATGCTTTACAGGGGGCCAGCCCTGGCCGATGACAGGGGCGTGGCCTCTGTGGGATTAGTGAATTAACGACAGATTGCGACACCTGCAACTTTGGAATTATCCTTTCGGAAGTTGGTCCGCTCGGATTGAATCCCATTTGCCGGCTCAATTAACAGTAACTTAAGGGAATCGGGTTCATTTAAATTCATGAAGTTTCCTTGCAACGTGGCCAGGAGGAGCAAAGCAGAAACGACAATGACAGCAGACAGCAGGACGTCAGGACAATGGACTGACCACAACAGCCGCAGGATAACGTTCGACAAAAAAAGAACTGTGTAGGGAAACAGGGAAAAGGAAAACAATTTTATGGAGGAAAAGCATGGAAAAAATAGTCAAATGGTTTAAGAAAAAAACTAAGTGAAGGCAGGATGAAAATAAGTGCAATTTGATTCGGTCTAAGGATTTGAAGAATAGTTCAAGGAGAAGCTTAATTTGGGGAGGTTCTAAGAGTTACTTTTGTAACCTAATATGAAAATTAAGAGTAATATAATGACATGCTTTAGGCATTCTTTTTCTCCATCTTTATAGCAATCCCTTGCCTAGAACATTCCCTTACCGAAAAGTAGTTACTCCTTGACCTCGCCAGACTCCCATTCCCCAGGGGCAGCCCCATTTACCATGTCCGCCTGTCCACATTTGATTCCATTGCTCTCTTTGGTTGAGGCCACACGAACGCATCAAATAGGCAAAGTTTTTTGGTAGCCAGAGCGACGCCTCTAGCCAAATTTATGACATTGAATTTATGTGCAACAAAGCATGCCGCCCAAAACCAAAAAATAAAAAAAAAAAGTCACGAGAGGGCGGGGCAGGAAACGGAAGTGTGAAAGAATCAGACGATCGATTCTACGGAATTAACAACTGGGCAAGTGTCGCAAATTGCATAAATAGAATAGTAGAAGAAGGCCAAGAAGCCGCGAAGAGGCCAAGAAAAAAGCGCGTTAAACTGCTTAACACTTCTGCATGGTCACCCAAAAGAATATGGTAATGGCAATGGGAAAACTGTGGCCATAACTCATCCGACAAAAGGCTGGGGAAATTGTCTAAGAAAAGCCAAAAAAGGAAATGGCAAATGCATTAAGAAATAAGCAATTTTCTTCTGCTTGGAGCAGCAAAAAGTGCCAGGAGATCGGCCAAAAGGAGCACGAGCCAATATCGAGGGAGGAGTCCCCCAAAACGGTTAAGGCGAGCCAAGGACATTTCGTATTGCAGCCCTCACTTGCCTCTCCCTGGATATTCCATGCTAAGTAGTTGCATTAAAAGCTTACAACAAAACCTGCGACAGCAACAGACAACAGGACAAGAAACAAATTTTGGTAACTCGCAGTTCCTTGGCCATAAAGTCGGCCCTATGCCCCCCAGCCACGCCCTTGACTCCACGCCGCCCTCTTCGGTGGTGCCTTTTCCTGGCAGCGACTCAAAAATGTGCGACTGTTTGGGGGAAATTTGCGATGTAAGTCAAAAGTTTCAATTTAAGAGTTGCTTAAAGTTGCTTAATTAAACTTAAGCTTTAATATTAGCAATATATTGTTTTCAATTTTTTTTAATATAAAAAAATCAAACCTAATAATATAAAGCACTTGAAATTCATATTGGAGTTTTTGAAACTAAATGCATTAGCCGTTCTGCCCTAACTTAAGTTGTATTCAACTTTACTTTTAAAGCATTTTTTACGTTTCTATATTTTATTTAAACGTTTTTATTAAAAATTACTGGCGACATCCTGCGGCATTATTTGAAACTAAAATTTGATAATACAATCCGATAGGGGGCTACTATCATAAAGGAGCGAACACACTAAAATATATTGCAAATTAAAAGTTGTTATCTCTTATAATTATCGATGCTAATCCTAAGAAAAATAAGTAAATTAACAGTCTTTTGATTTAAATTAATTTAATAATACTTTCGTAAAAATAATAAACAAGTTAAATAACTCTTTTTGGCTTCAAATGCCGCCATTATCAGCATGGTTATGTCCAACTAATAAAAAAAAAGAAAATAGTTTGAATAAATTTATTTCGCAAAGCATATAGAAATTATATTATATATAAAGTTTATAGAGTTTTACTTATAGTAAAGCTTAAATTCAAATGTCCCGGGCTAAAAAACAACAAACAAATTTTGAAATCACATCACTAGGATAACTATCGGTTGTTTATTTCCTGTCGATAGATATAAAAACAGCGGGAAATCGAAAATATGGCAGCACCAATTTTGTGTGTGACCTTATCATAACATTTCACAAAATACCAGGGTTCGAGGGAAAAAATAATACATTTTTTTGGGGAGAGAAGGCTATTTGTTTGTTGAAACTGTGAAACTGTGAAAACTTGATCTGAGACCGAAAATCGGATCTCGGTTTTGGGTTTCGTGGACAAAAAAAGGCGACTAATTGCGGCACTCACCCACCCACTCACCGACACCAACACACAATCGCCCTCTCGTGTAAAACCAATACAACAACCAACAACAACATGCAATCATTGCAAAGTAGTTAAATAATTCTGCCCTGTCTGCGCTTTATTTCCTTCTTCATTTTTGGTTCTTCTCGTTTAATTTCAACAAGTTTCTGTTCTCGCTTTTCCCTCTCTCCGGCCCCCTTTCCCTCCACCTACACAAACACCAGCAAACACTAACACACCTGACGCACACCGACACCAACACTAGTACAGGTCTCGTGTGACGTACGGCGCGAAATTGTCGTCTTTGGCTTTTTGTTTGTGCACTTTTCGCCAATTCCCTTTGTGTTCTGTGACAAGAAAGGTGTAAGGGGTGGGAGAAACGAGCAGCACCTGCAAAAAAGGCGGCACGAGATCGGCAGAAAGCAGAAGAAACATCAGCAAAGCGACCGGCTCCCCAGCACACACACACTCTCACATACAGCAAAAGTAAGTACCAATAAGACCCATCTGCGACACCGAAGAATACATACCCTAGCGAAAACAAAAAAGTGGTCAGTGATGAACTTTCGATACCCATTGGTAGACCTTTCACCGAAAGACAGAAAACCTTTCACTGAACCATAATTCAACTAATAGTGACCACTAGGGCCAACTCTCCAAAGAGAAAGCCAGGTTTTCCATATGTCCTCCAACCAAACCAAACATACCAGTCGACTATGTTTATTGTAGATTGTAGACCCTCCTCCAGGTCGCTCATAGAAATGTCTATACATACGTCTATATGTACCCCATTCATGAGGGACACAATTCCGCAAAAGCAAACCGGGCCCCGTAACCTAAGTATGCCGGAGGAGGAAGACCGGCTGATAAGGACGGACGGACCGGCGCTGCAATTTGCCGATTGCGGGACAATCTCGCATCTGATAAGGCCGGAATCACGATTCTCATGTGCGCGCACATTCAAATTAAAGGCGTCAGGCTATAAAATGATATATTAAGAGCTTTGCCATTTATCAGCAATAATTATTATTTTTGAACCTGCAAACGCACACACATCTGGGTTTAAATCAAAGGGGATCGTGCAGCATTAAGTTAAGACCCACGAGTGAGCTGATTGTAATTTCTGTTTTCTATTATCAGATGGTCAAGGAAAAGCCCAACTCAACTCGTATTTACGACAAGGATGGTTTCAGGCGACGAGCTGCCTGCATTTGTGTCAAGTCGGAGAATGAGGCGGAGGTAAGTTCCTGAAACAGAGATCCCATTGCGAAGACTATTTACCTTCCTCTGTAACTTAAAAGGTACTTCTGGTTACCTCCTCTCGTCGTCCGGAGTTGTGGATAGTTCCAGGAGGCGGCGTGGAACCCGAGGAAGAACCCTCTGTGACAGCTGTACGCGAAGTCCTTGAAGAAGCTGGTGTAGTTGGTGATCTAGGTCGTTGCCTGGGAGTATTTGAGGTTTGTGTTCCCCAACCAATATGGATACGTTTAATATAATACCCATTTACCTTTAGAACAACGATCATATGCATCGCACCGAGGTCTTTGTAATGAATGTGAAACAGGAACTGGACGAGTGGGAGGACTCACGCAGCATCGGCCGTAAGCGGCAATGGTTCACCATCGATGACGCCTTGTCGCAGTTGGCGCTGCACAAGCCCACTCAACAGCACTATCTGATGCAGCTGCAGCACTCGAAGACACTGGACAATACGAATCGCGTGGTGAACGCTACTCATCCGCCCAAGTTGACCAATGCCGCCACACCGGCCGCGTCGCCCACCACGGCATAAAGACACCAGAGAGCAGAAATCATGCATCTACACACCACAAGCCACACACCACACACTTAACCCAAAACTAATCCAAAAACAAACAAAACAATGCTAACCCCCTTATCCCATACACATTTTGACATTTTCGGAAATTTACAAATAGACAGGCAGTCTTCTAGATTATTTTGATTAAGCGAAACCTATGTTACCCCGCATCCAGCCCCCTCTCACATAGCCCCATTTGCGTTTAAGTTTAAGTCAATGCGTTCATTCATGTCTTTAGTAATTGTAATGAGATCTAAATTTATGTGCGTATTCTATCTAGAGCGATTGAAGTTAAGGAGGAGGAGAAGAAAGCATTAACGCTACTCGATCAATGAATGCTATGCGATAACTATGTAATTCAATATCTATAAACACAAAAACCACAACAACAAAAATGGACATGTAATAATTTTTGAGCGAATAGCACTTTTTGCAAACACGAAACTAAAACTAGATAACTAAACCCAGGAGAAACGATATCTATTAGATTTTTCTACTCTTTTTTATAATTTACTCAAAAGGCATCTTACTTGAAAATTGGATAATGATTCAAAACAAGCGCTATCGTAAAACTTTTGTTATTATGCTAAGCGGCCTAAACAATAAAATGTAACCCTAAATAGCGATGACTAACGAAACATATTCGGTACAGCTATATAGTTTCGCCCTCATGGTTATCTGCAAAAATATTTTTTAAGCAGAAATATGACGACCAAACTATGCAGCTACCCCAGAATTTCGTTTTAAATCTACTGCAGACCGATAGCAGATGGAAAAGGAATCATTAAAGTTCATTATATAACAAAAAACAGTTGCCTATGCAAAAAAGTTACAACAGGGGATATAAAGATAAACGTTAACTTATTGTAATAATAAAAGAAATGCGAGAAATTAGAGAAGCCAGCAAACAACATATTAGGAACTAATTCAACTACCAAGATATGTGCACGTTGTACTTTTCAGAAACAAACAAAAAAAAAAAAACAAAATGAAAACAATTAACAATACCAATTATGATTACAATAATATTAACACTGCTAGGGGAGAAAGATGTTTTCAATGTGATTTAAGAGATACAAGATACATACGAGTTGATGAACAATTTTATGTAACATTTTTTTGATGATTTTTTGGCACTTCAAAAGCGCGCAACAAACGAAATTTTTTAATTAAAGCTCAATGGAAGCAAAGTCTGGCAGTTAAATCTATGATTTTTCCAAACTATCAATTGTGTTTTAGTTGTTTTAGATGCCGGCAAAAGGAACTTTTATCGGAACGCTAAATTATATCACAAATTGTTGCTATTAAACAATGATTTACAATCAATAAAAACGAAAACACGACAATCCTCTGTTTTTCATTTCCCAAAATTTTAAATAAAATGTAAACGGTAATTTAATCTTAAATTTTATTTATTTTTATAAAGAATTTGGCTAAACTAAAACTATTTTTCTTTCAGGTAACTAAAACTACTTCAGCTGGATCCTGGTGAAGGGATGAGCCTCGATGTAGGCCAGAGCCTTGAGGATGTAGTCGGGAATCGGAGGTGGCGTGGGTAGATGGGCACCCCTGGGCTGGTATCCGTTCTCGTCAGCGGTGTACTCCAGCTGGATGGGAGTCCCATCAGGAGCTGTGTACTGGACGGAGCCAGCAGCATAGGCACTGCCCACACCGCTCTCCTGGGCATCAATGCCGTTGGAGGTCCCGTACTCCCAGCTATAACTGCCATCGGGCTTCACCTCACTGCGGTACTTGGTAATCTCGGCCTGAGACTCGTCGGCTGAACGGACCACAGCCACCAGGAAGAGGGAAATGATTAGCGCCTAGGGGCAAAAGGAAGAATTTGTTAATACGGTCTATTATCGTGATTATCGAGATCGCAGTGATAAAACTTACGCTCTTGAACATTTTGAGGTTTTTTTTGGTTGCAGTTGCTGGCTATTACTGGTTTCGAAATCCAACGACTGACCGTTTTATACCCACTGCTGAACCGATCACTGACCTACACCTACAACACATTTAAAACAGGTGACTCTTGGCTACCACGAATTATTAATTTAATTCGCGCATCTCAAAATATGAATTTGACCGAGTTTTACGAGCGTTCCTCGCTTAATAGCTCTGTTTGTTATTGTCTACGCGTTTTTTACGGGGCCCAGGTGCTTTGTAACCTCTACACCTGTAGTCTCTGTAGGGCATTCTACTTATCTGCGCCTTAGAAATCACAGATCAACGATCGCGATTTACTAAAAAACGCACAATGCTTCTTTTCTTATCTAATCTTGACTTAAATTCATAATAAATATATGAATTGTTAGTCAAACTAGGCGATTAAAGAAAATTAAATTACCGAAGTTTTAATACGCTTATTTAAACTTTTAAAATAAAATAAAAGTAATTATCTCTAAAGCCCACTTTTAAAAAGAAATCCTTACTCAACTCACGGTTTTTTCAATGTTAGGAATTCCCTAGGATTAAACCTGTTGATGAAGTCACCAGTATCCTCTGCTTAGATTAGGGTATGCACAGTAGGCAGAGGCGCCAAGAGTCGCTGTGGACTGTCATTCGATTAGCGGCTTTTGTTGTTAATGAGATGCAAATGCGAATATGAATGCGAGCAACCGTCACAGCTTGAAACAGCGTCGACAGCGCCAGCAACAGACTCTTAAATCTGGCCCGGACCTGGATTTTCAAATCTGTTAAATTATGGAGGCAGGTGTTATCTTTTACTAAAGGAAGTTCTTAATCCAAAATTAATAAACATACAAAAAATTGCTATATTTTACGTATTACGTATACGCCTAGTGTGCACCGCTGTTAACAAAGTACCGCCTACCATTTTATAAAACTCTTAATTAACATTAGAGAATTATTAGTTATTTTACTACTACTAACTTATTAGATATCATTTGTCAGCTTACACCTGAATTTTAACAAAATATTGTTTTTGAAATTCCTTTATTTCGTTTTTAAAATGAACCTTCAAATTATTTGTTAAGGATTGTCAAATTTTTGGAGTTAAGTTATAAAAACTATTGTATATTTTTAAATCCTAAAAGTATACATCATAATATATAAAAATATTTTTTTTAGGATACAAAGTTTAAAATATATAGCATAATTATAATTTTGATATTGATGCAGTGTAAAATCAAAAAAGCCCTTTTTTCTCTCATCTAGATGAGATTTATGATTATTTCATTTTTATACCCTTGCCAGAGGTATAATTTTGATGCAAAGTGTGCAACGCAGTGAAGAAGACTTCTCTGGTCCTATACAGTATATATATTCTTGATCAGGATCACCACCTGAGTTGAAATAAGCATGTCCGTGCTTCTGTCTGTCTGTTTCTATCACGAAAAATGGATAACAAATTTAAATAATATTGTGTCTCAGGATTTTGATGCAGAATGGTGGAGAATCGATCTATAAATCGTTTAAAGGTACTCCGCTTGGGAATCAAAAGGGAATTGGGGTAGATATAGCCAACACAGTGGAACCGATGGGGAAACCCTATTTTCTAGTGATCCCATCAGGAAAAATTTAAAAAAAATCCAAAAAATATTTTGTGTTAGTATTTTGATGCAGAATGATGGGAAATCGTTCTAGAAATCGTTTAAGGTACTCCGTTTGAGAATTGGAAACTGGCAGTTCCTACAGATTCTATTTGGGGCGATATGATCCGACCTTCCAAATTTCATAAGAAACGGAAGACTATATCCTATAGCTGCCATACATATAACTCAACAATCAGAAAAAGTATTAGGTATTTGGTAAAAATACCAACTTTAGTGTTTTTGAAGATAGAAGCTTGGATTTTTTTTTTAATTTTGTATTCTAATAAGGATTGGCCTACTATATGCGATAAATACCTGATATTAACCGCAGGGTATATCAACTTCGGCTCTGCCCGAAGTTAGCCTTTATTTCTTGTTTACCATAATTTTTAAAATTCCGCAACTTTAACTTCTTCATTTATTTTAACTCTTCAATAAATTTTTTTTCAAACTGTAATAAAGCTTTTAATAGGGACTCCAAGTAACGGACTTAACAATTTAACCGACGACGGACTTCAAAAATCCAGCGCGGCTGCCACCGAAGCCAGAGGAACGCTGGGCAGGCTCAACGTACTGAGGGTGAGTGCGGATGTACTCCAGGGACTTCAGGATGGCAGCTGGGATTGGTGGGGGGGTGGGCACCCAGTTTCCAGAGGGCTGGTAACCGTTCTCATCAGCCAGATACGAGATCTGGACGAGCTCACCCTCGGGAGAGTACCAGGAGAAGCCACCGGTGGCGTGGTTTCCACCGATTCCGGACTCCTGGGCGGCGATGCCGTTGCTAGTCTCATAGTTGTACTGGTAGCTGCCCTCGGGCGTGATGTCAGCGGCGCTCTTGACCACATAGGCTCCAGCATCCTGGTTGTAGGGAGAGGCGGCGAAGGCGCAGGCCAACACGGCGGAGGCGATGAGCATCTAAAAATGCACCAAACATGATATAAATTAATTTTTTAGTTCCATTAGTTTGTCCGTTGTTTAAAGCATCGTTAATTTAAGCTTTAAATGGTTATTCCTTGATTGGAGATGCCTTCAACTTACGTAGCGGAACATCTTTGGCAGATTAGAGCTTGTCTTCGAATAAGAGACGACTCGGAATGATGACTCTGTGGCGGATTGCACATGTTTTTATACGAATTCTCGACGTCAAAGCCGATCCACCCAAACAACTTTTACGCCCGACTGCAGGAAACTCATCTGAATAACAATAAAACCAGCCAAAATTGGCCAAACTAGAGTGCCATGAGCGGCTTAAGAGGCACGCACCGGCTTCGGGTTTGGCTCTAACTCAAGCTCTTCGTATTTAGTCACTTCAGCTAGGCACACGCATACATTAGCGGAGAAAATAATAAAAATTATAGAACTATTTAGACAATAGTAAGTTTTAATAAATACCACATAAAAGAGTTATGGCTTTACTTATTTACCTCTCATTGCATTCTTTATTTAGACCAAGTTTAAAAACTATATGAACAGATACAAAATATGACAAGTTATGTTGTTTTAGGAATTATTAATAATTGAGGTTTTATTATTAAGATCGCAGGCTTTTTATGACTAGGAACTTCTACACATATTTTTAGCTATGATAAATGATTAAAAAACGTACAAGCTAGAAACAAGATTTGTCAACTGCTTTTTTCCAAATCTTTTTTCATTTTTCATATTTTTTCCAAAGGCTTGTGTGGGTTTCAAAAAGAGCAAACGTCAAAATTATCGCCCCATGCGGTAATGTCAATGTCGAAGATAATGTAGCATGGTCTTTAGTAACTGAACAGAATTGGTGTTCCAATATTTGACCAATATGAATTATAGAAAATTATAGAATTCCGATTGTACTGTTCTATAGCAGCTATAGGATATAGTGGCCCATTCTTTAAAATTGTTTAGAACATATTGGTTGACCATATTTCATATTTCAAATCGAAACCCCTAAACTAAAACGTTTATAATTTCTAATCAATTCCATTTCCACTTTAGTGGTTTACCTTCTTTAGTAAGTCCGAATAACGTTTTATATATTCCAGAAGCAAGACTAGACTAAACTCCTATGTTTCTAATAAGTAACCATTAGAAAATAATGTATATTAAAACCTGAAATTCTTAAAGTTTTGATTTGTTTTTTCCATTTTTGGCTTATACTTGTAGCATAAAACGCATAAGCATAAAACAATAATTATCGTCTCATCTTCTTCGTTTATTTTAACTCTTCAATGTATTTGTTTACAAACTGTAATAAAGCTTTAAATAGGGACTCCAGCCAGCGGACTTAACAATTTAACCGGCGAACTTCTTCACAAATCCAGCGCGGCGGCTATCGAAGCCAGAGGAACGCTGGGCAGGCTCAACGTACTGAGGGTGAGTGCGGATGTACTCCAGGGACTTCAGGATGGCAGCTGGGATTGGTGGGGGAGTGGGAACCCAGTTTCCAGAGGGCTGGTAACCGTTCTCATCAGCCAGATACGAGATCTGGACGAGCTCACCCTCGGGAGAGTACCAGGAGAAGCCACCGGTGGCGTGGTTTCCACCGATTCCGGACTCCTGGGCGGCGATGCCGTTGCTAGTCTCGTAGTTGTACTGGTAGTTGCCCTGGGGCTGGATGTCAGCGGCGCTCTTGACCACATAGGCTCCAGCATCCTGGTTGTAAGTGGCGGCGGCGGAGGCGCAGGCCAACACGGCGGAGGCGATGAGCATCTAAAATTGCATTAAAAATAATTTAAATATAATTTTGTTAGAAAATTTCTTTATATCCTTTCAACTTACGAAACGGAACATCTTGGAGGAGTGAGCTTGTCTTTGACTGAGAGACGACTCGGAATGATGACTCTGTGGCGGATTGCAAATGTTTTTATACAAATTCTCGACGCCAAAGCCGATCCACCCAAACAACTTTTACGCCCGGCTGCAGGAAACTCATCTGAATAACAATAAAACCCGCCAAAGTTGGCCAAACTAGAGCGCCATGCGCGGCTTAAGAGCCACGCACCGGCTTGAAGCTCGGCACTAACTCCGGCTCTTAGTATTAAGTCACCTCATGCTGCGAGGCACACGCATACAATAGCGGATAAAATATTAACTATTTTAGCAGAAAAATTTTTTTGTTTCAAAAATAATACCATAGGAAAAAAGTTTCAAACTTTTACATTATGTTCCTTCTCTGGAATTTATGAAACAATTATACGATTAGGAACAATTATACGATTAAGGAATTAGAAAAGACTTCAGGTTTCAGGTAACCAGGCTATAAATCGGAACTGCTAAAATTTAATTTTAAATGAGAAATCTTTTATGGAGCTTGACCCATTTTAAGCTCCAATTACTTTGTTAAAACTTTCAATTTATGATTTAAAATCCTCTCAATAGATCTTATGTAGAAGCTGGAAAGGCTCTCTTAGCTAATTTTTTAACAGTATTTTATTTTTTATTATTGTTTTAACCTTAGGTGTACATGTGTGGGCTCCAGAAAGAGCAAAAGTTAAAAGCATCGCCCCATGCGGCAATGTCAATGTCGAAGCTTAGCCTAGGTCTGGTCTGCAGTCTCGGATCTGTGGTGTCTGGTTTCTGGTTTGAATTTCGGCACACCCAAAAAAGACAGTCTTAATTAAATGCATTTGAATCCAATGTATTCCGATACAATTTTAGCATAATTTATGGTTCCACACTGATCTGCCCAATCGTAACTTTTCCAGTTTAGTACCACGCCGACCCCTCGAAGCAACCTTATAAGGTTTATTTTTTATTTTTTTTGTAATCTATGCCTGCCTGTGAGGCGCTGAAATGTGTGCGTTTAACAAATTGGACCATAAAACTGAGTTAATACCTAAAGTGAGATATCAGAACAGGATTAACCCGTTGCCAGCAGCCTCGCCCCAGCCGCCTAAAACCGACAAAACGTCTCGTGTCACCTGCGGCACCTTTAATGCGATTTTTCAAATTTAATATTCTAGCACGGTGGGATGCCACCAGTTTTTTATCATCTATGAATAGGAAGCTCAATTTATATTCAAATCATTATAGATCGAATATCAAATATCATATCTTAATGGGTACTTTAAATTGGCATTCTTTTTATAATCAGATTAGATCAGAATTTTTGATTTTCGTAAAGAATTTTATACACTACTTTTTTAAAGGTTAGTACATTTTTAAAATATTAGATTTTCTTGTACACAGCATAAAGAAAAATCTGAAAAGATACTCTTGATAATAAAAATACAATTAAAAATTATATTAGGATCTGTCGCCTAAGGGTATTATACAAGCATTCTCGGCTCGTGTCATCTATGGTATTTTAAATTTTTTTTATAAAACTATAAGTGATAACGATCTTTATAAAAACCAAATAAAATTCTTCGAGTTGCTCTTGAAAATCTACTTTTATTACCCAATTTGTCCCACTGTGATGATAGTTTAAGTATTTATCAACTAAATAAATCAACTTGGGGGGTCTGGCCTTGAAAGAGATTCGATGAGAACACGACGATCGTAAAACAAAACTTTATGACACCCCCAGAAAGTGAAATTATTGGCCGGCTTAGTAGGAAATGTTAATTCGATTTGTGGGTTTCGATAACGTGGTAACATGTCAAAGCTGTTCAAAAGATTTATTGATTTCTTGACCAAAAGCTGGTCATGATTTCTGAGAACCGCTTGAACATGGCCTATGTATTTAGCACCCTTTTCGTTGCTGTCGTCACTAGTCGTCGGGGCATCCCCTGAAACATATTCCCATAATTATGCAAAACGCAGATCTACGATTATGGTTATTAATTTAATGCTACTAATTAATACCATTTTATTGGAAGGCTACCTTAAAAAGTGCGGCTTACGAGTGATTGGGCTTTTATGTAGCAGATTTTTTATGGGCACTCAACGTCAACCTTGGCAATTTGACGAAATTGGGAATAAATTTAAATAAATTAGACAACACTTTCCGAAAACTGTAAGTTTCCAATTTAGTAATATATCCTCCAAAAAAGGGGCAGACTTTATGACATGAAGAATGTATTAATATGGGTTTTTAAAAAGGGTAAGTCCTAGTTCGATGTCACCAAAATAAGACATTTGATTCATGTGAGTGACTACTTAATAGCGATTATCTTTTGTATTCGCCTCGGCATTCAAAAAGATGCATCTACCGATCAGTCAGCAACCGCATTCAACTTTAATAAACTAGTTTTCAAATAATATAATATTTAGCCAAACCGCGTCAATGGTTTCCATAATTCACACCGATTTGCTGGGTCGAATGCGTATAATCCGCGGTTTAAGTTTATGCAGATGAGGGCGTCGATATTGGTGCAAGTTTTGTCAGCCAAAAACGAGACGAATATATAATTTATTTTTCCCAAGCCAATCCTAAAATAAACAGTATCGAATTCATAATCAGAAATTGATACATTTGGAAAGAGACGATAGGCGTGTTGATACTCTTTTTTAATTGGGATGCTATATATTTAATGGAAATATTTGATAAGAATTATAGAAATGATAAACTTGCATCATTTTATGCATCAAATTATAATTGGTTTTATTATCCATCTCGAGATATCAAATTTTTATAACAAAAATTTATTCAAATTTATTCATTTAAAATAAAACCATAACCCAAAATCGAAATGCTTTAAATGGTTGGCATTTGTCCAAACAATGAATACGTCGTCTAGTAGGGAATCAAATTAAATGCAAATTAATTGGTCTGAAATCATACGCATATTAATTTCCCTGAAACTGATACATTTCAGTTCAGATGCCAAATATGTCGCATTGACTTTTAACATTATCCCGTGGCTAACCTGTTGGCCTTCCGGGAAGTGCCAAACTGTCATAAAATTGGTAAAACAAATGACTTTATGGTCCTATAAGCAAATTGTTATATTAATTATTATTTAAGTTAGCGTTTTATTTATTGTCACTGATGAGGGTATTGAATATAAATTTAGAATATACACCAAATAAAAACCATCAAAATTTTTAGAAGTTACACAATAAGAAGAAAGTATCGCCAAGAAAACTTGGACTTTTTTTATTACTTGTGAGATAATAATTCTTTAAAATAATAATATATACAATTCCAAGCAACATACAATACAATTATAACAATATATAATTTTCTTATAAGTAACCTTTTGTTTTTTTAGTTTTTAAACCATTTTTTTGCCATGTGATTTCTTTTTAAGAAATTTTACTACATTTTATTACCTTTAAAAATTTAAATTTTTTCGCGCCTTTTTATTTATAGCACTTGCTATAAATATTTGTAGCTGGCCACACCGAATTTTCGCTACAACCAGTCGAATCAGTCGAATTTCTGTGATTTAGATAGTATCTAACTATAATTTCAAAAATTAACCTAATGTTAAATATTTGTTTCTCTTTTTTAAGCTGTCTGTATATAATTTAAAATCTATCCAAAAGTTTTTAGTAATATAGAACCCCTTTTTAAAATTGCGATTGTGAGATAGCCTTTAAAAAAGATACTTTATTTTGATTTATAAAATCTTTTACCACTACGACATGCATTTTTCTGAACATATTTAAAATGTACAAAAAGAAACGCAAGAAATATTCATTATTATTTTTGAAACCGCGATAAAAACTTATCAAGTCTAGGCAACGCTTATCGATATATTGTTATATTATCAACAACCCTAGGAAACAGGCGACGATAAAATTGAGGATTTGAAATAACTAAATTTAAGAGCGCAATACACAGGATGCTGGCCCACAGGATGCAGCTTTTGAGGACGGCGAACAGCGCCGCTGCCCTCAACTCCGCCGCCAGTCGCCTGGCCACACAGGTGAGTCGCAGTCCGGACCCTGTGACATAACCTGCAATCTCTCGAGGAATTGGAGTCGCTGATCAATGAAAACTTCTACTTTCAGAACTCTTCGAGCAACCGGAGGGAGCTTCACTTGCAAAGGCTCGTCGGAAGATGTGATCTGCCACTAATCACCCCCAAGCTCGCTTGGAATCCTCAACAGATTCGGTTCGCTAGTGGGGGAGTGACGATTTCTGCCGGCGCTGCTTCTGGTGCAAGCGGAACGGGGGGCGCAGATTACTTGGAAGCGGTACCCACAACACAGCTTGTGGATCTGCCTGATATACCCGCTGCGCCCATTCCCCCCTCCTCTCTGGGCATGGACGCTGCTGAATTGGTCAACGTGGTTAACGCGGCGGGAGAGCCAACCTTCGCCTCCATCGGATTGGGCGGCTGGTCGCCTGTGGGCATTGTGCAGAATTGTATGGAGTTCCTACACTGCACCTGGGATTTGCCCTGGTGGGGAGCCATCGCAATTGGAACCCTGGTGGTTCGTACCATTATTTTCCCTCTGGTTATTTTGGCGCAGAGGAACTCGGCCAAGATGAACAACAACATGCCACAGATGCAGTTGCTTCAGCTTAAGATGACAGAAGCTAGGCAGTCGGGCAATGCCATTGAATCCGCCCGATATGCCCAGGAGATGATGCTGTTCATGAGGGAGAAAGGCGTCAACCCGCTGAAGAACATGGTGGTCCCGCTGGCACAGGCTCCACTTTTCATCAGTTTCTTCATGGGCCTGCGACAAATGGCCAATACTCCCGTGGATTCCATGCGCGACGGAGGACTGTTTTGGTTCCAGGATCTTACGATGGCGGATCCCTTTTACCTACTGCCGCTGATAACAAGTGCCACCTTGTACCTGACCATTGAGATCGGCACGGATTCGGCTCGTCTATCGGCCGCTAACATGAACACCATGAAGTATGTGCTGCGTGCACTGCCCATTGTGATCTTTCCCTTCACCATGAACTTTCCGGCGGCAATTCTTACATACTGGGCATGCAGCAATTTTATTTCATTAGGCCAGGTAGCCCTGCTGCGGATCCCTTCAGTTCGTGACTACTTCAAGATCGAGAAGATGCTGACACATGCGCCCAGTGCATTGCCACCAAAGAAGGGATTTGTCGGAGGAATGAAGGAGTGTAAGTAGACGATAATTAACTAAGAAAATCCAAATTTAAAGCCTTTTCTCCTATTTTTTTTAGCCTGGGATAACATGAAGATCTCAAAGGAAATCGAGGAACGACAGAGGCTGGATGAGATCCGATTCGCCAAGGCTGGCAAGGGACCGCTCGTCAAGACGTTCAAATACGACCCAACCAAAACAGCGAAGCCCATCAATATCGACCCACACATGCGGTTAAAGGAGCCGCCAAATAAACAGGGATAGTTGATTGTTTCTCCCACCTGTTCCAGGACTCGAGCGCTGTGTCTTGTTACGTTTAACTTAACCATTTAGATGATAGTTTCACCTCCACCAAACTCCAAAAATTTGCGACTAAAATATAAAAAGTTGTATCCCTATGACAGCGATTTTAAAGCTGCGACAAAAAAAAAACTGATTTAAACGAAACTAAAAACAGGAGTTCCATTTTAATTTCGAAGATTATTGGGGAAAGGTGTAAAAGTTACGTGATAAGCAATAAATTGGTCGGTAAAGTGAAACTATATAATCTTTACGGAAGTTGTTGATTGGTATTACCTAGTTATTTCCTTATTCATTCTTACAGCAGGTCTATAAAATAAATTTTGTTAATACATCTAATCGTAATGATCATAAAGAATATAGAAAAGCAATCATACTGACGACGTACGACTTTTTTTAAAGATAGGATGATATAAGAGTAACATTCTTAGATAATTTTAAAAGCTGCATCTATTTAAAACTCTACAAAATCAAAGTTATTATTACTAAAATAACGTGAGAAACATTAAACTTGACAACTAAAATTCAACCCCGGGCGGAGATGCATTGGTTTATCACCTCGGCGAGGTGCTTGTTTTCCAAGGCTGCAGCCACTCGTTCCTTGTCCGCCAGTTGCTTATTCACGGCCTGTTCGGAAGCGTGCGTGCCGGGTGTGATCTCTACGGTAACCTTGAAGCGCGTCGGTAGTGAGCGGAGCAACTTAACCCGAATGGACAAGCCAATTAGGGTGGCCATCGAACAGTGTGGAATAGTGGGCGTAAAATTAATATGAACGGAATTCTGTCCATCGCTGATGCGGATTAGGTTCTCCTGGACGACATGCAGCTCTTCAAGGGTCAGTGGGTGCTCTGGGTCATTAATATTTCGGATAAGGTCTAAAATTATATGCGTGATATCGAGTGTTTCCAAATGAATTTCATGGACTTGCCAAAAATCTCTCGTTTATCGAAGGGATCTGCTACGTTTTCATCTTCTTCATTGGCTGTAATCTGCCTCTCCTTGATTTTATCATAAACATTGGGGTTTATATTCTCTATTTCGGTGAGCATTTTAGATTATTTAACCGTTTTTCGCGGAATAAGCTGGAAAACAAACGTAAATAGGAGACTGTGTGTCCACACTAGGGAAAATAAAAATACCTAAATGGCGTTACTTTTGTAAAAGAGTGTGTAAACACTTTCGAGGCGGGAAAATACCTTGCATTTGAATTCTCTTTACTACAGTGTAATACATTTTCATTCTAGAAGGGCTTAGATTAGTTAATTCCATTTTAATTTAATTCAAAACAATTAAAGCCTAGAGCCATCACATTAACGCTATTAAAGTGAAGTACAGTTCCTGAAAACTGCCAACCAATTGACATGTTCGCCCCTACTTGTCAGCTTACGTAAAGGGCGCAATTATAAACGCCCCGCTATCCATATTTATGTGGTCTGTGAATTAGCTACCCCAATGTTTAGACACTTAAGTCAAGTTAAAATATCGCCCACCCCTCCCCCGGCGATCATCCGCATTTTTGCAACTTTGTGCTAAATAAACGGCAGATGCGGTGAGTCCGTCCATGGACTAGCTGACCGACTACGCCTTGAGCCCATTTTGCTGTCCAGTCTCGATTTTATTTTATTAGATTTCATTCGAATTTTTTTTGTATTTTTGAGTAGCCGGCGAACTTGGCGGTGATTTCCTCGGGTTGTAATTAGTCAGACTTATCAATACATGAGATGATATTTACATAGCGAACGGGTTTCGCGCACTTGCCGTGCATCTAGCAGCTAGGGGCAATTAGCACTGAATTACAAACTGGTCAGCACTACGAGCAAGCCCCGCGGAGAAGCCTCCAATAAAATGGGCTAGCCACCGAGGTGGGAGCAGCAGTTTGGGCGAAATTTCCAAGCGGTTAACATCTCTAGTGGATAATGAAGTCGGCAGTAAGTTTTGATTTCTTTGATAAACGGAAAACTCCGGAACAATGGGTGTTACAAAGTTGCAATCTATAAAAAGTTTCAAATCATTATTGCGATTATTTAAAGAAATTAAAAAGATAATTTGTGAGAGAAAACAGAATTAATGTTAAATAATATAAATGTGATTTTCAAGAACAACTAAAACCTTATTTTTATGAATTTTAGATTGTTTTCCTGGCTTTGGTGGCTATCTGCCACTCGGCTCCCCTGACCCCCATCGAAGAGTCTCCCGTGGGTCTCTCCCGTCCCAGTCCCATCAGTCCAGACGTGATCAGTGATCCGAAGCCAGAGGAGAAGGTCGTTTTGCTAAAGGATGTACCAAAGGATGGTAATCGCCAAAAGCGAGATGAGCACCAGAAACCGGATAGTGTGAAGGCTCAGGAACAGCTTCACCACCATTCGAGCGAGGAGCCCCTCCAGAAGCCAGATAGTGTCAAGGCCAGTGAGGGACTCATCAAGCACAAGCGGGATACCAAGGAGCACCAGAAACCGGACAGTGTCAAGGCTCGGGAACAGCTTCACCACCATTCCAGCGAGGAGCCCCAACAGAAGCCGGATAGTGTTAAGGCCAATGAGGGACTAATCAAGCAGAAGCGGGATATCAAGGAATCAGAGAAGCCGGATAGTGTCAAGGCCCAGGAACAGCTTCACCATCATTCCAGCGAGGAGCCCCTCCAGAAGCCGGATAGCGTTAAGGCCAATGAGGGACTAATCAAGCAGAAGCGAGATACCAAGGAATCTGAGAAGCCGGATAGTGTCAAGGCTCAGGAACAGCTTCACCACCATTCCAGCGAGGAGCCCCATGAGAAGCCAGATAGTGTCAAGGCCAGTGAGGGACTCATAAAGCACAAGCGAGATACCAAGGAGGAAGACAAGAAGGAGACTCCTGTGACTTTGATCGGCGAGCTGCCCAAAGGTGAAGTTCCTCAATCTGCTCCTGCTGTAGCCCCTCCCAAGAAGGACAAGAGAGAAGCTCACCACGAGGAGGGACACAATGAGAAGGCCGGAGTAGTGGTCGAAAATAAGGAAAAGAAGGACTCCCAGGAGGGAAAGGACGAGCCCCAGCGTCTGCCCTACAACGCTCCCGGCTTAGTTGCCTCCCCAAAAAAGGAGAAACGTGATACCATCGAGAAACCGGATAGTGTTAAAGCCCGTGAAGGACTGCAGCACAATCCCCAACGTGCTGAGGAAAATCGCAAGGCTTTGGAGTCCCTACTCGCGGGTACTCCGAAGCCCGAAGAGCGTCGCCAGCGCGACATTCCTGTTCCCACTGAGGTGAAATCCACTCCGGCGGAGCCCAAGTCAGATAGCACCACGCCCCCTGCCTCGCACCGACCCACAGCCAAGCCAGTGTCCGAATTGTTCCACAAGGATGCGGCCATCCACAAGCCTGCAGATGCTGACAAGGTCGAGGAATGAGGGGAGGGCCAAGACCTAATCTCCGCATTCGGAGACGTTAATTGGACCGTCACGTACTTTAAGTCATCGAAAATAAAAAACAAATAAACTACAAAATGTTTACACGCTTACAAAACTGATTTTGTTAATAATAATAATATTTTATATAAATAAGGGAGAGTTATGGTTAGGTGTCTATTGGAGAAAGTGATTTAACAGAGAGCTAAAAGTTTTTCTGACAGATGATCTTAACAGATGTTTTTATACTCTTTCAGAGGGTATTAAGGCACTCCACTTGTGAATCGGATGAGAATTGGGGAAGATATAGACATCACAGTGGACCCTATAGGGGAAAACCCCATTTTCAAGGGATCCCATCACGAAAAATGGACAAAAAATCGAAAAAATATTTCGTCTCAGGATGTTGATGTAGAATGGTGGCGAATCGATCTAGAAATCGTTTAAGGTACTTTGCTTGTGAATCGGATGAGAATTGGGAAAGATATAGCCATCGCAGTGGACACTTCAAGGGATCCCATCACGAAAAATGAACAAAAAATATTTTGTCTCAGGATTTTGATGCAGAATGTTCAGAATTAAAGCTGCAGAATAGGCTTTAATTTCTTGTTAAGAAATTGTTAAGAAACTTAAAATTCTGGAAAGTTAAAAAAAGTCTGGTTTATACATGTAATTATTTATGCTAATCACCTGACATGCACCTTATATTTTTCGTTGGCTTTAAGTCTTAAAGTTTAAGCTAATATTTATTGGCGCCTATAAAAAAAGATATAACAAATTAAATATACTCGCTTACTTTTTTTTAATAGAAAAAAACGAAAGTAGGATTTTCCCAAGCAAACAAACTGGAGCGATTTTACAACTTGCGAATCGTAAAAAATGCATTTACAAGTTTACGTGACAATTTATCTGCTAATTAGTAAAAAAATATTTATAGACCTGAGCTGGCTGACAATTATGGGATAATTGTTAATAAGACATCGAAAATAATTTAAAATTAAAACAGAACTTTTGCAAGATTTATAGTTTGTTTTGTTAAAAAATTTTTTTCAAATGTACACCAACATATTTTTATTATTTCTAAAGAAAAGATGCTATTTTTTTTTTAATTTTTAAGGCCATCCTCAGGAAAATCCCCGCTTTAATATAGAAATATATCCGAAACTCAATAGAAATTTACGTAGGGAGTACACCCAAGGCCAAAGTAAATTGCTGTTTTTATAAAAACCCATAAAAAATAATGCATATTCAACAGGCGCCAGCGTCAATAAATCAGTCTCTTTAACTGGCAATAGATTGGATAGGTATCCCAAGATTATTAGCTGTGAGCTCAGCCATTACAGGTAAATTATTACAAAAGTCTCAAATGAATTTTAAAAGCTTTTTAAGTTTAATAAACTATTTTAATATATCCATATAGATTCTAGACTATCATACCCCTTTATATTAAACAAAAAAAACCTATCTTGTTATTCTAATTGTCCTGAAAGTATCATCTCTGCCGGGGTTTCCTCTTCCACCTTGCCAAAATAATCATCCGATTTGTAGATTTGGAAAGGCTGGAACTTGCCCTCGACGAGGTTAGTTCTGGGTTGGCCGGAGGAACTGGATGAATCGCTGGCAGCTAGTTTTGCTTTTAAGGGCTTTATCAGTAAACCCTTGATGCTGTAATCCGTAACGTGAAGCTCCTCCTCGGAAATGTCCACAGCTCTTTCCACTTCTCCCAAGTTGGCACTGACACATCCCACAAACTGCTCCAAGCTGTCGATCCTTTTTCGCAGTTGGTCAAAATTGTCGCTAAATGCTAGGATACTGCAGACGTTATTAGCCATCATTCCATTGGACTCGGCACGCACCTAAAAGTCAGACAAATTTTAATAAAACTTTCTTTTTTTTAACTTATTTACCAACCGAAGCCAATAAAGTTTCAAATTCATCCAGTCTAGCCAACATATCGTCGATGTTCGTGCAGAGCGGGTTTATCTCCTTTTCCAGATCGGCGCTCTGTATGATTTTTGCATAGTCGTGAGCCACATTATTCATTTTTATAGACTTTATTTGTTATTAAATAAAATCAACAATTGTTTCAACAGATGGGACAATGTGTACAAACATTCCGAGGGAAATATTCCTGACGTTAGTATTTTATCGTTATCGCTAGCGCCAAGAGTGATTTCGTCACCTACGTGGTGATCGATAACTTATTTAATATTTAAAATTTGATCTGTAAAACATTATAAGTTAAATATTAAGAAAAAGTAGGAAATGCCAAATTAATATATTCTAATTACTATGCATTTAATTTTTTAAAATTGCATCTATAATTTAAATTTAAATTGTGTGACCTTTTGTGACAAGCTTTCTCATTTCCCTGACCCCGGCTATATGGTCACACTGAAGTCAGCCCGGACTGAAAACCTTTTTATTGATTTGTGTCGGAAATTAAAGGATAACTTGGATTAGGAGCACCATGAGCGGCTATCGAGGCATCGGTGGCGGCGGGTTTCCCTACCGAAAGACCGCCACATCTGGATCCAACATGAATGCAGTTCCACCACCGCCGACGCTTAATTCCCGGGGCTACCGCGGAGGAGTGACTCCTTCCACTGCCCGGGGCGGCGGAACGGCGGGAAGCACCACATCCAAGCACGGATATACCACGCTGGACTCCATAAGTCAATATACAAACTCCACGAACTTTGTGGGAAAGAGGAAACAACACTCAGAGGACGATTACTTCGACGACGACGACGAACCCGCTCATAAGGAGCTGGAACAGGCCTACATACCAGCGCCTGGGTCCCCGGGAGCCCCACCACCACAAGCTAACAAGAAGGATGAGTCTGATTCCGATGAGGACCCATTGGAGCAATTCATGGCCGGCATAAACCAGCAAGTGGAGAAGGAGAAGCGCCAAAACCATCCGAAGGTCCAGGAGAAAGCAGTGCGTCATGACATAGACGACGAGGACGATGAGGAAAGCTACTACCGCTACATGGAGGAGAATCCCAATGCGGGATTGCGGGACGAGGGCTCAGATCAGGAGGTGGAGTACGACGAGGATGGAAATCCGATAGCTCCGCCCAAAAAGAAAGACATTGATCCTTTGCCGCCAATCTATCATTCTGAAATTGAATACGATTCCTTCGAGAAGAATTTCTACACGGAACACGAGGACATTGCGGCTTTGGACGAAGAGAAGGTCAGGGACCTGCGGCGGACATTGGGTGTAAAGGTCACTGGGCCCTCGCCACCCAAGCCGGTGACTTCGTTTGGTCACTTTGGCTTTGATGAGCCCCTCTTGAAGGCCGTGAGAAAGGCGGAGTACACTCAACCCACTCCCATTCAGGCCCAGGCTGTACCCACCGCGTTATCCGGCAGGGATATAATTGGCATAGCCAAGACGGGCTCTGGAAAAACGGCAGCTTTCATTTGGCCCTTGCTCATGCATTTAATGGACCAAAAGGAGCTCCAGCCAGGCGACGGACCAATTGGCCTCATCTTGGCCCCCACTCGTGAACTCTCGCTGCAAATCTACAACGAAGCCAAAAAGTTCGGCAAGGTCTACAACCTGAACGTGGTCTGCTGCTACGGAGGCGGCTCCAAGTGGGAGCAAAGCAAAGCCCTCGAGCAGGGAGCCGAAATTGTGGTGGCCACGCCGGGCCGAATGATAGACATGGTCAAGATGAAGGCAACCAACTTGAAGAGGGTAACGTTTTTGGTTCTCGACGAAGCCGATCGGATGTTCCACATGGGCTTCGAGCCCCAGGTGCGCTCCATTTGCAACCACGTCCGCCCCGACCGACAAACCCTCCTGTTCTCCGCCACCTTCAAGAAACGGATTGAACGCCTTGCCAGAGATGTTCTCACCGATCCGGTGCGAATCGTCCAGGGAGATCTAAACGAAGCCAACCAGGACATCACCCAGTCCGTTTTCGTTTTCCCTAATCCTCTGCAGAAGTGGAACTGGCTGCTGTGCCACCTGGTCAAGTTCCTTTCCGAGGGAAGTGTCCTGATCTTCGTGACCAAAAAGGCGGATGCCGAAACAGTGGCCAATAACTTGCTGGTGAAGGAGTACAACTGCCTACTGCTCCATGGCGACATGGACCAGGCGGATAGGAACAAAGTCATCACACAATTCAAGAAGAAGGAGTGCGACATTCTGGTGGCCACCGATGTCGCAGCCAGAGGTCTGGACATACCCCACATCAGAAATGTTGTAAACTACGATATCGCCAGGGATATTGATACGCACACCCATCGAATTGGAAGAACGGGAAGAGCTGGGGAGAAGGGCAATGCCTTCACCCTGGTCACCGACAAGGACAAGGAGTTCGCTGGTCATCTGGTGCGGAATCTGGAGGGAGCGGACCAACAGGTGCCGGAGGATCTAATGGAGTTGGCCATGAAGAGCTCCTGGTTCCGTAGTTCTCGATTCAAGCAGGGCAAAGGCAGAAAGCCGGCGAATACCTACACCGGCTTGGGATATCGGGAACGTGGAAACGGACCTAGACCAGAATCAGGATCCGGATCAAGCGGACCAAGTACTGCCAGCGCTGCAGGAGGAGAAGGCCCTTCCAGTAAGCCCAGTTCGGGCTCAGGACCAGCCACAGATCGGTACGCGGCCATGAGGGAGGCGTTCAGGTCGCAGTACAACTCCCAGTTTCGAGCGTCCAGCGATCGCACATGGGAGAAGACTTTGCCCGAACAAGGGGTATTCGCCGCGCCCAAGGCACCATCATCAACAGGCTCCTCCCAGGGGGCTGCCTCCGCCACGTCCGGTTCGTCTGGAAGCCAAGACTCAAAAAGGGCCAAAAAAAGCCGCTGGAATTAAACAGATACATATTTTGAAGAAAACTAACGATTATATTTTTATTTCTCGTTCATATTATTTAATGTGTATTTGCTTTTGTTCCATCATTTAAAATTACATCTTATGAACTAAATTTAAACATATATATATATATATTTTTATATATATAATCAGATATATACGATGTTCATTCATAAATGTTACGTTAGTTAAATACTCGTATGTACAATTCTCTTCCTCCGCAGCCAGATTCGGATCCGAACTCAAGATCCGATCGATCGATCCAAATCCCACTGATCCAAATAAAAATCATCTAATCTGTAATCTTGGTTATGTGTATTTTATTTTGAATAAAATCACATTTGCGCATCCATATCCATACTTTTTGTCAATCCGATCCATCCGATCATCGTTAATAGTTGTCGTTTGTAAGCGAGAGAAGAATTCGAATTTCGAACAAGAAATCGAAATCTTGAAGCTAAACTGTTCGTTAATCTTTATGAAATATTGTTTTACAATGAAACCACTACGAATTTTGTTTTCTTTTTCGCTTAATTTTTGGATATAAGTGTTTTGGTTTTTTTTTATATAATAATTGAATTACGTGTGTTCTTGATAACATTGAGAAGAGATAGAGATTCATTTAACTACCACATCGAGGCGATTTTGCGTAAATTTTCTGGATTTTATTTTTTTTTTTTTTTGCATTTTTATTTTGTATATTTTTGTAAAGCGCTGAATTTTGGAATTAGCCTGGACAAAGCTTAAAAATTTCGCTATATTTGAATATCATATCCGATACGTACATATATATATTTATTCCGTTATATATAGTTCTCGCATATAATCTACTCAAAGAATCGTCGTCGGTGTGTGGGTGTTTATATATATATATTTGTTGTATATAAAAATTGGTCCATGTTAACCACATCGTACGAAACATATAGAAGAGGAACTCAAAATTCAAAACTGAATGAGAAATCGGGGAAGAAAATCTTGTGGGGGTGATTTTCGAAAAAAAATGTGTGAAATAAAAGAAAAACATAACACTGGAATCGGTTTAGTTTTGAAATACTTTTTGTTTTGTTTTCATTTATTATTATCATTATTTATATATGTATTAATTAGCTTTGTGTGCGTTGTGGGGAGGGGGTTGGTGGTGTGTTCTTGTTTGTTTTTGTTTTTGCCGCATATATAACATACATATCCATATATACAATATATTTTAGATCTAGCATTAAATTTGATTTACACTTTTAATAGTTTGTTGCTTCTCCGCCCTACAATTGCTCCTCTAATTATGCTTTTATTTTTGTTGTTTTTTGTTTTTGTTTTGTCACTTAATTTAAACATTAATGTTCTGTTCGTTAAAGTTAATAATTCTTAATATTTTGCCCCGCTGCTTGGCTGGTTCAGTGTTAAGTTTCGTTTATCATTTTACCAAGCTAAATCAATTTGTATTATTTAATATGTAGATAGGCTTTAAAAAATAATTAAAATTATGCAACAATTAAAATGTAAATGTTTTCATTTTATAAATGTAGTAAAATTGTTGGGATTTCACTTGTATTTTATGTTTCTCGTTTTTCTTTTTACCATTTTTGTTTTTCTTTGCTCATGCTTTTCTTAATTTTCTCTTTTTAAATTTTACAATTAATTTTTTTCGAAAACTTTTCTTTAATACTTTTTTTTTTTTGAAAATCGGGATGATGTAACGGCAAACAAAAATGTAAGTTTAAAATTAACGAACAAAAAGGACTTTCTGCTGCTTCGGAAATTACACATTTAAATTCGTAAATTTCATTAAAGGAATTTTTCATGCTCTCAACTGAATATATTTTTTCAATTTTTTTCGTTTAAATATTTTCTTTATATAATGTATAATGACTGTTAAATTTTTTTACGCTTTTTGTGTGTTTATGATTTTTTTTCGTTTTTTGTGGGCTTTCTTTCTTTAGTTAGCTTTAAATTAAATGCCAATTAATTTAATTAATTAATTTTTAAATCACATTTCATTGTTTTTCAACACGGGCAAATTCAAATTTCCGCTTCGATTTATTTTTCTGTGTTGTAATAGTTTTCATTTCATTTCATATTTAAATTTTAAATTGTGTTACTGTTGGTTTGTGTGAGGAAACGAAACTGTTGGTTGCGCCACTGGCTTCTAGTGCACATTTCATTAAAATTAATAATACTATGTACAATTTATGGTATTTCGGCCAAAATCAATTATCCAACTCTCTGCCCATAACTGGCTTAGTCGAATAACGTGGCCAGCAAGTCGTCGCTGGCGTTGTTGTTGCTGCTGCCACTCGAGGGCGGAGTGTTGAGGTCGGGCTGTGGATCCAGGTACGAAAGGATTTCCATAGGATCCACATCCTGTAGAAGCTATAAATATTAAATATTTATTAGCAATTTTATTTTTAAGAATTATTTCTTTAAAACTTACATTCAAATCGTGCGCTGTATCATTGATACTCGCTGCCGCAGCATCAAAGCTCTGCAGATCAGCACTCAGATCGCTTTCGGGGAACTTCATTTGGGTTTGGCTGCTCATCAGCGAGTTGAGGAGCTGCTCCTGGCTATCAGCTCCGCTCGACATGCCGCCCGATCCACCCATCCGGCTGGGCGTGCCCGGCGTCTGGGGGGAGTTGTGGCCGGTGCTGCTGCTGTTGTTGCCGTTGGTGGTGCCATTGGCATTGGGTGTACTAATGGGCTCATTGTGCGAGCTACTGACACTTGGAGGACCGCCGGGGGTCATCGGATGGCTGGCTGCCCCAGGAGTATGCGGGGTGTGTGGCATCTAAAATTTAGATTAATGAGTTAGAACCAACTTCTTTGCACTTCTTAAAGAAAAAGGAAACCCACCTGATCGCTCAGAGACTTCTCCATGGCATTTAGTTGATCCAAGGAGTTAACCCCCCCATCACTTCCAGTCAATCCTCCACTGCCGTCGCTGTGGTTGCCACTGAAGCCGTCATAGCTGCTGCGATTGCCACTAAAATGAGGAGGAAATAGTTAGTTTATGCCACAACATGGCCACCAAGAGAACACTTACTGCTGGTTGGGATTGCTGCCGTTTCCCATCATGTTGCCATTGGCAATGGAGTTCATGTCGTGCATGTTGTAGGGACTCATAGCCTGCGCATTGTCCCAGGTCGGGAGCTGCGTGGATCCCGGAGACATGACTTTGGCAATGTCGTCGCACAACTCCTGCTTGATGTTTGGCATTCCGGGGGTTCCGTTGCCGTTACTGCCAGTGCCGTTGCTGCTGACGGGATTGGGATTGTTGTTGTTGTTGCTGTTAGCGTTGCTGGGATTGGTAGGAACATTCGAGGGTGGCGGGGCATTTGGCATGCCACCGTTGTGCTGTAACGCCCGCCAGTTGGCCGACGAGTCGATGACCACCTCGTCCACGTCCGAGTTGCTCAAGGTGTTGAGTATGGCCCAGATGTACTGATCGATCTCCAGGGTGTCGGTAATGGCCGACTTGCTGCACTCGGGGCACCGCCACGAGCCCCGTTCACTGTTGATCATCAGATAGGCCTCCAGGTCGAAGCACTGGACGTGCTTGCACTCGTGTCCCCTGGCCGGGAGTCGGATTCGAGACTTGGTGATGGGGCACTTCAATGAGATCTTGGCGCACTGTTGCGACGCTTGGGCGGCATCGGCGCCACCGGGAGTCTGGCCCTCAACGCTGGGCAGGCTCAGGTTGCGCTTGATCTTTTGCACGCTGTGCTCCAATGGGAGCAGGTTCCGTTTGTGCAACGTCTGCAGCACCTGACGCACCGACGGTCGATGGACTAGCTGCAGCACGAACAGGTGTGACTGTAAAGGGAAATATTTTCATTAATTAACTATTCTAATTTGTAAGGATTTTTGTCAGTGTACTTACACAACAGCAGGAACTGGCTGTCAGCTGGAGGGTATTTCGTCCTGGCTGGCATACCGCCTTCAAGTAGAGGGGACGCAGGGCGGTGCTGTTCTTCTCTGACCGCTCGATGTTCAGGGGAGTGGCATTCGCGGAGACGGTGACTGTGTGGGGCCAGTTGGTATTCATTTGCCGGTCATCCTGGTGGAAGCACTTCAGCTGCAGCTCCAGATCGGTTCTAAAAAAATTAAAATAAAATATTAAAAATAAAATAAAATTATTTTTGAATGAAAATTAAAAATATTTTTTTTTTTTAATAATTTACCTGCACATCAGCGTGTTGTAGACATTCTGCTTGAGATGAAACACATGGTTGCTGACAGAAAGATTGTGCAAGAGGCGGAACGGAGCCAGGATGATGCCGTCGCGTACCGGGAATGTCAGTCTCATTTCTTCGCCTTAAAAAAAAGGATACATTTTATTATAACATTAGGATTTAAGGATTTATTTTATAAACTTACTGTTGTCCATGGGTGGCTTAATGTCCGGATTTGGGCTGACATACGGCACACTGCAGGCGGGTGTCAGGGGTGGCGTGGGATTGCCAGGAACTGGACTGTGCTGATAGTTTTGCTGGAAACTAAAGTAGAATCTTAGGTTAGTCCTGCCCCTCATGGAACATCTTTAAAAGACTACTCACCCTTGGTTCTGGTAGGGATTGCCGGTGGTGGACACGCCACCCGGACCCGCCGGGCACATGCCACCTCCCTGCTGCATACCGCCGCTCTGGCCGCTGCCCGGGTAGAACTGACCCTGGTGGGAGCCGGGTCCTCCGCTTCCGCCGTAGCCCACACCGGGCATACCACCGGCGCCACCGGAACCCTGGGGCATGAAGCGCTGCTGGCTCATGCAACCGGGTCCAGGACCCATACCGCCGGGACCCATGGGTCCCATAACGGGACCGCCGCTCGGACCCATTCCGTTGCTGGCGGACATGCGGCCATAGCTCCCGTTGCCAGCGCCCATGGGTCCGCCACGGCCGTAGCCGTTGCCTGCTCCGCCCGCCTGCATGGGCAGGGGAACTCCTCCGGCGCCGGGATGCATCTGCTGGTTGCCGTACATCTGGGCCTGTTGCTGCTGCATGGGGTTGTTGGGGTACATGCCTCCGACACCCACGCCTCCCACACCTCCCGCTCCGCCCGCCGCCGCCGCACGCTTCTGGGCCATGTGCATCTGGGGGTGGGGGTAGGGGGCCATGCGCCGCTGTTGCTGTTGCTGCGAGAGGGAGGGTGGCGCCTGCTGGGGGTAGCCGCCGTTGGCCATGCCCTGCATCTTGGCCATCGGGTTCATGCCGCCCATCTGCTGTTGCGCCGACTGCTGCTGCATGGGGTTCATGCCACCGCCCATGCCACTGCCTCCGCCTCCCATCGACATGTTCTGCATCTGGTTCATGGGCGTCATCTGGAATGGGGATAAAGGTCGTGATTAGGAGAGACTTTCACCAAGCTAAAGGTCAGCAATAAAATGCACTTTGCCCGCCCCCACAGATCTCGATTCGGAATGGCGACAATCACAGGCTGCAGTGTGTAATTTTAATTCAACAAAACTCCTCATTAGGCCGAATTATCATGAATCTCACTTCGTGGAAGGGCGTTTGGAGATTTCTATAGAAAATCGTTGACTTCCAGTGGCAACCAATTAATCGCAAAACCACTCAGTACTCCCCAATCATCTTCTGGACTGAGCTTGAGCCTGAGCCGATTACCGCCTGTCATCTGCGAAGCCGCAGACTTCTGTTTCGGTTGCGAATAGAAATGATTCGATAATGGGTCGGGGTTTTTTTGAAAGCAAAGTCTGTTTTGGATTGTCAACAGCTGGCCATATAAAAGTTGTGGCAGCCTGCCGTGAAATCACCATCCATTCCCCTAGAATACCCATTAGGGTATACTCACTTGATGATGCCTCTGGGGTCCGATGTTACCGCCTCCGCCGTAGCCCATGCCCATGCCCTGGCTTCCGTTGTAGCCACCTTGGCTGGAACCGCCGTTCATGTACTGGCCATTCATGTTGCCCATCATTCCGCTATTGGGACCGGGATGCATGCCGCCACCCATCTACAAACAAGGGGGATAACCCATTTATATTAATAAGTCATGGGAAAGTCTTAGTGGGAGAGTCCAAGTGCTTACCTGACTATAACCGCCCATGGCATCCATATTGGAGATGTGCTGTTGCTGCTGCTGTGGGTGGTGTTGCTGTTGCTGGTGGAGCTGTTGCTGTTGCTGCTGCTGGTTGGCAGCAATCATTCCGGGATAACTTTGTCCGTTGGAGTTGCTGAGACTGTTCAGCGAGGAGTTTGTCGAGTTTCCAACTCCTCCAAGGGACGTGAACTCAGAGTTTGGACCGAAGGTGTTGTTTAGGCTGCGCAGGCTGTCGCCGCCGCCAAGGTCATTGCCCAGCATAAAGTTACCAGCGCCACCTACCGATCGTTGTTGTGGCGTTTGCTGCTGCTGTTGTTGTTGCTGTTGCTGGTATGCCAAAAAATTTTCACGTTGATGTTGTTGCTGGTACTGGTGTTGCTGCTGTTGCTGATTGTAGTACTGCTGTTGTTGCAACTGATGCTGCTGCTGTTGTTGTTGCTGTTGCTGCTGGTCCAAGCCGGCTGTGCTGGCACCTGGCGGTGAGATTTGGCCCCCGGTGGCTGGCGCCCTTGAGGAGCCTGCCTGCTGGTTCATTTCATCATTTTTCCTGGAAAAGGTGGGACAATTTAGACACATCAAAGAATAGGTGAGGGGCTCAGGCCGAGCAGCTTTCCACTCTAGGAAGCTAGATTTCATCATGCATCCCCAAAATTGAGCAGAAGTCGACAAAAATAATGAATTTATCAGAAAGCGACAGGCAGCTAGTTGTTAGAATGGTTTGTGAAATAATATTACTGGAAATATTGATGATAAAAGTGATGTGACGAACGCGAAATAGCCCACTGGGTATTTCAGATTTTAAATTTTAATGTTTGGGAATTTTTATTTATTGTCCTTTCCTTATCTTTCAAAGAACTTAATCGTTTTTGGAATATTTTGTACTATTTCTGTCTTTGGGGCACTACCCAGAATCTATATATTTCGTTCCTCTTATCTCACAAGATGGTTAGTCACATCGGAGATGGAATGCTAATTCTGAATTGGTTTTAATTCGCCAGTGATTCGACCTCCATCGATGATGTCAGCCTATGGCAGCTTATGTTCGTGATTTTAGACCCGTAACCCTCTCCCCCCCTGAGGCAGTTCAAAACCAACCGCCCGACACCCCGTCTTCTCCCCACCACTGGCCCATATCTCCATCATCGTCATTGTCAACGTCATTCATTGTGTTGTTGCTGTTGCAGTTGCTGTGGCAATTGGAATTGCAATTGCATTTTGTTGCCCTGCTCCTCCATCTTGCTTGCACTTGTCCACCTACTACACAGCTGTCTCTTTCCCGCCCGATTTGCTGTGACATTTAAGCCCGAAAATGTCAAATGGGCTCAGGGCTTAGGCTTGTTGGCATCACCCTTTAGTGCCAGCTCTGCTCCTATCGAGCTTAGCCCAGGCATTGGAATTGTTTTGCGCATTCGTTGTGATGGCGCGACTTTTAAGGTAAAAATAATTAAGCATATTTGCCAGCCAGACAATAACAATATGAAGCATATGAGGCGCAAATTTCAAAACAAAAATCTTCAAAAGTCGAATTTAAAAATACTCTAAAAACTAAAAGAGAAAAATAACTCTGTTTGATATCCATTTGACAACGGTGCGTATGAGTAATATTTTTTATCTCTCCGACAACATGGCGTATACTTGATGGGAATCAATTGCCGACTTAAGAAAATGGAGCAATCGACTGAGAAAATGAATTCTATTTGAAAAAGAGTAGAATCCTAAGCTCGTAGATACCCAAAATATAGTCGCACATTAAAAATATAAAGTAACACGCTCACAATAATTGCGCATCTACAAAAGCGGCTCAACGCAAACACTGTGCCCCCCCAACACAAAAGCAAATAAAGTTGGAAACACAAAAATAAAAAAAAAAAATAAAAAAAAATATAAAAAAAAAATAAAATAAATACTGAAAAGAACAAAAAACGTAACAAAACGTAACAAAAGCAACAACAGCTGCAACAACGAGCGAAATGCAAATAAATGGCACACTAAGCGATTGGCTGATAATCGCATGACGAGAAGCCCGAGCCGGCAAAGTCTACAAAAGATCGCCACAGGAGAGTGGAGAGTGGAGAGGGAAGCCTGGCCACCGGAGAGAAGGGGGTGGCGCTGTGAACCTGTGATTGCCGCCTGACTGTGACGATAAATTAGCATCGAGAGCTCCTCTACTGCTGCTGGGGGGGCACTAGAGCGGGGTGGAGCGGTAAACAGAGCAAAGCGGGTCATTAGGTCGGCTTAGTGCTGGACAGGGACAGGTAGCCAAAGGTGGAAAGAGCGAGAGAGAACAACAGAATGTAAACACAGAGCCAACCAAGGGTACTCAGGCCACAACACAGTGGTGACTAGCTAAGAGAACTAGGTACTTAATATTAAAAATTAAAAAAATAATAACAATATTAAAAAAATCAATTTTGATTGAAAAGATATATAAAATCCTATATACATTTCCTTTAGAATGTTCTAGTGAGTATCTCAACAATTGAATAAGTACTGTTGTGCACTTGCGATCATATAATCATCTCATTATGTGACTTGCACTGGAAGAAATAACAAGTAAGAAGAGTAGGATCTCTTATGACGCCGCCCTGCTTTGTTTCAGTTATTCAGTTCGAGTTGTTGCCTTTTGTACTTTGATTAGATATAAATTTCTTCATTGATTAGATAAAAATAAAGCAAAACAGGTAACTCGCCCAGCTAGCCGACAAAAAAGAGAACAACTGACACTGAACATAGACATATACACTATATAGTATAGTACAGGAAGAGAGAGAGACCATGGGGTTTAGAACCACTAAAATTCAGTATCGAAGACCAGTAGATACACGTGCTCGAAGATATAGCTTCATATCGGAATCAGTGCACGATCTCTGTCCCTGTCTGTCTCCCTCTCCCTCTCTCATTTAGTTTGCTTGTGTAATTGTAAATTGTGCGCACTTTGATTCGCTGTGGTAATAAAAATCATTTCTCATTTGGCACACGAAATCATTTCCGTATTTCAACAGCCATGGGCGTTGTTAAAGGTATTTATCAGAGGGGAAACTATCCTTTTTCCTATAATTTTTTGTGGTATTTTGTTTTCTAACAATTTATTATTATTGTTCTTGGCCATCTTTTTTTTGGCTGCTGGCGTATGAATTATGGCTCAGACAGCAATGCGACAGTCGGGATGGGCAGGCCATGTCCTTTGGAGAGGACATGTCTGGGAAACTTTATTATGCTGCTGAAGTCGAACGAAAAAAAAATCAAACTCTTTCTATATATTCTCTTCTATTTTTTTTTTATTGTTATTGTTGTTTGCGTGTTTTATTATTTTCTGTTTTTTTTTTTGTAGACGACAGTTGGCGTCATGTAACAAAACAAGTAATATATACAAAAATACAGTGTGTGTGTGTGCTGTTTTTTAGAGGCCATGAAAAATTGTGAGACACGTGCGTGGAGCCAATGACAGAACGGAATGTTTCAAATAAGTTTTCCCATCCATCGATATGGGGGTCGGGGGCTTAAATCATATCCTGGAACCCTACAATATGTACATGTGTGTGGGTTTGGGTTTTACCCTACTTCTACTCCTGTTGGAAAAACCAATAACACATCAAAATGTTTGATTTGCTCTCGTTGCCATTTTTGTTTCCATTTATCCACAGTTCCATTTTTTGATTCATCATTCACTGGGCCCCACTCTGCGTCGGCCTCCGTTCGGTCATATTGTATCTCACCTCCCACCGCTGAAATGCGTTTGACAGTTGTTTTTCAAGGGTGTTTGGCTGAACCACCGCCCCGAACCGGCGCGCAACCACCCGCTACCACAACTGCTGGCTGCACTTTTCGCATATGGAAAACAATACAAAAAAAAAAATAAATAAAAAGGAGCAGGACATTTTTTTTCGTTCAATTTTGAGCCGGCAGTTGTCGTCTGTCTACCGACTGTGGAATCATTTTTTTTTCATATATCCCTGTGATGGGGCTGGTTTTTTGAAACGGGATGGTAATCATTTTCGGTCTTCGTTTAGTTTCAGTTTCAGGACTTTTTCGAAGGCGCCTGTTGGTATGCAACGCTTTTTGCCGCCTTGAACCAACTTCTCCCACTTCTCATTTTGATTGAATTTCCCGTCGAGTTTTCCTTAGCCGGTCGATCGTTTTCATAATTCATCTTCCCTGCCCTGCCCTACCCTACCCTATCCAGCTGAGTCTGTTGGAATCACATAAATTGCAATCTGAATGAAAATAAAAATAAATCAGCATAATAGACTCTTGAAAATACAGGCAAAACGAAGCAACCACCAGGAGCAGCTAACAACCAACCCTCCGCTCGAGTGGTTATCGGGGTGGGGGCGGTGTCGGTAGCCGGGCGAGATGGGGTGCATATAATAAAAAATCGAACTGTAAACAAAAAATGCAGAAAAAAACAAAAAAAAAAAAAATAAGGCGAAGAAAGAGCTGCAGCAACGCAAAAAAGCGAAGAGAAATCGCACAATTTTTGATTAAAAATCCAATGCAAATAATACAGATGGTCAGCAACCGAGCCAGAACGATGGCTATAGTATGGTATGGTGTGAGGGTCGAGGGTTGGGCAGAAACATATTCCACACACATCCCATCCCATCCCATCCCTGGCCATTCCATTTTTGACAAAATGTTTGCCTCCAACTTTGTGCTCGGTTTGCATTTTGCGGATTTGCAAATTCATTTTTATAAATGTTTTGCCGCTTGTGGTGGACACGGGAAATGGTCGTTGGGCGAAGGACGATGGCGGGTAGGGTGGCTGTCCTACATGTGGTATGAGCAATATTTGAAATATTCCACTCTTCCTACATGTGTATCTGTGGCAGATCGCATGTATGTATGTGTATTGCATGTTTTCAGCACCTGTAACTGGCTTTTATTTATTGTAGAGGCAGGGTGGCTGGCTCATCCCACGTTGCGTATACGCACTGTGCGCCGGCCCTAAAACATTTGTTATAGTTTGCAAACATCTATCCAGGGTTTCGTTTTGTGCCATTTACTAATTTGCATACTAAAATGTTGAATGGCCCGGACTTGGCCTGGCCAATGTGCAAATGGTAATTTTGTTGGGAGAACTAAAGGTTATTTTCGATCATTTTTGAAGAGTTAATGGAATGGAATTCCAGAGCTAGGAGCTAGAGTAAGAAGTACTATTATGGCAACTCCCGTGACTGACAGCACTCAGTGCATACCTGTAATATACAGGTGTCTCGATGCATTATTCAATTCCAAAATTGCATTTCGCTGTTGGCTGTTCTGTCTAGTAGTTTGTCCTTGTGGTGTTGTAACCAAAATCGTTTTGATGGCTGATGGTGTGTCGCCATCGAAGTCTGCTCGTGTTGGTGATAAAAAAAAACCTAAACAAAACAAAAAACTAAAAAAAAAATAAACAAATAGCTTGTGGTTGTTGTAACACACGCGCTAATCAGGCCGCTAATGGACGCCCTACCATCAGCCCCTTTTGCACCACCCAACCACCCATCGGCCGCCTTTCACCACCACCCCCTGTGATAATCAATCGGTGTGTTAGTATTTTTTTTGCACACCTTACGTAGGTAAGTTTTTCGGTGCGAATCTGGCGGTGTTTTAGGTTCGATTTGGTTGCGGGTCCGGGGTCTGGGGTCTGGTTTTGCTTTGCTTATCTTATCTATCGCGTTTTGGCTCAAAGTAAAATTTATGCCAGTCGGTGGTTGGGGATCTGTGTTCCATTGTCAGGCAGCGATGGTGGGGTTGCGTTTTTGGCATTTATCTAATCGCCAATTAAGTTAGAAAAAAACCCAACGAAAATCATAAACAATCGGACAGACATAAACATTAAAAATAAATCGAAGGCTGAGACTGTCAACGCTCGCGCTCGGCTGGCAAAACAAAAATAAGTTTACAAACTAAAGAAGCTGCAATAATTTTGTTCAAGTATCTTAACGCTCACATACACTCGGTTTCGGAGGGGGGAACATGCATAAATCACATTAAAAATAAAACAAAACAAAACAAAAATTGCAACAGCGAGCAAAAACGACTCGAAGCAACTCAAAACCCAACGCATAAATCGCCAATGCGATGTCGCTGCCTCAGTCTCTGTCAGCGTCGTACTTGAAAACCAGTTTCGAACAAAAATGTCTACTGAAGTACAGCTAAATAACAACCAAAATAAACTCAACAATGTCTGTTTTTCAAGAAAATGCTAGCTAAAAATACCTGCTATCGAAAAGGTTAAACAGAAAGATATGGGTATAGATATGGGTATATGGGACAGGAAGCGAATCGATTGATAACTTTGATTGCCTCTTGTACCTCTTGAAGGAGCATAATATTATATATCTCCATTAATTAATAATCAAATATATATTTAAAAGATGATGAAATCAAAGCAAGATTGTGACCATAAACCCGATTAGATTAACTTTCACTTGAGCTTGCTTATCATAATGGCTTATTACATTTAAGTGAGCAGCGGTCACCCGCTTCTCAAGATTATTCTAGAAAATCTTTCTATCGAAAATTTATCAATTATAATTTATTCCACCCACTCTTGCACTCACCCACTTCCTGAGTCTAATCTGAAATTCTTTGGCACACCACCCACCCAACCACCTTTCAGATTGTATTCCATTCACAAAACCCAAGCGACCATTTTGCAGGCAATTTTGTGCTGAATACAGAGTCTGACGTACTATATAAAGGTACTAGTACTACCTGGCCGTAAAAACAGCGATAAGCAATTATCGATAACTCAGCTATTTCTGCATACCTAAGCGCGATTTTGTATGGAAGAGATGAGGGGGTAATACCACTTTGTAGGCCCATTCAGAGGGTAAAAATTTCCATTGTTCCAATTGTTGTTTTGTACCCAAAAAAAAAAACAGAGAAAACTCTGTTGTTTTCAGTTTCTGTTTTTTTCTATATAGATTTAGATATAGTACGATCTGTGGTTATAATTAGCTTGTCAGTACCCCTCGGAACTATGATAAGAATTGGTTACCTTTGATTTTCGGTTTTCGGTTCGTTCTGGGGCTACATCGATAGTGATAGTATTTATACAGTATGTTTTTTTTTTGTCGGTGGTTGTGGTGGTGCTAGTTATCTATGAGGTTGTTGTGGCTGCTAAGCATATATTTTACTATAACTACGAGAGTGTATTGGTGGCACGGTCTAGTTTGATATCAGGTTCGTTCAGGGGCTTTTAATTGGGTCGTTAAATGTTTTTCGTTTTCCGTGGCGGTTTTTTGGTAACTTTTATCATGTGACTGAAACGAACTCTGTTGAATGGGATTTTGGATTCGGAATCGGAGTGCGAGTGCCACCTACCTCTTCAAGGTGCTTTAAAAAAAAAAAAGAGCCCGAGGCGAGTCAAAAGTCAACTGCTTAACCCATTAATGCCCAATCAAATTCAAATTGTATGATTAGATATGCACACGGTATGTTTGTAGCTGCCTAGCTGGCATATAAGATGACCTTCAATTTCGGTCTGATTAGGGGTTAAGCATATCGCACATATAGGGGTGGCTTACACATGTAACTATTGTTGTGCCCTAGAGTGTGTGGCATTTAGCTACGGGGGTTGCTCAGTTTCCAGCCCCCTTCTTCCTGGATGGGTTTATTAATATCCGCGACGCTCCTCCACTCGCTAAACACTCCGGGTATGTGTGTTCTACATTATATGTTGTATGTTTCTGTTTGTTTCTTTCGGGGTTTAATCACTGAGACTCATCGCCCTCTCTTTGTCTAATGACGGCTCACCCTCTCTCTCACAGGAGGGTTGTTGTTGCCCCTGCCGCTACCTCTATTGCTGCCTTTTGCGATTTGCAAATGGTTTTCCGCGTTTAGGTTTTGTTTTTCTGTCATTTACTCGTTTGTATCACATTTTTATTTCCCGTGTGAAAATCGCAAACAGTTGAGGAGCCACAAAACAAAAAACTGGGAAACAGGAAGCCAGCCTGGAAAAAGAGGCAAAAGGGAAATCTCTTAGGTAGAAGTCCTTGTGGATGATGGTGGTGGTGGCTTGATGGGTTGTGATTTGGTTGCCTCGGTGGTTGATTGATGATTGTCTCGAGCTTGTGTTCTTTTCGAGAGGTGTGGTGGTGGGGTGGTGGGTTTTGATGACATTAGAGGGTGTTTAGGATAAGCCCAGGGCGTTAATTAACCGTTAGATCGATCTGCTAACTCGAATTTTAAACAGTTTCCACACACAGGAAGTGTTTGCAAATTTGTTTGCCTGCTTTTGGGGGTTACCCTTCAAGGGCCATATGTGATACATCATTCTGATGGGTTTCTGATGAGTAGGTAGATCAGGAAAATACTTTTGAATGATTGTCCTACAGTGTTTGAGATTTTCCTTTCAAAAACCTGTCTTCCTTCTTAACTTCTGAGAATATCTAAAAGATCATCCCAATTCTTCTAAGCAAATTTCTGGTGTAGTGTTCTGGGGAACTCCCTGGTGACCTGACTCTGCCACAGCTACCTGTTTCTTTTTTGGGTTAAGCGCAGCAGCTCGCCCATTGCCAAATGGGTTAAGGTTTACCTGTGGTCGGCATATTTCTCTTTTTTTCGTTTACCGTACCGTAAGATATCTTATGTTTCTTTCACCTTTTCTTTGCTTTCATCTTCTTGGCTGCAATGATGAATTACCGGCGAACCGAAAAAATGTCTGCCCTGCCGAGAGACTTTTCCATTGTCTGTGGGGTAGAGCGGGAGGAGGGGGGAAAATATGCGTGGCATGTGAGAAAAACGGCAAACAAGATACGGAGAGGGAAAATGGAAATACGCCGGAGCGGTGGAGTGGTGGAGTGGCATGACATGGAGTGGGGAGGTCGAGGTTGTAATGCTTCGCTTGCTTGTGTGTGGAGTGACCTTTTTTTGGGTCTTACCCCCTACTCCCCGCTTTTCTTTCATAAAAGAAACTGAAACAGAAACAGAAGACGAAAAATGGGCGAAAACATTGTCGAACTGAGAAATTGAGTGACAGACTTGGGCCCAGGCGTTGTTTTCGTTGTTGTTTTCGGGCAAACGAAGCGGATCGTTGGGAAAATTTTCTTTCTTGGTATCGGTATCGATTCTACCTCTCGAAGTAGGGCCAGTTCTGTGAAAATGGTTCAATGGAAAACTCCTAAACACAATAACTCCACAGACGACACAAAGCAACAGCAGTAGGTGGGTTGGAATGTGTTTTTTTTTTGTTTTTGGACCAAAATACCGACTGCTGTTGCTGTATCTTGGCCGCTTCTTCTCTCTTGAGATACTTTGTGAGAGTAGTATCTGTGAGTAGTGTGTGTGTGTGTGTGGGCTGTGTTTGCCTGTCAATTATGGGTCAGCTGTGCGTGAGAGCGAGAGCGGGCGAGAGAGCTTGCGGCAGGGGGAGGCACTGGGAGGCGGTCTAAGTAACAGCTGATGTGGGAATTCGGCAACAAAAGTCGGTCAACATTAATATTTTGATTTTCATATATTAAAGTGAATGGAAATATATTAAAATTATGATAATAGATTCTTTTTTGTCGACATCTTTACTCAATTCTTAATTCTAATTCAACTATATTTAAAACTATGATTATGATTATAATTTAAAATATTATTCTGTATTTATTTAAAGGCACAAACAACAAACAAAGCATAAGAAATAGACATTAAAAAAAATTTACATAAAATATCTAAAAACAAAAGCACATTCCATTTTTAATTATTTTCAATATTTATATTTTTTTGTTTTGAAATTTAGTTTCAAGCACAACAATTAAAAGTTTCTAGTGAAGATGAAATAAAACTGTTGATGGCCATAAAGAATTTTTTTTACTTTGTGTTTATGTTTATAAATTGTTTCTATTTTTAGCCCAGGTGTTAACTATTTTTAGCCAACAATTTTATTGACTGACAAGTGAGTGGCCCGGACACAAAGTTGAAGTTGAAAAAAATTCTTTTGGCTTGTTCTCAGTTCTCAGTGATTTGTATTTTTTTCACATTTATTTTTTTTTTAAGTGGAATTTATTTTTAGATATTTTACCTAAGTTTTCTTTTTCTTTTTGGTTTTATGGCAACAGCGCGTGGTGTATTAATTGTTGTTGCTTGGTTGTTGTTGTTGTCGCTAGTTGTTGCTTCAGTTGTTGTTGTTGTGGTTTTGGGTGGGACAGGTGCACGAGGCAGATGCCAAGCAGCAGCAGCTGTTTACTATCTTTCTCCCTCTGGCTATGTTGCTGACTCTTTCGCAGTGTTATCTCTTATCACTGAGGGCAGTTTTTTTTAAGTTTTTCAAGTTTTTATTTTTTATGCACTTTTTTCACTTAGTCGCTGGTCAACTTACTTTTTGGAATTGCGCTTCGTTGTTTGTTTGGAATACATGGGAATTTTGTCAACAATCAATTGCATGGCATCAACAAATACATGGGACAGACAACACACACTTGTCTCTCAGTGCTGCTGTTGCTCTTGTTGTGAATAGAATTTCTTCAAGTTGTTGTTGTTTGGATGTTTGTTTATATTTTGTTTTTTTGGAAAAAGTTCACTGCAGCATTTTCGATCACTTGGCTTTCTCACACACTCCCTACTACTCTTACTTTTCACTTTTTTTCTTTTTTTTGTTCACTTTTTACTTATTTGATTGTTACGCTTTCACATTTGTTTTGGGATGTTGCACAAGTTTAGTTGTTGTTGTTTTTATTTAATTTTTTTTGGTTGCCTAGCAAGTTGTTTAAAAATATTTCTTTTTTTTTCATAAATTTTTGTGCTAGTTTTAAGCAATAATACTGTTGTTTTTAGTAATCCGAGTTGTTGATGTTGCTGCTGGGTTGTTGTTGTGTGTTTTGTTTGTTGTTGATGTTGCAACAGGAACTTTGTGGCACTTAATCCAAAAAATGTGTGCTCGATGTGTGGTTTGTTTGTTTTGATATTCAATTGGTCACTAATATTAAGTATCCAAGAAATTTTGTTTGTTTACTTTTTGTCACTTTTTATTTTTTTTTTTGCAAAATTCAGTGCTTTGTTTACTTTTTGCGGTTTTTTGTCACTTGATTAAATTTTTTACGTTTTGTCACTTGATTTTCGATTTTACGAGTTTTTGGAAAAACTTCGTGAATTTTCGTAACCGCTTTTGAAAAAGTGTTTCACTTGGGCCTGGCTTCAGTGGCTTGTTGGCCTGGCTTGTGGCGAGCTGCGCTTTTCGATCCGCTTCAACCGAACGACGACAACGTTCGACGGCAGCCAGGAAGGAACTGAGTGAACTTGGCGCTGGCCTGGCAGCTGAGTCTGACATCCGGCGACCGACTGAGCTGCTTCGGGTGTTGGACGCCGAGCCGAATCCTCTTCGGCTGCCATCGTGCTTGCATCTGTATCTGTATCTGTGTATGGTAGTACAGTTCGGTGCGCTCTCTCGGTGCTGGTTGATTTATTTCAGGTTGGTATTTCGGATTTCGTATTTCGTATTCATTTCGGTCTGTTAAGGGGCGACGACGCGCGAGCACTTAAGTAAAATAATAATTACGTATACGTATGTCAATTTGTTTGACTTCTCCGCCTGGCGTTCCCTCTCTCTTGAGAGAGAGAGCAGAAACGTAGTAGTAGCAGTTTCGTAGTAGATTTCTACTGCCTTTTGCTGCTAGTAGTAGTATCTACTCCGTCTTTTCTCCGTCTCTTGCAAGTAAAAAAAGTAGTTTCGCAGCAGGCGTTCGTTCGGCCTGCTGCTACCTTTTTGGCAGCTGACATTTATTGGGTTTGTTTTGAAAGCGTTTAATGGGTGCGTGTGTGTTTGCGTTAAGTAGATTTTTCAGCACATTTGTCTTAATTGTTGTGATTTGTGGTTGATTTTTGAATGATTTACGGCGTGTGCAGTGCCACTAGGATTAATTGTTTTTTAAATGTCAAAGCTGAATAAAAAATAATTATGCGACAATTTTTCTAAGCATATTTCCTTATAAAAATAATATTTCCCAAAAATAAATAAACATAAATAAATGCATTTATAAATAGTATACACCTTATTGATCTATTTTTAAACAAATGAGAGATTTTAATTTTTTTAATTCGTAACCCTTTTATCGCTTGTCATTGAGTAGCCGCAAAATTGAAATACTTTAATTACCCGAATAAAAAACATTTAACAATTTAATCTGAGCATATCAATTGCCCCGAACACACACACTCACACCCATACCCATACCCATACACTCGCCCACATTTCACGCTCTCACGCTCTCAGTGCGCTCTCTCGGACGCAAAGTCTTGGCCAAAATCCACTCCCAATTTATCACTCAATTAGCACAGAAAAATGTAGTAGTGTATTTACTACGCTTCTGGGCTCTCTCTCGCTCGCCAGCCATCTTCTTCCCCTCTCTTTCTGCCGCCATCTTGCTTTCTCTGTCTTCCGCTGGCTCTCTCTCTCTTTCTGCTGCACAGCGTGAGAAACTCTCGTCGGCTTTCTGGTATCGGGTGTTCATCTCAATGAAATTGTAGCATATTTGTTGCCATATCGAGATTAAATTTTCAAAACACAAACGAGCTCAGCACGAGAGAGTGCGACAGTGATGGCACTTCGCAGAGCGAAAGAGAGGGCGCTAGCCGGGCCGAAAGAGATGGGTAGAGCGAGCGTGTAGCGCTGTAAGCATTCGTATAGTGCCCCCAAGGTGGGGGGATGTGTGGGTAGGAGCCTGAGAGGCGGTTGTGCAGTGGGTGGTTGGGTGGCTGGTTCGTTGGGGTCGCGATTTATTGATGACGCCGACGACGACGGCAACGCCAACGGCGACTTCGCTGCCACAAACGACGTCAGCGCCAACGTCGACGTCGCCGCTTGTGTTAATGTGTTTGTTGCTCTCTGGCATAAAATTATGTTTTATTTTATTTAACATGTTCTGCCTCGATTTTTGGCAGTCCTTGTCATAATTCGGATAGAGCAAAAGAGAGGGAAGCTGCGGGAGAGGGAGGGGGAGGGGAGAGGCGAGGTCCTGCAGAGGAAGTCCTTTTTTCAGGCTCGAGTGGTAAGCGACAGCAGCAACAACTACTGCCAGCAACAAGAACAACAGGCACAGGACCTACCAAGGACCGACAACAACAATAAAAAAAAAAATACCCGACAGTTGTGCGATGACGATGATGATGAAAAATGAAAATGATGATGACGACGTGGATGGTGGCAGGCAGAGGGCAGAGGCAGCTTCATTGGGTTATACTTATGGGTTTGTATTTGGGTTTGGATTCAGACCCGTGACGCACACACACATATGACCATAACCGGGAGTAAGAGTGTGCGTATGAAGGTACAGTGGTCACTGGGTAATAGGTTTTTTTTTTCATAATTTTACTAGATTATCAGTTTTTAATAATACCACTTATTTTTAAGGTATTTAAAAAGGTAGAATTGAGTAAAATACCAAAATGATGAAATATTACGTATACGTAATATTTGTTATAAGAAGGGGTTTCTACAAAAGGAGTGTATTAGCAAGCAATAATATTCTTTATTTCATATTATTTTCTCTTAAAGGATGGATTACTTAAATTTTAGACCTTTTGAAATATAACGTATACTTAATATTCTACTACTTAAGCTACTCCTATTTTTTTAAATGACTACCTTAGTGGAGTATTACTGCCATTTGTGGAGTAATACTGCCCTGTGTGTAAAAGGAAGTGTACTGCGTTGTAGGCTGTCGACATCGTCATCGCTGCTGCTGGTCTTGTTGTTGTTGCTACTAATATTGTTGTTGTTGTGGGTTTTATGCACGTGTGAGGGTGAGGCTGGTCGCACTGTTCACTGTTCAGTGTCGGTACCCAGTTGCCGGCTGCCAGTCCACAGTCCTCTCAGACCTCTGGCAACTGGCACTGGGATCTGCCTCATCCTTCTCACCAACAGACCCTTCATGCCTCGGATCCTTCGAAGCGAGTGCGAGTATCTGTATCCGTATCTGTATCTGTGTAAATGCGTTGGTTGTCGGCTTGTTGTTTCTCCCCCACTCCCCCACATCCCTCTCTGCTTTGTATGTGTGTTTGTGTCAGCCAGAGCTGCTTATGTGCGTTGTGTGTTGTGTGTTGGCTGTTGGTTGTTGGTTGTTGGTTCCTGTGCCTGTTCCTATTCCTGTTACTTTTGCTGTGACGAAGACCAGAGCACCGACATACTATAGGGTGAGCCAGGATGTGTGGGTGATGAGGGATATCAGTTTATGGGATACTTTTTGGGGTTACCCAGGGAAAACAGGCTTTATTTAGCCCTAAGAGGGGTTTCTTAAGGTTTAAAATATAATATATTTAAATTCTTAAAAATCTATACTATTTTTTATTGATCAAATGTCGTTGCCTTGCAGAGTATCATACAATTTTTGTTAGAACTGTCACCCTAGATTTCCAGGATCACCCTACTCTGCTGGCTGCCAAAAGCGGCTGTAAAAACAATTTAATGCATAAAACGACAAAAATCTGGTTTTTCACAAAAAACCAAAAACCAGAAGATGAAAAAAAAAACAACAACAAAAACAACATCAAGAGGAAAAAGCAGGCGATGAAAGCACTGCCACCAGTTGAGAGAAAATAGGGAAGTGGGGTTGCGGATGGGCCTTTCGATGGGGATTTTAGGTAGTTGCTGCTGCTTCTGTTCTTCTTCTTCTTCCTCCTGCAAATGCAACACCAGCAACAAACAGCAAATGTTGAGATTACACTAAAAGTAACTGCCAACAGCAGCAGCATCTACATAGCTAGTGGCAGAGCAGCAGCAGCAGCATGAGAGAGTGCAGCACTAAAATCAATTATGTAGCAGCAGCAGCAGCAACACCAGCAACTGCAACAGCAGCAGCGTGAAAATAGTAGTAGAAAAAATAGAGAAATAGCAGCAGCATGGGGGGGAGGTTGGGGCCTAGACGAAAAAAAGAGGTCGGACAAGGTGAGGGGGTGGCGGGTGGGTTTTGATGTCGGTCTGCCTGTTTGGCGCTGCGTCGGTCAGTCGGCAAATATGTTGCGCATTTGTGAAAGAGCAAGAGAGAGAGAAAGCTATATAGACAAGGACAGCTTTATAGTCAACTGCTGTTGTAACTGTTGTTGGTTGTTGTAGTTGTTGTTGTTGTTGCTGGGGTGGCTGGGCGAAAAGCTAGTAAAATGCGTGCAAAGGCAAACCCAAAGGCAGCGAAGAAAGAAAAGGAAGGTCGAAGCTGGAAGTACACTACAAAATAAGTAGCGTACTTTTAAAGAAATAAAATTAATAAAAATAAATAAAATAAAACTAATTTTAGAAAATTAAAAATTAATGCTCATAAATATTCATAAAAGATAAAAATAATATTATAAGATATCAAATAATATCAAATAAGATAAGTTATAAGAAACACTTTTCTTTCATATACATATTTACAAAAAGATATATTTCTTTGAAACAAAATAGATACAAATTTTGATCTAATAATATTCCTTTAAAACTTCCTATAGATTTTTTAAATTAAAATTTTAAGAGTACTACATAAACATTAAAAAAAATAAATACAAAAAATAAAAGAAAACCAGCAGCAGTAAACGATGAACTTTGCTGGCTGGTTTGTTGCTGTGGTTGTTTTTGTGGATGGCTCGAATGGTTTGGGCCCACAGCAAACACCTTTCCACGTGCAGGCCAACAGCCCCTGCCCCTCCAGACCCCTTCGAGCCACCTACCCCCCCTTTGGCCGGTAGAAAATAATCAGCGAAAAACGTAGGAGAAAAAGAGCGTGCAAAATTATGCTGAGTGCTTGGCTGGCTGCCACACAAAGTGAAAGAAAGGCAACGACAACGACGACGTCTTCGCCGCCCCAAGGCCCCCCATCAACCCTCCCAGCACGCCCCTGCACTCGCTACCTCTCTTTCGCTCCTGCTGCAGCATAAATACGAGAAGAAAAAAAAAAGGCAGAGAAAGAAGAAAAATCAAGGGGGGTCGTGTGGGGGTCGGATTTGGGGCTGCTGGCGGACGTGAGGGGGCGTCATGGAGTCAGGGGGTGGGGCGAGGGTAGGCAGAGAGGTCGCTTTGCCGGCAGATACTTTGAGATTTAACCCCCCCCGCTACCGCCCCCCTTTCTCCCCACCCGCCTGTTGTTTTCATGCATTTTATCAGTCGACGCTGACGATTTTCTTGGCGTTTTTATTTTTATTATTATTTTTTTTTTCTCTCGCTCTTTGCTTGGCTTCGTTTATGATTTTGTTTTTGTTGTTGTTGTTTTTTCCTCCGTTTGGCTCTCTGGTGTTTGGTTTTTGTTTTTATTTGGGTTTCGGTTCGGTGTTTGTATCGAGCAAATGTATCTGTATCTGTATCTGTAGCTGTATCTTTATATGTGGCGCACTCTTGGCTGCTGTTGTTGTTGTTGTATCTCTTTTGTATCTTTTAGCGCTGTTTTGAGTTAAGCAATTGATGGATATGGTTTATTTATAACGCTTGGCGACCGAAACCGAAACTGAACTGAACCGAAGGAATCATCATCATCATTATTATCTTAATCATCATCCGCATCCGCATCATCATCATGGGCATTGGAATGCCGAGAACGACAACGACGACGAGGCGAGTACAATGAGTGCGGACGTGTATCTGAGTATCTGCAAGATACTCACTCGCCGCTGCCTGCGTTCGATAAACGTAAGCATAATAATATTTTATTGAAATTTGTTTTCTTGGCTGTACACTCGACTGGCTCTCTCTCTTCGCATACCCCTGCCTGCCACAATTTCTTTTATTTTCATTTGGGAGTACACTGAGAAAAATTATAGTGTTTGTTAATTAAGAATCTATGCTTAGATAGCTTTCTTTACTTGATAATATTTTTTAATTTCTCTGCTTAATTATTCCTAAAAGAATAACCCTTGTTTATTTTTTCTTCAGTGCATAGGTGGCTGAGGAACTTCGGGGCCTTCATTTCTTTTGTCGTAGCTGGCTTTTTTTTTGCGCTACGCTATAAGTATCTGTTGGATAAATATGAGGTTAAAGCGCTGCCTGCTGCTGCTGGTGCTGGTGCTTCTGCTGTTGTTGCCGTCCGTCTGCCTGCCTGTTGTAGTTTCCTCACTTCAGTTCACTTGCATTTGTATCTGTATCTGTACCTGCAGCTGTATCCATATCTCTATCTGCATCTTTCGCTGTGTGCATCATGCACGTCTACACAGTTTGGAGTCGAGTGCAGCGCGCATTTTGATTGTTCGCCTGCTCTTTTGATGAAAACATAAATATCGCAACACCAGAAGAGACTGGAGAGTGGAGAGAGCTGGCCCCGAAAAAGAAGCCTCAAGACATCCAAGAAGTGGATGAAGATGCGCCAGAAGACCCATCGGAATTTCTACTTACATCTCCCTCAACGAAGATTCCAGTTCTTGTATTTCGAATGAATGAAAATGTTTTTCCTCTTGCCTTCTCTTTTTTTAAATTTTTTTTTTTAGAGTTACAACTTCTGGGGCGGAATTTGGATCGGTGTGTGCGGTAAACTGATATGGCAATGGTGGCTTAACACGGGGCGTATGACTTCCCTATTAATAAGTCTAATTAAAGTCCTTAACGCTTCAAAAAATGGTTCAATTGGATTTGATGGGAGATTAAATTCGATTTTTTAAATTTTGGCAAAATAATATCAAATATCCAAAAGATCGGGGATGATCTAACCAGAAGGGAGGAAATATGATATTTGGTAATTATAGATTTAAGTCTATACAAGTTAATAATTTTGATATTATAATAATTTCATTAAGCCATGACTGAAAAACTATGAAAATCTGATATTTGAGTATTTATTGCATCTGTTAAGCACCCCTACCATCCCGGTTTTATGACCTCCTCCTCTCCTCGAATAACTTAATAATTATTCATGCAGTTACCCCGATGCAATTACAACAAAAGTGGATGCCACATGCCCACGCTTCAAAAGAGCAATAACAAACAAACAGCAACGACAACATGAAAAGTGCGTTGTATATAAACGAAATCGAAACGAATAATAAATGAGTACAACAACAACAACAACACTAACAACAATTATAGCAGGAGACCTAACTGAGGAGGAAGAAGGAACAACAATACTTTATATAGTTGAATGACTGAACAAACCCGTCAACCACAGCAACAACTTTTGGAAAAAAAATTAAAAACACAAAAAATACACTTATAACCAATAACAACAACTACAACTGGCAGAGAGGGCAAGCCAACAACAACAACAAGCCAACAAAATTACCTTAAAAAACACCAAACAAGCTGAACACAAAAAAATTGAACAAAAAAAAAACGAACAAAAATCTGAAAATAAAAATACATTAAACGAAATAAGATGAATACCAAACAAATAAAAAATTTATGCGTTGCACTTGGTCGTGGCCGAGGGAGGGGACGGGTGCTGGAGGTCATGGGGTGTGAGTGAGAGGGCCAGAGTGTGGGCTTGTGTAAATGGAGGCAAGCGAGAAATTATGCCACAATCAAGTACAACACACAACAATAATAAATAAAAAAAAAGAAGAAAAAAAAAACAAGCAGCCAGGCAGAGAGGAAAATTCCCTCGAGAAAAGTCCGATGTGGAGGCCATAAAAAATTCCAAAACTAAAGAACTTCTTTTGTAAGAAATTACAAGAAAAAGTAAAAAAATTAAATAATAATTGGGGAATATGTGAAAACAAACCCTTAAATATTTAAAGTTCTTTATAATTAAGAATCCCTGGCATCATCATGGGATAATCCACTCACTCGGCCAGTCAACGTTCGGGTTTATCAGATAATTTCTCTACCGATCGGGCCCCGGAATAATTCGACGCCAAAACACACAGAGAACAAACAGAGAAGGCAGATGACGAGTGACGATGGACTCGTATGGGGGATTGGAGACTGGGGACTGGGTGCTGGGTGATGGGGATAGCGATGAGGTTGACGATCAGCTCCCAGCGCCCTGATCACCATCATGATGATGATCAGCGGTCAATGATAATTCCATTCTGTTTTGTTTCACTGTTTGCATGCGACGATGAATCGGAATCCGACTGACAGACAGACAGTCAGTCAGTCTGACAGACTGGCCTTCCAACCGTTTGCCTACGAGCTGGCCTTTTTTCGTTGTTTTTGTAAATGTATCTGTATCTGAGCACCCGTATCTGTATCTTTGTGGCTGCAGTAGAAGATGCTCGAATGCAATCCGCCGTCTGCTTACATTCCATAGATACACAAAAATAAAGAACACAGCAGCTACAATAAATAATAAAGCCGAACGAATGAACGAGATGCTACAAGATGTAGCTATGTACCTATGGCCTGAATAGCGATGAATAGGCAAAAAGACTATTCAACCGAATGAACCCTTCGTTCAGTCTGTTTTTCCCAATTCCCATTTTCCACAAACCTTTCCCTGTTGCCCCTTAATGAATTCAACCCCCCTGGAAAGATAGCACTTAGCCCGGGCAATTACTGATAGGCGGCAACACCTCGGCGCGACTTCACTTTGGCGTCTAATTGCTTAACAAAAGCTTCAATTAAACACTTCAAAGAGCTTATTACAAACCAATAAACCGCACCACTCACTCAACTGCGGAAAGAATCCACAGTTCCTGAGGCGGAACGCGCTTGACGACTACGAATGTCAAGGATATCCTACACAAACACGAAGCGAGGAGATAAACCCACACACTCACACACTTTCGGGGGGAACAAAGAGAGCACGCTCCACTCCATTCAAGTCCACTCCATCGATATTCTGGTCTGCCTGGCAAGGATTCCAATGGCATATCGCTTTTCAGAAACACACACACCACCAGGAGTGTCATGACTGCGTGGCCCGATAATTGTCTGTTTTGTCTCGTTTTGCCTCCGAGCCTGATGTCCTTCTGCTTCTGCTGCTCCCGCTGCTTATCCTGGCCGTGCTGGTGACGCAGTTGTGCCTACTCGAGGCTACTGTTGTTTTGCCATTTCGACAAAAGACCGCAAACTGCCTGCCGAGGGCCGCCTAGGCCTCTGTGTGCCTCTGTGCGGTTCGATGTTAGTGGTTGCTGATCGCATCTACACTGGGAGAAATGGATTACCCACACCCTACCCATTCATAGGGGAACAATAGTTTCCTTCGCGATCACACCGGGATAGCATATTATTGGACTCTTAACGTTTCCTAATGTACATCCTGTTGCTGGGAAGTTAGGGTGTCTTATCAAAGGAACATCCTTCGGTGACTACCTGAACAACTTCCGGCCTGCAGGAAGCCTCAACATTCATGTACATGTATGGTATGTATGGTTTTCTATCCACTTCAGCTCATTTGCATTATGATGGAAAAGTCGAGGGTAGATCATGTCAGCCAGCAGAACGGAAACCGAAATATGGAATCTCTTTCAAGTCAAAGCTCAGGCTTGGTATTATTTGAACAACAATCATCATAATCACAATAATAACTTCCCAGCGACGCACATGTTTGGCCGGGTGTGTAAGGGTTAAATGTCCCCGGCGAGGTGTGGGCTGCACACTCCCCTTTTTGGACCTTTTTTGGCCCTTCATACCCCTACTGTCGTCTTTGCCGTCAGCAGCCTCTGGTAGTGAGTTCTGGGGGTAACTTCGGGGTTCGTAATGCCAGCCTTCTTTGAACTCTTTTTGCGTCATCGTTTGCGATTAAATATACCATATAAGAAAAAAAAAATATCCAGGGATATACACTTAAATGTATGTGTGTATGTACGCCTAGAAATTTATGTATTTTTATTTGATCTTTTACTTTTCATCGGTTTCGCTTGTTTTGTTGTCGAAGAAATCCTTTTCTCTTTTCGCTTCCTTTTTTTTACGATGCGTACAGAAACTGCCTGGAACCTTTTTTTTTTTGGCTGCGAGGAGGGGTTGGGTGTCCCCCCCTGAACACACGCCAAATGTAACCTCAAAGGGTTAAACACGCAAAAACGCAAAAGCTAAACAAAAAATTGGAAAAAATAAATACAAAAAGGAAGGTCGCCAAAAAAATATGAAAAGCAATAAGCAACCTTGGTGGATGGGCAGGGGAATTAGAATTCGAACTTGGAGCATATGCGTGGAATGAGACGACTCGGGGGTTCCGTCACAGCCATACCCTGTAATAGCCGGGCAGATGAGATGATTGGATTAAAAACCGTCTCTCTAAATATTAAATAAATAAACATCATTGGGAGGAAGTTATTTTCCATTGGCCCCCAGCTAGAGAATAACAAAAGGGGAAGTAATTGTTGTGCTAGACCCGAGGCTATTGGTTTTTGAAGTTTTCAAAACCTTAACAAATATTTAATTCCCATTAATCCGTTTCACTTAAGCCGTTTCACTAATGCAACTTTCTGTCGTCTTCCTTGAAGCTCATTTCAACCAATTCTGTCTAAACAAACATTTAGATAGGAATCTTTCAAGGAATTCTTTCAAGTAATTCCCTTCCTATGGATATTTCCCGGTCTCAGACAAAAGGGTGTGTGCCTACCCCTTCATTGTTCCGCTTCTCGCCAGTTTTGTTCGGTGAGATCGCTTCATTATCATTGAAATCGTTGGCATTATCAGATAATTAGATGGAACAATTGTCTCATTTATCTACACCAAATAACGTGTTGTTTGTGTGTCAGAGCTCTGGCCTAACCCGCCAGACCCGAGGCCGAGGCAGCAACCACCCTACCGTCAGCCCTCCAGCCGGTTGGGTATTTTTTTCGTAAATTTGTTTGCTAATAGAAGTTGAAAAGAACATTGGCCACGGAGGATAAGTTCGGGGCGGATAAGTTTCCCAAGTATTACGCAATACCTTTTTCTTCTCAAAAAAAAAAATTGTAAAAATCTTTACCCTCAGTTCCTTGTTCCCAGTTCCTCCAGCTTCTCAGGCTTCTCAGTCTTATGTAGATTTTTGTGTATTGACTTGAGATTATCGCACGCCGGGGTTAAAAACTTCCAATTTAAATTCAATTTCCGTGCAAAATGGTCAAAAGTCCAAGCCGACAAGAGGTCGGGCGCAAAGTAAATACCGTACACAAATAAAAAACCCACCACTTAAGGGTTTGCCAACTGCCGTATCCAGAATACCGAGACCAGAATCCTCAATGCTGAATGCTTCTCCTGAATCCTGAATCCTGAATGGTTTCTCCTGAATGCCAGCCGGATATCAAAGCGCAGGGACGAAGAGAGAGATAAACAAGGAAGCCAAACAGGATGCATGACCATGCAGGCGAAGTCACTTCATTATCGAGATTATCGGCGTAGCTTCCAACCCTACAAAGGCATCAATTCCTCTGACTACAAGTTTTCCTTTAAAACACCGAGAGAAAATTATAAGAACTTTTAGTAAATAGGAGATTAATTAATAAATCCTACAAAAAGTTACTTTAATATTAAATTCAATCCTAGAATTGTATAAATTAAGAGAAAATCCTCATGTATCTTTTCTTCAAAATATTCCCTCTTCTTAGTAATCTTACTTTATTAATCATTTTATTTCCAGTGCACTATCTCATCACTCTTCCCAGTCTCAACCACTTTATCGTCCTGGTCCACATCCTTGTGTGCATACGTTCGCGCGTCAGCACAAATGTCAAACCACTCACAGAGCCATGTGGTGGTGATACGCCGGTGGTGATGGTGGTGGTGATGGTGGTGCGGCTGATGTTTAAACGCCAGGGTGGTTTCCCTCCGGTTCAGTTCAGTTCAGTTCCGTTTTGTTATGCTCCGTTTCGGTTCTGGTTCTGAGTCTGGATTTTCTGAGCGCCTGTCTATGGTTATCCTTGAGCCCTGCTCGCTGCCAGTCGTGCCCCCAGGACAGGCTAATAAAATTTGCCAACCAAATCCGCAACAAACCCCGAGAAATCGCTGCTTAGAGGGCAACAGTGAAAAGAAGGGAGCTCGAGGCGATCGGCTCAACACCAGGCGATACGATTTGTGCGACTGGGAAGCCAGTGCCAAGGGGCAATGGCAGTGGCAGTGGCGGCCTAAGCAAATTAAAAGTGTTGAAAGTCAGGGAGGGGGAAAATTGGAAAGCATAATGGTAGGAAATTGTTTCAAATTGTGGGGCATGTCCTTGAGGAACACCCTGTTGTTGTTGCTGTTGTTGGGTGTAAGGGATGGATACTCGTCCTGCTAGTCCTGCTGAGTTGCAAGTTGGGATCTGATTCAAATTGAAATTAGTACTAATTGGCGATGGTTGGCGAGCAGTTTGTCAAAATTACATTTGATTGGGCCGAATTAGCAATAATGAAATTATCGGATGATTTTTAATTGAATGCCCAAGTGTTGCCAATATTTTATTAATTGGCTGGAATAGTCGGATATATCTTTGCATCGTATTTCCATACATATATTTTCAAATAACCGGCAACCCCTGTGATGGATATCTCATCTCATTGCTCAATCGAATGAAATTTGTTGGAAAAATGTGTGACCTTCTTGAATGGAATTCGGTTGGTAACTTGAGCCCGCCACGGTTGTCAATTTTTTGGTGTCGGTATTGAACCGCACCGGAGTGATTAACTGATTAAATCGATTGAGTATTCACAATCGAGCGTGTGTTTGTGTGTCTAGCAGCTCAGGTAACCCGTCCGAGTTCAGAAATGGGAAATGCTCATAAAAGTTAATTAAATGCAAGGCAAAGCAAACACAAATCATGGGGGAGGAAGTGGTGAATGGGAAGTGGAAAGTGGCAAGGGGGAGAAGAGGAAATCGAAATGGAAAAGAGAACAGCAAAATAACAAAAGCGACAAAAACGACAACACACACATCAATGGGCTAAGTGAAGGCAACGTGGCTAATCGATTCATTCGAAATTCAATACACAAACACGTCGGACAAAGAGGGCTAGCTGGGGGCGAGTGGGATAGAGCTAGTCGGAAAATCAATATGGGAAAAGCATAAATGGCAACACGCTGGCCAAGTGTCAAATAGAGGTATGAGCTAGCACCCTTCCTCCAAACGGGCCCTGGCCTCGTCTCATTGCAGCCCTTCCGCCCCCTTGATTGTGTGCTCAAAATGCAATTGCAATGGAAACCGAAAAAGCCGTCAACCACCAGCCACACACACTTGCACACACACACACACCCAACCAGCCACCCACCCACCCATACAGTCGCTGCAAAATGTTGACAGCCCGTGTGACAGGGTGCTCGTATCGGATAGATAGGAACACCAGGGATCACCATAATAGGTCTTTTGTTATGTAAATAGTATTGCTAATACAAGAGTCAAGAGAATAGTTTTTGGAGAAAGTACTAGATTAAAAACTGTTTCATAGCTTAAGATTTATAACTATAAATTGTATAAGAACGAAAACATTTTATAAAAAATACCTCTTCTAGAAATTTAACAAATAGTATCCCAAATAGTAGATCTACTAGGTATAGTTTGTATCTTTACATATTAAACGTAGACTTGTATATTAAAAATATTTAAAAATAATCAAATTAAACATTAAATACATCCAACAAACATTACTAAATTATAAAAATCGACTAGTAATGGCCGAAAAATTTCAGATCAGAATAACTCCAATTTATGGAAATTACCTAAGTTATCTACTAGATTTAATTCCCTCAACTAGATTTAAGGGTGTAGTTTATGGAAATATTCCAGATCTCTTGATCTTAAAGACTTGAGTAATGCTTATAAAATTATGAAATTAAGAGTTAAACTAGAAAACTATCAATTATTATACCCCCAACTGTGCATTGACTTGTAAAATGGTACAATGCCTTCTGGTTACCTCCACACCTACCCGACCCTACACCCCACCCCACCACACCCCCCTTTGATCGCCCACACCCAACTCACACACTCCACTCACTCACTCTGTCGGTCTGCCATTTTCAATTTATTGTTATTATTAATTTTGATGCCGAAAAAGGGATGCCAGGCCAGGGCAGGGCAAAGGAAAAGGAAAAAGTGATGAGGCGTATGGTAGTGGGGTAATGGAAGGGAGGTTGCACCAAAATCTGAATGACGACCTGGTCGAGGAGGGGGACGGGGGTGTAGATTGTACACGCTCGTATACTACACCAAGGGGTACGAGTGTAGAATCGACTGGCAGTCGACGAGTTTATTTGTGTGAAATTCAAATGTAAATACTTGAGGGTGCTTAAGGGTGTCTTTAGGGGTTTAATGCTCGAATGCTACGCAATTTTTCTCTCTCTTAGCTCGTCGTTCGGGTATTTTTCGGTTTTGGTTTCCGTTTCGGTTTTTTTTTTGTGATTTGCTTTCCGCTTTCAAAATGCTCCGGTGGTTGAGTCCTGCCATTGTCCTTCCTGCTGTCTGCTGCACTCCCAGTCAGTGCGAATTCAATAGATGCCCCAGTGCACCGAAAAGAAATTCTGTCCTTCGAAAGGGTTCAGAAGGTTTCAGGGAAATTCGCCAAGACGGAGGTAGTCTTTGAATGAATGGAAAGGACTTAAGGAAACAATAAAGCATTTGAGAAACAGGAAATCATTTATATTCGAAGGTTTTTCTTTGAAAAACTTTGGCAATGCCTGGAGTAGGAAAATTTTGACCCTCTTTGAAAGATATATTTCTTTTAATTTACATTTGATTGTTGGAGGAATACCATCAAGAGTCTTTATGAACCTATCGATTCTCTATGGATCTGCGTTAAAAATTTTTTACAACGTTTTTGGATCTGTTTATTTTTTAGGCTTTTTTAATGGGACAAATTCTGGTGCCAGGATATACGTATAACCGACCAACACCACGTCACCTAATCTTTTTGCAAAATGCCTTCGAAAATATTTGAATTATTTTATAAATATAACAAGTGACGTTAAACGTTGACTCTATGTATATTTGCCATTATCTATACAAAATTCAAATATCATCTTCAAAAACATTATTTATATTATTTAGATGATAACATATCTTTTTAGATTATCTATCAATCAGAGCTGAATTGTTGAAAAAAAATCTATATTGGTGTTTTCTAAATTTTTCAATAAAACCTTTTATATTTTCGTGACTTTCTGGAGCTATACTTTAGGAGCGTTGTTAATATCTTTAATTTATCATGTGAAAACATCTGAAATGCTCTATGTTTACCACTTAGCTTTATCTGCTAATCTTTGTTTGCAATAATGGACCAATCTCGCATTTTAATCATAATTGCATTGTTTGAAGTTCATGGTGATCTTTCTCAAACAAAATGTACAAATTAGTTATGATACAGTAATTCCCAGTCGAATACCCCTAGTGACAGTTTCTCACCTCCCCTCCCTGCTAACAGTTTCCTTTGTTTCTCGAAAAGACGATGACGACAACAAAAGCCACCGTCAAAGATTAGTCATACACAGTTGGCCCGAATGCTGGCCCGTAGGATGGGGGGTGTTTTAATGACGGGGGTGGAGAGCAGTGGATAAAAACGACTGTGGGACGCCTGGCCCGGCGACATTCATTTCAATTGACACGTGCACAATATGCCCCTCCCATCCCAGTCATGGTCCCAGTCCTGGACCCATTCCCAGTCCGTCCTGTCGTGTCCCATACCCGATCCATCTTCCAAAGATAGCGGAAAAATGTTCGAGATGAGAGTGAAGCAAATGTGGCAGGCCAAAGGACTTTGGGACGCCTCCGGAGCGGCTCATGAATATGAAAATGTCTGACAGAAGCTAAGTAGTATCTACGTGCACCTTGACAAGGGGACTCGAGGGGCCTGCGGGGGTGTGTGGTGTTGGTGGTGGTGTGGCAGACTCAAGGAGACAAATTCTGTTGGCGTCGGCATTAGCTCAGCTTCATCCTCACACACCCATAAGATTTCCACACCCCCTGGTGATGTTAAGCTTTTCTGCACATAGAGATTGGTTCTCTAGGAATTTGCCTATATTTATAAAGAGTGTTATTTTGGGGAATGTATTATAATATTAATTATTTTGATTTAAACAATTCTGTGAGTTTTTTTGTTAAAGATTTATTAAACCACAAAATACCAAAACTTTTTCTCTGTGTGCTTCTAACGCATTTGACATTTTTGTCACCAAAAATAAAACAGCGGGTGTCCTGTCACACCACACACACCCTGCCCCATTCCCTTGCCACATAAACGCTCCGATCTTCTGGCAGTATTAAAAAATTATATGCCAAATCGAAATTGCATGTTTAACATAAACAGCAACAAAACTAAATCGAAAACAACAAACGGCTGGAAGTCACGGGGGTATTTCTAATGCCTTTTTTTCTGCCGATCACCCGCTGGTTTCCTCAGCAATCTGTTTTTTTTTTAATATTTCTATATTGCAGCCTCGACACCAGTTCCAGTCTGGACTGTATTTCTCACATAGTAGAGGTTGAGTTCGAGTTTGAGTTTTTAACCCTTAAGTGCTCTGACATTTATTGCCATTTATGAGGTGCATTTTGGGGGTTACGCGTATGATTTGCGTCTACATTGTTGTCGTCCTGCCATCGTTATTTATGGATATATGTATTTAATAAACTCCGCCAGAGCTCAGCCGGAGAATTGAAAATTTGTTCATTTGTTATGGTAAATTATATGGTTGAGGGAGAAGGATGTAAAGGGATATGTTACCAGATTGTTGTAACATATTAAACGGGGTAGGAATTAAACTGGGATTAGTAAACAAATGATTATTCCGTGATATGTAATACACGCTGGCTCTTTAAGGTATGTTGAAATGTTTAAATCCGACATCGTTTCATAAATTTCATTTATATTCAGATGGCAATTTTCTTGTCCTTTCAGTAGCCAGCCTTTATGCGGCGTTGTCATTGGGCTTTCAATGACTTTTGTCAGTCTCTGTTTCTGCCACTCGGCGGCCCTCTCACCCACTTGGCGGCTCTTCAACTGTTTTGTTTATGATTTTGTGCCGTCATTGGGTTTTTAATTTGCCTCCCACCCAAGTAATGCCCCCTTTCCAGCCCCTGTACTTGGTGCTGTGGCTGCCAAGTGCAGTTAATTCCGCAATTGCAATTGCGGGTGACTTGTTTTCGTCATCGTCGTGGCTTGTTTGGACTTGAGATCTCTCCCCCCACCCGCCTCAGTCTTTTGTGATTTGCATAATTTGTTCCATAATTTGTGGCATGCGAAAGTCTTTTTTCAGACTCGGAGTTTGAGTCTCATTCCGATTGAGATGTGGCTTAATTAACTAAACGATGTGGCTGGAATTTAATTGGGAACGCGGAAGCATTCTCTCCAGGGTTTAGTCTCGTTTTTTTTCGGCTGTGAAACTTTTCCATTCAGTGCGGATCACATGCCCACAGAACGACCTGCTAATGCCAGATGGCTTTAATTTATTTTGTAAATTATTTCCCATATCAAAAGCAATGAAAATACATTTCGCCCTTCCTCGCCACCTCGATGGAAATACTTTCTGTTCATAAACAAATTGCTTTTGTTGGCCACCTCGCAACGAAAATACACAACTTGTTGGATAGTTTCAATAAAATGATTCTTGGATCTTGATGAAAATCCAAAAAGGAAAATGAATCGGAGGCCTTAAGTGAAACGAAAACAATAAATAAAGTTTTTTCCTTGGTTTATAATTATAATCATCTTCGACACGAGCAAGAGCTAGAGATAAAATAAAAATGTTGCAAGTGGCTGGAATGTCTGGTAGTCTTTGGTCTTATTAATTAAAAAAAAAATATTGCGTTTGAAATAAATGAATTCAGGCAAATTCAAACCATCTTTTTGGTTTAATAAAATTTTTTTTTTCAACTTTTACCCTCTCAAAAAATTAGTTCTAATTATGGTCAAGACAACTCTCTCCCTCTGAAAGGACAAAAGTTTCAAAGTTTTCTTGGCTTTCAAGGGGGTGAACTCCCTCCCACCACACTTTTGTCTTTTTCCTTGAAGCTGTTGTGCCACCTCATTATCTTCAACTTTGAACTTTTCCATTTCTTCCAATAAGGAAGAACTCCGTCTTGCCCCCCCAAAATGCTTTGACTTCGTATTTTTCTTCGTTTTAATTGCGAACCAAACGATTCCCGGAATAATTTTCCATTTTGCTGCTGCTTTGGTCTTTTGCTTTTTAATTGAGTTTCGAAAAAAAGACCCAAAAATTAAATTATGAGCGAAGAGAGCTCTGAAATCTTTTGTGTGTTTTATTTGAATTTTTTTTTCGAGGATTTTATGCGCAAGCAAAACAATTATGAAATTATTTATTAAATATTGTGAAATTGCTGAATGCAGCAGCAGCAGCCCATTTGAAACCTTGAAGTGTCGCCGCTCAGATACTGTATCTGTATCTGAGTCTCTGTGTGTTTGTATCTGTATCTGGGTAGCGCTTGGATTCTAATTGTCAGAGTCGTCGTCAATCGTCATCGCAGTCGCTTTTTCATTGGCGTCATCCATTGCTGTCGTCGGGGTGTGAGATTTAAGTCAGTTTATCGACAGCAATGCCTCCGATTTTGGTTGCGTATTGTCGCCTATAACTCGGAAAGGGGAAGCCCCTCACTTCGACCTCCCTCGGAATCGATCATCTTCATCATCTGGGGCCCGCCTTTGTTCAGTTCGCGCGTATTTCTTCAATAAATTTTCAGTTTATTCGGTTTATTTATTTACTTATATTTGCTATTGCTCTTTAGATGGCGGCTATCCCCCCACTTTGCTTCACAATTCCCTTTCCATTTTTTTGTTGTTTTGCTTTGTTTTCTCGCAGCTTTATGATTATTTTTCTCAGTTCTCCCACCACCTACCCACTACCTTCCTCCTCCTGACCCAACCACCCACCTCCGGGAACCCACCTCCCCATCATCATCGTCTTCATCATCATCGTCTTTGCCGTACGCCGCCGTTCGCTGTAATTGAATTTCAACTTGTTTGCATTGTCGACGATGATGATAATTCGTCGGGGTATTTTGCGTATTGAGATCAGGGCCTCATCAATTAGTAAATTAATTTTATGCTCAGCGCTTTATGGAAATAAAGTCTTGCCCTGGTTAGTGGTGGTGGAAAATCAGAGAACAAGAGGAAGCCAGGAAGCTTAAGATTTCAAAACATTATGGGTTTACTCGGTTAGAAAATTCTTTGAATTTTTTTCGATTTATATTCTCTCTCTCTCTCTCCCTGTGTATAGAATTTATCCCATTAAAATAATTTATGAAATTTTTTGGGTAGTTTACAAGTTATGCTCTCCATAATTTTAGCGTAATTATCCGATTCATTTATTGCATCATTTGCTGTTACAAAATTTCAATTATAATCAGCTTTGGTCCAGCTAAAATATGGCATACATTTCCCGCCGTACTATTTTCCATTTACTATTTTTTGCATCCCTTCGGCACTTCAGTTGCAATTATCATATTTGACTTTTTCGCATAAATTCGCGGAATTATCTCGCCGCAACTATTTTTATTCATTTTAATTATTATTATAGTGAGTTTTTAGCAATTGTCTGTGTGTACGGTTGGCATATTTTTCCGTTTTCCGTGCCATAAAATATTACACCGACCAAAACTAAATTTGTGTGTTATTGATTCTTATTTGCGGTCGGCAAACCGAAATGAAATGTGCAACAAATTTATTCTCTGATGTTATAATTTGTGTATTTATATTGAGAAAAATCAAAAGGGGCCAGTCTGTGGTGGGATGTGGAAAATATGAAATGTGACAATTCAATCAAAAATTGAAGAGGGGCATCGCATCACCCCTCTTGCCATATTTTTTTCGGGTGTTTGTGCGTTAAAATGCAATCTTCATTATTTAATTTGTTTGAATTTTTGCTGCCTGGCCATAAATATTCATTTTCACCGGCAGTGGCAGTGGGAGGCTGTGGGAAAATGTATGCAAATACGATTAAATGTTTTCATTTGACATTTTTGTGTGGGCTTCGATTTGATTGCTGCCAAGGGAAATGTCAGGGAAGTGAGTACAACGTGGCGTATACGTGATGGAATATATAAAAAGGATAAGTACAAAGTTATTTAATATGCCAAACAATTGAGCTTTTACCTTTATCCAAGGAGATTAATCAACAGTATCTGTTTGTATAGAACCTGGTATGGTTTGGCCCAAAAAGGAAATCCTTTTTCAAGTCCTGAATATTTGAAAGACTTTACAATTCCTTTGCTGATTCCTGGCCATTTTAATCTGATGGCAAAATCTGTCCATTGTCTGGCCAGAGTGTAAATCAATAATGAATTCAAAACTTATTAGAACAAACAAGGATTCATTAGGCCCAGCTAAGTGTAGGTGTGCTGTGTGCAGCTTTGTTGTTATTTATATCGATATAACAAGGTAATAACTGCACACTTAAGTATGCAAATAGCCTGTGTGGGTGTGCAAGTGTTTGCACATGCAAATGTTATCATTTCTGATTAGTTACAGTCCTGAAATGCTAATGCCCCTTGACGAGCAGCAACAACAAAGAAGCAACAACCGCAAGACAACTCACTTTCGGGTTAAATTGTGCAGCTGTATCTGTATCTGTAGTTATGTCTGTATCTGTATCTGTATCTATGTCTGTGTCTTTATCTGCTTGTGCTTCCTGATCCTTATGAATAGTCAAAGCAGGCTTTCCACTGCCGCAAAGCATTTCCCCGGGCTGGCATTATGTTGTGCCTGAATTATTTACACAAATCCAACTGCAATCGTTTGTCAATTTGCCAATTGGCAGTGAACATAATTGATGGTGATTAAAGGTGAATAATATAGCAGGTGAAAGGGTTGTTTGGATTTCCCAAATTCTATTTGCCAAGCACACAAGATTATTTAAGCCAAAGGAATTTGGTCTAAAGGATTCGTCTCACAGATTAATTCTAAAATACTTTTACTCACTTGCCACTCTTGAGAGCCTCCTGTAGCTGCTTCAGGCATCGATCTATTTTTCTCTCCCTGACCTGAGATCCATACTTGGAGGACGAATAAGGATCAAACAGGAAAGGGAAATAGGGATGGGTGTCGAAGGTGAATAGGCAAGAACTGGAAGCATCCGCCTGACATTCTGGCTCCTTTGGCTCCTCTTCCTTAACCGTTTCCTTTTGGCTCATAGTTGGGTTTTTTTAGGCCACGATTTTGGTACACGGCACTACCAAACGCATCGAACGGAAAACGTCAACTGGCAGGTAGTTTTTTGTGCAGCCTTTTCTGTGATTATTTGTTATGATTCTTTTTAACTTTAAGCTGCTAGGCTTTCTGTGCCTGGTAGCAGTTATTACAGTTGGCCAGCACATCTAAGCCACTGGCCGACTAATCGCCGTCACCATCAGTCAGCTGCAGAATTGCAGTTTGCCTGGCACTCGATTACTTCAACTACTTTCAAGGCCGTCCAGGGCTCATATCGCGTATACGTCATGTATGCCACGCATCAAGTTTCAATTCACGGTAATATATGCAAAATTCTTGGTAGTGAAATTCGATCCTTGAACTGATTGCTTTAATGGTTTGTTTGTTCAGCCCACCAGACGGATAACAACGAATGCTTAGTTTTTTTTTACTTTGAGGATGACTTTCACATAAATGAATTAACAGTTTGATTAAAATTTAGCTCTTAAACAAGTACTATACTTTATATAAAGATAAAAAAGTTTGACCATAAAAGCTTTCCATTGAATTATATTTAATTTCTGGCTCTGACTGTCTGAAATTCGTGGAAGTGTCTGAAAGCAACAGTTCGAGGAAGAGTTTCCGAGGCATGTAATGCCCCAATTAGAGGGAGGTACTTCTCCGAAATATAGTTTCTGAAGTAATTTCCATTAAATTTAGATGAAACATAAATTTTCAATTAGAGAATGTGCTTGGAAATGGATGGTCTCTTGCCAGACTTTTCTCGAAATTTTATTGGAATAAAATTCATATTCTATACATAACTTATAATCAGCCTTCCTCTCTTTTTGGCTTTTGGGTAATGCCAAAAATATTTTAATGAACGGAAAAGAAAGTAGAAAGCAGAGAAAGGAGAGCTGTGAAAAAATGACCTCATTTGGTAGAGAACCTCATTTCCTAGCACCCTCCGCCACAACACGGTTGTTGTTGTTTCCTTGTTTTTTTTTGTCTGCCACAGTTAAGTGTCCTTTCGCATTTCGTTTGCTTAGTGTTCGTCCTGTTTGGTGGGCGGTTGATTTGCTCCTTGGCCCCACCCACATCCTGTTGTTGTGCTCGTGGTTTTTTGTTGCTTTTTTTTGGTTTTGTCCTGCCTTTGTTTTGCTTTCGGTTTTGTGTTTTGCGCTGGCTGCCCATGTAACTTGCTGGAAAATTAATAATAATAAAAAAACACCTACCCGCTGGAGTGGGAGTGGGCGGTGGTAGGCGGTCGAGGGGGAGTTGGTACACGCGTGACCCTATTAAATGTGTGCTAATAAAAGCCCGGCAGCCCCGAATAAAACCCGCAGCACGCAGCCTGATAGCTGACCAAGTGCGTAATGTTTGTAGATGGAAAATTTCGATGCCCGGAATGGAGGAGCCAAAATTTGTGAAGTGGACAGCTGGGTGGGGATGGGGGTTTTGGCTTGGAAATTACTTAAAAATTCTGGAAAAAATTGCACAACACGATGACCATGATGATGATGATGAGAAGGAAAACAAAATCAAGGCTCACAAAAGCCGAACCATTTAAGGGCCGATACGGTGGTGAGTAGGTGGATGGGGTGGTTCGGTATTTCTATTTACGCTAAAGGTCAACTATTTCCATTTGCAGCGTGGTCATTTATAAAATCTTCGGGTATTATTAAGCAAAGCAGGGCAGCAGAGAAACTCAGAAACTCAGAGGTGGAACGAATGGAGGACGCAAGTCTAAGAAAGTACATAAAGAAAACCCAAGGAGACCAAAGCCGAGTACTGTTGTGTCCACGATTTATCAAATTAATGAGTATCATTTTATTTTCATTTCATTTTCCATGCGCCAGCACAAAAAATTCCAAACCGAAGGACGAAATCTCCAAAATGAAAGAACTCAGCTCAGGCTGAAGTCTCTATACTGCAGAAAAGCGAAGAAAATTAAGGTAACTTTTTGGCCAGTCAAAGGAAACAGTGAGTGGGAAAAAATGTTGGAAACAGAAATCAAAATAAATGAGAAAGGAGGGGACAAGGACAGGTCAAAGCAGTTGCAGGAAAAGAATGAGATTCCGTTCCATCTTAGGTAGCCAAAAAATAAAAGAACTTTTTAAGAGAAGACGGGATACTCTACTTGGAAAACTACATAAAAGTTTGGCTGTAGTTTATACCATTTTTTCAATAGAAAGAACTTAACAGTATTTTTTTTACCTTGAAGAGGGTATTATGGAATGAAAAGCCATATAATGAAGCTGTTTTCTATTATTTAATGAAACGTAAACAAAAAAATATATTATATTGACAATTTTTATAAACATAATTCTTTTAAAATGTTGCAAGTTTTTAATACTTGAAGATAATCACGATTTCAAGGAGCTATGAACGGGAAGGAATACGCTTCTCCTGCAGCCATTTATCATCCAAGTTATAGCTGAATCCTGAATCCCTGACATTAATTGAAAACAACATACACCTATGGTTTTTCAAATATTACGTATACGCAATATTACTTACGTAATAGTATGTCTTAATTTTGTCATTTCTCGGCTAACACTTGACAGATCGACGAAAGTCATACTTTTCCGATCATATTTCATCAAGTACTATCATTTTCCACTAAAACCTGGCCAATTAAAATCTGACCCAATTTTCGCAAATTTTCAAAGGGGTAACATCAGGATTTTTTGAAAAAAATTCTAAAATTTTAAGTATGTCATATTTTGAACCAAATCAAAAGTAATGGAAGTCCTGATTATTTAAAGCTATTTCTTTTCCAATTTGAGAAATAGTCATGTCATGAACAAAAATGTGTTCAAAAAGTTACAATTTTGAAAAATTGGTAACTTTTTTTGTCCTTCCTGGGAAAGTCCTTACATTTCCTACTTCAAAATCATTGTACTCCCATGGAGGTGCATAAAATAAAAGAGAAGCCAAAGCACATGGCTGGGCGGAGGGCGTTAGAAACTAATGTCGGCGATTACATAAACAGGACACATGAAAGGACGAACCCAGACGAAAGATTGTTGGCTGAATGGTTGGGTGGGGGTAGTCGGAAACACACCCAAAGGCCAAATAGGAACTCCCAGTAAAACCAACATGAGCATAAATCCTCGCACCCGAAAGCCAAACCCACTAGCCCGCCGCCCTCACCTCGACAAGTCCTGCCAAAAAGGATACAAAACACTTTGCATCGGCAAGGTACAAACAAATAAAGTGACCAAGCCCGAAGGAGGACGGAAACACTCACTGCCAAATATATATGAATTTCGGTATATGTATATATTCATATATATATATAAATAAATAAATAAAATGCTTATGCGAAAAAAAAGAGATCCGAAAAGGCAAGAAGGACTCGAACTCCAACCCGGACTCGGACTCAGACTGGAGCCCAAAGGAAACAGGAGCGACAAGAAGAAAGGAAACGAAACGAAAAGAAAGGAAGCCAAAGCGAATTGTTTTATATCCCTCATTTGTCCATTTAATGGCAGAAACGAGCCACAGCCAAAGAACCGAACCGAACGGGACTGGATAGGACAGGACATGGCATGGTCGCCAGGAACCCAACCCAAGAAGCAATCCAGGACATGAGCAAACAAAGCAGGAATACCAAAAAAAAGGAAGTCGAAACTCAGGAAAGGATGGCTGGGAAAAACGCAACCGAGCAAAGTGAAAAAGAATATTGAAACACTAATAAAAATGAGGATAAGCAGGGAATGCATTAAGTAAAATATAGAATAAGTGTCCGTAGTTTTTGGGGTGTGATCAGGGGTCAGGATTTTGTGGGCGGTTTGGGTAAATGGGTGATTCGGTGCTTTGAGCTCATGGGTGGTGGTGGTGGCAAATACGAAAATACGAAAAGGTTCTTATGCCGGCAGTGTTGCCAGGTATTGAGCTCGCAAATAGGCTAGATTTTGGGTAAAAATAGGCTAGAATAGGCTAAAATTCAGAAAAATATATGAAAAATAAGCTATATATTCAAATCTAATAATATCTACCACATTAAAGTAATTTTCATGTTTTTATTATATTAAACACGTTAACAAACTTTCAATATCGTCGTTCTTCCCGTCATTCAAATAGCCTCCCCGTCAGGCTATTTACAAATTTTATAGGCTATATCATTTTAAAATAGGCTAGATCTAGCCTGAAATAGGCTAAAATGGCAACACTGTATGCCGGCAAGGGTTATTGGGTGGCATGGGGTTACTCTCTAAGGGTTGCTCATCCGCCCCGACCAAATACAAATACCAAATACAAAAAGATATGGCAATAATTTACCCTTTAACCGAAGTTCGGGGAACAATACCTGGTTGGTACTCCCCGAGCAACAGATTTTCGTTTTGGGGTTCCCATCAAATAGCAGGGTTATGTGTTGTAGATGTAACATGAAACGACCCATTCGAGTTGATTGCCCTAATGCAGAAAGCTCTACTAAGGGGACATTTGCAATTTGTTGCCCTTTTTAATCTGACACATTTCATAAACTGGCCAAATCATACATATGCATGTTACTTGTAGCAATGTGGGTCTATTTGTTTAATAGCAGCAGCAAGTTTATGCATCGAGGGTGGATTACATTTCTCAAAGAGAATATATCAAATGAGTCTTTGAAAAGACAACACTTTAATTTAAATTATTTTCAATATCACTTACTGTTGCTGGAGTGCATTGCCAGCATTGCATGCTCCTTGCATTTCCAACTCAAATGTTAACTTTGTCACATCCGCACAGTGAACTCTGGCTGGGGTGGACAGGTTTGGGTTGGGGCGGGGGGTGGTGGTGCGGAGTTTTGTACAGTTTGTCAGAGTCCTGACCCCATGCAACTGAACTGGTACTGGCGGAATCAACATTTTTGCAGTTTTCCAGCCAAAGGGAAAGAGAAATGTAAAACAAAGTTGAAGCAAAACTAAAAAAAAAAAAAGGACATACAAAGGATAACTGGGGGGAGAGGGGGAAGGGGGTGGCAGTGGTTGAAAAATAAATTTTAAACGAATCAGAAAATGGCAAATGGAAATGGGAAAAATGGGGGAAAAATAGTGTGTGGCGAAACATATTTTAGCTGTTGCGGCTTGGTTGAAACAACAAGGCAAAAACAAGGAATACAAGTGCACAGAAAATATGAAAGCACAAAACAGGGTTGCCAGGCTGCTGGGCAGATGCACATGAAGTGTGGCAACAACGCGAAACTTTTTATTTTCTTCAGCTGCAAAAAAAAGGAAGAGGGTTATATCCTGGGTGGCATGCAACATTCAATGCATACAAATGGCATTTAAGCTTCCCGAAAACGGAGCTACCAGTTACATACACAGATGCACTCATACAGCGACGCAACGCAATTTATATGCGTGGCTAAGAAGGAGACAGGACGAAGGGGTTAGAGCAGGACGGCCAGCGAGAGTGTGAAAGAGAGGGGGCAACTTAAACCGAGTCAAGCAGCCGGCAAAAGCTACAAAACTAAACAAACACCAAGAAAATTATATTATTAATAAAAGATTTTTAAAATAAAAATTATTCTAAAGATTTTAATTTGAAAACTAGGTCCTTTTGACCTTGAAACATAGGTGGAGCGACTCCTGTTTAAAATTAACTTTAGTTCTCGCAGTGTACTTGACACACAGACTAAGCCCTCTACTATTTCGACATAGCCTGCAGCTCCTCCATTGTGCATAGGCACGGCGCTGTATAATAGTTTAAGCAACTGCCAAAGAGGCGGGGATGAGGGGCAGGATACAGAGGGGGTGGCAGTGGGAGAGTGTCGGTCGGGCTGTTGGTTATGGTCATAAAATAAACCAAACAAACAAGTCGGAACCATGTCAGAAGGCAGCATGTGTGATATGTAGGCGAGTGTGTGTGTGTGTGTAAGTTTTGTGGGTGTTATATTGAATGTTAGTGCGGGTGAGAGTGTGTGGGTGAGCGTAAGGCAAGGACGAAGTTACGGTTAGGGACAGTGGGCACAAAAATATACCAAGAATATTTTATTAATTATAATTTGTAATTTTAAAAATATACTTTCTAGTAAGCAGATTCAAAAAACAATAACATTTCATGATTTGTATTATTATTTTAAACCACAAATTCAACAACAATATCCTTCCTTTTAATTTAATTACCATCACATTTTCCCGCCCCACTGTCTGGCTTTTGGCGATGGGTCAAGAGGGGGATGTTTCGGGTGGTCGGTCGCACCAGTGGGTGGTTGGGTTCGCGACCACGACTAACAGTGCGAGCTGTTTCATAATTTTTTATACACTTTCGTTGTGCTGCGCTGCGTTTTGCGGTTCGACATAGACACGACCCGACAGCGCACACACATCGATGTGGAAAAAAGGACACATGAAAGGACGTACATACACACACCCACACAGAAGGATGTGCCGGCATAGGGACTGACAAACACTAGCTTTTTATTTATTTTTTTTTTGGGTGTGTAAGTGTGTGCTCGATTATCCCACCGCCTTCCCTCGCTGGTCCTCGTCCTCGCCAACACTCTCCTGTATGTCCTGTGGCCCCTCTCCCCCGTGCCACCCACTTGTTCGTATGTCTGCGCATTTATCAATAAAAATTCTCTTGTTGCCGTTGTTGGCTTTGCTTTTGTTGTTGACTTTGCGGTTTTTTGTTTTTAATATTTTCACCGCTTTAAGTGTTAAAAGGATATCTGGCATTTAATGTGTGTGTCCTGTGTGTGTATCCTGTGCACATCCTCTGGCCTGTGTGGGTGTATGGGGCAGGGTTTGGTTGCTTATCGCCATAAATATCATATTTATGTCTCTTTCTGCTTGTAACTGTGTGTTTGTAAAAGTGTTTTGCCTGGAACTCGTATATTAAGTATACGCAGTGTGGCAACCGAATGAACAACAACATTCCGAAATGAGTGTACTGAGAAAATATCCGTAGTACTAATGAAGAAACTAATATTATTTTTAGGGTTTTTTAAATTTAAAATAGAAAATATTTAATCTATAAAAATTTTAAAATATATATTGTTCAACAACTTTAGTTTTTCAATTCCTACGTTTTTCATTAGTAAAGCCATAGCCAAAGCCAAAGCTAGAGGGAAAAGTTATATCCTTCCTCATTTTTCTATCCCCTCTCCTGTACCCCTATACCCCTGGGCACTTCTATCTTTTTTTACAACTCCCCTTTACGTCGAGTCCGTTTTCCTACATTTTATTTTATAATCTGACTTTATTTCTCGAGTGGATGTTTGTCATAAAACTCTCTCCAGTTTTTCCTTTCCCTCCCAAATATATACGTATATACGAGTATTTTTACAGCATTTCTCCCCAGATGATTCTCAATTGAATGTGGGCCGCGATGCATTTTTAAAATGATGTGAACTTTGTTGAAGAGCTCGGCTCTTCTGTTTTTCACACCGAAATAGAGCTGAAAATCGTGGGGATTATAAATTTATGATTAAGTGAGCGAAGGGGAGCGAAGGCAAGTGGATAAAATCGTTAAAGTCAGGGTGGAATTTTATGTTTAACAATTTACGAGAATTCGTATTTAATTATACAGTAAGTAGATGATTTACCAACGTTTTTGGTTTAATAATGTTAGGGTTAAGTAACTTACTCCAGAATCAATTTGAACCCATTACGATCGATAAAGGACTCTGGCCAAAATCTCATTTGTAGCTCTTTCAATAAATGGCTTTGTAAACCCCTTTTTTGGGAATCTTGTGTATCCTCCTACATCTTAATCTCGTTTTTATCACCTCATTATTCTTCCTTTCGTCCGGGAGTGGTGTGGAAACTCCTCCCAGGTATTTCCTACAGTTTTTCAACACATTCCGAATCCCCGTAGAAACATTCCCCGCCCATTCCATCCAGCATCCACGGCAATCATCGTCAACGCATTGCTCAAGGTGTCATTTCCGGCTGCCCGGGCATTCTGAAACGGTGGGTGTGGGAGAAGGTTACCGTCTCTCAGTTCCCATTTCCCGTCTGCCCACCCGATCCCACACCCACTTCCTTCCATTTTCCAACTCGGAGCCAGTGTCAGGAGCAGTTGGTAAGTAACAAAATTAATTTTCGTACAATCCGGCATCAACGAGGAACAACAGGAACAACAATGGGAAGCAATAGCAGAGCGTTAAAAAAGGTGCAGTCAAGCAGAGAGCTTTATCTGAGGAGTGTGCTTTCCTTTCGGGCCAAAAAAAAAAGGAAACCCACCCCGCCCCTGCCACTGGGTTGCTCTGCTGGCCTTTTGTCCAGTGGAGCATGGCAAAGCGGCTCCTTGACAGGCCAACGCAGGAACAATCGCAGCATTTTCAACATGTACTAATTTTCCACTCCACACCGTGGAACAATCGCCCACACCCATCTGCTCACGTACACCCACAGACACAACCATATACAGGCACCCACACACTGGCAGGGCACCCTCGGAGGACAAAAGCCATTGCAAGGACTTGGACTTGACGCGTTTGGTCCCTGGCACTACAAGGGATTAACCTCAAAAAATCTCATCAAAGTCAAAGCCAAGAGGAAGACAACGCACGAAAAAAAAAATTAAGATGGTGTCCAGGGAAACTGGTGAGGGAATGCACTGAAAATAAAACAGAGGAAGTTATTAAATCAGTTATTAAAAAATGTAGATAGATAAATCATTTTCATTTTCATTTTCAGGATTATGTTAAAAATATGAGATCTTTGAAACTATAAAGTCTAGACTAGAAAGAAAAACCAAATAGAAATAGAAATATATTAACTAAATCTCATTTATTCAGAAAACACCATGATTTCAAAAATTCTTTATTCCTTATCCTCAATATCCCCAAGAAATCCTTTCTTATTTATTTCAAAAAAATCAAGTGAAAGTTGGCTAACGACATTTAATTTTAATCCCAAAAACAAACCACTTGTTTGGATTAAAAACCTCCCCTGGGGGATTTGAATATGGATGCTTGGATTGATTTCGTGAAAAAATCTTGACTCGTGATCAAGATATTTTTTTCTGGATGTAGAGCATGTGGGTGTGAGCCTGCAAATAGCTGAAGAATTCAACGCAAAACGGGACCCGGGGGGCGGCGGGAGAAATTCAGGGATGGAGCCATAAAAATAAACCACCCAAAAAGTGGGCTAAAATGAAGTTGTGTGTGCCAAGAACAATAAAAATGGCAAAGGAAGCTGCCAAACGAGAAATGAGAAGTTGGGGCAGGGGCAGAAAAGGAAGAAGAACTAAGTGGGAGGAGTGGGGTGGTGGGCTGGTGAGGTGGTGGGTGGTGGGGCAACATGATGATGGTGGCTAAAAGTTACAGCCCCGAACCCAAAACGAGAAAAAGAAAACTTGGAGGAAGCAGCAAAGGAATGAAGAACAAATAAGAAAAAAAAAGACGTGCCACACGGCAGAAGACGGCAAGAGTGGGTTGGGTGGTGCACTGGGGGTTGGCGAGGCGACAGAAAAAAAATTATATAAATACAAAAGGAAGAAATCAAACGGGCAAAAAAGGACAATGACAAAAGAAAATAATACAAGCGATTGGGTTGAAAGTATGAGTGTGTGTGTCTGGGGTGGTGGGGGTTAAAGGTTGGGGTGTCTGCACGGGGGTTGCAATGACGAACGTCCGATGACAATGACATTTTTTTTTGATTTTTTTTTTTAGCTTTTTGTGTTCTTAAATAAAACCTGTGCATATGCAGCTCAAATTTATATCCGATATTTCCAGGAAAGGAAGTGGGGTGTGAGGCGGGCGAAAAATATCCTGCCAGCCTGTCAAGGGTCTCAAATCAGACTGAGGGGCTGGGCCATGGGCAGGGAGGCAGGACGACCGGGGGAGTGCCACTGAGAGTCAGACAGTGGCAACCTTCTTACTGAATAATATCCCAAATATGCGTAAATTCATTTTTTCTCCTCTTGATTCATTGTCCTATGCAAATGAGGCAGAATCTGCAAAAATAAAAGAAAATAAAAAATTAGAGGGTGGTGGGTGGGGTGAAAGGAAAATGGATAAATGGAAAATGAAAAATGTTCCGCAGAGATAAAGAGGCAGCGAGCGAAAACCGCAGCAGTAACCTGCCTCGTTTTTCTATATGTATGTACACTTTTGCCAGTCAAACCAAATTCCTGCCACTTAGCGGCAGCTTCGTCATCTTCTGGGTAATTCGAAACTTCCCGAGGGGTTTGTTGAAGGCTGTCAAGGGGGTGGTTAGGTGGTTTTTGCCTGGTGGGCCCTGGTGGGCTTGTGGGTGGCCTGGCAGCTACTGCTTCTGCTGCTGTGGCATGTAAGTTGACTATTATTTTGACATGACTACACAATCAAAACCTGCAAATTTCCAAAACCGTCCGGAGACCCTTAAAGCAGCTTTGCTTGTTTCCTTCTCTTTCACCGGCTGGGTCTACAGGCTATCTCTTTCGGTTCTCCATCTTTCTCTCACTCATCCTGTCAGCGCCAAACGACCTTCGCTGACAAAATGCACAGTGGCATGCCAATTGAAGCAGAAATCTTTACGGAATTTGGTTTGTAAATAATTCTTATTGATTTTTTATATTAAAAGATTTCCAGAGGTTATCACTGTAACAATACCTTGGTAATATTAAAATTTTTCAAAATTAAAAATTTTTAATTTTTTTTAATAAATGAGGACTATTAAGACTATATAGCTTGTCTTTAGGGTAACCTAGGTTAATAATCTTGGAAAAATATTTTCAGAACCCCTTATAATATTTTTTCATAAATGTATATTTATTGTAGAGCTTCCAAGGGTGTTGTTTTTCATAATCCCTTCTTAGGGGTCAGGGGTTCAGGGGTTAAGTACTACAAAAGAGCTATTGTATTTATATTTTTTTCATCTCTCGTATTACCTTCTGTTTATTTGCACTTTTACTGTGATTGGCAGGATTCGTTTGCAATTTCCTACTCCAAGTCAACACGGCATGCCAATCAGGAGTCCTGAATCTAAATTAAAAGGATGTTAATAAATGAAGCTCATATGCTAAGCCAGCTCTTAGGCATTAATCCCCTCGTTTTCGACCACTGTGCCGTGTCAGTTGTCGCGATGCCTCGGCTCTAAGCCAAACATTGTGTTGACGGCTTTTAGGCATGTGCGTGGTTCTAGATGGATGGATGGGTGGTGGGCTACTGGAGTGGGTGGTTTGCTGGGTGTTTCATTCTGTCTGGGGACGGGGGCTTGGGTGTGCCAGAGGGCTGTAATAACAATGACGACGACAACGACAGCGACGGCGCTAACGCTGACGCCGACGACGACGCTGACTACGACGACGACGCCCGGCAAAAGTTGACAATATGCGCAGAACGGAGACAGGAGGAGGATGGAGACAGTCGAGCCATCGTCCTTTTACCCACCTCACCCCCCTAAGAATCCACCCCCTCAAACCACCGTCCATCTGTCTCCAACGAGTCGCGTCAGTCTGCCTCCCCCCTTGCCTGCCCCACACTCCTCTGGAAAAGTCTTCAGCCGCTCCCAGCACCCGCTCATGCCTCCTCATTTTGCTGGCAATTTTCTATAATCCTTTTTGCCTTTTGCAAACATTTCTACAAGTTGTTCTTGCCGTTGCTGCTTCAGTTCTCATTGTTGTTGCTGGTGAAAGTTTATGAAAAGTGACTGCGTTAGCAGAAAATATTATGCTGCCAACGGCAATGACTCCACACAAAAACCAGCCCGTCCTTAAAAGCCCGAATCACCATCACCCGCACCACTCTTAAAACGTAAACTCTTTTTTATTTCATTTTATATTTGTATTTTTTTTTTTGCTTTCTGCTCTAGGAAAGTTTTAACTTTTGGTAGCTGGAGAGCAGCAGTGGCAGCAGCGGCAGCATCAGGCCCCAAAGTTGGCAAAATGTTTAAATTCAACAAGCTCGCAAAAGGCACAAGCACAGCTACATTGTTGTTTTGGCCTATCATGGCCACAGTGCGTATGCGTGATATACTCGACCCGTTCCATGAAATTTTCCAACCCAAAAACTTGCACAGCTTAAATCAAACTTTTCGACCGGGGGTCTAACCCAACGCAAAAGGGGTCCTGCTGAAGGAGGGGAGGGGGGTGCGGTGGAAAGTCCTTTTAGATCTGCACTTCAACTTTTGGGTCAACGTCTGTTTGTCTATTTGTTTGTCTGTTGCTATCTGTGTCTGTCTGTCGTTGTTGTTGTTGCGGGGTGGGGGGTTCTGGTGCCCATCTTTGGTCCACCCCCTTATCCTTTTTTGGACCCCCTCTTCCCCCCGTGCCAGGGCGTACTCAATGTCTGCTCGATTTGTTTGTACATTTCCCCCCCAAACACAGAGGCAGGCGACACACATAGACACCCCCTGAAAATGTTGCCCAAACTTTTCAGCTGACCATTGGGCATTGTCCTTCTCTATCCGACTCTATCTCCCTCTCACCCATACACCCTCTCCCTCTCACCCGTTCACTTGCTATTTTTGTGTCTGTGCGACCTTTTTGTGAATTTTTGCCTTGACTGACTTGTCTGTCCTTTTCTCCATTTTGCTCCAAGTTGCCTTGGCCCCACATTCAACCTGCTCCTGCTGCTGCTGCTGCTGCCTTTCTCTATTAACTTTTCGTTTTAGCTACTTTTTCTTTGTCCTTTCTGTCCGTCTGTCCGTGTGTCCGCCAGCCCGTTTGGGTGTCCGTCTGTCTGTCCGTCAGTCGGTCCGACTGTGACCTGCAGAGACTGATGACCAAAAGGTTGTGGGCAGAGTCGGATGGACAGAGGGGATGGTCCGGTTCGGCTTGGTTAGGTTTTCCATTTTGGGCATGGGCTTGTCGCTCGAACCTCGAGTGTCGCCAGCCGAGGGGCGAAAAATGATTTGTGGATGGTTAACAAGAGGTTGAAACTATTTAGGGGATGAAACTCAAGCTCGAGAGCCACTGATGAATAATTGGATGAAGGTAATGCCCGGGTCGTGGGGTTGTACAATGTACATAGATTTCCATTTATGTTTATTCATCAAATGAACATTTATTTAAGAATAAATGTATTTTAGTTGAGAAATCCTAATTGTCATTTAAGTAGAAGCTTATACGTGGATTTTGAAATTTATATTAGTCCATTCCATCCATAAAAAACCTTAATCCACATATCAAGTCATAATTCCCACAACCTTTGGTCCTCATGAGAATCAAATTGGAATTTCTTACCGAATTTCTATGCCATTTCTTATTCAAATTGCTTTTCCATCTCCCCTTGCTCCTTATCGCCTTAGGCAATCATAATCTATCATGTATTTCCCAAAACAGCGTATTATCATCACCGTCTTATGAGGCATATCCCCATCCTTTCGGGGACGATAGTCCGTACCCATACCGCTTCATCCCCTCGGCCACTCGATTATATTCCAGTTGGCAGATGACAAAACATCGAACCAAAGTCGACAGTCGCCGTCACAGTTCTGGCCATCCTGCCATCCTTGCCGGTGGCGGAGCTCCTTCCAATTTCCACCACCTGATGCCCGCTCCTTCGGAAAAACCATAGCAATGCCATAGTCCACGCTCCGGACGGTCCGATGTCCTTAGTCCGAAAAGGACATGCTATAATTTCCAGCAACAACAGGATGGCGGTTGGCGGGGTGAGAGGCACAGAGAAATAAAGAAAACCAACCAAAGTAACCAAAAGGGAGGCAGCAAAGAAAAAAAAATAGAAAAGGAAAAAAGCAACAATCCCATCAGCAGGAGCAGCAACAACTTAGGCCAAGCCATGTCCCTGGGCGACCGAAAAGCTCGCCCATAGTTGTCCTTTGCCAGGCAGTACCACAATCTCCTAGGGCACTGAAAGAAAAATGCTTACAATATTAGTAAAATGATCAAATAATTATTAATATAATATCTTAAGGTTCTCCTTTAATAAAAAATTAAATTTAAATTAAGCTTATCATTTTCTTTCAGTGTACAGTCTCTTCTAGTATTGGTATGCATGCTTTGGTATGCCATCACGCAAAATGTTCCACTGCCCGCTGCCTCAACCCACCTCGTAATGGGTGGCTTGACAGGGTTTAAGCTCTTTTACGGGGCAGATTGTGTTTCCACAACAACAACAACTACAACAACAACAGCATAAGCAACAGAGCCAGAGAATCAGGACGAAGGACCAAGGATCGAGGTGGAGCAAGAGCTGGAGCTGGAGAAGGAGTGGAAAAGTAAACTCGAAAAAGGTTGCATTTGATGGGCCAAAGAAAGGGGGTGGTGGTAGTGGGGATGGCGATGGCGGGGATATAAAAGCCAAGTGGACTAGCGATGGTTCTGGCCACAATAATGAATCTGGGATAACCCCCTAGATTTTTTAATCCACTCAGGGCTGAACTTTAAACTCATTAAGTCGATAGAAATATATGGGAGTGATTCCATTAAAATGAAAGGGAACTAAAGATGAGGAGGCTTATATATTAAAGATTAATTTTTTGTACAACAATGCTATTAAAAAAGATTATTTTTAAAAAAATCATAGTCGTGTCACGCTGCCTAGGCCCATCCCTAAATTCGCCAATGGAGAAGACGTTGGCGGAAAATAAGCTGGCAAAAAACTTGATTCTACTTTGGCGCAAAACTTTCTTAGCTTCGACTTTTGTTAGTTGTTGCCCCTGACTTTACCCCCTCGCCCCGTACCCTGTCCACCTCCTCCAAGGATATACCCCCCTTGTCCTGCCCCCCTGTTGCTTCTTATCCTGTTTTTGCTTTTCTTGCTTTTTTGCTGCTGTGTTGCTTTTGTAAATTGGTAAAAGTTTGAGTTTAATTCAATTCGGAACGGTAGCTGTGAGTGGTAGCTTCCTAAAGGATAACGAAAATGTTGCCACGGGGGGTGGCGGGGGATGTGTCTGTGTATGTGTGTGAGTGTGAGTGTGGGCGTAAAGGATATCACGCGCAAATTGCGGTGCCTGACTGCAAAAAAGGACGAAAAGGATAAGCGGGGAGTGGGCGGAAAAGAAGGTGACTGGGTGTTTGGCCCCATATTGGGCTGCCATGAAAAGTTCTCCTTGTTTTTCCACTGGCTGTTGCTGGTGTTGTTGTTGTTGCACCATGGTAGGGCGTCGGTTGGCTTGTTGCTCGGCACATGCAACTCTTGGCACGTAGTCGCCCCTAAATGTGGCATGTTTATAGGGAAAATCGGGATCGGAAGGCGGGCGGATAACAGTTCGAAAAACAAATGGTCGCAACTACAACAATACAAAACACTTTTGGGACACAAGTTGCTGAACCACCGTCGGGTAACCCTTACCACCCACACACCAGCACACACTACCTACCACCCACAGAGTATTTTGTTGCTGCATTTTATAGATTTTACCGAGACCAAGCAACTTTTCACCTCTCCTTAGCCCTCTAGCTCCCATACCATGGTATAGCATTTTATTAGCAACTCTACACCCGCCCCTCGCACTCAACAGTTGTTGGTTTTGTTGTCGCTGTGCATTAAGTGTTGCCAACTTTATTTAATGCCATAACAGTTGACTGCCAGTCATTGGACTCATACTCCTTTGCCTTTCGGAGGAAAGGGCACTACAGGACCACAGGGACTGAATTAACTGGAGAGCTCTTTTGCACTTGAATTATTTATTGGTTTATTTTAAACAATAAATAATTGGATTCAAAACGCTGCTTAGAAAATGGAAATTGTTAAGTAAGACAAGAAAACTTATAGAAGTTTTCTATTAGATTACTTTTTTTTCTAAATATTATTTTCATAATGGCAAGTACCATCAAGGACCTGTTTGGAAAATATGCTTTTGTGTGTAGTGGCTTGGCATTCTTACTAATTCCATAAATATTTTGTGGCTTTGTGACTTTGGGCCATCTTTTATATACAAATACATACACATTTATGTCACAGTAAGAGTCTGTGGGTGGCTAAGTTGGGTGACTGTGGATGTGGCAAGATGGGTGTGTGGTTGGGCGCCAGGCGTAAATTGTCTATTAGTCAGTGGAGAAAACGAGAGAGAAATTGCTGCACATTTTTATTATGTTTTCTTTTGCTTTTCGCTTTTGTTTTTCGGCTAAGGGATGAAATTTAATTAAGATACTTTGACGTCTTCCAGATACACAAACAGAGGGCAAACACACCCAAGATCCAAGACCTATAGTACACCCCACCCACCAACTGCAGAAACATTTGCTCCTAGAGATAATTCAATTTGTGTGTGTATATTGCTGTGTGTGTGTGTGTTTCTGGGCTGGGATGGAGTGTGGAAAATCATCAATATAGCAGCCAAGACGTTGACAATGTCATGGCCCATACCCCAAACCCATACCCCCTGCCAGGCGGATGGTGGTTCACTCACTTTCGTTTTGTCATTTCGATAATTTTCGCCTTGTTAGATGCCTTTGGATTTTGCTTTATTTTCTGGGGGAGGTGACTGACTGGTGGCTTCTCGTAATGTATATAGAATTTAATTTGGGGAGATTCTGTTTGGGCATAGGCCACTTGTGTATTTCCTTTGGTAATAGCTAGTCTTTTATTGTTGAAATAATACAATTACTTAAAGAATTACATTTAAGATAGAGTATTGACTATAGCTTGACTATAGCAGTAGTAGTACCCAATAATTACTAGCTACAAATTAAACTTTTTTCTTGCCAAAATGAGAACCTATTTTTAGCGTTTCCAAGTAAGGAGTTCTTTGATCTGTCTTGGCCAATTTCCCCCCAGGTCAAAAGGTCTCCTGTCGAACGATGGCCCGCCCCCCTTGACACTGTCACTGCCCCTTTTGGCCAAAGCATTAAAGTTGATAGCTTCTCAACTGCGAAGGATGTGGAATAATGGAGAAAGGCCGCCCTGGTCGGCCAAAGTCACTCGCATGACGCAATCTGGCAATTATCTGGTTGCCATCCTCAAAGTTGTTTCCTGCCTCCGTCGAGTCTTGGCGAGGGGCGTCGTTTGTTCTATTGGAAATTTAATTAGGTTTACATCATTTTCGTGCAGATTCGGCCAGATGGGCAGTAACCAGAAGAGCCCACCCAAAACAGCAGTTGGTCAAAAACAACTTTCACTTTGGGCATTAACTTATTCTTGGGTACTTCTATAGGGGGAGGGCCGAGTGGGTGTGGTGTGGGACTCCACTCAATTGAAGACGCATCTACAAGTCAAATATTTTGACAGAGTTCTGCGAAACAATAAGAGCATCAGTCGTCGATTAATTAAACTTTTCCCTCATCTCCCTCATGGGGCGGGAGGGTGTTCCTCCAAGTAGTCTTGGCAAAACAATGCATAATTGTTCCACTGACTGACAGACACACCAACCACCGCCCAATAAAATATTAATGGTCACAATTATATGCTACGTGGCCGGGATAACAAAGTTCGCATCCTAACGCAATTACAACACAATCAAAAAAAAAACATACCAGCTGAGGATGTCAGAACAGAAGCAACCAATAATAATAATACACTATTCAAAAAAATAGAGTATATTTAGCACATTGCGAGTAAGGTTTTTTTGTTAACTATACCTTCCAAGTGATATCTCATAGTATTATAAGATTATATTCTTTCTACTGCCCTTCAAGATATATCATAAGTAAGTCTGATAATTCGCAAAACTACTTACCAATAAAATTTATTTAAATGGTATAACTTTTTGATTACCCTATTTAGACACCCATTTACCCTAAAAGTATTTTTTTAAGTGTATATAAATGCTCGGCACGGTTGAAATAATTCAATGAACACACACAGTACCCAGAACCACGACCGAACATTCGTTTACAACCCAAACAAGTGGGGTTGGATCGGAGCTGGGATCTCACATGTTGGGGGGGTTGGCTGGGTGTTCGGTGGGCGGTGGTCGTCAAGGCCTCCTGCCGGGCGCTGAATAATTCGTAATGTATCTAACCTCGAAAACCTAATCAAGTCCAGTTAAGCAAATGTGGGCACACAAAAGGGCCGGGGTCCTGCAATTACCAGAGAACATAGCAGCGAACCGACAGCGACTCACTTAGAGTGCCAACCAAAGGATATTCCCCCTTAACCCTAAGCTCAATCGCTGATTCCATCGCCATTTCCATCTCCATCTCAATCTCAATCAGTCTGAAGTCCGCCCGGCACGTCACACACGAACGCAACACGCTCCCGGAGGAACAGGCGACCAGAATCCATGCAGCGATGGCAGTCGGTTCGGAGCAACAACAAACCAAGTGGCATTCCCATCATGCGCAATGGCACGTGAAACTGTGAATATACCCGAACACCAAGTAGCTGTAAGTGCCATTGTGTCCGTGCGAACTTGGTCGAACAATCGAACCGAGGCACTCCAAGCGAGACACAAGCCCCCAACCGATGCGAACCGAACTGAGACGAAGTCGAACCAGGATAGGGTATATGAAGGGTATGTTTGAAGAGGCACAATTATGGTGGGTTATCCTATCTAATAAGGATAAAGAATAACTAGGAAAGGTCCAAAAATTTGATTTTATAATTAAAATTTTAGAAAAAAATTATGATTATCTATACTTGTAATAATCTTTAATTATGAAAAATCTATCTATAATTATAAAAAATTATAGAAATTTCTGATCTTTGCAGATAGAAATTCTGACAAAATAAAATATAAATAAAGAGATAGTTCCCAGTCTATAAAATAAGAAAACCTCTAATAACCTCTTTCACTTCTGTTGCCCCTATATTTTCAATGCTCGCCTTGCGTGCTCTCCCAAATAATTCTTGGCCCGACTGCAGTCGGCTCTGAAAATTATTCAGCCGGTAATTTTCCTCCCCACCTCCCTCATTGGTCGACAAACAGCAACCAGGCAAGCGCTGAGCGGAAAATTCACTTTTCGCCATCGCTGAGCACTTGTGCCGAAAGTCAGTCGGGCACGTCCGCCCTCCGTCGAGTCCACACAGGTCAGCTGTTTGGGTTGCCTTTGGCTTTTCCGAGCGGAGGGTGCTGGGTGGCGGGTGGAAAGCCATTTGAACCGCCACCCGGGGTGCAGAGAGTGGCTGCTCTACACTCTCTCATTTGCTCGCTCATTCGATTTAATCGTTTAGTGCGCCCTTTTGTGCCTTATCAACGTTTCATTTAATTTTGGCCCGAAACCTTTTTTCGGTTTTTCGATTTGTGGGCGGCGAATGGAGGGGCAGGGAAGGGGACGTCTCCTGAATTCGTTTACGGATTCCGATTGGGATTCCGGAATCCGGATTCCAAAATCGCTGGATGGGCCGCCAAGTTGCGGTTGATTAGGTGTTATCGTTATGATTAGTGGTCGCTCGAGTGGCAACTCCGTCCGGGAAGTTGCGGCTTCCCAAGGGTCGTCGTGGCTTAATTGGGCAAGGCAGAGGGCTGTGCGGGGGTGGTGTCCACGGGGCGTGGTGCTGTGGTGTGGTATGTGTGGGTGGCGTGCGAATGTGCGAACAAGCGAATGATTAGTTTAGAGCAATTGAGGGGATAAATATCTCACTAAATAGATTACAAACTACAAGGAATTTTAAGAAAGTTTAACGTGAAGCGGAAATCAGGACTTTTTAAACTTTAGCTCATCTAAATTCACGGTTAGTTAGAGCCATCTGATTTAGCCATTCTTGAATTTTTTGCTTCCCTAGAATTTTAGCACGTTTTTTGCCGACTGCACTCTGCTCTGCTGGCACATATTGCTCATACGCCGCGTAGTACTCTGGAAAAAAGAAATCCTGCAGATAGAGGGCCTTGTTGTGTTTCTATTTTTTTTTGTTTTGCTGTGTGCCGAGCGAGTGGAAGGTATCCGTGTCCCACAGTGGCGTGGATTTATTAATATTTTTCCAACGTTGCTGCACCTCCCGTTTGCCACCAGTTTCATTTTTTGTTTGTTGCATACATTTTGTAATTTCTTTGTGGAACTCGGTTCTGTTTCTCTCCTCCCGCGGGCCACCCACTGGCTGCCACCCACCCTCCAACGCAATCCTGTCTGCACGGTATCCTCGTTCTCCATGGCGCTTTTATTCATTCATTTATTTGCGCTTTTCTACATTTCCTTTTTTCCATTTTTTACTTTTCCCTGTTCCTCCTCTACCCTCTCTCTTTTCATTCTCAATTTCTTTCGGGCACTTTTCTCCTTCGCGACTTCTTTATATTTCCTTTTTTATACCCTTGCAGAGGGTATTATAATTTTGGTCAAAAGTCTGCAACGCAGAAGAAAAAGAAGACATCTCCGATCCGCCAGTCGAACTAGTCGAACTGGGAAAACCCATTTTCCATCACAAAAAATGGACAAAAATTCAAAAAAAAATATTTTGTTTCAGGATTTTGATCTACCAGAGTGGTAGCAAATTAACCCAGATTTCGTTTAAGGTACTCCGTATTGGAATCCGATAAGAATTGGGGAAGATACAGCCATCACTGTGGTCCTTATAGGGGAAAACCCCATTTTCAACGGATCCCATCAGAAAAAAATGGACAAAAAATCGAAAAAATATGCTCTTTCGGGATTTTGATGTAGAATGGGGGCGAATAGATACGGAAATCGTTTAAGGTATTCCGCTCGGGAATCCGATGTGAGTTGGGGAAGATATAGCCATCACTGTGGACCCTATAGGGGAAAACTCCATTTTCAAGGGATCCCATCAGGAAAAATGGACAAAAAATCGAAAAAACATACGGTTTCAGGATTTTTATGCAGAATGGTGGCGAATAGATCCAAAAATCGTTTCAAGTACTCCGATTGGGAATCGGATAAGAATTGGGGAAGATATAGCCATCACTGTGGATGTATTTCTAGAATATTGGGTAAAAATACCAACTTTAGGGCTTTTGAACATGCAACCGAGGGACATTTTTATAAAGTTTTGTGTTCTAATAAATTGGTTTTATAAAATTCTAGTAAGGATCGGCCTACCATATGCGATTTTTGCGATAAATATCCAATCTTAACCGCAAGGGTATACCACTTCTGCTCCGCCCGAAGTTAGCTTTCCTTTCCTGTTTCTGTGCTCACTTTGCTTTCTTCCACATTTTTTTTTTGTGTTCACTTTGCTTTCTTTGCATTTTTTTTTGGAACAAAGTTGCCGCTTTATTGTTTCGATTTAAGTTACTTTGTATGCTGTCAACGTTGGGTAAGATGGTTATATAGCGAGTGTTTGGTCGGGAAAGGGGGTGGCCTCTGAAGGATATGAAGGTGTAGGTGACGAGGATAGCAAAGGAAGGGCCGGCTGGGGTTTCGGTTTTTGGGTTTGGGGTTGGGATGGCTTGGGTTCCTCGTTTCGACCGATGAATGCCCGCATCGAAGTCGCTTGGGAGCCGCTTTGGGTTTCATTGTTGCCCGGTTTTATTTCATGCCAAAGAATCCTGAGGGGCTGGGACCCTTGGGGTTATGGGTGGTCTGCCTGGGCAGCCGGGGCTCTGAGGCTTGTACTTTGATTTGTCGGCCCCGCAATTTCGTTTCGGGCTGCCATCGAGTTTTATGCTCGTTTAATGGCTGCGAATTTACTCGCTTTATGCGTCTTCGATAAGCATTTATTAGCGCCATGAAAATGGCAGGGGGTTAGGCGGGGAAAGAGGCAGCTGTGGCAGGAGTGGGTGGCCGAGAGTGCCAGGGTGCGATTTGGCAGGCGCGGGTAATGGTTACGGTATTGGCTCACTTTTTACTGGGTGGCCGATGGGGCGTATGATTTATTTTTATGTTATTCATTTATTTTTTATGCCTTGTCTCGCTCTGCCTTGCCATCCCTGCCTAGTTCTCTTCCGAGTTCCGAATTTGGGGCTTTGCGGCCTTTGTGTCTTTGGGGCATTCTACAAATCCTGGGAAACATATGCTGACAGTTTGTTTCCTTTGGGAGCTGTCGAATGAAATATTATAGCTTCTTAGCTAATACATTCTGATGGGAAAGTTTCTGGTCCAGCTTTGGGAATATGGAATACCAATTATATCTTTAATTATTTATTTTTAGGCAGTACTTGATTTTTTTTTTTAAATAAATATAAATCCCAACATTCTATTTACTTGGTTCTTGGAGAGCAGTTTCCTTTTTAAATTGCTTTCCCATCTACTTTTTCTTTTCCAGTTCTCCTTGCTTTTCCTCTGATTTTTCATCCTTGTCACTGCCGCATCCTCTGTGCCACAGCTATCAAAAGCATCCTCCCCCTTCCCAACCGCCCTGCCCCATCCTTTCTTGCTATCCTGAGCCGCCACCTCCAGCCCGTCCCCTTTGCCCTCGCCTTGGGTATATTGCAATTTTTGCTGCTGTTGCCCATAAAACTTTTCCACAATTTTTCCTCTTCGGTTTTTTGTGTTGCTGCTGGCTCCTTGCAAATGCTTCTGCTACTGCCACGCCCCCTTAGGAGCTAGAGTGGGGCAGCAGGGATGGGGATGGCTGAGGTTGGGTGGCGGAATGGCACACAGTGGCAACAACAAGGACAACATTTACTTGTCTGCTTAACTGCAAAGACAAACCTTCGCCTCTCGCTCCGAGTCCGCTCGCCCCATCCTTCGTCCTTCTTCCAGCAAGCTGCTTTGCCTGTCATCTAAAATTCATTTTTATACTTGTATTTTCTCTCTTTCGCTTTTTTACATTTTTCCTCATGCTGCTGACGTTTTTTTGCTGCTTTCGTTTTTTGCCATTTTCTTTTCTTGAGCCGTTTTTATTATTTTTGTCATAAGCTTGGTCTGTACGTGTGTGTCTGTCTGTGTGTGGGTGGGTAAGGATATGTTTGTGTGAGTGGCGGCTTCTTTATATATTTTTCATTGTGCCACACTGGCGCACATCCTGCCACATTCACCCACCCACACGCCTCTGCAGTCGCCTCCTCTGATCCAAAACTCACAGAAGTCAAATACGTTTTAATATCTTTTCTCTCTTGACATTTTCACTACAGTTATGTTGCCTTTTTGCAGTGTATATATATGTCTGCGTGTGTGTGTGTGTGTAGGTGTCAGGATGTATCAGGACTAAAACATATATCCTTTTAGGAAAGAGGTTAGAAAATTCAAAACATTTTTGGAAGTTTCTTGAAAGTTTAATGTTTTTATTCTCAAAAGTCTAAAATTATTTGCCAAACAATTGCTAATAAAATATATAATTTTTTGTTTAAGAATTTATATATTTTTTATTATTTTTCGGCCTTTAAATATTTCAATTTGTGGTAAACATTATTTTTTAATACCTTTTTAGAACATTTTTATGCCCAGCTTGTATTTGATTGTGTTTTTTATTATTTTTTTCAGGTTGAAGCTAACAGCTTCACGTAGTCGAAAGGACACCAAAGCTGCCTGCCAAGTTCCTCTTCCTGTGTGGGTGTTTGTGTGTGTGTGAAAGTATGTCGCTATGTATGTGTGTGTATATAACACTGTGTTTCTGCAAGTGTGTGGGTGGGTGTATTTCATGGAAAACGCATCCTTCGCATTCTGACTATAATGTCCCCGTTGTTTGTGAGTGAGTGTGCATGTGAGGGCGCAGCTTAATGCCTTTGCCGCCATTTCCCCCATTCTGCACCCTATTTCTGCCACATCTTCCCCGCCCATACACTTCGTCCTTCGCCGGCTGTTGCAGGCTCCTGTCATTGTAGGAGCCAACATGTTAGCTCCGTCTCTCTCAGTTTTTTTTCGCCACCCTCTCCTCCTTCTTGTCCTCCTTGTTTCTGCACATTTTGCGAAAGCCCAATCCTCAGTTATCCTGCCCCCTGCCACAATCCCCCGGCCCCCACACTCTGATACTCCTCCATTTCGATGCAAGCGTAACATTTTGCGCCACAATTTTCCTCTTTTTTGCTTGCTTGTCTTTTGCGTTTGCAAGAGTCGCTTTTTATACTCTATCGTGAAATAAGGATACTACCATGTTTTAAAAGATACTACCATTCAATTTAAAGCTTCAATAAAAAATAAACATAACATTTTTTTTAGTCAAAAATAAAACCAAAAGCTTCTTAACATAGCTCGCGAATAACTCGAGTCCAACCCCTTGACCGAAAGGGCATTTTAATTTCATGTCAACTGGCACCCTTCAGATACCTATTTCGTGTCCTTCTCATGCTCCTTATCCACCCACCAGCCCCCCTGAAAAGCCCTCTCCTCTGCCATGGAGCTCTTCCATCTCACTTTGTCCCTGTCCCTGGGCGCATGCAATTTTTTCCTCCGTCTGACTTGAGCTTTTAAAAATATTTTTGTTGAATTCTCCACTCACCAAACACTCGGGAAAGATAACCAAAAAATGTGGGGATTTACTTATATACCAGTTTAGTGTAAATAGACGGTATTCATGTATATTTTCCAGCCTGCTCTATGAAATGGTCAACAGTTCTTTTTATGGTTACCTTTTCTACGCCCTTAACTGGCCATCCCCTAGGCAGCCAGGCTGGCAGGACGTGTAAACATTATGCAAACATTTCGGCCCACTCTCGGACAGAAAACATTCCGAATTACAATCCCCAATTACCATCACCTGACTGCATAATTAAATACAAAACGATTTTCCTTTTAATCTGCGGATCCAGAAACAAAACAGAGGACACGAAAAAACGATGACACGCCCACCCAGGCTCTCTTCCCGGAAACCCTGGTAGCCCCCCAGCACACAGAAAAAGCCCCCCAACAACCGCACATAAATAATTAAAAAGGAAAATTCCGCAAATGCAAAAAGGTCAGCGCATAAAAATTACAAAAATCGAATATTTAATTACCAACAAAAATAGGGGGGGGGGGGGGGGGGGGGTGTAGGGCGGAAAATGTCTCTGTCAGCGGCGACGCTGGCTGCGCGGTCGGTGCTTGCTCGACTTAACCCAACTTAACTACTTGACAGCAAATTTTGTAAAATGTAATTAACCAACGCCGGGCTCCAGAGGCGAGTAAAATGGGGAAATGGAAAAAGCCGAGCAGCCAAAACAACAAAAACGGCAAAAAAAAAGGGGAAAAAGGGACGGTTGGGGGGGTGAGCCAGAAATAAAAGCCAAACGAAATGGGGAAAATCAACAGAACTCGTTGACATAATTTTCAAGCATCGCCCGGAGTGGGCAGGAAGATAGGTAGCCCGAAAGAGGGGTGGAACAATGTACACTCGGATTTTATGGGGGTTGCTTTCTGTAGGCTTCTGGGCGCCCAGTCGAGTGAGCTGAACTAGGAGATACCCGATACCCGTTCAACTCCACAGGCCACCAAGAAATTACATTGGCCTAAAGGAGAAATAAGTTAACAGAGCGATAAGTAACAGATGGAGTAATAGCCCAGAAAGGATTTATACTAGAGATTCGGAAAATCTCATAAAATCTAAAAGAAAAAAAATTTTTAAATATTTTAATAATAGAAATAATAATAAAATATAATTATAAAATATTTTTACTATAATTTATAGTTTAATTAAAATAATATCTACCCAAAAATCTGCTCCTAAAATATCCCTCCTATTTTCTAAGCCCTCATATCATTACTAAATAGTGGGTGGTGGGTGGTCTGTTATTTTTTTTGGGGGTTTCGGTTTTTGGTTGGCAACCATTTGTTGAACCTTTTCCCTTTTTTTGTTCCTCTTCTGTTTGCTCGGCCACAAAATTTGCGCCTCATTTTCACAGAAAACCCCCCCTCAACAAGGCCAGAACGAGAAGGACACTTTTCTCGTCCTGGCCTTCTCCATCTCTTTCATGCCCTTTCTCTCTCCCTCTCTACCGCTGTCTCTGTCGTTCGATGGCTCGTTCTCGTTCACTCTATCCGCACGTGGCCTGTCAGGAAACATGCTAAGCAGCGGCTTCCACATGCTGAAAGTCATTTTGATGGCCCAACAAATTCATTCACTCCAGTCCCCCTATCTCACCCACTCACCCGCCCCGGCGGCCTCCGCGCGTTACAAACCACCCAAAGGGACCCCAGGGGCCTTCAACCCTCCAGGCCACACTTGGCCCACCTCAATTCAATTTAACTTTCAACTTTAGCTCTCGCTCTGCCACTCTCCTTTCACCCCGCCAAACATTTCTCTTTCTCTCTGTCACTTTCTCTCTGTCTCGCTCTGATTCTCATTTTCCCTCTCGAACGTTGAGCACATTTCCGATTATAACATTTTCCGGACGACTCGCCTCCTGGAAAAGCTGGGCGCCCAGTCAACTCCCGCGTTTGTCGAACGTCGAAGCAACAAACCAACGAGCGCGCCAACCGACGAACGAACCAACCGTTGTCGAGCGAGTGCGACGAAGCAACAGCGAGTGGGTCGGCGTGTCGGTCGGCAGGAAAAGCAAGGAGTTTGGGTTGGAGGCCTCTTTGGAGCCTTTTGGGGCTGGCTTGGGGCTTGGCTGTGTTGGGCAGATTGGTTGAGTTTGGTTTAGTTTGAGGTGTACACTTGGAAAATCAAAGGATTTCCTAGGATACTGCGGTTTCAAAAAATGTAGCCTACTTTTTTGGGCAAATATTTCTTTAACGCTTTGGAGAGGCTAACTACCGTTTGTATCTCAAGCCTTAAGGTTTTTTTTTAAGTGTAAGACTTGGATGGCTTGGGTAAATGGGCGGCTACTCCTCTCGCTTCTGATTGTTACTGTTGTTGGCAAACGACTGCGCTTTTATCGTTTATTTGTGTCTGAGCTCGGAGAACGGGGTATTGGGGCATTTGGGTGGGTGCTACCAAAAGGGGTTGAATCCGGACTAGGGGCGGCCCTGCCCCACTGACAGGTCCTGGTGTTCGGGTGGTATGTGCTTGAGAGCAAGTGCCCGTGCCGAGCACCTCGACACAAAGAGGATCCCAAGAAAATCGTTTAGCGGATAAAGTCTTGAGGGTGGCCGGGTTGGCAGAAAGGCATTGAAAATTATTTCTTTTCAGTCAAAAGGGCGAAAAATTAGTTTTATTGAAAAACAAAAAAACATATTTCCAAATTGGTTCTTTGAATTAAAAATATTTTTAAAGCTTTTAAAAAACAATCATCCTAATTCATTAGCCTAACCCTGAAAATATTCAAAAAGATGGACAAGTGACAGGAGTTCCGCTCCATCAAATATGCAATTACATAAGTCTAGCCTGCCAACTCGAAAAGGATACATCCAATGGGCAAGAAGGACCTGTTTTCAATTTACTGCGATCATGGTGTACGAATCAAAAAAAAAAAATATCATATTACTGGGTGGGTATACTATATTAAGCTACAATGACGTTTTTTTCAATCCCCAAAACACCAAAGCGGCGAAGCTCTTTCAGATTCCATTACAACCTCCATTAATCTGGCGGCAATCACAAATCGAACTGCTCAGTGGTTCATTTAACTGTCAGGTCCAGTCTGGAATATCCTGGGCGGACCGCCCTTAATCGAGAAACAAATATTGTCTGGGGTTTTATTTAACGGACAGTTGCCAGGATGGCAGGATGGCAGTCCTAAATTCAATTGCCACATCCGCTTGGCCTCGTAGCCAGCGACTTGTCACGGGTGGTTGAAGCAAGACGCTTCTGCGGATGCTGGCTGTTCCCCCCATCCACTTTCCAACTTTCCCGGCGGGCTGTTTTATATTCTATTCTGTTTTATTTCACTTTTTTTTCTGTTTTGTGTTATTGTTGGTGGGTGCGCAGTTCCTGGTTTCTGGTTCCTGGTACTGATCCTTGAGGGTTGCTCCCTGAGCCCATTTTTGAATCAGAATCTGAAGCGAAAAGCTATGTTGCTGTAGCTGTTGCCGTTGTCATGGTCACTCGATTGCTGCAATTAATATTAAAAATGAAATCATTCCCGGTGGCTGCACCTCCAACCCCAAATATGTTTGATACCGGGACGGTGTGATCTGTTTATGGCAGGGGTCTTCCTGGGTGATGGGTTGCTGATGATTCCCATTCTCATTCCGATTCCGATTCAGATTCAGATTCCCACTCCAATTCGAATGGTGATGGTGGTGTGTTAATGCATATTTCAGACACGTGCTGGGTACGCTTCTTTGATTTAATGCACAAGGAGCCGGAGTCGAGTGGGAAAGCGGTGTGGGGTATATGGAAAATGGAATGTGGGTGGCGGCCCGACAGGACCGACCGGAGAAAGGGCACTGTCTGAAAGGACTGGGTGGGTGGTAAACAAAAAAATTCGAAGCCTGCCATCGAAGCCGTAGAACAAACCCCCACGCAGGAGGCAGAAGGCAATGATGAGCGGCTTAAAATATTTGCAAAGACCTTTTTATTAAAAACAAAAATCGGGTTTAAAGATTATTTGTTTGGCTGGCGGCGGCAAGACGAAAATCCCCCTAACCTCTATCCCGTCTCGCTCCTTCACCTTTGTGTGGCTGGGCGTGATATTTTAATTACGACCTGATGATGTCTGATGTAGATATGTAAATTCGAATGTACGTACGTACTACGTGTGTTTTTATTGAGTGCTTTGAATCCCTGACTTATGTCGTTTGTTACCGAAACGGGACTTAAGGGCTTCTGGGTTTTAGGGGTTCGGGGACTCGCCTTGAGCCAGACGTGCATGAAAGGGTAAGGTATTCGAACTATTAATGGGGCCCCCGAATGCCGGTGGAAATGGTAATTCGTAGTCCGAAAACTTTCTCGAAAAAGTCTCAGACCAAGACGTTTGTGGTCTGAGCAGGCTGCTCCTTTAAAAACTCCATAACAAAGACTGAAGAGTAAAAAGTTTATCAGGCAATTTATAAGGAAACGACTTAATTAATATTAAAATTTGTTTGAAACTTTGTCTAATGGAATTATAAGAGTAGGAATTGAGTTTGAGATTATTAATCACCCTTGTATTTTTCGTACCTAGCTTTAATTTTTATTTTCTACCACGTATTTAAATTAAGATCATAAATCTTGAACGAGGCATGGCAAAGTTTTTTTTAGGAGCCTAATTAAGGATTCTAAAAATGTATTTTTTACCCGAAAAGAATTACTTTCATGTTCCGCTCGACATTCTTTACCGGGTTTTTTGGTTTTGTTTAATTGCTTAAGCGATTTATTAGCCCCTGTGGAATTTCCAAAGCGTTTTATAGCATTTTGTGCACCTTTATTATCCTTAACTATGGCTAGTTAAATTCTTTCGATTATCTGAGGACATATGCTATTTAATGCCCACCCTCGCCTTGTGGCATATGCTCTCTAGTTGGGACGACTGTGGTCCGACCCCCTTGCCACTTCTGACCACTTTTTCCTCCCACTCGGCCGACTGCCCCCTTTCACTGCTCTGTTGGCACTTGCGAGTGCGTTTTTTATGCCATGTTAAGGCCACTTTATGCGCTTTTTATGAGTCCGCAGCATCATAAAAAAATTCTTTTCTCACACATACCCACAGAATAGTTATGTTGTGTGATGGCCAGAACACACACATTCGTTTATGATTCTTTCAACTCGCTTATATATTTTTATATTTATTGATTTTGTATTAAAAATGTAAGTGCTGGCTTTTAGTTTGCTTGTTTGCCCCAGCAGCAGGATGGTGTAAATTTTTTTATTATATTGAAATAAAGCGATACACATTCAATAAATATAAATATAAATAAATAAAGTTGAGCAAAACTATAGGTTGAGCTTTTCAGAGGTTAGAGAGCGAAGACTTCAATAGTTTAAGTGCCAATAAAAAGGGTAGAATATTTGCTTTTTAAAGAAGGATATCTAAAATATTTTTGGAATTCCAGGTGACTGTTTAAAAGGGTTTTTTATTTAATAATATATTTGTGTTTTATAAAAGGTATTTTATTGTCGCATATCCACAATATCAAATTATTTTTTTATTTTATTTATTTTTTGTAAACGAAACATTGCCAAAGGGTAACAGCAAAGTATATGTTTGTATATAAAGGTACAAACAGGCGACGATTGCGACTCGATTATTTACAATTTGATTTTATTTTTACAGTCATTGACAAACAGACGGAGAGAAATCAGTGGGTGGATTGGTTGGTGGCTCAATGGGTGAGTGGGTGAGCGCCCGAAAGGCATTTCCCGCCTGTGAGAAAAATCAATCAAAATCGATTTAAAAGCACAACTTCCGTTGCGGATTTACCCGCGTGTGTGTGTATATGTGTGAGTGGGTGTGGGGGAGCGTGTGGGTGATTGTGTTTTGGGTGTCCTGTGTGATGGGTGTGTGTGTGTGTGTTTGGTGTTGTGAAAATGTTACCAATTTATTTGTTTTTATGCCCTTGTGTGTGTTTTATTGCCTCTGTCTTTGTTGCTGTCATTGTCGCTTTCTGCCTTCATCCGAGTCCATTTCCGAAAAAAGGGGGGAATCACTTTGCATGCGTTCGTCTTCTGCCTTCACACATATATTTGGTCAATTTTCAATAACGGAATTGAAACACAAACACGCACTCCCCCTCCATGGCACACACCCACATTTACAATTGGATCCTTATTTTTTTTTTTTGGGAAAAAGGATTTGCTTGGGGAATGGAAGGACGAACAATAAAAGAGTGGAAATGGCATAAATACGTAATTCAGGACATTTGAATATTTCATAAGGACATGACCCACATACAAAATAAAACACACAAAAATTATTACAATTCCTTTTGGCCATGAGTGTGTGATTGGGTGTGTGTGTGTGTGTTTGGATTCCTGGATGAAAGAAATTTGCTTTTATTGCTGATAGTTTGCATTGTAATCGAGTGGGGGAAAGGATATAGGATATATGTATGTTGGACAAAGGGAGAGATTGATTTAGGACTGCTGGGATTTTATTTTTCGCAAATTACTAAAAGATGAATGTGGAGAATTTTCAGCAAGTAATAGGACTTGTATTTCTTAAAAATTGAGGGTGAAATCTGACAAATCAAGCAAGATAATTGAAGGGAAATAAATTGAGGGGTTGGTGAGATCTATTCTTTATACATTCTGGTAAGTTTGTTCCCCCCAAACATCTCACAGGATGTCTATAAGTCACACCTTCCTTCACTGATTTCCTCTGACCTTCAATCGAATTGACACCTTACCTTATTTTCCTTGTCCCCTTTCCGTATCTAGCTAGCCATGTAATTGATAGCCATCGCAGTTGGCCAATTATAGTCCTACCCTGTGCCGGCCATCGCCGACCAATTCGTTCGAAAGGAAGAAATGCCCGAATTGTTGACTGACATTTGGCATCACTTGAGTGCGCGACCACCTGACAAATGCCTCGAATATCATTCACGCCAGAAATCAGGAATCATTCACTCATATTCCCGCCACCACTGATTGGCATTGACAGACGACGACTACCACGACGGCGACAGCGGCGCTGGCTCTCTGTCGACGCCAGCTTAGCGTCAGCGTCGCCGGGCAGCACTGCAATTTTGTATCTTGATAAATTACTTATGGCTGGCCCAGACATTGATGAGCACTTCGAGGTGGAACGCAGGTGGCTGGGGGCTGTGGCAGTGGCAGTGGCAGTGGAGGTGACAGGCACGCAGCAAAAATCACGAACTGAGCACCTGAAAACATTTAACCAAAAACATAAGAGGGGGAAATGGCCAAGAAGCCAGAAAATCAGAGAATTTGGTATTAAAAACTAAATTATGAACAATAATGTAAAGAGACATAAAATATAAAGAATTTATACATATATTTAAAATTGATGTGATTATAAGAATTATTATAATTATTATTTTAATAAATCTGTTACTAAATACAATAAATCTTTTATCAAATGTTCCAGGAAGTACTTTTTTGATGATAAGCCCTGAATATTGAAAAAGTATAGTGATCTTATCATTTAGTTCTGATATTTTTAGATCTGATTATACATGAAGAGATAAGATATGAAGCTTAAAAGAAATTCAAAATTTCAATTTTCTAAAGGTTACAATTTATTTTTTTTTTTCATTTTTGGGAACCAATGAAGACTAAGATTTAAGCTAAGGTCTTGGATTTCGATTTAGAACTATAAGGTCAAAAAACTTGATTGTTCCGTAACTGATATAAAATGTCAACAGAAACCCTTTATAATCAAAAGTCTAATCCCTAAACAAAAATCACTTAATTCTTAAGAACAACATCTTTTTAGAAAAAAACCTCCAAAAAACATAATTTGAGTTTAGAGACAGCAATAGTAGCCCCAAGCATGAAAGGGTGCAACGGACAATAAAACAAAATGAATTAGTAATGATATTTGTTTGTTTGCCTTTGTATTGCTCTTTCTTTGCTTCACTTTGCTTCCATGCTCCACAACTTATTTTTGTGGCAAAAGGAGAAAAAAGTTTCCTTCTTTTCGCCATACTTGTAACCGATTGCGTTGCTGCTTCTGATTCTGTTGCCGTTTCTGCTGCCAAAAGAGCCAACAAACAAAGGCGACAACCAAATGGGTTGTTGAGAGCTGGCGGTGACCGGGGGAAATCGATGAGACGACAACTTGTGATGATGACGGTATTCCAACGTACTTGGAGCTACTTTTTGGCGGGGGTGGGGCAAGGAAAGGGGGATGGAGCCAGTGGGTGGGGGTGGTGCTGTCGCCGTCGGCGTCGGTGGGACAGTTAATGGCGACGGCGCACGTCTGGAAGTCCCGACTTTGGCGACAGGGCTGCGATTGGAGGCGATCCATGATGGTAATGTAATGGTGACGGTGTCGTCGACCAGACGAAAATCAGCTGCCAGCAGGGGGGGAAGCGAAAAAAAAGAAAGTCCCTTAGAATGACAGAAGCCCGCCATAAATAAAAAATAAAGCAGGACAGTGGGTGGGATGCCAGCACCTCCATCAATTGGGTAAATCAAAGACATGGCAAAAAAAATAACCCAAAACTAACCAGACAACCAATAACAAATAATGCAAGAGGTTACAATACACCCTTATGAGAAGGGATTAAATCGAAATATATAAACTTTTATAAAAATGGAAAATAAAAAATCGCTCAAACTCATAGGTTAAGGCCTTTCCTATTTTGTTTTTTGGTATTTGTTCATATAATTTTCCACAAGTCTGCACTCTATATTAAATATTCGTGGTCACTCGGTAAACATCCCTTAAACGCAGTATTTTTTTTATGAATTCAATCAAGGACAAAAGGAAAACATAACAGGCTGTCATCATCCCTTTCAATGCCTATGACGGAAGGAAAAATCGAAATTAATTTTGGGTTTGAGGTCCACGGGTTGCAGTCAGAGACAAAATGGTAAATTAAGCGGCCCAGAAGTTCTTGGCAGCGACTTCCGAGGGGCGCTTAAACTGTTTGCTTTCGGCTCATTGATTGTGTTTTTTTTTGGAAATTGTTTGTGACTCTGCCGTTGAGGCTGACGCTGATGCTGATGCACACGCGCCCACAGTAAACACACTTGAAAAGCGATTCAGTCAACACAGTGAGCCTGACAGGCAGCCAGACAGTTGACTCTGTAAAGTCTCGCCAAAAACGCCGAAACGCTGACAAAGACTGCGATTCCACCCAGTTTCCCTTTGCCAATTGTTGGTCTTTGGTAAACACGCAATTTTCTACATTTTTTTTGTTGCGGACCTTGCTGCACGTGCTGAACAATGGAAACAATCAGTCAATAAGTAAAATTAAAATAATAACAAATTTCGGAAAGAAGCACCAGACAAATATAATCAACGCAATAGGGGAAAAATAGATGAAACATTTTTGTGGGTGGCATTGTGTGTGGCGTTGTATGTGGCGTTGTATGTGGCGGAGGTGGCTGGCTATTCAACGATTTCCCGAATTCAATGGAAAACATTTTTCCATTTAACTCATAAAAATTATTTCATTTCCAAATTTGTTTAGAGGCCCCCTCCCGGTCAAAATACGGATTCGATGCGATTCGGATATAAGAATATGGGTATTATTAAGTAATGTTTGTGTGCTACGGGTATCCGATCGATGGATGGAATGTTGCCTCCGCGAGATGTTTGTTTACAAAGCCAGCAACAAGTTGATGGCTATTGAGTGGGAGAGAATAAATATGTTTAATGATTGTTTTTATAATTCTTCTTGGGCGAGAAAAATTCCGCAATTCCCTCAATGGAAAATGCCCAAAAAAAATATACGCCATAAACTCACTTCCTCTATTCGATCGAAAATCAATATGGAAAATGAAACCTATCATATCTGAGGGGGAGGCCTGCCGCACCGCCCCCTATGACTCACTTCATGCAACAAATTGCTCACTTTTCTTGGTGTGTGTATAAAGTTCTTTTCTTTTGTATTCATTGTGTAAATGTTCAAGGAAACCGAAAAAGTCCCAATCGTTCTTTTATCCTTTTCTCTGCCACTTTACCACCCCATCCTCCCACAAAATAAAAAAAATAGAAGAAAAAAAAAGTGTATATAAGAAAGAAGGAGGAAAATGTTTTGCCCACTCTGTTTCTGGCCCTAATCAAGTAACCCGAACACGTTCTTTGTTAGATTTATATGGAAAATATATTTTTATACATGCAACCCAATGAATCCCGCCGACCCAACCCTTGACACCACCCCAGTGCCGCCTGCTGGGCGAAGGCTGGCTACGTGGGGGTGGCTAGACTCTCCCGGCTAGTCAAAAGTGATATTTTACATATTTTCCGACAGTTTTCCTTTTTTTCTTTTCTTTGTCCTTTCTTGGCTGCTCCTTTTTTATCCTTTTTTTCCTTCAGCTTTGCTTGCATTTTATTACTTAACGCTTAAGTGTGCTTCTTAGAGGCAAAAAAAAAAAAGGAGAAATAAAAGGAGTGGGACGGTCGGGCATTTCTCGCTTTTCTAGAGTTTTCTGTTTTAAATTGAAAAGTTGTAAAAAGGATTTCTTGGGCTGCTCCTTTTTCGCCAACCAAGAAGTTGGCAAATTAAACACTTCTTTTCGGGGAAAATGATCAAACGGCAAACTTTTATTCAACAAATATGGTGGGATGAGGGATAACATAGAGTGGAGTGGAAATGCGATGGAACAATGGGTTGTGTTTGCTTAAAAATGAGTATGGGGGATGGGGTTATCACAATTACCAGCTGCCACCTCCCTGGGGAGACCAGCCGCCACTGGAGGATCCTCCCGAGGACCAGCCACCGCTGGAGGATCCACCTGAAGACCAACCACCGCTGGAGGAGCCACCAGCAGACCATCCGCCGCTGGAGGGTCCAGCGGAAGTCCAGCCTCCGGAATCTCCAGCTCCGGAATCCGACTCAGAGATGATTTTGATGATCTTCACAGCCGTGTTGGCATCACCACCGTTACCACCGGAAGACCATCCACCGCTGGAGGCACCACCAGAAGACCAGCCATCGCCGGAGGCTCCACCAGAAGACCAGCCTCCACTGGATGCTCCACCGCCATAGCCTCCATGACCGCCGGAAGAACCTTGCTGCGAGATGATCTTGATGATTTTGACTTCCTGGGCGCCACCGCTTCCATGGCCAGCACCGCCTCCATAGCCTCCGGCACCGCCTCCATAGCCACCAGCACCACCGGCAGACCAGCCACCACCGCCGCCGCCTCCGGACTGCCAACCTCCAGCACCACCAGCAGGAGCAGACTCGTGAATTACTTTGATGATTTTGACGGGTGGGGCAGCACCGCCGCCGCCATGATGATCGGAGCCATGGTCAGAACCACCGCCATAGCTGTAGCCTCCATCGCTGCCATGGGAGGAACCACCGCCGCCGTGGCCGCCGCCTCCACTGTAGCCACCACCTCCACTGTAGCCACCGCCACCGCCACTTCCGAGTCCTCCGATGAATCCAGCTTGGGCCACCGCCACCACAGCCAGTAGACAGACAAAGACTTTCATGTTGGAGCTAAGATGAAGCTGAGATGAGCTAAAAAGTCGAACTGATGCCCCAAACAGATCGAAGGGGCATTTATATAGAGCTGTGTGTTTCCCCAGTCGCGGTGATGATTCGAGGCGGCCTTGTCCGGAAGCCAACGCAAGTGGTGCAAGTGGTGCACTACGACACCCCCGGGCCAAGTTGGCCAAGTTAACACAGGCTCTCAAGAGCCTCTAAGTCGAGCGAAAGCCCCAGTGGGATGTACATGCATAAAATGTCGAAAGACTCTCCCCCAGCATCCATTGAAGGCTATATTTGTTGATCACATCAACTGGGAAATGGCTTTTGCAAGATAGATACGCTTTCATTATAATGTACCCTCTACTTTAACCATAAAATTAAAAATGACTATTATATTATATCACTCTAAAACCCCATAGCTCCTTAAAATATTTAAACCATTTCATCCTTTCGAAAACTCTCTAGTAAGCTTTGTTTAATTTCCTCATAAACGTCTTTTAGAGTATCCCATTATCGACTTCAATTAAAATTTGATATACTTTCTCGTGATTTGTTTGGATTATGCAATCGAATAACCAGCGAACAAACAAATTATCAAACAACCAGCATTTTTTTCGGCGCTTCGAGCGCACTTGAATGGAGTTTTTCCCCCGGATCGCACAGCCATCTGCCTTTTGGCACTCGCTTCCCCTGGCAGTCCCCTGGCATGCCAATCGAAGGCATGATTAATGAGTGCGGAGTTCAGACCACAGGTGAGGTGGTGGGCACAGGTGAGAGGACAGACAGGCAGACGGCAGGCGAGGCGAGGCGAGGTTCGTGCGCTTTCAACTGTCCCTGACATCGATTTCTGGGCTACCGCTTTCCGATGTTACGCATTCAATTCCGATGAAGTCACTTCAAAAGACACTGGAAAAAATAAAAGTAGTGGAGACTATTTATTTAGAAGTCTCTGTGGCAAGCCTCCGAGTTCTCTTCTTCCAAATGACCTGCATTTTTTTTCATAACCTGTCTCCTGTTTAGTTTTTTGTGGCAGTAGGTTCATTCATCTGTTCCATTACCTTTGCATCCATTCATCGATCATCTCAGTCTGGGGGAACACAGTTCTCAATGAGACGTCAAGTTCTCATTAAGACGAGAGCCCCATGCAAATGCCAGATCAATTAATCAATTTGTTTTGCCAATAAATATGACTAAATATGGCCAACGATCTCTGCCAATAATGATAAATGATTTCACCGGCTTTAGAGTTTTGTTTTTGCTTTTGTTTTCTTTTATCTGCTTATGTTTTTTTTGTGCATTTTCTCTCAACCAAATGAATTCAATTAAGCCAAAATTTGAACGTGGGAATATATTTTGGCCACGCATGGCGAATATGTCAGCCAATAACTGGACGCATGCAACATGTTGCCAATGGCTCTAAATATTTTTAGAGCCCGAGGCGGAAAACACAAAACCCGTAAAGGAGACAAATTAATAGTCATTCATTTGGCATTCGGTTATAGCTCTATTGGTCGCCCCAGACAAGTGCAACAAGGCGATATGTTTTTAAGAAAAATAAAATAAATAAAACCACAAACACTGATTTAATTTCATAAATAACTTTTGATGATTTCCATTGGCTAGGACTCCGGAGAAAATTGAATTTGTTCTGTTATTTGATTTGAAAAATAAGGAAAAACTGTCTGGACTTCGAGTTCGAGTTGGTTTCCTTGTGAAAGTTGGCCAAAAAGCTTTTCCTTATGACCACTTTCGGGATCCCTGCGCCCTTCTCTTATGTCACTTTTAGCCAGTCTGACATTTGTTGGAAATATTGTTGAAAATATTTGTTGGTCGAAAAAGCAAAATAAAGTTGCAATTCCTGCAAGAGCTGTCAAAATGTTGCCGCTGCTGCAGTTGCAGTTGCAGTTGCAGCATTGGCTGCGGTTGATATTACTGTTGCCATTGCAATGGAAGTTGCAGTTGCAAGTTGCTTTTGCTTTTCTTGCTGGGCTCGGCAACCTGCTGACTGTTGACTGCTGCCCGTCGTTTTCCCATGTGAATGCTTAACCGATTGCCGGTGCTTACCCTCTCGTCCCCAAACCGAAAAACCCTGCCCCCTTTTACCTCAAGCCTCCCTCATGTGCCCTCGCCCCGCCGCCGGGGGCTGTCAAGTTTTTTTTGGGGCTGTCGCTACTTGGTTGATATTTTTTCCAAAAACAATTTCGACAGTCGCGCATTTTTCACGCTGCCTCATTTGCAGCGATTTTCAATGCGATATTTGTTACCACTGTTGTTGCTGTTGTTGCTGCCACAAATTGTTGTTGTTGTTGCTAGTTGCAGTTGTTGGATTGCTTGTTCACATAACCATAACTCCGCATGGCACCTTTGCAGATTTTTGACTTTTTTTCACCGATACTCTTGGAAAGGGGAAGCCCTTTGGGTCTATTGAAATAATTATTAGTTTAAATGGTATTTTATTCACTAAATATTTTATAAATAATATATTGAAATAAGACTTTTATGTCCTTCAAAGTATCAACTATTATTATGAGCTTTTACTTCCCAAGGACATACCAATCTAAATAATTCATAAAGCCCCTCTCATATTTAAACCTACCCTTTGTACATTTTTTATAGTTGTTCTTTAAGGGTATTTAGCATGTCCTCTAACTTTATTAAAATATTCCCAAATATGATATTTCAGTTGCAATTCCTTCACATATGTATGCTTGGCCCAAGTCAACTTTAATATTCCGTTTGATTTCTTCGCCTTCAGGATCGTGACAGACCGCAGCATTGGATGTTGCAACTGCCAACTGGGAACTAGCAACTAACTTGTGGCAGGCAACTAAAAACAGTTGCGATTAGCTGGGGCCTGGCCCTAAATGAAATCAGCGACTGTTCACAGTCATAAGTTGCTGGCAGAAACCTTTGCTAATATGTCATGGGGCCCATCGACGGGTCAGCCCGAAAACATTGGGCAATTGGCATTTTGTCGGATTTGGTGTGCGGAGAGTGTTGAATGTTGTGCTAGTCATCGAAACCAGTTTACCGTTGGCAAACGTCACAAATAGTACATGCATATGTGTTGTGTGTCCCAACTGGGTAGTACAGTACAGTGGTGACCCATTAAAGCAATCAGCAGCAAACACATGTAAGTCAAGTGGCAAACTCCAACTCCCATTTTCGGTTTCGGTTACGGTTGCGGCTCATTACGCAGCTCGCTTTGATTTGCATAGCAATTGAATGGAGTTGGCCGAAATGGAGTTGGCCCCTTGGCAGTTGACCACCTTGTGCCACACACCCCTTTTCCGTCTTTGATTTGTGCGACATGTGCGCAGAGAATTATTTGCTTATTGTTTAACATTTGCGTTTGAATAACTTGTAAACTGTCAAGCGATTAACCCTTGGAGGTCTACGGGGTTTCAAGAGTGTGGGAAATGGATTTCACTAATTAAAATTTCAATCCAAACAGATCCAAGGTAAAATTGAATCAAAAATCTTGTTCAAATTAAAGTTAAAGAAGCCTCTGTTTAGAATAATATTCTATAAATATTAGCTCATTTTAGGATGCTTTGTAGTGACTTTAACTTGGTTTAAATTTTGGTTTAAACATAAAATAAAAATATAAATATTTCTGAATATTATAAATTTTTTTAGGGGTTATCCAAGGGTTAAAATACATAATTCCAGTTAGACATGTAGTTAACGTTCCGATTTTGCGATTGTCATATTCGGGCGGCATTCCTGCACTGTCAATTCCCAATACTCAATACTCAATAGCCAATAGTCGATTGTGGTGGCCATGCAACTGGCTTATTACCGGCTCTATCAGATGGCGGTACACACGGCGTATGCGCAATATTGATCCCAATGCATTCTCGGCCGCATTGTGTTTGCTTTATTGAATATTTCACTGTTGCTGCTGTTGCTGACCATGTCACATTCGCTTTTCGTCTCAATTGCAGTTGAGAGACAAATTGCGCACCTTTGACAGCTTGGAATTTGACTTTTTGATTGACAACTGCAGCGATCTGCGATCCGAGATTGGTGATCAGGGTTCGACAACAATAATTCCAAGCCGAAATTTCAACAAAATTCAAACGATCGATTTCGCAAAGCCTTAAAGCTTAGTTTATTAAACGTCTTTGGCTGGTTGTACTGACCTCGAAAACAAATTCAATTATGCAGAGAGGGGCACCCAAAAAAAAAAAAGAAAGACAGACAAACAAAAAGAATTGGCCAAATTCGCGAGGCACCTACGCCAACTCCAAAAGCAATTTGGCAGCAATGAAGACAAAGCTGAAAACACGGCAGCCGAAAATAACGACAAATACCAGAGTGTGACGAGACCCCACCGCTTAACCCTCTACCGCCCCGATTAACCCCTCAATGCCAGCGACAAAGTGACAGGCAAGGAAAACGGGGCGAGTCTCTATTTCTCACTCTTCTCTAGAGATCTTCAAACTCTAGCTCCAAACAAAATAAAACAAAAAATAAAAATAGAAATCCAAGTGAAAATCAATTGCAGCTGCCAGAGAAAGACCGAAGCCTCGAGATCTTGGAGAGCTGGCAATTCTTTCAGTTTAGTTTCTTTCAGTTAGCTTGTCAGCGACACAAACAAAAACACAAGACTCTGACTGTGACTGAGACTTGGACATTGAGCCTCAAACTGAATCTGAGACTGAGCCAGCTGACGTTACAGGTTTTCAAATCTGGCACATTAATTTTAAAGACAAATGAAACGAAAATAATACAAGATGAAAGCCTAGCCAAGATAGAAACGAAAAATAGATGCTCTAGAAAAGTGAAATCTAAGAAAAATTAAAAAGACTGAAGTGTGATGGATATTTCTTAGAAAATTGTAACAAATTTTGTTTCTTAAAAAATCAAAAAAGTGAAGACAATTTTGTTTGTATATTTCAAATTTTCAAAGAGTTTTCAGAGTTGCTCAATGGATTAATTTTTGTCCTTTTTTTTTTAGAGACTTTTCAGATAGTAGAGTGGTCCTTTGGATTTATCCTTTTTTGAATTTCTGAGACTGGGAGGCTATAGCTAAAAACATTAAACACATCGTAAAAACATCGTTTTCATTAAAGACTTTCAGATTTACATCAGTGAATCAATCCCAACCGAGGGTATCTCTATAGGCTAACCTCGACTTGGAATTGGTGGACCACCTTGTGCGACCTTCTTTTCAGTTGCCGACAAAAATAAAAAAATAGAAAAAAATTCAAAACAAAAACAAAAGATAAACCAAAAAGCGGCAACAATTACCAGACAAAACAACAACAATGGCCAACAACAGCCCGAGCCAAGCAGATAATAATGGCCAATAGGTTTACGAGTCGCCCGAACATCAGAGAGCCAGCAAATACTCGATACTCGAATTTCAAAGCCCGCTGCAAAGATCGCCAATGGCCAAGTCTTTTTGCTTTTGCCCTGGCTCTGCTTCAGTTGAATTTCAGTTTGAGATTTTAGCCATTTGAAAGTCTTGTGCGAAAAGAGCGTCAAAAGTCAGATGGGTGATGGTCGAGGAGGAGGGGGATCTTGGACGACGGAGGCCTTTCCTTTTTGTTATTTTTCTATGTTTTTTCTGTGTCACTTGCTGCGAAAGTCGCAAAACTATAAGTTGAAAGTTGAACGGAGTGAGCAATCGATGGCAGATTTTCACACCGAACTTACAAAAAAAGTATCATTAACTGTGGTTATCCCCCAGGAGGTCATTGATATTTTTAGGGCATTCATACATACATATGTACATGGGAATGGGAATCCCAATTTGTTTATTGCCAATTGACCGCAATCAAAGCCAGCGAAGTGAATGGATTATAAATTATGAAGAAAGGAAAGCTAACTAAGATTATACCTATAGCCTTGCTAATACATGTGGGATGCTGTTGTTAGGTCATAAATTATAATTTCTTATTTCTTATCAAATTGATTCTGAAGTCATTTTTTTCTGCACAAAGAACTTTTAAAGAAAACATTATGTCCTTCGGTCTAAACATTGATCTCCTCCACATTCCGGAGAAAATAATGCACATTTCTGTAATTCGAGCTCCAAGTAGCTGAATCCCTCATAAAATACCTTTCCCAAATACAGTTTTATAGTTTTTTGAATTTTTTCCAAGGGGTACCCCTTGAAAATCATCATTTTTCGATTTTCTCCATTTGCTCCCTTCCGATTATCCCAGCTCCTCCAATTTACACCCGATCGGGAAAATGTGTACATTTCTGTGATTAGAGCTCCAAGTAGCTGAATCCCTCATACAACAACTTTCCTAAATTCGATTTTTTAATTTTTCGAATTTTTTCCAACGGGTACCCCTTAAAAATCATCAATTTTCGACATTCGCCATTTTGCTCCCTTCCGATTAGCACAGCTCCTCAAATTTACACCCGATCGGATGAAAAACAGCAACAATGTTTTACATGATTATATATTTTCTTATTTAATGAAGTGAATGTAAGGATGAGTATAAATGTATACAATGGCCAGACATTAAAAAGTCCCAGCCTAATTTAGATTCAGTATAGCTGGAAGAAATAACAACAGATTGATGAATAATATAGTCATCCTGTAAGATTTTTTCGGAGCCTGGAAAACTTTTTGTTTGTTGCTGGCTGGTTTTACTTTAAACTGAAATACTTCACCGGCTTTTATAGAAAACAAATACCATTTGTTTACGTAAGGCTTGACTAATTTTAGTTTTAGTCGGGAATGTTTGACAAATCGATGGGATATGGTAACTGAAACCCTTAAACTGTGCAGAGATCTGAGAGGTACAAACACTTCAAGAAATCTTGATGTATACTTGATTAAACTATAAAATCGGGACATTAATCTGCATACTTCTGCTGAGATCGTGATGGGGAGAAACCAGATAAATTGCAATTTCACATTTGGAGAGCGGGCAGGGGAAATGGCTTACAAGCCAATCAAGAGCTTGGCAGGATCACAAAATAGATTTATTGATTCGGCCAGTTGGCTGACTGACTTGGCCTGGCCCGGCCTGGCCTGGCTAGAACGAAAAGTAAATAGATTGATAGTCAATTACAGAGATACATAAATAAGCGGATGCATTAGAGACATGTGCGGTGAGCAGAGCGACAGATGGAAAGAGTAAAACTCCATTATCCATTTTCCCCCAAACTCAATCATCGTCATCATCATAGCCACATTCTGACTTTTAGCCACACTCCCCTCTCCGTCAGTCCCTCCTCTTGGCCAACTTTTAACTCTTGTTCGAGACTCTTGTGGCACAGATAATTTGCCATCAGCAGCGCCAAATGTAATCCGCCATATAACCGTCTAACGGTAACTCAAAGCCAACATAAATATGCGCAAAACCAGCAACAACAACAAACACACACACAATCAAGCATACAAACATTTTGCAACATGTTGTTGTTGCAAAGCTGCTACTTCTGCTGGTGTTGTTGTTGTTTCGTTAACAGCTTCTACAATTTTTCATCCAAGTGCAGCAGCAACAATAAATTGGCACTGAGGAAAATATTTAAATAAAATCAGGTATTTTTATTTTTAGAAATTTTGATTAAAAAATCTATATAGTTTTTAATAAGAAATTTTAAAATATAAAATTTATTAAGCTACCAGCTTCAAGTTCCAATATTTAAGAACTATTTAGTAAGGGCACTGCGTGAAGTCTGCCGCATATCGTACGGCTCAAAGGAACCGAGACTATAAGGAAGAAATATTTCGAGAAAAGATGGATGAAAAGTTTAGAATTATTTGAAGGACAAAAAAAGGATTAGACTATTAAAAAGGATTAGAGACTATTGCAAGCCAAACCAAAAACCATAAGATAAGATAAGAAAAGATCGAACTATATCTTTAATCACCAAAAAGGAATATTTCGTAAAAAGAATTTGTTCCATGTTCCCAATATCCCAATCTTAGAAGATTGGGAAGTAAGTGAGTATGTTTTATTTGTTCTATAAATAATATTTATTTAAATATTTTTTAACTTTTTATTTACAGTGTCTAAGCCAATGGGGAGGGGTTTTTTTTTGAGAAGCCAAGCGATGCCTGGCAAACAAACAACTTCATGGGCGACGTGCAAAAATTCAATTGCTACAACGTCCACGTTGTTGGCTCAGTGTTGCTGTTGTTGTTGTTATTTTGTTTGTTGCCTTAGTTGTTGTTGTTATTGTTAGTATCGTTGTTGTCAGCAGCAAATCACTGGCAAAATGCTCCCAGCTTCAACTTCAACTTGAGCCCCAAGTTGCATTTGCAGTTCCCACTCTCTCGAAAATCTTCATGATCTTCCACTTCCGCTGTCTCTTTCTGTCTCCTAGCTCCATCTCAACCAATCTTCCAGAAGAAAACTATATACATATAAACTATGACTATATCTCTTGGGGAGCTTTGAGTTTTATGCATTTGTCAGGCCACACTTCTGTGGCCAGCATAGTCATCAAAAATAAAATATATATATGTATATGTATATTAAAAAAAATAAAAAAAATATAAGCGCGCATAAAAAAATGTCAGTCAGTCAACGGCAGTTGGCCCACTCCCCTGGCTCGGCTCACTCCCTCTGGGCCCGTTTGAAGGCTCCACTTCATGAGCTTTCTTCCGTCACATTTGTCTGTTTTTCCAAGCCCAAGACCTGGCCAGTGCCTGCCTTCTGACAAGAGCTGAAATGTATCTTTCACCGACTCGAAGTCAGCTAGAGATGACAACGTGATTGGGGGATATATTTAATTATAATCTATAATAATCAAAATGGTATCAAAAATATGATAAAAAGTATCATTAAGGGGTTCTTGAAAAGCTATTTAAAATAGGTATGAAGATATCAGCATATCCAGATTTAAAGATAGATTCTTAAACAGTTTTGACAATAAAAACAAGTAACAGATATTTCTAAAAAGTATTCAAATTACTTCCCTTAAAAATATAACACTCATAGAGGTCCTTATTACTTATTTTTTCTAAACTTTTAGGTCCAGACACTTTATCTCATAGCCGAGCTTCAGAGATCTTCTGAGAAAGCTAAGCCCCGTTTCGAAGGCTTCTCGTACTCGATTCTTTCGGCCAGGCCGACACTGTATAACCCCAAATACCTCTCGCTCATGCCGCTCCCCCCCTTGATTACCGACTGGTACCCCCAATACCATCCTTGTTCTCACTGTGATGGAAAACCATTTTCTCTACAACTCCAATCGACGCTCCACTTTTTATACCCTTGCAGAGGGTATTATAATTTTGTCCAAAAGTGTGCAACGCAGTGAAGGAGACATCTCCGACCCTATAAAGTATATATATTCTTGATCAGGATCACCTCCTGAGTTGATATGAGCATGTCCGTCTGTCCGTCTGTCCGTCTGTCCGTCTGTCCGTCTGTCCGTCTGTCCGTCTGTCTGTCCGTCTGTCTGTCTGTCCGTTTCTACGCGAACTAGTCTCTCAGTTTTGAAGCTATCGTCTTGAAACTTTGCACACACCCTTCTTTCCTTTGCACGCAGTATATAAGTCGGAACGGCCCGGATCGGCCGACTATATCCTATAGCTGCCATATAACTGATTGATCGGAAATGGTATAACTTTGGTGTTTTTAGAGTTAGAGAATTCAAATTTGACAAGAGAGCTATTTTTGGCAAACCATTACGACATGCCAAATTTCATAAGGATCGGCCGACTATATCTTATAGCTGCCATATAACTGAACGATCGGAAATGACCCAACTTTCGTGTTTTTGAAGATAGAAAGCTGAAACTTAATACAGATTATATTTTTGGCCAGATGATCCAACCTACCAAATTTCATTAGGATCGGCCGACTATATCCTATAGCTGCTATATAACTGAACGATCGGAAATGACCCAACTTTTGTGTTTTTGAAGATAGAAGTTTGGGACAATTTTAGGTTTCGTTTTTGTATTATAATAAATTGGGAAATATTATCATATTCTCATAAGGATCGGCCAACTATATCCGATGTTTGCGATATATATCCGGTTTTAACTGCAAGGGTATATAAACTTCGGCTCCGCCCGAAGTTAGCTTTCCTTTCTTGTTTTGTGTGCTGTTGTTTTTGTTGGTCTTTTTTTTTTGTTGTTGTTGTTGTTGTGTGTAGCTAACATTTTTTTATGCTCCAACTCCAACTAAACAATCAACTTTTCAAACTGTTTTTTCTTTTCGCTCTGCTCTCGCCCCTCTATTTTTCTCTGGCTATTGCTTTTCCTATTTGCTGTTGGCTGCACTTTTTGACGGCTTTTATTGTTTGCCAATTTCTGGCCCCCGAGACCAGCGAAGCATTCCATCCTATACCCATACCATTTCATTCAGCGACGCACTACTACCCCCCCTCACTTTTTTTGGTTTTGCCCCAACGCCCCTCTGCTCTTAACTGGTTGGATTACACAGGTGTGAATAGGTGTTATAGTTTTTCAAAAAAGCACAAAAACCTCCTCCTCCCTCCTCCTCAAAGAAGATTATCCCCTTGGAAAGTCTACAAACTTTAATATTTAAATTATTTTTATTAAATTTATTTCTTGAATATTTTTTCTTGCCGTGTATGCACCACCCCCTGGCCTCCTCCTGGCTGCGCATCCATTGTAAATCCGCCAGGCAGTTGAGGAAGCGTTTTGTTCGGCTTGTTTGCCGATCGAAGAGGGTTCGCTGACAGACCGAGAAAAACTCGGAAAGCATGGTGGAGCGGAAAACGGGGGTTTTTCTCGGAGTTACCTCACCCAATCACCCGCCGCCTATCCCGAGTGGAGGGAGCACTATCCTCTATTTATTACTACCCATACAGTTGACTTATTCTCAGTGATCTTGACTGCATCTTAGCTGGGAGAAAAGAGCTTCGGTTGGGTTTGCAAATCGAATCGGCTCGGCTGGTTCGATTTAGATGGCATGTCTGGGCATTTGTTGACGTAAATTGGCATTAACCTTCTCGGTGACCTCCTTCCGCACCGAACACTTCGAAATACATAAGTTAACCCAACGAGGGAAAGGCAAGAGAGTTGGCTTACTGCAATTTATTGATTTTTTATGGCTAAGTTCTACTTTCAAAGACTCTTAAGCCTAAAGAATTGAGAGATTTATTTTTATAGAATAATTTAAAAAATAAAGAGTTATTTTATTAAGGAATTTAAACCCATTGCGGAATAGTTTAAAAATAATCCCCATATGATCTAATTGCCTTGTCGGAAGATTTCGGAAATTCGACCTTAAACACTGCAAAAAAAAACATGTTTGTTTTTTTTATTCGTTTCATTTGTCCGCTAGTCGCTTTATTAATTAGCGAGTGTCGAAAATATGCAAATCAAACAATTCTTGTACATTTCAAGGCGTGGAGACAATGAGTCGAGAGTCTCGTGAGAAATCGAGAAATAGAAAATTATAACGCGTCTCAGAGGTGGGCTGGTGGAGCAGAGAAACAAAGAAGAACTAGTAGATACAAAAAATAAGAAAGATGAAAACAAAAAGTATTTACAGTTAGTTGATTGTGCCCATTTCATTTTGTTGGCTTTTAGACGGTTACCAGTCCAAAACCCCACCACCGCCTTCCCAAAAAGCCAAAAAACCCAAAAAAACACAGACAAAAGAAGCCAACGAACGAACGCCTTGTCTCCAAGACAGAGGGCACTGAGAAGAAGAAGCTGGAGAAGCGGGAGAATTAGTGGAATTCGAGGAGAAAAAGTAGCCAAGAAGATGTAACGAAAAGAACGCGGGTGGGTCTACTGCCGAACAAACAAACGAATTATGAACCAATTTACAAATTACCAAAGCCCCCAGAACAAAAAAAAAAACCAGAAAAGAGGGAGCCCCCATGGCAAAGGGTGGGGTACAGTGAACTGTAGACAGATATAACCGAACCCGAGCCATTCAGTCTGGCCGGGGCTACTGATGATTCTTTTGAGAGCTCCCTCCAGGAGCGATTAAGTCCACGCCCCCTTCTAGGCTAAAAGCCATTGACCAAGTAACGAGTTTCGCATTTCAAGATTCAAGATCCGATTCAGAATCCACTTGCCGCAAATAACTGAACTTGCTCACAGACCAGCACAGTGGTTATGAAAATTAATTTATTAAGTTATTTTAAAGAGGGTAGTCTTTTTAATATAATAGACTTAAATTTAAGGTAAAACCTTAGATTTGTCAGATAAACCATTAATCTCTTTAAAGTTTTAAGTTTAGTTTAAAGTTTTCCAACTTTCAAAACTATTTCCTCTGAGATCCTCCAGGGTATCCATTGCATCCATTCTCTGCTCCTCATTATTATTAAGTCGATTTGCTCATTTTGCTTCCTTTCAGTTTATTTTTTGTTGAAACTTACTTTATTTGCTTGGCAGTGAGCCTGTCGTCTCGTTTACGGTCCGTTTATGCTGCAAACACTTTGCAGATACAGATACAGATACTCATACAGATACAGATACCCACACCGATGGGCAGCCCAACATAAGTAAGTAAATATATCTTCTGTTCGGGGAGTTCTTGAAAATTGTGGTCTGCCATCTGCTCCCCCCTCCTGCCAACCGTACTCTTTCTCTGTCTGTTCACCTCGCGAATTCAATTAAAATGCCGCTCTCCGCGTTCTTAAAGTTCTCGATTCTCCAAGCTCGAAGCTCGCATCTCGAATCTCGTCTGAGGTCCGAGGCTAGTGTGTTGAACCCGAAACCGAAACCCAAACGATGCTCCACAAATCGTGAGCCAAAAAAGTATTATTAATTTGGGAAAGTTCTGGTTGCCACGCCCCCGCTTGGCACAATCGAAACACCTGCCGTTCGTAATGTATCTCACGGATTTGTGTTTTGTTGTGGCAAGAGCAATAACAAAGTGCAACAGCCACACGGCATCTGCAGGCAGCTGCCACAAAATTTGAATTACAAACTACAAGAAATCGAAATCGAAAATCGTCGATCTTGTCGCATTAATTAAGTTAATTTGCTCACGTTCACGCTTTCCGCTTATCGGAGGCTGTCAATTAGCATTTTATTGGTCATTGCCAGTTATCGTCCAAGGATATCTTTTCGCCTGCATCAATCCATTAGGTTTCATTCTCAACCTGACTCAGCTAAAAATTCTTGTTTCTGTTTCTACTTTTTTTTGGGTGAACCTTCATTTTATCTGGGCGATTTTCGCCGCCTTGATAAGATCCCCCAAAGTGATTCAACACTTTTTTTTTTGTTTTTTGGGCATTTGAAAGCAATAAGCGTTGCATAAATCGAAACTAGTTTCCCTTTCTCAGTTTTCAATTTCGGATTTAATAATCTTCCTGGCTAGAGAAGGAGAGAGAGGCTGAAATTAATTTGCCAAAAAACTACAAAAAAAAAACAAAAAAAAACGACACAGAAAACAAATAACTCGGCTCCAGACAGCAAAAGATACAAATAGTTGCAGCCGGAGATACACGGATACAAAATCCATACTGTTGCCGATACATACGTGCGTGTGTTGTTGTTGTTGTTGCTTTTGGTGTTGCTCATTGCGCAGTTAATTTGTTCAAGCGCTCAATGCGTCAATACCATTTGACTTTCACTTATTTGCTCCACTCGCCACTGCAGACAACCAAATGCGAACAATGGCGGAGGAGATACGTTTCCAGATACAGATACAACTTCAGTTTGGGTTTAGGCAAGGATTATGCAATTTTAGATTTCTTCAACTTAATAGTTGTTATTATAATTTTTATAAAAATTTAAAGAATTTTGTTTTACCAATCATTTAAGGTATTCCGCTTAAGGATCAAATGAGATTTTTGAAAGATATGCATATTTAGGTATGGTTTAGGGTTTAATAGTCAGAGCCTGGTTTTGGCTAAGGGTTCTATACAAAAAAATTTGGATAATTCCTTTCCAAAATTTTCTTCTAATATTGAATGCAGATTGGTAGCTGAACAATCGGATGAGAATTGGCAGAGATATAGACATGGTCTGAAGTCATATGGTAGTATCCTCGACTATGCAAGGAGTTCTATCTGAAAAATAAGAAACTGATGTTTAGTAGCCGAGATATGGATATTGTAGTCCTCAGTTTTAAGCTGTGCTTTTGCTTTTTGGGAAAAGAGACTTCGGCATTCTTACTGTTTCCTTGAATAATTTAATAATTTAATACAATTTAATATCTTTAAGAAACTAAAATATTCCCCAGACATCTTAGGCTTACCTCCCTTCTCCCAAAAGAAAAAAAAAAAACGAAAGTAATGTCTTTCGTTTGGGATAATGACCTCAGATTGATACTGTCACTTTCAGATATAGTTCTTTCACCCTCCAGCCACTCAGTCTTTTAGTTCTATGGCGAAATATCCCCTAGACTCTAGCTTGAGTTACATGTGATTCATTCTGGGCCGTGGTTCCCCTCTTGGAGCCATTTGCCCCTCATCCACCACCAACGATATGGTCGTATCGGCAGATACAACAACAATCTTTGAGATACGATTTGGTTTGCTTGGGTAGTTGTTGTTTTTGTTGTTGTCTGGAGCGCGCAATTGATGTTGTAACATGGCTACCACGAGTGCAACATCCCCCCTTTGTTGCCCCAGCAGCTTGGCCACCCCCTTGCCACCCAGAGCACTCCCCCAATTCGAAAATGTGTGACATAATCTGTGCAGACTTCGATGTTGTTGCTGCTTTTGGGGCAACTGCTGCTGCTGTTGGTGGTGCTGGAGCTGGAGCTGGTGCTGGTGCGGCTGCTGCAGTCTCACTCATTCAATAAGTCAGTCAGAGTCCAAGACGCCGGGGGTTCAATGAACTAAAACCAACGCCACCGCTTGCTTTTGTGTAAAAACAAAAAGCCAAGCCAACGAGAAGAAAAAAAAACTTAAATATTTTTCTGCCTTTTTGGTCGAATATGTTACAAATTTTGTTTCTCTTTTTTTTAACTTAATGTTTGTTAGTTTTGCCTGCTCCGCTCGATGGCAGGCGACTCTGTGAAATCACTTACTGGTTTTTATGCGACCAACCAGAAACAACAAATACAACAGGCGACAACCCGCCTCATGAACAACTGTAAATTTGTTGGCAGCACGTTACTCATTTGGCAGCTTCGCACCTTTTTTTTTGGCCATAATCCTCCGGTTAAGGTAAAAGCGTTAACTCAATCAAATATAGCACAAAAATGTATATAACAATTTTAATATGTTACAGGAAAGTCTTGCAATTATTCAAGACACCTTTTAAGCCATCTCTGACTGCAACAAGGCCTAACATATACCTTATAGACCTTGCCTTTGTTTACTTTATTGCCAAGTATTTTTTTTTTTCATATTTCTTGGTTATTAACCGACATTGAGAAGTCATTTGATTCACTCTACAGTCTAGAGTCTTGGAGACCTTATTGACTATATAAACTATGCGCACATAGAGATATTTCTATAATTACTAAACAAATGCCAATGTCAGGCCAATGCAACAACTGCAGCAGCAGCAGCAACAGCACCAACAGTGGCAGTGGCAACAATCACCTGGAGTATTACAAAACTAAACAATCATAATTATATGACTGTCTCGGCTTGACTTGAGTTCAGTTGAGGTGAGCCGAGGAGCTGAGTTGGCTTAAAGCGGCTCACACTTTTGTTTATGGAAAACCTAATGCAAGACGATCTACAACCGCAGAGTCGGGGGAAGATTGAAAAACATTTCGTAAAATAATTGTTGAGAAATTTGTATGGCCAAGAGAGCAATTACGAGGCGAACCAGACCAGCCCAGAAAGCCCACGACTTTGACGGCTGCCGTGAAGGGGTGTCCCCTTGCCACTGACTTCCCCCCTGTGTCACCCCCACCCGCCTCTCAACGCTCACAAGCTCACACCATGGGCCCCGCTTAATGACCCTATTTTAATTTCAAGCATCGCTTGTCCATCGCACTTTGCGGAATTTACATTATACGCATACATATTTCTCAGTCGCTTATTTCGGTTTTTGTTTTTTTCCCCTCCGGTTTTTTCCATTTTGTATTTAATCTTTTTTCTCTGTGTGTAGCTTTTGAAAAGCCGCCCTGGAATCAACGAACACTGGGCTGAAGTTTTAGGAGAAATATTTTAAGATATTTTTATAAATATTTGAAACTTTTTTATAGAAATATTATAATACCCATACAAATTAAAGCTTTTAAACAATATATTATCTTTTTCATATTTTCAATAAAAAAAAACATAATTTCTTAAATTTTAGAACATTAGATCATAAAACAAGAAAGGAAAGCTAACTTCGGGCGGAGCCGAAGTTTATATACCCTTGCAGTTAAAACCGGATATATATCGCAAACATCGGATATAGTTGGCCGATCCTTATGGGAATAGGAATATATAATCCAATTTATTACAATACAAAATCTAAAAAAAGTCCCAAACTTCTATCTTCAAAAATACGAAAGTTGATATTTCTACCAAATACCATTTCCGATCGTTCAGTTATATGGCAGCTATGGGATATAGTCGGCCGATCCTAATGAAATTTGGTAGGTTGGATCAACTGACCAAGAATTAAATCTGTACTAAGTTCCAGCTTTCTATCTTCAAAAACACGAAAGTTGGGTCATTTCCGATCGTTCAGTTATATGGCAGCTATAGGATATAGTCGGCCGATCCTTATGAAATTTGGCATGACGTAATGTTTTGCCAAAAATAGCTCACATGTCAAATTTGAACTCTCTAACTCTAAAAACACCAAAGTTATACCATTTCCGATCAATCAGTTATATGGCAGCTATAGGATATAGTCGGCCGATCCGGGCCGTTCCGACTTATATACTGCGTGCAAAGGAAAGAAGGGTGTGTGCAAAGTTTCAAGTCGATAGCTTTAAAACTGAGAGACTAGTTCGCGTAGAAACAGACAGACGGACAGACAGACGGACAGACGGACAGACGGACAGACGGACATGCTCATATCAACTCAGGAGGTGATCCTGATCAAGAATATATATACTTTATAGGGTCGGAGATGTCTCCTTCACTGCGTTGCACACTTTTGACCAAAATTATAATACCCTCTGCAAGGGTATAAATATATCATATTTCATTTTTAATACGTATTTCGTAGTATCTAGTAGCATATGATTTTAAAGAGGACTAGTTCTAAAATAATATTTGATAAAACATAATTTTGATAAAACAAAGAAACCTCATAACATGGTAAACAAACTATATTTTATTTAATTTTTATACCCTTGCAGAGATTTTGTCCAAAAGTGTGCAACGCAGTGAAGGAGACATCTCCGACCCTATAAAGTATATATATTCTTGATCAGGATCACCTCCTGAGTTGATATGAGCATGTCCGTCTGTCCGTCTGTCCGTCTGTCCGTCTGTCTGTTTCTACGCAAACTAGTCTCTCAGTTTTAAAGCTATCGTCTTGAAACTTTGCACACACCCTTCTTTCCTTTGCACGCAGTATATAAGTCGGAACGGCCCGGATCGGCCGACTATATCCTATAGCTGCCATATAACTGATTGATCGGAAATGGTATAACTTTGGTGTTTTTAGAGTTAGAGAGTTCAAATTTGACATGAGAGCTACTTTTGGCAAAATAATACGACATGCCAAATTTCATAAGGATCGGCCGACTATATCCTATAGCTGCCATATAACTCAACGATCGGAAATGACCCAACTTTCGTGTTTTTGAAGATAGAAAGCTGGAATTTAGTACAGACTCTATTTTTGGTTAGTTGATCCAACCTTCCAAATTTCATTAGGATCGGCCGACTATATCCTATAGCTGCCATATAACTGAACGATCGGAAATGACCCAACTTTTGTGTTTTTGAAGATAGAAAGCTGGAACTTGGTACAGATTATATTTTGATCCATCCTACCAAATTTCATAAGGATCGGCCAACTATATCCGATGTTTGCGATATATATCCGGTTTTAGCTGCAAGGGTATATAAACTTCGGCTCCGCCCGAAGTTAGCTTTCCTTTCTTGTTATTACATTTTTTTATACTTTTAACCACTGTATCTTAAGCTGAAGAAGCATCGAAGAAAAGTTGACTTTTGGACGCTAATATGACGACGATCTTGGCCTTTGGGTGAGGCAACCGTCAACAGCAGCAGCGACAATAACAAAAGCAACACCACCAGCAACAACATCAAGAGTAACAAGACCTAAGGAAGCCAAAAGAAAAAAATTATTTAAGACAATGGAAATTCATTTCATTTCGCTGGGACTGAGACAGAGACTTCTTGGCCAAAGGCAAGGTCTCTCTGGTCGGTCGGACGGGTCGGAGATCTCCCCCGTTTCTGGCTCTGGTTCACCTCACCCTCTGAGAAATTAGCTGCTTCAGTTATTATTGTTGTTGTTGGTCAGAGACGTTTCTACAATATATCTATATAAGTGATCGTCGTCACTGGCACTTCATGTTTGCCTTTCAACTTGGCTGTCTTCCCTTCTCAGCCGTATACTTGGTTTCAGTTTTTTTTTTTTTTTTTTGCATCCGCTTCCGCAACAACAATTATAGTATTAGCAACAACAACGAAAATTTTGTTACACAAGAGATTGGAGGGTTTTTTTTTCGTTTTTGCTGTATTTTTCAGGGGCCCCCTCAAGAGACTTGACCTCAAAAATGAAAAGTTGAAATGAAAAATATTTAATCTAATGTGAAAATCGCTGGAGCGTCATCAGCTTTTCTTCCCGTAGTTTTATGTACCTTTTGGAACTGATAATGACTACACGACATCTTTTTGTTGTCTGGCAGTGAGAAACTGTATCACTTGTTGATTGTTCTAGCCTTTGATGGGCCCACCCCCTCACTTAGATAATTATACAGAGTCTTCTTCTGGATATCCAGAAGTTAGTTGGGAACTGTTTTTTGGGAGGGCCTTTTGTTTTGCTCATAAATCATAACGAATCTCGTAAAAATGTCCCGATTTAATGGAATTATTTGTAAAAGTTTGACTTTTTTTATTTATTTATTGTTTTTCTTTGGCATATCTGGTTACTCATACGCATAAATATTTATATTATATAATATATTGAAGTGCTTCAATGACGATTATGGGATTTGAATCAAAACAAAGGCCCAGGCTCAGTCACATGATTGTGCAGTCTCTTTCTATTGAGATTTTGCCTCTCTTTCTTTACAGTGATCACTACACCCGCACATGCAATGAACTGAATTGTTCATGATCATGATGATCACGTCGATCTGAGCTTTGATCATCATCGCATAAGGGGATGCCTTCTGAGAGGTAGAACTGGGTGGGACCTTGCCTCTTGCGCAATTTTAATAAATATTTACATTTGTTTCAAACCAATTTGCGCAATTTGTGCAGCTGCCTGAGAAGATCTAGGTTTTATATTATAGAATTGATGAGGTGGGATTCAAAGGTTTCCAACTAAGATACTACTTATAATATCTAAGCTTATCTTTAGCTAGAAGTCTTCCTTTTAAATAGTTTTTGTATAAATCTTTAACTGTATTATTTTTTACAATTTAATTTATGAACTCTACTATCTACCCCTTAAGCTAACTCTAAGGTTTTGTGTCATCAGTTGTGATTTGGCGTGCGCTGCTCGTTTGCCAAACAATTTATGACAAACAATTGCAATGATTATTAAAAAAAACTGAAATGGGAATGGGAGGCAGAACATCTATTAAAAGTTCTCTTAAAATCTAATCTTGGCTCTGAAACAATGCACACGTGTGACTTGAATGATTCGATGTCATACCCTGACATTTTCCCCCCAAATACCCTTCTTCATGTGACAAACAGATGTGCGATTAGCAGATAAGTTTCAATTTTCGCCTCCCACTCCCTGATGGATCTCCCCATTGATATTCTCTGACAGAGAACACAGCTTCAGAGAATCACTGAGTTCGCTGTCTCTGGGATCAGGGATGATCTGCTCTATTTTTATCAATGGTTTGCCATCATTGGCCATAGGCCCAAAATTGGAACAATCAAGGCGTATAGGGCCCAGCAACAGATGCCGGGGAAACCAAAATAGTCTGGAATGCGACTAAAATTAGGCAGAGACAAAGATATATTCTGGAGAAAAGCACAGGGCTACACTGTAAACTATAGCTATTCAATTTTTGATTGTTTGAAATTTAATTTTTCTGAAAAGGGATGATTTTTTCTCTGTGCAGTTCGTGGAATAGTGAAGAAATGGTTTGGGGTTGGGGGTACAAGCACTTACACATGTTCCAGACGAACTCCGAGGGCGAGTGCTCCGAGTTCGACTGCCGGTCCCATTCCGAGAGTGTGCGTATTAATAAAAGAAAGTGCAATGAATTCCCAAATATGTTAAATTGTCTACCAAACAAAGGAGCCCCGCGGAAAAGGGAGGAAAATCAGAGGCAGGGGCCCTGCCTGCCCCCCCCCCAGTCCCGCCATTAACATGTGTGCAACAGATACAGTATTCGATTGAGGGAGTCTTGCCACCCTCCATCCACAAACCGATCAGATTTTCTTCCTTCTTTGGTAGTCTGGTGTTTTCCCGGCTCGTAATTAAAATTGAAGTGGAGGCACTAAATTTAACAGCCCTCAATGATGATCGTCAGGGAGGAGGGAGGGTCAGGTCCAGAGATCCGATCAAACAAATATAGACAGAGAATTTCTTGGCTATACTCTTTAAGAGTTTGGAGCTCTAACAAAAAGTATCTTGTTAAATCAACTCATTACCAAAATTGAATACACACTTCAAAGCCATGTTTTTCGTTTTATTTTCTTGGCCCCAAAAACCGTCTTAGCCTGGCCATTCAATCCTCTTTTTTGTATCATCCAGACAGTAGTGACTCCTTTGTTGCCTTTTGTGATCCGTGTTTCGGGCTCATTTGCCGAAAACAAACTTTTCCATTCATGTCTATCAACTGTATACACACATTATGCGATATGCCACGCCCAGCCAGAGCGCATTACATGGCCCATCATGCAATTAGTTGGACTAGCCAGCCCCCACTCCACCTGTCCCTGCCGCAATCGACTTCCTTGCCACATATGAATGTGAATATATAAGTGGGATATAGAGCGAGTGTGGGGAGTTGTGTGGAACCGCAGGCCACAAAAGCAACTTGAGGCCAAGGATGGAAATGGGGAATACCCCATACTGGTGAGTGAAAGAAAAGTAAAAACTCAAATGAAAAATCATACAAAAGGCGCATAAATTAGCAATGGTCTGTAATTCCAAAAAGGGTCGACCAGCTCGCAAAGTGCCACGGAAAATTTTCATACAAAATATGGCAGGTGAGCTGAGGGGGGATGGGCCTGGCCAGAGCCAGTTATAGTCGGCGTGCCTGCAACGCATTCATTAGTTTAATATTAAAATAGTCATCATAAAATGGTAGATAAAAGACTGAACAATGCGAGGCACACATTAAAGGAGTGAGAATTACACGAAGGCGGGAAGAAACTAGTATTAGCCATTTTAGATTCTCGGATATTTTTCCTCAGCTGTGATTATTAGAGTTCTTGACACAGTATTCGTGCGTCTTGGAGTCGCCACTCGTCTTGCCTCCACCCTAGTGCCTTTCGGGTTTCTTGCCCCAAGCAGAGCAATGAACTATTTACAAATGTTTCCAAGCACTCGTCTCGGCGGCATTTAGATTCATATTCATATTCTCCGGCTTGTGTTCTTCTGCAGGGCGTCTGGTTCTCCAGAGTCCAAGATAAGCATTTTAATATCAAGAATGCATATTTATGGACTTCCACCAGATGACCTTGAGAGCTAGAGTTAAGAAAGAAATTAGTTCTCAGGGTTTTGATGGGATAACAAGGTGGGAGCTAGAAGTATCTTGCTTATTATTAAAATCCACCAAGTCAACACAAATCAGTTGTCAGTCATCAAAGCCACTACTCATAATTATTGAAATTTGCATTTTTGCAGAAACAATTAGACAATGAATGGATGGAGGAAGCTAAACCAAAGACAAGATCCACTTAACACAACCATTTCAATGAGATAGATCAATTGTCTGGGCCCTTCGGGGCAGGAAGCCGAAGAGGAAGTCTTGCCTGAAGCACTCTCTGGTTGGCATTAAAAATTACCCAGACAACGCGTCAAATCTTTGGCCTGACTCTCGTCTTTTATTTTTGTTTGGGCCAACCTTAACCCGCCGCAGAAGCAGTCAACACGTTACACCCTTTCCCTAGCCCTGAACCAACGTTTTGGGTTCCATTTTTCCTGGCCGGTTTCTTTTTCTTGCTCCAGTGAATCTTTGCTGTCTCGATTTGCTCTCGGTCTTGGTCTTGGTCTTGGTCTGGGTCTGGGTCTTGGTTTTCTTTTGGCTTGCTTTTCACCTGTCCGTGTCCGTGTCCATGTCCGTCTGGGCCTGTCTTGTCCGCCGTTTGGAAATCATGTGAAAACATGTGGCCGCCAGTCAAGCAGTCAGTCAGGCCAGTCACTCACTCACTCATCCACTCATTCAGTTAGCCAAGTCCCATCGCAGCACAGCTCAGCATAGCACAATGGGGATCAACAAATTAAAGTAATTTCCTACCGCAACGTTTCCACCACGTTTACTCTTTCACCAAGGTTAAGTGCACATTGGTAACAAATTTGAGCCACTCTTTCTAGAGAGGCTAAAAGTGGAAGGGTGTTGCCATATTCGATCAGTCTTCGTCAATGATTTTTCATTGGATTAAGTAGAGCTTTCCATGTGCCACTGGCTGAGATCCGTAAAAAACCAAGTCAAAGACAAGTCTTAAATGTATTTGTTCAAATGGAAAATTAGTGGATAAATAGAATGGGTCTTCGTCACTGATTTTTAAATTTAATGATTCCCCGCTTTCGATCGCTTTCGTCACTGATTACTCAAGACAATAGTTATAGCCTTTCATGTATCACATTTTCATCCAAAATGTATTTATTTGTTAAATGGTATGTGTCATCTGGAAAAGATTCAAAACTTTAAATGGTAAAGTGAAAAATAAATTACGTGATGTAATTTGCATAGTTCCTTCGGCACCCAGCTGGGCTGTCCATAAATTGTTCTCCGGTACGGAGGTGTCGTCATCGAAGTGGCAGTGGCGGCGTCATCATCATCTTTGTCGCAGAAAATTGTGTCAATCTCATGAGCCGTTGGAAATTAATAAAGCGAATCAACACAGTGGCAGGCAGCCGTATCTGTATCTGCCGCTGTATCCGTATCTGATAGATACATTTGCTCATAAGCATAAATAATGCGATCGCAGTGGAAAATCTAGCTGTGACTCGAGCTCAACTCTTTCCAGTTATGCGTCAGCCAATGACGATCCAGAAGGGGGTGCAGTGAGCTGAGAGGGCAGAGAGGGGGCGTGGCTGGAGCTTTGACTGACATTTATCGCCAGCTTCAATTGTTGTTGGCAAAGTTGCAACAGAGTTTGTTTTTGTCTGTTTCTGTTATTTTTTACTATTTTTCGGTTTTCAGATTGTCGGTTTTTCGGATTTTTTTTTTCAAAGTTTGTTTTTATTTTTTGGTGGCTAGTACTGACGACGGCGACGAATACGAGGCTCAACGTTTTGGAAAATTTAGCACAAGGTTGCCGCAAAAGCAGCCAGCAAAATGAGCAATTGTGGCAACATAGCGCGCAACTCGTCGAAGTTGAAATTGAAGCTGCAAGCTGCAAGCGCCATTGCACCAAAGCGGTCTCTGTTTGTTGTTGCATTCAAATCTTTGTTGCTGTTGCCCAAAATTGTAAATAAATAAATACTTAATTATGTTGTTTTGGTCGCGCCGCTTTTGGTCTACCCAAGAACTGGAAGCGAAGCCAAAGAAAAAAACACATTGCGCATACGCCATGTTGAACAACACGATCAGCATTTAGCGGTTAGGTGAGAATCGAGACCTTTTCCCAGCCACTCAGATAGTCAGTTAGTCAGTCAGTCAGTCATTGAGGCAAGGAGTCAAACACTTGTTGCCAATTAATCAGCCATTTGAATACGAGTGCTTGAGCCCATACGAATGGCTGAGCTGAACACATTGCGTATACGTAATGTTGGCTTACACGGAACTGGAATCGCAATTAAAAAAGTCAACGATAGTCAAAGTGTTTTACAAATTATCTAAATAGCTTTCAAGATAATTCAATATAATTAGTATCTAAAAATATTTCCCTATTCGACCCCAGAATCATCTCTAATTGAATTGAGTCTATGAGACTCTTGAAATATTGATGCCTGGGTGTTTATGCTTACAAAATCCCAGTTAATCTGCCATCTAGAATCTGATGAGCAACACTTTCGGTTGCGAAACGCCATTGAAGCGACTCAACAGAGTGTGGCAAGAGCATCCCCAGCCCATACCTCATGCCTCGTTCACATTCGCAGCCACTGACAGCTGCTTACAGCTTACTGATGCCGCTTACTGCTGCAACATCTCCACCTACAGCTAAGCGGATAACCGAACGCAGCAGGAGGAGCAGCGGGGCGAGGTTGGGGTAGCAGCATCCGTTGTTACAGCAGAACAAAATGCAAAAACAAATGTGCAGCAGCGAGGGGCAGACTGTGTTTGGGGGACTCAGACTCAGACGGAGACGGAGTCGGAGTCGGAGAGACCGAAGCCAACGACCGCAAACGTGCAGCGACAACAACAAAGACAACGCTCCAAAAAAAAAATGCAGCAGCCAAACAAACCACTCGACTGGGATCGGAATTCGCTTCCTTCCCCTGCCAAACCCTGCCACCTCATCCCATACACAGTCATCCCTGGGCCGTCACGAACCGGAAGTAAAAACGTGCAAAGAGAAGAGGCTGGCGATGTTGCTGTCGCGATGTTGCTCCTGCGATGTTGCTGCGGCGGGTGCTGCTGCTGCTGCTACTTCTGCTGCTGATGTTGCTGCATCTGCATTTGCGGCGCTCGTAAAATCAGGAAAACAGCAGCAAGTGCCAGTGGCAGGGCTCTCTGCATTCTATGCCAGGAAAACTGGGCAGTGGGTCACTGAAAAAAAACATGCCAATAAATAAAAGACATTTAATTAAAATAGGCAATAATTAAGATAGTTTTGTATCTTTAGTAGACTCCAATTATTTTCGAATTATGAGATATTAAAAGTATATTTTTAGGCAATTTCTCTCTGTGTAAAAAAAGTTCTCATGCCAGAATACAGAGTTTGGCAAACGTACTAAACTTTCAAGTCTCTGTTGCACTTCCTCTCAAACTGAAAAACTAAAAAAAAAACTAAAAGCTGGCAGAGAGAACCAACAATTTCCAGAGCTGCCTCATCATCATCATCATCATTGTGGTGGTCATCATCGTTTGGCACTTGTCTCCATGGATTTGCACTTTTCTCGCCGCTGTTCGCCTGTTACGATTTTAAGCTATTTTTATTGAAAATGAGCGATATTCTCATCCGGAGAAAGGAAGACCGAGCCACAGCCACAAGGAAGAAAGGAAGGTAGATAGTGGTTGAGTTGAGGAGCAGAAGCTGAAACTGTGTTAAGTGCATACTTTGGATTTTGACGCTAAAGTAGCCTCCATCCTCCCCTTTTGGGGTCTGAGAAACCCCCAAAAACCGCTCGAAACTTCATTCTTAGAGGGTTCCAGGATGGCTTCATTGTCACTGAAACTTTACTCGCAAAGAAAACTCTACAGAATCTGAATGATTCCATCAGATATATATACACGTAGACATAGCTCAGTCCTCTCTATTATATATATATATGTGGTATATTCCCAGAGTGCAATCTACCAGACCCCATTTCTACCCCCCGTCCATTTTGGGTGTCGTGATTTTCCCATTTTTTATACCCTTGCAGAGGGTATTATAATTTTGTCCAAAAGTGTGCAACGCAGTGAAGGAGACATCTCCGACCCTATAAAGTATATATATTCTTGATCAGGATCACCTCCTGAGTTGATATGAGCATGTCCGTCTGTCCGTCTGTCCGTCTGTCCGTCTGTCTGTCTGTCTGTTTCTACGCGAACTAGTCTCTCAGTTTTAAAGCTATCGTCTTGAAAATTTGCACACACCCTTCTTTCCTTTGCACGCAGTATATAAGTCGGAACGACCGGGATCGGCCGACTATATCCTATAGCTGCCATATAACTGATTGATCGGAAATGGTATAACTTTGGTGTTTTTAGAGTTAGAGAGTTCAAATTTGACACGAGAGCTATTTTCGGCAAAACATTACGACATGCCAAATTTCATAAGGATCGGCCGACTATATCTTATAGCTGCCATATAACTGAACGATCGGAAATGACCCAACTTTCGTTTTTTTGAAGATAGAAAGCTGAAATTTAATACAGATTCTATTTTTGGTCAGTTGATCCAACGTACCAAATTTCATAAGGATCGGCCGACTATATCCTATAGCTGCCATATAACTGAACGATCGGAAATGACCCAACTTTCGTGTTTTTGAAGATAGAAAGCTGGAACTTGGTACAGATTAAATTTTGATCCATCCTACCAAATTTCATAAGGATCGGCCAACTATATCCGATGTTTGCGATATATATCCGGTTTTAGCTGCAAGGGTATATAAACTTCGGCTCCGCCCGAAGTTAGCTTTCCTTTCTTGTTTTTTTTTTTTTCAAACAAAAACTGCGCTTATTACGTTGCATTAGAAGCTTCTCGGGAATATTGAAACTGTGGGACGGACAAAGGGGGTGGGAAATGGGGTAAAGGGGAGGTTGCAAGTGGATGCTTTTGAAGCTGCTGCTCTGTACGAGCACACAGCTGCCAAGTGGCCGAGACTAACAACCGAGCACCCAAACATCCCAACACACCAGCGGAGAAACAGAGAAACAGATATGGGGACAGAGTCGGAGACAGCAGTGACTTAGGCCTGATGTTCTGGCAATGGTTTTATATACAGTGAGGACTCAATATGCGTGGATAAAAATAAATAACATTTAAAATTGGGAATTTTTTTTTGATAAAATGAAATTGTGGAATAAAATAAGTCCCTAAAATACTACAATATTTATCACAGATTCTTTATTTAGGTTTCTATTTAGATTCTATTTAGGTTCATATTAAAATATGAAAAATATTATTATGTTTTTTACATTCAAACTTTTTATATAACATTTTCTCAATAAACATCAATATACATAAACATATTTTAGATAATTTATATTATATTTTATATACAAAATCTATATCTTTGATTATTTAAAGGCTTTATTAAAATGTTTTCATCAACAGCATTTCTTGTCAAAGGATGTATTGTAAAAAGAAGTGTTCTTCAGAGATCTAAAGACCTAAAGTCGGTCTAAAAATAAGGAAGTTTAAAAGGTTAACTTCTTTAAAAATCTTCCTTACCTTACAGGTTAACACCTCAGGTCCACATCCATTAATTATTGCATTTCTTAAATCGAATTTCGACTGTTTAAGCTTTAGCTGTTTCTGTGACTGCATTTCGCCTCATTTCGTTTTATTTGCCCAAGTTCCTGCCCGCTCAGCTCCTCGAACCCCCTGGTCACTGTTCCCTAGAGCTTCCTTTTTGGCTTTTGGCCATGTAAGTGTGTCGGTGTTGGTGTGCCTGGCTTTCCCAATGCCTTTGTGTTCTGCAGCTCGGCTCCTCGGTTTCCAGTTTTCGCACATACATATATTTGGCAACTGGCTCTCGCCAGAAAACAGAAAAGCACACTCTACTCTTGCAATGTACAGTGAGAACTGAGAACCAAGAACCGAGAGAATCCGAGCTGTCCTCCCGCCTGCTCCCCGCCTCAGCCTTTTGCCCACTGCCACGCCCCTTTTCGATGAGTGGAGTGAGCTGCTTTCCACTGCTGGGCGCCTGTTCTCAAACGACTCAAACTGAGAGAGAGATAAAAGCATGCTGTGCAAGATGATGCTTCTGTGTTGATAAGGCGCCGACTGTCGCAAAATGAGTGTTGGTGTGTGGTTGTGTGTGTGTTATGTGCTTGTGGAAATTGAGCACAATTTCAGTACGCACGCACGCACACAGTGACAGATAGCAAAAGTATCTCGTGGATAGCGACGCCGCCACCTACTTATGTACTTTGGGATTCATCCCGTAGGCTGAGATTGAGACGGAGCTGGAGCTAGAGATGGAGACAGAGCCAGAGCCAGAGCCGGAGACTTCTTTTTGAGTGAATTATGAAGTTGTCTTCGACCGTTACGTGGGTGGTGCATCCCGCGCCCCACTTCAAACCTCCCCGCCGCATTCCCCCTGCCTCCTCGTTAAGCGTCGATTTATTGTTGTACTTAAAACAGAGTCAACTCCATGTCTCCATGACTTTCCTCTCCATCTTTCAAACAAAACCCAGACGACATTGTATGGGCAAAGAAAGAGTTTTCATCATTGGAAAATGCCCCGAAAACCGTTAGCTGGATCATAAAATAAAAGCTGAGAAAAGAGATGAAAAACTTGGAAATGCCTTAGATGTAGCTGTAAATGCAACTGACACACAAAAGAGCCAAAGCGACGCACCGCTCCGATCCACGAGCCATCGAGCTTCGAAATGGATGTATCTGTATCTGAGCCATTGGAAATGGAAATGGAGATGCAAATGCATTCTTCTCGGCCTAATGATCACCATCATCATTGGATCAATGCCAATGACTTGCTCTCCGCATGTCCGAACCAATAAAATCCGAGATTGACATCGTTTATCACTCACTTTTCTTGGTCTACGGGTCATATAAAATCATGGTTTTTTTTTATGGGAAAAGAAATTAGGTTTTCTATGACTCACAACAGCTAATATTTTTCCTATGAATGTCCCCTAATTTCTAGCTGCTCCTTTGACATCCAACCATGGTAACCCCTTGTGGTTTTGCGCAGATAAGGCCGCCTTACAACTGACGGTTAGATGAGATGATCCCATCTGGAGTTCAGCCTGGACTTTCACTTTGTTTCGGCTATGAGTCGGAGTCCACAAATTATAGCTAATTATGCAGCATCTTAGCCGAGATTGGGCAACTCCTGCAGTCTGCAATTTGGCCATGTGGTGGTTGGGGGGCCAAATCTTAGGCCTTTGGTGCTGATCTGGTCATGTGGGTTTTGTCTTTAGCCATAAGCCAGAAAGGCAAACAAAGCCTAGGCCCGAGCTTAGGCCGTAATAACTTTGTTTGAGCGCTGCAGTTTGAGGCCATTATAACAAAATTTTGCAAAATATTCCGACTTTCATTTTCAGTCTGAGCGGTGTTGCGTTGAAAGTTGATTTGCAGATACTGTATCTTTTTCGGACAGATCGCATTTGCTGCCATCAAGGTCAGGCTACTGGCGGCAGGCAGTTTGGTGGGATTGTTGCCAAGTTAAAGAATGCGTTGACATTATTATTATTTTTTTTTTGTTCAACTTAATTAAAAGGCAAACATCAACCAAAAACACAAAAAAAAAAAACCACAAAAACCAAAACCGAAAACTGATAAAAAAAAAACTTTATCAGTTCGCCAGCCAGAGCGGAGACATTAACCACGATAATTATACAAAACATGTGAGCCGTTTGGAGCGGACCTGCAGACAATTGGAAACAGGCCATGAAACCGAAGGCGAAAAGATACTGATACAAATTGTATCTAGTGCAGGCCCGGTGATAAGCGGTAGGGACACGTGTGGTATGTAGAGCGCAGACAGTCTCCATTCTTCAGAGATATCTATCTGTGTATCTATGTATCTTCCCCGGCAGCAGTTCAAGGAAATATCTCTTTCCACCCTCCACCACCCAAAAGCCGATTCGCGAAGAAGAAACTTTATCTTCCATTGCTCTTGGAAGTGGCGATAAAAATCCAATTTTGATAAGCTTTTAAATTATGTGGAAAACGAACGATCCGATCCCAAGAAGGGTTTATCTTTCCGTTTCTTATCATTTCGTTTTTTTTTATCTCAGACACATTGGAGTAAAAATAAATTCTTGGCAATCATTTGCCTAATTATAAAGCCTTTTAATGACTTTTCGAAATATTTATTTTGCTTTTATGGTTTGTATGCAAACATTATAACTGAGGCTTATCTGAGGGATCGAATTATGGGAATTCCCGCTTTATAAATCGATTCCCAATTGTTAAACCCTATTAATATTTTAAATGTACAATAAACTTAAATGGAATTTGAAGGAGTGACTTTCTGTCCTTTGGTCCGACCACAACTGGTTTTTTGTTCCCAGTTAAACCCAAGCAGAGCCCTCTCATCCTCTGACTCCTGGTTGTGCTCCTGTTGCCGCTTCTGTCACCAGACAGCGATTCCAATGCACTTTACCCCCGACTCCTGGCCAACTCTTCTCCTCCTCCGCCGGCGGCAAAGAGCGGTCATCATCATCATCATCGACTAACCCATCGATGTGTGTGGCCCTCTGGACAGAGTCTGGAAACTGGGGATGGAGTTGGAGGTGTGGGGTTGGCGTTGGAGTTGGGGGGAACCTGGACTGAAAACTGGGAACTCTCGGTCAGTTGTCGGCGCCGATGGAATGTTGTTAGTTATAAAATGGCCACAAAATCATAACGCGGGCGTGGGCTGCCACTGGCCCTCGGTTTCACTTCTTTTTTTTCCGTACACTGAAAGAAAAAAAATAAATCATAGTCCCTAAAATTCTTAGCTAATTTTTAAAGAGTTTGGGAAGAAGTTCGACTAAAAGTCTTTCTATCTTTAAGATTTAGTAACTTTCTTTCAGTGCTTTTTGGAACCCGAAACCCCGAACCCGATATTACCCGATGACGAGTTGCTGCCTCCGCCGAGGTCTCTTTTTCTGTCGCCGACCAGAATTTAGAGCCCCACCATCCAGCAACCAACATCCCAGCACTCTCTCCCACAGCATCCACGCATTTTCGATGGTCAATGGTCTCCGGTCTCGGGTCTTTGGTTTGGGGGGGGTTACTTAATGGAACCAGGTCCCCACTACTATATGGCGAGTGTGAATTGAAATGTATTTTTACATACTCCGCAGGTACATGTGTTCTATGCCCCGACCGATTGGATCTCAAAAATCAAATCAAAACTCGTCGTCAGTGTCGCTGTCGTTGGACGTAGTTGTTGTGGACGTTTTATGGCTTTTAGAGAAACTCTCGGAACTTGTTTTGTTCGGTTGGGTTCTGGGTTTTGTTTTCCCTCGGTCTCTGTTTGTTGTTCTCGTTATTATTATTATTATTTTTCTATTCCCATTTCCATGTGTCGACGATGGCGGTGGCGGCGGCGTTGGTGGCAGCTCGCTTTGAATAATGATGATAAGGCCCCCGACTCGCCTTCGATCCGAATCAGAATCCAAATCCATCCATCCATCCCGTTCCCTCAGCTTGGCTTGATTATTGATTTATTGTTATTTTTTCTACATACATTTATTTTTGGGTTCTGTGTCGCACAGGTAAACGAGAAATCGTCACGGATACGCAAAACGGTCAGCAACACCGAAAATGTATCTCGCGGTCCCATGCAGATATATTTTGAAGCGCACGCTTCACCATTTCAGACAGAGCCTCTGATATTTTGATGTTCTCTGATGTTGTTGTTGTTTTTGTCATCAATTTAACAACAAAAGCGAAGCGAACCCACCAGAACCCAAACAAAAAGAAAAACATTCATCGCGTCTTGATCCCGAACGTTCTCATAATTTGTTTGTCCCCCCGACCCAAACCCAACCAACCATTCGTCCCATCCGTCCATTGAAACCCTCGATTCCCCCTCGATTGCCATTGTCCCAGGCGACTGTGAGAAAGATTTTATTTCGTTCAAGTGGTTTTTGATTTAACACCAAACACACCAACAAGCAGCAACATCTCGAAGTCTCGAAGACTGGAAAATATTTTAATGATGCGTCGTCTTCGTCGCCGACGTTGCAACTGAAAACCAACACAAAAAATATATAAAAAAAAATACAAAAACAAAAAAAAATAAATAAATGGAAAACAAAGAGATTTCTAACTTGTTTTCGGTGGCCTTTCTTTTTTTTCCCCGCTTCTCCAGAGCCGCTGTTCTCAATTTTGTTCGTGGCTTGATTCGGAAGACATTTGTTCGATTGATTAGCCGAGCTGGGAAAGCTCGCGAGTAGCGATCACTTTCAAATTGAGGTCGAATATGTATGCGGTGTGTCACCCCTTTCTGGTACCGCCACGAAAGGGTTTAACTCAAGGGCTCTTGTCGGGATCCGAGGCTTACAGGACTCCTGGGTTCTGTCCGATGCGGTTTAACATCTGTCACGGCTGCTTCCTTCCTGGGACCAGGAACAAAAAAAAAAATAATATGTAAAAAACATCAAAAACCGCATTAAGGGCTTAGGACTTAACCAGGCACAACATTGAGCAGCTTTAATGGGATATTAACAATAATTGACATACATTTCTGACGATCGGGTCAGAAAAGAAGGGAACTAGCAGGGCGTGTTGGTTGGATGATCAAGTTGGTCAGGAAGTCAGGAAGTATATCAAACTGATTATATCTATCCCGCTAACTAAACAAATACTATACATAACTCTAGTTCTAAAGAAACGTATATATTTTTTGATAATTTGTCCAGCAATTAATATTAATCAGAAATATAATGAGAGGGTAACTCCATACCGACCTTAATAAATGCCTAAATTATGAATATTTAAGTACATTTTTGTTAAAAAATTCATTTCGCTACCATAGAGTTCTCCCTCCTTTGATACCAAGCCGCCTGTGTAACCCTTTTCTCCCTCATTCCTATAGAGCCCCATCCCACTCTGCTCGTACACTCCTCAAGCTAATGTGACACTAATCATGTGACCTCGAGTGCCGCTGGCCAGGTTTTTATGGCCGCTTTGCACGCTGTTTACACACACGATACAATCATTGTCGATCCACCAAAGTTTTCCACCATTCTCGGGAAAACAGAACAGAGAACCGAACTGAGGAAAAGAAAAGAAAATGCTAACCATTCATAAAAAGAATGAAAAAAGTAAATAAAATACCATTCTAATGCCCTATTCTGGCTGTGACTCTATTGTGGCACCTTTTCATTTGGGTTCTTGGAGGGAAATCAACACACCACGTAGGGGAAAATGTGTTAAGGGGCATAAAATGGGATTGAGAAGGTTTCTTTATAAAGACAATTATTATGTGAGTTCTATGCTTACACTGAGAAATAATATATTCAGTACTTAATTTTAAAATCTTGCTTATTAAATATATTATAAATTAAATATTAAATTAGTTTATTAAATATATTGTAGAGCTAATTAATTATTTTTCAAGTGTAAAATTCAATGACTATTCGAGAACCTATAACGCGTGGCAATGACAACCAATTGGCTTAACAAGTGGGAAAGAGATAAGACTGCCAGAGCGACAGAGAGAGGGTGCGCATGCGCAACCTTTTGTGTCTTTTTTTTAGGGATGATAGATAGAACGAGATATATCCTCTTTGAACTGTTGACGCTGATGAGCCGCAAACTGCGCAGGAAACGGCTCCTTACTTCTCGGTCCTTCTACTCTCTTCACTCTCTTCTCCGCTCTCTGGTCCTTGACAGGCCACATTTAAGGGATAATTTCCAGGCATATGCAGGATCCCCGATATCCTCGACGAGTGTGTGTGTAGGCAGGAGACGCAGCAGGACGCGCTCCAAAAATTTTTATTTAACATCTGCCCGACTCATCATCATCCTTTTTATTTTATTTTTTTGCTTTTTTCTATATTTTTACCTTAGCGGTATTGTTGTTGCCGGCGTGCTGTTGTCCTGCTAAGGACATGTGCGTTTTTAGTTATTGAAATTTTTACTTGTTTTGTGCTGTCTTCGGTCTCCTGACTGCTGTACGCTGTCTCCTGGCTGAATGCATTGTGCATTGAGTATTTAATTGCAGATAATATCGACAAAACAAAACAGCAGGCGGTGGATCAACAGCTGAAGTGCCCGGAAATGCATCTGGGCGGAATGAGATGGGGGGGCTCCCCTGAGGTGTCCTTTCTTCTCCTTACAGGGGGGACCTCTTGCAGTGCCCGCCTCTGTCTTGACATTTGTTATGTCTGTCGTGGAGGCTTCCAGCACGTGTCAATAATTGTTCAGATGCCGAATGGGGCTCAGAGGTCCTGCAAGAATCAGCTGCCGGTTCAAGAGGAACGATAACCCAGTTGAATGTCAAGTAGAACAATTTTAAAACGATTGATGGGTCTTTAATCTCTTTATCTTAAGAAGGAAATGGATTTTAATATTCATAAGAAAACTCCTCTATTAATCTTATGACTCCATTCCATGCCTCAAACTATCTGCATTTAGTGAAGATTTCTGCAAGATCGGTAAATGAATGCAAATTAGTTGCGCACTTGGTCAACAGTTAACTCATCTTGGCCAAACAATTTCCACTGGCCACTCCAATCGCGAGAAGCTAACGGCCAGTACCGAGTCTAAAACTATAGCTAAAAGCCCAAAGCCCCAAAGCCAAAGAGAAGCAGCTAATGTAATTGTGTTTGTAAATGCCATAAAGTTGGCAACACTTGCTGTGCCGCCACTCCACCCCTTGCCCCCTTTGGCAACGCTTGCAAATGAAGTTCACGAGATGGTCAAGACGATAATGTTGGCTAGCGCATTTGCCAAGTCATGACTGCTGTTGCCGTTGTTGCTGCTGCCGCTGCTGCTGTCTCTGATGTTGCTGCTGCCCTGACACCGCAGCAACATCAACATCAGCAACAGCAACACGAACGAACGAGTTTCTGTTGCTATTTTGTATTTGTTTGTTGCTTTTGTCATTGCTCTTGTTTGTGTTGTTGTTGTCCATTTTGTCGCCATCGCAGTGCCCTCAAAAAATACAAAAAAAAAAAGTATAAAAATAGTTGGAAATCAAATCAACAACAAAAGTAAAGCAACACCAATAAGCAACAACTACATATAACAGCAACAAAAATTGTCAAATGGAAAAGTTTTGAATGAAAAGAAGGGCTTATGAGCTAGGGGATATGATAGATAATAGATTTTATTTTAAATATTTAATCATATATTTTTTTTAAATTTTTAAAAGGCTCTTAAAAGTTAGGTAAAAAGATGTCAAGAACCTCTTAAGAAACTGAAAAGATGTCTTTTAAAAGTGCCAATTAGACTATTTAAAGAAACTTTTCTGATTATAAATTTTTTAATTTAATATAATTATGTTTTATACTCTATAATAATATTAAGTATACCCCCTGAATAGAGTATCATTGCTGCAATAGCGATCGCTAAAGAAAAATCTATGTAAAACTCAATTGAAGTGCTCCCATCGTCGCTCTACATTTCTACTCTGCTTTTGCCTTTTGTTTGATTTAGTTTATGCCAGTGCCACACCCCTCCAGTCCCCCGTCCCCAGACCATGGAGCCACCCAGCTCCACCCCCTCGCCCCCTTGTGGCATTAACCTCACCCCTCATTACCCCTTTTTGTCCCCCACTTTATGAGCAAAGTATGCATGGCAAACTTGGCGTTCCAAAGCTAACTGCAGTTCCAATGCCCATTCACCGACACACACACACTCATACACCATAATGCCCTCACACAGATACTCACACACACACACACAGAGAGGCAGAGTGTGGCACAAATGAATCTCCGCCTCGTCGTCGTCATACAAATATTTAGTAGAGTATGAAGTAGTTCGGGTTGGGTACATGAAATGAGTTGACCTCGCTTGACCTCGTTTCAGTTTCTTTTTGCTTGTGCCTTTGCTTTTTTGTTTGCTTCTCTTACGCTCTGCTTTACTCCTCTTTTTATTTTCATTTTTTTTTTATTTTTTATAATTTTTTTTTTACCCGTTGTAGCATTTATTTTATTTGTGCAAACGTTTTTAATGAAATTTCATTTCACCCTCCCGCTGCTCTTGAGTGTGCGCGCCCTCATTGTCTTCATTTTCTCTCGGATTTCAATTAGAAATCTTCATAATCGTATCTAGTTGCTTTCTTTGTATCTGTGTATCTGGGAGTGAATCTGTATCTGTATCTGCATCTGTGTGTTCTCTTTGGTCAAAAATATTTGACTCAATCTTTTTTTTTGGCGAGTGTAGCTTCTTAGTTTGTTTACCTCGCCTTAATGTTGCTGCTGTGCTGTTGCTGTTGCTGTTGCTGCTGCTGATGTGGATGTTGCTGCTGTTGATTACTTTCACCGGACAACAAGTACAACAGTTATGACAACAACAATAACCATGAGGCCAAGAAAAAAAATAAACAAAAATTGTAACAAACATGGGCATTGTTTTTTTTGTTGCTTTATATTGCTGCTGGCCTATGAAGTGTATTCGAGCATAATTAGGCCAACAGAGTTAATGTTTATTCGATTATTTTATTCGTTTTATTAAAAATAAATTAAATATATTAAATAATTTGACATATTTGAAGATTATTAAGATTGTAAGATTAATATTTAATAGATAAAAACAAAGTTATGGCAATATATTGCAACCTACAATAATAAATATTTGTCCTGCCATTGGTTTTTTTATTATAAAAAAAAATATTTAAAATTTCGCTCATATTTCTTATTTATCTAAAAAATTATTAAAAACTTCAATACCTATAAAATTTTCAGGTGCATTTGTTGATGTTGCAACTGACGCATGGACTGATTGCTGCGGGCAATGTGTGAGTATTGCTGCAACAAGAGCAACACAGGCAACAGAAGCCGCACCAAAAAAGCAGCCGGTAGCCCCTCGAGACCCGTATCTGAATCAAAATGAAAATTTGAAATAATTAGCAAAGTGTTTGCCGTTGTTGTTGCTTTTGGCTGTTGCTGTTACTGTTACTGTTACTGTTGCTTTTGTTGTTGCCGCCGTTCTAATGCCTCTGGCTGCTGCAAAGTCATTGAGGCGCAACCAAAAGCATTTGCAACAACGATGCCAAACGATCCCACAGGCAATTTACGATGATTCGAATCGATAAATCTAAAGGAGAGTTAAATCAAGGATGGCTTTAAATTGAATTTCATTTTGTGGGTGTCTTGTGGTGGTGATTCCCCGAACCTTTCTAACTGATTTCACACGTGGTATGGTACTTTCTATTTCCTTGGCACGCAGTTTTGGCTCTGAGACGGAGACCGTTAGGTAAATGGGGATTTTGGTAGCAACAGCAGCTACCAAAAAAAAAAAAAAATGTTGACATGCATCTCATATAACGCGTACCCTTCCCCAAGCTCCAGCATTTTTTTTAAACAATTTTTTTTGTATTTTTATTTTTTTTTTGGTTCACGAAACGAAAATTTCATTGTACCCACGCCGTTGGCGAAGCGACAAGCGGAAATGGTAAACATTACCTACACTTACTGAATAAGAAGAAGCAAACGCGGGGGTGATGGGGGGACTTGGGGGCACGGGGGGCAAGTTTGGGGCAGACGCGGAATGGGAAATGAGTAACTGAAAACAGACAACAAAAACAGTTAGTTATGAAACCGAAGCATCACTCAAAGAGCCAACCGCCAAAGCCGCCCGCGCAGCCGCACATCGAATAAGACTACAAAACCAAAACCAAAAAAAAGTGAGAAAAGGCTGAGAGAAATGGGAGGAGAAAGGTAGGAGAAAGGGGCACTAAGGGGGCAAAGATTTGAGGCACAACCGAGTGACAGCAGCTGGGGAAGCAACTTTCCAATGCTCACAAACATCGTCCCCCCAACAAACACAGACATTTTCATATTATTTCATTATTATTATTGTTTCGCTCGTTTTTTCATAGTTTTTTGGTTTTTTTTTAACAGCAACAAAAAAAAGGAAATAATACTAATAAAAAAAAGAGTTGCATGAGCTCCGGTTAATGTTTTGTGTGTTTATGTGGAGGTGCGGCCGGGTTGACCACCGAAACCGCCGCCAAACGCAGCTGAGCCATAAAACCTTTCAAAGCTTTTAACTATTTTCCAAAAGTAACAACACCAGATTGTGGCACTAGTACTGTTTTTTATGTGGCCATGGGGTGGGGGTGTTTGGTCACCAAAGTGAGAGTTTTTTTAGGTGCTTGGGGATCAATCAATAAAGTCAATCGTAAGCCAAGATTAAAGATCATCATAAAAATTGCACCTGCCACATGAAAAGACCATACAGACACAGGGTTTATGGTGGCACATAAAAAATCAATTTTTAATAAAAATCAATCAAAATATTAGTTAATCAGTTCGATTTTAATTTATGCTTTGAATGACTGAAAAGCAGAGAAAATTAGCTTAAAGTTTGTACATTTTAGTTAACTTAATAATCTTATTAATTTTATTAAAAACCTGTCTGCATCATAATTTTATTTTTATTTAATTTTCATAATTTAATTATTCCATAATTTTCATTTTAGCCTTTGACCTTTGTTTTCCAAAACAAAATGTACTAAAATTGATTAAATTATTTAAATTATCAAAGACTAAGGGTTACAAAATCATATTAGCTAATGAGTGCTTTTAAAGTAATTATTTTATAAAGGGAAGTGTTTTTTTAGTATTTAAATTTTCTGTTTTTTATTTCATTCTTTAAATTCTGGCTTTTGTTTAACAGAATCGAGCCAGAAGGTGGTGGTGGTGATGGAAAAAAGTAAAAACAAATAGACTGTAAATGGAAGGGAAAATGCACAACTTCAATCAGGGGACCCGGGCTCCGGGTAACCCTGCTTCTTCTAGCCAGAAGGACTAAATCACCCATACACACACACACATACAACTTATACTTTGTGCTGAGGGACATATAAACATTTCTATCCCAGCCAGCCTCGAATGTTGGCGGATTGAGAGGGTTCATTGCATTTTATGCGACGCGACGGACGTTGCAGGTGAAATGCAAACAGCAACAACAATAATGCCAGGACTCTCTACACACAACACCCCCCCACACACATACACATATACAAACTGAAACTGAAAAGTTGAAGGATATTGTGGGTGTGGAACTGTCTGGGCGAGTGTGTTGTGTGCATTTCTGGTGCCTGGCTTTGTTTGCAATCATTGCATGTGCGAACCCGGAGCCCAAAGTCATATGCCGGGGGTTGGGTTCATAACCGGGGCTGCCAGTTGGGCTGCAAAAACCCTTCGCAACCAAAAAGACCACAACACAATCTTCTCGCCAGTCCAGGATATCGATGGTGGTAGGAGGTCCTTCCTCAACACCCGCTAAACAAAAGGAAAATGGCAGCTCATTGAGTTTGACTTTTGGATGGGATGGGGAGGTGGTGGTGGTGGTGCGGTGTTAGTCCTGCAACTTTACAAACAGCTGAAAGAGGGGGCGGAACGTGGGCGGTATTTTGCAGGAACTGACAAATAGCTGGCTCACAAGTACAGAAAAAAATGCAAACAAAAAGCGACCCTAATCGAGGCCAGGCCACAGAAAACAAATCCCAAAATCATTGATCGAGAGGCAAATGCTGACAAGTGGCGAGGCGATGGGTTTAAGGGTCTGAAAGTGGCAAGGTCATTGCTTCTTAAAGGGAATAAAGTGCCAATATATTATTCAAAGGCTTTATTCAATAAAATCCTTAATTTAAAAATATTTTCTAATTAGTCTACAAGGCCATTATTTTGTGATCTCTGTATCTAGCAAAAAGTCAGTCTGAAAAGTAGATTAAATCAAGTTCATATTTCATACTTCAAATCAATCAATCCTTTTAAAGTAAAATCCCAATCCTGAAACCCAAAACTGTGACCTCTCCTTTCCTAACCGAATGCCATTATTCAGGTCCCCTTGATGGAATCCCAGCTCTCCTGCTAACCAAGAACCAATGCCACAAGCTACAAAACACAAAAAATCTGCATTTGCCGTAGACCAGGAGCCAAAGTGCGGAAAGGCTCCACAAAAAAAAGGCTAAAAGTAAGAAAAAAAAAAGAAGTGGAAACCCACCTGAGGGCATGGGAGGGAAGAACACTTTTCGGCCTGGTCAGGTGGGGAAGTCGCTTCCAGTACAGTTTACATCAGCGGCAGCATCGACATCGGAGGCAAGGCAGAAATCATAAAACGAAAACGAGTTACAAAACTGCTGGAAATTCCGCCAGAGAATCGAAGGAAGGTGAGTGAAGACAGGTAGAGCGGAGTGATGCAGGTTGGTGGGGGGGTGGGGGAGGAGAAGTTGCCGGAGGGGCTGAAAAGGGGGTGGGAACCGGTGAGGGGGACATACATATGGGTGAACCAACAACGTTTGCGGAATGCAAAACTAAAAATAGGAAGCCCAAGCGATGTGAATGTTGCTTCTGTGTTTCTGATGTGTGTTGTGGCTGTTTGTTTTTGTTGTTGTTGTTGGGGGGCTCTATTTATGCCTCCTTCGATGTATGCAATCCGAAAGTCAAACCGAATAGACAAGAAGGAGCAGCCAGCTCAACTCCTTGTAGAGCCATTACACTTGACAAAAATCCACAAAAAGAAAGGATGTTAAAATAACATAAAAAATTTAATAATTTATTAAACATCCTATTAATTAAAATTTTTCGTATAATTCTCACAATGAAGAGTTTCATTTAATAACTAACACTTTTTCCTCAGTGACTGATAGTCTCTCTTCTAATGTCTGGTTGCCGTCGTCATTTCCATTATATCGTTAGACATGGCAGTCACCCCACATTATAGGCCCCCACTACCCGCTTGCCACCCATACAGAGTTCTATCCTCACCACCCCACGTATCGCATTGACTTTGATTGCAAAGTTTACATGGCACCAAAGTGCATTTTCAATAAAAGGAAATATCAAACTACAAAAGCTCACCAATGCAAACATCAAATACATATATCCTTAAAACCCCCACAGCCCCATAGAACATGTCTAGGTGGTATATGTATATATCGTGCCTTTAGTTTTTGCACTTGTTCCGCTTCTAAGCGAAAAGTCGACGAAAAACCTTGTGGAAATTGTGTGACCTCGCGTCATGAAAGTTGTCGCCAACTAAACTTGTCTTTTAACCCAACCTCTCCTTCTCCGAAGGATTTTCTTGAAAAGGGTTCCGTCGCGCATGACAAGTGGAACTTTTGGATTGATTCTAAGAAACAGGTAATATTTAAAGATGGGATACTCTTTTCAAAATCAATTATCAAATACAACATGATATTAAAAATGCAATGAAAACAGTATGAGATCTTAGGCTTTTTAATAAAATTGTTTTTAAAGTAATCCTTACTTTTAGGGTATTCTTTTAAGGACTATTTTTACCCCTAGCAACTAAAACTACATCAGGAAAACTTTTTCCCCCTTCTCACATTTGTTGGCCATAAAACTTTCTGACACTTTGCTAATTTGCGTGTGTTTCGTTTGAGTTTTCTGTGAAATATACATCGGCGACATCGTCGACTTTTGTTGATCTCGTTTTTAGGATTTCTGGAATTTTTCGGCCTTTTCTCAGAGCCACACCTGCTGGCTGGCTACTTTGGCTAATTGACTTGCTAACAAGTGCCAGTAAAAAATGCTCAAAAATCAATTCACTTTTGGGCTCTATCTATCTGGAGACCAGAGTCCAGAACTTTATTTAAATTTTTTTTGATATAGACTGGCCGGATGTCCGGAGTACTCGAGTCGAGTTTAGTGGCGGGGTTTTTCGAATCCCCGGCTGTTTGCTTTGCGGGTTTTCTGCTCGTCTGTTACTTGGGACACGCCTCGTCGGCGTATTCATCAAAAATTCACTTTAACTTCATTATCATCGTTATTGTTTTATTTATTCCACCTTCTGTTTCGCCTCAAGACACTTGATCGCTCAATTGATTTTCTTGCCTTGCCTTCATCATCCTCTATAAAATTGTGAGTGTATTGGTGAGTATCTGTGAGTTACTATCTCAGGCGGTGTGTGTCTTGACTTGGTGGCCAGTTGGCCTCCTTCCCCTGCTGTTGGTGCCTGCTGGTTTTTGACGGTTTCGTTGTGGTCGCCGCCGTTGTCTGTTTTTTTATTTTTATTTTTTTATCCGCATATATGTAGTTTTTTGTTGTGCTTCTCCTTATTTTTTATTCGAGCATTTTCTTGTTGTACTTTTGTGTTGATACTCGCATTTGGTGTTGTTGCTGGGCGCATTGTCGACACTTTATTGACTACTTTTCTGGATGAATTTGTTGGTTTCTTAATTTCGCTGCCTTTGGCCCTCGCTCGTCGACTTGGTTCATTGTTCCAACTGGTGCTCTCCGATATCACTCATACGCCCCGCTGGTCCCCCATCATCGCTTGCCTTTTCGGCTGCGTTTCGGTTTCGTTTTCCCTCTTTTGCTTTATTTTATTTTTATTTGGTTGTTTTTGTTTTTAACTTAGCCGGCTGCATCGATTTTGCCATAGCTGCCTCTTTTTTATAATTTTATTGTACGTTTTTTTTTTGTTTTTTTTTTGTGTTTCGTTTACTTATATGTTTAATTTTTTCCTTTATAGAGACCTTAGCTTTAGGGGTATACAGATTTCGGGGATTAAAAGATATATTCCTAAGGAACATCATCTAAAAAGATCCTACAACCTATAAATGTATAAAACCTATTCGATTTTTAAATGAAATCGATTGAAAAACTTATATGTTATTCAAAATAATAACATTAGAGTGAAGACAACGGACTACTTAATAATAGGCATATTCCCTTTAAAGTTTTTTTTTTTAAATTAAACCATAAATCGTTCTCTATAGGATATACTCTATTCGATTCATAAGCCATTTAACCCCTTATGTCTGATTTTTTCGTTTTTTTCAGGCCAGACACAAAGACAAACCGAGCAGACAACGACGGCGTCATCCGCAACGCGTTGGGTGACTTGGGGACCCTTGGAGACCCCGACCCCGACTTCGACTCTGACTGCGACTGCCACTCCGACTGCAAGACTTGGGCTTCCACATAAGCGAATTACACACATACTCCGGCATATGGCGATTTATACGTTCTGATTTAGCTGCCTTTAAATATGAGTTGAGGTGTTGTCCTCGCTTAAATTAGCCTGAGACTCAGACGGAGACTCAGAAAGCCCAGAGACTGGAGACAGCGGCTCCAAGTCGGGTCTGCATCAAATAATTTGCCTGGTGGATGGGTAACATACATACGTACATATATCTTTATATACATAATCACATAAGCAGCCATTATATAGGTATGTACATATGTACATATATAAACATCTTTTGTCTTTGGCATCTCTGTCTCTTTAATTTACGTTCTTTTTTTCCAAGTTCTTTGTTGGACAGTTTTAAAATCTGTTTCTGTTTCTGTTTATGTTCCTGTTATTGGTAAGAAGAAGGAAAGGCTAAAAAACCGATCCGTTCTGTCCATAAATCAGAAACATTTTGGGGCTCATATAACGGCAAAGATCTTTTTATAGCCAAACGATCTCATGATCACCAATCCAGCAGATCGACCAGAAAACAAGAGAAAGATCCATTAAGTATAATGATCTCCGAGATCGGAGACAAACCAATAACCATAACGAAATCAAAGTGTGAAAAGTAACATAAACATTTAATTGCCAAGCAACCGCAAATTGTCATTTAACCAGGAGGGGTAACCTGAGCACTCCGCTCCCAATCGAAGGGGAGATGGATGTTGGTTGGGAACTGGCTCGGAACTCAATTGCTTGTCATATAGTTTTATAGACTCGACCCGGACTCGGTGTTGGAGTCGGACTTGGCCACGGAGTCGCACCCAGAGTCAGTAACGTGTCGAGAGATCTCTTATGGGCTGTTAACTGATCATAACTCAGCAAATTGCTTTACTGATCTCGCCTGACAAGACCGATCGTTTAACTCGCCTCGATCACGGAACTTCCAGAGGCGGCGACAGGAAGGTAATCGTCCGCGGAGAGGATCTGTCAAAAATCCAACTAAACACTCAGTCAAAATACATACACAATTAATTTCCCAAAAGCTCTCAACTCGGCTGGCAATCACTCATGGAGAATAATCGGTTTAATCTAGGGAAGCATATGAAATTTAATTGAGGGCAAAGATCAGTAGCAAATTACTCAATGAAGCGGTCAAGTGTAGTGTAGGGATCAGTAACTGATCAATCTGCTTATGAAAAAAATATCATTTGTCATTTGGGTGGAAATCTGACAAAAACAGAAATGGTTTTCAATAAGTCTAATAATGTCTAATAAATGTTAGAGAGACTTCTAAAGGCGGGGTTCTTCAGAGAATTTTTTGGGGTTTCTTTACAAAAAATATTGATGTTTATAAAATATTGAAACCTTCTACCTGAATCACCTAGAATATTATCAAAGAAACTCGGAGGACCGTCTAATCTTTTTCATAATCTCTTATCGCTTGACTGAACACAAAAATATTCGCTAATTTGGGCGACATTTTTTTAAGGATCTACCCTTTCCACCTGTCAAAAGGACCGAAAAGGATATTGACAACACCCTTCGTCAATAAAAATAATATCACACGATCATCAGAAACATCATTATGACCGTCTTCGGTTGCTGTTCGACGCTGACATGGATTTGACATTGGAATTCAATACGGGTCGATGAATAAAGTTGAGCCTCATCCTCTCCTTATACCTCTAGAGCTTCTCTGGATCATGTATGTATAGTTTTTGCGCGCCAAAAGCAGGATCATCGTGATCAATTTCAAGTCATAAATCGCAACACGAAGGCTTTTGTGTATGCATGGCAATATTTACAAATTATGTGCCGGCGATGGAATGTTCTGCGATAGAACCATCGAGCGCCAATGTCAGGGTTATCCTCCCATACCAGCTCAAGGCATAAAGAGATTCAGACAGAGGTGGAGCCTTGGCAATGACAACGCACCCGGCAACTCAACGGAAAACGGACAACCAACAAGCCGCAACAGACAACAGACAAAACAACAACAATGACATTGCACTGGTTTACCTTCAGGACGGTCAGCAGCAAGCCCAGGGTCCAAGAGGCAGCGAGTACACCAATGTCTGGGCACCCGACAACACGTTCCGCGCATCCCACTCCACTCTGGAGACTCCACCACCACCACCGCCCCTTTCCTCCTTTTTTGGTTTTGTTATTTTTTCCTGGCAAGACCACACTATACGATTACAGAGTGAAAAATAAACACTTGAAACGAAATAAACAAAACAAGCTATAGTTTTTATAACAATGGCACCTAAGGTCATCAAAAGTTAGGTTCTTCAAAAGGGCTATACCATCTCATATATTTGATTGGGATCGTTTTTTATTCTCTGTGTATATTACAAGTGATACAAGCAGCTAGTTGCCAGCGGGCCAACGCCAAAGCTGAATCTGAAGCCATCCATCCAGGACAGAGGCGGGCTGAATGCCCAGAGACAGGGGGCTTGGGGCAACTTGACTAAAGAGGAGGCAACTGTCTGTAAATTAACGCGGGCGTTAAAATTGCAATTTTTCACTTAATGCACACACTGAGACAACAACCAGCCAACAAGAGCAACTGCAACTGCAACTGTGGCATGCGAGAAGCAGGCTCGGCTCGAGTAGGATTGAGATCGAGATTGGTCTGACATTCATACCTTTAACTCATTTACGCATTGCAAAGTCAATGCCACAAGAGCGGGAGCTGATCTGTAACAGGATGAGGAAATGCACTTAGAGATGGGTTGTGGGAATATTAAAATAAAAGGATCAAGATTTGTAGTCAGGGTCTATATTTATAAATATCTGTACTTATTTGATGTGTTTTATCAATGGGTTTAAGGGGTTAAGTTATATAATATTAAATGAGTCAGTATACTGTACTATACTATACTAAACTATACAATAATAATACTTATTTACTATACCATATATACTATACTTTATACTAGACTAGGTAAGTCCTTAGTTAGGATTTTTTAAAGTTTTATAATCTTTTATATTTTAGATCATTAAATAACTACCATCTCTAGACAAAAGCAAATCAGAGTGCCACTAAAACTTGTTTCTTATGTAAAGTGTCCTTGAAATAATTGTAAATTATGTCTATACATGTCTCTGTCCTTACTCTGTCTTTATCATCGTCCACCCATCTCTCTTGCTCTCGTTCTCTGCGTCTCTGGGGAGAAATCTGCAATCTTGGCAGAAAGAAGCTGAGGAATCTTCATCCAGTTATCGGTGGGCTAACCCCTCGGCCCCTACATACAAGTTGTGTGGGTGGCGCGCTGTTTGGCGCTATTAATAAATTTCAATAAAGTGCATTGGCGGCTGGCGGCTGCCATGTGGCATGTGGCATATTTGTGGGGGTATGTGTCACCCCTCCACTGCAAATCTGCACCATTTTTCGGCTTCTGCTTAATTGAAAATCGCAAAAGCACAAATTATGAGATCTCATGCCTTTCCCGTTTGTCTGGCATTCTGCTGGGCATACTGGGTCCACATCACTACTTATATCTCTCGGTCTATCTTCTTCTGCATTTGGCAATTGAACAAATAAACAGATATATCTTTACCCCCGATAACCCGACATCTCAACATCCCACTGCCAGGCATTCCTCTACCCAATAAACCTGCTCACCAACTTGCGTTCAATCTCCGCATTCTATTCCCAACCTGTTCAATTTCATCGCTTCTGCTCATTTCAATAATTTATTTGGCCAACAAGCGGAGGACAGCCAGTGGGAGAGAAATACAAAAAAAATTAGAGGATATTTAGACGAAATTTAAAAAAAAAAAATATAGAACAAAAAAAACTAGATGAGTTTTTAAATAATTGGGTTTCTAAAGAGGGCATATAATATAAGAGATATACAAGCTTTAAACAGTTTAGTTCCTTGAAAAATCATTTGAAATTGATGTACTAAACATTTAATATCCAATTTCTCTCAGTGCCTACTCTTGGTGTGTTGTTGCACTCGGCTAGCCAAATTATTTGGCGAATAATCTGCGGCTGCTTTCGCTCGACGGATCGCAATTAAAAACTTATTTTTAAGAAAAATATACACAAGCCAGGAGGTTCGGCCATGGGGGTTGGGGGAGATGTGGTAAATCGAGGGGCGCGCCAAAAAGGGGGGAGGATTGGGTGGTGGTGAGGGTGAAATTAAATGCATATAAAACGAAGGCGTCCCACATGCTGATGGCCGGGGCTGGGGCAGCAGACAGCCCAAGCACATGCAACTGCCACTGCAACAGCAACAGAAACAGTACCGGGGCACAATTGAGTCGCAAATTTATTTGGTCGAGACGTAAAGTGTTGAAGCGGCTGCCCCAGAGGGGTGAGGAGGATAAGTGCGATTAAATGAGGGCGGAAAAAGGGGTGGGGCTGTTGGTGGTTGGCTGCTCATACGGTGCATTGACGTCAGCGATTTCTTAAATTTCAATTAAATAAAAAAAAGGTACAACAATTTAATAACAAGAAAATAATACTCTAAAAAAGATCTATCATAATTTAATTAATGTTTTCAGAAAAAAAATAAAATAAAAAGTTTACACTTATTCCCACAAGCCCATTTGCTCTAAATATCACCCATCCGCCCTGTATGCCCGCATTTCTCTTTAATTATTCGCTTTTCAATTGTTTGGTTTCTGTACCTGCCTTCGGTCAATTTTCAATTGCCTTCAATATTTGCCAAAAACAATCATTGGCAAATCGAAAATATGAATATGAAAATTGCAAATCTATATTTATACGATATATTCCACGTCTAGTGCTCGAATGTGTGTGTTTATAGACACATGATGGGAAATATTTGGAAAATATCTAGGCATAAAATTTAATGCAAACAGTGTTTATTTTGTTCTGATTTCTTTTCTGTTTTTTTTTTTTTGTTTTGTTTTCAATAAAATATCAAAGCACACGGCACAAAACTGCACTAAGCAGCAAATGCCAACAAGAATAACAAGAAAAACACACTTGAACTGCAATAATCATATTAAAAGCCACAGAGCCAACAATAAAAAGAACAAATGAAACACCAACCATGAACAATCTCTAAAGGCAACAAAATAGTTCGTTTTTAAAGTTATTATTAGCCGCAAAATGTGGCCCGATACAAGAGTGCACAGATATGCCAGATATACGAGCATCTATATATACAAGCCACTACATATATATATCTAAAAAATATATATATAAATAGTATGTATAGTTTCAGTATTGGATGTGTATGTGCAATCAATATATTGTACATCGGTTATATCTGTATCTTGCGCCAATTGAACGACCATCTATATGTTCTATACGCCACAAAAATATATATATATATTTGTATATTCCGATGGTTTTTCGGTTTTTGGGGGTATTTGTGTTTGTGTTTATAAATCATTTAAACGGCCACCAAATAAAAATCAAGTTGAAAACATTCAATGAACTACTTTTTCCCTCTGCCGGCGCAATAGTGTTGCATGCAACATACATATAAATACCAAGTACATATGCCATAACTACATAAAAATCAAAACGCACACAAATTCATACAAAATATGTATTTTATAGGAATTTATATTCTTTTTTATTTCTGGCTAGCGGAAAATCAACAAGAACAATGCAAATATGGAAACATAAACTATTTGCCAAAATACTAAATGCCAGAAGAGATTTTTTCATTCGATTTCTGGTTGTTGTTATTATTTTGGTTGTTGCGTTCATAATTTTTTGAGGAAATTATAAATAATTCAAACACTAAAGGTGTTTTTTTTTACGTGTATAAACAAATAGGGAAATACCAAATTTAAAATAGAATTAGGAAAGAAATGGGTGAAGATATGGGGAAGAGTGTTTTGAAAACATATAAAATAATTAAGTTGAAATTAGTTGGTTTATTGAAAAGATAATGCTGAAAAATAGTATTTTTTTTATTTTATAATAATTGCCTAATCCTTTATGAAATATACATTTTTTTATTTAAATATAAATGTCAAATTATGACAGCCATTAGAGATATCCCATCAAACTCAAACCTCTTTTAAAACTAACAAGAAAGGAAAGCTAACTTCGGGCGGAGCCGAAGTTTATATACCCTTGCAGTTAAAACCGGATATATATCGCAAACATCGGATATAGTTGGCAGATCCTTATGATTACATCATAATAAAACCAATTTACTAAAATACAAAATCTAAAATAAGTCCCAAACTTCTATCTTCCAAAATACGAAAGTTGATATTTCTACCAAGTACCATTTCCGATCGTTCAGTTATATGGCAGCTATAAGATATAGTCGGCCGATCCTTATGAAATTTGGCATGTCACAATAATTTGCCAAAAATAGCTCTCATGTCAAATTTGAACTCTCTAACTCTAAAAACACCAAAGTTATACCATTTCCGATCAATCAGTTATATGGCAGCTATAGGATATAGTCGGCCGATCCGGGCCGTTCCGACTTATATACTGCGTGCAAAGAAAAGAAGGGTGTGTGCAAAGTTTCAAGACGATAGCTTCAAAACTGAGAGACTAGTTCGCGTAGAAACGGACAGACAGACAGACAGACAGACGGACAGACGGACAGACGGACAGACGGACAGACGGACAGACGGACATGCTCATATCAACTCAGGAGGTGATCCTGATCAAGAATATATATACTTTATAGGGTCGGAGATGTCTCCTTCACTGCGTTGCACACTTTTGGACAAAATTATAATACCCTCTGCAAGGGTATAATAAATCAAAATAAGTCTTTTATTTGCCAAACTTAAAGCCCAATTTCCTCTCATTCCTTTGAAGATCCTGGAACAAAGTCCCCATTGTATCCATCAATGCTCCCCGGTGTGTGGAATTTTGGTATTCCCCACTGGGAGATCCCCATGACAAAGTATCTTGATGGCTTCTTCTCGTTAAAGGCGCTCGACTTGCTTTGGCAAATTTAAGCCATCAGGCGCTGCAAATCGATTTGATGTGGCAACTTGACTGTCAGCAACTTGTTGCGATCATTGTTTGGTCACGCCCCCACCTACCCCCTGTCGCACCATCCCACCGCTAAAGACCGGCAATTAAAAACCACCTACCCAGCAAACAGTTTTTATTCAATTTTAATTAATATGCAACGGCATGCAAAATAAAAGGTGGGCAACTCTACCGCTAGCTGCTGCCGTCGCTGCTGTTGATGGAGGCGTGGTCGTGTGGCAAGTGTCGAAAATTTATGCGCCACATTAGTTATAGATCCATAGATACAGATAGTGGTATCTCTAAGCACCGCGACACCGCCCAAGCCATTTAAATATTCAGCAAAAGGAAAAAAATTATTTATTAATTTGTTAATTCGTTGTTTGTCATTTTGCGGCTTAAACGTTTCGTTCTGCTACAAAACACATAAAATTTATGGGACCCCACACCGAGGTGGGGGCTGCAGAGCGAGACAGGCAGCGTGGCCAGGAAAGAGAGGGGTCGAGACGATCTTCAGATTGCCACGCTTCGGCTCAGTTCGGTTCAGTTCGGTTCGACTCAGTTCGGTCGGCAGGTTCGCCATCGACATCGCCATCGCCATCGTCATCGTCATCGCCATCGACATCCAAATCGACATCGGCCTCGGCTCGTCGCTCGCAATTAACACGCCAAATTAGCGACGCAACGCCAGTGGCGGATCTAGGGGGGGGCGAAAGGGGCAAGCGCCCCGGGCGCCAAGTCCCGAAGGGGCGCTAAATCGAGCTCGGCTAACACTGTATGTTTCGAGAATTCATATTTTCCCGCGGCGCTACGCACGTGGGCACGCACTAACACAAGTGCTGAGTGTTTCGAGACATGTGATCACAAGGAAACGAGGCGCTCGAAACGTACGTCATAACAGCAAACGTCATAACAGTAATTTCCAGGAATTTCTTTCTTGGAGAAATTGTGAGTTGCTAGGTTATGAGCGCGTTTGCTTACATTTTCGAACATAAATTTTAAAAGGCACTGGCGTAGGGCATATCTGCGCCATATATGTGTATATATGTGCGGGGCTAAAGCTCTGAGAACACATCCATTTACACATAACCTTAAGGTAGGGTTTTTCTTTTATAGTGTTTCATCGGGGTACTGATGCTTTTTATAATTATTTATCGAATATTACTCATTTTACCTTTTTTTCTTGATATTCTAAAAACGAATTTGAGTCAATTGCCTGACATCGAAAATGCATTTTCACATGTATACATCTTAAAGAGTAGATTATTTTAACAAAAACAATTGGACAAATGAACCTCATAGTGAATTAAAATATATAATAAAAATTAAAAATTTTCATTAATAAAAAACATGATAGAGTATATATAATATTCAGATATTAATTCCTTTACACTAATCAGTATATTTTTTCTTGTATAATAGTTGATTTAATAAATTAACGTTCATGTGAATTTAATTTTTAAAAATATCAACATATCTAAAACAAAAAATTTCAACATATTTATGATTTTTATTTATTTATAGCAGTGGTGGGCAAACTCTCATATTACATAGCACGCGAGTATAGGGTAGGAAATTCTGCCGCAGCGCTGCCGGCACACTGACAGTGTGAGCATTGTCCGTGGCTTCGTGTGAGCGATCGTTCAGTAAACTGAAACTAATAAAATCTTATCTCCGCACAACCATGAACCAAGACAGGCTATCAAACTTGGCAATACTTTCCATCGAAAATGATGTAGCAGCATCACTCGATTACAATGATATTATTGCTGAATTTGCGGCAACCAAGGCCAGGAAAGTTATATTACAGAAGTAATATTTTGTTTTCATACAAAAACACAACATTTAATGTATTTTTATGATGCATCTAACGAAAGAATAAAAATGAAATATAATTCTTCATACCTATAAGCTTTAGATGATATAACCTTTTACACACCCAAAATACTTTGAATTTTATTCATATAAAAAAAAATTAACGCGTTCATATAGCAGAGAGGGAGGGGGGGGGGGGGCGCAAATTTTTCGTTTTGCCCCGGGCGCCAGCAATTCTAGATCCGCCACTGCGCAACGCCGACGTCGACACTGCAAAAAAAAAGGGGGAAGTGTTAAAATAATTACAATCTTTATAAAGCTCTGTGCTGCTGTTAGAGTTGAAGACCCTATCTTATAGAAGCTAAAACTTCAATAAAATGGTTAGAAACTAGAAAGTCCAACGAACGGACATCAAGCGGACACGCGGACAGCTTCTTTAGGCTCTGATCTTGGTATTTTTCAAGATTTTCTTAACAACTTTGACATGTTATAATTTTTAAAAAACATTAGACACATATTTGACTTAATTTTTACTGAAAGAAAAAAATTTAATTTTAATATTCTTTACCTTTTACATCTCCAAAAATTTCCCCCAGTGCTTTGCAAATGTAAATTTTAGCTTAAATCTTAGCAGCAGCAGCAACAACGCCAGTCAAAAACTTGTTGAGCATTTTTATTGATACGTTTTGATATTTTTCAAGAATTTATTTAATTTATTTACAGATTTATGAGCTCGCTCTCGCACCGTCGCCGCCTCAGTCAAATATTTGTAGATTTTATTTATGGCCAAGAGCAAAGCGGCAAAGCAACATACGGACAAACAAAATTTATTAGCCAAGTTGAACTTTTTCGGTTGAACACAACTCTCAGCGCCTCGTACTGATCATTCGATGAGGGAGTACCAGGGGCATAGGGGGTGTTGGCCAAGGTGACTGATCATCTTGGCCTAATGTGTCAAGTGGTTGGCAGAGCTTTGAATAATAAATAATTGTTTATAATGTATCCGCCGTGAGATCTATTTGGGTTTTGGGTCGGATACAAAAGCTAATTGGGTTAAAATGTGGTAAAAAGTGGCTAAGAAGACTAGAAAAATTTGTATACTTTTTGGTCTATTTTTATACCCCGCAGAGGGTATTATAATTTTGAACAAATGTGTGCAACTCAATTTTTGGCAAAATAATACGACATACCAATTTTCATAAGGATTCTATGGGGAAACCCCATTTTCGAGGGATCCCATCACGAAAAATGGACAAAAATCGAAAAAATATTTTGTGTCCGGATTTTGATGCAGAATGGTGAAGAATCGATCTAGAAAACTTTTAAGATACTCCGCTTGAGAATCGGATGAGAATTGGGGAAGACATAGCCATCACAGTGGACCCTATAGGAGGAAGCCCCATTTTCAAGGGATCCCATCACGAAAAATGGACAAAAAATCGAACAAATATTTTGTCTCACGATTTTGCTGCAGAATGGTGAAAAATCGATTTAGAAATCGTTTAAGAATCGGATAAGAATTGGGAAAGATATAGCCATCACTGTGGACCCTATAGGGGAAAACCCCATTTTCAGAGGATCCCATCACGAAAAATGGACAAACAATGGGAAAAATATTATGTCTCAGAATTTTGATGCAGTATGGTGAATGGATCTAGAAATCGTTATAGGTACTCCGCTTGAGAATCGGATTGAAATTGGGGAAGATATAGCCATCCCTGTGGGACATTTAGAGGAAACCCCATTTTCAGAGGATCCCATCACAAAAAATGGGCAAAAAATCGGAAAAATATTTCGACTCAGGATTTAGATACAGAAGGGTGGAGAATCGATATAGAAATCGAGGTACTGCGCTTGAGAATCGGATGCTCCTATTTGGTTTGGTATAATTAGGTGATCGATTATATTCAATGAGTGTTCATCAAACTTTATATTTCCTCTAAAATTTATTTAGATTTTTGTTGATGGACATGGAGTGTTGAGAGGTAGACGATTGGGCAACAAAAGATGTTTCTAGGAATACAAATTGTTTATTTTTTTAATAAGAATACAAACTCTGCACAAGATAAATCTATAATGTTATTACCTAAAACAAAAATAAAGTTTTTCAGGCAAATTTATGCCATTAACTTGATGCTACCTCCTGACATTTTCCGACTTCTCTTCTGGGCTGTTTTATGCTAAACATCTCTTTGAACATATGTTCTTGGCTCGTGCTGTCTGGGACTCGCCAATGTATCTTTCAGATGTAAATGTATCTGTATCTGTATCTGTATCTGCATCAGCATCTGTATCTGTCGCTCTATGTGCCGCAGTGTCTGCTCCCGCGGCGTATACGTAATGTGACAATTGCTCGCTTCGCTTCTGTCACACACTGCAACTTTGTCTATCTATCTATGTATCTTCTGCAACTTCTGCCCCCCCTTTCGGCCAACTCTCTACCACCTCAGTCCACCTCCCCCAAAGCGGCTGCTACTCACCTCCCTTTTTCTCAGAACATCTTGTACAATTTTATTACGCTTTGCATTGCATTTTGTTGACAGTTTTGTCAACAAGCGTTGAAAATTGGCTAAATATAAATATATGTACTGTACCCATCCATCCACCCATCCATCCCCTCTATCCCTCCGGGCCACTTCCCTTTCGGGTTCGTTTCGTTTGTCGCAATGTGTGCAGGAATATTTATTACAACGGCAACAACTCGTTCGCATCGCATTTTATTTATAAATGCGAATATAAATAGGTGCAAGATGCACAGATTTCATCTGCCTAAAAGCGCGATGATCAGAGAGGGTGTGGGGAGGTAGGCTAGGGGCTGCTAGGTGGGGTATCCTGGTGCACAGTCAAGCGAATTCGCAGCAAGCATGACTTGTAAATAGCTGCGAGTTAAGTATCTGGCAAAGTGCAAAGTAGTTGCCAAGGCATCACCACCACCAGACTGCGGCAGCCACCATCTTCCTCGCCATCATCCACATCCTCGCTACAGATTCGCCCTCATCTTTACCAAGAAGGGCATTGAAAAAAATTAGATTTCAGAGAAATTATTAAAAATAAAAGGACCTATAAAATTGTTAAGATGTAACTTGGATTTGATTAAATTTTTTCTTATTTTTTTATAAGCCTTTAATACACTTCGCTAATCATATAGCTTCAAAATTGTTTCATTTTCTAATCTCTTTTAATACTTAATTTTTTGTCAGTGCATCATCATCATCATAATGAACTGGGCACGCACTTGTCTCGCTCAGCCGTAGAATGATGTATGTGGCAAGCAGCAGCAGATGGGGCGATGTCTATATGGCTATAACCATGGCATAGCCATACCTATGCCACAAAAACGAATATACTTGCCATGCCCTGAGAACGCAGCAAAATTGCAACATTCTGCCGCTTTATCGCTTTTCCAGGAATCGGAAAACGCTTCCGCGTCAATGGAAAGCGCAAGTGCCACTATTTCTAAAAGTGTTTGCTCTTCAAAAAGCCCAAGCAAGGTAGAGTTCATGAGGGAAATAAACCCTTTATTTAATTTAAAATTATTTCAATAAATACCTACAAATATTTCCAGAGACTTAACATCCAAATTTGAGTAAATCAACACCTGAAAGAACTTAATCCATTGGGTAAATATTTTCCAGCCAAAAAGTAACGAGATTTATTCTTGAGCGCGCAAATCTTTCCGCTTTTTGGGGCCCTTTTCCATAACTACAATTACCTGGTTTATCTTTCGCACTTTAGAGCGGCTTAAAAATAGAAGACCACGACACTTCCGCCCGCCTGCCACCCCCGGCCGCCCTTGGGGGGCTGTCAAAATCAGTTAAGAACACCGATTCGCTGTCTCATCGGCGGATCAACGACCACAGACCGAGACTCGTATGTTTTCCCCTGTACTTTCTGTCCCGGTGTCTGGCTGTCTGTCTTCTATGTGATGAGGTATGAGCCGCAAAAACAAAAAAATAACCAAAAAATAAAATATAAAACCAACCTCAAAGACAACTTTCAGGTGAAACACAAACAACAACATTGCGGGCGCGCTTGCAAAAAAAAATAAAGTAACAACAAGAAATGTAAGAAAAAAAAATATTTAAATATTTTAAGAGCGATGACCCAGAAGCCGAACGAACGAACACCTTCCCAGCAAAAAAAGCGAACTGGAAAAAAATTAAAATGAAGAATTTTTTTGGTTCAACAAGAAGAGTTTAATTTGTCAGAACAACAAACTTGATAAAAATCTATACACACGCGAGGGAGGAAGCAAGAGGGCAGCAGAATGGACAGGGACAGAGCTAACAAAAATAAAACGTAGCAAAAAAAGTCACAAAAGTCTTTGACTTTAAGCTAACAATATTGTGCTGACATTAAAAATAAAGTTAATATTATATAATAAACAAGGAGTTGGATTGCAGAAATCAAATATTATAAGATGATTTTCGATTTTTAGTTGTTTTAAATTTAATAAGTTAAAAGTTTGATCCAAAAAATGTCAATTGCATAAAGTCCTTAAAGTATTTTACCTCTAATATTAAGAGCCCGAAGTATTTTTTGTAGTTCTTAGGAAATATGAAACCCGACAAATCCCAACAAATATCTTCTATAGCTGTCGAAGTCCCGCCTTTTTGAACTCCCGCCCCTCTTGATCTTCAGCGCCTTTTTCGGTTAACTCTGAGATCATAAATCTTTGTGCGGCTGCTGTCTTCATTTTTTTGTTTTTGCTATTTCGGTTCCTGTAGCTGGTTTGCTAGTTTCTTCTAACGTCAAACACTAATTGGTATTAGCAGCTAGCCATCACACGCATCCCCTCGCCCCTTTCCAGCCAATCAGTTTTATTATTTTTGAGATTAAAGCACCAACGGGTTCAATGGATCAAGCCAAAGTTGATTTTACCTTTTGCGGCCTTTGACTTTGAATTGTGCCGCCGAATTTTGTTTGCCGCCAAGTCGGGAGAACAGGTGGGCGTGGCCCGCCACGGGGAGATGGAGAACCTGTTGTATGAAATGGTTGTTGAATTAAGAAGTGGGTGGTTGCAACATTAACAAGGTTAATAAAATCCCCATAAAATGCTTGCTATAAATTTCCAAAGACTTTGTCTTTGATTTTCTATAAAATATTTAATCAGAGATTTATGTGAAAAGTTTTTTGTCATTTTAGGACCAAAATTTGTCGTTGAAACCGTCAATATTCCAATGTTCAGACAACGAACCCCAAAAACAAAAACGAAAATTAAACGACAACGCGACGTGCAAAGTGCGAAAAAACGAACAACGACGGAAAAATTGTAACTCAAACGGAGGTCGACGAGGGTGCGAATAGGAATTGGTTGGGTTTTAAAGGGGACTTTTGGGGGGTAGAGAGTGGTAAACAAATGCAAATGCCCAGATACAGATACAAACAGACAGACAGACCGACAAACTGACACACAGATACAATCAAACACATACGTCAATTGCTTGGCTACCGTCGGTGTGGCTAAAAATGAAAAATTGCTTTTCAAAATTAAATCAACATTTAATTTTCTCGTAATTTGCTGGCTGCCTGCTCAGAGGGGACTGAGCACTGAGGACCGAGGGAAACTCACGCATTTTTCTACAAATTAATTTTAGCACAAAGATTGCCAGATACAGATACAGAAATGTACCTCAGATATAAGACACCGATGCGCGCGGCTATAGATACAGATTTCGGATAGAAGCTGTACGGGAACGTCTCAGTCTTTGCCTAGAGATACATCTTATTGGTTAGCCATTAAATGACGCCAGCAACAATAACAAACACAAGCAACAAAAACAGAAAAACTACAAATCGTTTGGCAGCCAAGTGCCAAATAAAAACTTATTACTTATACGCCTCGTATGCCTGGCCCAGAGCACAACCGAGCACCCAGCACATGAATCTATTATGAATTAGACTTTGAATGCCAAAGCACACTCACATTGATGCACACACACATACTCAAGCACACACACACTGACAAATAAACATACATTGAATGGGAATAAATAAATATTTTGTAGCTCGTTTAAATATTCACCCTGGAGGGCAATTTTTCGTAAAGATTTTTTCGGTTCGATTTGAAATTGTATTTGCAACGGATTTAGTCAAATTGCCTCTCTCTTTTGCTCTCCGTATACCTATCTCACTCTCTATCTATGTGTTTAGACGAGTGCAATAATGTGGAACAAGGTCCACAAATAAACAATTGAAGATTATTGAAGTCTAAGGGGGTACTGAACAAATATATGTCTGAAGGTGGAAAGCCAACCAAAAAAATTAGATCAAATACAAAAATCATATTATTTTGACAAATATTTGTAATTAAATAAAATCAAAAGCGTTATTTATATACATTTTCTAATTTCTTGGTCGACTAATCCCATATTTTCATCACATCTTCCAACATAAATCAAAGTCGTATACTCAACCACCGCATTTTTAAACGCTGACCAAAATTATCCATCACACAAACGGGTCTTCATTCATTTTATAAGGCTGCCCCCGCAATGGCATAGCAAATGATCCATGGCATAACTCTAAATAGAACGCATTTGTCACAGAAATCAAACGAAATTTCAAATATTTTTAGATGTTTGGATCCACAAAGGTTGCTGGCTCGACTGCCTCTATCTTTAGAGATCGGTGGTGTATGATTTGTTTAGGAACTGTGAAATTGTTAAACTGCCACTTTATTAATAATGTCAGTCGTATGAAGGGGAAATGGAAAAACCCGAATTTCATTTTTAGTTCTTTATTGTTAAACACAACAAACAAACAACAACGAAGATAAAAAGTTCTTTCTGAATTGAAATATTTTGACGTGTTCCAAATAATTTTCACCCTCGAGTTGTTGTTGCCATTTATTATTAACTCGATTTTTGTATCTTTTTGTGTGCTGTGTGTGTGTGCTGTGCTGTGTTGACAAGATAGAAAAATGTGTCAGAACAACACAGAGACTGTGTGGCCCGAAGGAAAGGAAAGTTTCCATCAGATGCAGAATAATCCATAAGCCAGAACATGGGCAACAGCTTCTTGGCTTGAATGGATGGGTTCCCAATGCTAATGAGCGCATATCTGACAGATACAATTTATAAATTTGACAAGTGCAAAAGCAGAACAAAACGCTAAACACAGTCACTCGAATGGAAAACGAACAACAATCCAAAGGGAATTCCAAAGCCAAACCACAAAAAAAAGAGCCAAGCAGTCTTTAGCAACAAAAACGCGAACCACAATACAAATCTCAAACAAAAGCAAATTATTTTGCATAAACGAAATTGTTGACAAATTATGATTTAGTACTGACCGCATTAACATATATATTCCCATATATACATACATATCTAGCATATCTGAATACACATTTATCTGGACAGTAAGTTATGTGGCCCAGGCCAGCCATCTGTTCATAAATTTCTGGCTGCTTAATTAAAATTTTGAATATTTTATGCAGTTTTTGGGAAAACAGTGGCACCAGTGGGCATGGCAGTAGCCCAAGTAGCCGAAACTAATGCCCGATAAACTGTCTGACCTTTTGGCCAAAACTCATTTCCATAAATAGAGATAGTCTGCGGACGTTTTTAATACCCCATGATGGGTAAAGGGTTAATAGAGCTTTCTGATTTTAAATATTTGATTTATTTATTAGTAAATATTTAGTTTTTTGGGATATATCATGAAATACTTTAAATATATGTTTTAAAAATTAATTTCTTAGCTTTTATAGCTATTTTATTCCCTCCCTTCTTATAGGCAATTCCCAATTCGTTTCTATTTCTATTTTTGTTCATTAAAAATGCATTTTGAATAAATAAACACATAACTTTATATGCACACTCAGACACATACCAATATATTTTGAATACTATATTTATTTATGCATTTGAAGAGTATCTCTTACGTAGACTTATGCAAATTGACTGACCGCGAGGTGTTTACATTTCACTAATCGACATCTTGACACTGTATTTGTCGCTGTTCTGTCGCCACTTTGTCACCTAGTATACCCCTCTCTTCCATTACACTCAAGCCCGCTCTATCGCACTAAATAATTCTATGAATATACCCGCTGCTGTCCGCCCGTCATTTACATTTCTTTCCAAGCGGCGCTTTGCTGATAATCACCAAAATTTACGCTTAAGTATTCTAAATTAACTTTGTTGCGGCTGTTTCCGTTGCCATTCGGTTGCCGTGGGTTCTCATTTTGTGATAAATATTTGTTTTGGCTTTTGGCCTGACGTGTGTCGTGGGCGCTCTCATTGTTGTTCCTGGCCCGTAATTGATTATTCTGCCAACTTTTCGCTATTGTTTGTTTCACACATAGAGCGGAAATTTATTTCCAACACGCGCTGAATGAATTGTAAGCTGTAATGTAAAAGGAAGTGGAGAGGATCAAAGTTCAGGGGAAGCAACGAGCTAAATTAGTATTATACAATGTTGTAATGATGGGGTATTGTTCTATATTTCAATTTGTTTTGTTTTATTTACTAAGTAATTTATTATAACAAAAATTTGTATCATAGATTTTGAATAACAAAATTATAAAAAGAATCCATTTACAGCTTGAGGTATTTCTCTTAAGGATCGCACCGTTTTTGTAAAGACTGAGAGCTGGTTTAGGATCCTATAGGAGTATCCTGTAATGTTTCATTATAAGGATCGATATTCATGTATAAAAGATTTCTTTCTAAGATTTTAGTATTAATTGGTAGATAATTTCACATTTCAAATGGCCCAAATATCCATATCCATCCTTATAATGTTTTAATATTATAACGAGATATGATCAAAACCCAAAAAGAAATCTCATTCTCTGATTGATCGATTCCCCAAAAGGTCTCTAGAGTCTAGACCGCAATCGTTCCCAGGATGATCAATCTTCCGAGCCGCTTTCATCAATCAGCCATTGCCATTGAAATCTGGATCGGAATCGGAATACAAAATGTCAGCACTCTGTCATCAGACGGCAGACGGCGAAAAAGACAAAGATTGAAAGATACGAGCTGGGGTTCCTTAATCTGTTCAGTTTGCAGATGCAGTTGGCCAGATACCAGCCAGTCAAATGGCCAGCAGAAATATAAAAAAAATATATTAAAATCAAAAGTAATAAAAAGAGCGTAAAATGAGCAAAGACTAAGTGAGGAAATCTGACAGTTGTCCCTGAAGTGAACGCGTCTCGGGTCTCGTTGAATATAATTTATGAGTCAATTTCAGACAATTATTGTTAAATATTATTAAGCATTCGTTGGGCTGTCAAAACACGCGCCGCCATCGTCTCGAATGATTTACAAGGAATTGAAGACAATTGTCACTCCCAGAGCCCAGCCATCCCGCCCTCCAGCCAGCCAGCCATCCATCCAGAGGAGCGATGACAAATTTTAAGTGGATAATCTTCCGTTCTGCAAGTGCTCACAAAATTGAAACTGAGACTGAGCAAAAAAAAATATAAGAAAAAAGGAACAAGTGCATTGCCAACGCAAATTAATGTCAACATTGATTAAGCCTGGCAACTCTAGCAAGTGATTGTGGGCTCTGGCCTCCTCAGAGGCATTCCGCAAATTTACACGGCCAAGCGAAAATGCGAAGACGCGTGTCTGCCAATTATGGCAAAATGGATAAAGAGCCATATAGTGAGGGGTGGGATGAGAGGGGGTTAAGCGGGGGAAGACAGCCAAAACGAGACGAAGACGGATCGCCACGATCATTGTCAATTTGTCGGTGGCATCGGTGCCGACAAACCAGTCTTTAACGATATAAGGAAAGCAATTCCAAAATTTTTTGCGCCAAAAATTAAAAAAAAAAGTATGAAATCTGAAAAAAGAGGCACATTTATGAGTTTAAGATTTAAGAAACCGGATTTAAGAAGATAATTTTTAGGGTCTTTAAATATTAAAGGTAGTTTCTAGTAATAAATCGTAACTAAAGCTTTAATATAATATAAGTTTTCTAACAAAAACTACCTTTTTAATAAATAAATTTTAAATATAAAACTTCTAAAACTTCTATACTACTACATTAATACTGAAGTGTTTTTAAAAAATGTACATTTACTAGAATCTTTAAGGATAATATTGTATTTGATATAATGAAACTAAAACCAATATTAACTAAATTGTAACTAAAATAATAAATAAAATATTGTAATTTTTTTCTCCCAAAACAAGTTAAATGAATCTCCCATTGGAACTCCTTTATTCATGTTTCAATATGTTTATGGGCTTTAAAAATCGTTTCAAAAGGATTAACAAATTGCTCAGTCGTCCTTGAAACATGCTTCCTCACCCGTTTGGGCTTCCTCCGTTTGGATAGCCCCCCTTAAATAAAACAAACAAATTAAGACAATGAAACTCTCTACGCTTCGACGGAGATAAAAATCAAAGCAAATAAAAAAAAAAAAAAAATTAAAACAAAGCAAAGCCAAAGAAAAGACTCGGCTAACATACCGGCTCAGTTCAGTTCAGTTCAGTTGAGTTGAAATCTGCTTACCTCGGATCTGCTCAAATGTGTGAACAATATCGGCGTGCGGATCTTGCCCAGCAACCAAAACAGAGAGCCAGATATGGTATATATTGGGTTAAGAGAGGGGCTGGAAAGGGGAGGGGACGGCTGAATGACGAGAGGGGGTGGCACCCGGGAGACCTGTTTAAAAACCTGTTAATCAGCCAGAGAGCAAATCAGAGAGATATTGTATATACATATATATAGAGAGCGAGAAGTGCAGGGAATGCGGCAACTGCTGCGCTTTTGGAGCAACTCAAGAGCTGTACTTTTGCATAGTCGGTAACCCCCATAGGGTATATGTATACCCTCTCAAATACCATATTCCCCAAAAAACAAAAAAACATTTGTAAAATGACAAACAAAAACGGTAAACGAAATGATTCCATTTCAGTCAGTTGCAAGCGAAAATTTCAATTCACCATTCCAGCCCAAAAAACACATCCACACACACATACCACCCGATAATAACGGCTTTGGACACCCCGCCACCCAACCACCCACTCAAGGGGAATCCAATCAGCCACGCGTTGGTGATAAAATGCGTTAACAATACGTGAAAAGCTTTTTCCTAACCGTTTTCCCTTTGCCTTCCGCTTCTTCCGCTCATCCTTCCTTCCGGTCTGCCTCCTGCCCTGCCCTTTATACCACCCGATTTGTTCAGCCTTTTTGGTTGCTTTTGCGGTATCTGACAGATTCTTGTGGGTTAGCCTAATGGGGGAAATAAAGCCAGAGGTTGCAGGAGCAGGCTACTAAAATTGCCAAAGCTCCTTCTGAGGGATTGAAATTTGTAGCATGAGCGGGGCAGGGTACAACATATACGAGATTTTACGGGGGAGTATTACATGCCACATCACACCTGATTTTTGTGGGTTAGAGTTGATTTTGAGTGGATGGAAATTGTAAGGAATATTTGATTCCGAATGTAGACAGTACTTGCATATTTAGGAGATTTTCTCTGGAATTATTCAGTTACTTGTCTTTAATATTTTACAATATTGATAGACATCCTCTCCATATTGATAGATCTTTAAATTGAAGAATACTTTCCCTTTCATTTTAATCAATTAAATTACAGGACACCCTTATTTACAAATCAATTTTATTCCATTGAGAACCATTTGTAAAGACGGATATTCGACTCCCTTGTTCACATTGTTGAAGTTTATGAGCCGTATCGGATAATCCTAATTTAAATTGGTTTGCAAGCCAGTCCTTCAGTCCTCCAGTTGCAAACCGCAATTTTCGGGCTTCCCTCAACTCCCATTCAGTCAGGCACTCCTGCCATTCCAGGCAGTCAGGACCCTGCAATTAAGCATTCAAAAAATGGTTGATCATGTTATTTAAGCCAAACACTTGTCACAATAAATCACATTTCAATCCAAATATTTGCGCAATTCCCCCAAGTCAAGTCCCCACTCAATGCCCTTTCTCTGCCCACTCGGCTCGCTCTGCTCTGCTCCTTTCCCCTCCGGGGCGCATCACTTATACGCCCCGTGTGTACAAAAGCCGAATTGTCCACATGCCAACCACCAGCTTACAACAACAACAAAAATAACAACTAATGCAGCAACAAAAAACGGATAGCAAAGTGGAGAAAAGCAAAGTGAAGCAAAGCTCAAAGCAAACAAGGCAAAACAAAACAAACGCAGCAGCCGCAGAGCTGCCATTTGCCCATTTTCATCTGAACTCCACCTATCCCACCTCTCATCTGCCATTTCCCTGCACACACACACACACATACACGCACTGCTCCCTCTTCCATTTTCCCCACATTCCACGGTGGGCAGAAAATAAAATAGAAAAAAAAAAAGGAAAACACTTTTAAGCAAAATCAAATTCACAAGCACAGCATCGGCGGCAGAGCCATTTGAAAGGATATGATGGCGAAGTTATTAATACTCTTAAGAGGGAAAATATTAAATGTTTATATTATAAAGAGCATACCTTTAAGAGTTGCAATCCTAAAAAAACTCTAAAAAAGTATAAACATTATCTATCAAGGCTCATAACTCCTAGATTTTATGGTTTTCTTCTTTATTTTTTGATTATAACACTAATATTATACATACTAAAGCATTATAGACTTATAAATTATATTAATACATATTATAATCAAATATACCTTTATTTTTAATATATTAAATTACTATCTCATCTAAATAATATTACCATTTTTAGCCAACAAACCCAAAACACTCGTTTCTATCCCTAGAGTATTTTGGTAACAATCAAACCCAGAGCCCCTGGCAGCGAGCATGACGAAAGTCCTTTCGCACATTACCACATTTTTGTAGCTCTCGTTGTTTTTGCTGTTGTTTTTGCATTTTGTGTTGTTGCTGCCACCCAGTCAGCCAGTAACAACAATAACAACAACACCAACAAACACAAAAGCAACACGAAAGACAAAAGCTAAAAGCGACAAATGAAATAATAAGAGAGCTTAAATAACTCCACACACTTACACATACAAAAGGGAGACTTGAACACACTCACACACACACACACCTACACCTACACTCATAAAAGTTTGTTGTTGAGTGGGGTGGAGTAAGGGGGGGGGAGGCGACGGTGGATTGCGTTGTGTTTGCATGTTTGTTGTTACATTGACTTCCGATGACGGGCAGCGTACCCTCTCTCTTACACACTCGTTGTTGCTTCTGCTTCGTCGGCTGCCCCCTGCACCACCCACCACCCACTCGGTGGCAGCGCAGTTCGCTCAGAAGCTGCGAACTTGTTTGCTCAATATGTTTCACACACACACACACAAGCGCACACACACACGTTACTCGAGCAGAGACAACGAGCGACGATGGCCACACGAAGCTTACATTCCGCTACACCCAGCCCCACTCATACTCCAACACCCCCAACCCGAAGCACTGAAAGCTAAAATTATAATTTTTAATTTATTTTTATTTGGTATTAGTTATAAATAATAGTTTATTATTAGCTATTATTAGAATATCTTTTGTTTTTATACATATAATAACTTTTAGCTTAATATTATTATTATTTTGTAAAAACAAGGATATTCATATTTACTTCTTAGACTTTTAATATTATCTTAAATTATTTAGTAATTATTTTCTGTGCACTTTCCTGCCACATTGCACGCTAAATAATGACTGACAGTATGTTGGTGCTGCCCCGCATCCCCCCGCCCCAAGCCCAAGCCCACCCTCCCGCAAAGTGTGACCCCCAATTGCTCTCCCACTAAACTGACAATCCAACAAACGCAAACAAAACCAAAGCCGACGACCAAAAGCAAAAGACCGAGCGACTGCCTCGGCATCGGAGAGAGCCTTGCGCGACAGAGAGATATCCAAGCAGCGACAGAGATAGAGAGAAAGAGAGATGGGTTTGGTGGGGGAGTCAAGCTCCACTTTGTCTCTTTCGCTCGCCCCACAATCGGCTAGCAGGTTGCATCGAACTTGTTGCGTTGCGCCACCTTGCGCCCGCCGGCTCTCATGGTGCTGGCCGCTGCCGCTGCCACTGTCGCTGTTGCTCTTTGTGCTCCCAATTACTTTTTGCATGCTACCTTGTGCCCCCACTTCACCCCACACAGCCTGGCAGTGGCAACCTCTCTGCCTATGGTTTTGCTTTTTGCCTTTGCTCTGGTCAACACCGCGACTGCGACGGCAACAGCGACGCGACGCCAACGGTGGCAGCACCGAACGAGCCATCACAATCGTACCTCTGTTGACGTTTTTTTCCCCCCCACAGTTGTTGTTGTTTTCATGCTTCATGCTATATCTGTAGCTATATGCGATGCTATAAGCTTAATCCCTGTGGCGAAAAAGCGGCGCCGCATACGACGACTCAAAACGGAATACTGACGGCCCGCAATTCGCAATGAGAGAGTGCGGTGCGATGTGTGTTCCACTGTACTCCTCTGGTGTGTGTGTGCCTGAGTGAGTTGAGTGTTTAGCTGACAGGGTGCACTGAAAACAAATTAGGAATCTAAGTATTGAATTAAAATTAAAGGCAACACTGCGTATGAGTAATATTCATTATCTATGCTGATTCATGGAAATAATTTAAAACAGCAAACTGCTTCCACATAGTTAATATCGTAAATATGCATAGCTAAGATATGGTTTGCCTGATAAGTTCTGATAAGTAATTTTTTTTTGGGCAACGTGGCGTATGAGTAATTTATTATTTTTTTTTTTTGTACTAAAATGTAAAAGAAAATTATTTTTTAAACAAAACTTATTGTACTAAGCACTAAATCAAGACTTAAACTAATCGGCAAGGCAACGCTGCGTATGAGTAATATAAATTTTGAAAATAATAGTTATTATAATAAATTTCTTAGAATTTACATAACACTTAAGGTTTTACATAAAATATACATATATAATACTCTAAAAATTTAAAACAAAAATAAGAAAAAAATAAATTTTTCGGGAATAAAAACATAAATCACTTAAACCACCCTTGCGTATGAGTAATAAAAAATTAAAATACAATAAGAAGTATTTAAGTATTTTTCGCAGTGCCTTTTGGGAGAGGTTTTTGTTTCTGGTCTGATATGTTGGCATTTCCCCTTTCCCCCCGCCGAGCCACAGCAATCGGGCAGCCAGGCAGTCACCATTCGAATTTCGACCGCAAAGCCATGGGGCCATGTTTTCACACAGAGCTTACACAGATAAACTGCCGGGTGCGAGCGAGAGGCAGGCACTTGGGCACACACATTAACATATCAAATCCAAAAGCGAACAACGAGCGTTCTCATTTTGCAAATTGACTTTAATATTTTGATATGTGTTTGCCTTTGCTTTTGTGTCCGTGCTTTTGTTTATTTTTTGCTTTTCTGCGTTTTAATTTCATCCGATAATTGTTTGCTGCCGAAAAAGTGAGAATACTGTGGATGGGTTAAGAGAACAGTAGGGAAGGGGGGATTTGCCAATTAATTGATGCAATATTGTTATTTATCTTTTAATGCTAATGCGACATTTTTTGGTATTTTAACATAATTCCTGGCCAAATTGATGGCCCATAAAAGCTATAGGAATTCGATTTTTATGGAAGATTAATTGGTGATCGTGTTATAACGATCGGGCATAAATAAATCGTTTCAGATATTAAGATCATGACTAACGGTATTTTAAATTGTGTGCATTTCTTATTATGTTTATATTTCTATTTTTATTAATTTGTTAATTAAATTTAAATTAATTATTACTCCATAAATAATAAATATTTGAAAGCATAGATGTTAAAATTTCTTAATCATCCACTAATCGCCACACAGAGAAATACTGTGCAACATTTTTGCCTTGTAATGTTGTAGCGACAATCTGGGCGAGCTGTCAAAACTATTTAATCTAAATAACAAAAAACCGCAGAGTACCAAAGGCAACAACAAATCAACACAAAAGCGCACACCAACGCGCACAAGTACCACCAACAACAACAACAACAACAAAATCATACAACAGAAAAAAAATACAGAAACGGCAAATCCAAAAACAACAACTACAACAAAAGCAACAAGAGCGCAAACACCGCAAAATAATAAACCAGCTCGACAAGTCTAAATCACACTCATTAGCAAAAAACAACCGAGTGACCCCACCATTGCTCTCTCACTCACTCAATCCATGCCGCCAGCCGTCCCCACCACCACCCCACACTTCTTATCCACTTGCTCTCTCTTTCGCTCCACTGCTCCGCACACAAATCAAAACACACACATACACACACACACAGCCACACCATCATATCTCAAATTGTTAAACGATGAGAACGAGATGAGAACCTAATAAGAAACCGAATACAAAAGATAAACACAAGCGTAAACATTTAAGTAACAAAATTGGCTTTTTGTTATGCTGAGCGAGTGTGAAAGAGATGGAAAGTCTGTTAGAGAGAGATGGAAATAAGGGGAGCACACACACACACACTGAGAGAGAGTCGCGTCGCAGTCGCGGTGTTGAGAGAGAGACATTGCAGCACGGCAACACTGTTTTTGAGAGCGGAAGAGCTCGGTACGCCATATTCGGGTCGGGTCGCCGAAGTAACGGTGTGTTTGTGTATGTCTGTGCAATTGTTTTTTCAGTGGGACAGATTGGCAATTGATTGTTGTTGCTGCCCCTCTGCTGGCGCTCGGTCGCTGTTGCTGTTTGCTGCCGGCGTCGACGCTTTACGCTTTTTGTGCTTTTTGTTTTTATTTTTTTTTTTGGTTTGGTTTGGTTTGGTTTTGCTGGCTGCCGACAGCGATGCCTTTGGGGGCATAAATGCTCGAAATACAAGTGCAAACACTCACACACATTATTATACAGTGGTGTTTGAGTAAATTTAACGTATTTCAGGTAATTATTGTAGACATCCTTCGAGGGGTTTCATTAAAAATAAATTTATTTTGTATTATTTTTTAGTCTTAAGACGAACTGTAAAAGAATTACATGATCATTGTTTAGTTATATTATCCTCTGAAATATTTATGTTTTTTTTTATAAAAAGTTCATCCAGCCACATACTTATTAACATTGCCATGTCTCACTGTATCTGTAATCTGTTGGAGGCAACTTCGTCGCCTGTTGTCGTATTTTCCATTTCCATATGTTGGCTGTGCTTTTTCCTTTTGTTGCTGCTCTCCGCTTCTTTTTCTTATGATTTTTCCATTTTTTCCATTTTTAGTTTTTTTTTCTCGTTTTTTGTTGCGCAAAGTTGTTAATATATTTGTAAAATGAAATTCATTTCGGAATTGCTGTTTGTTCTCCAGACACGTATGTGTGAGTGAGGTGGTTGTGGGTGGATTACTTTGCATAAAAGTAGGGTGGACCTGGGGACTTCAGTGGGTTCCAATTCACACTGAATGACAATATGATTTATAATTTGTGATAAACATGCGAGAAGTGAACCTTAAAAGAGACACTGAACTACTTAAGAAGGGTGACTTGGTAATTTGGAAATCAAATAAATCAACTACATAATTGATTAAGTAGCTGGTACCTTGTATTCCTTAGAAACTAAAGGACTTTATGGTTTTTAGTATTTTTTGAAAAACTTACAAGCTCTATCCTAAAATCAAATATTTTGAAATCTTAAAACTCTTTTAATCTGTTAAATATTGTTATACAGATTTTAAGCATCTTTTAACAGTAACTTTAGACCGGGTGACATAATCTGTTATGGATATCATAAGTAACGATAACATTAGCCCAAATAGACCCATTTCCCACACACACACACACACCAACACACACACTCTAAGAAAAGGGAAGGAAAACACAATTGTGGGTGTGCTCGACTTTTCAAAGCACAAAACGCGCCAGGCTCCATTAAACACCCAAAGAGTGGGTGGTGGTGTGGGCGGTGGTTACTAGAAAGTGGGTTCTTATGAGGAATTTGGGGGGAAGTGGTAGGGAGTATCAAGAAATGGGTTGTGGGTGGGATTTTTGGGTGGTTTCGGGTCGCTCACTTGCCAAGAGCCAAGTATAAAAGTGTCAAAACTTTCTGTTGAATTTTGTTTTTGTTGTTGTATCCTTTTGTTTGTACACACATACATAGCAAGCAGAAAATTGTATATAAAATAAAGCTAAAAAAAATAGTCCACTTCAAAAAGTATACATTTCTTATCAAACATTCTTAATAATTATTTTATTAATGTTAAGTATTATTAACAAATCTCTAGTATTATTTTTAAAAAATTCCTAAACCTTTATCTTAGAACTTTCTTTCAGTGTAACAAAAGCAAGAACGAGAGGAAGTAGCCCCAAAAGGAACAACTAAAGCAAAAAGCATAAGCTTTTTCACTTCTGTTCGAGTTAGAAAAAGCGAGACGGGCATATCAAGTGCAAGCGAGAACAAAAGGGGGTGTCGAACAGGGGTGGGGGTGGTTGATGGGTGCGACAGAGACGGGGCGAGAGAAAGCTGTGCCAGATGCTTGGACTTTCGTTTCGAGCTGCTCTCGTTTTCTGAGCGCCCGTTCAAAACACAAACGGAATGATAATGATGTGCGTTAAAAAACACACAAGGATGCAGGATAACCGAAAGAGAGTGACGAAGAGAGACGCCCGAGAGGCAGTGGCACGGTGAGCTGTGGCGGGGGCAAAGTCAAACAAGTGTCGCCCACATCCCATACCTCATTATTTGATGCCCACCCATACATACATATTTTTATTTATAGCCAAGCGCTACATGCTGTTATTTTTTTTTTCAACAACGTCCTTATTTTTGTTGTTGTTTTGCCTTCATGAAGGATATACACGGGAAGTGCCTTAACACAATTACAATAACTTTGACATGAAAAGTGGAACAATAAACCAAACCAAACCAAACTGAACTGAACCAAACCGAACCGAACTCACTCGCCTGAATTGAATCGAATGGAATTGAATTGAAGAGGGAGTTGACACCACAGGAGGCAATGGCGGTTTGTCCTTTTCCTTCTTCTCCTTCTCTTTCTCTTTCACTTGGCACACGCTGCTCACTTCCGCTTTTCCCAACTGTGTGTGTGTGTGGGTATGTGTGTGAGGAGTGAAGCGACAGCCGCTGGCAAATGTATCCATAAACAACAAATATGCCAACAACAACAAAAAGGACGAAAACATTTATTAAATGAAGTAACAGTCGGAAAACAAAACTATGCGGAAACCAAAACTAATGAATACACTTTCTTTAATAGGGATTATAGGGAAATTAAAGCAGAAAACATTGGAGTAAATATTGTAAGCTTTCTTTAAAAATAATCAAATATTTATATATATTAATAATTTATATTTAAAAAATACTTAACTAGAAATTATAGAGCAATCGCAGCTATATCAAGTCATAAAGAGTTATGCCTCCTGCTAAGCTCCTAACACGCAATCCACCCCTGCCCCCAACAGAGCTACTTTCCCCTCATCTAACACCCCTTCCTGCCACATTCATCGCTTTTATTAATTTAGGTTAGTGACTTAAGTTTAGCATTTGCCGCAATTAACTTAATTAGAAATGCATTTTGTGGTTGGGCCAAAGGAGCAGCCAAAGTCAACGAATGAATGAATCAATGGGAGGAAGTGTGTGTATGTTTGAGTGTGAATATGAATGTAAATGCGAGTGTAATGGTGAGTGGGTGTAAGGGGCGGGGTGTGGGCACTATATATGCCCATAAAACATTTTGTGCTGTGTATGTCATTGGCCACTTCATTGAACGAAACGAATGGATGAATGAGCGAGTGTGAATACAAATGTGAGTGTTACGATAGGAGAGTGAGTATGCTGGATGACCCATTATGGCAATCGAAGGGAAAGAAAATAGAGGGTAAATAAATAGGGTTTATTATAGACTATTGAAATATATTTAATATAGGGAAATATTAGTTTAATTAAAAAGAAAATATATACAGAAAAATTATTTTTCAGACATATACTCTTAAATTATTTTCCTATTAGTTTTATTATTTCATCCCCACTTGTATTACCACCATACTGCCTTATGAAAAAAGTCGCCCATCGATTCGATTAACTAAATGCGTAATTTTGTTCCATTTTCTGCGGCAACATGGCGTATACGTCATGTCGAAGGCAAACCTAAGCGGAAGTGGAAGAGGTGGCTCAAGAAGAAACAGGGGGCTTTGGGGGGTAGGGCATACTTTGCTCGGCGACACATGGCCCTGTTGCGGGTGTAAATGCGTTGAGCATCCAAGCGAAAACTAATCCAAATCAAGCGAAACAAAAACCCAAATAAAAAACCAAAATAGCAAACAACAAAAAATTCAATCCGGTTTCCATGGCAAGCTTTTATTTTTTTTTTTTCTAAATTTTTTTTTTTTAGCAGAAATAACTGAATTTTTTTGGTGTTATCCCACGCATGATCCAACCCGCACTCCCCTCACATGTCCCGTCTGGCCCATCTATCCATCATGGGCAACACGTTTCGCTTCAACTTGTCAAAAGACTTTTCGGTTTTTCTATTTTATTTTTAATTTTTTTCGCCTGTTTTATTTTTTTTATAATCATTTATTTTTATGCGATTTTATTTCTTCCTCCGCATATTTCTGCGGTCGCTCGCTTTGTGGTATTGGCAAAAAATCAAATAAAAACGCTATAAAAAATTAGCGGTATCTGTATAAATCTTTCAAACCACATATCGTGGCCAAAAGCGAGAGATTCGAGTGCGAACTGAAATCGTTATGCAATCAAAATATGGCCCATGATCGAAATATGTCAGTCGGTTGCGGCCAAAGCCGAGATTATAGAAAAAATACAGTCGAGTCATGGAATTCAAAGAATTGCATATCAATGAGTGTGTAATACAAACAAATAATAAATAAAATTAACACACGATTTAGTGTTCAAAAATTTGTTAATAAATTGGATTATCATCTTGTAAGATATGCTAAATGGGGGCCTAATTTATGGAATCGATTAAGTCTTCCATCTGGAATATCCACTTGTTAAAGAGCTAAGACCTCTGCCATCCACACCATTGATCCCATTCAGCGCTTTCACTTAAAGTATTCATTACCATATCGACGCATAGCCTTTTGAAGACCTCAACTCGGAGTTTCTGAGCTCGCATTTCGGCTCTCAAGCTCTCGAGCTTCTTCAGCTGTTAATTGTCTTTGAAGACTGGGTCACACACACCACGGGCCACTGAAGTGATTTGAATGGAAGTCAAGTGGAGCTGAACAATAGGCCACAGATATTCGGATGAAGAAAATGTCGACTCCCCCGCAGAGACAAACAAAATGCCGGGGGTCAGTGCGAGGGGCAGTGGTGTCATGGGGAGGGTCGTAGGTGGCTCAACAAATTAGCATAACTTGTCATAAGTTGAAAAATCTCATTAGGCTAAAGATTCGCCTATTGTTTTGTTATTGGTAAGTGCAGAGAGAGAGAATTGAATAAAATATAAAGAGATATTTAAAAGAAACTAATTTCAAAATATTATTACTCATATTTTCTTAGTTTATAAAATTTAATAGCATAGTCCTATTAATTTCTAAGTATACCCTATTTAATCCCCTATATTTTTCTCAGCGTATTTAATTTTTTGATTGTTTTGTTTTGGCTGCGTCGAAGGCTGCTGATCAGGGCAGTCGATCATTAAGAAATTAACATTTATCTAGGGGGTCTTAAAGATGCCTGGGCTTGGAGGTTCCGCTTATTGGATTCACTTCACTTCTCGAATGCCAGACGAGGCAATTAATTTGCATAACTAAACAACACACCAAGATCTATTTCTGTCTTTAACGAAATTTAATGTTTCACTACCATTTACACAACTTCTTGCATATCTAAGAAAGCCGCAAAATTAGAGACCACGACGAGAGAGGTAGGGGGTATGGGAGGTGTGGCTTTATAAACCTTAATGATATCGATTAATTTGCATTTCCCTTCACAGCTTCCGAGACGGCAGCACCAACTTTTCCGTTGTAATTAAAACGCCAAAAGGTGCCACACCCAAGTACACACACCACCCTCCCTGCCTGACAACCCCGGTATTTCGATATTTTATATACTTGAGCAGGATTCGGATGTTTTAATGTCTGGCAAAAGTTGGAGCAAAAAACAAAAAACGTACAAAAAAAAAGAAGCAAAATAAATGGTAAAAGAAAACTCAAGCCCAGAAAATAAAGAGAGCAGAAAAGTAGAAGAAAGGAAAGTCAATGGCTGAAGAGGAGGACAAAGTTTTATGGAGCCCGAAAGTAATAGGCAATGATGGGTAGGACGAAGAAGAAAACAGCCAGAGATTGGGGGGCTGGAGTGGGAGGCAGTGGGTTGAATTTCCTGCCAGTCGTAAGTAGCATTTAACAGCCAACTTATGGCCACATCAAGCAGGGAGGAGCTGGGTAGATGAAGGTCCCGAACGAGGCTGAATACAAGCCAGCCATGAAACCCGTAAAAATTTATACTTTTATAAGAAACAAGTCCTTTGCATTCCTGCCAGCCAGCCCCCTTTTCATATACTTGCCATTCCAAACTTGAAGGCTTCTAAGTGGAAAATATCATTTAGGATAAATCAAAGCCGATTTGTGAAAGCGATAGGTGGAAAGAGGGAAAATAAGCATTATTTAGGAAAGAGACTTAATATAATATACTTTTATGTGAAAGATTTTAAATAATAATTTGGTAAATATATTTATGTTAATTAATATCTTCCATAGGGTTCATGAAACTAAGAGGCTAAAAAAACCAAATGCACTCATTCCTATCTAATTAAATAATAATATAATACTAAAAAATAAATCATCATTTCAAGCCTATATTAGAAACATTTTTAAACCTTATTATTTAAGCTCTACTTGTTCCACATCCCACAGATCCTCTTTCCCAAAATCGTTTCTTCTTCAACTCTCTCTTATTTCCGAAGAAACATGAAAATTTCATTTAGTTTCTTTTTTGTTGCTATACTTTTATTTTTATTTTTTGGCCAGTTTGAAAAAGTTTTTTGCAGCCTTTAAATTTGTCTGGCTTTTCTTTCTTGCCTCGAACCCATACCGTGCCACATCTTGAAGCATTGCAATCTCGCTATGGCTGGAAAAACTTTGTCTGCATTTTTGGCTCCTTATTGCAAGAAGGAAAAACTTTTGCCTTTGCTTTTTGTCATATTAACAGCAGTGGCAGTGGCTGAGTAGTAGTGGTAGTGGCAGTAGCAGTGGCGTACTAGTAGGAGGGGTTACGAGATGGTTATCAGACGCAGAATGGCGACTGCTAAAAATTATTTCTTGTCCCGAGTTTGAGCAAGTTTTCACCCACCATACACAGTTTCCCTGACCACTGACCTGACTTCATCGTCCTTTGCATTGAAATCGTTTGGTCATTTCAAGTTGATATATATAATATGTTAAACTTTACGCATATAGATATTATGTAAATATATATACGAGGAAGCCGCAACCACAGGAATTGGAAAGAAATCGCTCAGCAATCAAAAGAAGATGAAGAACTGAAACATTCCAAGCGATTCTGATGTGTGAGGGAAGCGATTCAAGTTCCTGAAACATTTAAACTTTTTAAACATTAAATTATATTAAAAATTTAATAAAATTAAAATTTAAACAAGTTATTGATATCTGAGATATAAAAGTTTATTCAAATCTATTTATTTTTAAGAATTTAACATCTAGTAACCCCTTTTCATAGAGTATTTTGCAATCTGTGACTTCTTTTCTTTGCCATTTTTTCCGCATCCTTCTCGCTACATCCTCGCCTGAGTGCATTGGCGTCTGTTGTCCTTGCCAGCACACACACACATACACACACAGATCCTTAAAAAAGGATGCTCACACAAACACATACATATAAAGACTCACTGACAGCGAGTGCATTGGCAGATTCCTTTTGGCTTCTTTCATCCATTTTCTTGCACTCGGAAAACTTCTCTATACATACACATACATATATCTTTTTATATACATACATATATAGTATACTCTTTCTTCATAATTTTTTTTTTTGCTTTTCTTTTTGCTGGAACTGCTCTCTGGCATGTGAATGTACTTGAAGCATTTCCGGTGCACATTACAGCACAGAAAAGCTTTGGAACGACGGCGACAACATCGCCCATTGTTGCCACATACCGCCCACCTTCATCCTTTTCTATATTCCTTATTTTTTCGCTCCTGGAAGAGTCAACTTTTTCCACCATTTCTTTGCTTTATTCTAGAGTACACTAGAAATAAATGGGAGCTATAATTTCAAGGAAGTGGGTCAGTATTCCTATAGTTCTAGAATCTAGATGTTTTTTCAGAGAGAAATAGAATGAAAGAAATCTTTAGAATCTTTACTTAATTTTAGATTATTTATTCATCTAATATTTCAAGTTTACTTTTTAAAAAATATTCTAAGTGCATAAACTACTGCTATAGTTGGAGTTAGCAAAAAAAAAAGTGGAAAAAAATTATCAATTTAATTTTGTAACTCAACTTCCGCTTGCTGGCTTGACACCCCTACACCCACCCCCTTCTGCCACTCCTTGCCTGCTCACTTAGTTGCACTGTTTTCCTTTCTTTACACTCCACACACACACACATACACATACACACTATAAACACACACCCATTTTTTATTGTATTCTTTTTTTGTTGCCACCCCCATCCCTATCCCCATTGCTAGCCCACTTTTTCCGCCTTGCACACTGTTGACACTGCCCGCCCCGCCCTCTTTTGGCCACGCCCCCTCCAGCACACTTGTGGGTTACATAAGCCAGGAGTGTTTGCCTGCTGCATTTCTTGCTGTTGCTGCTGGTGTGCCCTGCTGCCAACTTTGCCGGCTAAATAGCAAAATGCAACGAATACGCAATATGCGCAAATTACGTATACGTCGTGTGGGCAAATATGTGTTTTTCCACCGTGTATACATACTATATGGTGCATGGCACATGAACAGTGTACACACACACTTACATGTACACAACTATGGTGAGGATATATAATCCATGACTTAAAAATTCATGGAAGCACAGGACAATAATGGCAAGTGCAACCTTTTCTGAATAAGTTGACGCGGTTTACTATGCGAAGATGGCTAAAATGCAAGTCCAAATAAATTCTCGCTTTAGAATTTCTGGGTGGGAATTGGAGTGTGAATTTTTTGAGTTTAAAAATAAGGATTTTTCGCTTTAAATTAGGGGACTATTTGTGTATCAAGAGCTCACTTAAATTTAAAGAGAGACAGAAAAAGATAAACTCTAATTATATTTTAACTCGAACTCCTTTAAACCCCGAAAATAAAATAACTTTCTTGGGTGGCTCTGAGCCATAAACTTAACGCTTAACCCAGTTACAGCATTGCAAGTTTTAGCCAAACTATTAAATAAAGTTTATAAAAATTTTTAAGCTTTTATTTACAACTCTATCTTAAGAGTGGGTCTTCCAGTACTTTATGCCCCACACTTTAGTCCCCCATTAGGGGGCAAGGAATCTTCTCTTCCCTACCTTTTTTCGTACTGGATCTTTTGCCTTTAATTTCGTCAGATTTTATGACCTTTCTGGGTGGGCCAGTGGGTTGAATTTTGTGTTTTTTGTTTGTTTTGAGGGTTCCGTACACCAGAGACAAGTTTCATTTCTCATTTATGGCGTTTTTTTTGTTTTTTTTTTTTCTGAGAGGGAATGGGGGCAGCAGAAGCTGAAAAATTTAACTGCTGGCAATTTTCGAACATTTCGCCATTTTCTAGTTTGCTTTTACCAATTTTCCTTTATTTTGCACGCTGCCATTGTTGTTTTTGTTGGTGCTTTTTGGCTTGGTTTTATGCGTTTGCCAGGTGAGGCGGCTGTTGGTTGAAAGATGGCGAGGGAGGGTGGCGAGGCACTGGAGGAGTAGTGGGGTCGAAACCACAGTAGCAACAACACGCAACGCAGGATTTTCAAAAACCCACAGCATAAAACATCAGTTACCCTCCACCCCCCTTGGGGATTGCCTGAACAAACTCGGTCCGCTGCCCCTCTCGGTCCCTCTCCGTTAGTCGCCCCTTGGTCCTGTTTTCTCCTCGCTTTCTACTTTACGAGCTCTGAATACAAAATGGGTTTTCTGTTGGTAGTAGGACTGTAGGAGACCCCCCCCTATTGTCAGCCCCCATTTCACTTCAGCCCCTCCACCACAGAGTTTTATCCAGCAAAGAGTGTGGAAGCCCGCCGCGTGAAATTGCCACTTGCTGCACACGCTTCTCGCCTGTTCAACTTGGCCTCAGTCATGGCATCGATGTCGGCGATTGCCAGTCCCTACTTCGCAGCGCCCAAAACGCCCCATATCCCTGAAACACTGAAACAAACAAAGATTAACTTAGAAGATATACATGCAGATATGTCTTCAAACAAAAAAAAAATTAACTAAAATTTAATTGAGTGCTAATTAATAAGTTTTTATTTTAATTTACATATTTTATAAAGTCAACTTTTTTCACAGTGCACCCTTCATCCTCATCTTCTCATAAAGTTTATTTCATTTTCGCGCACATTGCGTTCTTGTTGTCACAGCCACTCTCGCTCCAGCCCCCAGTCCCCACCCTCCTCACTGCTTCCGTTCCCGTTTGTCCCGACCCCCCACTTCGCCCCCTCTCTCACCATTCCCTGCTCCTCTGCTGGCAGCGTGGAAAACAAAAGTGAGCGAAATGGCAGCGTCATCGAAGGAGAAATGGAGATGGCGAGAGGAAGGGGATGGAGGTTATGAGAATAAAGAGAGAAAAACCGAAAATCATTTTCACCAGCCCAACTGCAGCCAGGCAGTGGGCGTGGCACCATTGTGATTGTCTATGTGTGTGTGCGCCGCCCACAACAGAGGGGGAACTCGTTTTTGTAGCATACTTTTATGGGCAAGCAGAAAGAGAAGAAATAGAGCAAGAGAATTTCACTTTATCTTTGCCAGATCAGGCTTTTTCCCCCTTCCCATTCTTCTACTCTTCACTCTCCATATCCTCCGTTTTCCTTTTTGCTGTCTCCCTCAATATTTAACCCACAAAGAATGAAGCAACAAAATTATAGCAAGAAAAACAAGAAAGCAAAGCTAACTTCGGGCGGAGCCGAAGTTTATATACCCTTGCAGTTAAAACCGGATATATATCGCAAACATCAGATATAGTTGGCCGATCCTTATGATTACATCATAATAAAACTAATTAACTAAAATAAAAAATCTAAAAAAAGTCCCAAACTTCTATCTTCAAAAATACGAAAGTTGATATTTCTACCAAATACCATTTCCGATCGTTTAGTTATATGGCAGCTATAAGATATAGTCGGCCGATCCTAATGAAATTTAGTAGGTTGGATCAACTGGCCAAAAATAGAATCTGTATTAAGTTTCAGCTTTTTATCTTCAAAAACACGAAAGTTGGGTCATTTCCGATCGTTCAGTTATATGGCAGCTATAAGATATAGTCGGCCGATCCTTATGAAATTTGGCATGTCGTATTATTTTGCCAAAAATAGCTCTCATGTCAAATTTGAACTCTCTAACTCTAAAAACACCAAAGTTATACCATTTCCGATCAATCAGTTATATGGCAGCTATAAGATATAGTCGGCCGATCCCGGCCGTTCCGACTTATATACTGCGTGCAAAGGAAAGAAGGGTGTGTGCAAAGTTTCAAGACGATAGCTTTAAAACTGAGAGACTAGTTTGCGTAGAAACAGACAGACGGACAGACAAACAGACGGACAGACGGACAGACGGACATGCTCATATCAACTCAGGAGGTGATCCTGATCAAGAATATATATACTTTATAGGGTCGGAGATGTCTCCTTCACTGCGTTGCACACTTTTGGACAAAATTATAATACCCTCTGCAAGGGTATAAAAATGAAATCCAAGTGGAACACACGCAAATAAAAAAAAAACACAAATAAAACAACAGAAAAAAAATACAACGAAAGCAAAAAGGCTACAACAAACACACCCACACACAAACAGGAGGACAGAGACGACAGACAGCAAAGCAAAAAAAAAACATGGAGGAGCTGGAGGAAAAAGAAAGCAAAGCGACAACCAAGAGAACGCAATCAACGCAGCTATAAGCTTAAAAAATATATAAAAAAAAAGTTTGTATAAAATTTTATGAAAAAATCAGTCAGGGGAATACTATAAAATAAATAGTAACAAAAAAAAATAGAAAATAAAGTTTCATATTCCTGGAAAAAGGATAATTACAGTTTCGTAATTAAATAATGAAATAACTTTTTGGTTGATTGTTGAACAGAAAACCTAAAAAAGTATTTTATTACATTTTCAGATAATCATATTCTATTATTTTATTACTTGATTATAATACCTTAATTTCAACTAAATTAAATATTAATTTCCAAACATGATTCCTTTTAATGTTTCCTCTATTATATTTCCATATGTCATCTCATACCCAAACACAAGTCATTTCTCATTTCTGGCAGAAAAATAGTTCACATACCTATCTATCTGTATGGCCCCCCCATTCGCCAATTTCTTTGCGTCCTTTAACCATTTGCAGCCTTTCAGAAGGAAGCTGAAGAAATAAAGGATCTTGTTCGTAGCAGCAACAACAAAAATGGCAAAAAAAGATACCAAAAAAAGAGAGAAGGGAAAAAGCGGAGAAGCCAAAGCCAAAGCCAGGCAAGGAAAAAAAAGCAACAACAAAGAAAAGTGGAGAAAGGGTGGAGGACATGGGGGCTAGGGGGAGAGCAACTGGCAAGAAATGTTGATTTTTTTGTTGTGTTCGTTTTTGTATATATTGTGCCACACTGGGGCATTATAACGTTATCCTTCTGGTTATGTTTCCGCTTGCCAGTCAAGCCCAAGCGATGACACGAGCCAAGGGAATGGGCTAAAAGAGGGTAGGGGTGCACGGAGAGAAAGTCTTTCCCTCAAAAGTAATATGTTATTATTTTTTAGAAATAAATACTTAAAGTAAAATAACTATGGCTTTCATTTTTTAAAAATTACTTCTCCTAATTATTTTCACAGTGTAAATTGTTGGAGGGGCTTGGATGGTTTTGGGGCAGCAGAAACAATGGCTGACTGACTGACTGCCAAGAGACACACACACAGTGGCACACAGACAAACGGAAACCGAAACGCACACACACAAACGAAGCAAGGAAAGTTCTCTTATTTTTATAGCCAACGTTTGGGCGATGGCGTACAAGGTGGGCTACGGGGAGGGGGTGGAGAAAGCGTGGCACGAGTGCAACTTATTTTTATGAGCCTCAAACACACACACACAGACACTGGCACACACAAGCCCACCAACACAAATGCAAGCACACAGCATCGCTGCCAGTGGCAAGCTCATAAAATTTATAACACAACGTCCTTGCCGCCTCCTGACTCCTTTGCGGCTTTAGCTACAGATACAGCAGCCCCCCAACCCGCTCCAACCACCCAGCCACCCACTAAGCCACCCCCCTCTTATCTACTCTTGTGTGTGTGTGCGACTTATGTTTGAGTTTCCCTACGTATGTCTGTGTGGCTGTGTGTTGGCGGCTTCGTTTGCTTTTTCATAGCATTTTATGCTTTTTGTGTTGTCGGTGGCTCTTGTTAAAGAAGATTTGCCGAAAATGTCAAGGGGACTGGGCTGTGGGAGGGGGTGGGACTGGGCTGGATGGCATGGTGTGGCATGGAGTGTGTGGCTTGCTTCTTTTTTGGTGGCACAGAGAGAGATGAAAATGCCGCCCACTTAAACGCTAAGTGGTGCAACTTTTGCCCAAGAAACGGAAACTTGGATGAGTTGAGGTGGGAAAATGTATAAGAAGGCGGTGGAAGACACCCAAGCACCTGTCACATGTGCATACGAAATACTTAATAATGCAGATATATAAAAGAAAAGCTATATATCACTTTAAATCACATATTTACTTTTTATCTTGCAAACTATAAAAGAAAAACAGCTAAAAACAAGAAAGCAAAGCTAACTTCGGGCGGAGCCGAAGTTGATATACCCTTGCAGCTAAAACCGGATATATATTGCAAACATCGGATATAGTTGGCCGATCCTTATGATTACATCATAATAAAACCAATCAATTACACTAAAAAATCGAAAAAAAAGTCCCAAACTTCTATCTTCAAAAATACAAAAGTTGATATTTCTACCAAATACCATTTCCGATCGTTCAGTTATATTGCAGCTATAGGATATAGTCGGCCGATCCTAATGAAATTTTGTAGGTCGGATTAACTGACCAAAAATAGAATGTGTACCAAGTTCCAGCTTTCTATCTTCAAAAACACGAAAGTTGGGTCATTTCCGATCGTTCAGTTATATGGAAGCTATAGGATATAGTCGGCCGATCCTTACGAAATTTGGCATGTCGTATTATTTTGCCAAAAATAGCTCTCATGTCAATTTTTAGCCCTCTAACTCTAAAAACACCAAAGTTATACCATTTCCGATCAATCAGTTATATGGCAGCTATAGGATATAGTCGGCCGATCCTTATGAAATTTAGCATGTCGTAATGTTTTGCCAAAAATAGCACTCATGTCAAATTTGAACTCTTTAACTCTAAAAACACCAAAGTTATACCATTTCCGATCAATCAGTTATATGGCAGCTATAGGATATAGTCGGCTGATCCCGGTCGTTCCGACTTATATACTGCGTGCAAAGGAAAGAAGGGTGTGTGCAAAGTTTCAAGACGATAGCTTTAAAACTGAGAGACTAGTTCGCGTAGAAACAGACAGACGGACAGACGGACAGACGGACAGACGGACATGCTCATATCAACTCAGGAGGTGATCCTGATCAAGAATATATATACTTTATAGGGTCGGAGATGTCTCCTTCACTGCGTTGCACACTTTTGGACAAAATTATAATACCCTCTGCAAGGGTATAATAATTACCAACTTTTGGTTCAAGCCATCAACACATTTATTTTGATTCCATAATAAAAGTTTTCCACATGAATCCTTTCTCTCATCAGCTTCAGGATACACAGCAAAACCCATTTCATAATCATCAACACAACTTAAATACCTCATTGGGACCTGACATCAGGATATGAAATAACATCTACATTGCTTTCCCCTTTCTCCATTCCCACAACCCCAATCCCCTTGAGGTTCGTTCAGGCAAAACACAAATATGTGTTTCCACAAGCATACTCACATACCAACAAGGATTTTGCCCCCCTAATTTTTTCGTCCCAAGAAAAGAAAAAGTTAAAAATTTTTGCTTACAAATTGCCAGGCGAACAGAAAACAGAAACAGCAAAAACGACAAGTTGAACAAAAATCGAGACCCAGAGACAACTGAAGAGTGAAGAGGGTCATATGCAGGACTTTCGAACAGGTCATGTACATGTATCCTGCCATCTACTGCCACCCCTTTCTCCACTCTCTCCAGCACTGGCCCATCATTTTCCTTTGAGCCAAGAGAATTTTTGTATGTGCGAGCATTTCATTCGATGAGCTGTTGGACGAGTTGAGTTGGGCTGAGATAAACTGAGAAATAAAATCTGAGAAAAATATGAGAAAATATTTTGAAATTGCTATAAAATAAATTTAAATATTTAATTCAATAAACCCATTTTTTAGGTACTATAGAAAATATTTGATCTTAGAGATCAGTCTCCTTAATAACTTTCAGATACAACTATGTCGATAGTACTTCTTCTTTTATTTTTAGCTTATTATTTAAAACAGTTATGCACCATATTTTAAAATATTTTTGTAGTCCTTAAAACTCTCTTAATAAAACCAAAATTGTATTGAAAACCTCTAGGAATATATATCTATTTGCCATCTGATCAAAATTAATAAAGACAACAGCAATTGGTATCAACGTAAACATTAACCGGCAAATATTCTCTCGATTGTCTGAGTTTGCCATGCAAATGTTTACAGTGGGCGTGGCTAGGGAGGAGTTTTGCAGAACCAGGCTGGATAAGGAGTAGGAAGCTGTACCCCAAATGCATTGCCAATGTCTGTTTTACATACATAGTACAAATAGAGTAAAAGGATGGCGGGGGCGAGATCAACATTTATATAGACAACAGTCGACACTTGCCCGAAAAAGGGAGCAAAGGATATTCACACATACACACATGTACCCATGAACACACACAGCAAGACATACAGGATATATACAAATTGTAACTGTTCTGTTGTTTGGCACATGTGCATATTGCCCTCAATCTGGGGAGTACTACGACTACTGTCCCTATCTACTCTACCTCCTTTTGGTACTGTCCCTATCTACCACCTCCTTTTCATACTGTCTCTATCTATCTTGCCCTTGCTGTCTCTTTCGTTCTGCCCCGGCTATGAGGGAAAAGCCATCAACCTGCAAAAAAAAAAAGTTTTGAGGCAGACAATGTGTGCTGCCTTACGTGCCCATATCTCTTGCCTCTTCCCCCATGTCCCCACCATTTTCCCATTTCCCTCCCTCCTTCACTCTGTTTCTCCCTCTTGCCCTTTCCTCCCTTTCTCCGTTTCTGCATCTGTATGTGTTTGCATAAATAGACAATGAGCAAACAGCTTGCGCACTGAATGATAACGCTGGAGCAACTGAAACGAGGACCCAGTCCCAGTCAACTACGGAGCTTCTTCATTGTGCCATGTGGCAGGCAAAACGGCAGCAACAACACCAACAACAATACAATCACAGGCACAGACATACAAAGCCGTGTCACCAAAAGTTGCCAGGATCCAAACTCACACACACACACACATATGAGATTCACATCCAATTCAGTGTCCTTCTCCTTTAGCTGCCGCTATTCCTACAGTCATGGAAAGTTTGAGGAAAATTACTATGAATTTTGAATTCTGTTAGGATATAGTTTTTCAATTCTTTATTATTTCAAATTCATAGCTAAAAAAATAAAAAAGATCCTTGTTAGATCCTAACTCTTATTTTATAGAACATAACATTTTAAATATCCTTTATCCTAATATCCTTTTAGCATAATTTTTTTGCTTTCTTTTTCTATATATTTATTTTAAAACTTGTACTTTATTTTATACCAAAACCCAAAAAACACATATCTGCTTGAAAAATTTCAAGTACAACCCACAGTAAATCCCGAAAATATCCTCTGGTTCTCCCTCTCCACGAAAAGCACCCCTTGGCACAGCTTTGCTTTAATTTTCATTTTCATTTTCATAGATTTTTCTTGTTGGGTTTTTATTTTTGTTTTTTGGCTTTTTTGTCGCTTTGCTGTGTGTGTGTGTGCCTCTTTGTCTTCGCTTGGCTGTGCGAAACTTTTTGGCATTTTTGCTGCTCTGCTTAAACTTTTATGCGCTCTGTCCCACAAGGATATATGGGTGTGTGGCTGAGTGTGTGTGTGTGAGCCATAGCGAGTGTGTATTTCCGTGCGAAATTTGTATAAATGTTTTTTGGCAGCCTCTCTAAACGGCAGCGCAGGAAGCATCACCAGCAGTGGCACCACCATCACCATCATCTCCACCAACACCACCACGAAAAACAAAAAAAAAAACTCCAAATGGAGAAAAAAAAGCAAGAAAAGCGAGAAACTCCAAAAATGCCTGCCACAATTTGCGCCATTTCGTGTATGTGTGATTGTATTTCAACGTGTTAGTATGTGTGTGGCTATGTGGGATGGAGTTGGAGGTGGGAGGCGTGGCAAAGAGGTGGTGCTGCTTGTGTGCTCAACGGCCTTCGTACAATGTGGCGTATGCGTAATAATTAATACGCTTGAATTCATTAGTTGAGCAGATTTTGCATGCCACGACAAAAACGATGAATATGTACGTTAATGTATATGTATGTGTCAGATAAAGATGTCTGTGTGGGTGGCATTGGGTTGGGAATAAATTACTGCATAATTATTAAAGTGAAATGTGGGAGCAAAAGTAAAGGAAATTCAATTGTTTAAGCAAATTAATATCAAAGACTGCAAGAAAAAATATCAAAACAAGTAATATATTTTATAAAATTAAAAAATATATATATTTTTTATCTCAAATTATAGAAATACAGGAATATATAGTATTCTAAACCAATTAAATAAATTTATTTGCATCTAACATAACATTTTCTTTCATTTTAAACCATAAAAGAACAACAATCCGATTCCACTTAAATTATTTAAAGCCATTTAATTAAGAATACTCACATTTCCTGTCCCACTTCCTACTCAGAAATAATACGTATACGCTGAATAACGATTTTAAATATTACATTTTCTCATTGCTCAAAAAGCAAACATTTCACTCATTAGCCCTTTTTCTGGTCTTTTGTTTTGCCGTGCCACTCCTCCACTCCAAAAGCCCACTTTAACCCCTTACAGCACCTATTCCCATCATTGCCATCAGCGAAGGCGTTTTACGATGAAATTATTATTTAAATGAAAACAGCAATGGGAAAGTGAGAAGGACGATGACAACAATTGCAATAACAACAAATGTGTAAGAGGCGGAGCTAGGGCTGGGGCTGGGTGCGTGGCAAGGACGATAATGTCGACAGAGTGACAATGCCAGCAGCGGCGGCAAGAGGCAGCGAACATAACAGCGAAAATGTTAATAATTACATAAATAACAACAACAGCAGCAACAGGAGCGAAACAAAGATGGAAAATGGAGAAGGACTTCAAGAGGGGATATACATACATACATATATACAATATAATATATATACACCAGAGCTATAAATGAAACAGAGAAAATGAGGATGAGAATGGGCTTGGGTTGTGAGTTCGTGGGGGGAAAAAGCGTTCTGGGTTTTTTGTCATTGTTCGAGGCAGCAGGAGCGCCAAAAGTGACAGCGCACAATATGTAATTATGTTCCTTAACACATATACACAGGTACACCGCTGCATACACACACACACACACAAAAACATACAGACGTATACATACCAACTGGAAAAAAGTGTCAGGATGGCAGAATGGCAGGATGGCAGGTTGGAGCGGGTGCACACAAGAAATATGGAAAAAGGATGCAAAAACGTTGGCAATTTGTGTCGCGCCAAGAAGAAAAGGCAGCAGAAATGTGATGGGTTCAGGGGGGACGTAGATGGAAACAGAGAAAAAAATTGTTAATTAAATCTATCACATATCTGTCAGAGATAATTGTTCATTAAAGTTTTTTCAATTACCTCAAAAAATGATGGCTTTAATAAATTAAACAAATGAAATTTTTAATCTAATAATTAAAATCCTCAAAAAAATACAATTTTCTCAGTGCAGCAGTAAGGATCCTTCAAGGAGTGTCCTTGTGCATTGTAAACTGGCATTGGTGGAAGTCGACTGCCCTTAAATGTAAAAGGCAATAAAGACCCAGAGGCTAAAAAAGGTGAACTGCGTGCGACTTTTATTGCCTCAAAATATGTACGGCGAAGGGGTTTCTGGGGGGAAGGGTTGTTGTTCGGTTTTTGTCACAGACCCCCCCAGAAAGGGGGTTGTGGAAGAGGCGGAGAAAAGCGGAAAATTGGCGACAGGTGGCGCATGTGTTGACAACACCAGTGGGCGTAAGGTATTCCATATGCGAGGGTTGATCTCCAATACACCCCAAAAAGTATGCTATAAAAAGCCAACTTCGTTAAAAGTGTCCCGCCCCCCACCAAAGCAACAGCCGCCAACCCTTGACAAACAATACTTCTTAAGCTCGCCTCGCTTGGCTGGATTAGTAATTAGCAGAACTCGGAGCGATAGAAATTTTAATTTAAGATTCGCCACCTGCCTGCCTTTTTCTTCAAACCAAGAAGTAAGAGGTGTAACCTTTAACCTTTGCTAGGTGGAGGTGGAGAGTGCAAAAGTCTTGCATTAAAAATAAACACAAATATGCAGATTTGCTTTAAAGGTGAAACACAATGGTTGCTATAGGTTTACCAAAGCTTTAGGATTTTATTAAAGATTTCTAACCATTAACACTTCAATTAAAGTTAAAGACACCCACCTATGCCTTTATACTTGGAGTTTCTAAAATTAGCTTCAGATATTTAGATACCTCTGGCATCAAAGCCATCGTACACCTTTTCAAAATCGTGTGGGTGACTAAAATGCCAGTGGCAAGAAAATTTCAATCTAAAGTAAATAACTGTGGAAATGGCAGTGGCTGTGGTTGTGGCGTGGGTTCTTGTTACGTTATTAGCCTAAAAGCTGTGACGTCATTAGGTTAGATTCTCAATCTATAAATGGCGAAATGTCAAAAAAGGAGATCCGAAAGGTAAAAGGAAATAAGAAGCAAGTTCCTTCTTGTTTTGTTTGTTATACCGGAATATATAATATATATATGTATTTATTAACCTTCAAATGCCACAAGGATGCCGCGGTGGCTTATTGTTAACCTTCGTCAACCCACTGGGAGGTTTCCTCAATCCTCCGACCATCCCTCCGCCCACAAGATCCTTGGATAAAGAAAACAAGTGTGTGTGTGTGTGTATTAGGCGACAGTCCGCCCACTGAGAACCGTTAGAGTGAAACGACCTCGCCCACCTAGGCGGGCCACCCATTAAACGCCCTCCCACCCTGGGTGGCAACCTTCGCCTCTGTTTTAACGGTCTCCGAGTAGCCTCGACCCATAAATACCATAGAGTTTGTGCACTTTTGTGTGCGGGTTTTTGTGTGTGTCTGTGTGTGTTCTTCTGTGGGTGTATATGAAAATTTATCATTCATATATACTGCTCCGTTGGCTGGAAAACTACCAAGTACCATTTTCCTTGGGCAGACGTTTACTGGAAAATATTTGATGTGAAATAAGTTTATGGCATATCAAGGAATTCTATATTCTAACATCAAGGGCCTACACCTTAAGATAATTTGTATATGAAGGATTAGGTGTGAACATAAAAAGGTATATCTTTTTCCGATCGAATGTAAATCAAGGGAGCTATGATTATCGGAAAGGCGAAAAATGAGAAAAGTCTGGAAATTGGGGATTTTTAAGGGAGACCCCTTGAAAAATTTTCGAAAAATTTAAAAACTGTATTTACGGAAAGGCTTGTATGAGGGATTGAGCTACTTTGAGCCCTGATCACAGAAACGTATGTCTTTTTCCGATCGGACGTGAATCAAGGGAGCTATAATCATCGGAAAGGCGAAAAACGGGAAAAGTCGTAAATTGGCGATTTTTAAGGGAGACCCCTTGGAAAATTTTCAAAAAATTTAAAAATTGTATTTACGGAAAGGGTTGTATAAGAATTGAGCTACTTTGATCCCTGATCACAGAAACGTATGTCTTTTTCCGATCGGACGTGAATCAAGGGAGCTATGATCATCGGAAAGGCGAACAATGGGATAAGTAAATAGGGGATTTTTAAGGGATACCACTTGAAAAATTATTCAAAATTATTTTATTTAAATGTGTAAAAAGGAGCTAAGTTATATTATAGATTAATTTTTCAGTTCCCATGTCGTTTTAAATGATGGTGAATTCCATACCCAAATGAGGAAATAAACGAACACCCGGCCATATCTAAATTTCCAACTGAACACGCTTATTAAAAGTCGCACAATTCGCTTATCCAATCAGAAGCGCACTAATTCCAATATAAATGGCTATACTTTTGGACCTCTTGAAGGTGTGGAGGAACCGCGGGTACAGGGATTGGGGCTCCGCTATACAACACATAACAAATGCTAAGCAATATAAAACCAGTCCGATAACTGTTCATAGCCGATTAACCAAAGCGGCACGCAAGCCACCAAACCACCGGACCTGATCTCTTCCTCTTCTTTTTCTTCGTGGCTTACAGAAGAGTCTGAGAACTTTTGAGAATCCAGAAGAGAATGGTGATTTGAGAGCCGCGAAAACTGAGAATCTTAAGTGGTAAAGTGATTCGTTAAGCAGAGAAAAAAATGTTATTTTTAAAGCAATTTAGTAATTTAGTGGAATTTATTCCTAATCCTATTCTTAAATTTCTATTATTCTATTCTAAATTTCTAATTCTATTAATTTTTAAAACTATAAAAAGTTAAAATCTAACTACCTTCTCTAACTAGATAACTAATTAACTACATACTGCATTGTATAAAAAATACAATTTTACGATTAAAGTTAACAAACTTAAGAAATTAATAATATTATTTATACAATTTTAAAGACCCTGAACTTTTTTCAAATATTTTTTCTCTCTGTATGTTCGATGGATGCAACAGTTGTCGCTGGTTGAATGTTGAATGCTTTTGATGAGCGTGAAATACAACAAAGTCGAGAACAGCAACAAGTGGGAAAGAGGGCGTGGCTGGCAGGTGGGCATGGGGGGCGGAACGGGATCGTACGGAGTCCATGCCGCGACAGTTGTGTTGAAGGTGGCCAAGACACCAAGCCATCGAGTCATCCAGCCAGCCGCCAACCGCCAACCACCGAACATCGAAAACCGAACACCGGACATCAGTGGTCGGTCGGTCGGTCGGTGGTCAGTGGTCAGTGGTCTGCGGTCTCTGTTGGCCTTCCAGTTCTTGGCCGCTGACAAAACGATCGTAAATAATTTTTATTTCAACTTCAAGATACCAAACTAGTCTGCCCGGGCAGAGCTGCTGGCCATGGCGTCGCACGTCGACGTTGACTTCAGATACAGCTGGAAAAAAAAACGAATGATTCTTTTTTAAGAAAGTTCTGCGAAAACAAAAGGCAATGATGCATAAGGAAATAAGCGACTAATATGATATAATATTAAATATATGCATAGAAGAAAGGATACCTTTTATTAAGTATTAATTACCAAAGGGGGTTTTAAAATATGAGTTTCGGGTAACCTACAGGTATAGGATCTAGGGATTCTACAAGCATGTATGTATGTGAAAAAGTTAGAACATTTAAGAAATATATATATATACAATATAATATAAATACTATATTTCCAGGGTAGTTAGGTTACAGTACTTTGTTAAAGAACCATATCCAGTCAAAACAGTATCTGCCCGAGGCTCTATGGACTAATGATAGCCTTGATGGGTCTCTTTCTGGTGGACTTTCTGATCCCCAAATCTTGTTTTCAGAAACCTTCTAACCCGGAGGGCCTACGAAAAGGAGTACAGGTGACTGGTGCCAAAAACTCTTGGCAAACATAGATCATCCCACCAAGTGCCGTATTTATGTGGTTTGTTTACCTTCTCAGTGGTATTGGCCATCCCATACCCATGCCCCTTTTCTGGCCTTTCGAGGAGTGACCCGAGAAAGAACTCTGGGTCTCTGGTTTCTGGGATCTCATGTGTTGTGTCAATGGCCGAAAGAAGATTCAGAGTCAGAAGACTCAGGAATCAGAAATGGTCAGTAACGTGGAGGTGCAGTACAGTGGAGTGGTGAGGTGGCTCAATCCTGGGAGCCGTCGCGCAATTGAAATGAAAATATTCGCAAATTGGCTGCGCCCCCTCCTCTGATGAGTCCGCCCCTCAGGTCCTCCTTTTACCGCCCCTCTTGCCACCCCATTAGCCCTTCATCTACACATCCATTCTTTCTTCCTTGTGCCTTCTCTTTCGGCCTTTTCTTTTTCTTTCTGACTTGGCCTTTATGTGTGTGTTTGGGCCACGCAAATCGTCAGGCAGGCAGGCAGATTCGCTTGGGATCGTTTGGTTGATTTATAGGGTAAGTGGGGGTATATTAGTGGGAAGTAAGGATACCTTACAACCTTGAAATACCTTGAAAATATAAGGGTAATTTCAAAAATAATAATAAAACTTCTCATATAACAAGTTTTCTGAAAAGGCCACTTTATAAAATAGGTTTCTAGGGTATAATTGGCGTCTAAGCCATATAGATATCATTCATGTGAGCCGATCATTCCTGCTTATCGTTGTTGTGACTCCACAACGGCCTCACCTCCTTCTGTTCTGTGGCTTTTGTTGTTATTGTCTCGTGTGTTCTGTGAATGTTTTCATTTCCAAGCGACCATGTCGATTTATTTGAATTTAATCTCTGCCTTTAACATGTTTTGGGGTCTCAACTGGAGCTGAAGCTGATGCTGATGCTGGATGCTGGAGTAAAGCCGGACCTGGAGCTCTGGGAGTAGCAGTTTTCATTTAGACCTGGGCCTCCTTCTTCTACTCACTACTGCTGTTGCTGCTGCTCTTTCTGGAATTCCTCAAGTTTATTATATGGCCTAGGACATCGACATCCACAACGATCGACACTTGGTGCCATGGCTAGAGGGTATTAAGGAGGTGGTGGATGAGAAGGAGGCGTGGCAGAAGGAGGAGGGGCGGGACAGGAGCCGGAGCTTAGAAGGTGGACCTGCTGAGGGAGGTCAAGCTAAAAGGCCGGTGGCCACTAAGAAACCAACCGAGACAGGGTCCGGATTTTAACAGTTCAGCCTGGAATGGTGGCAACTTAAAGGAGATTATCTAGTTTTTTATATTAATTTTTTATAAGGAATTTGCCAAGTATGTGGAATTTATTTAAAGTGGAGTATGCAATGTTCAGGAATTATAATAGGATTACTTTTTAATGAAGCAGTTGGATATTTTGAAATTAATTCTATAGGGGTATTTTCATATTTTATTTTATTGTTTGTTAATCCGATACACCTTTCGTGAATTTTTTTTAGATATTCTACATATTAAAATTCATAAATATGATTCCAGATAAGTTCTCTAAATAATAGGTTCTTCACTTAAAGCCACATGTATTTATTTATTTATTATTACATTTTATTAAGTTGGAAACTGGAGAAAGGATAATAAATATTTTCCTCCAATTAATTTGTATACAAATAAATAATTTCAAATTACTTTATTAATAAATTAAGGAAATTGTAATATAAATAATAGATCCATTAGTTTTATATCTGTCTCTGATTAAATGATGATGGCACATAAAGGAATAAATTAACAAAACAATAAAGCTATTTCCATTTGTAAGATTTAAGCCAGTTTCTTGGAGGAAATCTAGGCTCATATAGTCGACGACCGCAGTGGAATTTGATTTATTTTATTTGGCGTTAAAACAGCAGAGTTGAACAATCATGTTTGGTGATCATCGTCAGGCGATAGAACTGCCATGCGGCAGGTATTCGAGTTGTGTGTGAGAGTGTGTCTGTATCTGTATCTGCAGTTTGCAATTGGACACGGATAGCTCAATAGACGAAGACACCAGATACAGATACAAATGCAGCTACAGCCTCAGTCTCGGCCTCAGTTACAGCTACAGCTTCAGGTTCAGATACAGATTCAGCAGAAGCTTGCCTTGGTCTTTGGCTTTAGCTTTGGCTTATTAGATGAAGGCATATAATAAAAGTGTTGCGGCTGCTGTGTTGCCACAGGGGGAGGGAGGCTTGTGACGGAGGGGGTGTTGACGGAAAAAGCCTGGCTTAGGAGAGTGGTCTAAAACCAGTTGGTAAAAGTTGCAAAAAAAAAAAAGCCAAAGAAGCAAGGCAGGCAACTAAAAAAAGGCAGCATAGATGCAATTTTTCAGTCGCCATCTCTTTCACTCTCTCTCTCAGCCATCTCTTTCACACCTGAATAGGCCCTTGGCTTCCTCGTTCGTTGGCTTTAATTTTTCCATTTGTTTTGGCATTTAAAAATGCGCTTCCTTGTTGGCCGAAAAATGGAATGGATAGGGGGGCGGTGGGTGGTTTGCCTTTGGCTGCTGCTTTCGACCAAGTTGCCTTGGCCTTAGCCAGAAAATGCAAAGAAGCCATTGAATTCCTTTGGAAACTATTGACCCCATGGAGCTAGTGGCGACAAGCTTTTCCAATAATGAAGTTGTTTCTGATTTAGATAATCTTATTAAAACTCGAACCAAAAAATCTTATAGGTACATTACATATTTATGTGTGTATATAATTTTTTTTTATAAAAAGCATTGAGAAATTTCCAAGAATTTTTTAGCAGCTGCTTCCTGTTGTCTCTTGGCTTGGCACTTTTCGGCCACTCGACACACGCACAATTTTTTGTTTTGTGTTGGGTATGTAAAAATTTGCCACAAAAGATACAAAAGAGCAATCCGAAAGATACAAAACAAAAGCAAAGATATGAAATGCAATGTGTCTCAACATATAAACACGTAAAAATATAAAAAAAACAAGTTAAGGCACTGAACATGATTAAGCTAAAAAATTAATAAAGAGTTTTTTGTGAATGAAAAGAATTCGCGTATGATAATTTTTTGATGGGGAGACCGAGAGATGATGACTGGGCAGAAATAAAATTGAGTGATGATCTAAATAATTTAATCAGATGCAGTTAAAATTCATTAGGCAGATAAAAGATGAATATAAAATTGCATTAATTTGCTTAATGGACCAACTGGGCGTTTATATGATATTTATGATTTCAAAAAAGCAAAATGCAAATGATTCGCTTTTTCTAAATGTCTTAATATACTTGAATGCATACTTTTATGTTTTTACTAATTTTGGGTTAAAATTAATTATTTGTTTACAATTAACATGAAATATATCATTAATTTTGTGGAACCCCTTAACTTATCGATTGATCCAAGTCTTTCATCTGATCAGCTGCCCCATAATGCACCTGAACCAATGTCATATACCACATACTAAATATAATATTAAACAAATAAAAATATGCAAGAACCCAAAGGGCATTGTGGCTGTTGGCCCTTCGAGCTGTTGACTGCTTTTGTCGGATGCATTTTGAGGGCTTTTAATGACCGATGCCAGGTGAAATACACTTGGTGAACAGTTGCCAATTCGAAACGAAACCGAAACGGAGACCCAGACGGTTAGGACGGACGGACGGCGACAGGTCCGGGGCAAAAATACAGCAAAAATAAGAAGAAATATTAACCATGTGTGTGAGTTGGTTTTTGGCCGGGTCTTAACCAGTCAGCAAAAAGGCTAAGACGCGACGGCGTCGGAGGAGGACAACAAAGTGAGGGTGGGGGCGAGTGCCTGATCGCCAGGAATGCTGCAGTTGCAGGATCCCAGGGAGGCTAAAGGAGACTTTGTTTTAAATATTTAAACTTGCAGCAGGATCTCAAAAACAAAACCAAAAAGAAGAAAAAGGCAAAAAGCTGCCAAGGAGGAGTATGGAGTCGCTTTTGGCAGACGGATCTTTGATGTTTTCCTGTGTGCAGCAGCGCAGCCGATTAAAAAAATTTATAATGAGCGACGACTGCGACGACTGGCAATGGATCGGAAAGATGTCGAGGGGTCCCAAAAAAGGTTGGAGGGGGTGGTGAGGAAGTAACAGGAGAAGGGGGGCTAAGCGGCAGGGGTGAGGACAGACGTTGAAGGCGGCACTCGTATTTTTTATATATTTGTGCGTATACATATGCCCTACCTCTCGATCTTTCGATTCGATTTCGTATTTAGTCCCAAAAGTCTCCATTTTTTTATACACTTGGAAATTATGGAAGTAAAATATAATTATTTATAGTTATTGTTAGAAAATAAAATTGAAATCAATTACAGGCTTAATTATGGGACCTTAAATTATTGTCTCTTACTTTCTATCGAAAGCCCATAATAATGTCCTTTGTGTTATTATGGTCTTTGAAAACAAACCACTCTTATAAGTATAATTTTTTATGAAAGATTCTAAAGATATATTTAAATATAAGATAATATATTTTTTTAAGAACTATTCCACATAGCTATGCCAAAAAAATACAAAGAATTTTGTTAATCCTTATTATTATCTAATCTCACTATTTGTCTAACTTATAACAGTTATTTAAAACTTAGAAATTCATTAAATTAAATTTAATTTTCTTAAATAAGTATAAGAAACAAAGTTTATACTTATTTAGAAATGTTTAAAAGAACGAAAATTTGCTATTAAAAAGTTCTTTCTTAACAAAAAAATGTTTAAAAACCCTTAACTCTAAGAGAAACCCTCTCATAACTAAAGTTAGGATCCATTATGTCGACTAAACTTCTCCCCGAGATTTTTGTGAGTGCATCCTTTATCCCATGACCCCCCATTTCCTCTCCGGGCTCCTCATTTTGGCACTTAGTCAGTCATTTAGTCATTGGCCCGTCGTCATCATCGTCTCTGTCTCCTTTTGGATTGCGTCTGTTATTATTTTATTTTATGTGCTTTTCCTTTGTCTTCTGCACCAATTTCTGCAAAATTTACTTACACGCACAGGAAGGAGCCGACGGGGGGATAGGGTAGGGGAGTTGGGGAAAGCCGCTTGCCGGCTTGCATTCCCATACATAAAGATATATATATAGTAGAAGATATATATCCTCCGTTTCAGGCTCTTTCTCTCCGTCTATATGTCCGCCTGTCGGCTCCTCTCATAATCCACTTTAATTTGTCTTTTTGCTGCCTTTGGCCGCCTTTTTTGTTGGTTTCTTGGCTGCTTCTTGGTCGGTTGGACTGTTGGTCGGTTGCCTGGTTTGTTTGTTTGCTGCCAACTTCTGTTGTTGTCGCTTCTTGGCCAAGAATTTTAATTGAAACGAGTTTGAGCCGAGGCTCCACATCCCCAAACCCCATTACCAGCCCAATCCTACCCAGAACAGTCCAATCCGTTTCACTTCACTTGAATCTATTCCAGTGTCTAGACCTGGGTCAAGTTTTTCTTTTTTTTTCCTTTTTTTTGTGTTTATGGTCCAAAGTAACAAAAAAACTCACCCACAGCTTAGTTGTTGGTTGGAAAATAGAGAGATGGACATTGTACTTATCCGAAAATTGGTGTAGAAGTTCTTCAACTTTAGCAGGGAACTATTTTTCATTAATACTTATTCAAACCACACTGATATCTGAAGACAAAATATTTATTTTTTCTTTATAAGCCCATTTATAATCCCATAAGATCCTTTCCTATACCAAACACCCTTTAAATAAAATTAACCTTTCCATATCATAGCCCTGAAAAATAAAAAAAACCAACTAATATCCCACAAATCGGTTTCGCCAGCTCTTAAGATTACGGAGCATCTTGGTTCAGAGGAAATCGCAGCAAAAACTGGTGATTTGGGTTCGATATGGGCAACTCCCCCTAACAGCTCTTCTTGGCCAAAGCCAAAGCCTTAGTCGAGGCCGATACCGATGCCGATGCCAAATCCCCAACATTTTCTGCCTGCCGATCACGACATGGCCGGTCCGACAACTTCTGACTGCAAGTCAGGCGGAAAAATCGAAACGCAAATATATCTGACAAAATACACGACACCTGATGATACACACACAAAGCCAGCAGACAGCAGCCACTGGTACAGGAACAGGTAAGAGGAGCCACTGGAATCCGAATCCCAAATCCCGAAAACCTGGTCAATTTGTCTAGAGGGCCAGCACACACGGCCCACAGAGAAAAACTGGTCGGTTGCACGTGCTTGGGATCGAAATGAAGAATCTGGAATCTCTTGACCTCAAACTGGGCGATGGGGCAGCCAACAGCCAGCTTACGGCCTGCAGCCATTAGCTTCCTTTCACATGCATGTTTTCTGGCGCATTTTACTAATTGAATTCCAATGCCAACAATATTTTGGCTTATTATGTTATTACCAAAGTACAACAGCCCTTCACTTAGTCACGGCAATTGGGGCGAACTTTCTTTCGGCATCGGTGTCTGATCCTTTGCAGGCTCTCTGTGTCATTAAATTCACACCCGATGGGAACGATGGGGTGACGGGGAGGTCGGGCAATTGGAAATTATGTTGTAATGCGTTGTGGTAATTACAATTTGCGGCCGGGTTAATGCGCATGTGCAACAAACACGTCAACAGGCCGCCGCTCACGCATAAAACCCGAAACAGGAGCAAGGAAACGATCAAGAAACAGTTGCCACGGCTCCCAACATGGCCAACTTGCGGCTGTTTTGGTTGCTGCTGAGGGGAAATTGGTGGCAAACAGGACTGAAATTTGAAACTGGCCAGGCCATGTAAAGCGGCCAAAACATGCGCCACAGTGGTTAGTGGCTAGTGGCCACCAAAAAGCAACAGTCGGTCGAGGCGATCAGGCGACAATTTTTATATTTAGGAAAATTTTAAGATAACCAAGACAGGGAAGGAGTTTGAGGTAAGGGAGCGCCTTAATTTTAAATATTATAAAAAATTAAAAGAACAATTGAATTAATGTTGAAAATACTTAGCTTTCATAGATAAATAAATATAATTCAAAACTTAGTCATTAATTAGCCTCGATTTGCCACTTTTGTGGTTTTGTTAAACTAATATGTAAGTTTTATGCAATTGTTAAAACCGTTTTAAAATATATGTATATTTATGTATATATTGTGAAGTGTTTAGTTACAAAATTTAGTTAAAAAGATAAAAAAATTTTAAATTGCTTTCACTTTTATTAAAATTTTAATTTTAAACATAATAAATACCCAAAAAAACATCACAAAACTATTTTCTTCAAAAATGAGGAGGATCCTCCGTTTAATTTCTAGTACGTACAAGTCCATTTTGTCCTAGAATTTTTGAATTATACATTCTGTACTAATATTAAATAATATTATTTAAAAAATTCGCAAAATTTCCAAAGCGCCCAAGGCTGTTAGGACGCCCAAACCGCTCCTGCTCTTCTGGCTGGCAGTCTGGACAGGCTTAAGAGCTGCACACGAGCAGCTGCAGCGACAGCAGCTCCAACTTGGACTCACGCAGGTGCTGAAAACTTAATTATTGTATAACATACAACGACGCGCTGCCACCGCTCCACCACAGCACCACCTCCCTCCCAACTGGCACCCCGCCATTCTTCTCAAAGGCAGTTTCAACGGAAGCAAGTTATACAGAAAGCGGTTCGAGTTGATTAATATTTCTTGCTCGGCGGCAGATACCTGTACAAATGTTTTATTAATTCTGTTAATTAATATTACCAATGAGCTTGGCTAAAATGTCAACGATAGGCACTGGCACCCTCTCTTTCTTGGTGCTGCGGCTGTCTCTTTCACGGTCTGTGGCTTAAGATCTTATTTTCTCAGCCCCTTTCTCCGGGAAGATTTCGAGAGAAGAAGAAAGAAACCTGTTTCCAAGGCCCAGGCGCCAAAGTGCATGTAAAACTAATTGAAGCCACCGAGGGGGGGAAGACACTGTGACAATTAGCACGGACTCCTAATTAACTTCTCTCCCCATCTCCCTCGCTCTATGTACATCCTTCTCTCTCTTTTTTTGTACCTGCTGAGATTTCTTTATAGAGTCGGCTATCGATAACTCTCGATCATATTTTCGCATAACTGTCCAACGACTTTAACTATTTACGACTCTAAATTGTCTCCGCTTGCGCTGAAGAATGCGGTTGGAAAACTCGTTTTTTGTTGCCATTGAGTGATTGATGGCTTGACTGATTGATGATTGAAGGTCGTGCGGAGTCACTTAAGTGATTCGCTGACACAGTCGCTGGGTGTTAATTACGCGGGCTCCGCCCCCTTTCACCGCCAATTATTATGTTCGGACTGCAACATCAGAAAATTACAAACTACAAATGCAAATCGATGTTTTAGCTGTTTGCCGAAATGCAATTAATTTGTTACTTTTACAATGGTGTGTGTCCTTTTTATCCTTTCCCATACAGCCCTGTGTCTGTGTGTGTGTGTGGCTTTGCATCCTCACCCCTGCGATGGTTGCTGGTCTGGCTGAATTTTCACTCTGCTCTGCCGCTCACATAAAAACGAAGGCAATAAACTGCAAATTTCATGGCAGTAAATGCTATCTCAATGTTTGCAGTGAGTATGGAATGGGGTATATCAATTATGATATATATTTTGAAGGAAATAATTCACTATTGAATCATTGTACCATATTTCACGAAGTAATCACGAAGAATTTTTTTAAATATAAAATGGAGAACCTATATCTCTCATAGATGCCTTCCCTCTCTCATAGATGTTATCCTTGGGTAAGGATACCTTATCCAGCTTAAATACCTTTAATTCTTTTTTAAATACTTAAAAATAAATTTACATAATATGAAAAAATTAAAATTTCTATAAAAAACATTTAGAACTATATTCCAGGATATTCCCATAGTTCATTCATATTTAATTTCAAAGTATTTCTCACTTGTTTCACGTCTGCCACTGATAAAAGCATTTCCACATATCAGACCAGTACACACACCTACTCCCTACACACAGATACTGGGAGTGATGTACTCGTACACTACCATAAATTTACACAGACAGAGACAGAGCCCAAAACACATACATATTTAAGCTTCCATATCCAAACATACCCACACAAAGACAGGGACACGGACACGTAGTTATCCTGACACCGACACGCAGTCAAATGTAAAATGCAAACAGAAATTTCATGATTCTCCTCAGCAGCCGTTGCAACCTGCCACGCCCCCCACACCCACCTGGTGGGTGGGTGCCACACGGCACTCCCCCACATTGCTCCCCGATAATGTTTACTTGCATGCTGTGTATAAATACGAATTTTATGTTATTTACACAAACGTTGCATCCTCACCTGCCTCACATATCTCTCTTAATGCACCTGTGTGCTTGGGAGTGACTGTGTGTGCGTGTGTATAGTATGTGGCATCCTGGCAATGGAAACGAGCAAACTTTGTCATTTGCATAACCTTTTTGGAGGCGAAGCAGGTGTGTAAGCTTCCCTCTTTATTTTAAAGCAATTTAAAATATTTAGTTACAATTACATGTCAACAAATACACACAGGACAAACAAGGAAGCAGAAAGTGCTGCAAAGGACACGCACGTACGGCGACAGGACACGCTTATTTGTTTGCCCGAAAGGTGCTCCGAAAGGATGGCTCAATTCGAATTGTATTTTGTTTTGGCCCTTTGAACCTCGATGCAGAACGAAATGTACAAAAGTTTTGCCAATTTTTTTGTACAACGATGCTGCACAACGATGCGTGTGATTAATTTAAGTTTGCTGCAGACAAATATTAAGCATACGCCGGGTTGGCTGGCAACAGTTAGCAGGTCCTGCAAAAATTACGACTCAGCCAGCGAGGCTATCAACCCAATAGACACTAGTCTAGACAATGACAATGGCGGCGAATAGCAAAAGGACTGCTTAAAATATAGTAGAATGGGTGGGCAGGATGCCAAAGGATCTTTAGAGATGGAAGAAACATAACAAAGGGATACCGATATATATTTTTTTAATATTTTCTAATTTAATTTAAAAAATGGTTAATTTCTTGCTAAAATTAAAGCTTAAGAAAGCTTGATAAATATTTTTTTGTACAAAAGGGGGACCTCTGGAAAATGTGTGTGATTATAAGATTATATGATGATTATAAGAGTATTACTTTGAAAACTCTTTGAAAAATATATTCCCAGGCAGCGTATTTATTGAAAAATGCATTTTTATATTTTTATCTATATTTATAGAAATATATAAAAATCATTATCCTAAATCCAACAACTTTTCCAAGTCGCTACAATTTAAAATGAAAACAATGTTTGCTTTTTGCACAGATTTCCTGAAGTAATTTTCATAGATTAACACGACTCATCTCTAAGCCACAAAGGAGATTTAATGGAAAAGCTGTTGCCCTCGATGCTGCTGCTGCTGTTGTAGTTGGCCAGGATGCAGGATACATTTAGCTCGAATCCTGGCTGGTGCAGCAAACAAACAAACCGACTGCCGAGACCCAAAAGGGGGGCAACAAATAAACGCCAAGCGAACATCGTTGAGCACCTTTAGTCGCCTGTTCCTGTCCCGTGTCCTGGTGGCCGTGTCGCCCCCTGATCCTTCGTCCTTACCCCCCATCCCTTATCTGGCTTTTCCTTTCTCTGGCATCCTGTCTGTTGTCTGCCACATAGAACGAAAACGCAATAACGAGAAGGACCGTAAGGCGGTCCATGTTGCATATGCATGCCGCAGACAACTCCTTTGTACATATATAGTCTCCTCCTTTCTCTCTATACTCGCACACTCGCACACTTATACATGCAGGATACCCAGGTCCTAGGCCCCGTCATTTACTTAATGTTCGAGGTGGAACCAAAAAGGACTCCCTTTGCCCCGTTTGCCGATCCCTTTTAGCGTGTGTGTGTGTCCTGCCAAATGGCAGGTAACATTCAACGCAATTTCGCTGCCAACAGGACAGAACAAGAAGCCAGGAAAAAGAAAGTGGGGAAAAGTGCAGAGGAAAGCCACGACGAAGTGGGAGTTGGAGTTGGCAACTTCCATGGACTTGGGAGTCACTGATGTAGTTTATTGCTGTTTGTTAGTGTTATTGTTACTTTCGTTGCTGTCGTAACTGTTATTGCAAAACAGTCTACCGACTTCTTTCCGCTTTTGGCCAAAAGCAAATAACAAATTTCAAATTGTGCAAAAATCGTTTTGGTAATTGTTTTGGCATTAAAAAAATTTGAAAGACTTTTAAAAAGTAGTGGGTGGGTTTTTGTAGGGGTTTTTTTTTGTTAGAAATTGTAAAGACTGGGTTAAAGACATAGTATAGAAAATATAAGGGTATATATAATAGGATATATATAAATACTTTTACGTTATTGTTTATGCTAAAAAAGCTATCTTGCCTCTACTTCCATTATTTATTTTTAAACATTCTCTCTCAGTTCTCTTTTATTTTAATTTAATTAACATTATCTATCTTAAATTTTTTAAAATAAACAATTCCCTAACATTGTCGATGCGATGGCTGTCAGCACTTTGGCTAACCAACTTTGATTACACATTTAGTCAGTGTGTTATTTTAATTTATAGCCCAGTAATTTACAATAAACCAATAACCAGTTACGAAACAAATAACAAAAACACAAATAACAGTCGCCAGATGGTACACACTCTATACCAACAACAACAACAACAGCAAAAACAACAACAATGATGATGAAACATTTCAAAATTATTTGGCATATTTGAAACCGCAGTCAAAATAGTGGCGAACAGAGAGTAGAGGAGTTCGGGATAATGACCTACCAAATTGTATATCCCTGAATGATATCCTTGTCATACAGTTTGTGGTTGTTGTTGTTGCCACGAATCAACGTTAACAACAGCACAACCTGAACAACAACAACAACGGCAAAATTTGCGACTGAGGACCAACAACAACGGAATCATCCACAAACCGCAGGAACCCGACACGGGCGCCAGGACGAAGGACTTATTATGTGAATTTATACGCCTGGGCGAGCTCATGTATGTATGTATGTGTATGAGTATATGTATGTGTGTGCTTGGGTTATAAAAGGGCATGGGGGCGTGTCCGCAGCCCGGGCAAAAATGTTATGCAAATTTGCATCATCCGCACACACGTGTGTAAATTGTTGTATGCATTGTTACCTTATAAAAACAGCGTAATTTTTTAAATGGGTTTTATTTACACACTTGCTCGTTCCTGCGAATTTTCAGCTCTCGGCTTTTATCCCATATCCCCGGTACGCTGGCAAAAAGTGATTTTCCATACAAATTAACAAATAAAAACACACACGCCAAAAAGGAGCAAACATTCGCAGGACACTCGACTCCACAGAGAAATATACATGGCATATATGACTGACAGAAATATATATACATATATGTCCTTTCATATATACATGTATTGTTGTGTGAGTGTATGTGTGTGTGCTATTTTATTTATGCGGTGCCTGTTCAGAAAAGGTTCAGAGAAACCGTTGAATTTTTAATGCAAATATAAAGCAGAAAATTGTATTTCTCTTTCCCCCGCGATCTATGCGGTTGATTTATTTTCAGGTACCTTTATATCTTTCAGATGCATACTTATTTTTATTAAAAAAAATATATGATAAATGCTTAAGAGATTAAATTAATATTTACTTATTAATTATACAGCTAAATGGGGATATAAATTTTTCATTGGCGCGGCTTGAAACCTACAGGCTTGAAACAATAAGATGCTTCATTTAAATTAACTCAAAGTATAGATTTTTAAAATAAAAACTTAAAAAATTGTTTGAAATTAATTTAAATTAAAATATTTTGTTGAAATAAAACTTTTATATTTATTTTGAGCACAAAAAAATATATTTAAAACCTATATTAAATATGAAATTTTTTGCCTACCCTTCCAGCCAAATTACCCATCTCTTTCAAAGAGTATACAATTTATTTAAACTCCTTTTTTTTTATTATTTGCAAAAAAGTTGTGAAGCAGATTGCCAATTGGTCAGTCGTACACACACCCTCACACACATATAAATCCTTTCATGTAATGGTGTCATTTTTTATTTGTCGTATGTCCAGAGTCCATTCCATGGTCGAAAAACGTTTATTTAAACAAGTGAAATGTAATTATTTTGGAATTTATTATTAAATTAATTTTAATTGTAATAATGTACATGTTAAAATGGCTCCCTCATACAAACACACAGAAACAAATACACAGAGAGTCACTCGTATGTGTGCTTTTGTGGTTTTTATTGATTTTAATTTATTTATTTAATCGTTTTTTGTACTCATTTCGTTTACTGTCCCCGTACCTTTTCGCCGGGGTTATTATGAAAATGTGTACAAGAGTTTACAGCGTTAATCAATTTCATTTTCACTCTGGCGAGCAGAAAGCGAAGCAAATTAAATGAAATTAAAAATGCATTTTCATACCTTGCAACATACCACTTGCAGCTTGCCGTTTATTGTTAGGCCCGTGTAAGCCAAAAAGTAAACAAAAAACGTGACCACATTTTACGCCCCATCTAATTGGAGGGGGCGCCGTAGGGGCTCTGGCCAGATCGGCTTGGGTGGCGAGCTGCTAACAATTTTATTTTATTTGCTTGCATATTTTAATTAACCCGAAAAGCCACACAAAACTCTCAACAATTTTCCGAGCAGCAGGTGGGCGGCGTACGGAGGGATGAAAGGGACGTGTTAAATCCTTGCTCAATTGTTATTAGGTGTGATTTGTAAACATAATACGTATAGTACTTCAGCTACTCTGGCATTGTGTGTGCTGTGATACCCTTTCAAGAGGTATGGGTATTGCTAATGGGTATTATTTCAATTTCTACACATGTTTAAAAGAATTAAGGGGCTCGTAAATTTATATTATTATATAGAAAGATCGAAAATACAATTTATTTTATATTTACTCTATTTTTAATATATTCCTTTTCTTTAGTTAACTACATTTCCTAATTATACATTTCTCCTAGAACCCTTTTTTATAGAGTATCCAAACAATACCCGAAAAGAATAATAAATTTTGCACAAGATTTCGCAATGTACGCACAAACAGATAAATTTGTTGCCTACTTTTGGGCGCTACATGTGTGCCTGACTCTCTATTTCTCCCCTTTCTCCGCATGGGGGCTGGAAATGGGGCTCGTTAGGCCCGAAACGGACGTGCTTAAAATTTCATAGACACACACAAGTGCACACGCACTCACACGGACACAGGCACAAGCAGGCTCACACACAAATACACGAGCAGCCATACATAATGGACATGTGTGCGTATCCTTTATGGATTTAATCCGCATGCCTGCGGTCGGCCACAAGATCAACTGTTGGCAGAAGTGTGTCAACAAGGAGGCCAGGCCTCCGTGTCCGTTTTCTGAGGGGGTAGCGTGGGGGGGAGAGAGCAGGAGACTGGGAGGTGGGTGGAGCTGGGAAGCACAAATACATACAGACACACACACAAAGCTGGTGCACAGCAAGTGGTCATAATGGTCGACCCATGAACACCTCTCTCACTTCACTTACTCTCTCTTTGCCCTCTCTGTTGTGCTAATAATGACGCTTTAAGTGTATGTATGTATGTGTGCCTTCCATGAGTGTTTGTACACTTAAAGAAAAGGTTTTTACGAAATTAAGAAAAGTATTAGATATATAATAATACCTTATAGAAAAGCATGATTTAATTTAATACAAATTTCTTAAAACGAGGCATTTTATATTAAAATCATTTTCCAAGTGCCTGGTTGAGCTGAAAACTTCATGATTCCTACTTGAAATACTTCATCTGCCAGGATGCTAACCACAGACAAGAAAGTGAGTGTGTAAGGCTGGCAGAGGAGGGGTGTCAGTCAGTTACAATTGTCAATACTTTAAGCCACCTGCTCACGAATATCCTGGCAAATAACCACACATTGTTTTGGCAGCTCTTTTCTCACGTTTAAGCCTCTCAAGCAACCTCAATTAAAATTCTTGTTATTCAACAAATATCAATTTGCTTTATTTCCAATCAAGTTAAGATGCCAATTTTGTCGAGGGCCCATGGGGCGTATGAGTAATGTTGCATTACAAGGGCACATGGGGAAAATTAATATATTTATCAAAGGTGGGTAGAGGTAAGGCAAGAAATCAATTAGTTCACTAATTTAAGGCTTCATTTACTATTTAATGTTGGAATTTATTGAAATATTGAAGAATCCTTTAAAGATAATTGTAATTGTATGAAAGCCGAAATAAAACCGGATTCCCTGATCTGGCAGTTTCCTATGCTATATCATTGAAATTGAATGAATCACTGACATAAAATTTAGTTGGTATCTCTCATCTAATTCAACAATCAACAAAGCAACGGGATATCCACAAATACAGAGTCACCCCCACACACAACCACAAACAGGAACTAAGCCCCCAACCTATCCCCCGGACAGGCAAATACATTTTGTATCTACAACCATTGAGGCATGGGGCAAGTGTGTTCGTGTGTACGTGTAACGGCAATCATTATTGAGGCAATGATGTGCATTTCATGAATTATATACGGCAGGATGATGCGTTCCAATGCCAAACATATGTGTGACTCTGTATGTTGCTGTTTGAGTGTGTGTGAGTCAATGCTCAAGGACCTGCCGCCCACTGATACACCACCTTCCAATAAACCCCCCTCAAACTTATCATGCTTGGTTGGGCAATGCGCCGAGGTAGGTAATAAACTTATTGGCCCCATGCCTGTCCGACGATTGTTCGTTTGTAATACTCCCATATCCCATACAATATGCCAGTCCAAAGAAGAGCAAACGGCCAAAGGACCAAACAAGCAAAGCACCAAAGGAGCAGGAGCGATCAGGGATGAGCAAACTTATTGATTGCTCATTCCGGTTATAGAGACAGACTTTAATATTAAATATATTTGACTTGGGTTTCATTTAGGAGAGTAAGGTGTTGAATAATGATAACCCTTATCCTTGCTTATATGCATCCGATTCTTAAACCTTTAATAATTATTATACACCTTATAAGACATGATCTAAACTCTATATCATGTCAAATTTTCCATAGTTCTTAAAAATTATAAGAATTTTTAGGAATAAAAATTAGACTTCTTGCGAAGGCTATAACTTTGCTGATTTTGGAAAGAAATACCTTTAAAGTTTTGTAAATCGATCATCTTTCAATCTGCATTCAAATCTGCTAAAAATTTTTGGCCGATATTTTTCATTTTTGTGTAGGTACCCCTTGAAAAATATGATATTTTCTTCCGATTATTGAGCGGGTATTGCGGCTATATGATATTATTGACCTTAAAAGGTTCTAGAAACATAGATTCTCTAACAATCTGCATAAAAACCTTGAAAAAACATTTTCGAATATTATTTTTCCAAATTTTTCTGACAGATCATATTGTGCAACCCAGGATAATAGTATAAAGCCTCAAACTAGTATAAAGCCTCAAACTATATCCATAACTTTGTCAAGTTACATCCGATTCTTGCTCAGAAAACCCCAAAAGATTTGGAAAATGATTCTTCGTCGATGTACATTTGAACATTTTTGAACAAAATTTTAAATCTACATTTTGTACAATTTTCCTGAAACCCAATTCCATTCCGATTTCCATTCAATTCTAAAGGGGAATACCTCAAATCATTAGTAGATCAATTTATTATAAACTTGCATGAAAATATGTTAAAGAACATTTTTTTAAAAATGTTTCTGAAGGGTGGATCTTTTCAACAAGTGTTGAATATTTCTTTCATACTAGTATTTCTTTATTTCCAGATAATGTAATCACCACCAAAACTCTGATTAAATGAATGTAAAATCCACATGTTGGCATCTCTAGTAGCAAGATTGGCAAAAGTGAATCAAAGGGAACGGCTGGGTGGCACGTGAGCCATTGTGTACGGCCGCCCACTCAAATGTGGCCATATCATGACGAGCAGGCAGTGCTAGCGGACGTTTCATCGTTAAATGTGGAACTGTTAAACAGATAATGACCAACCGCACCACAGCAGGCACCAGTGTCCGAGCAACCACCCGAGCACACAACCACCCAGCCCACCCACTAGCCACAGAACATTCGTTGGTGGTGGGATGGCGGGTGAATGGGTGGTAATTGGGTGGCTGGGCGGCTGGTCGGCTGGTGAGTGGACTGACCAAGAGGCTTTTGTTATGCTCGTCGGCTTTCATAACTGTATCAATGGCAGTGGCCAGATGTGATGACGATACTCCTGCTCGTGCTACTGCTCCTTCTTCTGCTCTGGCTCCTGCCAATGATAATAAATATCAAGATGATTATGACGATTTCAGTGGTGGTGTTGTTGTCCTGCGGAAGCCAGACAACTGTCCTGCTGAAATTCTGATGCATTGAAATATAATTATTGGGAAATGTGCGATTGTCGTTGCGTTTCCGTTTACGTGCCTGCCATTTTGGTTTTTGGAGCTCACGGACTGCCTGATTGCCTGACTGGCGATTATAAATGCATACACGCAGGATGCAGGTGTGGGTGAGTGGGATGTCCTTGCAAAATACAAATACAAATGTGGCGCTAATAATGGTATCGAAGAATCATAAAATTGAGGAACCGTGAGAAGATTAACTAATAAAATCTTAGGTAAATCTTAACAAGCTTATAACATTTTAATATAATTCTAAAAATAGTTAAAACCTTCTTGAAAAATTCCTTTCCAAGCAAGACCTTTTCTGTAACTAATATTTTGAATGCCAGTGTTTATTTTCGCACACATGTACTTGGCGCATTTGCATCGATTTGGGGCATGGAAATGGATGCTCTCACTCCCTTTCTCTTTCACTCTCTTTTCACCTGTCTCCCTCGCACATGAAATCATAATTTATGCAAGCCCCAATGACATAACAGTTGCCAGATTATTGCCGTGCATTAATACACATGTACGCATCTAGTTGTAAATGCCTGTACATGCACATTCAATTACCATATTAACCGAAACGACTAATTAACTAAAGTTGTATTTACCAAGAAAGGCTCAATTGGCACCTACAACACACACACATACACAAACACACCCCCACATATTCACACACACAGTATGCACTCGTGGTGTTAGGCATTTGACAAGAAGAAAGGCAATTATATGGCTTCATTATGAGGCTTGCATTTATAATCAATCTTTGCATTTTATCTTTAATTCCGAAAACTGCAACACATTCGTCTGTTTTTAGGCCTATTATAGAAATTTCAGACATTCTTATCATTTATTTTTAACTCTATACAGATATTAAGTTTTAACTAAGCCCCATAGTGTTAGGTTTTTGTGTTAATATTGTTTCATTGAAAATCAAAAGATAATGTACTTAAACTTGTATTCCTTATATAAATTTAAATAGGTTTTGGTTCATTAATAGCAATTTAAAATTAAATAAACGATTAAAGAAATTATAATCATACCCTTTCAAAATTTCCATTCAAATAATAACATCTTTTTTGAAATTAGGGCTACCATAACTTGACTAAAAGCTTAAAGCCACAAATGGTTTATGAGTTGGCTAGATTTAAGTAGATCTGTTTCTGGTATTTAAACTTAGCTATGGTTGGTCACATTAAAAATTCAACGGATGCTTAGTTTGAAATAAAATAATTCGATTTTGATTATTTACTTAATATTATATTTAAATTAAAATTTCGTAAAATTAAAAAAAATTTTAATGGTTTAAGAAAAGGTTTTGAATTAATTTTGATATAAGTTCCTGTCAGCAAGTGCTATTTTAAAACTTTTATTTTTATTTTTGTTTACATTTATTTTTATAGTTCTTTTGAAATTTAAGGTAGTACTTGTTTTGTAAATAAATTTTTTATGTTTTTATAATGGTTTGCATCGCATATTTAGCCAAAAGTCAACACTCTCATTTGCCCAAAATAGCACGAAGAAATTTTGGCAGCCTACGGGAACTGGTCCATTGATTCTCAGATTCTCGTGTCATAAAGACGGGAGAGTGTAAGCTTTACGGCTATGTTTGTGTGTAGGTATGTTTAATGCTACTGATAGCAACCGGTTTCTTCGGTCTTCAAGACTCCTCTTTTTTTTGAGAAGCCCCAAAGAACGGCAGGCTTTTATTTTTAATTGTGAAAGTCCACAAGTATTGTCCACCTCTTGGTGACTAATGAAAATTGGGGAGAACCCAACAATTTACCGCGACATTTTCCTAGCTGCATTTGGGCATTTTCCAAGAAAGAGCGTTTAAAAAAAATCAAATGAATTAATCTATATTAGCGTTCTAGATTATCGAGGTAAATGACGTCGGAATAAAGTGAATTTCTCGCGAACGAGGAACTTGGCGTGCTAGACTACGGAAATAAATTTGTAAATCATTAAGAGAAAGAGACGGGTGCTGTGCATTAAAAAGAGAGAGGGAGTCATTCGAGAGAGTTACAACTTTTTTTATGCTTCAAAAAATTTGATTTATTCCCTTATAAACACTCTTTGTTACATCAACAAACAACAAACTTGTTATAACTTCGTAAGCTGAGAACGTGAAATTCCCCGAGAGAAGCTAAAACCGGACAAGTGTACCCCCAAGCATATAGTATAATACATATATTCCTATATTCGCCAGAATAAACCATTTCACTTCGTAGCTCTCTGGTCAGTAGTCCGAGAAATAGCGTGCCGAGCAGTCGCAAAAAAGCGCACGAGTTTTTTGAAAAAAAAAAAGATCCAAGTGATTCGTAAAAAACAGAAGCATAAAAAACAAAAGAATACTTGAGATACAGATAAAAGATACATCTCAAAGAGCCGCCAAACTAAACAAAGAATTCAATTTAGCTCTTCAAATTCCTTTTAATTACATTTTTAATTAATTGCAAGCGGAAAAAAGATGAGTGACCTAGAGCATGTAACGCTGCAAATGGATAAAATGCCATTAGGCGATAATAAAAAGGTACGTTTATAATCATTAAGCCGGTTAACTAAACAAAAATTGTATTTAAATTTAGCTTTGTTTATTCTGTTAGCTAGATGGGTTTTCGAGAAATCTATTGCGAATACATACCACCTCTGTTTAGATTTTAGTAGCACTGATAATTGTCGTGTAAACAAGGGAAACGCTTCTCAGGTGGTATTAACAATTTCATTTTTTTTTTTTGGGAAAGGCGACAGCTGAAGCGGAAAAAACCCCAAGACTTAGTCATACGAATAGATCCCCCTGCAGATCTATTTTCTTGTACCAGATTGGGATTTCAGTTTGCATTAAAAAAAAGATAATTGAGTCATAGATGCTCAGGGGAGGGGAGACAAAGAAATATTATTTTATTTACATGCCTATCTTTTAATAAAATGTATATTAATATTCATGTTATATTAAGCAAGCCAATGACAAACTATAAAAGATAAGCTCATCTTGTAATAATGTTTGCGACCTTCAGCTTTATCTCTTCCTTTAATGACACAAATATAGTTTTTTTAAACACATTCATATATGCATTCTCTTAACATACTAGAGAATTTTGAGCTATTTTGCATTTTTATAATGATGCTTTGACATTTGTAAACAATTGACTTTTGGCGTGAATCCGTTTTAATATTCAGGAAATGATTTTATTTGCATTTTACAGGAAAATAATCACATCAACGGCGACTCTATCGATGGGCGAAATCACAATAACCTACGAGTTCCCCGAGCAGGTTCGTAACGCAACTCATTTGTTTATTGCTTTAAAAAAAAAACTAGTATATGTATATTTTTTGTGCTTGTCCTTATAACTTTATTGTGACTAATGCTGCTTTAAACTACAATTAAATAATGTCTTGTAAACTTCGCTTTTGTGTGTAAGTAATCATAAGAAAATGCATTAAACCAATAAATTGATTTTTATTTCATTATTTTGACAGTTCCCGAATTGGACGATGATGACACGGATGATCGTCCCTTTGTTAAAGATGGGAGTGCCAATTCTGGAGTGGATGATGGACTTTTGGAAGGAGGAGGCGGTGGTGGAGTCAATGTCTTTGTGCCCAATGGCGGCAATAGTGGCAGGCGACCCAGTTTCTCTGTTCCGGGTATCAATGGACCCGGTTTCGTGACCATCAACGGAGTTCAGACTCCCATACCCGATGTGAATGCATATCAGCACAAAAAAACCCTGGCCCAGGGCATGATGGACTTGGCCCTCCTCTCGGCGAATGCAAATCAGTTGCGATATGTGCTGGAAACCAATAAGAATCATCCATACTTTTATCCCAGTCTGTTGTTCATCTCAACCAGCATTATATTTCAGGTAAATTTTAAACCCTACACCTGTTCTTGCAGTGTTTTTAAAAATATCTTATTTTGGTATATACAAATTCATAAATTAATATTTTGTTTTTGGTTTTTCTTTTTCAGATTGCAGTAGGCGTGGGCCTTATTTTAAATGGTCGGTATAACATCACCGACAAGCATGAGATCTGCCGGGCAAACCGAATAAACAATTACACGGTCATTGGCATTTTCATCGTGACAGTCGTCAATGTTCTAATTTCGGCATTTGGTGTGGCGGATCCTGTGGCACCCACATAGATTGGACCTTTTAGAAAATTATATTAAGATAAGCATTATAAGCACTTTCATTTCATTAGTTTAATGCTCGTATCAGCACTGGCCAGTTTTTATTTTGAAAATTACCAAAATGACACATTTTCATACCACAAAACGTTAATTGTGATAAATAAAAAAAGAATCCCATAATCTTAAAGCATTTTATGCCATATACGAAAAAAAATAAAGTATTTAGTTCAAAAAATTGTAGTCTGAAGACAGTAATTAAATAATTTTTTATTTATTTTTTTTATTGAGAGGAAGTGATTTAAAAAAGTTAAACCATTAATAGTTTAAAAAAAAATAAAATTGTATTATTCTGAAAATTGAATTCCCGCCAAACTATCGCCTATTTGCGATATTTCTAAGCTACCCAGCACTATAACAGAAAAATCGTTTTCAAGCACTATGAAAACTAAGTTGGCAGCTTCCACAGCTGTTACTGTTTCTACAAATATCGTGCAGAAAAATTGTTAGCTTTCAGCTAAAAAAGCCTTCCAAACATGGCCAAGATTATCAAGGCGGTAAGTAGAAGACGGCTTTAATAAAATAAGTACTAAATAATCTATTAAACTTTTCCAAAACCTGAAAACCGCAACGTTCCGCATTGTTATGGTTATGTCATCGCTTGCTCCTCCACAGTCCACTGGATTGACCGGCCTGGCCGTGTCTACCAATCCTCACCACACTCTCTCGGCTCTGTACTGCAAGATCCTGCGGGCAGTGGCCAAGATGCCGCAGGAATCCAGCTACAGGAAGTACACGGAGCAACTAGTCAACGATCGCGCCAATGCCTTGACTAACGTAAGTTTTTTAATAATAAAGCTATAATCTTATTAATAATCTAATCTTTAACAGAACAAGAGCATCCCTGATCTGGAGCGGGCTGTTGGCTGTGGTCAGGTGGAGGAGCTGATCGTCCAGGCCGAAAACGAACTGGTGCTGGCCCGCAAAATGCTCGGCTGGAAGCCCTGGGAGAAGTTGGTCCAACAGGCGCCGCCCAAGCAGTGGGACTGGCCCCCAGCCCAGATCATGGAGCCGAAAGTCTAGAAATCCGCCATTTAAAACAATTTTTTGTTTAGTTCTATTATAATTCAGAGAAATGGAAAACGAGAATAGAAATAAATCTGTTGATAAGACAGAAGCTTAATCATCCATAAACCCAGACAAGCGTTATTTGCTCTCAGTTTGTTTCCAACATGCGTTCGCTCCAGTACCTTCTGCTAGTGCTCCTGATAGCCATCGGTCTAGTGGCATCCGCTCCTCCACGACACAAGCGTCAAATCGATCTGACACTCTCGGCGGAGCACGACGATAAGGACGACGAGACGGAATTGGCACTGGAGGCTATTGCCGGACTGTGGAGCAGTCCGGACAGTAGGACCAAGATCGATGGCTCGGCTAAGGTTGTTCATCGCAGCCATGGCGGCATCCAATCGGGTATGGGTGGTATAGGGAGCACCAGCTACCAGGCACGCTTCCATCTTCACCATGACTATAAGACCAATGCGTATCCCTCCTCATCGTAATCTCCAAAGGTTCGGATCAGGACTGGCGCATCGGGCTGCGTGTCGTCTTCGAATGAGGCGCAGAGGATATCCCATGGGTGTTCCAGTTCGGGAGCTCCAGACGTAACCCCCTTGTCCATTATTGAGAAATCGTCCGATTGCGTGAGACGATGATAACATTTTGACCTTCCCAGAGAATATATAGTACATAGAATATTGAGAGAAACCTTCGTGAAAAATACAATAATACCCGCATACTGTTTGTTTTATTGATTCCATTTTAATTACCACCCGGCGGACGAGACCGTGAAGCGGCGCAACAACTTTCAGCTTAAAATTACAATTACAACAACGAATTTGCACAACAGTTGGTGGTTAATGGGCGTCAGGACTTGGGATTAGGAGCTGAAGAATAAATACAAGCCGTTTCTTAATAATAAATGCCATTAGTCAACATTATTTGTGGGCTGGAAGGTCTGATATCCCATTGATTGTCAGGGATGTCCATCATTTTCTAGGGGAATGGATAGTCACCAGAAGGGAAACTACTGCCCTCCAGATAACTTTCCTTTCCAACAACTAATTATTAAAAATAAAAAATAGGAACCCTTTCAGCCCACTGAGGTTTAAAATCATAGCCACCCCGTTACGGATAACACCACTAATCCAGTGCGATTGTCACTCCCGCACTTTCCTGCTTCTTCAGCTCCTGGACCACAAAGTCACGGAACTCCTGGTAGGCCACATCTATGTCCACATTGTTGATGATCTTGTGGAAGTTACCGGGCGTTAGTCCATAATCGATCTCCACCTGAGCGGCGTTCAGGCGCTTGTTCAGAGTCTCCTCGGTTTCGGAGCCACGAAGTCGCAGCCGTCGCTCCAGCTCCTTGATGGTGGGCGGATTATTGAAGATCAGAATGGGGTTGAGGTCGGTGCGGCGGATCTGTTCCACACCCTTCTGTTCGATGTCGAGAATGCAGACCCTGCCCTTGGCCTGGATTTCTCGCACGGCTGCCTTGCTGGTGCCGTACAGATTGCCCGTAAACTCTGCCGTCTCAATGAACTCATCTCCAGCGATGGCTGCCTCCATTTCCGGCCGCTCCACGAAGTAGTAGTGGACACCGTGCTCCTCGCCCTCGCGTGGTTTTCGGGTCGTGTGCGAAATGCTAAAACCAAACGTGTTGGGGAACTCGGCGAACAGGCGTTTCAGGAGCGTGCTCTTCCCGGAACCGGACGGTCCGCAAAGGACGAGTGGGCGTGGTCCTGGGGCGCTCATCTTGCTGGTCAGAAGGGATTGTGTTATACCGGGACTGGAGCCGATGCTCGTGCTGCTGAGCGCGCGGTTTACAATGTACAAAAAGCTTATCATCGCGTGGCCTTTTATTTGTAGCGCACCAATACAAGAATATGGTTCCCAAAAAAGCTGGTTTCGATTGTTTTATATTCGCTTTTGGCTAAATTAAGATAAGCGTAAGCGTATGTGTGTTATGCTGGTGCGATTGTGTGGGTGCAGGTGTATGCGGCTAGATATGGATGTTTTTTAGGGTTGGAAAATGCAGAGCTTATCGATAATTGATTAAATAAGATAAATAATGAAATTAAACTATGATTTAATATTGTTATTAGCAACTTCGGGTCAGCCTATAGGCTCCGGCTACCTCATCCAGAGCCCTGGCTCCCCTGACCCTTTCCACTAGATTTTTGTCCAACACCTTCTAATATCTGTTGAACATTGTACAGCACTAAAACTTCCACACCATTTAAATTTAAATTTCCTACCTCTAACAAACATGTAACACTTATCCTATTACATGACGGATTCTACCTTTTTAGTTGATATTCTAGTTGACATGGAGCCTTTAAGCCTGTCCTCCCATCCGCTTGACAATCGGATAAAAATTGGGGAAGATATAGCCATCACTGTGGGCCCTATAGGGGAAAACCCCATTTTCAAGGGATCCCAACACAAAAAATGGACAAAAAATATTTCGAAATAATCGATCCAGAAATCGTTTAAGATACTCCGCTTGAGAATCGGATGAGAATCACCCTTTTACATAGTTTCTTTTTACTTTACCTTACAGTAACCCATTTTTAGTGTTGCATAGCGCATAAGGGCGCGTAATTTGAAAATAAGGACCTTTTTGTTTTGAATTAAAAAAAGAAAATTCTTTTTAAATTAAGTTCCCAAAAATAGGAAAGCCCATAAAATACAAATTTTTGAGTTTTGGTTTAAAAACTGTTATATTCTTATACTGTTTTACATTTAGCATGGAATTTCAAACACACATACACACTGAAACTGATGCCGACTGAATTACAATGCATTTTAGTTTTTATTTTTTACTTTATTTAGCTTAAAATAATTATGAATTTTTCCCACTCTCTCTTCATTTTGCTTCGATTTAATTAATTCCCGTTCGTTTCTTGATTAATTTTTTGTTTAATTTTTAATTTCATATTTTGATCACATTTTGATTTCGCATGCCCAAAGTGAATTTGGTTTGTGTTCCGAATGATTCGCCTGAAAGTGTAAACCTACAACTGCCGTCCGCCGATAAATCAAAAATATATATATATATAGTACTATATATATTGTATATGTTTTAGTCGTATTTAGGGATTTATGCAAGCCTCTGCTTCTGTTTTTGTTAGATTCCTACTTTGTGTATAATGCTAATAATATTCAGTCAATATTATAATCATGTCCTTTCATTAGAGGATCGACGACGAAAACCTGAAGATCTGTATCTGTATCTTGTTTTGAATTCTAATGGGAAGAGTGTATGAATTTCGGTTTTAATATATATATTGTATTTTAGGTATAATATGTACAAAATATTATATGCATGTTATTAATTTTCGATGTATGTTTGCTTGTTAATTGAAATCAAAAACAGTCCTAAGTGACAGTCCATATGTATGGTATTATTATGTGTTATGTTTTTGCTGGATTCTCAACTAAATAACAGTACTAACTTCGTATCGGAGCTGTAACATGGATGATATAAGGCATGTGGAGGATTTATGAAATGATTATGTTCGATTGGCGAAGAGCTACTACTGCTGCTGCTGGCAATGCAAGAATTTCTGTAATTATTTTCGTAATTTATTTATATCCTAACAATTTGTTTACAACTAATACTATGTATATGCTTAAAATTGATTAAAAAATATAAAATATATATATATATTTATATTATATATATATTTGTTTACCATATTTATTTAAAAAAAAACTAATGAAAATTGTACGAATAAAATGTTTGAATTAAAACGAGAGCGGGTTTTTAAAAATACAAAATATTTTTAACAATTACAAAATCTTGGGAGGGGAAGTCTGGGGGGGGATTGGTGCATTAATTGGTGTAGGGCCCCTAGAAAAACGGGGCAATCGTCTCTTACTGGCTAGGATTTGCAATATTATTTAATATTCAATATTCAATTACTAGGAGCGTTAAAGTTTGCATTCATTTGTCGGCTGTGTTGCTATGTATATTCATGCTGGCAAAATAATCAAAAATACAATGTTTAATATATAAATATGTATGCCGTCGGTAACAAAATAAATGGAAACTACTAACAATTATATTTAAATTGGTTTTGTTTTTTTTTTGTTGGCTTCTTCCCTCTATAATTATTTTGTTTACAAATAGTATAATTAATTGTTTAAGTGTATAATTCTTAGATGTTTCTTATTTGTTTTTTCACTAAATTATAAAATTATCTAATCAATTAAACCATAAAATTAGTTCTGGTTTTTTTTTTATAAAATTGTAATTTTAATTTTTTTTATTTTTAGACGACCTTTTAGGCCTTCCAGTTGTTCTGGCGACTGCCGCTGGCTCCGCTCTGCTGCTGGGGTGGTATCATTTCCAGCAAATACTGGCGCTGCAGCTCCGCCGCACGTTGCACTTCCGCCATGCTGTTGGCGCTGCTCGAGTTCTTGCCCGATCCCGAGGATGAACTGCTCTTCTTGTTGTTGTTATTAAAGGCTACAACAATAAATCAAAACATTTTATTAATATAATCCTTCTAATTAAGATAATAATCCTTTAACTAACCTGCCACTTGTGCCGCCTGCGCCATGGCCACCTGATACGAGTACAAAAGTGGGGCAAACTGCATCATGTGCTGGGGATTGGCTCCCAGACCTTGTCCTAGTGCTGGAAAGAGTACTCCAATCAGTACAATATATTCACAAAAATATCCAGAAACTCACCTCGGAAGAGCTGTTGCTGGAAGGCCTGCATAGCCGCCGCCGTGGCAGCTGGCGAGGAGTTGCCCAATGCCGCTGCAGGATTATTGGAAGCCGACGACCCCCCACCAAAGTTACCCAAACCGCCGAGGGCAGCCAGATTACCCAGCTGGCTGAGGTTGCCCAGATTACCGAGATTGCCCAGACTGGCCAGGCTATTGAGGTTCAGGCCACCCATGCCGCCCAGGGCACTCAGATGAGCAGCCGCCGCCAGCGTGGCCGCCGAGTACTTGTCATAGCTCTGGGCCTGTTGCTGCTGCTGTTGCGCCTGCTGGTCACGTTGCTGCTCCCGTTCCCGCTGATCCCGCTGCTGCTGCTGCTGGGATTGGTGATGATGATCGTGACGATCGTTGCGGGAGGATCTCGACGATGTGGCAGCTTCGTGATGATGCGCCGCTGTCGGTCCAGGACTCAAGATGCCCGCCTGCTGGGCGGCAATAGCGGCAGCAGCAGCAGTGGCCGCCGCCCGTGACGATCGCGGCGTACTCGATGGCGGCGGTGTGGGCTGACTTTGGGGCGGCGGTGGTGTGGGACGCGGCGGGGCTGGCGTTGGCGTCTGGCATTTGGTGGGTATCACCGTCACCGAAGGCGGCAGGTTGACCAGAGCGGCCGCCGCCGAAGCGTGGCTAGCCTGCAGCTGTTCCCGTTCCCGTTGCAAGTGCGCCGATGACGACGACGAGGAGTTGTTGCTGGTCACAGCGGATACCGATAGCGAGTTGTTGCTCGAACCATGGTTATCCACTGGCGAAGGACTACTCTGGCTGGCCAGTCGCTGCTCAATCTCCTGCTCCTGCTGCAGGGCCTTCACAAACGCCTGTTTCAGTCGATTGGTGTGCTCCGCCTTCAAAGCCTTCTTCACATTCGAGGTGACGCACTGCTCGCAGATCACCTTGGGATCCTTGTTGGCTGTTCGGAAGTACAGAAGTGGTTAAAAGAGTTCTCTTGGTGATCTAAACCCTTGGACTTACTCTGCTTCTCCCATTTCCAAACTGGTGTAAAGTCAATCTTGCACTGGGCACATCTAAATGGAGCCGCCACATTGTTGGCCTTTTTGTTGACCGTCAGATAGTCCACCACGGTCTCCAGACCCAACAAGTAGACAAAGTCCGTGTTGCTGGGATTGGGTATAAAGTGCATCTCTGGCGGTGGTGGCTTTGGTGGGGGGATCTATCAAAACACCACAATATAAGACCATGTCTCTTAATAGGAGAGTATGGAGGTAACCCACCTGGAGTAGCGTCTTTTCCAGCTGCTTGCGGAGTGCCATCTTAGCTGCCGCCTGTCTCTGGGCAGGTGTCTGGGCATCTTCTCTTGGCGTGGATCGATCATTCTATCATAAATATTTAATTAATTGGAGAACTATATACCCCCTTTCTGTAGGGTTACACTTACCTTAAGATCGTTTAGATGATTCTGATGCGTTTGGGACAGTGGCGGGGCCGGTGTGATGGATACGGAATTGCTAATGGTCCCAGGTACCTTTGAATTATCCGAAAGATTAGGCTGCATGTTTAATGGTTTTTTTTTAAAGTAGTATAACAAATACGAATACAGAGCAAAAGTTGCGTTTAGTAGTTGGGGGAGCGGAGATTAAAATTTCAATGAATTCGAGAGAAGGAATATCAAGCCATCTCGGTTTTTTAGGGAGACCGACATCGGCTGGGTTGACAGGTGTATGTGTTAGTACTAATACTACTTGGTGTTTGGCAGTGTTGGGCAGCAAGAACTATCGAAGATATCGAAGAACTTGATGAAATCTTTATTAATATTTCCATAGTTCTTGCTGCTTTTGTTTTAGTTAGTTACTAGTTAGTTAGTATACAATGTGCGCTGTGTTTTTGTCTTGTAAGAGTAGTGATGGTGATGGTGGTAGTGGTTTCGTGGTGCTCTTTTTGGACAAAAAGGTGAGAGAGAGAAAAACTCGGCGCTTACGGCAACGATTACATTACAATAACTCACATTGCGTGCTTTCAGACTGGAGGGCGGCGCCGAGGTGGGCGTGATGGTCACCGACGGTGTGATGGTGAGATTCGGCAGGTTGGTCCGTGGCGGCAAAGCGCTCGACCGATGCGAGGCAGAGGTGGCGGGCGTAATGGTAGTGCCGGCAGCCAATGTGGCACCCGCTGGCAGCGAGTTGCGCGGCGGTGGCTGCAGGATGGAGTTGCTGCCACGTTGCTGGCCGCTCAAAGCCGCCGCTGCCGCAGCAATGGCCGAGGCAGCTGCCGCCGTGGAGCTCGAGCTGCCCGTTCGACTATTGGTGGCGCTAAGAATTAATTAAAATTATTAACATTTTTTAAGATCCAGTTGGAGGAGTAATCTCACCTGATGCTCACAGCAGCTCCTCCACTACCGAGGCTACTTCGACTGCCCTTGGTGTGGGCCGGCAGTGGCACCGCCGACGTCGGCGTCACACTGAGCGAACCCTTGGAGGTGAGGGCGGCGGGTATGGCGGCCAGCGGGTTGTTGGGCGAGACACTGGTCGGTGTGACCACCAGATTCTCCTTCATCACCTGCTGCGACTGCTTGAGCTTCTTCAGCAGCATCAGCTTGGTCTCCTCGTTGCGCAGATCCTGCCGCAACTTGCGCAGGCTCTTCTCCCGCTCCTTCAGCTCCGCGTGGCTCAGCTCCTTGATGGGCACATACGGCGGCATCTCCTCGTCATCTGTCTCCGAGTCAATGTTCCCGTTCTGCTGCCGTCCATTGGTTCTCGCCGGCAGCAGGACAATATCCGGTGCCTCGGCATAGGACTTGGGTTCGGTTCTGGGCCTCAGGACTCGCCTCTGCACCTTGTTCTCATCCCCGCCACCACTGGCACTACCACCACCAGATCCTCCTCCTCCCCCTCCTGGTGCACTTTCACTGGCATTGTTGCTATTTGTATTGCTGCTGGATGAATTGCTGGAGCTGTTGTTGTTGTTGTTGGTGGTGGTGGTGCTACTGCTGGTGGTACTATTACTATTGTTGCTAGTGGTTCCATTATTTGTGGGAGCACCCGAGGGTGCCGGTGTTATGGTTAAACCGGCATTGTTGGCCGTTAAGGCTCGCAAGTCCCGATTGCTGAGCGCCGCCGGTGAGGGAGTCGGTGCCGGCGTTATGGTCAACGCCGGGTCACGGCCCGAGCTCAGGCTCAAGTCGACCACGTCGTCGACCTCCATTTTGGCCATTTTCGCTCGTCGCGTCGTCGTGATTCTGTATTTTGAGTAACTGTAAAGGACATTAAGAAAAGAAAACTTATTAGATTGGATGATACTAGAGAAGGTACAATTTTCCTTAATTACAATAAGATTTTCTCATTATAAGGATTTTCATTAAATTTCCCTTTTTTTTGTTGAAAAAAAGTGTCATTTTCTCTTTAGGGGTTAAGAATATTGTCTGGGGGCGTTTACTTTGGCGTTCATGTTTCATCCAGGGGTTGAATTTGGGTTTCCTTTTTCTTTTTTTTTTTTTTGCTTTCCCGTCAGACAAGTTTGAAGAAACGGAAGTCCCAACCACTCTAACCGCTAAAAAGTATCTGTATCTGTATCTGCACTCCCTTTTATCTTATTAAAAGATATCCTGATTTCAATTTAAGTGACGACCTTGTTGAGAAAAGCGATAGATAGATAGCCTCTCGATAGGAAGAGAAAGGTAATCAAAAGAGGGAAAGCTGCACCAAATCAGAAATCAAGTCGCAGATTCGATCGCAGATTGTAGATACATATGTATGCAAGTTGTACATAAGTGGATTTGTGTGCTTTTGGCTTTGACTTTGGCTTTATGTATTTCGGAGTTGGAGTGAGGTTTGGTGAGAGGCAGGTTCGGACATCTTCCTCTTCCAGCAAGCAAGTCACGTTTTCGATTTAACAAATTTTCGCATACAAAGCCGTTGGTTTTTGTGGTTACAAGAAAATTTACATGAAAAGTGGGAGGGGTACGAGGGTTAATACTTGTAGAACAGTGGGGACTAGAAAAATTAAATTAAAATATATAAAAAAATATACATGTTTTTAATCAAAACTGAACATATTCTTTTACATATTTTTAAATTTATTTAATTTTTTTTTTAATTTATTCATATACATGTACTTATTAAGCTTAATAGTCCCACTGTATTTAGTAGAATAACTAGCCATGACACAAACCAGCCAACACACAAACACACTGAGGCCCACTAACAACAGCTACCTGACACGTGAGAGCGAGAGGTGAATAAACTTTTCAAGCAACTTAAGCTGCACTAAAGCACAAACAACAACAACCACAAACATTTGCGGCTGAAAACAAAAACAACAACAACAATAAAAGCAAAAACCCAAACAAAAGTCAATAAAAAAAATCAGTTTAACAAGACGCGAGCAATAAGCCAGCAATAACAGTCCAATTAAAATGAAATATAAATGCAATATAGTATCATAAAATAAAATCCGAGCAAAGTGTGGCAACGCTGGCAAAGCCGAGCTTCCAGAAGCGAAGAATCCACTTGAAGAAAAGCAAATCAAATGGCATAATTACACAAAAGCAGGCGGAGGCAAAAAAAAAGGTAATAAAAATAACAACAACAAAAACACAACGTGCTATAAATTAACTCGCTTTGAAAGTTTGTAAACCCACACACACACACACACGTGTACACTTGTAATACGCGTATAAGCACGCTTACTCGTTTGTTTTTTTTTTCCTCATTTTTTTCCACCTCCCCCTTTTCTTCATTTGAGCCCCCCTTCCCCACGACAAGCGGCCGGCTGTCGGCAAAGTCTCGTTACTTTCGACACTTGTGTCGTCATCAGATTGCTCTGTCCCCTATCAGTTATGAGCACAGTGGGTCGCATGCTACCCACGAATCCAAGATATGCCAAGTGGTGATAGTGATAGCGGGAGGTGTGATAACGCCACAGTGGGTCTTGTACTTGAAAAGTGGGGGGATTTGGGAAGTTTTAAATTAAATACTTCTCTTGATAGACAAGCAATAACTTATAAGTAAACAAATTACACTATTTGTATAATCATGAATCATTTAATAGTTATTTTGTGGCCCACTGTGCTAAATTTAATTTGTGAGGGAAGTGTGCGCGACTTGATTCCACTGTGTGTGCTTGCTTGCTTGTGCTTGTGTGCTTTGATGATTGTCAGCTTTTTTCTTATTAAATTAATGCAAACATTTTTAAATTTTTATGGATGCCTTTTAATGCTGGCGAGTATTATGCGTGATGGTGACACCCCAACACCCCGCATGGATGAGAGCTGCTGCCTCCCCGCCTCCCCTTTGTAACCCCTTTTGGCTCTACGGCCAGACTTTATCGATTTGTTGCGACGACGTTTGTATGTCTGTAATTGTGCTTAATAGCGTGCTAAATATTTCTCAATTAGTGGGGAGTATATTTATATTCTCTAACTGTTATTGGGTCACCATACACATTATGGCAAAGTTCAAGTTTAGGGTCATTGTTAGGGACCTGTCCAGGTAAAAAGTTTGATTTTGACACGATTCTACATGCATTCATCCCATAGAAAGATAAGTGACCATTACTGGTGGATGGGGGGGAAGGGGTGGTTGAACAACTTAGAAGCGGATGACAGGCAGGCTATGGCGACGCAAAAAAAAAAAAAAAAAGCAAAGAAATAAGGTTAAATCAAAAGTACAGTTGTGTACATAGCGCGGCGAGCAGCAGCACCAACAACACCAACAGCAACAACAACAACAACAACACAAACAAAAGCAAAGAGCAACAGCAAAGCAGGCAAAATGTGTTTGACTGTGGCTGCGGTGAGAGAGTAAGAGCGAGAGCAAAGTTATGGTGCGGTGGGAGGTGGGAGAGTGGCGGCAGAGGTAGAGCGAGAGCAAGATGGCAAAATAAAAAAAAAAAATAAAAGAGAGAGCCCGTCGCACACACGCGAGACAACATCAAAGTGAGAGCTATGCGGAGAGCGGAGTGTGGACAGCGTCTGTGTTTTTTTGGGGTCTGGCCACCCACAGCTCCCCCAAACCCCTCACCCAAATCCATCCAGCACCCCTTCCTCCGTCCCCTAAATCGATTTGCATATTAGTTTGGTTATCAACCCATGGGAACCGACTTTCTTTTGCGTTGACACAGCCAGGCCATAATCTCACCTCTAATCTAATCTGACCCTCCATATTTTAAGGACTTTTTTTTTCAGCGAAACTATGATATTACATAACCCCCCTCCCTATATACCCCCCAACTATCCTTAGCTTTTAGTGTAAAACCCCTATTTTATTAGCTACTAAACAACTCTATTAACTAAAGCTGACTTAGTAACAAAAATTAGAATTTCATTTTTATGGGAAATTAAATCAACTAACTCGAAGTACATATGTGTCATCATCTCAAGTATGTACTTAGTGGCTTCTCTGATCTTTCTCTAGAATCATTATCACAGTTCCCTCCCAAAAAAAAACCATTAAAACTTTTAAAAAATGTTTGTGAAACAAAATTTATAAAAAATACTTTGCAGCTTAGCAAACAAAACGCGATAAACATACTTATATACATATATTTCGCTACGCTTGGGTTCGACATTATAAGAAATGCGCATATCTTATATCTTTTGTATGTATGTACATACATAAGCATAGAACAGGGGAGGTGGGGCTCTCGGTTTGGTTTGCTAGCTGAGAGCGACAGAGAGAGAGAGTGAGAGAGCAAGTAAGAGGCCACGATTTGTTGTACATAGGCAAGGGGGAGTGGGGGGGCATGTTGGGAGACACCGACCTTCGTACATATTTACTCGTCCACGCTGCGATTTGGAAGTGGATTTTGGCGGGGAGGTAGTTTGGGGGTGGGGTGGTGGGGTTGGTCAAAAATCACAAAACTATAAAATCGAAACCCCTCGAAAGCCAACTGTAGGCCATTTCCAAGTGCAGCCATCTCATGATGTCATCGAAAACTATGGAGAACTATCGAATTGCACTCAAAGATTGCATTGTTATGTGAAATTTTGACTCCAAAGTGCCTTTAAATAGATTGGTATTAACTTAATAAATGGGTTTTTATCTCCAAAAAGATAATAAGTCTGATATTTAAGTCAAATTTATAATAGTAACTATATTTCAAGTTACTTTTTACTTTTTGTATGTAGTTACATGACTAGATATTGTATCTTTTCCCAAAAGTCTATGTTCTAGATGCAAGTATCTAGAACCTGATATAGAAATCAACTAAAACTTTGCCTATTTATGTATTTCGGTATTAGGTATTACTCCACTTCACCTCCCATTCAACTACCCATAGGATCTCATCAAAAAACCTTAAAAGGTCTATGTTTACAAAAGTTTATCCTAAACCCTACCTAGAAATCAACTAAAACTTTGCATATACATATGTGTATTACGGCATTACATATTACTTTACTTCCAATTACCCACTATTTCTCACCAAAAACCTTCAAAAAGGCCATGTTTAGAATGGATTATCCCGAACCCTACCTACAAATAAATTAAAAGACCCATTAGGTAAAGACCTATTTATGTATTTCAGTATTACGTCTTTGATTTTTTTTGCTTATCACTCAACTATAATATACTTTACTCTTTTAATGACCTCGCCAAGTAGAAAAAAAAACACATCCCAAGGAGGGGAGGGGGGTGGGCTGCTAGGCTTGTGTTGCAACAACAGCTGTTTTTAGTGCTCTTGACCAGTGTTGCCAAGTAAATAAACCGTAAACGTAAATACATAAGGAGAGCAATAGCAACAATGCAAAGACAAGCTAAAAATTAATGACTTTCAAACTGGTTTTGTTTTCTGCTTAAAAAAACAAAAAAAAAAAAAAACTAAACAATAAAAAAAAAGAGAAGAAAAAGTCAAAGAAGCAAAGAAGTTGAAAGCATCATTTAATGCCTTGTTCGCGCTTTGGAGTTTACATATTTTTTTTTTAAATTTATTTTATTACAAAATTGACATTTTTTTTCATGATAAGCGATAATAAGAATTTACAGTTGTAGGTGGAGGGGAGTTGTGGGTGGTTTAAGTAGGTGTGTTGATAAGTAAACCCCTTAAATTTTTGGTTACCCGGAAAACTTTAACAAGTTTTGCATATGTATGTATTGTCAATTGCAGTATCGCACATTTGCGCAGTTTATATAAGAGGAGGTGGGGGTATCTACAAACATACATACATACATACATACATATATACATATATTTGATTCAATACATGGCGAAAATTGCAATTGGCAACCTTCCCTTTAGCCGTCTTGCCTCGTCTTGCTATAGTTGTTGTTGTTGTACATAAGCAAGCTGTCCCATTCGTGTCGTTGTGACGACACTCACACCACCATCACTGCCCTGTACATGTACATAGGCGCATACATACATACATAGGCAATGGGTTCAACTTGTACATAAAGCCGACGTCGCTGCCTCGGCCGACGTAGCTGTTGCTGCGTCGTCGCCTCTCTGCTTTTGTCTATCCAACCAAGCACCACCCCCCCTACTACCCCACCTATTTTGTATCTGTATGTGTGTGTGTTTGTTTGTTTTTCACAATTCTAGTCAGAAAAATAGGTATACAAAAAATAAAATTTTAAATTTTATTAAATTATTTTATTAATTAATTTATTAATCTCCTAATTAAGATTTATGAATTTTTATTATTTCTTTTATTTATTTTTTTAAAAGACTTATTATTTTACCCTCGACTGTTATGCATGTATTTTATGGCTCTCGGTGGCCGTTGACTGTTTGCCTCAGAACTGAAAACGTCGAAAAGGCAACCGAAGCGATCTATTTATTACAATTCTCTCCGGCTACTACTGCCGCTCCCGCCATCTACATTACGCATTTGCATTTGGCACATTTTTTAAATTTCAGCACGTTTAACACTTTTTTTTTATCTGATTTCCTGCATTTTCCAGCTCCCCAGCCTGCATTTCGGTGGCTTTTGGAAAAAATTCCACTTAATCAAGCAAATTACCAACGCGTCGATTTCTCTGCCGCTGTCGCTGCCTCGGTCGCTGTCTCTGTCGCTGCCTCTGCTTCAGTCGACTTTGACGCTGGCAGAATAACTATGCTTTTTTTTTGGCTATTTTTAGGCTTTTTGTGTTTTACGTTTTTTTGTTTTGGCAAAACAAAGATTGAATGATGCTAGAGGGGGGAAGGGGTGTTGGGGCAAGCCAGAAGAAGAAGCTCGCACGCGTAAGAATAACCCCAAAAAGTAACGCGTAAAAAGCAGCGCAGTCAACGTTAACGTCAACGTCGATGCCGATGCCAGCGCCCAAAAAGAAATAACAAAAAACCAGTTAGCCGATACTTTTCTCTCAAGCACACACACATACAAATACATATATGTACATCAATACTGTTTTTTTTATGACATTACGCACGCTGTTCCGACTACGATAAGTGCAAAAAATAATAATAACAATAATAATAATAATAAATATAAATAAATAAATAACAATGCCCACGAATTTCATTAAATTTCTCAGCAAGATTTCAGTTTCGTTTGCCATTAGTATAATTAAGTAAATATCAGTTTATAAATAGGCTTATCAGAGCTGCCAACTCGCGATGCAATAAACTTTAGCCTTGAACTAACCAAGCACGTACAGTCGAGTGTCTTTATATACAAATACATATTTATTTATATGGATGTTTGTATGCAAATATGTATATATATAAGAGCATATGTAAATATGCAAATTTCTGTGTTTTCAATGTATGTATGTATGTATATACATACCTATTCTATATTAGCGTGTAATTGTATCTTAGCACGCGTTTTTTGCCTGCAAGTGCATGCTTGCTGACAGATATTCCCAAAGTATCTTAAAGTGTGACTTTTTTTTAGGGGTAGGCAAGGGGTACATACATACATATAAAACAAGTAAATATATGTATGTACCTACAACATATATACAAATATTAAATTGCATACGTTAATTTAAAGACTTTTTTTCACTTTTTATTTTTTTAAGATGGAAAATGTATATAATATACCATCTTAATAGAACGCTGAAGCTTAAAGTTCCTTAAATACTTATAGAATTATATAGATTCTATAGATTTTTTGAGGGGTGGGTACTTCAAACCTTTATATAGCCTTTTATATACCTATTATATAAAAGCCTTTTATATAACCAGAGCTATATAAAAATATTACTTTAATAAGACTATATTATGGCCTTTTTTTTACTTTTTGTAAGCTTAAGATAGAAATTATCTATAATATATAGAACCCAATAGAACCCTTAACCTTAAAGACTCAAAGAATCTTATAGATATTATGTCTTATAAGGAGTTATAACCTCAAATACATAAAAATATAATTTAAAGTACATTAATAATATACCACCCTTATAAAACCCCCCTTCAACCTATTATACCACATTATGAAACATAAAAACCAATATTTCCCAGAATAACCCACACTTATCTATGAATAAATAGACCTCTTGACTTTATACGATGAATAATCTCGTATATTTCAGCATAAAACTACCCAGCCACTATCTCGATTATAATTATTAGGTATTTGGTATATCGAACCCTTGAATCTGAATAGTATGCCCTGGCCATGTACGAGTAATTAGGTGCAGTCCAAGTATTGTATATATGTATGTAAGTCTGTACATATGCAGGGTGTATAAAAATAAATTTCAGCAAAAAAAAAAAAAAAGCAGGAAAAAAAATGGAAAAAGAGAAAACATTTTTATTTTCTAGCTCTCTAGCTGATAAGCAGTGCGACACTTACAAAAATATAAGAACATACTCGTGCAGTTAGCCCTCAAGTATATAGGGGATATATATGTATGTATATGTATGTATATATTTTGTAGGTCTGGGAAGGCAGCAATACTTTCGTTTGATTGTTGAGAGTGATTTCGAAAGCGGAAAAACCTCTTAATAAGTTTTTGTTTAGAAAATAGTTTAATATTAAATTATAATTCTTGACCAATATCGTATAAAGGTCTCTGAACTTTATGGTTAAAAAAGAGAAATCGGTAAATGCATCAACGGCGGACAGGCATAACGGTAACGAGTTAAGTGATGCTGCAACCACTAAAACACACACACACTATGTAGTTAGACTAGCTAGTGGCTCTAACTAAAACTAGTATTAGTCTGGTTCTATGTAAGGCACCATTTTTTTATGCGCCTGTTCTTATTTTTGCACTTAATGACGTGTAACGAGCTCGCGCGCGTGTTTTCTCTCTCTCTTTCTTTCTCTGACTATCCCCCCTGCATATATATGTACATATCTGTAGATGTATGTATGTATGCATGTATATGTATAAGGAGCCAGGTGGTGGTGGGGTATGCGTGTGAGCGAGATGCCAATGTTTTTTTCAAAATAAACAGGTAAAAAGGTAAACCAAAAGAAAAACAACAACAACAACAACAACAATAGCAACAACAAAAAAAGCAGCTTTGCCACTTTTTTTTGCCGTCTGTTAGTCTGCGGGGAGGAGGAGAGGAGAGGGGTCGTTGTTGGCAGGGGTTACCTTTAGCTTTTGTTTTATTTTATTATATTTGTTGTTATTGTTGTTTTAGTGACCAATTTGGCCAGAGCTTCTTGCTTGTTTTTTTTTTTGGTTGGCCAATAATTAACGTTGCCACATTAAATAATTAGTCAGCAAGAGCTGACCATGAAAATCAGCAAAAAAAAAATCAGAAAAGCAAGCAATTTACAGTTAAAGTTGCAACTATATATATTTTAGATAATTATAAGCATAAGAAGAATAAAAATTAATAATAATAATCGAAAAAGGCAGCCACACTGCTTCAGAAAAGTCATTTAAACGGTCAATTGCCTCAAGCGGCGACCTGAGCGAATGTCCGAAAGAGAGAGCAACACAAGAAAACCACAAAAAAAAAAAATAAAATAAAATAAACACCAAAGACAAACTAAGTTAAGCAGAATGGGCATTGTGTGATAGTGTTGGGCAAAGGGGGAGACACAGGAAGCGGGGGCGGAGGAGCAACGCAGCTGACAGCTGCCCAACAAAAAAAAACTGCACCCAATGCCGAAAATAAAAACCAATTTTTTATTGCCACGCCAGGAAATACTAAACACTACAAACTTTTGAACATATTTCGGTTAGTACTTTGGGCCATTAAGGCAAAGTTCATAGTTAACTGTTTCCAATGAGGTACTATTTATGGAAATTTATTTGTTAATACTATGTATTTGCGAACGTCAATGGTCAGCAATTAATTTCATATGGTTTTTTTTTCTAAAAATTACCATTAAGGGGGGTGTTGTTAGTTTGTATAAAAAAATTGCAAATTTTTGCTTATTTTTCTTTCGTAAAAATATATCTACCTTGCTATTATTGGTAGATAATATTAATATTGTGATTATTATGTAAGATTTTTAAGGATAGTATATGCATACAAAAAGATTGGGAAAATATAGTATTTATATAGTACAGTAGGGATAATATATAAAACAAAACATATAAATGTGGGAAAAGGTGCAATTATTCTACAGCTTCTGAAAAAAATATGGGAATCTGAAGCCTTTTTTGACTTGATGCTAGGACTTGATCTTAAATCCAAAGTTTAGTTATTAACTTTAGTTCAAAAGGTTAGTTAGCTTTTATTTAGTAAAATCTTAGTTGATTAAAAACATTTAAAACACACTTATAGAGCTTTAGATAGTATCTTATGCCTAGCATGTTTTATAACTCCATGCTATAACATTTAATAACCGAAAATCAGATTTAAATAGCGAAAAAATCGATTTCAGGCAGCATTGGGAGAGTTTTGATTTAAATTAGTAATCTGTTTTATTTTAGAACACTTAGTGTCTTTTTGGGGAAATAAATTGGTAATTTTCTATTCTAAAATAAAAGATACTTTTTATTTAGAAAATAAAGATAACCAATTTTATAAAAAAAAACTCTATTGTTGTCCAGTAATTGTAGAGCTCCATATATAGTGTAAATGTACATATCTATGACGATGACCCAGTCTTTAAAAACATGAGATATGGGAAAAATAGAACAAAGTTTAGAACTCTAAAGAAAATGACTATAAAAATAGTCCTAAGTATATTTTTCTCCTTTTAACTTGAATTTTAAAGCCAACATTCATACCTCATAAGGTATGAATATAATAATTGATTTAAATATTAAATAACTTGTTAAAACCCCAACCCCCCTTAAAAATGCCCAAAAAACTGTACAATATGGCCAGCAAGTTATTCTTTTTTTTAAGAAATTAAAATAATGGATTGGAGCTTAAAGATTGGTTGTTAGGAGGCTCCAACTTCGAGCACATTCGATGGCCCGATGCATAAATTATAATTCACCAAAGCGCAGCAGCCCCAAGATGTTGAAAGCAGGCAGGCAGCAGAGCAGCTATAGGTGGGGTAGGGGGGAGAATCGAATGGCGCGCGAGAGAGAGAAAGAGAGTGAGACAGAAGGCCGACCGACCGACCGACCGACAGAGAGAGAGAGAGAGAGAGCTGTTTATGTACACGTCATGGAATGTTTGTATATACGAGAGTTTCGGTTTCTGTTTCTGCCTTGGGTTCTACAACACTCTGGTATGTATATAATGGGTATAGGTAGGTAGGTTAGGTTAGGTAGGTAGTAGTATCATGTATTTATCGTTTGGGTGTCTGTGTGAGTGTGTGCAAGCTTTGGGACAGCTAATCAGGCAATTAAAAAAAAACCTTAAAAAAAAACAAGAAAACTTGCCGACAAAAGTTTGGCAAACATCTCACATCCCCATAATTTCAATTCTTAAATAAATCTTAAACCCAAATGATCGGAAATGAATGCGTTTCCTGGAATTGGCTAGGTTGTCATAAGCAGAACCCCGCCTCATTCTATATGGTATATAACCAGGCCTCACCCCATACCAAGTTTACCTTCCTCATGGCCCATGGCCCACCCACCACGCACTTTTCCGCAACTTTCAACCACCGGAAAAACAACTTCAGAGACCCACGAAAGCCAGACAAAAATAACAAGTGTGTTTTAGTTAAAATCAACGACTAAAAGATACCGAATATATATAGATTTTATAGATATTAGTTAGTATTTATGGTAAGTTAATGATTTAAAATTAAAAAAAGGATAATAATATAAATATTATTTACTTTAAGGAGAGACCTCCTCCTCTTAACTGCCCTAGAGGCTCTTGTGGAATATATACCCCTTACATAACAAACAAGTCCCATTATAAAAGAACAAGATTCGACAAGTTACTTCACTTAATTCGCTACTACAGGAGAGGAGGAGGGGGAGGGAGGGTATATCCTGTCTGCAGGACTACCAACTTTTCCTCAAGCTTTAAACTTGGCTTTAAAAAAATAAAAGAGGCACAAGTAGCGAGCGAGTGGCAGGCCGCAGACCCCCAGAGGTTGCCACCCACATGACAGCCCAAGCCCCCCACCCCCCTTGTCGCCTGTCTGTGTGTTGGGTAACCTTTTTTTTTTTGCCTGCTTCTTCTTTTTGCTTTTGGTCCTAACACAAAAATGTGTATCTAGAAATATTTTATGCAGGCAACTCTTCAGCGAGGGGTGGAGGTGGAGGGAGGCGACTTGGAGGTGGGGGTTGGTGGGTGGTTCACCCCGTCTCGCGACCGCCCATCGATGGCAGCTGCTCTGGTTATTGCTATTCGGGGTTTTTTGGGCGTGTTTCTGGTGGCACAAAACTATGGCCAACAAAAGGGGGTGGGGCAGGGGCAGGGCGGTAGAGATGTCGCTACCACGCGATGGTCGCTACCAAGTCTAAAAAAAAACTACCAAACAAATGGTCTGTTTTTGATAATCAAGTACCTTACCTTATCATAACCTTTAGATACAAGTCCAAACTGTATGTGGATGAGTACATATGTACATATGGAAATACATAGCCCGGGCCATCAAGACACATGTCCACATAATTGCCAAACGCGCAAAATCGAAGTGGCAAGCTCCCAATCCATCCGTCCCACCATCCCACCACCCCACACCACCCACTCGGCTTAGGATTACTCACCCATTTTGCATTCCAGGTGGGTGGTGTGATGGGTGGTGTGGTACAGTTGCGCTTGCAGTTTATAGTTTGATACCCGGACGAGGTAGGAGCCCACTAAGCCACTCCACCCATAAATAATAGTCCCGAATATTGAATTCCGAGGTGGCCAAAGTCGGAGAGACCAAAGGCCCCTCCAGGGCATATATAATACTCTCCGGCCGATATTTGCGCTAATTGCCATTCCCGATGTTGGTATTTTCATTAAAATTGCGTAATATTAATGGGGATATAGATGGGGTTAGGGGGTTATGGGGTTAGGGGTCGGAGGTCACTAAAACTAATTTCCCGTCCTGGTTTCAGTTATCATATGTTGCTTGTTGCACGAACCATACGAGTTGCATCAACAAATTCGGATTACAATTTCGGGGCATATTTGCATACAAGGGTGGTACAAGTGGTGCAAGGGGTGGTGCTATGAGGGGTGGTGGTTTGTTGCATAAAACCACATCACATCGACCTGCAGGAAGTTCTGGCCTGCAGTGTGATATACAATGGCATAGGCATATCATCGCATAGATTACACAACTATTCCCAATGGCCTACCTGCTAGAAAGAGAAAGGGAGCTAGAGAGAGAGAGAGCTAGAGCTAGAGCTCCACATTCGCGACTCTGCCTGGCAGGCACCACAAGGTACAAACGAGCTGCCACCCACAAAAACAGCAGGAAATCCACTCAAGCACATCGAGGTAGCCCAGAGTCACCTTTCCCCTAATGAACCACCACCTTTAACCCCTCCCGACTGGCGTTGGAAATTGAAACTAAACAAGCACAATCATGATATTTTGCTTTAAGTTGTTGTTTATAAACAATAAACAAATATATCTAGATATTGTTTATCCTAATATATATAGCCCTTAAAGACTTATGAGGTCAAGATTTGTACCCTTTCTATTTAATAACTCTCCTCTGAGATTTTTAAATAATGACCTGTGCTACTTTTATGACCTCAGCTGTGCGTTGGCTTGCAAGAGATGGGGGGAGGTGGATGCTGCTGCTGTTGCTCCTCTTGGTGTTGTTGTTGTTGTTGTTATTGCCTTCGTTTTCGGCAAGCACCGACAAGCCCGGATATTATATGCATACTTGAACTATGCGAGGAAGGAAGCAACCGACCAGACCAGACCCTGTCACTCCCAACAGCCCTCCTCTCCTCTCCTCCTCCCCCTCCTCCTCTCTTGTATATGTATCTGTTTTTGCATACATCTCTCTCGCTCACTCTCTCTTTCTCGCTTGCCTGTTTATATGTCCTGGATGTGTCGGTGTGTGTGTGTGTGCGGGTTTATGTACATGTGCATGCACAGCTGTACCGTTTCGGGGCATTTTACAGCCACAGAGCCGCCGCCGCCACAGCCCAGCCCAGCCCAGTCACCCAACCAGTCACTCGGCCCAACCACCCCCTTGCCATATCCCATCCCTTCCACCATCCATCCATCCACCCACTGCCGCCACCCCCCCCAGAGGACCACCCACAACAACAATGCAAAACGTCTGCATTTCAACTAACGCCACCCGATACACAAACAACGCAGGCAAAGGGCTCCTCCGCACCCTCCACCCCTCGTCCTTCTTCCTGTCGGCTCCCGCTTCCTTTTTTTCATCTCCCTATGCTGTACACTTGAGAAAAGGATAATAGATATAATAACTATTATAATATCTTTAAAAATATAGAGGATAATAACGTAAAATACTTTTATTAAGAACCTATCAAAATCCCCCAAAAATATTTGAAATATTTTATGATTATTAGGGTTCACCTTAATATGAACCTTCACTTTAATTTATTATTAAATAAATAAGGTTAACCTTTTTCATAAAAATCATCTTAAATTTCTCTTTTTTTTTCTTTTAATTAATATGTTAATATCATATTTCTTTAAAATATTTTCTTTTTTATTAATTACTTTAGTGTCTTTAATTAGTAAATATTTAAATATTTTATCAACACTTGTGTAGTGTAGTTACCCCCCAACCACTACCTCTAGAAATAACCCAAACCCCTCCCCTCCTCTCTTCACTGCAGCAGCCTTCTCATATTGCCATAGTTGGCTTCTTCTTCTTCTTACTTTTGTTGTTATTGTTGTTGTTGTTGCTGGCTGCCGAAAAAGTTTTATACATAAGCGGAAGCTTACGGCAAGTCCCCCCCTGCTCTCCTGACCAACCACCCACCCATGTAACTCCCCCCACCCCCTCTGCCTGCCTAGAAATGACAGGAAGCCAGCAGAGCCGCCTGGGAAACTCTCATTACAAAATCAATAGTCCGATTCCCTTTTTTTCTTTTTTTATTTATATTTTTTTAAGTATTTCCCTTTTAAAGACAATTATTTAATCGATAATACCGGGCTTCCTACAACTAGTGATAATTTTAAGGGCCAGGGGGACAGGGGGGAAGGGAGGATGCTTTAAATTAAAGTTGCGTGCCAGTCTCCTCCGGCGCATAATCGATTTTTTCAGAACCAGTAACGGTAAAGTTAAAACCACCCACCCACCTACCACCCATAAGCTCAAAATGGAATCATAAAAAAATATATACGAAACACAGAAATATAAGAAAATCAAGAAAAAGACAGAAAAACTCTCAGAAAAAAAAGAGACGTGGGGGGAGGCAAGAAGGTTAAATATTTGGAGAAAAAAAGACAATAACGGAATTCCATTGGTGGAGAGATTCGCGACTGACCCTTTGGTCACACTAGGGATTTAAATGAAATTATTTTTGGGGGGTACTAGGAAATAGTAATTGAATTTTTATTATTTTTAAGAGAACTTTAACCTTAAATTAAGAACAGGGTTAAACAGGGTTATAACTTATAAGGTTTGAAACTTTAAAGATTACTAGATCCTATCTATAAGAAGGGTATCTTATAAAAGATATGGATAATAGTAGAAGATTACTTGATATCTTATATATATAATGTAAAGAAATATCTACTACTAGCTTTAGATACTTAGATTCTTAATTTTTTGATCATATTTTGAATTGATTTTTTAGGATTTTAAGTATTTTTTATAAATTCTATAAGAAAGATATCTTATACGGAATACAATATAGAGGTTAATTGACTGGGTTATTATTCTTACTTTTTGGTTAATATTTAATATATTTGAATAGAATGTTGAGTTATAAGCTTTGAAACTTAAAAGATTATTTGATATTATCTTATAGAAGATTACTTGTGTCTGGATCTTATATAGAATATAAAATAGTGGAAATATGTACTGTGTTTTATTCTTACTTTTTGGGTTATATTTTGAATTATTATTAAAAGATACAACTATTTTTGTTAAATTTTAAATAGAAAGTGTAGTTTAAAGCTCTGAAACTTTAAAAATTACTAGATATCATCTATAAGAACGATATCCCATAAAATATACAATATAAATATTACCATTTACTTTGTTAATATTATAAAAGCATACCTATGATTGTAACTTGTCAAATAGACTCTTATCTTATAAGAAAAAGTTTTAAATATAAAGATACAAGATACTTTTAAAGATACAACATCTATAAGAAAAGTATCTTAAAATAAAACAAAGGTACTTCTTTAAATAACTCCTAAATATTGAAAAGTTTAATTTAAAACAAAGTTCCAGATTGGTCTCGATCCCTAGGCTTTCGAATCTATATCTACCCCAGGGTAAGGGCCTCTCTGGGGGTCTGAATTTTCCTCCAGACCACCGTTTCCATCTGCATTCCATGAGCACCACATATTGCAGTTGTTTTCTATTTCGTTTGTTGCACAAAATGTGAATTGTTGAAATCACCCACACACACACACACATACATACCCTCTTATATAGGAGCCTGCCCCGTACCACCTTTAAAAACCCCCCTACACCCCCTTTGGAATCCTATATACAGCAACTTACAACAACAAAGCATCGCAAGCCGAAATGCAGTTTAAAGCGCAACTAAAACTAAACAGAGCTTTCCACTCCAAGTGGGTGTCTCTAAAAGTGGGTGGCATGGGGGGTAGTCTACACATACATATACACGCATATATCTGTGCTCTGTATGTGTGTTTGTTTGATTTCCCATGTATGGGAGAGTATGGGTGTATGGGAGTGAAGTGAAGTGGAGTGGATTTTATATCAAAAGTACAGTCGCCCATTGCTTTCGGTTGTTGCTGTATTTCATAGTTCCGTAGGTATATATTGTATATATACGTCTATATGTATGTATGTATGCATATAGGTACATAAATTGCATGTTCATGCCTCAATAGTTGCATGCAGCATTGTTGTGTCGAGTGGTGAGAGGACGGGGGCCTCGATGTTGTATATCCTAAGCCCCTAGTCGATGCACCAAACTCTCTCCCCCTCCTCCCCCTCCCTTATGTTGACAACTAAAACAAAAGCCCCCACCAGGCCCAGGGTCCTGACAGAAGCTCGGAAATAACAAAAGAATCCAAGAGTCTGTTGGGGTTTCAAGAGAAAGATTTTGATGAAGATTACGATAATATTGAGGTCTTATAAGGGCAGTTTCCGATCCTGAGATTTAATATTTTCTTAAATATAAGTTTTTATGATTTTAAGACTTTAATTTTGAAGGCCCTACTTGGCTTAGGGAGTGCACCTGTCTTAACACCAAACACTCATGCAGGCAGGCAGGCAACTCTGCTGCAGAGTTGCTGCTCCAGTTGCACAAACAAAAACGCACGAAAATACGAAAAAGAGAATTTCGGCTATCGAGCAGCAGAGCAGCTTGCTCCCCTAGCACCACACGCACACACACACGCATAGTCACCTGCAAACGCAGGTAGATTTGGGTTTATGTATTGGTGGGCTATGTGTGGAGGTGCGATAACTCTGGAAGAGGGACTTCCAGTTCCAAAAGAACAACAATTTAGTTTAAAATTAATAATTTAAAAATATTTATAATTTAATTTTATATTTTTAAAGCTTTATAAATTTTTTGTAATTATAGCCCCCCACCCCTCTCAAGCACAACCGGTTGACTTGACCTGCTCTCCCCAGCGAACTAGTTCAGACATGCCTAGTGCCTAGCGCCTCCTCCCCCAAAAGCAACAACTAAAAATAATTACAACAACAAGAGCTACAGAAAGTAATGCAATGCGGGTCTGGGTCGTAGAATCCAGACAGAAGACAAGATAGAATTTGAAAAAAAAAAAAAAAGTTTTAAACTAACGCCAAACCAGGTTTAGTGCAAGTAAGAGAGAGAGAGAGAAAAGACATTTGCATTTGTGTGTGTATTTTGGAGCATGCAACGCGTTTCCCCAAAAAACCCAAGGGAGGGGAAACGATACCAGTGGCGGGGGTGGACCCAAAAACTGAGAGCCTCTGTGACTGGGGAAGAGTGAGAGAACAAGTGCAATAACTCTTTATGCGTGTGAGAGTGTATGTGTGCGTCTGGGGGTCATTATCGAAAATGTTCAAGTGTTGCAAAGCGCTTAAAAGTGCGTGCGGGTAATTATCAAAAACAAAATAAAAAGAAGCCAAAACATTGTTAGTCTTATTTTGGGCCAGGGAAAGTTCATTAACACACTTTAAATAAAAACGCCGCCAAACAACTCATTCATAAATGGAAAATGTGTATAGATAACGGAGCCAGCGACAACCCCTCCAAAAAATAAGCAAAAAAAAAAAAGAACAACAACCGTGGCAACCCAGTCAAGCGACAAAAAGAAATAAAAGATATAATCGAAAAAGTAGCAGCTGAAACAAGCGCCTAAGCATGGCGTCACAACAACAATACAAACAACAAAAGGCTGTAAAAATTGTCAATAGAGAAGAAAGAAAGAAAATAAGAAGAAGGCTTGCGAGCTTTGCGAAATAATGCGCGAGAGTTAAAGAAGCCGCCAACGCGGACTGCGACGCCGGCAGCGCATTTTTAACGAGCCGAACGAGAAGCGCACACAAACAAACCATAACACCAGAGGTAATAAAACTAGCACAGTTATGAAAATAAAATATTTTAAAAGCTATTATTAATTAAGCCCCATTTTTGTAGTATATAATATTTTTATTAATTTATACATTTTTTAATACAATCATATTTTATGGCCATTATTGCATTGCCCTCCGGTGTGTACACACACACATACATATCCATGACATGCAGCAGACCGGTTGAGGTTAAATTGGATAGTGGCCGAGAGCGAGCAAGAGAGTGAAGGAGACGAAAAGAGAGTGGAGATGGAGCCTGCTGCTCTAGCCCATACATATTGAATTTTTCTTCTTTGGCATAATGAAAATTTTAGCACGGTTTTGGAGCAAGGGGGTTGGGGGGACACTTACCCGTGTGCAGAGTGAAAAAAAAGAGTGGAAATCCGTTAATCGGCTGGCGCTGCTGCCTCTGCTGATGATGTGTTGCTGTTGAGTTGTTTTATTTTTTCTTTTTTTTAATTTACCACTCGCATGCACAATATTATAGATTTCACTTTTTTGGTAACTGCGCTAATTTGGCCTTTTTTCTTATATACAGACCATGCACCTACACAGTGCTTTGTACATACGCTTATTTATCTGGCTGTATGTGCGTCGCACCAACACACTTGCACCACGCGCGGCTTCTGCTGACGTCTACGGCTACGGCGACGGCGGCAGCGGCTATTCTCAAATTTTTCACGCACCGTGAATAAATATTAAATATAATATGTTGCACGCCCTTGACTCCTTTTTTATTTATTTTTTTTTTATTTGTTTACTATGTTGGGATTGAGTGTGTGGGGAAAGCACACGATACACCGCAAGCCACTTAATGCATTTCACTCGAGATATTCAAGACCCGTAAGCTGCATTCCCTCCGAAGTCACAAAATTCGGCTTTAAATAGATAACGCGATATTAACGGCTTTTGGGTTTTCGAATCGAGAAATATCAGAATTCACAGGACGACACCGACAACGCGCGAGAAGAAACAAAATAAAACGAAACTGTTCTTTATCGATCCTGGACGTTCATTCGATTTTATAATTCACACGGATCTCGATTTATTAATTCATTTGTTTTTAATTATCTCCGCTTCTTTCCGTGCACGTCCGTTTTTCCGCGTCTCTTTTGTTCTTCTTCTTTTGTTGTGAGTGTTATCGGAATACCTATCTCCGAATCAGTGTGGCCAGATGGCGATTTGCATTTCCCACCGAATTTAATCGGCTTGCCGTGAAAACCCGCTAAAATATCCTACCTTCCCCTTAAAACCCAAAGTGCACCTAAAATTCTCCTTCAAAGTAAATTACCCTCAAAAATTATTTTTAAACTATTGAAAAATCTATTTCTAACATAAAACCCCCTATTTGACTACCCTACTCCGAATTTTGTATGAAGAACTCCGAATTCTAAGACTGGGCACACTACTTCCCCTGTTCTTGGTAAACCGGGCAAATGAACGAACCGGGTAAAAATTGTAGCATTCGATTTAAATATGAAAATGTTGTTTCAAATAATAATATTAATAATTTTAATCGCAAGATATACAAATGTTCGATTATCATATTTGCTAATTTTCATTTAGGTTATAAAACATTCAATTCATAAAAAAAAAACAAATTGTTTAAACAAAACAAAAATATTAATATTTAAGCCTTGTTAAATTGCACAAAGTTTTCAGCCTGATGTTTGACATAGGATTTGCGGCAATCCATTTCATCGGCAGGACGATTGTGGGCGGTCCAGACAGGCTCCCCAACGAAGTAGCGACGAGTGCGGATAAAGTTCTAAAATAATTCAAACATTAGTTTTTTAGAAAAAGAAAAAATATTATAATTATTACGTTCATGTCCAGGCTGAAACGATGGTAAATACCAGCAGGAATGATAATCAAGTCTCCTTTGACCACCTCGATACGCAGCCAGTTTTCTTCGTCACTAGAAAACAGGAATACAATTTAATAAATTAAACCATGTTAAAGGTAAATATTAAAAAAAAATTATATAAATATTTCCCACTCACTCGCGCACATCAAAGTATCCGGTTCCTTCCAAGATGAGTCGAATTTCCTCATCGGTGTGCAGGTGTTCGGTGAAAAATGCCTTCAGCTTATTGGCATAGTCCGGCAGGCACTTTTCCGAGCAAGTAATCTGCAAAATAAATGTCATTAAAATCAACATTCTTCGCTGGATTCATCGATCTTGCCTCATCATCGTAGGTATAACCCCGTTTGGCTCGCAGCTCCGAAAGAATCTTATCATTTTGGTAGTCGTCCGCATTGATCTGCAAGAAGGCGAGTGAGTAAATAAACGATCAAGATAAGCTCGGCCCCAAGGTCATCAAAAGTTAAAGACGTAGTTGGAATTATTCCATTTACTTTGAAGTATTCCACGCCGGTTTTCCGGTAGAGATCGGCCAGCTCCAGGTACTGTGGGGGATTGCGGTGGTGCTCCAGACGCTGGTCGGTCTCTTCATTGTCCATAAACCATATTTTCACCATTTTTAAATGATCTCCAATGGAATTCTGAGGATCAACTAAATGAATTCTGCGCCCGAAGTGGGGCTGAAGGGGCCTATCAGCTGTTAGCAGTCGGAGTTCGAATTTTCGAACTCGACCGATTACCGATAACCAGAGATCCGATAAAACAATTCTTTTCATTCAAAAGTTTTGTTTGATTTTTAAAGACTTATTTCTAAATTAAAAATTAAGTTAAACTTAACTTTAGCTAACTTAAATTAAGTAATAAAACATAAACTCATGAATTCCAATAAAAACGTTTTAATATTGGGCAGTTTTATTTGAAAATTCTTACTGAAAAGTCAGGACATTCTGCAATCTTATATAGCATATTTGTGTGATTGTACTAACACATTTTTGTAGTACAGGAAAATGCTTGGTTCCATGTTTTATAGTACATTTATTTGCAATAAAAAATATTACGCACTGGATTACGCAGTCAGCTTGGAGAGCTCCTCGCGCAGCTCAGCGGTGTCGATGTTACCCTTGGACTGGGGCTGCGACTGGCTTTGGTTCTGCGACTGGGCCAGCAGTCGGGCGCAGTTCTTCTTGTGCATGAACCAGTGGAGGCGCTGGCACTCGCGGTCGCAGTACTGCACGGCCTTGCACTTGGAACACTTCTTGTCCGGCTTCTCGGCACCACAGGTGCTGCAATAGCTGCTCTCGTCCTGGAAGAGAATGGGAATATTTTATTGAAATTCCTAAAAGATTTGAACTCCAATTGACGTACCACAAATCCTCTCATGCCGTTAATTGCATTCCGCAGGATAGTCAGTGCTGGTGGGGCAGCGGAGGCACTCAGTTGTGTGGCAATCTGCCGGAAGATGGTGCACTCCCGTACCGGGAACTCTCGGGCGCACTCCCTTATTGTGTACTCCACGTAGTCCAATTGACCCAGCTTGTTCTCCTTCAGCACTCGCTTCACAAACACCTCGATGAACTCATTTTTGTTGGCATCGCCTGCCGCTTCCTCGCCAGCGGGCTTATCCTTGTGCTGGGCCTTGAACTGCTCCTCGCAGCGTATCAGTTCGGCCAGAATCCAGCCTTGGTAGTGGAACTTGAAGGCCAGCAGCTCGTTAAGATCGTGGGTTTTCTGCATCTCTTTTTCGCACATCAGGGCCAAGGTTTTTCGAAGACTGGATAGGATTCTCAGAAGACCCAGGGACTGAACGTTCAGGGCAATGCGCACAGGATGCAGATTGATTTCGGTGACAAAGCTGTGGAAGTTCTTTAGCAGAGTGGGTGGAATTTGCGGCTCCTTTTGTTGGCCATGAACCTGTCAGGGAGTTCAAGCTTTTTGATTAGTTGTCTAGCAAGAAATGGCATCTTATGCCCACCCACCTGTGTGTAGTACTCCAAACTCGACCTAGTCACGTAGTTGTTAATGGTCTCCACGCAGGCATGGTTACCCACAAAGGCAGCCATTTGGGCGGCAGTCCGTTGGACACTGTTTATGGCCCCCGGTTTGATTCCGGCATCCAAAAGTAGCCGGCACACGTGCGTGTTCCCAGAGAGCGCCGCAAAGTGCAGGGGCGTATAATCAGCTCCATGTTGGTTCAGGTTTATGTCGGCGCCCTGCGAAAGAAAACGGAGTTACACAGAAATATTGGCTTATCTTTGATAACACCCACCAGTTCCAACAGTAGCTGGACTGCCTCGCGATTCCCCTTGAAGCTCGCATGCGCCAAGCATGACATCCCGCTGTCGTCCACAAAGTTAACGCCGCCTTTCAGCTGGCCCAGGAGCTGCTTGAAGCCACTGGAGTCGTTTTTGGCCAGGCGGTCCAGTAGCTGGCGCTGGATCTCGTCCAGCTTTGAGTTTTTGTTGTCCTCAGTCATAGTTAGTGTGGGTTTTTTCGAGGGTTTTCTGATTTCAGCCAATGTGTTCAATATTTTTAGGGTAGTGTGGCCGTAGCTTTGCAAAGTACAAAGAGCAGTGCTGGTGGGTTAGTGGTTTTTTCAGAGAAAGAAACTATGTTCTGAGGACCTTTCCAATTTTAGAATTATACTGCTATAAGTCTGCTCTTTTTCGATATTAAAACATTTATGATTAAAACTTTTATTTACAAAACATCTATCAATATTTAGCATTTAACTATTTTGACAGTTTGCCTATTATTTTCAACCAATTGAAAATATGTATTACATTTCAAAAACACCTTTAGAAAATAGATTTATCTAATATTCCGATTTTCTTTAAAGTTTCTTATCTTTATAGCCAGTTATTTTCTTTGGCCAGAAGATCACAGCACTGATACAGAGCTGCCAGATCAGTTAGCTAATCCCACGCTTGCAGTGGTCTGTCTGCGTTTGCTTCACCTGGCCACACTGTGTTTTTTGATGTTGTTGCGGGGGCCTGTGTTTTTTTCCGCGAAAAATTCTACCGTAAACGGAGCGGAGAGTGCTTTCTTTTCTGTGTTCGCAACTGCTTAAGGACTCGGTACCGCGCGATGCGTTCCTCTAAAATTTAAGCAATAAAAATCAACTGGTTCGATAAAAAAATAATAAAAGGTGATAAGAGTGTTAACAAAAAAAATGAAATTCCAATGCAGACAAAATGTATAAATATTAAAAAAACATAAAAGTGCTGTAGATAAGCGCGCTAACTGACCGAGGAGGTGGCCAGTAAGAGAGCGAGAAATGAAGTGACAGCAGATAACGAAAAAAAAAAAGAGATAAACAAATACTACATAAAAAGCAACAATTTTAATAACAACTAGTTCTCGCTCACTTGGTGTTTTTTGCAATTAAAGTTCAAGGGGAGGGGGAGGGTTGGCTGGATGGCTGGCTGGCCTCTAGAATGTTTACATTTGGTGCGTGAAACAGGAAAATGGCCTTTTCCTACTTAGAATGATGTGTGAAAATTGGCCTTGCCCTGCCAGCGCCTTGTTGTTTTTGTTTACCATTTTCGATAAGTTTCGGTTTCGCAGCATTTCCTGCGAAACACACACACACACACAGAGACCCTCAAACAAGCACCTGGGAGAGTGGGAGAGGAGCACACACATGGCCAACAGGCTCTCCCGTTGTTCTGTTCTCTACTCTTTACCCCCCGCAGTGCAATTTTCAACGCCCTTCTGGAGTCAAAAAAAAAAATAAAAGAAATACAGTAAATATTGCCTAATTGAAACGGAAGAAAATGCCCTTGAAAAAAAAGGGCATTTTAAGGATAATTTCTTTGTCTTTTTTTTTGCAAAGATAAATTCCAAGAAAGGTCTTCTATTTTTAATTAATATTTTATAGTTCATTTAATGGTATATACATTTTTAATTTTTTATCTTAAAGTTTCTTATGTATATACCCTTCTTCCAAGGGGGTCGAACAACACTGGTAGGCCTCGTCTTTGTTTTCCCTGATTTTCCCACCCCTGAACGTGTCAGATGCAAGGTTTTCCTTTGTCCTCCAAAACAAAATATGAAACAAGTTTCTGGATGCAGTTTCCTTCCCTCTTGACGACCTCACCTCCTCCATAAACCTCCATAAGTGACAACTTTTGCAGCTGCTCTTTTTTTGGAAAATATATTTATTAATACCTTTGTGACAACAGGTGCAACAGCTGCTAATGCTAGATCCCCTCTTTTTTAGTGCTCCAAAAAACCAAACCAAAAGTGCTAATTAATAACCAAATAAAGAAAGGAAGGAAGGAAAATCTATAAAATAATAAACATAATTTAATCAAAAAAGAAAATGGGAAAGCTGCTGAGCCTACTGTCACGCGATGACTCGAATTGTTGCGCAGCCAAGTCCTATGATGTCTTCCTGGATTTCGAGAATGCCGCACCCACGGAAACGGAACGCGAGGTCTACGATGAGGTGGAGCGAGTACTCCGGGAATCGGAGGAGGTGCTCGAGCAGATACAGATCTATCGGGTGAGTTTCAAAAAATGCGTCACTGATCGCCCCCAGAGAGACTATAAACCGGTTATTAGGCATTAAGCATTAAGTACTTAAACTAAGCTATATATTTAAGATAATATTAATAAAGATTTTACAAGACATAGTTTATAAACTCTGTTTATTATGCTTTTGTTTGTTTATTTAATTCCTTTAAAGGCCTGATAATTTCAACAACTTGCTAAAAATAACAGCCCATAGAGCCCCACAATCGCCAGCGACCACCATAAACGAGCTACAAATTGAGTATTTAACCTTTGGCAGGGTGAGAAAAGAGGAAGAGAGGAGGCAGTGGGTACAAATTATATAGAATTTTTAAAAAACTCGAAATTCCTAATAAAAATTGTTAGTATTATTTGATAATAATTAATCTTAAACGAAGTGACTCAAGCATCTGTTTTGTTTTAGAAAATAAAACTAAACTAATATCCAGTTGTTTTTTTGGACAAACTACTGTTCTGTAGTGGCTGATAACTCTCTTTCGGGGCCTTTCGGGGGCCTTTTGGGGTCTGAGTCACACACGTGCCCGCATGGTGCGATCCGATGTTGGGACCTCTTTCATTATCGTCGCCCCACTGACGTCATTAACCAACTTTACTCTTCACACTCGCATGTTTCTCTTTTTAATTAGTCATCCACCCAACCAGATCTCAAAGATCTATAGGCTATATCTTATCAGAGAGTCTATGAATAAAAATAATTTTTAAATAAAATATTTATCATAATTTTTGTGACCTTTCTCTTCTAATTCGGGGGGTAGGATTCTAATTCGCAAATTATTAAAAAAAAAGACAGTATTTGGCGGGCGAAAAGCTTTAATCAACGCAAATGAACTGGAAAATGTATGAAAATGAGCTCATTTCCTTTCTGGTGGGTGACCCACTTAAATGCCACCCAACAAAGACGACCTCGTCGGGCATTTAACCCTTTTCGGCGGTGGCTAACCCAGAGGTATTTAAAAATGCATTTTATTTTCATTGCATTGGCTGGCTGGCTTTTCATGTTGAGTGGGTGGCTGTTGGGGTGGGGTGGGGAACTGGTTGCCAAGGCAAACAAACTGGTTATGGAGTTGCTGGCCAGGCGCCAAAACTCTAGAAGGGGGGTTGCTATAAATAGAATGAAAAGAGAAACACTTTTTTTTGGGTTTAAAGTCTGGGAAACCACACTGGAATCAAAGAAATGATTAGAAGGTAATAGGCTTTTCCATCAGCACTTGTTAGAGACTCTTTTTCTTGGCCAAATATTGGCTCGAACTAGATGCAAACAAAAGACGTCCAAAAGTCCGCAACAAGGTCAACAAAGGGCCACAAATAATAATCATTGTAAGAGCAATACAATAAAATATATAATATATATAATAGAATAAGCCAGAAAGTGTGGGTGCTTCTCGGAGATAATAAAGTTTATCAGGTTTGTGGGCCAATCGACAGTGACGTTTATTATACATAAATTTTGTGGTTTTCTATAGACAATTAATCTACAAATAGATATAGGGTTTACTAGAGCATATGTTAAGTAGAGAACCTTGGCAAGTGCATAGATATTAAATATCAAAGAGGGTGGCTTGTGGTTTATTATTTTTATTAAATTATATATAGGTTTTATTTGTCATGTTTTTAAAAGTATCTTTAAACACTTCCCCTTTTGGGAATCATATTTCCATGGAAAACCAGCTGCTTTCACTCAAAAGGGGGAGTCCTCCTACTCCCTTACTCCATAATATATGTGCGACCCATTTAAAAAGTCTGCTCCAAATACAAAAAATACATATGTATATATATAAAGCAGTTTATCATCGTATGAATAAGTATATAAGCTTTTGGGGTTTTAATGCGAGTTGTACAATGGAGGGCGACACAGACAGTCAGTCAGTCAGAATAATCACAACAGAAATGGAATGAGCAGTCATTAGACACTACCACCTCTATAGGGAGCCCTCTATAGAGCCCCCTCTATAGACCCCCCTATAGACCCCCTCTATATGACACTCCCACCTCTCTTTAAATGATTGGCGCGAATGCAAAATCACAAAGCAGATGAAAAAGAGAGTGGGAGAAATAAAAGCCAACTTCCGGTTGGTCGGCTGGTTGGCTGGTCAGTCAATATAATTGCTATATAATGTGCGTGCCAGCAATCGGCATTTGAATATTATACAATTATACATCAGAAATCTGAATCAGATTCCCAGAACCCCCAATTACCACATTATTTTATGAGGATAGTAAAAAGGAGAGTTTTTATAGTCAAGACTAGCCATTAAATCACTGTTTAAATATTAATAAAATCTTTAACCCTTTAATTACTTTTCTTAGTTACTTTACTTTAGCCTTTAATTAGAGTCGTAGTTAATTAATTATAGTTAGGGATTAGGGTGGTAATAGCCAAGACTTGATATTAAATCACTGTTTAAATATTAATAAAATCTTTAACCCTTTAGTTACTTTTCCTAATTGATTTATTAGCCAACCAAAAAAGCTTAACTTCCGTCTCTAAACTTAACCTTTGTAGTCTAAATAAGTAACATCCCAAAATTAGTATTCATTGCATTTCACTTTTCCCGGCCTGGACTTGGGGGTGGGGCTCTGTTTATAGCCAAACGATAAATTATTTATTTTTGTATTTCCGACGTCATCAACTACAAATCAATTGCGCCAAAAATAAAAAAAAAATACGAAGCGTAAACAAACTAGATGACTTTCGAGTAAATAAAAGATACAAGACTTTGTTTTTGAGGATCTGTATCTGAAAATAATTCTCTTGCTGGGGTTATAGTATGCCCCATTATGTTGAGAGGTGGGTTGGTAATTGAGGCGCAAATGTGGCATGAATTTGTGTCACTTTTTGGTACTTGAAACCCACACGAAATATTTAAAAATCTCTCAAAAGTCTATACATATATTTTTTTACACTTTTGAAACGCACTGTGTCTCTCTGGGTGACACATATTTTTTGTTGTGAGATATATTGAAATGACACTGAGCTGATTTGAGTTAACCGAATTTAATTCAATTGAGTCAAGCATGTTTTTGCATTCTTTGTACTGGGTTCTTAATGGGTTAAATTAATTTAAAAATACTAAACATCATCCTAATGGCTAACTCCTGACTCTTTCTTGTTTTTAATAATCTCCTTGTTAAAGTGGCCTTTAAAATTGTCAAATGGCCACCAATTTACGACTTCTGTGGAAGGTCTGTTCCTGATGTTTGTTGTCTGTGGCAGTCTGGGTTATGGCAGTCTCTAAGCAGCTTAGGAGTCGAGTGCAAAGTGCAACGACAACATTTCAGCTGCTTTTTTACGACGGCGTCTGTGCAGAAATGCATTTACTTTTTATTTTCCCCCTCAGGAGCTTTACGAGCAACTGTTTGCAGCTCCGTTTATGCGTGTAATTTGCACAAAATAAACAAAAACTCACTAAAATTCAAGGAAGTATTTAAATTTTTTAAATTCCCCACCTCGATATCGATATGCCAGCTTCTAAACAAATATTTATGATTTATAAACCTTAATTGGAAACAAGAGAGTGACATGTGTAATATGGGAAAGCGACAGGCTGTTTCGAGTTCTTCACTTACTGGGGCCCTGCTATCGCCCCCATTTTTTCACCAAACAGTTCGCCTCGGGACATTGACATTTGTTTGGCTGCCTGGGCCAGTGGAATGCGTCAAACCCTGGCTTCCGATAAGGCCAAACGGCTGTCGATAATTAAATGCAATCATTTGCCATATCGAAAGTTTTATTTTTTTTTTGGTGCCATGGGCATTGTGATGGGCCTGGAATGGGGGGTGGCATGGGGTGGTCAAAAGTTAGGCCATAGAGCCTTCTTTTAATTTATAAAAGTTTGTTCAGCTTTTATAGGGAAAGTAATTTAAAATAGCAGTTGAAAAATGATGAAGATATAGGTCTGCTGGACTATGTGATACCTGGCACAACTTAGAGTAGTTCTAACAAAGATTATACAGTACATAGATGGGACATCTCATACAAAGAAAAATTTTCTATGGCGGGTTCCAGCAGTGGAACCCGCTGGAACGAGCGGGTTCCATTGCTCGACAAGTTAAGTTTGAGAAATTTTTCGCGAGACAACGAATAAGGAATAGCCGAGTGGTAGAGTGCTTGGCTGGTGTGCAAAGTAAAATGAGTTCAAACCAGGCTCGGGAAGTCCATTTTTTTTTAATTTTAAATCTATTTATATTATATTTTTATTATTTTAATGTATTTTTCTAAATTTATAATCCAATAAAAAAAATACAAAATTGTAAAATCACCTTAACAACGCCTCAGTTCGTAGTGGAACCCGCTGTAAAAATGTCTATAAGTGCGGGTTCTACGGCATTTTGGCAGGCCGCGTCGTGGAACCCGCTCTCAAATGTTTTCATTTTTTCCGTCGTGGAACCCGCTGTAGTAATGAAAACATTTGAGAGCGGGTTCCACGACAATCGGCTGGCAGATGAGATAGGGAGAGAGAGAATTCTATTTTTAGATCGTAACATCTTTGGAACGATGAAAGTTTGAAACGTTGTAACCGAACCAATGTAAGAGTAAAGAGATCAGAAATATCTTTTACTATCCTTACTCGTCAACTCTGTTTTTGCTATAGATTCTAGCGCCTCCTTTAACACCAATTTTAAGTATCATAAAATCAACTTCGAGGGTAGCCTAGATGGATAATGCGTGGTCCTTATTCATGGGGTCCTGGGTTCGATTTCATTAGCGGGCGGTTGTTTCAATTTTGATCAAGTTTTAGTTTTATGATTATTTTTAGATTTACTTTTGTTTTTTTTATTATTTTTAGATTTACTTTTGTTTTTTTTATTATTTTTTTTTATTAATTGCATTCTACTACAGTTGTAAAAATAAGTGACGGACGTGTCGGATGACGAAATACCGGAAGGACTCCCTTGAAATTTTATTAGCATTTTATTAGCGGGACATAATGAAGAATTAAACAATTTTACAATTGTAAAATTAAAGAAAAATATTACAATTAAAAAAAAAATAATAATAATTATAAAAGAAAGAAAATGTTCAAAGTCCTAACGAGGATTTGAACACAGAAAAATTACACATAGAGTAACTACTCTATGCATTACGCTACCATCCTGTCTTGATCTGCATTGATCAAAAATACAATTTGTTCCACCAACTACCACATCGGCGCATCGAAAACAGAAACGCGAAATTGAAATTTGGAAGCCAAAACATTTTTACTCCGTCGTGCGAACATTCACACATACACACATAGGTTCACATTTTTGTTGACGGATACATGTAAAAGAGTTCTAAAAATAGAATCGTATGCATGTGCGTTCCTCCCTCACCAACAAGCTCGACGCAAAAAGTTGACCGTTTTGGGCCCTGATGTCCCATCTATGTACTTTATAATCTTTGGTTCTAACTACAAACAAAAAGGAATTATAGGCTCTTTGACTGTGTGATACCTGGTACTGTTCTTTGTGTTTGTATCTGGAAGTACTTGGTATGCAAATTTTCAAAGTTTGTTTAGTTTTTTTAAGCAAAGTATTAACAAAAACTGCAGATATAAGGGAACAAGAGACTATTTCTACAAGACTATATGATACCTGGTACTGCTCAGAGTATTTGTATAAAAATTTATAACTTTTTTTTAGACGTAACAGAAAAATTATAAAAAAAATGACCAATGGAAATATATTAAGATAACTCTACTATTCGGCTGTAGGATACCCGGTGCTACTCCATATATTTTTTTCTAGTTCCTAGAAATACCGAGTATACAAAATTCAAAGATAAGTCTAGTAAAAACTAGACTAGACATAAAAACTAGACATAAAAATGGGGAAGTATTTACAAATTACAAATAAAAGAGTTATAGCAAAGAATGAATAAAAACGTATATAATACTGTACAATACCCAGTACTACTCCGCATATTTCTATTTCCCAGTAACGTGTATATATGTCCATATATTTTAAAATATTATTTGAGTTCTAAGAAACCATAAGTAGATTAATATATTTACTTTCTCCCCTTAAAAAATGTGCTTGCCCCTTGAGCTCTTGCACTGGCACTTATCTGGAATAAATTAGCTTTTTTCACTCTCTGTTGTGACATTGATAATTCTGAAAGCTTATCTTATCTTTATGACAATCACAAGCTGTGTTGCTGTTGCTGCTGATTTTATTTTCTTGCCTTTTAATGTTGTTTCGATTATCTTGATAAATTACGGCCGCCGCTCGTGACAATCGAAGGACGTGTGTGATTGGCCCTGGCCCTTAGGAAAATAAGCCATTCGCACTTTTAATTGTTTATTTTTCAATTAAATACCACGCACTTATTTGAATAAATATGTATTTCACAACTAGGTGAATCACTGAGGGCCCTATAGATGAGAATTGGGGAAGATATAGCCATCGCTGTGGACCCCATAGGGGACTATATCCTACAGCTGCCATATCTCAGCTATACCAGTTGGCTTTCCTTTCTTGTTTTCTTTGAAATTAATATATCTTGGGGTTCACAAAAATATTAGATACCTTGTTGGCTAATCTATCTATTTTTAAACCTTTGCATCAACTGCAGGCAGGTAATCTTTTAATGGCCCGGCTGCTATTGTTTACAAAATGAATTCGAGTGATGCACAGCATCATGACATTCTTGTGAAAATGGAAAGTAATGACCGAGTCGGTGGATAATCTATCTGAGGGGGTGCGATCGTTGTTACAAAGCCAACTATGAGTCACGAGAGCGGTAATGGCGCGATTTCTTGTCCGAGTCAGCAGCTTTAGCAATTGTAACACCACTCCAACCTCTAAATAGGGTTTGTGCAAGGTCCGAGGTTCTCTTTCAAAATCGGAAGAAGCTTACAGAAAATTATGAAATATTTATGATCATGTTAGTCAGAGACGAGTGTCTCTATGGGAAAATTGTTAGGCATTCGTCATCATGAGGCACTTTGTTATTAATTATATATTTTCCGATGTATATATATGTCGTCATGAATGGCGTCCCAGTGTCTGTGGGAGCTTGGCCTTTGTTCTGGCTCTGACTCTGGCCTGCTTGTGGTTTCTGTTTCCTCCCTTTGACACTTTTTTTTATTAAAAATAAATTACGAAAAATTAACAGTCATCAAAGAGATTCCCTTGTCTGTGAAATTGTTTTGGTCTTTTGAGTTTACTTGCTGCCGTTCCCGGAATATATTTGCATTTATTGTGAGAGTATATACCTTGCTATATATATAATATATACGTGATTGGAATTGTAAAGTCCTTCTCCATCAATGATTCAAACCTAAAATAAATTAGAAAAGCTCTGTAATTTTTGTGAAATGTTTGCCAAACCTGGGTGGTAAAAAAAAGATACTTCTAAGGCATTCCATGCTCGTTAACTGAAACATCATACCCCACACTTTTCCGGCACCTCTTGGAAAAAATTCCACATGACAACAAGTATGTGTGTTTATATTTTTTTATTTATTTTTTTTTAAGCGCCAACCATTGTGGGCGAATGGCAATTCCAAGTCATTGCTGCACTTTAGCGCCAGTTGGGAGATAAAAATGTAGGTTTTGTGATAAAAACTTATAGAAGTTTCAACTCATAGTTGAAATGAGATACTTATATATAAAAAAAATATTAATGATTAACTTAGGGGACTATTTTAGTCGTGACCTCAAAACCTCTAAGATTAGAGGGCTAAACTCTCAATATGATACATTTTTTATTAAATATTGCTTCGTTTTTTTTTTTGTTTAATTAATCATTTTAGGTTTGTTTCATTGTAATCCAAGAATTAAATATTTTAAATTAATTTTGTTAACTAAAAATATAAGATAAATGCTTTAAATGAGTATGCTTTGAGATAAAAAATGATGAATTCCCGTACATTGTTTCTTATTTCAAATTCATAAAATTATAAAAACAATTAATCAATTAATAATGTAAATAAAAAATTCTATGAATAACTTACGGAATGATGAAACATCCTTTTGATGAAACACAACTGATGACAAATTCGTAATTATTAGATGACTCTAATGTTAATCTTTATCATAAGATAAAAAATACTTAATGAATTTCAATAAACACAAAACCACTAGAAACTAATTCACATTTAAAACCTTGTTTGTGTTACTAACTCTTAGTCATCAGCTCAGTTAATGGCCCATATTATTATTCACTTTTAAAACTAGTAACTGAGGTGGGCAGATCGGCGATTAAAAACCAGATCATGTCCATTAATGCCCAACAATATATCCAAGTGTCATTTGGCAATTATCTAGGGCAGGCTTGTAATACCCATACTATATGGTATATGCAATTTTCTCTTCTTTTCTGCATTTCCGCATTGCTGCCTCTAATTTCGTTTTCAATTAAAACACTCTGCCATTCTGCGGCAGATGCAACACTCGCCAAAGTTAATTAACTATTCATCTATGTGGCTATAGCTCTTCTTACTGCTCCATGGAACAAATGAAACGCTGAGTGATTGCTCTTCCATGTGCTTAGCTTGATGATGATCTGCCGACTGGGATGATGAGGGGGGAGGGGGGTATTGTTAATTAAACCTCAAACTAGAAAACAGATAAAAAAGCAAAAAACGGTTCTTGTACTGGTTGGTCTTGTACTGTTTTTCGACCAAGTTCAAGTATCTTTCGGTTGCGGTTGTGGGTGAGTTTCTTTGTAAAATGCTCAAGCAACCAGCACGTGCCTCCAAATGGAGCACATCGGATGCAGGGGAAGATGCAACGTTGATGATTCAACACAATTGCTCACTGGCAGTGGAGATTCTCGGGAATCATAACAATGTTTCCCGTGACACCTACTCCCACCTTAGGGAGTCTGGCTTCATTTTAAAAATAATTCCTTGAAAATATCATTAAACTATTCCCTTTTTATTTATTAAATATTTCAAAACCTAGTGCCTTATTGGGTTTCCTGCATAAATCTGAATACCTCCCCTAAAGGGTTATTCACAAAAAAGTGAGCTGCCTAACGACACTTGGCCATCTGTTGGGGAAAAACACACAAAAGTACTTGTCTTCTCCAGGAATAAAATCTGTGTTTGAAATGCCTGGCATGGCATGCAAGTCAACAAAAGTGCGCCCACACAGGACCAGGTTATTTCAAAAGAAATAAAAAATAAAAAAAAATAATAAAAACAAGTCCAGAACCAGACCGGAGAAGCACTGCTTCCGTTCCATGACCATGCTGGGTCCTTGGTTCGTGGCTTCAAGAGTCCTTAGAGAGTCACTGGCGTAAACGAGACAATGCCGATGAATGCACACGAAGAAAATGTAGGTCAAGTTATAGGATTTTTTAAAAGATATATCCCCCTTTAAAATGCAGGTATTTTTCCTCAGTGTAGATCCTCATCATTCCCCCCAACCACCCACTCCATTTTTGTTTACTTGTTTACTTGCGTTTGCACGCGTTAAACATTCTGGGATGCTTCAAGTGCAACAGCAGCAGCCAAGGACATGGCATCTTGACTTACAGACAGGTGTAAATTATGTAGAGTGAAAAGAAATGCCAGCAGAGACTGAAAAACACGCAGAAACAAAAGCTAAACATCATCCTATATGGAGGACTTTGATAAATGCTATGTACATACCTGCAGACAGATGCAGTCTTATTATTATGATTATGCCAAAGCACTCAGGGATAAAAATGAGGAATGAATGAGCGAAGCACTAAGAAAAATTATTAAATGTTATTAAAAAATTAAATAGACCTTCAAATTTAATAAAAATGTATCTGAAAAACTCCCTACTTTCAAGTAAGATCCTCTTAAGAGAACCTCTTTTTATTGTCTTTAATTTCCTTTAATTACTCCCCAGTTTTCTGAGTATTTGTTGACTTTAGCAACATTTTAATTTTAAACACACAACACGTGCTTACCCCTTTTGAATCAAGAAAGAGGTGTGCGGTGTGCTAACCAAAAATAACCACACACCATATCTTGTTTATCTTTTCATTCTGAAAGATACTTTAGGTCTGGGCCGCCTCACAGCCCATTGAGCTGTGCGTAATGGCAGAGTTTGAGGTTGATTTGTGGGCGGGTGGGTATGTTGGCTATTAATAATACTCTTCTAATATATGCCAATATGCCATAACACGCGACCGCATATTAAGGGTTTTTGTTGGATAATTATGGTATGCCTTTGTGTTGTTGGTTGCTTAATCAAATTATAGAAACAACTATAATTAGAGTGTTGGGAGTTTTAAAACCAGAATTTTAAAGTCTCTCTCTCTTTAGATATTTAAGCTTATAAAATATTTATGCCGTTATTAGCCTAAGTGGCTAAATATGCATTAGAAATCTGGGAAAAGGCCTCAATTGAAATAATCAACGCCATTTGCTGATGATTGGATGGAAAATGAACTCTGAAAGTCATGCAATGACTCTAGTAGTTCAATAGCTTTAGTTTCCTTCCTCAATGCCGTGTGTGTTTTATCTTTTTCTTTGATTTTTTTTGTTTTAGTTTTAGTTTTTTTTAGATCATAAAGCATCGATAAAAATTGTTGCGCCGGTCAATGCACGGCAGAGCAGAGTCGTTATTGTTGCATGTGCCACAGAAATAACGACCGCCGAGGAAAAGCATGTCGAAAGCTAAGCTACTAGTTGTAATAAAACAAATGCTTCAAATGTGGTCAGTAGCTAGAGTTTTGTGCACTCTAAGAAAAGAGTTTATTAAATTTATATATAATCTAGAGATATTTTAAGCATTTTTTCAAGTGTAAAAGCTTGCATGTCAGGCCTTCATTTCAATTGCAAATCGAAACCAGATACCAGTGACCCGGAAAGTATTTTTGAGGTTTACACCATTTTTTTTAAACCAAATTCTAGGCTATTTTTGTATAGTTTATTGGCCTTCATTTAAATCTTTTGATTTTATTTTTTTTAGGGTGCTGGCAAAGAAATTCGAGAAGCCATCGCTGATCCTTCCCCGGAGGTAACTGGAAAGGCCTGGGCGGCAGTGCTGCCGTTGGTGAATAAACTGAAACGCTGCTACGAACACTCCATGGAGCTGGACAAGATTGTGCCCAAGCTGCTGGGCCAGCTGGTGGGCGGGAAGTTGAATCCAACACAGCACCTGGAGACACAGCAGGCGCTGGTCAAGCAGCTGGCCGAGATCTTGGAGTTTGTGCTAAAGTTCGATGAGTACAAGGTGAGTGTTACATGTTCTTCCACCATATTGGGCGACAGAGGAACGCCCACAACCAACAAACAACATTAAATGTTGACTTCTTTACTGCCAGTTTGTCTGTTTGTTGGCCATATGTGGGTTCTGTCGACGACCAGGCCAAAACCCAAACCAAAAGCTAAACAAAAATCCAAAGACGAAGTCATGGCGCGCGTGGTTGCATTTTTAATTGATTCACTTTTTTATATATATTTTTTTTTGCTCGTCTGGGCCGAGTGACTGACTGGCTGACTAACTTGGCCGAGACGAGCGCGTGCTGGGGGCCCATTGATGAAAAATCTGCGGGCCACCAAGCATATGCGTGCTACAGTGAAGCACCAGAGGCACTTACGCACACGCAAGCCGGATGAAGTTGTAAAAAGCATAACTACTGACGGTCATACACCAGAGGTTAGGTTATTAGGATCTTTTATTTGTTTGATTTTTGAGAGGTTTCTGTAGATCATTCTCCACAATTTCGAGCATCACTTGAGCCACACCCTTCCAGGCAGGGTTGCCGACAGTCACCTGAACCATATAGGCTCCAGTGGGAAAGGGAGTTCTTCTCAGCATTTCATCTCTCAGGGTCAAATTTGAAACAATTATATCATTCTGGGAAATAAAAAGAGACTTTAAATATTGTACTCAGCTAAGATTATAATAAAATACTTGCATTATAAGGACAGCTATGATTGAGGTTCGAAAACTGTACCATAGTTTCGTAGAGAATATTAAACCAAGGGAACCGCTTGGGATGACGCATGTAATTGCAAAAATCCACTGTAACATTGTACATAAAGGGTCGATATCCATTAAACCATCTGAACAAGTTCAAGTTGATCTAAAAATGCTAAAAATGACCATTGAACTTTGAACTTTATTGGTTCTTTCTTACAAGCACTTCCTTCACTGGCAGTTGATGGACTTTCGCGTTAAGAAAAAGACCTATTTTTCCACGACCCAGCACCTTTAGTTCGCATCGGGTAAAGTCACAAAAGGCCTTATCATAGCTAGTGCACTTTATGTTGGTTAATTTGAACAATGAGTCAGATTTATGAACTAAAAGTTGTAATATTAAAACTAAGAGAAAGATACTAAGCAACCTCATTTTAAAGGCAACCAGATGGGACTAAAATGGGTATTTATTTGGAAATAGATTCGATTCAATAATTCTAGTTTAATGATGGGTAATTAACTACTAAAATATTCAGCCTCAAAAAGAGTTAATTAAAATAAAATAGAGATTACATTTTCGATTTAAAAATCACTTAGAGCACTCCTAAAAGTATTGCCTAGCTTCTAGGCCCTCTGGTATTTAAATATGTGAATGAACTGGCCTAAAGCCCACCTCACTTTGGCCCAAACACTTACTTACTGAGTGTGTCGGCTTATTGTCTACAAAATCGATTCATTTGTTGGCAAATCTGTGTGAATGGCGCATTTCCCATGGCTGGCTTCCCGTTTGGCGAAACTTTCATCAAATCGATTCAGTGGCGGGGACTAGGGAGTACGGAGGAGGAATCTAGGACAGCCAGGAGTTTGGGGCTACTGCTCTCTGGTGTCTACAATGATGATGATGATGATAATGATGATGATGTTAAATGCTGTAAACTGCACGTTCATTGTGTACTCAAAGTGTCAAAGTGCTGCCTGGTGCACAGATATATGTATATAGCTATGGAATAGTCGTGTCCCTATGTTTGTAGCTGGAAACGTGCCTCCCAACCAAGAGCTACTTCCGTTTCTTCATAGATTCCACCATTGTCTGAGCATTTTTAGTGTTTGCTGGAAAGTATGCTGTAAAATTTATTGACTTTGCTTGTAACTAGCTACGTTCTCACAATAGATAGTTAGATACTTTTATTAAATCTCAGTTGAGAATACTTAGAATAATTTTTTCATCCATTCCTCTTCGACAATATCCACCATAACTTGGGCTATACCTTTCCAACTGGGGTTGCCTGCAATTAATTGAAACATGTAGGAGCCAGTTGGAAAGGGAGTCTTCTCCAGCATGGCATCGTTCAAGACCATGTCGGCAATTATTAAATCGTGCTAGAAATGGTTAGATTTTGCTGTTAAATATCCTCTTTTTTTTATTAAAAAATACTTACATTGTAGGGGCAGCTGTGGTTTATGTTGCTGTAATTTAAAATAATTGAGTGAACTATATTGATCCAAGGATAACGCTTGCGGTTCTTCATATAGCTGCAAAAGTCCACTGTAACGTTGTACATAAACGGTCGATAGCCATTCAACTTCCTAAAGAGACTCAGGTTTAACTAGAAATTTAATTATTTTAAATTTAGACTTTAATATGTGTTGTATTTCCTTACAAGAACTTCATTTAGTGGCAACTGTTTAATTTTGGCATAAACAAATATTCCAATTTTGCCACGACCCAGAACTTTCAGTTCACATTGAGGGAATTCGCAGAATGACTTATCATAGCAGTTGCACTTAATATTTGTGACTTTGAATAAGGAATCCGAACTTTCAATTAGGGATATAAATATTAAAAAGGCCACTCCAAACACCTTCATTGTGTAGGAATCTGTTTATGACTGAATATTTTGGAACTGGGAACAGTAAAAATCTGATTGTAATAAATGGGAAAATAATTGTTTGTTTATTCAAAAGTTTAAACTATTAAAATCAAATCAAAATTATTGAGAAATTACAACACTATCACCGATCTAAAAGCGAGAAGGAAACTAATAAAATAATACAATATTTACACATGATTTTAATAATAATAAAAACAAAGTTTCTTTTTGTTTTTGTTGGCTCAAATATTTCGTAATGAAGGGTTTCTATTTCTTAAACAAATAATTTACATACACATATCCAATTATTTATGAAGTTTTGATTTAAATTGTCTTAAATTTGAACCTAATTAAACCTAATTCCTTCTTTTATTAAATCTTAAAACTATTTAATTTTTCCTCTTTTTCATCCATTCCTCCTCAACAATATCCACCATAACCTGAGCTGTGCCCATCCAACTAGGAGTTCCTGCAATTAATTGCATCATATAGGATCCAGTTGGAAAGGGAGTCTTCTCCAGCATTTTATCATCCAAGACCATGTTTGCAACTATCAAATCATGCTGAAACATATCACATTTTAATAATAAATATATGTTTTTCTTTTAGTAAATACATACGTTGTAGGGGCAGGTGTGATTAATGTTACTATATGTACTAATAACCGAATGAATTATATTAATCCAAGGAAAGCGTTTTCGATGTCTCATATAGCTGCAGAAATCCACTGTAACATTGTACATAAACGGCCGATAGCCATTAAACTTTCTAAACAGACTCACGTTTACCTAAAAATGTATTAATTAAAATTAAGATTTTCTCTAAATTTAGAATATCTCACAAGAACTTCCGTTATGGGTAACTGATTGAGTTTCACATAAATAAATATTCCAACTTTGCCACGACCCAGCACTTTCAGTTCGCATTGAGGAAATTCGCAGAAAGCCTTATCATAGCAGTGGCACTTAATGTTTGTGACTTTGAATAAGGAATCAGAGTTCTCAATTAACAACATAAATATTAAAATGGAAAATCTAAGCAGCTTCATTGTGCAACTATTAGTTTATGACTGCCCATTTAGAACTAGAGGAAAGTTCTGTTATTGAAATAAATGGACAAATAATTATTCATTTATTTCACTATTAAAATCAAATCATCTAATGCTGCAATTGGTTCACAAACATCAGATATTTTAGAAAATTTATTAATATTTGGCCTAATTGAAAACACATGTTTTGTTAGCTTGTTTATTTTTTAAACTAATTAAATATATAAATAACAAATACAGTATTAAAGTTAAAATTATATTAGTAATGTTTAAAGATAGAATACTACAAATACTACAAAAAATCTTATAAAATACTATTTTCTTGGCACTATTTTAGCCAAAAGTTTAATCCTTCAGCTTAGTTCATAGCTATGTCCATCACTTCTCAACGAAATCCTCTCCTGTTTGGTAAACTGGCTGAAGTCGCTGCGGATACTTACGCAAATAGTTGGCAAAATGCTGAGCATATTTGGCCTCATAATCCCGACTCCGCCCTCTCGGCCTCCAGGGCTGGGCGGGCTCAAAGTAGTTACCACCACCGCTGTTGGGGTAGACATTCTGGTAGTTGTTTGTGGCCAGTGAGCGACTGCCGCCGATTTGGACCACTTGCTCCTCCTCGCGACGGGAGTCGCTGGAATCCAGCTCAGAACTGGCCGGGAGATATGGTTGCCGCTGCTGTGGTTGTTGGTAGTAGAAGTACCCTGGCACATTGTAGTAATTGTGATTGGGGGCCCGGGTAGTAGGCCATTCTGCCCGTTCCTCTCGCCTCCAGTTGGGATAGGGGCGTCTGAAGGTTTCTCCATCATAGTACTCATTGAAGCCGGAAAAGGGCTGCCGTGCCTGGTGTTCCTGGGCCCCAAAGTCCCCATTGTCATTGACTATAATCGGGGCACTAGACCATATAGACTGCACTTCTCCGGGCTGATACGTTGCATAATCATTGCCATTAGGTGATGCATACTGGGCTCTGCCACAAGCTGCCTCCATCATCATCAGCAGAATCAATCCAGCCAGGTGCTACAATCATCAATAGAGATTAATCATCTCAGGTGTTGGAGATGAAAACAACCCATGAAAAATCTCACCCAGCTAACGATCCGTCCTGTTCGCGGTTCCATTTCAGACTGTCGAGAACGATTTATGCTAATAACGTATTTATATAAGGTTTTGCAACCGACCCGCTCGCTCGCTATATAGTATAGTCGGGCGGTGCATGATGATGTTTGCTTCCAGCAACGCCTCTGTCAAGGTGACTGGATGAGCAACCATGTACCTGAGCTGCCACTGGCTGGCTCGTGGCGGCAAAGCTCTGAAGTTATTTTCTCACGCACGTTTTCGATGCAGCCCTGACAGTTTCAGTTAAGTACGACGATGTGGCTGCTTTGGGCCTGGCTCTAAGTGGTAAACAGACTTGCAGCCGGACGGACAGGCGGCAGGCAAATTGCGGTGTCACGTACCGGGTAATTAGTAATTAGATTTTCAAGTCAAACGTACATAATTAAAGGCAATCTTCAGAGTGTTGAAAAGCAACTGAAAATATTTTTTGTTTTTTAAAAAAACCTAAAATATTTATTTAATAAATCTAAAAAAAATTAGATTTTTTTTTTTGCTTAAGATTTTTAAAGATATCATAAATTTGGTCGCATGTGGAGAACGAAGAAGGATCCATCCCGGGGAACAGGAAGTCGTTTCATATACTCCCCTCGATCGTAAGAGTTGGAAAATAATTGTTTCAAGGAGGAGTGTCTGTCCTGGGCTCTTTTGCTGGAACATAGACGACAGCTACTTTCTTTGCTGACATTCTAAAGGAGAAAGAAATAGTATTTTTAGTTAAACTAGCTAGTTAGTATTACTTACTAGCTTCTTTTTTATGGCCATGAAGTTCTCGGGCGGCGGCGGTTGACTGAAGGGTTCGAATTCGAAAACATCGTTTTTGACGCACTTGGCCAGGTGGGCGGCTATGATGTTCCTGGCCTTGGCATCATTCGGTGATTGGGGCGGGGATCGCAGCTTGGTGATCCACATGGTGGCCATTACCTTGGCCCGAAGCTCCAGCGGGCACACTGCACGCTCGAGGATCTTGAGGTTACGTTCGAGTTCCTCATCGAGTTCATCGGATGTTTTGGCCAACTTTTGGTGATCTTGATCCCTGGATTCCAGTTTGCGTCGCTGCTCCTCCTCCTTCTTGCGTTCCTGCTCCTCGTGTCTCCTTCGATGTTCTAGCTTTTGGGCTTCACTCATGTGTTCCTTCTCCGGCTTTCTTTTTTTATCTTCACGCGGAGGAGTCCTTTGGGGACTCTGACTCCTGTCCCTACACCATCGGCCGGAGCGGATCAACATTGTGTGAAGCTTAATGGTTTTTTTTTTTTTTTTTTTAATTTAAAATATTTTTGAAACAAGCCACAATTTTGAAAGGTGTTAGATCATTTTTGAAGTGTTTAGCAAAGAAAAATTATTAAAATTTAACATATATCCGACTTGGCTTTATTGAAATTTAAAATTTGGTTTTTGGTTGAAAAAATAAAACCTAATTGGGACTCATGTGCAGGATGAAGAAGGCTCCATCACGTGGCACAGGAAGTTGGCTTAGAAACTCCCCGCCATCATAGCAGCTGGAGAATAATTGGGACAAGTGTGGCTGTGGATCCTTTTTGGCATTTAGGGAGATGGCCCGACAAGGGCTTTCCCGCGTCAGATGCTATAAGCGATTAAGGATAATAGTTAGATTGGTAATCAAGGATGCAAAGTACTTCCTACCATTTTATTTCGTAGAGTAACCAAGTCCAGCGGCGGAGGAGCCCGGTTAAAGGGTTCCATCTCGAAGACACCTTCCCCACTGCACTTGGTCAAGTGGGCAGCTATGATATTCCGGGATCGGGCCTCGTCTGCGTTGTGAGGCTTCTCCCGGAGCTTAACTTTCCACATGGTGGCCATCGTTTTGGCACGAATGCTCAGATTGCAGAGCTTCTGATCAAACTTGACCATTTCCTGCTCGAACTCCAGGTCGAGTCTCTCCATTTCGCCGGGGGTTTCGCCAAAGGAGGCCTGCATATGGGAGGTATCGCCTTGCTTCTCCCGCTTCCGTTCCCGCTTGTCTCTGTTCCGGAATTCCTGCTCCCGCTGACGCTCATGGTCCTTTTCGAGTTTCTTTTGTTCCTGTCTCTTGCGTTCCAGCTCTTGTTCCCTTTTACGATCTTGGTTCTTCTGCTCCTTGCGCTGGTTGGGCTCCTTTGGACAGTTTGACTTCCCAGCACTGGTCCTGCTCCTGTCTTCAGACATATTTTTGAACAATCTTTGAACAAAAATTTTACTCTTTTCTTGGCTCATATTGACGGATTTCTCAAACTTGATTGATTTTTTAAAAATATTCAAAATTATTCATTTATTTCAGATGAAAACCCCCGCCATACAGAACGACTTCAGTTACTACAGACGCATCGTAAGCCGACAACGTCTGGACTCTACGGAGAACATGCTGGTCAGCACGGAGCTGGCCAACCGGATGTCCCTCTTCTACGCCCATGCCACGCCTATGCTCAAGGTACTGAGCGAGGCCACCTCAAAGTTTGTCAATGATAATGCCGATGATGTCCAGAACACGACAGAGACACTCGGCACCATGGCCAAGGTGTGCCTGAGGATGCTCGAGAATCCGTAAGATACAAAGATTAAATATCTCAAGACCTCAACTAATTCCAAAAATAATTTTCCAGAAAACTGCTGCAGCAGATTGAGCGGGAGGACACGAAAATGCTGGTGCTCCGTGTGATGGTGGGCCTGGTGATCCTCTACGATCATGTCCATCCGGAGGGGGCCTTCGTCCGGGGCGCCCATGTGGATGTGAAGGGATGTGTGCGGCTGTTGCAGGCGCAGCCAGCCATCAAGGCGGAGCCCCTGCTCAACGCCCTGCGGTACACGACAAAGCATCTGAACGAGGAGAACACGCCGAAGAACATACTCCGCATGCTGGCCGCATAATATCGGATAATATTATGGGAGAGATTGAGGAGAGAATCGAGAGAAGATAATTCATTAACGTTAATTTTATGTGTATGCGTATCGATTTAAATGGTTTTATTTTATTTATGTAATTAGTAGGCCTCTGTATTATTTGTAAAGATTGTGAACGCGAGTGTGTTGTGTGCTGGGAGACGGAGGCAGCCTCTAGTTTTATTTTTAAACCCTGTGTGCATTTCCAGAAATTTTTTTTTCGTTTATGGTTTTAGGCTCCAGCCTTCAGCGATAATGAAAATGATCAAAGTCGATGAACCGATTTGGAATGCATATATCAGCAGCAGCATCAGCAACAATATTTAGTTGATAATCTAGCCCTAATGTTAAGCAATGAAGAGGAGAACCCTATTAACCTAACAACAAATTAGCGCAAAGTTGAGTCGATGGGAGAGATATGAGAGATAAATCCTAAAAAATTCACTAATGCAGAGATTATAAATATAAAGCAACAATTTTAAATCAAATTTAGAGTATTTTTTGTACATGACCCCCGAGGTGTTGGCGACGACGTATTGTGACTGTAGAACAAAGTGTAAAGATCTAAATAATGCATAAATTAATTGATAAAAAATTAAAAAAAAACAAACGAATTGTACGAATTAAAAGCCTACACACACAACTGAACCACAAGCAGAAAGCGGATGCATTTATAAAAGATATACATATATAGATATATATTTCCACGCCGTCAACTTTGATAAACGTATTTAAATAACAAAATCTACAAAATAAATTTGAGCTGCGCAATAATAGTAATTTTTAAGATTTACAAAATAGACATAAAATAAAAGAAAGGCAAAACTTAACGCATACAATTTGTACCAAAAAATTGAAAATTATAAAATAAAAAAAACATGCCGATCACACAAAATAAATAAAGAATTATATATTCGATGAAAATGATAAAGAAAGTGAAGAAAAGAAACTATAGAGAATGCTGAATCAAAATAAATATCACGCAAAGTCAAAAATAATTGTTGTTTTTCATTAAGGATACTAATAGATTCTATCTGATAGACCCTTTCCCAAAACCCCTTTTCTGTTTCAAAACTATATCTTTTACATTTTTCAAAATTGCTTCTTTATTATGATTTAAAGGCGTTGAATATTATGGAAGGAGGTGTTCTAACGCCTTTGGTGTCCTTTTGCTTAACCGCAGCAGGCGACATCATCGTGCTTGGGCGGAGTCTTGTCGTCGGCGGAGAACGGCAGGCTGCGCACAACCTGATGATGGCGGGAGTGGTCGTCCTTGGCCTTATCATTGGTCATGGGAGTGGCTGAAAAGGTTGGAATACCAGTTAGTTACTGATTTAGTTACTACACTGATCTTTGCTTGCCAGCAGCCATGAAGATGGCAATGCTCAGGATGAGAGTGCACAGGAACAGGAAATTCATGGTTAGGCTGAGTTGTTTTGCAGATCGCTGGGTTGCTTCTGATGCCTTCTGAAGCTGCAAGCTTCCCTATTTATACAGAAAGTAAGTCCTAAACTTGGATATTAATCGCCAGAAAGAAAAACACCTGTCGTTGCACAATCGCCAGGCAACTCATTAACTATTAAATAATTAAGTTTTCAAATGTTGCTTGTTGTATTTGGCAGCGATGGGTAACGCCATAACGAAACACATTAAATCTTAACAATTTTTTTTTGTTCTCATTTTCGTTTTGTACAATGGAGCTTCTATAATTAATAAGTAAAAGAGTGAAAGGGGGAGGGGGCACATTCAATAATTTCGTTTACAAATCTAGGGTGTCCGGTATAACATAATATAGTTAGTGGGGGGGCGAAAAGAAATTAACTAATTGATTGTCATTGGAAGCGAGAGGCTTATGTGCTGTTGTTATTGCTTTGGCGTGGCTTTAGTATCAGCTTCCCCGTGTCATCGCAGCTCATGTTGAAGTCCCCGAGGACGGTGCGCGTTCGGGATGTGATGATTTGTGGCGCTATCACCAGTTTTTGAATGCCCAGGATGAAGAGCACAACTGAAAATAGATATAACATTAGTTTTGAAAAGGTTCTAACATAAAGTTTCATAAATTAAACATCATTTTCTTTAGAAAACCGAGGAAAAAAACTAGATTTTAAATTAAATAAGTTATTTTCGTAAAAACCTAAAGGAAATCATACAAAAAATTGGCCGTGGCTAATGATATTTGTGTTATATGACGTTAAATCCACAAAAAGAGATTTACTGACAATCTATCATTAATTATAAAGAACCTTTAGACTGTTATTATCTCAGGAAACAGTTTAAAGCTATTTTAAGTTGTTGAACTTGTAGAAATGCTACAGAAATCTATATTTTATCCTCCATATTATGTACACACAAATATTAAACACCTATACTATAGTTTTTTATGCATGTCACCATTGTACAGCATGTTTTCCAAACGAATCTTACTCAGAGTCAGTGTGGCGATTGTGAACACGGGATGAATCCAGAGGGATTCCGTTAGCGGGACAGTGACAGTGCGCGGATCTCGTAGCCAGTACCAGGCGCTAATGGCTGTGCACATGGACATGGCGGATAGGACAACTAAAAGAGATGCTATTATTATTTATTAATTGGTTGTGCCGGCCAGTCATCCGGTCCTATACTTACTGCGCCAGCGGAAAGTAGATGGCCGGTATGATGAAACCACTTCGGTGAGGCGCCGCTCAAAGGCCTTAAGATCTGCAAGAGATAGAGCAATTATGATAACAAATTTTGGTTATTGGTGGGTTCTCTTAGGTGGTAAACATAGTCAGTCACTGCCGGATATTCGGATTTAAGCGGATGACTTGCCTTCGCAAGCAGATGGTTCCATTGCAGCTATTTCCTCAATGCTCGTGGCGGCTTTTATATGTTTAAATTTGTCCAGCTTATATAGTTTTTGATTATTGACAAGATTTTGATGGGATTTTCATATTTTTCCTGTTTTTATGTTGTTGATGATTTTTCCCGTTTGACAACACTGCGGCAGGTGTAGTTGTTAGCCAACACTAAATGTCATGGGCGCAGTCATGGGTAACTAGATATTTGGTTTTAAAATTCTTTTATTTTTTAGAAAAGGGAACGTTTAATTAAAAAAATGGAAAGAATAAATTGAAAAATCTATTTAGATTATTGTTTTTAAGAACATTTTAGTGCTGTTACTAATTCGCGTATTTAGGGTCTTCTAATGTTTATGGTACGGTCACACTACAGCAGCTGGTTGTAAAAAAGGCGGTCGCGAAGAAAAGTCCGAAAAACCATTGATATTTGGTTTAAATGCGGATAATTAATTATATTTAAACATAAAAATGAGTAATACAAAGGTGCCCCCTGAATGGAAGAGGCGAGTCAAATCCGAGTACATTAAAATAAGGCAGCAAAAGCGTTACAAACGTGCCGACGAAATAAAGGAGGCTTGGATAAAGAATTGGTAAGCGCGGGAATGAGGTGTCTGGAACGAAAATGTCTTAGAAAATATATTTTCCAGGGATGAGCACAACCATAATGTTCAGGACCTTTATTGTGAGTCGAAGGTATGGCAGGCAAAGCCTTACGATCCCCCGCATGTGGACTGTGTGAAGCGGGCGGAGGTGACCAGCTACAATGGCATTCCCAGTGGCCCCCAAAGGGTGCCCATTTGCGTGATAAACGCCGTGACACCCATCCCCACCATGTACACCTGGGCTCCCACTCAGCAGAACTTTATGGTCGAGGATGAAACAGTTCTTCATAATATTCCCTACATGGGGGATGAGGTCCTCGACAAGGATGGAAAATTCATTGAGGAGCTCATAAAGAACTACGATGGCAAGGTGCACGGCGACAAGGATCCCTCGTTTATGGACGATGCCATCTTTGTGGAGCTGGTTCATGCACTGATGCGTTCGCACAGCAAGGAGTTGGAGGAATCTAGCCCAGGACCTTCAGTGAAAGCCGAAAATCCTGTGAAACAAAATGAATCTGAAGATGAGGAGGTGGATGTTGAAGCTGCGTCGCCCAAACGTGCGGAGAAAAAAGCGGAGGTGGTTGAGGTGGAGAAAAAAACGAAGGAAGAATCACAGGCGGAAGAAGGGGCAGATGTGAAACCAGCTCCTGCAGAGGAGGTCAAGGACAAGTTACCCTTTCCAGCACCAATTATATTCCAGGCCATTAGCGCCAACTTTCCAGATAAGGGCACAGCGCAGGAGCTTAAAGAAAAGTATTTAAAAATTTTATAAAAAAAGAGAAATAATATTATACAAGGGTTTTTATCTTTAAGGTACATTGAGCTGACAGAGCATCAGGATCCAGAGCGTCCGCAAGAATGTACTCCAAACATAGATGGCACCAAGGCCGAGAGCGTTTCCCGGGAAAGGACGATGCACTCCTTCCACACTCTCTTCTGTCGTCGTTGCTTCAAATATGATTGCTTCCTGCACCGTAAGTGTAATCCTGGGAGTCCTCTTCCAGCTGGGTTACTTACCTAATAACTTTACGTTTTGTTTTTGCTTTTCTTTTCTTGTTTTGGAAATCAAAATATTCTTGCCAAAAAAAAAACAAATTCTTTAAACTATTTAAAAAATACCCAAAAATATATTTGTATTGAATTGCAATTTAGGTCACCATGTGCAGGGTGAGTCGTTGTTGTAGTTGTTGTTCCGATAACCACATGCACACACACTCATGCCGTTAGCCCGTCCATGCCTTCGCCTTCGCCCTCGCCCTCGCCTCTGCATCCACGCATACTCATCTTGCTGTTGATATGATATAAGCATACCCATTTCTGTGGATAATTGGCTTCCGTGTCTTGTATCTAAATTTCGATTTATTTTCGGTGTACACTCACCTCATTATGCGTGGCTTTATCTGTACCATTTCGGGCAAAGTTTTATTTACGATTAAGCAGCCAAAGAAATATTTAAAAATAATAGTTATCACCTTTAGGACTTTAAACTTTTCTTCATGAGAAGTATCTTCTTAGAGCTGCTTCCTCGTAGGTAAACAAGTCCCCATTTATATTATATATATCTTGATAAATAACAGACTTCTCTCATGCTAACCCAAACGCGTTTCATGGACATTTGTCAAGTACTGCTTTAAACCAGAATCCTGCTAATCCTCATCATATTTTTCCACAGGTTTGCAAGGACATGCAGGCCCTAATCTACAGAAACGTCGCTACCCGGAACTGAAAACCTTTGCTGATCCTTGTGGAAACTCATGCTACATGTTGATTGTAAGATGAGGGGTTGTTTTTAGTGAAAAATATTAATAATTTATATTTTTAAAAGGATGGCATGAAGGAAAAACTGGCAGCCGACAGCAAAACTCCGCCTATAGATTCCTGCAATGAAGCCAGTTCGGAGGACAGTAACGATAGCAACAGTCAGTTCAGTAACAAGGACTTTAATCCCGAGAACAACAAGGATAATGGTCTGACTGTAAACAGTGCTGCCGTGGCTGAGATAAACTCCATCATGGGTGAGTTGAAGAAACCTTTTCATAAAGATCCCACCATAATCCTTTATCTTCATCTTCCAGCTGGCATGATGAACACCACCAGCAGTCAGTGCGTTTGGACTGGAGCCGATCAGGCCTTGTTCCGGGTCCTTCACAAAGTCTACTTGAAGAACTACTGTGCCATTGCACACAATATGCTTACTAAGACCTGCCGCCAAGTCTACGAGTTTGCCCAGAAAGAGGAAGCCGAGTTCAGTTTCGAGGATCTACGCCAGGACTTTACTCCGCCAAGGAAGAAGAAGAAGAAGCAACGTCTATGGTCTCTGCACTGCCGGAAGATTCAACTGAAGAAAGACCAGTCCTCAAATCACGTGTACAACTACACGCCCTGCGACCATGCAGGTCCTTGTGACATGAACTGCTCCTGCATCCAGACGCAGAACTTTTGCGAGAAGTTCTGTAATTGCAGCAGCGATTGCCAAAACCGTTTCCCAGGGTGTCGCTGCAAGGCTCAGTGCAACACGAAGCAGTGTCCTTGCTATCTGGCGGTGCGTGAATGTGATCCGGATCTGTGCCAGGCGTGCGGAGCGGATCAGTTCAAGCTACAGAAGATCACGTGCAAGAATGTGTGCGTGCAGCGGGGACTGCGTAAGAAATGCCTTACTAATATAATGACAAGATTAGGAATATGAAATTATCTTATTTTTAGATAAACACCTGTTGATGGCACCCTCGGACATTGCTGGCTGGGGAATCTTCCTGAAGGAAGGCGCTCAGAAGAACGAGTTCATCTCCGAGTACTGCGGGGAGATCATCTCCCAAGATGAAGCCGATCGTCGTGGCAAAGTGTATGACAAGTACATGTGCTCCTTCCTCTTCAATCTGAACAACGATTTCGTGGTGGATGCCACCAGGAAAGGCAATAAGATTAGATTCGCCAATCATTCAATCAATCCCAATTGCTATGCCAAGGTGATGATGGTCACCGGTGACCATCGAATCGGCATCTTTGCCAAGCGAGCCATCCAGCCCGGCGAGGAGCTCTTCTTTGACTACAGATACGGACCCACAGAGCAGCTCAAATTTGTGGGCATTGAGCGCGAAATGGAAATTGTTTGATTTGACACCAATTATAAAAAACATTTAATAAAACTATACATATATTTTAAAAAAAGACACTTAAACGGTCTTGGCCACATTGGCTATAATGGGTTTCGGTCGAGACTTGAAGATTAATTTTTTGGTGCAAATGGCGCGGACGGTGTACTCGGTTCGCTGTCGACTCTTGTGCTCCTGGGCAATCGTGTGATCCAGCACAGTGCGTTCAGCTCCCGAGGTGGCATTCAGCTGGGTCATGGTCATGTCCTGAGTGGCAATACTGGTGTCCAGCAGACGTTCGCCTTCATTTGTTTTTGATTTTTCCAGAACGGCGAAGGGTTTCTCCAGCTTCTGCTCGCGACCCTGTAGGATGTGGTGGCCAATGATCAGAATCTGAAAGATATATTTATTATTACAAGTCTAAGGGGTCTAATAATCCGAAGATAACTCACAGGCTGCCCATATTTGTTGTAGTAGAGATCCCCAATGAACTGATCATGCATATCTTGATTGCTTCTGACTTCCAGATCACCTTGCAGTTCAATTATGGCCCAATCGCCTTTGCCGGAACTTTGTCTGAAATATGTATATATTTATAAAGTTAGTTATAAGTGTTATTATGTAACTAAACTATAAATAAGTAAAAACAAACAAATGCTAATATTTCTCATAAGAATTTTATTCAGGCTTCACAGCAGTTTTACAAAAACCTTACATCTAACCCCTAAACTTTTTGAATAGAGGATGCACACTGCCAACGTTCTTGCGGCGATGCTCGTAGTAGATGGCATCATCGCCGCCGGACATGGAACTGAGCCCGCCAGTTCGCTTGGTGGTGCCACCAGAGCCACCCGGACGATAGCCCGGCTCTCCAGGCAGTTTCTCATCCTCGCAATCCAAATCGGAGGCAGAGAGCACTAGTTGGAGCAGCTGGGCCTGCTCTTCTTGGGTGCCGTACATCAGATCATTGTCGGTATCCATGCCCTTGAGGTGGGTGATCACTTTGTAGCTATAGCCCTGGTTCACCAGAAACCGCTGACGCTTGCGAGAGTAGCTCATCTCCATGGTGTCCTGCGATACCAAAGTGTAGAAGAAGGCATTGTACTCCTCGGCAATGGCGCCCTTCTTGGCGCGAAGAATACGACCCAAACGCTGGGCCTCCTGACGTCGGGAGCCACCATGCGAGGAGATCTGGATGAGCACGTTGGCTTCGGGCAAATCGAAACTGGTATCGGCCACTTTGGACACGAAAATGGTGTTCACCTGGAAGAAAGATTGTTAATATTATCCTCTGGATGTGACTCCCATAACCTACCTTAGAGTTGAATTTGAAATTTTGGAGAATCTGGATACGTTCATTCTGGGAAGTGGGTCCATAAATGAAGGGCTTGTTCATCTTGATAGCATAATGCTTGAGGGCGAAAACGTTATCAGAAAACACAATGGTTTTATCCCCACGCTGCTCGTGGTATTTGATAAGGAACTGACAGCTGCGGAATTTGGAGGGATTCATCACATAGAGAAGCATCTTCTTGGAGGTCTTGGTGGTCAGATACTCGCGGTAGAATTCTGGCGCCATTGGGCACCATACCTCCGCGCACTGCACTCTGGCAATGAAGCCCTTCTTCTGTAATTCCAACCAGTTGGCTTCGTATAGCTTCGGTCCGATCAGGAAATTGAGATCTGCGATCTTGTCATCCTCACGTAGCAGGGTAGCAGTCAATCCCAACTTGCAGTGCGATTGCACGATGGTTAACACGCGACGGAACATCTTGGCGGGAATGGTGTGCACTTCATCCAACACCATGATGCCCCATTCTTGCTCCTGCAGCCATCGCATCGTCTGCTCCGCCTCCCAAGATCTCTTCTGGGTGTGTGTGATCATGGAGTAGGTGGTCACAAGAATACCACATCCCATTGGTTTGTCTTTTGCCTCAGATGTGAATCTGCAGATCATGCTATCGTCGGCTGTGGACCACATTTTGAACTGCTGCTTCCACTGCTCCACGGACACACCGCTGTTGCATAACACCAGAGCCCTCTTGCGAACGGTACAGCATGCGGTTACTCCCACGAGAGATTTTCCAGCACCACAAGGCAACACAATAACCCCCGATCGGGCTCTTCCATTGCCGAACATCTTGCGCAGACTCTTCTCCTGATAGGGTCTCAGAACTGCAGCCGGCTTGAGGTCTATATTAATGTCCGGGTTGTTAGTGTCGTTACGAAAATCGTATTCTGCCAGCAACGGATGCTCGATTTCAATGCAGCGCTTCTGGATTACTTCGATTTTCTCCTGGGCCACTTCAAAAGAAACCGTCTTAAGGTTGGCTTCATCCTCGTCCTCTTCTTCTTTGTCAATCTTCTCGTAGAAGTCCGTGATATCCTCGGGCACCACAGTAGCGCCGTCGGCGCCTGAAGGGGCTGGTGCGTTTGGATCCTCTGGTGGCTTGTCGGCCCCACTAGACGGTGGTAGCTTAGTGCCAAACTGAGTGATGGCCTTGCCATCCATAGTGCCCTGAATAAATCCCTCCCCCTCGCTGCGAATGAGGCGACATTTCTGGATGACAGGATCTTTAAGAAGCTTTTGTAATACTTCCGGATGGGGAGACTCTATGAAGTACTTGTTGTGCTTGAGCACTAGCTTAACCTTTCCGTAGGATAAGGTACACAGCCGAATAAACTCTAGAATGCCCTCGGGAATGCTGGTTTTGCTCAGCCGTTTCAGGTATTCAATAATGTCATGAGTCTGCAGGCCCACCGACACAGCTGCATACAAACTGTATGCAGTCAGTTTGTACTCGTGGATATGTTCCGGGCGGCACACCGGCTCTGATATGGCAATTAGAAAATCGTGGGCGTGCTTGTAGACCGGCGAGAAGGACTCCAGGAAAACGTGGCCGTTGGGTGCCACCCAGAGCGGACGATTTCCGTGATCCTGGCGCAGTTGCATCTGTGCCCGGTAATCCTTGGCCCCATACTCGTCAGTATTTATCTGTTCATCGTTTGTCTCCGCGTTTTTGGACGCCGCTCCTGGAACTCCGTCCGATTCTGTAACATCTACGCTGTCGTTTGTCTCACTTTCATCCACAAGTTGGGCATAGGCCTCATCCTCACGCCGCTTTTTGGCTGCAAAATCGAGGCCATAGAGTTACAGTGTTATTCCACTGTTTTCCATTTTTCAGTCACTCACCGAACTTTTCGCCACCACTGCGATCCTTTTTGGACTTTTTTGGCGGCCCCATTTAAACAAAAACTTAAAAAATAATTATTAAGTCAGCTCCAAGTCAACTGTTTAGTCCAGTGTGACCAGGTGGAGTGCCAAATTACCGGGTGGGAGTTGCACCACGAAGCGAAATGAGCATGGGTCGGGTTTCTTTTAATTATCCTTATAAATATAAGCTTATGATATTTCCTGAGTTACTCACGTTTTTACCAATATGGGCATCTTGCTTTTAGGACAATTAAATCAATAGAATATCCGAAATTAAAATGTAAACAAACTAAAAAAAAGTCCCTCCAAAAACGTTCTGAAATGTACTACTGCGATACTAACGGTCTGTCTAAATCTGCTCTGTTATCAACATTATGTTAAATTTAAGTTTAGTGTTGGTAAGTGTTGAACCGCCAAAAATCCCCCTCAAAAATAAAGAAATTATTTAAAATGGTTTTTTCTGTAATTTTATTTTAAACATTAAAATATAATCCCGAGTGCTTTGATTTTAGGTTCATTTAGAGTATAAATCCATATATTTTGTTTAGAAATTATGACCACCGAAAAGAAGCGTTCCCCCAAAAAGAAGCCAGCATCAAAAAAGAGCACAAGCCATGACAAGAAAAAAAAGAATAAAAATAAAAAAAATTATTGCAAATTTATTTCTGATCAATTGCCAAAAATATGCTTTTTCATTGGTGTTTGCGATTTGGTGCATGCTTTGTACTTTACCATAAGTGCCATGATTCTTTTGGTTGAAAGTGTGAGTTTTTCCAAATAAAATTAATATTTAAAGCATTAAATTGTTCTTTTTTCCAACGAAATTATAGTTTAGTTTTTTTGCTGTATTGGCAGTTATAAGTGTATTTTTCTGGGTCGTGATTGTTATCACTTTGATCGTGGGCTTATGGAAGGTATGTAACTATATTATATTAGAAATAAAATGTATAAAATTGAACAAAAAAAATTATTTTTAGCGCAAGCCCGTTTTAATTAAATGTTGGCTATTATTTTCTATAGTTGGCTTTGGTATAGATATATTGTTCCTTATTTATGGCATTATGAGTTCCTTTACCATCGATTGGGATCGTCTTCAGGAGTTCTCCATAATCTTTATTGGAATATGTAAGTTTAAAATTAACTTTCATTCTATCGCAAATAATACATTTTGTATTTAATTTCAGTTATTGAAAGCATTTCCATTTATCTTGTATATTGGTACTATAAGATTGTGGCTGAGAAACCCACTAAAGCATGTTGTAAGATAACTCTTAAAATAATATAATTAAACTCTCAAATTGTACTTTTAATAGGTCATTGGTTCGATAAGAAACCTAAGCCCAAGAAAAGTAAGTCTGGTTCCAAAAAGAAGAAATCTAAAAAGTAATCTTGACTGCTTAAATATATTTTATAAAAAGATATCATTTTTGATAAAAATATTATATTAGTTGTTTAAATCTTGGCTTCTGAATGTTCCTAATCATAGGATTAAATAAATTATGTGATGCACAGATGTGTTCATGTGTGCTAACATGAAATACAAGAATTTAATAAAATATTATATGTTTCATGTAATTGGCTCATTTCAATTTACCGGACAAGTGGGAGAGCCAAAATATATTCCCTATTCCGCACAAACAATAATAATAATTGACTTAGGCAGTTTTCCATCTATTTTCCTTCGATGTCAGTAGCCAGTCAGTCACGTTGTCAACGGGGGGGTCCGAGGTTCAGAGATTTCAGGGAATCCGGGGGTCACGGGAACAGGGAACACGGGCAATCCAATCTCCAGAGCCTGCTGACAAAACAAATGCCATAAATGAAGAGCGGACAGATGGTCGCACAAACTTGTCACATCGTCGTTGGCGCTGGTCGGTGGGTAGGTGGGCCAGTGGGGGTCATATCACATTGGTATAGATTGGTTTTGGGATTCCATAAACCATTAGTTTTTTTGGGAAACAAGAATATAATTGCATTAGGGATAATATAGAAACAGTGACACCAAGATAAGCCAAGCTTCCAACTAAAAAAATACTGAAATTTATAAAAGTTGAATTATATATGAAATGTTTATGTTTCTTTGGGAAAAGCTAGAATCTATAAAGAAAATTCATTAATTTCGTTCTTAAAAAATCTTACAAATTTATCAAATTATAGATAATAAATTCGCATAGTTAAATATTAATAAAACAATTTATAATTTTATAAACCAGTCGCTAGGTGGCCCATGTTTTACCTTAAATTCTGAATGATATTCGATTGGTATTTAATTTTGGCTACCACTGTGCTTTGACTGGGACTTTTGGCAATCAAACGGCATTGATTAACAGGCATCCAAGAATACAGGCATCACACCCACTTCACCCCCCTGGAAAGTACGTGCTTATCATCATTATAGCTTTGATTTAGTAGACAACATTGCCAGTGCCGGCCCCAGCCCATTTCCAAACCCAGACCAAGTTCCAGTCCCAAAACTCCTACTATACTGGTTTGCTGTGTGATGAACTTTGGCCTGGGCCATGAAGTCGCACCCTGATGGTTATTTAGTGCCCTGCTCCTACTGCATCGGTCTGCTGGACTTGATATCCGCCCTGCTCTTTGCCATCATATCGGGTATTGTGTTCTCCAAGCATGTAAGCGGCATAATTCGGATTAATGAATAAATTCATATTAAATTTTAATATTCTCCAGGGCCACTGGACAGCTTTGGTGGCACTGATCTTCACCCTGTTCTGGATTTTCATAATTATCGTGCTACTACTGGGTGTCTACAAGCGAAAGCTGGGACTGGTTCGTTTTTGGTTGGTTTTCACCTGTCTGGGAATTATCATGGATGGGGTTATACTGCTCTATGGGTTGACTTTGGCCATATCGGTGAACTGGGATGGCGTAAAGATCACTGTACTGCCATTTGTGGGATTAGGTGGATATTCTATTATTTATTATGGCTATTACTTACGTATATTATCCCTATTTAGCTGTGGAGATGACATTTGTTTATATTGTATATCTCTTGTACCTGGATATGGTTGGCTTGGGTTCTCCACCTCCTCCAAACGAAGAGCATCCTCGCGTTGCGGGTGGCTGCGAGGTGGAGTTTGAAGATGAGGTGGAAAAGCCCATGGATCGCAAGGAGCTGAAACGTCTGGAGAAACTGGCCAAGGAACGCATGAAGAGGGACAAGGCCGTTCTCAAAGAGCTCCAAAAACAGAGGCGTAAAGGAATAGATTAAATTTTATATTAATATATTTTTAATTAAATCTATAATATTTTTTGCCATAAAAAGCATTGCTATTTTCTTCCGGCTAAGTGCTCTAAAAGCGCAGTTTCCTTTGGCTAAAACAAAAGCTCTTTAAGTTTTATCATATTAAGGACGTAGGATACCACACACACAACAACACACATACACCTATACAAACCACTCACACAGACGGGCGTTTGCCAATGTTAAACACAAAATCCTTTTAAAATAATTTGCGCAGCAGCAGTCAAGGAAAAATCAAGAAAAAGACACATTGCAGAAATGGGAAAGCTTGAATGCCCTAGAAGGAATAGAAAGTATATATTTTCAGAAACATAAAATTCAAAAATATAAAATATGTGTTCCATTGTCCTTTTAATATTCCGAAGAGGCAGCAGAAGATCGATTCAGTTTCAAAGGTTGCGTAGGGATATTGGCAATGGTTCGTCCTCCTAAAACTTTAGGGCCATTTGTAACTATTTTCCCCTTATGGCGCATCTTAGGTAATTGTTTTTTCTTGGCTTTCGCCTGCCTTTTATTAACCTTTTTCTTATCGCAAGGATCAACAAGTTTGGGCTTTTGACAGTTTTGACAAAATTCCATTGTCACATAAAAGCGGTAAATAATATACAAAAACATGCATTCAACAACTATTAAATAAACAAATTTTCAATGATTTATTATAAAAAATATTTACTAACTTACCCAAACCAGCAATAAGTAAGATGCCGTTTTTTAATAAACCAGTATTAAAAGAACTGTCGTTGAAAATTGCATAGACAATCAAACCCATTTCGAAGACAATGCCTATACAGCAGAATATAATCCAGTCTCGTACACATTGGGGCTTGCGCTGCAAGCTATATAGTTTTTAAAAGTGAAAGAATATTCAATAGAATTTAATGATACCCCATGAATGCCCACTAGAAGCATAAATATCATTGTAACCCAAAATAGGCCAAAAGTTACTGCAAAAATGCTTAGCCAACTGAGCTGTGGAATAATATTTTTATGTTTAAAATTCTAGGTTCTTAAATTAAAACTTAATTTCTTACCCGACTGCATATTGTCTTCAGGCTGATCAGAAAAAAGAATACAGCACTAACCAGATCAAAAATACCTATAGCATAGGCCCAAATTAGTAACCAATTTGCACTTTGAACCGTCATGGTTTTAGAAGAAATGTATAAAATACTGACTGTTGTAGCAAAGTATTAGAGATGATAAAATGTAGTAGTATAACACTTCCCTTAAAAAAAAACATATTTTTTAATATTTAAATTCATACGTTTCAAGGGTGCTCGACAGTTCTCAGACAGAGTATTTAAGCGGAAAGGGAAACAGGAGCGACAGTCTCGCAGCTACGGCTGTCGCATCTATTTATGCAGAGAAAAAAGTGAGACATCCAAGTTTATATATGCATATATTTATATATATTATATATGTATATAATGTCGGGTTGATGAAATACGTGCGGCTGAGGCACACACGCACACAACCATTACTCTTCTTCCTGTTGGGTGTGCGGAGATGGGGGAATCCCCCGTTGACAAATATAATTTACTTTTTTCGCGCTCATTTGCAACTCGGGCCAAGGAAGTACCAGCCCATCTCCTGGAGTCCCCTGGGGTGCGGCAAAAACCTTTTTAAACAGCTCTTCTCTCCCGTTTAAGTTTTTCCAACGAGCAACAGGAGCAACAGGGCGTATGATGAATGTCTGAAAAGGGTGGATCAAAATATGAAAAAAATACAGAAACTTTGAACACTTATGGTCTTTCTGAGAGAATCATCTTATTCTATAACATTGAAATTAAAGTACTTTTCAAAATTTGTCAGTACAAAAAAAAGGTTTATATCAATATAACTATGAAAAAAGACTAAAAGCCAGCTTAAAATGATGGATGCACTACATGCCTTTGGCCTGGCCATTGGCTGGATGGACATAGCGGGAGTCCTGGTTTTTGAAGCCCTAATGTTTTTTTTGATGCGACGTCGTCGCTTGACAGAGCCGGCAGATATAGAATCTGGAAAAGATCCCATAAAACCAAAACGAGGATCAATACCAAGTGAGAGTAACTAAAAATCAAGCTAATAAACCAACTAGCTAAAGTCCTTTTGAAGTCCTTATGAGCAGAGCCAAGCTAAGTAGTGCCGAAAACAACTGTATATTCTGGAGTTACTTGGCGATGCTGAATGTCTGGATTGTGGTCACTCTGGTCATGATCACAGGCATTTCTTTGGTTTGTTTATTGTCCAATTTGTATTATTGATTTATAAATTGTAAAACTTTTCTAAGCACAAGCCAGAATTGATGATAATTTGGCTGATTTGGTGCGGCTGTGGGTTGGCCTTTGATGTTCTTTTCATTTTCTGGTGGATCTATGAACTTTTTACAGGAGATGCCATCGAAGCTCTGACCAATATTATGATTTCCCTGCTTACCATGGGTGAGAATTTAAAATTTTGATTTCTTTGTATAAATATTTTATTTGTTTCCTTATAGCTATAGAATTTGGTTTCATTTGTGTCATTTATACCATATACCGCGACCTGTTAACCTCTTCAGATCAACGTAAAACGGAACGAGCAAAAAATATGTATTTTCTAATATGATGATTTAAATCGTACACTTTTTAAATGTTTTTACTTATTGGGGTATATATTAGTATGAAAACAAAAAGCATAATTTGTAATAAATTATATAATGGAAAAGTTCTTATTTCGTCTTCTTGTTTATTTTTCTGCCATATTGCGGCTTTTCAGTTTCCTATTTGTTTGCAACTTTGTGGAGAAATCTCATTAACCTCGCAACTTCCCCGGGTCATAGGTCATCGTTCATGCAAAGACTGCAGCATCTTGTGTTTTCTCGTATTACTTTATTTCATCTTGGTTCCATGAAGTGCTTTGTAGTTTTTAATGGTCTGCCAGCACGGAAATTGATTCATTTCCGTTTTTTGTCCTTCGCTTCCGTTTGCGTCTTGGCCGCTTAAAGTCCTTGGCAGCTCGCTCCTTGCCGCTACCAGTTCGCAGTTCGCAACAGAAATCTTACTGAAAATCAAGTTGAATCTGTTTTGGCTCCTAATTCGGGATCTAATTCTATTTGTCGGGCTTTGGCTTGGAATAAACTGAAGGAGTGGATTGTCAACGAAGCCTGGACGTGAAGTGGGAGAATGGGGACCTGCCACTTGCAACACGATGCCAAAGTGAAAAGCAAAATATTTCTTCTTTATTAAACATAGCTCAGAGTCCGTTTTTTATATTTGCTTATTTTTTTTGTTGTTTTTCTGCTTTTGTCCTTTTCTTTATTTTGTGTATTTTTTTGCGGCAACGGTCGTCGTTCTCCAAGGAGCGACTGGCTGCTCAAATTTATTGTTTGCAAATTGAAATTCTTGTCGACACGCACGAGCAAATCCATTGGGAATGCACAGCACAGCTCAGCAGCTCGTCAGCGTCATAGTCAGCTCTTGGTGGCCCCGGACCGAGGACTCCGGACTCCAGACCACGGGCTCCGGACTCTAGAGTTTTAGACGGAATAAGGAGGAACGCCTGTCGGATTTGATGGCTTTTGTGCCCCGACAGCGCCACCAGCAGCACAGCTCATCATGGCTTTTTAGTATTTATTAAGACTCTGATGTGCCATGAAACAAATTTCGGAAAAATAAACAAATATTTCAGTGCGTTGGCTGCGTTGACAAAAACAGGAAGTGGGTATTGAAAAAAACAAATCAAAAAGCTTCCAAACTGTTTTCCCACAAAATCAACAACAATCCTAAGAAGATGAACTCTCCAGGTTTAAGTATTCTTCAAATTCATGTTTGGATGACCGTTTGAAAAATATAATTTTGAACAGGATTTTGGGGGACTACAGGAATAAGTGTTACATGGAAAAGGTGAGCATGGTAAGTATGATAAGGTAGTTATAGCTAGGTCATGTTTTATATAAGGTTTATGATTCCACAACATATTCTCACGTTCATGACGATCATCTGCGTTTTGTAAAGAAACAGGTTACCACTGTCCCCTAATTCTTGTAAACCTAAATACTAGTTCTTAGATCTCCGAATTCAGAGAATAAAATCACCGACTTTTCATATTGTGGTTCCCCATATTGCCCAAACAATGCTCTGGAAATTAAGAAGCCCCACGATAAGGATGTCTTCATACTAATTATGATATACTTACCATGTGTGTTGGCTGCTATTATTATGGTAGTTGTATTTCTGGATCCTCTCAAGCGTTATGGCGAGGGTCGCAAGGGTGCCAATAAAAATGAGATTTCGATCAAGAGCTACATCCTCGCCACATTCCATCAGATGCGACAACCCAACCAGCAATTCCTCATTCCACTTACCGTCTATATTGGCCTGGAGCAGGCTTGGATCGCCGCAGAATATACCCAGGCCTTTGTATCCTGTGCCTTGGGCGTAAATATGATTGGCTTTGTAATGATTAGTTGGGGAGTCTTTGACTCCATGTTCTGTTTGATTTTTGGCTGGATAATGAAGTACATGGGACGCTCGGCGATTGTATTCATCGGAGCTTCCGTTAACACCATGCTAATTGGCTTTAAGCTTTATTGGCGGCCTATACCGCAACACCCGATCGTGTTTTATGCCTTGGCCGGGATTTGGGGCATTGGCGATGCCGTTTGGGTCACCCAGATCAATGGTTTCTACGGCCTTCTCTTCCGGAGACACAAGGAGGCTGCCTTCTCCAATTATCGTCTCTTCGAGTCGATTGGCTTTGTCGTGGGTTTCACTTACTCCAGTTTTATATGCACCCGGGCGAAGCTATATATTATGTTACTTCTATTGGTTATCGGCTTGGTTGGATACCTGACAGTGGAGGTGATTTATCAAAATAGGGTAAGTGCATTATTTCATTCCGCAGGTGTTAATTGTGACAAGAGGTGGGATTACTGGAGCTATGGATTTTCGGAGTTAAGAAAACTAGCTGTTGCTATTGTTATTCAGCTTTTGGGACTACAAGGATAAAAGCAATGTTCACAAATTTTATTTTCAAAAATATGGTAAGTATTCTATAACTATTTATATAAAATAAGTTTATAAACTGTATTTATATTTACAGGATGAATACTTTTTAAAATGCCAATTTATTTTAAACGTTTTTAATGAATAAAATCCCTGCTGAGTCCTTTTAATCTTTCAAAGTTGTACTAGAATATTGAATAAAATATAATAAAAAATTCCAACCTGCCAACATAATCAATACAGTCGTTTAACTATTCAATACTTCACATATTTCTTTTTCAGTTAATGGTGGGAAAAGTCTAGGCAGGAAATTGATTGATTTCCGTAACGTGGAGGAAAAGAAAAGTGGGAAAAATATTGCCTTTGTGGTGGAACTTAGCTGTAGGGATTATCGTTTATGGTGGAAGGACTGCCAATTAGTGGTAGCAGGACAGAAGAGAGGGTTAGCTAGTAGCTACCTGCAACCGAATGTTTTCCCACACCAAACATAAACTGTGTGTGAGTGTGTGTGTGCGTGTCCTGCAGGAGTTTGAACATATAGTCCTTGTGGCAGCAAACATAAACATAGACAAAACATAGACGAGTCCTAGTACCATTACCCTCTGGCGCTGGGGGGGATTTTGGGTGAGGGGTTTTTGGCACAGTTTGGTTTAGTTGTCCTGCTTGAAATCAGAAGCCCCCCTATCCCGCCCCTTTGTTTGCATATCCTTGGCACGTGAGTGTAAGTTAAAAGCTAAAGCTGTGCTTGTTACATGCTCAATTAAGCTGGAAATGACGCCGCTGGAAGCTTAAGTCACGGTTTGTATAGTTTTGTGTTTGCACTAGAAGTTGCATTTGTCAGGATCGCTTCTGAATAAATACAGGGATGCTGGAGCTTAGGGTATTTTTAAATTTTTCTGGAATTCTATTAATATAAGGGAACTGCACTTAGTGGTTCCTCGAGGGCTTGCCGCACGCTACGAGCCCCACACATTTTCACTCCACTTCGTACCGCCTTAAGCAAATTATCGAGCACGCAAAATTGCTTTAGGAGAAGGCAGCGAATACAGCGAGCACAAAAGCTGCTGCCAATTAGCGCCGGCAGGATCCTCCATAATGTGCTTAGTCATGCCAGGACATTTACGGCGGCCAGGGGCCGAAGGGCATGCGGGTGTTGCAGGTGGTGCACGGTGACAGGACACGTGCCACACGTACTCATAGTCATTCGGCGGCCTGTGACGATGGAAACCAGCCTAGAGATGTAATTGCAAAAGAGGGACAAATAATTAGTTAAAGGTACTAAATAATTAGTTAAAAATTAGAAAAAAATAATAATATATGTAGAATAAGTGGTATTTTAATGTCTAATGAAACATAACCTATTTGAGCCATTTTAAAAGTCCTTTCCTCTACCATCGCTAGGCTTACAGCTAATAGGGATTGCAACTTTGTTTGGTGGACAAGTTATGGTGGAAAAGTTGTCCGCCAACAGGACATGACACACTCACTCAAAACACCCATAGCACACATAGACACGCAGACATAGACACACACTTGGAATTGCAAATCAGTCGACTAATGTGTACATAATCAGTCATGTCCCAACATGTGAATTCCATTAGTGATACACGGCCATGCAAACAAACAAGCATTAATCAGTCCAAGACGGGGGTGCGAACGAGAGAGCCAGCCTAGCCACGATGGCCAGGATGATGGCCCCACAAGAGGGACTAGGACTACGACCAGGATCATAGGGAAGGTCTATGGACTTCTCCTGTCATCCGGTTCACTCGCTGTCTATTACAGCTGGCAGCCGCATTCCATATGCCATATACTATACATATACCATATTCCATATTCCATGCTTATGCTTATTGTATCGGATCAACAGGGCGGATGAAAAAATATTGTTTCCCGCTCGAGTCACAAATTACAGCAGCGGGAGCAAAAGTAGGAGCCGCAGAAGCAGCAGCAGCCACAATCCACCTTGATTTATCCTTACATTTCAATGGGAAAACACTCAAAAAAAGGCAAAAATTAAATTAATACTTATTAAGTTTGTATTCTTAAAGAAAAATGTTTTGTTTTAGGCCTGGAAACTATTTTATACCTAGTTTATACCTTTCTCCACTTTAAAGGCCTTTATAATTAATTTATAAACATCTACTATGTATGTTAACTTTCAATATACTTTGACGAAGGTATAATTATTTCTATACAAAATCGATATTCAATTAACTTTTCTTTCTGTGGATGGCAAGGCGACGTTGGCTTAATACACCATTCATTTGGTCGCGTTATACTTCATTAAAGCAGGAACCATCAGAGGACCGGATGGAGGGCAATGGATGGTGAGGAGGGGGAGTAAGCAGACTGGACAGCCGTATCCGGCGCCTTGGCCGCAAAGTGCAGTCGGCAAAAATTATGCGGCTCGTTTGCCATGGCTGGGAAGTGCGACGGACGATGCAATGAATGCGATGGCAAATAGCAAATGCAGTGCCAACTTCAACTGGCCCGGGCCATTCGTTTATCCCTTTGTTCTCATTTATTTGCATGTCATTTGCTTTACCTCCCACCCTACTCCCCTACCCCCATCCAACCATGCCCCATCCCTCAGTTCACCCTTTTCCATTTCCTATCCTTTTCTGACTCGGTTTTTGCAACCATTTCTGCTCATTTTCTTGTGCTTCTTTCTCTGCTGCTGCTTTTGCAGCTTTTCCTGGCGGTCGGGTCACGTTTGTCTGCCAGGATGCCAGTTACTTATGGCTGTTATGTGCATTATCAATATGCATTGTACGGCTCCTCCTGCCGCTTTATACTTTTCCAGCGTTTTTCTCCCACTTTTCCAAAGTGGGTAATACAAATCGCTTGTGAAGGATACTGCCTGACTTACAAATACATGAATTCAAATTATTTATGAGTTTAGATATAGGTTTCCATAGGAAAATGTCTTTTTAAGGACTTGACATAAATCGAGATTGAAATATTAAATGTAAATTTAAAGAGTGTATAGTACATTTTATTGATCATCCGCCACGTTAACTTAGCAATAAAAACCTCTAGAGAGGATTATTAAATCATAAAAGTTAAATTAACATTACTAATTTTAAATACTATTTCTAGATAATATAAGGGAATCTTACGCAATCCGAGGAACTTTAAAAATATTCATTGAATATATTGCTGAAGAAATGCTCATACGCCATGTTGGCTAAGTCCCTTTCTTGTATTCCTCTGAATTCTGTGAACCCCAGAAAGTCTAGTGTACTAAGGACTTCGTTTTGACCTTCCTTACCCGCATTGGATTTATTTTTTTTTACTCATGGTTATGCAGTTTTAATAACGAATTGCTTTTTTATGGTTTCCGGCTTATAGAGCAACACAGAAATTGGCAAGGAACGAAGTTGCAAAAGCAACACAGCATCTTAAATCATGCTTTGTTGTTGCATTTATTTTTTTAAAGTTGGATCTCAGATTCCCGTGCTGTTTTATTTTTTGTTTAGCAGCCTGAGCTAGTTCTTTGTTGTTATTTTGTACTCTGTTGTCGTTTGTTGTTTTTGGTTTTGTTTGGTATTTTTTTGATGTGGTAGTGGTGCTATTATTTTTGCTTGCGCTTTGTTAACCAAGTCAAGACTGAGCCAGCTGCAGCTTCCGTTGTCGCCACAGTTGCCATTTGCCGCTGCCATTTGTACGCCGGGCGTAATTAGTGCTCCTGGCATAGGGAGGTACTTCCCCGAACGCACATCCCCATCCGTTCATTCCTCGACTCTCCAAGAAAAGCTATTGTTTGTTTCTAAGCCGTAAGAAAAATAAGGTTAACATGGCTAAGCCACGTTACCTAAATAAATAAATAGATAAACGATATCATAAGTCCTTCATTATTTCACTCTTCATGAAAGTTCCCTATTTATCCTTAAATATTCCCTACTTTTCTTCCTGTGCAATTATTTCGTTCTCTGGCATTGCCACTCTTCATTTGTAATCACTTTCTGTATGCTCCATTCTTGGCAACAACATTCTGTTGTAAGGATTTGGCCGGGCCAAGTAGCTTTCACAATTACTTTGGGTCTCAGGCTCTTTTCTGGCCATCTCGTATTGCGCTTTTAATGCTAAATAAAATCGGTTTTTGGCATTTTCTTTAATTAGGGTCCTTTGCTTGTATATATTAGCAATGCATTGGCTGCCTTCTGGATATTAACTAATTCAACAAATTGATGCCACAAATGTTCCATTCCTGACTTTCTATTTTTCGCATAAATATTAAAGGGAAAATCCGGCTTGTTCACGTACCCCAAGACATATCAACTTTCTCGCCGGCTAATTGCCATTTACAACTTTTCCTGTCTTAACTAAAACTTTTCACTTCGGAACTGCTGCGCAATTCCCATTGTGGCAGCCAATTCAGCGACTCGATTGGCGTTGGCTTTGTGGCCATTGTTTGAGTTCACGCAGTCCGATCATTAATTTCGCAATTAGCAGTCCTGCAACCTGGCATCCTTCCCTCCGCACCCAAAGACCCCCACCGACCATCGTCAAACTATTATGGTTAGATGTCGGATGCTATAGCTTTAATTAATTCCCCTCAGCTACTTGTAGATGCCGGAAAATGATTAAATAAGAGAAAAGTGTTCTTATTCTTCTTGTTTAAAATAAAAAACAAGACGTTTTAAAACAAACGACTTTTTTAAAATTATTTGAAATAATCCTCTCCTGAAATTGATACTATATACATATATATATATAAACACACAGTAAATATAGAAATTAACTATTAATTAATTAATTAATCATCGTGAGTCCTTGGAGTCTTTGTCGATCCAGTACTATGCAGCGATGAAACCAAGGCGCGTCGTGAATTCTTGTGGTAAAGAGGCTTGTGGACAATATTTCCGCTTCCATCAGCTTGGAGGTGCTTTCTATATGATTTCCAGGGTGGACCGGAAAATGCAGAGTCCGCTTTCATAAAGCACCAATCCTTGCGGTGCAGATGCAACTCCAAGGAACTCCAACTCCATGAAACTATGGGTTTTCAGAATTTTCCCATTTTCCTCCTTCCGATGCACATAGCTCAGCCAATTCGTATACGATCAGGACATAAGTTACCATTTAGTAATCAGCACATCCCGAAGCGACTTTTCTCAAAATATGAATTTCTGAATTTTTCTCTGAGTTTCTGAGTTTTCTGAATTTTTCCATTTTTCCTCCTTCCGATGCACATAGCTCAACCAATTCGTAACCGATCAGGACATAAGTTACCATTTAGTAATCAGCACACCCCCATGCTACTTTCCTCATTCAAAATATTGCATAAATATCGTTTTGAAATTTTTCGAATTTTTTCCATGGGTACCCCTATAAAAATGTGGGTTTTCTGAATTTTCCCATTTTTCTTCCTTCCGATGCACATAGCTCAGCCAATTCGTATCCGATCAGGACATAAGTTATCATTTAGTAATCAGCACACCCCCAAGCGACCTTTCTCATTATAAATATACCTTAAATATCGTTTTGAAATTTTTCGAATTTTTTCCATGGGTAGCATTTTTGTAAACAAAAAAAAAAAATTTTAAACAAAAGAAAATGTAATTTTTATATATTATATATGAACTATTTATTATTTGACAAACTTTGTTTACAAAAAACCTTCCATGAATCGTTTCGGGAATAAACGTCTCAATTGTTCAGTTAATTGTTTGGCCATCAATTTTTTCGACTGAGGGGTCTGAAGGAAACTCTCCGAAAGGAGGCAGCTGTTGCCTGACGAAGTGCATTCCACGACATTACCCTCTCCCTTCCGGCGACCATTTTCCGTTTCTCCCATCTTTTTTTACTTTCCCTGATGTCGATGATTTTTGCTGACTAACTTTTGCCAACGGAGTGAAAATTTAGAATAGAGTAACGCGCAAAATTTAAATTTATGTAGCTCAATATATTATTTATACATACGGGGATGGGTGTGTTGGGATGTGAGTAGACTAGTGTGTGTGCTTGCTTTGCATTTTGCCTGGCATTTGCTTTTAGTGGCAACAACAAAACTGACTAGATACAAAAACATGGCGTCATGGGCGCCGCATTTTAGTTACGTGAGGCCAAAGCGAAATTTTGTGCTGACGTCGCGTTGTCAACTTTCACTTCACCTGCAGCTGTGGCAACAGATTCCTTCCCATATACATATACACGAATGTATATGGACTTTACTCTATGCATATATATAATGTACATACATACATATATATCCATCCAATTCGCTGTCCTTCAACAACATGCATTAGCAGCAAATAGTCAAATAACGTTGATAACACTCATACGCCATGTGGTCCCTCGTTTTCAACTTTAACGTGAATTATGTGCCTTGCTGAAAAGTTTGTGGGGATTTTTTTTTTATTTTCTTTTTAACTCTGGGTGTATGTGTGTGTGGAAAAGTTTCTCCTTATTTCACTTTTTTGCTGCTCCCTGCTTTTTGCTGTTGATGTAATGAAATTTGTTGAATTGTATGAACCAAAAATAGGAGAATCAAGAAAAACCATTAAAGCGCATTCTCTGCGTTGGTAAAGTTTCGGCTGAAAGCATTTCACAGATTGATTGGCATCACCATAGGACCAGCCCATTTCTCCCATTCCTTTCATGCCGCCATATCCACCCCCAGCTAATGTTGGCCAAATTTGCCGAGCGTGTGTAAGACAATAAAAGTAATTGAGTGCGTAGCTCGTTGTTACATTTTCCCACCGACTTGTTTTTTTTTCCCCCAGCTTGTTGCTGTTGTTACTTTTATTCCCTGTTGTTGTTGTACGCCGCCTCCTGTCAATGTAGTGTAAATTGTGTCGTGTGTGAGTGTCGCAGGACACTTTTGTAAGGTTGGGCAAATTGGGTGCGATGGGCGGCAGCGTTTGCAGATTGGCCTTCAGATAGGCCCAAGCCATTACCGTGCTCCTGGTATCCTGGCTCCCAAGTACCTCCAGCTTGTCAAATTGCTGGTCGGACAATGGAGATGGAAATGGCGATTGTCCTGACTATTTGTTGGACAACAAGCCAAGGAATGAAATTGTGATTATCTCCCCAACTTGGAGCCATGAAACTTTAATTTCAGACCGGCAGGTGTAGTTTTACATGAAAATTAACTTTATTCTTGCTTTATGCAATCTTATTATACTCACTCTTAAAAAATCCTTTTGGGAAACCAGAAATGAAAAGCACAATTGCGTGATAAAAGCTTATAAAGAGACAGAAAAAATAAAAGTAGTGGGAATACTATTACAACTGAAATAAAATTTGTTTAAAACTATGAGATTTGCGGTGTTCAGGTTGTCCTTTTATTAAATGTATATTATTTTAAAACTCAAAGAGGATACTATTTTATTTTTACTATTTATGTGATCATTTTTTATGATGCTCTTCACTTCCTTTTTGAGACCATCATTTCATTTCCTTTCATTCTTCTTTTGCGCTATTTATTTTTGCCGCTTCAACAAACAAAATCCACTGCTCACTCCCTGTCCGCAATTCAGTCATAATTTGCATAACCAAGTAGCGTCCATGGCCATCAAAGCGGATTTTGCCCTTCCTATTTTTGCCACCGCTTTCCTTTCCATCTAAACCCACCGACAGCATTTGGCTAAAATGTGCGCCCGTTTCATAACTTAATTTTAATTGAATTATGTAAATCACATGCTAAAAATTAGCAGGCGCAAACTATTTTTTAATGATGCTTTGTTTCGCTTTTAATTAAAAAGCGACTGCAAATTAAATTTAATGAGGGGCCGGACCCCGGGGTTGACATTCTGTTGGTATCCTCTAGGGAGTAGTTACATGCCTGGCTGACTGGCTGGCTATTTGGCTGGTTGGATCCTGAATGCCGGTTAGCTGGGGTGATTTATCATAGTTGTTTGGCCAAGATTAGCTCCGGCTGCTTGGTGGAGCTCAAGCTGCCAGCCAGTGGAATGGCCATCTAACCCCCGGTCCAATCTGCACTTGCAAATGATGTTCATTTTGTCCTGCGTCTGGTGCGCCTTCAGGCGTCTCTTAGTCCTGTGTGAGTGGAAATTATGCAATAATCTATGGCAATGCATTGAAACTGTTGCCATTGGCAGCGTTGACCGTAGGAAGTTAGTCAAAAGGAGCCACACAACAACAACAACAACAACAGCAACAGCTTACGATATTCAGGCATCATCAACAACTACAATGCCACCAGCAGAAACAAGAACAACAACGATAAATGCAGCGACATCCTGCTAAAATCTGCTGCATACGCTAAGGCGCTTATATGTATGTGTGATCATTAGGGTGGCACTTCCTAAAACGAACTTGCATGTATTTAATGGATTGGGCTAAGAAAGATATGAAAAACAAGTAATATTTGTTAAAATATTCAAGATTTGGTTTTAAGTCTCGCATTTTGGAAGGCTTCACCTTAACAACAGTGCGTATACGTACTTTTCGTTTAATTTTTAGTAAAATTGGTATCAATTCATTATGGTTTTAAAGTAGAATAATCTATCATAATAGACTTATTAGAAAGATAACCAATATTTTATGACACAAGACTCATTTTGAAATAATTAATATTATTTATAATTTATGGTTTTATGAAATTTTAACTCAAGTAAAGCCAAAAAAAAGTCCACTCTAATGTTCATGCATGATAGTTCGGGACCCTTAGTGTATCGGTATATGTGTTAACTTGGCCAAGAGTGAGCGTGTGTGCGTTAGGGTGTCTCCCACGCCGTGACAATCCGTTTAAGCGTTTCAGTTACTCGCCCGTGAAGTGAACTGCAGCTTGTCGGCCTGGCAAGTGCTTTCATAGCTGGACAATGACCCGAGCCCTTTAATTAAACTCCATTCAGCATTTATCCAAATGCCAAGTAAAAAAAACCGTGTGAGTAATTTGAATGCATATTTTTATGGTTCTGCAAAAAATATGCAAATCAGAGGGGTGCTGCATGGAAAAAGTTTGTCAAATAATCATCCAGAAAAAACCTTGTAATTTATATAACAAGATTAAACTTTTTCAATCCAAATTAATACTTCATAAAGTGTGGCAATTGGATTCAAACTTGTGGCTTTAATTATGATTCTTTGGCTAGAATTTTATTGAATAATTTGCTTTTGTCAAATGTTTTTTTTTATTTTTGTGGTCATGTGGAAATCATGTTGCGCTTAGAACGCAAAGCAATGTTACGATTGTCAAAATCAATTAAATCTTTGATATTAAAACAAATTGCATTTTGACCACAAAACAAAAAGAGTGTGGGTACGTGTTAATCGCCTTAATGCCAACAAATAGAAATAAAAACATTTTTACGACTTGTTAAAACAATTTCATTTGCATAGCCACGTAGGTTCTGCATATATATAGATTACCATTTAATCATTGCTATGTAGCAATTACATTTGAGGTATTAAATTATCCGAATTGAACCTGAAGCGACACTCAATTGGTCTTTTTATGCTAATGCCGCCAGCTCATTTGCATACAGAGAGTCTCCCTCGTTCAAGTGGAACACGAACATATTTCATTTGAATGCTGGCATAATTTAAATTACCTCTTGTGGGTGGGGGCAGTGCGTTATAAAATCAATAAAATGATTTGTTCTATAGGAATTCATTGCTTAACCAAAGTAATTGATACATTTCCAATTGAACTATTTGTTGACCTCATAAGCATTTAAGGAATATTGAAATTCCATACGAACTAGATTGCTTACAAACGCTTCGTATAAATTATATGGAAATGGCTCCATAAAAATTCTCCCATTTCTTTGATTAGACACTAGTTGGCTAAATATGACTAATTACCCATACGCCATGTGCGGTCTTCTCTACTCCTTTTTTTAATTCATTTCAAAAATCCAATAAACTGCATAGCGTACATAAAAAGGACAATGTATCCACATACATCAATATATAAATTGTTCAAATTCCATGGGCGTGGGTACTGGGGTGGCTTATGGTGGGGCTGCCCCCCATGGTTATTCGGGCTTTATGGATTTAAGTGAACCGCAGACGGTTTGAGTGAGTGGCTGGTGTGGCGCATACGGATTTGCCAATAAAAAAAAAAAAATCGAAATACAACAATGCACATAAGACCGCATAAAATAGCAACCCCTTCATGCCCCTGCCCTGACAGGAAAGGGTCAAATGGAAATCATGCTTTATTTATGATCCCCAACGCGTGGCTCTGGTGTCCTGGACGGGTATTCTGCCGGAAAGATTGACATGACATGACATGCCAATCGTGCGGCGAAATGTCTTTTTTATTTATTGCCATCGAACATGGTTACATAAAAAAAAGAGGACACAAAAAATAATATTTTTTAATGACTTTTTTTGTATTTTTAAGAGTACCGAAAAAAATGTAATTTCCTCCAGCATTGTTAACTTTTTCGCAGCACTTACAAATAATTGCCGGCACTCAAGTAGTGCCTATTGTGTTGGAGTTACAACGCCGAATGGTGTAAGGCTAGGTGGTTGCAACGTTTTAAAATAATTTAACAGCATTTTGAAGCGCATTCAAGTTGACTTCCGCTGCTGACTTGGCTGCGAATGGAATGGAATGGCTTTTGGCTTCCTTCTCTCCAGAAGGATGACAACAGAAGCGGGATGGCAGGGAGAACGCTAGTGGCAGCGACAAGGACTGCGACAACGTTTGTGCAATTTGTCATTTGGGCAAATACACACTGAGACGAATGGCATGTCCTTTTGCGGGAGACGCAAGGATCCATGCTCCTTGCAGCTGAGAGTGTGAACATTGCACACATGTGGGGGCCACAAGGATTGGATTGAAGGCCCCCCCGGCAGCTGATGCACTTCAACAGATTTTGTCACAGACCCTTGGCCCACAGTTGTTGGCCAATTTTTCATACAATTCGTCTCCGGTCATGTCACCGCTTTCAGCCATTTGATTTTACATTTCGAAATCATAAATTTTTGGGTTCAAAAGGTTCATTATTATCTTTATAAAAATATATTTGGCTTGCAATAAAATTTGATTAAAACAAATCGTTAGGAGTTGAGGATTTTGGATAATATTAATTAGGATTGATGGGGATGCGAAGGATTGAAGCCCTGATTCATATGTAAATGGTAGAATTTTCGAATCGTATGGGAAATGGCTACATTATTGAACAAAAAGTGATGAAAAGTTTTCATTTTTGTTAAATGTTCATTTCCCCAACCTCCTCCATCACCATTGAACCATTTAACCTGCGGAAATTTTGTGAAACCCATCCCTCCATTTGCACTTAATCTTCTTCATCCTCTGGAGAAACTTTCGCCCCGAAACAATTCAAAATTTTTTGGTGAAAAGTCGCCAAGTAGCAATGCAGGTAATTAAGAACGAGAATTTTTGTAGGAGCCTGTAGAATTTTGCACTATTTAGTGTTCAATTAAAAGTCAGTTTCTAGAGATATTCCAGGGCCAATGCAGTTTCAAGTGGTCGATGGCAAATTGCACTTGAGTGGATTTTTGTGAAAAACTAATTGCTTTCATTATCCCAGTCGATGCAGTGCAGCGGTAGCTGTCTCGTCATCCCGATCATCGGTATCCTCCGGTTCGGTCCTAGGGTCCTGTTTAAATATTCATTGAGTGGCTGCCTCTCTGCCCGCCATGCAAACAAGTTTTTGGGGCATACAAATTGGCCAGGGCTAGGAAAAAGGACTTTTTGCCCTTCCCTACCACCCATTCCAGTTAGTATCGAAACCATCTACGATTGCCAGCGATTTCTCGACTCTACGTGACCTTGCCCATTCAACGATTGGAGGAGGGTTTAAGTTTCCATTGCCATTGCTTTTCGTTTGTTTTGTTTTCCCCGTTGTTTCAGAATTTTGCACTGTGTTCCTTGGGCAAACAGCTCAATTTCATTTGCGCTCGTTTAGTTTGCCATGAATAAACTAAAGTTACACCGGCAGGACACTGGCACTGGCAGGAAAGCTGAGTCAGCGCAACTGTACTACCTGGGATGTACAGTTTTGTAGAGCACCTAAGTGCTTCATAATATTTTAACACGCTTGTCTCTGCCGGTGGATGGTCCTTTTTCCTAGTACGCCACCCCCTCAATGCCCTCCCGCAACATCCTTTCAGGTGCTTAAGTTTCTGAAAGTTCTTGGCAACTTTTTGCGCTGTCTCACAGCGCTCGCCATTGTTACCATTTTTGTTTTTTTGCGCTTTGTCTTTGGTATTTTAATTAAAAAACTGTCGTTAGTTGCGTTGCAAGTTTTAAATTAAACAGGCCAACAACTCTCCGCGGATCTGCCAATGGTCGACACCACCACCGGCACAGCCTCTAAGTTGCGGCCGCGGCCGTTTGCTGAAAATGCGCGGAAAACCGTGGAAAGCCATGGAAACCCTAAAGCCGCCTCTGAACTTTGAATATGAGTTCGGCACTCAGGGGAAGGTGTGTTCGGTTAACCTGACTGCTTTTAGCGCTTGACTTGTGGAACAAGGATACGTCGATTGTTAATTCCACAATGCTTTCCGAGAGGTTTTCGGTTTTTTTCAGAAATCTTTTGAAACTTATAGTTAAGAAGAGAATATCGTATGTGTTATATTACCATTAAATTAAATTAAATACATCTTAAGAAATCAGAAACTTCAAGAACATATCCTTTTTGGCCAGTTTCTTGATTAACTTAGTCTTCTTTAGGGTGGCTCGATGTCTGACTTAATGACTTCTAATTATGGAAAGTATTGCTAATCACTGAGCACAAATCGCTTTATTAATCAGATTATGTACTGCACAGACGCACACAAGGACACGCACGCTGTCGGGGACGGAAGGCGTGGCCCGCCCCTTGTGCTTGATTAGCCATCAAACGACTAATTTGCACATTGATGGCGTCTTTTATTGAGGCATCGAACTAAGGCATCGAGCTTTCAGTAGCCAAGGCGAGCATGTTGATTGGCATAATTAGAGCCAAGTTAGTGAGCTGCTACGTGGTTTTGCCTTGGTATTGGTGGGCTTAGTGGTATGCGTATGTGAGGGTGGATGGGTGGTGCAGCTGAATGCGTGGCTCCTATAACTCTATTTCATTAGTTGTGCAGCCGGTGCCGTCCCAGGATTGTCCATGAAATCAGACAGCCAGGATCTGCATTATTTCAGAGGCAGTCGTTCTGCTTCCAGGCACCACATGTGTAGCTTAACTCGAGGCCAAAACAATGAGAATTTCGTGGATTTTATAAATACCGATTTTATAAATACTCTCTGTTTTATTATTTTTAAAACTTAAAATATAAAGAAAGCTTGTGTGTTTTTATTAAGCATTTATTATTATTGAAGGGTACAATATAAATACATATTAGATTCCACTTTAAAGCTCTTAAGTTCTGTGATACCCTTTCATAGAGTATCTGAACCAAGTAGAGGAACCTAATGAAAACATGGTAATAAAAGATAAGCTCCTCATGTGCCTGCACGCGTGCTCTGGAGCCAGAGGATGTTTCGGAAAAGGAGGCAACGGGTGACTTGGGGTGGGGATTTCGAGTCCATTGTAGCTTCTGCCAGATAAGAAACTAAACTCTACTCATTTGGGTAAAGTGCCAAGCGCAAATTGTATCGAGCTGTATCTCCATCTCGGGCATACAGTTTCCAGCATCCCGAGTGCTGTTGTTTTTCTCCTCTAGCGCATAAATGAGACGCATATTAACTGAATTTCAGTTCGAAACTAAACTCATTAAACGATGTTGCTTGCCAGCTAGAATAAGCTCAGGGCGAATCCTGCCCACGGGGGGAATAGCATGTCTGCCATTCGAAGGACTGCTAGCTCGAGTGTTCAAAAGCTCGTTGTACACGGTTGTAATCACACCTGCCGCTATAAATTTGCTACCGGGGATTTGCATCGGCAACAATTAAATGAATGGGAAACTTCGTTGTACCAGGGACACGACCGAAATGTTTTTGCCTTGGCAGCCGTTTAGTTTTCAATGGAAAAATATGGTGTTTATAGCCAGCTAGAATTTCGTAATAAATAAATAATACTTAGAAAAGTGTGTGTTTTTTCCGTAAAAAATAATTGGCTATAAATTAGTTATATAGATAGTGTATTTATTTATTGTTATTTATTATATTTTATTTATCTAGGTTAATATCTAACCTACTTTTTATTAGTGCAGCATCATGTACTATTTAAACGTATAAACACTCTGCTTTAAAATTGAAAATGGAAACTCGCCTGCAGGAATTTGACTGATTAGCCGGTTTGAAATGGCGTTGCTGGAAATGGAGCACGTGACTCCCAAAGTGGGACCAAGGATGGGAACAAGGATGAAGGACGGAAAACAGGAATCCGAGTACGAAAAGAGTGCAGAGCAAAGCTTGGGGAATCGTTGTCGATGCTGGAGGGGATGCTGATGCTGATGCCAAATGTCGGGAGCTGAAAGTGGAGCTCGGTGCTGGTAAAGTGCACGGTTTGTAACGAATTGAAAACATTGTCGTCGTCGCCCGGCATTCACTTCTACCACTTCAACTCCATTGCAGCCCCCCACTCACCCACTCACTCACTCACTCACTAGCTCATTCAGTCATTCATTCATTTGCTGCAACATTGTTGTGAAGCAGCCAACAATGATGTCGTCTAATGAATGTGGCAACTGTCCCGACATCAACCGAAACTTGAAATGACTTTTTATCGCTTTTAAGGGACCCCCATGGAAAAATATAAAAAATAAAGTCAAATACTCTTGACAGGCGGCCCATCAAAGACTTAAATAAACATTGAATGACTCAAATGGCATTGGCAATGTCAATTTCATTCAAACATATTGACATTTGAACAAAAGATGAACTATCTGTTTTTTTTTTAATTTATCAATTGAAAAAATCATTAAAGGAATAGTGGACCTAAAAGTGTATACCTTATAAGCTGGTTTTCTAAAAAAATACTTTCTCTATTAAGCCTTCTTTCAAAACTGATATATTTTTTCTAGCGTGTACTGTCAGAGTGAGTAATAAACTATCTTGGGTATTAAATACAAAAATGAATATCTAACATGGCCCAAAGGGATTCCCTCTGTTGATTGCACTGCCACAGCAGTTGAAGCCAATCCAATTCAAATTTCCGACTTGGCTAAGTAGCGTCGCTCCACCAGCAGCGAAAAAGTTCAAATAAATGTGAAGGGGCTAGGAGGTATGAGGCATGAGGCACCAGGCATAAGGCATGAGGCATGGGGCAGAATAAAACTCAAACCCTAAAAGCTGAGCTCAAAAGTTTTGTTGATTTTGGTTCTGTGACTTACATACCCAAACACCCAATCCTTTTGGCCCTTTTCCCGGCCCCCATTCCGCTCTCCCGCCAAATTCCGCTTTTTGTTAATTTAGCATAAGTGACGAGTGAGTGACTCTTGGCAAATGCTTTTGGCCAAGAGCACGAAGATTGATTAGAGCGTGAAAATTGTTGGCATTTTGCGGATTCCCTTTTCGTTTTATCTGCAGCCCCACCAATCAGCCAACCATTTCCTTTTATTCCACAGCTGAGCCAACAATTGATGACTGTCAATGGTACATAATTAATTAACATTTAATTCGGAAAGTGCGCTGCATAATTAATAGACTCGCCGGCAAATAGGCGTGATAAATATATTCGCGTGTAAAAAAAAAATAAAAAATGGATATATAAATATATACATTAAATATAAATATTTTATAATTATACTTTATGCATGCGACAGTTGCCAATGAGTCGCTTATTCCGCTTATATAGCTTCCATTTGGCATTTTTAACTGATTGAAAGTTGAATATTACCGACTGACATGGAGTATATATATAATAAATAAAATAATAAATAAATAAAATAATAATAAATTTATAAATCGTCTAACTTTGTTAATATTTAATTGAGCATTTATAACGATGATGTGTCATTCTCCAATACAGTTTGCTTTACAATGAATACATTTAAGGTTTAAACTTTAAAGGTATTCCTTTTATGGATCAAGTTCGAATATGGCCTCTGGGAAAAGTTAAATCAGAAACCATAAATTTTAAGATTACTTTCGCATATTGCTGGTCAGAAATGAGTGGTGGAGGAGCTCTCTCCCCCTTCTGACATCCTTCTGGCATCTTATTCGCATTGCACTTAATGCTGGCTAATGGCCCAACAGCCTGACAACCATGCAACAGCAACAACAAAACCAAAAACAGCAAAAAGTGGGCGAAAGGCAGAGAGCATCGCCAAAGAGGCATCAATCATACGCCACGTAAACCGCAAGCCGAAAGCCGCCAGTCGAAAGCCATTTTAAGCTGCATATTTATGGCTAAGCAGGGGAGCTGAGAACCGAAAGCCGGGAACTGGGTACTGGGAGCCGGGATCTGGGAACTGCGAGCTGCGAACTGTATAGTTGCAGCTGGAATGGAGCTGAAGCTGGAAAAAGCCAGAAACATGCAAAAAGGTTGCAGCTGCGTGTGCAACAGACGATAAGCGAGCTGCAAATGGAAGTTGAAAGTGGAGCCAGTTTCCCCAGGATTCCTTTTCCCAAGGGATTCAAAGCAACAACAGTAGTAGTAGCAGAGGGCCGGGCGGTGGAACCCAACGAGATATGCATGTTAAGTTGTGCCGGGAAAAGTTATGCCCGATCTGGGGAAGGTATGGGGGCTGGGGGTTCGGTAACTGTAACTGCGGTTAAGTCAACAAATTAAAACTTTTTCCACTACCGGCCCAAGTAAAATGAGCTGGGGAAAAGAGACTTACCTTATGCACGAGTTATGCGCATAAGCGGGAGTAGACAGACGCCTGGGCCAGCGGGCAAAGGAATAAAATACTATTTAATTAAACTTTTGCACGTGGCCGAGTGCCTGTTTGCAGTGTTTGCTTCAAAAATATAATAATTTTAATTCAATTTACACACCGTACAGCGAATGGAGGATTCAGGAGTAAATACAAATACCTAGTCTAGGGGATTTTCATTTAAAACTAATTTTGGACATGGACATGGCCAGATTTTCGCAAAAGGCCGGCCACGTGATTTCCAGAACATAAATAATGGTATGTGGTCCGAGCATGTTGCTCATTTGTTGGTGGGAGTGGAATGGCCATTACACACTCACACACACTCGTCCTACTGAAAGGGATTTCCAAAGGGGGTGCTAAGGGGTTTCAGTTATATAAATTGCTTGTGAAATTGAATCTTTATGGTTCAGCTGGAATATTTTGGCAGATAGTCTATAAATTATGGCCACAAAGGGCATACATACACGCAAAAAGTTGTTGGGGATTTTTCCCTCTCTTATTTATTTTTCCTGTTTTTTTTTCCACTACCAGTCTGTCTGCTTTGGGAAATGGCTCACATATGTTGGTGTTTTTGTTGCTTTTGGGAAATGCTTTTGTTTGCCGGCACTGTTGTTGCTGTAAATGATTATCTTGGGTAGTCTGCCCCAGCTCATTGCGTTGAAGTGGAACATTTTGTGGCCTGGCAATGGCTAAAATATTTCGAAATAGTTTCTAAATTAGTTTGCAAATGTTTGTGACGTTTGGTTGCCTGTAAAGAATGACTTTAATTCCGCAGTGGAGCATGGGGCGTATGCGTAATGTTTTTGAAACCCACTCTACGGATGATGAGGATTTGCTTCGAGTTCGCCACTTCAATTTATCCGCATTTATCGGAAGCTAGTACCGTAGCTTCCACTTGAAGCATTTACAATTGCTCACCATGGCGTATACGCAATATGCTAATCAAGCTTTCATTGCATACTTTGCAGCTCATTTGCATACTACTCACCCGCATACACACCCAAGGACATGGCAGCTTGCTGTCAGTTTGCCCACACACACACATTTTTTAAAAAATATACATTTTTTATACACATGCTCGTAGATATGCTTGCCTTGAACTCCTTCCGCTGGCCTGTCGTAAGATGAAGAGCATATACACACGATATGATTGATCGATTTACCTGCTCTACTACCGACTCATCCATCCATTTTCACATCGGAGCTCATCTGAGTTCTCGGCCCAAAGAGTTGTCATTTCCTTTAGCTCCTGTTTCGGGTTAATTCCCTGAGAGTTTCAGCTTTTGGCTTTCCATTTAGTTGCTTGCCGTTCTGCAATATTCATGCACCTCGTTGGAGCAAAGTCGAATCGAGCCCTGGGCACTGGGCACGCTCGTTTACAGCTGTAAGTGTTGTAATAAGTGAAGTGTATTTACCCAACAGCATCCACATTCACATCCAGACGAGATCCTTAAAAGCTTCTGATGCCTTCCTCCTGCTCTGGGATGGGAAAGTTTACGAAACGTTGGAAAATTGTTTGCGGCCATAAAATTGTGTGCAACCGAAGGTCCGAAAAAGGCCCCCAGGCTGAAGTTGTAATTGGGAATGAGCTCGAACCGGTTCTCAGCCTTTGGCCGGTGGGCATTTTGTGAGCTCTTTAGATTTTCCACTTTTACAGGAGCAGGACCTTCTACACTGTGCATCTTGGTTTCTTTTTCGAACCTTGCGGTTTTAATGGAATCATAGTTCAGCTTTTTTTAAACTTTTCTGTTTTTTCAGTGAACTCTGGCTCTGGCTGTTGCTTTTTTGTTGGGGGACTATCAAGTTATTAAGTTTATGTAATTGTTGTTTCACTTGGAGCATTTGATTTGGAATGGCTTATGGCAGCTTATGAAGGCGTTATCTTTGGATAGCTTGTGCCCCGGGCAAGGCAGTCTCGCCTGTCGAGTTTTCCGTTTCCGTTTCCGGCTCCTTCCTGCCTCGAGTTTCAAGTTCACAGCATAGGTGGGACGGTGTAGCAGGACCTTCTAATCAGGATCAGATGTGCAGTGCAGTGCAAAATCAAGTGTCAACGTGTTGAGTCTTTGTTATTTGTAATTCACCCGAAGAAGACACAAATAGAGAGATGCGAGTGATGAACAACCATCATTTCTTGTATTCCCATTCGAATGTACCCAATCCCCGTGTCTTTGGCAACATTCCTTTGGCTTTGTCAATGCCGTCGCCTTGTTGGCAGTTGATTAATGATGACAAAAGTGGTGGAGCCGTTGTGCAAAACAGAGCAGAACGGAGCCGGGGCCAAGAGCTTAATCAACAGATGCGACAGATGAGGAGCTCCTGCTACAGAGTCCCATGTCAACCCCAATTCTTTGGCCACCTCACCTCCGACTCCACGCCCACCACCGCCTCTACCTCCGCCTCATCAGCTTTTGACGTTGTTCCGAGCATGAAAAGAGGGCGCGGCATTTCGGTTACTTTGATGTGCCTCACGTAGCCGTAACGCCCCCGTCACCACAGCAGCCAGCCATAAACATAAAAATTCCGGTGGAAACAAGCTTAAAATTGAAGGCGACAGCGTAACCTATTTTCGGGGTAACAGCAGCCCTTTGGCTTGCTAATAAAAATTGTACCAGCCAAGAGGGCCAGGTTATGGTCATTGTTTCCAAATCGATTACCGAAACGGGTCGCCCATAAATCTTGCCGGCGGGCCTATGAATCATTTGGGGGACTGTCGAACCCGGTGCGCGCACTTGGGCATAAATGTCAAAAAAATTTGATAGAAATGCCAATCAATTCGAACCTTTACAAAGTCTCATTGATGTTTCAAAAATATCTCTTTTACATTCCGCGTATTTAATTTCATTTAATGGCATTTTATAGGTAGCATGCGGGTTGATGGGGGGGGCTGGGGCATAAGTCAAAAGCGGCCATAAAAACCGTCTTGCCAGGCATGCGCTTATATTACGCATACGCCGTGTTGAACACGCAATAAAAATACCAATTGCAGTGTGTTTGCCCGCCCCACCTACGGGCGGCGACTGTCGGAGGCGTGGCAAAAGGGAGGGGATTCCAGTTGGCCATTGTTTCGTAATGTGGCTGCATGCAAAATTTATTGTTGATTTTATTTTCAACGTCGTCCTTTTTACACAACACATTTTCCGCTTCCTTGTTGTGCATTTTTATGGGCATAAATTTACAAGCAGCCACCGGGCTCGGTTCACTTCAGTTCAGTTCGGTTTGGTCGGCTGCTATTTTTTATTGTACCAAGCACTTGGAAACAGTGAAAACAGTCGCTACTCTTGGGCTACCCCAGGTGCGTTATTGTGTCAGCCTTGACCGCCGTTGGAGAAATCTGTAGCAGGCATATAAATTCTACTGAAAAGCCACCAGCTGGCTCAGGACAGTTTCAAGTTGAAAAGTTAAATATACCCAAGGCATTTGTAAAAGCACTTGAAGAAATAAGGATTTTAAACATATGGAAGGCTTTGTCAACTTAAAATAAACTACGATTCAAAGACATTTTGATCTCAAAAAAACGTTGAGTTCAATGCCACAGCATTTATTGTCCATTTTTTTTATATTTCTTTAAAAAATGCATCTATTAATACAATTTTTGTTGGTAATGCGTTGTTTTTCTTTTAAAACAAAGAACCCAAACAGTTTGTTTGACTAAGCCTAGGCCCTAAATTTTGTAAGAAGCCATATTTTGTACAGTGAGCTTGTTTGATTATATGTATTTGTGTTCGGCTAATCCGGCGAGTAAGGACCTCAAGATGCTTGTCTTTTGGCAGCAACTCCGGCACCGACTTGGCTTTGGTGTTGGGCTGGGCTTGCGTGCAGGACACCCATTAGACGAGGACAACGACAACGAGGACATCGTGGCAAGGAACGAGGAGCTCTGGGCACGTGGCAAAAAATTTACTCACATATCCATGACTGCCTTGGAACGAGCGTGAAAGTATTTGTTGTACTTTTGGCGTAACGTTGAAACAGCCAATTAATATCCCCCAGCTCTTATTTTTCTAGACTAGTAGAAGTATTATTAGTTTGGCCCAAAAGTGGCTAAGAAGTGAAGACGACATCGTTGACCCTAAGAAGTATACGAATTCTTTCTCTGAATTCCTTAGTTCTGAATTCCTCTAAATTCTGAATCGGAAGAGTAAAAATGGCGAACCTCGGAAAACCCACAATTTTAAAGGGGTACCCCTGGGAAAAATTAGAAAAATTTTAAAACTATATTTTAGGAATATTTTGAATGAGGACGCTTCTGGGTGTGCTGATTACTAAATGGTACTTTATATCCTGATCGGATACGAATTGGCTGAGCTATGCGCATCGGAAGGAGAAAAAATGGAAAAATTCAGCAAACCCACATTTTTATAGGGGTACCCATGGAAAAAATTCGAAAAATTTTAAAATGATATTAAAGGAATATTTAGAATGAGAAAGACGCTTCTGGGTGTGCTGATTACTAAATGGTACTTTATATCCTGATCGGATACGAATTGGCTGAGCTATGCGCATCGGAAGGAGAAAAAATGGGAAAATTCAGAAAACCCACATTTTCATAGGGGTACCCATGGAAAAATTTCGAAAAATTTTAAAACAATATTAAAGCAATATTTTGAATGCGGAAAGACGCTTCTGGGTGTTTGGATGAGGAAGCGAGATCTCCTTTTAAAGAGATTAAATTGGGGAGTAAAAAATTTGTCGATTGGACTATAATAAGCCAGGCGCTGGCTAGTTCCCTGAATTCAAAGGAAAGTTTCTTTTCTTGGTCCTCTTTTCTCTGGCCACTTGAAGGTCTATTGATTTTCGGTTACCTTTGCAAACTTGTTGAGGCAATCAGCCGTTTAGCTTGTTTCTGTTGTGTTCCAATGGGCGGAGGCGTGGGGCGTGTGCCCAGCAATTAAGCCACTTTGGTGGGGGTGCACCACCCATATTCGGGGTTGGGTGGCCTTGTCTGTGGTTTGTCCGTTTGCAATTGATATCGCGCCATTGCATTCGCTTTCGTGTAATTGCAATGCATAATTCGAAGTTGGCGGTTTAGCGTTATGTGAAGCGTTATAATGCGCTTATGTCCTGCCATGTCAGGGAAATCGGAGGCAGCCAACTAATATAATTAGTCAGATAACGCGTTCATTCAAATGAAATGCAAAGCTAGCTATCAGACAATATGCTCTGCCCATTGACTAAATATCTAAATGTTGATCTGTCTTTGCCATAACAATGTGACTTCATTGATTCCATTCAAATGGAAATGGAAATCTGTTTTGAAGCAATTTCAATGCGTATACTCTTAAGCCCAAAAAAGTATGCTATAAATATTGTAAGCTCGATTTCCACACAAATTTGTGGAGAAGATATTTCATTTTGAATCAAAAACCATAAATTAGAAATGAAAACTAGCAACTGAAAAAGCACACAACCATTATGAGTAGTCTGGATAACATCTAAGCCACTTGTTGACTGCTTTGGCCAAATGGCAATTACGAAAAGGACTGTGAGCCAAAAAAGGAAATCCTGGCACCTCAGCTTGTGTCCCCAACTGTTGTCACAAAGTGTTCGCACAATTATTTTAAATGACTCGGCACAAAAATTAAAAATGCAATAATTGCATAATGAAAGCGTGTGCCAACAAAGTCGGGCTGCCAGCTTTGGAGTTGGGCAAGTGGCCAAAACGGATGAGGCATGCCTCTTGAAGCTTGTGTGCATAATTCAGCCAAGGGTCGACAACTAAAACGGTCATTGGACAAGAGGGCTGGGGTTGGCTTAAGGGTTTGAGGTGCTACGGAAGGACCAAAGAACAGAAAAAGGTCTCCGGGAGCGGTTGGCGATGGTGTGAACAAAGAGAGCAAAATCCAAAGCGGCTTAAATGTGTGCTAAGTGCCGTTGAGCTTATAATGAAACACGACGGCACACACACAAGCAAACTCGTTCGCACTGCCACACCCACATGCACCTGAGCTCACGCATATACACATGTGGGTGTGGAGAAACACAGAAAAACATTTAAGTTAAAAGTACTAAAAACTGGAAAATAAATTAAATTAAATTTTTATTAAAAACCCTATAAAATATTCAGTGAAATACTTTAACTAATCTTGCATCAAAATTAATTAATTTCGTGTGTTTTTCTGAGTGCAGAAGTATAAACTAAGTGACAGGATGAAGGGACATTCAGTGAAGCAGAGTTCCCGCACAGCAGCCACTCCCACTTCCGGTGTTTGTCCAGGTAAAGCTTCGGGCTAAAACGCAAACCACAAAAACCACCAACACATACACACTACCAGCCAAAGACCCGCCAACCCACACGCCCACTCACCCAGCCGAGGCTCACTAACACCAGGACAGTGGACAGTAGAGGCCCAGACAAAACACTAAAATAGGCGCAGCCTCAACCGCAGAAAACACACAATAAAAAAACAAAAATGGGAAGCGGGGAGTGAACCACAGCCCGCCTCGTTTGTTATTCTGTTTTTTATGATTTATTTGCCAAACAAAATTTCCGTTGTCATCTCCTTGATTGATGGCCCCAAGGTCCCAAAGATGGGCCCTCGCCGGCTGACACTTTTCCTATTTATTTGAGTGTGTTATTAAACTTATGCTTAATTAACGCAATTACTTCGGTCATTTGTTTTGACAGCTTCGATTTAAGTCATCTTTTGGGTACAGGGACGTTTCTATAAAGAACAAAGGATGTATCAAATAAAAATGTATTTCTTAGAAATATTTTTATAAAAACTACAACTATTTTTCTATATTGGATTTCAAGTTTCGTCACTTTCCGATTGCCATCTTACCATCGCTCATTCGTCTGCTCGATTTCCTCTTGGGAACTGTCAATGTCGACGTTGTTGATCACAAAAATTGAATTGTATATGCAATTGAATTTTTGAAAAATGGCTGCACAGGCTACCCAGGCAGCTAGGCAGACCGGCAGAACAGCAGCAGGAGTCATTGCATAATTCCGCCACAGACAGCACAGAGGGGGGCTACAAGGCTTTGGGGCTTTTCCGGGGAAAACTATCCTTACACACACACCAGGGTGTGGAAAACTGCATGCTGCATCCTGAGTTATGACACTCGTCTAAGGTCACGACGGCAGCAGCTGGCGCTGATGGCTGGCAAAGTGAGGTTGGACAGTTCCCATGCATTGCAAGGATTGCAAATGACAATCGAGAGTTGAGTTCGAGGTGTTTGAGGATTTTCCACCTGCTCAAGTGCAATGATGCGGCAATAACCGTTGGCCAAGAATGTGTGCGGAAAATCCTGGCTGAGAGGCTGCCAAGTGGGCGGCAATTGATTGTAAATAGGAAAATGATTACACATAAAATTGGGTTACACGTAATTTACCTCGAAGGCGAAGCAAAAAAGTAAAAGGATTTATTGATTTTAAAGAGCCTGCTAGAGTAAATACAATTTAATTACATAGCTAAGGCCTATCCAACTTTTAACTGTCTTATTAAAGTGCCGGCATTTTTGTGGTTCGACTTCCACTTAAGGACAATTTTTGATTTCAAGTCCTGGTAGCATCCTCACTGCCCAGCTAAGAACAATATTTAGACAATCAAACAAGATTTGCGGCAGGGCAAGCTATTTATTTTGTGGTTAAGATGCTTGCTCCCAATCGATTCAATTGGACACGAAAACAACCCACACACACTGTGTACTTTGCTTCCTTTGCGGTGTTGGCCAAATGTTGCACTATTGGGATTGGAATTGGGAATTTTACGTTTACGTTTCGATTGCTGCCCGATTTTGTGGTGTTCTGCGGTGGTTCTGATTCCTGTACGAAGCGGCCTTCCCTAAAAACAAAGTCAAAGAGCGGCATTTGAAAGCCAAAAGCCAAAACGAAAGGCTAGGAAAGGATTGGAACGTAAAAGGGGATTATTCATTAAACGCGCCCTCAAATAAGGTCAAAGGGTGAAAGCTAAAACGCTGGCTGGATGTTCGATTAATTAGACATTTTGCCTTTGACGTGCTCTACGTTTTAGTGTAGTATTACACTTCTTTGGTTTTATTTCAATATTGAATAGTGAAAGTAGAATCTCTGATAAAACTCAATACTTCTGTTAAAGCAAAAATATATGTACGTTTTTAAAGGATTTCAGTTTTTTATATTTTTCCATTTTATTTATCCAACAAAAGTGTTGTACAACCTTAACCATCCTGCATAATCGCAATTGAAATCGGGAGCGGGGGTCTTTAAAAACTTTTAATTGAAACTCGATTCGAGTCACGTACAAGGCGACAACGACACTGTTAATTATAAATTTCTCGGTGGGGGTGTGCGTGCGTATGTGACTGTGTCTGTGTGCTGGTATCCTTGTGTCCTTTTGTTGGAGTATGTGTGTGTATCAGTTTTTATTACACTGCATCGGCAATTAACAGACAAATATAACAACAAATAACTGGCAGGCCGGTTTGCAGATGCTGCGATTTTTATGCCCATCTCTGGTCCGCTGAATTATTGGCGGTTGTTCTTGCCACAGCTGCCGGCATTAATCCAACTTGCTCTCTTCCAGGACACGGACCAGGATTCACACACACACACACACACACATACATCTAACCGATGCGCCTCGTAAAGTAGCAACAATGCGATGCTGCCACCGGGATTCTCCCACCTAGACCAGCTCGATTTTTAGCTTCAGCCCTGGCCAATGTGCATTTTCGCTGTGATTTGCGTGCATCGGCATGTCCTGCGAGGATTTCGTCCTCCATGGCCGAGAGGCTTTTCCCGTTGTTTCGTTATTGTATACTCTCTTGATAGCAATTCGTTGGGGGTTTTGGTTTGCGGGGGAAGTTGGTTAAACAATGTAATTATTTTTAAATTAGTAAAGGCTTAAAAGAGATTAATTAAGGCAATAAAATACTTACTCTAGGAATATTTTTAAAGCGTATAAATATTATAAAACTTACTTCCTTATGTCATTACCTTTAAATTAAAATTAAGAAAATAACAAACTTATAAAGCCCTTGAACTTTATAAGGTATTTGAGGTATTCGTTCACAAAATTTGATTTACATTTTTTTTTTGTGAGTCCACATCTCTGCCTGGCATTCAATTGAACCGAAACGCGGATGGTCACTGGGGTAAACCGTTGCAAGTGGCCAAGTCCAGAGGGCAGAGGCCGAAGGGCAACAGGCAGAGTCCAGAGTGCAGAGGGCACGCATACGCACTCTCTGATTGCATCAAGTTGAAATAATGTAATTAGTTTTTGTGCTGTGGTTGGGTACAGGAGCACGAGCCGGGGCAGGATTCACAACGCAATCCTGTGGAGTGGGGGGGATTGCTGATGTGGCTTTGGCTTTTTCGCTGTTGTTTTTCTTTTTTCCACGCCGAGAGTCCCTGGCAATTTTCAGATCAGTTTGCCAGTGCGAGTAGTGCCAGTGTTTTGGGGCCTCGTTAGCAGTTTGTTTTGTGGCAAAAAGATACTGGCCAAAAAGCGAGCTTTGGAGACCATACTTTTTTGTGTTTTTATGGAAATTTTGATTAAATGGAAAGTCATTTTGTCAAAGGGAAAAAGACCAGTGAGTTTTACCTTACATAACGCCCGCTAGCTATGCAAACAGCCAACACAAGCCCAGTTCGATTCCAATTTAATTCAGCCATAATTCATACTCCCAACATCTGCAAAAGTTGGCTAAGAGCGCCCGAATCGCAGCCTTCTCTATTATTCCAGTCCAATCCCTTTTCGAAGGCCTGGAGTCCGGCACCCGGCACCCACCACCCAGAGACCAGAGACCGGACTCCATTTGTGGCCTACATATTTAAGTATCTCCCTTATATCAAGCTGTCGGGGCGAAAAGTATTTTTGGCCAGATTCCATTCGCGAGAATCAGAAAGTAGTCCGCACTCCGAAGTGGGCCAATTTAATGGCGCGCCCATTACGCGCCATATCCAATGGCCAATTGTGTCCAAAAATTATCGCACCATGGCATGCCAGGCCATCGTTTTGCTGCCCTGTCAAATAATTAATTAGAAATTAATTGCACGTAATAATTCATGTTGCCCGGCGGCCCATTCAAATGGATATACATAGATAGATAGATGGATGGTTGGATGGTTGGTTGGGGAGAAGAAAGCAAATAACCCATGGGCAGCCTGGCGGCCCTGATGGTCGCAGATTTTGTCTGGGCTAATTCCAGCTGTTAATTTTGTATGCATTCGATTGGGTGCGGTGCGGATTCTGCCCATGCCACACAGACAGCACCCCACCACCGGCCGCTGTCATGTCGCATACATCTAAAATTAATCATTGGCATGCAGCATAATTTATTATGTCACACAGAAGCCGCATTGGATTGGCCACCGAAATCCCCGAAACCGGAGAGAGAGGCGCTTACATCCTGCGGTGCTTCGGTTAGGATCGGTTTGACATGGCCCATTTAAAAACAGAGCCACTACCGAGGCTAATACTACGTATGTACGTGTGTGTGTTGCCACCTCAGAGTTGTCATGTGGTATGGTGTCTGGGGGGATGTCGGATGTCGGGCTCTTCAATCAAATGCGAAAATTCGTATAATTACAGGGCCCCGGACAAACTGACTGGCTGCAGGCCTCAAGTGGTGGCGCCATTTGATTTAATCACGTTAATAGCCTTTGCATGTCGCGGTTATACTATACTCCCACCCTCCCTCCACACTTTTGGGCGTTTGGGGGCTGGCTTAGAGAGGTGTTAAATGTTTGTGGTTGCATTGTAATAAACTTGCATGCAAATGGCCGCCCATCAACTTTAATTACGCAGAGTTTCCCATAATGAAGAAAAACTGCCCGTCCTTGTTTGATGATTGATGAAAAATTTTCCTTTTTTTTCACTGGAATTCGCCTAAGGCTTTGTGCGTTTTGTTGTCTGGAGGAGGGCTTTTGAACCTGAAAAGGTGTGAGACGTCAAAGGGTTTCCGGGTGATATGGTTGAGAACCCATAAGTTTGATGGATTGTGTGCTTCTAAATGTGCCATTACAGGGTTTTTTCCGGCCTGCCAGCCCACCCCCGCACAAAAACAATGGAATTTGAAATTTATGATAGCCTTTCAGCAACACCAGTCTTGGCCGTTTGAAATGAAAACACAATTTTGGGGATTTATTTTGCATTTTTTAAAGTTATTTTTATTGCATTTCTCGCTCTTCTCTCTCTGGCATTCTTTTCAAATGTACTTTATATACGAATCTCAAATGTTTTCATTTGCTTGCTATTTTTTTTATTTGCCATTCACAAACAATATTACATTTATCTGCATGTATTTCAAGTGATTTTTCATGGTTTTGTTTCTCGTATTTGCTTCTCTTTTTACTTTGTTTTTTGTTTTGTATGTTTGTTTACAATTTGTCACAACCTTACAAATTGAAAATTGATAAAAACCAATAAGTTTTGGAATTTGTGTACGTGTCTTATTGAAAATTCTCATTTATTCGGTATATGCATGTGAGTGTGTTAACTAAATAAAATTTGAACGGATTTACCTTCACTTGATTTTATTTTTTCTGCTGTTTGGTTGGGCATTTTTCTGCGATTGTTGCTAATATATATAATATATAATACTTGTTTATCGTCTCTGCGGTTCTATTATCAATTTCTGTTATGTAAGGTAGCGGGTTGGCTTTCTCTAGTTTTGGCAGCCTCGCCCCCTTCCAATACACAATGCAAAATTAGAAAAATACTTTTACCATTTTACCTTCTAGAATCTAGATGTTTGTAAGTAAAATCAAGAGGAGTAGTTCAGTAAGGAAAACTGTAATGCTATTTTCAATGGTTTATGTTTTAATTCATATCTTTTATTTCAATATGTGTGTTTTTGCATTTGCTCATAAAAACAAATGGTACAACTTACAATTTGGCACATCATTAAAGATTAGATTTTCAATATAATATATATTTATATAATTTATATTTATACTTTATATGACGCTTAGGCATCGGATCTATGTGAAAGTAAACAAAAAGCTGGCGCTGGCTTATGGTTAAACTACACAGATTACAGTTTCTTCGGATTTGTCACACAGAAAATAATCGAATGAATCGAATTAAATGAAGACATTATTCATATACATCATATATATCGTATGTTCGTATCATATAGCTGCAGTGTTTGATTGAGTTGCGTTTGAGTTTGCATTTAATTTTAATTTTAATTTATTTTGTAGTTTGACTTTCTCCTCAACGCATTGCTTAAGACAAAAATTATTTTTTTTTTACTTAGATTTTTGTTTGTTTGTTTTTTGTTTTGTTTTAAAAGTTTGCGGTGGAAGTTGAGTTCATAATTTAAATGTATGTTTTTATACCGTACCATATTATATTTAAGTTTGCTCTATAACTAGAAGGTTTACCTCTTGCTTTGCTCGTCAAACCCAAACATCTGTATTTGTGAGTATAAGTGTGGGTGTTTAAGAGAGTGTTTGTGTGAGTGATTGAGGGTGGGCCAAAAAGTATGCTTCACTTTTTGGCAAACTATTTGTTGCGCTATTTGAAAAATTCATTAAATTTAATTACGTCTTTATTTTATAATTCACTTGAAAGCTACATTTAATTTGGCAATTGTTGGGTTCGATTTGTTATTCTCTTTATTGTTTTCCATTTAGTTTCCATTTATTCTCATTTTTACTTAACTGCTCCTGCTTCTGTTTCTGTTTCTGCGTCTGTCGTCGTGGCGTACAAACTAATACCTAACTAAAAGTCATTTAAAATATAAACTTTGGCTTTAAAAATGTCAACGTAAAAATAGTATATTAATATGTGTTAATTACGATTAAGAAAGTGTAAATAAAACCGAAAAATACACATATGTATGCTCGTATGTATGTATATGACATAAATGACTTTGAGTTCTCAATACATCATCTTGTTGCCAAGCGTGTGCGTGTGCGTGTGGTTTCGCTTTGTGTGTGTGCGTAAGAATTGTGTGTGTATTGGAGAAATTAAAAAAAAAATGTATATCCTTTTTCATCATAAATATGTACAAAGTGAGACACAGTGGCTAAGTGATTAGATTGAAATAAGGTCATCAAATTTGAAGCTCTTTGGAGTTGATGAAATTCTCATTCCCTTTCCCTTCGTTCTTAATTTCAAGTAAATTTTTTAGTAGGTTGTTTTAAGGAAATTCGAAGAACACTTAATGAATTGCACGAGTACACACACACAATAATTAGTAGCTTGCTTTTTTTTGTTTTGTGGTTTTCATTTTTTTTTTTAGCATAGTATGGTTGATAAACAACTAGTATAAATTTGAAGACAGTAGCTGCCTAAGAATCAAAATAGAGAACGACGTCATTTTGTTTGGTTGGTTTCCATTGAGCATTTTAATCATTAACAGTTGAAAAATACACAACGTTAAAAGTTTCTTTTTGTTTTGGGTTCCTTTTTTTTGTTTTTGTGTGTGCATTAGATTTCGAGTGTGTATAAAATAAATTCTTAGTTTGCTTAGGGAAGTTTCAATCCGGTCTAGACCGAAAGTGAAAAACATCGAAACGACGCAATGCTTCTTTTTTGTATTTTTTCTTAAATTTCTTTGTTTTTGTTTTTTTTCTTATCTTTTGTTTTTTTTTTTTACACAACACACAAGGAAAGTGCTACGGAGTAAGAGCTAAAAACTGTAATTTTTAATGCTTATTATTCGATTTTCACATCATTCATCAATGGCTTTTTTGTCACTGGAAGCTTGACTTTCTAAAACTAATATATATATATATATTTTTTTTTTTGTTCATTTTTCAAATTTTGTGTTAGGTTTTCTTTTTTTTTGCTTTGCTGCTATGGCGGCAATTAAAGTAAATATTATTGTATATTCCAAGGATATGTCTACGTGTTGATCTTTTTGCATTTACCTATGCGCTACAGTTTTTTGAGCAATTCGAATTGAGTTTAGTTTTGAATTGAGTTTTGAGTGTGAAATGGTATTAGCTGCCAAAATATAATATAATTAGGAACAACAAAAGCAATATATTAAAAATAAATTCGTTGAAAATAATCGGTAAAATACAGAAAATGAGTATTCTTTGGGTAATCAAAAACTAAATTCTACAATCAAATAAATATATATTTTTGTTTGTGCTTAAGCCTTTTGCAAATAATATATGTATATATGTTGATGTGCTGCGCTTTCTATAGAAGATTCTCAGTTCCTCTCCTACAATGCTAATGCTTTAAAATAATCATTTAAATCAAAAAAATCTAACTTAGTTGAACAAAAGGACATAATTAACAACCAAAGGATTACATATAGGTTTAATATTTGTTTTTGATGATGTTTCAGCATGAAGAGTACCTAAAAAACATTGCTCTTTCTCTGCCTGGTTTCTGATATACAAATACAATGCCTATAATAACTATATATCATGTTGGTAATATATATATATAAGTGTGTATGTATATATAAATTCTGATCTGCCGCACAAAGTTTCAGCTTTTTGTTCTGGTAAAAATCTACGCATGAAGCACATTTTTCATTTCATTGTTGCAAAACTATTTTGCAATTTGAATTTATGCTTTAAATTTTTGTTTTTTGTTTTTCTTATATAAACTCCATAGAACTGCATTTAGCGGCGTATATTTGTTTTTGGTTTAGCTTTTTTTTACGCTTTTGCTGGACGACATTGATTTGTTTATTTTATTTTATCCTTTTTGTTGCTTAGCTTTGATTTTCAACTCTCCAAGATTTTTGAGCGTCTGTTTTTGTTGCAGATTGCAGATTGCAGATGTTGATTTTGCCATGGTAGCTGCTGCTGCTGCTTTTTGTGTGTTGAGTATCTTGCATCTATCGTTTTTTAGTTGTAACTTCTACTTACTGCACAATAGGGAGGAGTATTACGTCTAAGTTACTTATTTGCTTTGCTTTGCCTTGTTCATATATTGAGCATTTTCATCGAGAGTAGATTGAGTGCATTTTTTGGCTGACTGGCGTAGATTGTTCTTAATATGGCGCGAAACGATTGAAGCCACCACGATACATGGTCGCCTGTTGTAAAAATTAAAAGAATAAACACAAATATGATTATTTTTCTCAAAATAAAGATAAAAAATGAAAGAGTATCTGTTAGAAATGAAAGAGTCTTACCCCGTAGCCAGGAACTGGTCCAATGCCATGTCCTAGATAAGGATCTGCATATTCGCGCGCATATCTATAAATATTTGATGATGGATTTTTAGCTTATTAGTAAGTTTATATATATTTTATTTGGTTTTTATAGTGAATTATGATTGATGGATAATGCCAGTGATATGTTATAAATTTTTATGTTATATTGTTCGTCTCTTCGCCTTCAAGTTTATTTTTTTTTTATTTTTTATATTTAAGAAAAGTTATTAAGTTTTGATAGAGTCTTGCAATAGCGCTCTATCTTTTGCTGAAGATCATCAGTTTTTCGTATCTCCTGTCTACACTTTACGCAATTAGACAATTGTTTTACAAAACAAAAGAAATAAAATCAAAAAATTAGTCAATTTTGAAAATAAAAAATCAAATAATATATAAAAAAGCATAAAAGTTTACCAGTAATAAATATTTTCTAAAGTTTTCTAAAAGTAATAAAGTAAAATCTAACTAAAAATAAAACAAAATCATAAATATAATAAATAATAAAATAAAAAAGTAGAAATAATAAAGGTAAATAATAAGACAGTGATAAAACAATAAAATTCTTGAGTAAACTACTCAGAATCCTTCGTAAAGCTTTAAAAACGAAGCTTTATAAATGGAGAGGCAGTGGAGACTATATGTATGTTATATATTTAATCGGTTATGATTTTAATATTATTATTTATATTTTTTTGATATATTTTTTTGGATGGATTTTGATTTTTATGAGTGATTTTTATGATTTTTGTATTTATTTGTTTATGAGTGATTGGCAGGTCATCTTTCAACCTTCTCCGTATTTTGAACTTACCCAGCTACGGTGGCGTAGCCGGCTAGTGCCGGCTGGGCAGCCGCTGCGGCGGCAGCCCCATAGGCGGCCCTGGCAGCTACCGCCGTGTAGGTGGTGGCCGCCGTGGCGTACGCCTGCTGCTGGGCCTGAGACAGTGGGGTCTTTAACAGCGGAGCAGTGGCCTGGAATAGTGGTAAGCAGATGGGGCATTAAAACTGGGCCAACTCAACGACTGCATCTCGAGATCGGGGTTGGAAGGACATATGCTTTTTTATATATATATTCATTTTTTTTTTTGGTTGGGACTACAACGGCAAACGACAATGCTAGGCAGAGTTGGTAAAGAAGGACACAAGTGACAGCAAGTGTTGTGAGAAATTAAGAACCCAAACCGATGGTGGGGGTACGCACACATATATACTTATATAACTAGGATAACCAAAACCAAAAAAAATTCGGTGCAAAACAATGGGATTCAATGTGTGCCATAATAAATAAGTAAGTAGTCTATGTACACTTAGAAGTTATAACGCTAAAAGGCAGTAGAACCATCGAAACCGAACTACGAAGAACCCAAGATGCCAGGCCAAAAACAACTGAAAAGCACTGTTCGAGCTTCGAACCAGATAATAACTTAAAGTATTCGATTAAAACTAGGGTTAACTTAGGACTTATTGCATAAAGACATACGGATTAAAGTACGTGGTGCATAAAAAAGGCAAAAAAATGTGTCACAACAATCAAACGGAACGCAACTTCAGGATCACTTTTGGGGGGTGGGGGTGCATTGGAAATTGGACTAGAACTATATATGATTATTTTTACCAAAACATTCTGTGGAACCGGAATGCGGTTGATCGTATGTGGGTTACTGTTTAGCGTAGTCACAGTGCGGCGCTGTAATTTATGGTTTCGAATTTCAGTAATGTTTTTTTTTTTTTTATTTTGTTTCGATTGTGTTGTTGTGGTAATTGTTGAGTGGATGTTGTTGGGTTTAATGTAACAGTGGTGAGAGATAACCAAAGAAGAGTTTGTAGTTACAATATACATTTGTATAGAATATATTGGTAGAAATACGTTTGTAGATATTTAGCGAAAGCAAAATAGTGAAATAAAATATGACCCATGAATTGGGGTTGATATTAGAAAGGAAAGAAAAAGAAGCGTATGCTTTATAAAGCTTCCTGTGGTCACCACTAATTATTATTTGCTTTTTGTTTTTAAGTAAAATCAAAAATGTCATAAGTTGGTAATGCTCAAACCAAACAAAGGATGCAATTTTATAGAGTAGAGAGCTTATACACAAGTGTTCAATTATTCAAACATTGAGTTAAAAGTAAGCTGAGCTAGGCCGCTTTCCGGCCTTAGTCCGTGTGAAAACAAGGTGTTTTACGACCAAAAACTTTACCAAAGAGTTCGATACCTCAACGAAAACATATTACACAGCAACAAATCAAAAACGCGTCTCAGTTAGTTGTGGTATAGATAGTTTGGTAGTGGAAAATGCAAATAGGAACACAAAAGGCAAAAAGGAAGCGACTTAAAACATAAATTACGTATAAGTTTAAGTATAAGTTTATAAAAAAATAGAACGTTTGTTTCCAAAAACCAAGTCAAATGTTTTTTCAAAACTTAATCGGTGTCTTTTACAAGCTACCATCAAAAAATACAAATCATAATCATAATATTTGTATCATTATCTTTTCTGGTGGTTGTGGTTAGAGGAATATTATTTTGAAAAAGTTTCATTACATTTAATATGGCGGCTGGCTGAGCGGCTGGAACTTCAGTGACCGGTTTGGCTGCCTGTAAAATTTGTATATAATATTTTCATGTATTTTCGTTCGAAAGTTATAGCACTACACTAGATTTTATTCTAACTTAGGGACATATAGAATTGATAGCCTATTTTATAATAATATTATTATTAAAATAAGAGGACACTCACCTGGAAGCGTAGATTTGGATCAGCGTTAGCAGCGGCTGCTAAGAAGGGATCATAGTATACACTGCGTCGGCGTAACGAGATGGATGATAGATAGAAAAATTCATGGATTAATAAATAATCATAAATGGCAGGGATAAGTCTTTGTAGGTGAGGAGAATACTGTAGAGGCAGTCAAAGCATAATTCATAAATTTTGCCTCCAATTTGGTTTTAAACTGTGACTGCCTCCGTTCAATTGAAGGCACTTAAAAGCAAAATTCAAACATTTTATTTTGGTTCATTTTTTTTAACGCACTTGTGTGGTCTTTTTTGATTTTTGGGCGCTTTGAGAAACCAGAGCCAGACGGGATAAAGTTTCCTCGTTAAAAAACAAATCGAAATACTGCAGGCCTGGCCAATAAAACTTTATCCCCGTCCGGCCCGGTTTTTGATTGTTTGTTGTTTCGTTAATGTTTTTAAATTTTCTTTTTTTTTTTATATATATACCGGATGCTGTGGGTAAATGGCTGAAACTTAAGGCGCAACTAAAAACCGAAAATTGGCACCTAATTGTTGAGTATATATGTATACCCCGCCTACCTACGAAGCCTAAGACTAACAAATAACCTGTTCTAAAAACTGACCTGATCTGACCTGATTCCCCACTTGATGACGAACTGATTGGAAGAAATGTTTAGACAGAGGAAACGAAACAAAGGAAAATTATAAGTTTTATAGTATATTGTCGTACAGTATAGAATAGGGTACTAGCAAGAATATAGCCAACCAACCAACCACATACAAAGGTCATTCCATTTCCCAAAAGAACACTACGAAAATTGTCTTGCTTGCTTGCTTTCCATTAATTGTTGTATGTTTGTATTTTTTTTTGCATTTAATCTTTAGACAGAACAGACACTCATGCACCTAGCTAATTAGTTATGGTTTTTTTGTTTCAATTTGCGTGTTTTTTTTTCTCATGACGAGTGTTTATAAGTATACAAGTATTTAATGGAGCATTCATTCATACGCTATTGTGGTTGTGTGGTTCCAATATGTGGGTGTGTGTGGGCGGGTGGTAGTGTGTAAGGAGTGTAAAGAGCAGCCACGAAAAAAATTCATGAAATCAAGTTAATGAAATGTCTATTATTATAGAGAGATATATGTATATATATGTACGTATTCGGGGGGCAGAACATGCACGCAAGGCGCTGGCAGAGACGCTGGCGACGCAGACACTTTAAAAAACACTTTCAAGTCAAATTCAAATTCGAAATTCATCATACGCCTAGTGGTACACAATATACAATCGAGTAGTAGTAGGTAGGTCCCTTAACCAAAATATAATGATAATAGGTATTAAAATAGATGCCAAAAACACACTGCTTTCAGTTCTGAGTATGAGCAAATATATATGTGTAGGTATTATATATAGAATTATAGATATTTTACGTGGATGTGTTAGCGTGCGTTAATCAGTTGCGACTTTTGCATTTTCAGTTGTATTTTTTGAGTTTTGTTCGGTTTGTTAAAATCATCTATTTTTGTTGTTTTTTTTTTGCTTCATTTATACATATTAAGTCAAAGTCTAGTTTCATTATATGCGGATATTAAAACTTTACACACACAAGATAGCTAAAAAAAACATTTTTCACCAACAAGATAGAGAGAATAACACAGACAGATAGAAATATGAAACTAAAAAAAAACAATCTTTAAGCTATAAACAATGTAAGCTGAAGATTTTAAAAACTATGAATGATGAGAGGGTTGGGGGTTCTTTGGTTAAATATGGGGATATGGTTTAACAAGTAAGGAATATATACTACGTTTATGCGCCTGCTGACTGGTAACAGGATAACCAACCCAAATATTAAAAAACACTTCAGAACTTAAGTTTTTATATATTTAGTTCTTTAAAAATTGAATTTTTTTTCAGAAATTAATTGAGTTTATGAGTTGAAATTCTTTTAATATCATAATTAAGCATGCGCATAAACGTAGTATCATCATTTTTCAAGTTAAAAGGTTCATGTTCATGAGGCATTGGCAAAGATTAAGGTGCTCTAAACTACATTCAAGGTAAGGATTAAATCAAAGTACAACGTTACGGGACTACGGCAACAAACTACGGCGGTTCGAGGGTGTGACACACGGAGTCCGGTTACGACGGACTCTACTTACGGCGCGAATCCATGCAAAGCGGCAGCGCTGTTGGCCGCATTGGCCGACGCAGCCATGGAAGCAGCAGCCGCAGCAGCAGCGGCCGTCTGGGGTGTCTGGGTGGCGCCCGCTGCCGCCGAGAGTCGGGCGGCATAGGCGGCCGCGGCAGCAGCACTGGCAGGATTCTGGCCCACTCCGGCCGGGTTTTGGGCAGCGGCGGCGGCGGCCGCGGCAGCTGCCAAAGATTGCTGCAGAGCTGCGGCATTGCCGGCAGCCGTGGGTACCGCCACTGCTTGCAGGCCGGGCTGCAATTGCGCCAGCTGGGGGGCATGGGCGTGGGCGAGGGCGTGAGCGGCATGAACATGGGGATGCGAGGCGGCGGCTGCGGCGGCGGCTACGGCGGCGTGCTGTTGTTGTTGGTGCTGCTGCTGTTGCTGCTGGTGTTGTTGCTGCTGCTGTTGCTGTTGTTGTTGTTGCTGCTGCTGTTGTTGCTGCTGCTGCTGTTGGTGTTGCTGCTGGTGGGCGGTGGCGACCTGCTGCTGCTGCACCTGCTGGGCGGCCACGGCTTGTTGTTGAGCGGCTGCTGCAGCCACGGCGGCGACGGCCGCCTGGCGTTGCTGCTGCTGTTGGGCGACTGCGGCGGCCGACGCCAGCAGCGCCGGATGGTGGTGCGGATGATGGGGATGATGGTAGGGGGCGGCGCCGACCACGCCCACATGTCCGCGCTGGATGGCCACTCCACGCATGGCGGCGGCAACGGCGGCTACAGAAATATATATATATCCGGAGCCGGAGGTGAGTGCACCGAAACACAAAAGTTAACAACGAGAGTCGGGTCGTTTTTGTTTCGTGATCGTTTTTCAATATTTTTTTTGGTTTTTTTTGCAACGATTTGACACAACATTTTCGACCAGTGTGTGTTTAGGTGTGTGTGTGTGGTTGTGTATGTATATGTGTGTTTATTTGTGTGCAAAAAGTAGAAAAAAGGAAAAGAAAAGAACATAAAACGCATGCGGTTAGTTTTCTCTCTTGATATATATAATCAAATATTTATATATATTTATATATATGTATAGTATATATGGCAAATTCTAGGCTTTATGTAGTAACGATTTTTTGTTTTTTATATATAAATATTGTAGATAGCGCTGAAATGATGTATATATACATATAACAATACATAAGACATACGTGTAGCTCATACATTGTAAATGGGATTTATATATCGAAACATACTTAACATTAGAACACTGAATTACCAAGAAATGCTACGCTGTAGTTGCATCTTATATTGCATATTCATATAATTGTAATGTAATGTAAGAGATATTATCATCAACAATACGAAAAAAAACATTAGACCGATCTTTAGTACAGTAGTAGGCATATGTACATACATCCATGTGTATGCGGCAAGACCATTTTTTGTTTCATTTTTTATGTTGCATGTTTTTTTTTTGGTCAACAACTCATTAGCATTTTGTGTGTGAAGGTGGGTGTGAGGGGGTTCTGAGTTTGTTAAAAGCTTTTAAAAGTAAATAACATACACATAATTTCCGTTTAACCCTTGCACCTTGATCCAAAAAACTAGCAAGAACATTTACCAAGTGCTATTGAAATTGGGATTATTTTGGGAAAAGGAAATTTGGGAAAAATATAGTATAGTAGGTTCTTCATGCTGATTGAAAAATTATAAAAGAGAAGCTGTCCTTGTTTAATTCCGCATTTCATCACAAAAGCCACACAGTTTTCAAATTGTACTTTTATTAATTCCACGCGGTTTTCTCACTCAATTTATAATAATGCCGGCCTGCAGGTCTCATAATTAACAATTTCACCAGAGAAAGCCACAAAAGCTGACTCACAACCAGAAATCCTGGTCATTATGATCAGCCACAGGTATTCAAATGCTCTGTGTCGCACCACTTGGCTATTATTATTATTGAAAATCAGCACAAAAAATAATTATTGAAATGTATGAAATTATTTTTCAGTTCTGAGTGAGCTGAACTCAATGTTTTTGGCAACATTGTGCCACAAATTGAAATTTTGTTTGGCCAATGTGCAATTAAAAATTCGATTTGCTATATTTGTATGCAAATGCTTTTGACCAAAAAAAAGGTGGAATTATGTGCGAGAGCGCAAAGAATTTTGGAGAAAATTTTCATAAAATTTGAGCTGGAATTGTTTCTGCGGACAGGCACATTGTGCACAAAAGTTATACAAATTAAATAGTCCGAAAAACAAAATTATCAAAAGGAGTGATATGGAATGGCTATGGAATGGTGTTGTGGTGTCGGCATGCAAAAATCAATTTCCTTAATTCCGTTTGATTTTCGCTCGGTGGATTTTGATTGGCAAATTGAATTCGTGTTCTAACGAGGCCAGAAGCGCAGTTCAAATCAAAAACGAAAAAATTCAAAAATCGTGCAAACTCCAAACGTATAAAATTAAAGCATTTTTCAAAAGACAGCTTTTTTGGGGATATAGCAATAGAGATATAGATAGGGGATAGTGGGCGGGGGGATAGTTAAAACAAGAACAAAGATAGTACGAGAGAGTATGATTGCTAGAAAGTAATGCTCTAAGAGAAAGGCCTTACAAAAAAATGCTTGCTGCGGCAAAATGTTCGCTCTACCGATAAACATTACGATATTTCGATAATTACGATATACATTTGTTGACTATTTCGGTTAAAGCTAAGACCTTGTCATACTTAACAGCTAGTTAACGGTTACAGTTTCTAGATTTTGATATAAATTGTGGGTTTCATTAACTTCTCGATCGATCGAGTCGAGTGTCAAGTGTGGGTGTGAGTGTGTGCCTAGACGTTTGAACAAATGCAATCTCAAGGACGCCAAAATGTATGCAATATTTATAGAATATATCGATAGTCAAATATAGTCATACCCATAATGCGTTAACCAAAGTAACAAGACAACAAACATTTATACTGGTATTATTATGGTACAAAGATTCTCATAGCTAAAAGAGTTGGTGAAGACTTGGTTCTGGTTCTGGATCTAATTGTTTGTGTTGCAGTGTTTTTTTTTCTCATTTTTTGTCAAAACTTTTATGTAGTTTAGTGTCAAGTTTATGAAAAAGGTGTTTAAGATTTTTTAAAGATTTCAATACCAAATATTAAATTTTACTCTGATATTTTCTTAAATATTTTTCAAAACAACCACCATTTCTTATAAACTTGACAATATTTTTCGAAATTATGTTTTTTTGAATTCTGCTTTTAGGCGCTCGCTTTCACCAGAGACTTTCTTTTATTTTTTGTGGACACTTGTTGTTATCGTCGTACCTCCGCCGTGGCGTTGCTGCTGTCGGCGCTGCTGTCTGGACAGCGCTGTGCGGTGGGCGTGGCGCTAATACAATGGGCGTGGCCGCTGCAGCAGCTGCTGCCGCTGCTGCGGCATGAGCAGCTGAGGCCGACGTCGCCGTTGCACCGCCGGAAACCGCCGACTGCGGCGCCTGGGCCACCGGAACGGAAACGGGCAGGGTCAGCGGTGTGAGGGCGGGGGCTCCGGCGCCGACGGGGGCGCCCAGGAAGGGCCAGGCGGCGGCCACCGGCAGGCGATAACCTTAGGTTGGCATACACAGTTCGATTAAGTTTATGGTTTTTTTTTCTATTTCGTATATTTTTTTGCTGGTCACCATTAGAATGAACTTAGAGATGAGAGTAGTGGGTGGTGTGTGTTAGGTGTGCGTGGGTATTTCTTTTCGATTTAATAGATATATACATTTTCGAAGGGATGCATGATGATGTTGCTGTTTTTTTTGTTGCTTAAATCTAGTGCTAAAGTTAGACTTGATTGGGTCGGTTTTTAATTTATTGTTTTTGGTTTTGGCACGCGACGAGAGTTACCAGTTACAATTACGAGTACGAGTATAAATAGTTGTACGCTAAGGAGCATTTCAGACATGTTCAGACCAAAGGATTACCAGACCAAACGTAAAACGTAAAACGTGTAATAACTAAAATCAGGACAACAAAGAAGTACACAATAATCAATAATCATAATCATAATAATCGAACGCACATACAACGAAACTGGTTAAGAAAAAGGATATGTAGATAAAGTAGTTGGCATATAAGTTGATATATAAAGTATATATAGTAGGTAGTATGCATAAGACAACACAGCCGCAATATGCTAAACTCATAACCATCGTTATAATGATTGCAAGATTATCTCAGTCATTATCTCAATCATCATCATCATTATTAATAATTAATTATCAAATCAGGACTAGAAAGAAAGTGGCAGTCGCGCCTGCTTTTATACGAAAAAAAAAATTACAAATTGGGATTTTCGAGCGGGTGTTAATATGGCTTTTAATGATTTTCAAAAAAGTTTTTATTCTTGGTTTGGTAAGTTTTCTAGCTTGGTATTTCTCACTTTGATTGAACTTTGGTTATATGCACAGAAAAAAAAATAAAAATAAACAAGTTTAAAAAAATATATATAACAAACAGTTTCAAAATAAGTTGCAGCATTAAATATTTATATGATATGCATAGTTCAATGTAAGATTAATGCCATTTCCATTGGGGTTCCTAACAAAAATAAATCATAATGTTTGTGTATATGTATATTTTCTATGAAACTAGGAAAATATCTCGACCAACAGAAATCAGTTGTTTGTTTTGTATTTTCTTGCCAAATATACATATTTGCAGATTTGCAATCAAAAAACAAAAGGAAAATAACGAAATGCATTTGCAAAAATGGTTTCATTTGGGTGAACTTTTCTTATTTTTTTGGACATTTTGATCCTCCCGGCGATGAACCTACTACACACATTGGCATTTGTATCAAATATATATGTATATGTATATCAATGACCCGTGTATCAATATCAGCATTTGTGCCCTGCCTAGATATTTGTTTTGCTTTCGTTCTTACAGACTAAAAAAATCATTGATAAAACCTCTTAAAATAGATGTAGTTTAATATATATATATATATGTAGCTTTATAGAAACAAAAACTGGTCAATTATTGTACATTTATGATAACTTATTGGTTTTATGTGTGTGTGTATGGGGGTTCGGGGTCATCATACTTTGTATGGTGTGTTTAATTGTGTGATTTATTTGAGAGTTTACAACAAAAATACGGCAGGCAATAAATACGTAATAATAGCAATAAAACATTTAAGAGAGTAATGTGGACAAAACGCTTACCTTCTGGCCATTGTACGCAGACTATATCCATCGAACGATTCAATGTTTCATTTATTTTTATTTTTATTATTTTTCGTTTTTATTGTTGGCATGGAAAAGGCAAAAGAAAATATTTTCATTAGTTTTGCATATAAAAAAGCGATTTTACGTTGCATTTTGTACAGAAATGTCTAGAATAAATATTTTGGTTGGGATACATGTCTTAGGCACATAAAAAACAGGCATCTCTATAACAGATACACTAAATGGTTTTGCATTTTTAGTGCTTATAGGTTAAATACTTAAGAAATTTAATTGATTTGTGGCATTGTGTTTTCATTGCTTGCCGTTGCATGCAGCATCCTTGTCAGAAAGATATTAGGAACAAGGGTCTTGATGGGTTGCTTTGAAATGTATGTATGGTTCGAGTTACATTCATTCGAAATTCTAAAAGAAATTCTTAACAGAACGACAAATAAGCAGTCAATGATTGCTTCCTTCCATCCTTTCACCCAACAAGAAGCCTGTGTCATGGAAATTCCCAGGGATTCTGCAATTGCCTTGAAAAGGCCAAAATAAATACCACCGAAAAATGCAGTGAAACAGACAGACACTTTCAGGATAGCTTGGAGGCCAGGCGCATTAAGTTTAACATGTCAAAGGATCAACGCAAAGGATACAAAAAAAGAAAACATTCGCACACCACCCAGCCAAGTTAAAATGGCAAGAAAATGAACCAGGAAAAGTCAGCGGGGCAAATGGCGAAGGAAAATCAACCTATACTGAGTAAATTTTCTTGCAAATGCAAAAAGTAAGTAAGTAGAGAGAGGATAGCACGGGGGAGGGCAGGACATCGCATTTGCATAAGACATAACAAAACACAGGGCAGAATAAAACGTTTCTGCGGCAACTCCCAGGGTGATGTGCCTCCTTCAAGGATAACTAGAAAACTTTACTTTTTTTTACTAAAATTTATGTGTGTGTGTATTGGGTTGGATGTGCGGTTTGTGAGTATTAGTGCGAGTGTGAGGAGCCACATGTTTGCAACTTTGTGGTTTATTTGCAATTATCCCGACTACCGCTTGACTGACTGACTGACTGGCAGACTGACTGACTGCCAGTCTAGTCTGACTTCCTAACGAGCAGGACAACGACGTGAGTCGTCCTGCGACTGGGTAATAATGCAGCAGGCGATTTGCCATGCAAAAGAAGCCAGTTCGAAACGTGATAAAGCGACTGCCAAGACTGAAAGAAAATTGGGGCCTTTATCCTCAAGCTTTATATATTATTCCTAACTTACTAGTTTGGTTTGTTTTTATTTTGTTCAGTGCATGATATCCTTAAAGGGCTGCTGGCATGGCCTGTAAACTTCCGCAGGTCCACAGACCGTGCAGCATTTAGTGCAACGCAAATGAAGCGCATTAGGTGCACGTTCACATGGCCAAGGACAAGAGAGGTCCAAAGGCAGGATATTTCCATCCAGGATCCAGGACTTGGGACCTGGTAAAAAGCAACCAAGCAGACTCCAGCTACCAGCTGAATCATATTGGCCTTTTTGTGACCAAGTCTTAGTTTTGTTGGCAATACAAAAGCATTTTGCATCAGCTGAAGGATAACCGACCACCAGGGAAAAGTAGCAGCTGGAGATGGAGTTAGAGATGGAGGTGCAGTAGGAGATGTCGATGTGGCAACGTCCTGAGCTGAGCGGCTTTGCCAGGAGACTTCACCCATCCCCATCCCCATTTGAATGGGTTCTCAGTTCGGGTTCGGTTTTTGGTTTTGTTGGTTTGTAAGCGGCTTATCGTATTGAGCGTACCCAAAGTATAGATTTTGCGCTCTGAATACTTTTTAATGGCAAACAGAGTGTAGACGATTTAATCAGCAGTATTATTTATTATACATTTCCTGGAAAAACTTTTCTCGGTTTCAACTTCTTTCACTACTACTACTACTCTTTTTTTCCTTCCATAGTTATTTGTAATGGGAAACTGCGCTAAACTGCAAAATGGTACATGAAATATCTAAGAACTTCCAGCTGAATGAACGTTAAGAGGGATAATTTTTTGATACTTTCGTTTCTGGTGAGATTCTTTTAAAAAAAAATAGAAATCAAATACGAAAAGAGCACTTTGCAATGGACAAGAAAGAGGATAAAGTATGAAGGGACAAATAATTTTATTTTGAAAGAACTAAGTAGGATAATTTCACAAGAAGATTTTGGAGGTTTAAGGTTGAAGAAAAAAAGGATTCATCAGAGTATAAAATTTGTCCTAAAATCGCAACTTTATTTTTTTTTCTTTTGTAACATGCTGGGACAAAGTTGAAACTTTTGTAGAGTTATGTAATTTTGAATTCATTCAGCCAATCGGTTTACTATATATGGTATATATTGGGGGGGGCGGGCGAGTACAATACACAGTTAGCAACAGTTAACGTGCAACATGCCAAGGCATATCGAAGATCGAACGGATATATGAATATAAAAATTTGGGAGGCAGGATCGATCAGTAGGCTCCAAGCAGCGAGCATTCGTGTCTTAGTTTAAATTCGTGGCAGGCAGACAAGTTACAAAAACTAAAAATATCACAAGAATACATTCTAGTTTTAGTTTTTGCTTTTTTGGTTTTTTATTTATTTTGCAAAAGAGTTTAATATTTTTTTTTTGGGTTTAGGGTTTTTGGATTTGCTCACCTAGAGCGGGGGCCGGTATGGCACCGTCTTTGGTCAGTACAACTGTGTGGGGTGTTTCAAGAGAGAAAACAAAAATGAAAATCATATAAATAACGCTGATCAATCATCATCATCATCATATCAATATGGTCGTAATATCATAATCAAAGCAGACGCATTTAAACATAACTTAATTAATATTATATATTATTTTAGTGTGTTTCGAAATGTGCATAGTTAGGCAGCCGCAAACCCCAAGAAACTAAATTACAAAAATATACAAAAAAGGCAACAAAATTCTAGCAAGTTAGTGGCACACCCAAGTTAACAAACTTTGTTTTTTAATGAATTGTTTTTTTTTTTCTAGTTGAGTTCTAGCGTGTTTTGCCAAAAACGTAACATTTTCATTAGGAAACACACATTCGCTGGCAACTCAATTTCTCAGTTTCAGTCAGTTTCTGTTTTTGGCCACCAAAGAAGTTGATGTGAAAACTTTCAAAAACAAACAACAAACAAAAAACATTGAATCAAAAAATAACAAAAAAAAAAAAAGAAAATGAAAGAAAAACTTAAGGAATGTTAAGAAACTAACAATGGCCGCAAAAACAATGCACACTTAAATTTAAGCAGACTTTTATTGTTGCTTCTGGTGGTAGTGGTGATGGTGCTGCTGCTGCTGCATTTCATCGTAATTGCATTTCTTTGGCGAACATTTGAACTTGTTTCATTATGTGGCTTAAACTTAGGCTGCTAGGATATATACGTATCAGTGAGCTGGGTGTAGGCGAGTGTGTGGTATGGGTGTGGCTATGATAGTGTCAGTGTGTTAGGGTCACTTACCGTTGGGTACTGTTGTCACTTTTTTGGTTTGTACACGTGCAGTGGCGTTATTCACCTTCACAATTGGTTATTAAAGTTTTTATTTTTTATTTTTGATTTTTTGAGAGATCAGCGAGCGTGGTTGTTGTTGTAGTTGTTGTAGGTTTGGTGATGAGTTTTTTTTAAGATATATTTATATATATATAAAGATCGCATGTAGAGAATGTAGAAATAAATTATGTGTTAGTTAACAATTACGAAAATATTTGCAAATTGTGTTCAAAGTGTTGGTGGTGGTAGGAAAGGAACTATGTGTGAAGGCTTTCTTTTTTTTTATAAATTTCATTTGTTTCGATTAAAAATACAAAAGAAAAAAGTTGAAAATTAATTTTTCATAGCCTTTCGGTTTTCAGGACAGACAGGACCGGGCTGGCTGGACATGCGTTTCCGTTTCCGGCTGCCGTTTGCGGACACAGAGACTTAATTAGACTCGCGCGATTTCCGCTGCCAATGGAATCGGAATTGGAAATGAAAATGAAAATAACATGGCATTGCATTGCATTGCTGCCTTTTATGCGGCTCAGTTAATTTGTTTAAACGACCGACTGACCCACAGCCATGGTCGTACATTTCGGTACTTTGCGCATTTTCAGCATATTTTAAATGCCAATTATTTGCGGCTTGGCAGCATTGGCATTAATCAGAAGAAAGAACGTCCGAAAGGAAAAATGTGTAATTAATTTTTAATGAAAGGCAAATAAGAATCAATCACTGTGGTGGCTAGAGGGTGGCTAGTCCTTGAATGAAATGAGAAAAAACAAAATAATTATGGAAACTGATTTTAAAGCCACTTTTCGACTTTGACACGCAAGGATTAAAAGTTGAAAAGCAATTTCTATCCAACTACTCCTATGATAGTTTGTGTGGGAATTAGTTTTTTTTTTTTTGGTGGGGGGTGTGTGGGTGTATGTGTGTGTGTGTGTGTGGTAAGTTGTATATATGATATGGCATGCACCCACCTCGATTTTGCGTCCCTCAACCACGGTGCCGTGTAGACGTTCGCGTGCTCGTTCTGCATCGTTGCTGTTAGCGAATGTTACAAAACCGAATCCCTGCCATTCGCAATCAAACATGCAATTAAAGAAACATATAGAGTATATAGATTACGATTTTCAAAAAAAGAACTAAAGAAAAATAATAAAAAAAAAAAAAAAAATGTCAAATAATAAATAACAATTGTTGGTAAATAGTTTTCAAGAAAACAACAACAACAAAGTCTTCTTTTGGTCTTGTTGAAGTCGTATATAGATATATATAGATATATTATATAATGTAAAGCTAAAGCTACAAATACATCAACAAGGCGGCCAAGGACATGCTTTTCGGACAGGGGCCATTGGCACATCTTTTGGATTTACTTTTCGGGGCTGTTCGGAGGGGGGGAAATTATATATATTTTTTGTTGGACTGCGACTGCGACATGCACGTGCCCTACTTGTCCTCTCCCACTCCACTCCACTCCCCTTGTCCGCCTAACTCTCTAACTCCTTCAGCTTCTCAAGGTGTTTGGTCTCCGGGTCTCCTGAATTATGCACAATCCTCGGTGGCGCGGTGCCTGGGTGCCTTGGTGCCTCGGTAACTATGCAATTATTTTCAACCCGCTCCACTCCCGGACATAATAATACTCGTAATGCTCTTCGAAAAAAGACCAAACACCGTCGACAACGTCTCCCTGGCGACGAACGAAGACATCTCCTGGGAATCCTTGAAGTGCATAATTTAAATGAATTGTGCTACAATTAGATGCAGAATGTTCCGCACAATTGGCGGCACTGGCAGCTAGAGACCCAGAGTCAGAGGGTGGGAGAGGCAGCGACTTAAGAGGCGAACAAGATGGCGAACAAGGAAACAAGTTGGAAGCCAGGACTTACCTTGCTGCCGCGCTCATTGAAAATGATTTCCACATCCAGAATAGTTCCAAATTGCTGCGCGAAAATGGGAAAAATAATAAATATTAATTATGAGCTGGAATAACTTTATGACTTCCGGACTAACTTACCCCAAACATGGCCCGTAGATCCGGGTCCCGGAAGCGGAACGGTATATTGGAGACATGCAGCCTCTTGGGCTGGCTCTTGGCATCGAGAGAGGTGGCCGAGGCGACGACCGGGACTAGAGCATTGTTGAGACTAGGGACAGCGCTGGGTGGTGGCGACTGGACCGCTGCCGCTGCTGCGTTTAGGTGGGCAATCACCTGGGAGGTGCTGGCCGGCACCAAGGTGCCGGCACTGCCATTGGCCATGGTGTCCAGTCCGGTGGTGGGCAGAAGGCCAACACCGCTGCTGCTGGTGGCGGCCAGGGCGCCGGCAGCTATCGAACTGCCCGTCACCGAGGTGGCTGCCGTCTGAACGGATGGGGGACTGCTGCACAGGAGCGGCTGCGGCTGCTGCTGCTGGAGGGTGGGCGGTGTCTGGAGGAGCGGTTCACCGCTGGCCACCGGCGATACACTGCCGGATACATTGCCCTCGGTGGCGTTGCCGTTGAGGTTCAAGACGCCGCCAACTGTGGCCTGCGAGTTTGTTGCGCTGGACGGGGAGCTGCTGAGTGGCGAATTGGGCGTGCCACCGCCTCCGCCCCCACCAGTTCCACCACCGGCGCCAGTGCCGCCTGCGCTGGGAAGGGTGGAGTTCTGTTGTGAATCTGCTGCCTCATTGGCGATCAATACTGTGGACTGGAAAGAAAGTAAAAAAAAATAATTAATTAATTAGAGTTACTAAAGCATAATTAAAGATAATAAAAAATAAGTTTTTAATAATAATTCCTTGTAGTTTTTAATTAACAACATTTTTTCCCTCTGACTTATCCTTTAACTAAAACTTTTAATTATTGAAATATTCTGCACAGCGTGGTCTAAATTGTTATTTCATTACTGAAGTGCGTTTTGAACATTCCAAACTGGCAGAATTTCAAAGTGAAAATTGCAATTTTCCAATCTCATAGCGGAAAACGAGTTTTGAAAACTTTCGAAGGCACTCGTCCCGCTCCTGTTTGCTGCTGCCGTTGTTTGCCATTCCAGTTGTTGGATTTTTCAGGCAAATCGAATGCGAACAAGTGCCGCAATAAATAAACAATTGAAATGAAAATACAATTTTCAAGTGGTTTACATCCCGGCACAGATGGAAATCCTGCACCAAAGAGGGTGTGCCCACGCATCTGTGTCGGTGTGACCCAATAAAAAAAAATACAAAATCCAACACACAGACAGACAAGAACAGGAGCTGCAGGATACCCATATACGATCCACCCAGATATTTTGTGGCACAAACTTGTGTTGACTTATGCAATAAAACTGTCGCACAAACTGTTGCAATATCCCCCATCGATGCCGCGGAAATGTTTGCATTTTGTATTTCTGCATTATTAAAACTGAAAATGCACTGCCATGGCATACTATTGTCCCCCAAGCCCTCGGGCTTGAGCTCGTGACCCACCGCCCTTTCTGAATAATATGAAAAATTCTCAATTCTCTACCAAATTCGATGACAATGCAATAAAAACCAGAATGAACAGCGCGGTCGGAAAAAATAAACCGATTGCGTTCGCCCCATAATGTAGGCAATAGAAATAGCGCTTAACTTAATTTGCTGCGCATTGTTGACACATAAATCTAAACAAATTTCTCTATGCCCTGACAATATAAATTTTTTTTATTTTTTCCTGTTTCTGACCCTCTCACCTCTCCCACCGTGTTGTGCATTTTTTTTTTTGTTTGCATGTTTACCGAACATTTCGGTCCCAAAGTGAAATGGCGTGAAAAACTTTGGCCCCATAAATGGCTAACTGAAGGAGGAATTGGGTTTGGCAACCACTTTTGGGTAGCGGGCGAGGTGAGGCGGGGGAATTTATTGTTTCGGGTATCGGGTTACACGTAAATGACATTTAACGCTTTTTAGTTTATCGAAATGCCTTTGTGCGGCACGCGACATTGCTGGGAAAAAAAGGTCGCCGGCAAGGCTGTGATTTGGCATAAAGAATTTCTGCATAAATTTGAAAAGTTTCAGCCCACAAGCGGCAGGGAATAAAAGGCAAACTCTAAATTGTTTTGATTTGAATATTTTACACCGAACCAGAAAGGAAAGCCAACTTCGGGCGGGCCGAAGAGATATACTTGCGATTAAGATCGGATATTTATTGTAAATATCGCATATCCTTATTATCGCGCATTATTTTTTCGATTTCTTGTCCATTTATCGTGACGGAATCCCTTGAAAATGGTATTTTTCTTTTGGGGTCCACAGTGATGGCTATATCTTCCCCAGTCCTGATCCGATTCTCAAGCATTGTCCTTACAGTTTTAATATAATTTCCTAATTAATCCTCTTGGCCAATTAATTATTAAGATGATAACTAGTAATGGTGTTGAGAGAAATGAATACAAATTTTAAGCATCTGGTTCTTCGAAAGAAAGAAGGAAACCCCCCCATAATGATGACAATGCATACAAAAATGCACTCACAAAGGAGTTCAAGCCGGAGAAACTTTATTCTGGACAGTCTGTTGGGCGCCTAATGAAGATGAGCTTGGTAAACAACAAATAGGAAAAGAAAACATGGAGTGACCACGAAGCTAGCACGTAAATTTCAATTGTGTGCCCAGCTCATCTCTGCTTTTTTTCCATTTTATTTTTTTATAGTCTATTTTTTGCAGTTTTTTCCACTACTGTTTATTTTATTATAATTTTTTTGTTGGCCGTTGGCTGGACTCTGGACTCACAATGCTGAGCACATTTTGTGGGGGCAGCGTTGATTGCAGCTGGTGGTGATGGTGCTGCTGGTGCTGGTGGTGGTGGTGGTGCAGCTGCTGCTGCTGGTGTTGTTCTGGTGGCTGCACTTGCTCCATGCCATGTCCATTTGTCAGGGACGGTTGCGTGACCACCACTGGGAGCAGAGTACAGGGAGCACAGGGAGGAGGACCTGGGAGTCTGCTTCCATTGTACTGTGACTGTGTCTGTGTTTGTGTTGACAGATTTGTCTGTGATAAATTTTGAGATAACAACAAGGATTTGCGTTTTAGTTGCCTGTGTGGTGCATGAAGGACTGGGATTAAGAGACAAAGTTTTTATAGAAGAGAGGACTAAGAACCAGACAGAACCAGGCAGGCAGGCAGGCGGCGGCGACCAACACCAACAATTTGCTTAATTTTTTCTCTCAACTACAGCAGCTTAATTGCTTGGAACATGCCCGGAATATGGAATATCATATTGCATTTAAGGTCTAACTTATAACTACAATTAATTTAAATGCAAAAAAACTAAGACTAAACAAGTGTTTCTATCCCGAATGGATTACCAAGCATTCTCAACTACCATAATTGATTTAAAAGTGACAAGTTATTTATTGCTTTCACAACCTCTTATTCTCTACTCTGGAATATTTATGATTTATGGTTGATTTGGATCTCCAATTTCGACAGCCACATCACTTGGTATTTTCTTTTGACTAATTAATATTGATTCGATGAAAGGATTCTCAATAATTGAGGCAAGAGGACAGGCATTTTCTTCCAAATATTTCAAGTATTTTTCAGATTAGCCTTTTGCTTTTCCACAAAAAAAAAAGCTTAAAATAAATAAATACACGAATTAAATTTTGTATATCTGTTTGCAGGCATAGAATTAATTGGCATTTTCCGGACATTATGCCGCCGGTCAAACACTCGTACACGTACTACATGGCGTATGCGTATTGTTCATGTTGCAAAATACAATATATTTAATTAAATACGAGCTCAAAACACACACACAATGCACACCGCACAACCAAAAGTCAGTCAAAGGTGAAAAACAACAACTAGTAAACTATAAACTATATTTATTGCAATTAATTCAATATTTGCGTATATATTACACCTGCAAGGCACAAACTCTCCTTTCGAAATGGGAGACTGAAATGCAAATAATCGGAATTTGTGCGTGCAGTTACGGTCCATTTGAAAAAAGTATTCCTGCTAAATTATTCAAATGCATGAATCAATTTTCATAAACAAACATCTCTTGAATCCAAACAGGAAACTTTATTTATTCGAATGGTTAGACCAAAAAATACTAATACTCTCTAATCCAGGCTACTAACGCCCAGTTAGTCTCAAGTGTTTGTTTTTAAACTGTAAGCTGCTTTGGTTTAAGGATCTATTTTGATTTGTGGGATGCAGAATCTCCTGGCGATTTAAAATAAATTGCCTGAAAATTCAATTTTTAATTAGAAGAAAAGAAACGATAAACTAGCAACTAAAGGTATGCTACAAAAAAATGAAAACACGTTCCGGAAAAGCAAATACATAGATATGTATGTTCAGGTGAGACAGGTGTTGTTAGAGTGTGGCTGTGTGTGTTTGGAGTGCGTGAGTGTTGGCTGCTGCTGCTGGCACTTTGCTCTCCACCACTGCATTCCGCAATTAAAAATGTAAAAGCAAAGCACCCACACCCGGCCAGAACAACAACCAGGCGGCCAAAACAAGAGGCCTGCTGGCTGTTTGGATAACCTGCTGCCCCCTACGCTTAACAAAAATATTTAATAATAAAATTAAAAATAAATATATTAAAGATACTACTTCAAGAACTCCTACTTTTAAAGAAGACACTACATAATTTTTATTTAAAAAACTTCTTGTTTCTCTAAGGATTATTGTTCGAGTGTATGCCGAGTTGGCCTCTATGCATGTATGCATGTATGCGTAAGTGTGTGTTAGCCAAATCAAAGCCGAGCATAAAACCAAAGAAGACCAAACCCAAACACAACTAGAACCAGAACCAGAGCCAGAGCCAGAACCAAACATTGCAACAAATGCATTTCAAACACACACACTATGTATATTGTGGAGCGTGGTGGGGGAGGGATGGACAAGGACTGGACTGGACTGGGACTGGTTGGTTCAAAACAATTTTTGGAACTGGACTCACCTTCTTCTGTTGCATGTACAACGAGGCATTGACAACATCGGACACACTAGTGGCCACCACCACCGCCGGCGTGGCCACGCCGCCCCCTGAACTCGAATTAACTGTGTTCACTCCTCCCGCCGATCCTGGCGCTCCTGTTCCTGCCTGGGCCACTGCCTGTGCCACCGCTGTGTTGTTGTTGTTATTGTTGTTACTGTTGGTGGTGCCTGCGGCATCGCCGGCCACTTTCATTTGGGTCACTGGCTCAGATACCTGTTTGGCAGCCGCTGCCGCCACCGCCAGCGACAGACTGTCAGCGGCGGAAGGCGCTCCTCCCACCTGCTGCTGTTGTTGTTGCTGCTGCTGCTGCTGGGCCTGGTGCTGTTGTTGGGCGGCGGCTGCCGCTGCCGCAGCTGCTGCCGCTGGACCTGGTGCGGCGGCATAGCCGGCCGGAGCGCCCGGAAAAGGCGCTACGCCCGCCTGCACCATATGCTGCATTTTGAAAAAAAAAAAAAATCATAGAAAGAGGGAAAGAGAAGCAGAGAGAGAGAGAAAGAGATGGGATTATGGATTAGTAAAGGTCGTATAAAAAAGGTGAGTACACCCCCTTAAAAAGTTAACAAAAAAATATTATAATAGCCTTTATAATAAGGGTTCTTCATTAATTTAAAAAATATTTAATATTAGTTACGGAGGGAGGATCTTAAGACTAGTTAGAGGCATTATTCTTCACGTCGATATTCATAGATATTCCTCTTAAAAATCCTTATTATTTACATTTCCTGGCTAATAATTACCCTTTTTTTAAACAAATATTCGTACAGCCATTAAAAATGAAATTTACGTGTATTAGTTTGTTTCCGTTGACACTTTTCCAACTTCCACCCTGTTTTTCCTCCCCATTTTCTCAACAAGGACTCTGCTCTCTACGAGTGTGTATCTGTGTGTGTGTGTCAGTCATAAAAGTGCAAAATTAAATCCAGGTAGTTTATTTTGCAGGTGGCAACCCCTTCGTATCCACAGCCCCAGAGCTTGCCGTATTTAAGCTCTGCGTTAGACAAAGGACACAGGCATACAGGCATACAGACACCATGAGACCCCACCACCAGGATATTCAGGTGGTGTTTCCTTGAGCACAGTAGCCAAACAAAATGCGCTTTAAATTGTCAGTTTTATTTGTATAAATTTTTGCCATTATTTGGCTTGTCTCGCCCGGATTTTCAGACCCAACCTCTGTCAGCATCTATGAAATATGCAAAATTTGCAGCTTATTGTTGGTTATAGTGGAGGAGCAACACAAAACCCACAAAAAAAAAAGGGAGAACTTTTTCTGGTTATTTTTTTTTGTTGGCTGGTTGGTTGGTTGGTAAAAGTGGGAAGAACGGGATTATCGTGCGAGTGGCATTTTAATATGTTTTTTAGCCCTGGAAAATTGTTGGCATTGCCATTGCCAATGAAATTGGCCCAGCTGGTGTCTAGGACTCTTTCTGTACGAAATGGTTATTAATTTTACGATTTAATGCAAATGTCATAGGTATTCAGGTAATGCTCTTAATACTGCTGCATATGACACAAAATGGGAGCAAAATTTCAATTAAGAAACCTATTTGTTGGCATAACAAGACATGCATTGGTTGCATTGGTTTAAGTATTTTGTTAATTAGTTTATTTTAAAAATATACACAAAACGATTTTAAATATCTAGACGGTAGACTATTCTATACGCGGGACACAGTTCATCTATCTTGGCAAGCAGGGCATAAACCAGAACCAGCTCTTTCAACGCGCCACAAATATCCGATGCATTTATTTTATTTATATTTTTTATTTTTTTTTTTTTTGGCACACTATCTACCCAGCTACCCTGCTACTTCTCAACGATTTGCGCTTTGAAAAATTAGCTTGTTAATTAAATGCAAGCCACATATGACATGTTGCCGAGGTGCAAGTATCTGTATCTGCATGTGGATGCAGCATGCCATCCACCCCTTTTCACACACCCTTCCACACCCAAACACTCACTCATCTTGTGACATAATCCCCCCAGTGCAAATTGGTGCTCATGTTGCTCATCCGCCACGTTGGCCCATCCGCCCCTGATGATATATGCGCCTCGAACTCATATACTCTCATAAATATCCGTGTATTTAAATAAACTAAGCAGCGAGCGGCAGAATACAACATGTCATGTTAAATTTACATAAAAATTTGTTGGGGAATTCATTTTGATGTGCCAATGAAAATGTTTTCCTTCCCCAGCAGGACAGCAGGAATGAGGTGCTGATGCTGACTTGCACTTGAGAATGTACCCATGTTCTCTTAATGAGTCTGCCTCATGTCTGACTACGTCTGGCTAAAGTTTTTCATCTTTTTTTCAAAAACGGAAACTTTTCTTTAAACAACTGCCGATAACTTTCTCATAATTCTCAACTGGCTGTCGTTTCATTTTATTGCAAAAGCGGTGGCGGGGTCACAGCACTTGAGCAAATACTTGGCTGCATTCACAAATATTTTTCATTTAATTGCTCTTGAAAAGGACATTTTTTTTCTTATATTTTTCATCAGTTTCGGGGCCATATTTACATGGCAAATATTTCGTTGGGGCCCGTGGAAAATTTGCATTTGTAGTTACTACTCTGCGGAGAGAGAAGAAAAAAAGCGGCAGCTGGCACTGTTTTATTGACTGGGCGGCGGCTGTGGGGTCCAGTCCAACTGCCATGGCTTTTTGTTTACTCTGGCCAGCTTCTGTTTCTGCTTCTTCGTTGGTGTTTTTTTTTGGAAAATTTTCAACAAAACACTTTACGTTTCCATTTTACAACAATTTTCGATGGCTGCGCTTTCAAGTGGCAGTGCCAGTGACGGTGGCGGGGCTTTCAAGAGTTGTCGTCTATGGCAACGATTTTCTGGCTCAGTGTTCAATGCAGCAAAATATTAGAGCAATTTTCCATTCTCATTAAATATATATATGTACATATAGTGCTTTTTCTTTTTTAGGCAGCACACGCTGCGTATGCGTTATGTTTAAGTGTGTCACACATTCCACAGCCCGGTGATTGATGGGCGCCGACAAAAAAAAAATATAAAAGTATATTTATGAAATACAGCTCTCGGTATATAACATAAATAATGAAAGAAAATGCATTTGTTGTTTGGTTGGGAAATGCATTTCGAATTGGGAACTGGAAACGTCAAAGCCAAAAACGAAAAACTATCTTAATTTTTGAGGCAAAAATATTTAGACAGAAACTAAATAAAAAGCCAAAAAAGCTGTCAAAAGTCAAACCGAATTATATATGAAAATAATGTGTGTGTGTTGTGTTTGTTGTGCGGTTTCAGTCGCATTACATCAACGGAATATTAATAAACCGTGACGTGCAAGGCAAGTGAAATTTTTTCGCTTTTGGCTTTGTATTTTTTTTTGAAGAAGCATCTCTAAACACTCTGGCCACGTGCGTCAGCCATGGATGGTTGTTGTCCATTTCCATTATTGGCCAGTTTGAACCTGACACAGTCAGAGGAGCATTTTATACCAAGCCAAATTGCTCAATCCACCGGCTGACGCAATCGAAGCGCCAATTTTGGCCACCCCAACACAGTGCAATGGCGGCGAACGAATAATTTGGGGCGATGTTCGTTAAAAAGCCGGGCCAAGTCGGTTGTTTGGCTCATGACGTGAATGCCAATTAAACCAACAAAAAAAAGTAGAAAAACCAAGCATTGACAATTGAAATTGAAAATTTGCCTAACACGCGCCAACCGATTGTTTAAATTAAAGTTGTCTTTTCTACCAATAATTAAAGATTACTCAATGGGCGTTTGATTTTTGGATGTGGGTCTATGCAGGTCACGTATGTCGTCCAGATTACGTTCGGAAAGTAATATGCCATCGATAGATGTCATTGCAAAATGCCCGATTGGAGTCGAACTAGTCCGAAGGTCACATCTCCATAATTGCCATCGAAAGCGATGGCATGGCCAATTCCAATTTCCAGGCAACAGAATCAGCCAAGGATGTAGAACAAGTTACAACATATGCCTGACTAAATTGGTTTTAGCCAGCATTTAAATAAATAAAAGTACTAGTTTTCCTCCCTAAACAGGAAATTATAGCGAAAGCGTGTTGAAGTGTTAAAGGATGTTCCTAAATGGGGAAAGGTATTCAGGTAGGTGCGAGGGGATTGCGCCACCTGACATGTAGTATGACTGCAGAAATTGCTTCGTCGCTGATGCAGCATGCGGGTGTCAGATACGAGTTACCAGATACAAAATATCTCTCTCCTTCCGCCTCCTCGGGATGTGTGTCTGAATCAACAGAACGGAAATTTATTTCAAAATACACAGAACACAGGATGCAGAATGTAGTTTGCTCTCGCCACTCTGCCACCTTTTAATAAGACAAACACACGACATCATAGTTGCTGCAAAATGACACAAAAACATCCAAAACAGAGAGATAGAGAGAGTTAGGGGGAGGGAGGATGGTGTGAAATTTAATGAAAAGCGAGTGCCACACATGGCGTATACGTAATGAGCAACTGTAATGCAATAAGCCGAATGCCAGTCTATTAATTCCCAAGGTTTTCTAACACCGACTGCCATGTAAATATCCATTCAAGGATGGAGAGAATATGAATTTTCAAAATTTCATTATTCATTATTCAGACATTTTTGCCACAAAATTTTCTATGCCACACTGGTGCACTTATTCAATCAACCTGATCAGATTCCTGCCTGCCACACATTTCGATTTGGATTTTATGGTAATTAAGAGAAAATTATTCTGGCATTTTGTGGTAAAATGATGAGTCAGTTTCAGATAGTTCAAGTATCCCCACATTTATGAATGAAATTATAGTCTCGGCTTGGGCAATAACTGACCTGGTAGGTCACCCAAGGAAAACACGACCACTGCGAAAACGGTAAGCCCAAAAACGTCAAATGCAGGTGCCATGGCAACCAAGAATAGAGCTCCCTAGCTGCAGGGCTTTGGAGGTTGGTTGGTTTTAGCCAGAAACCGGTTGGTCAGGAATCGGGATAGCATTTTGGGCCAGAGCATCTGCAAAAAAAAAAAGCGAAACTCGTACCAGGCATTTACATGCGGTTTGTGTTGTATTTTTTATTTTTTCGCTTTCTTAGGTGCCACTTTAGTGTGTCACTGGGCTGCCCACATTGCAGTTTTTTTTTCTATGCTCGTTAATGCCTCGAAGATGCAACGATGATGATGATGCACAGCTGGGAGGACTGGTTTGCCATTTAAATGGAATTTATGCTGCCGTACCTCAAATGCGAACTCCAACTTCAAGTCTTGCAGCTTTTGCCAAATGAAGCATGAAGCTGGCAACTGAAGGAAAATAAGAAGAAGCTACCCACACATACACTTTAAAAAAATATTAGCCAAAAATCAAGTCTTTAAAGGTAAGATTCCAATTCCAATTCCTTCCATTTCCAACTCTTTGTTAAAAATGCCTTTCAATATAAAATAAATTTCCCAATTTCGCAATAAAATTCATTACAGTGATTTTTCTTTTTCTTCTTTTTTTTGGTTCAAATGGCGAAGGCGATCAACTAAACCTTAATGCCAATGAAAACGTGAGAATGTCGCCGCCTTCTTCAGTTGAAGATGCACTTTCCGAGATTTTTATCGCAAAAATTTCGCTTGGATTTTCCTTTTGTCGCATTTAGCCAGAAGGGCCAATGAAAAACTACGTGAAAAACTAACAAAACGTGAGCGGAAAATTAAATAATTGAAAAGCCACCGTAGAATAGAGTAAAGTAGCAACGAAAGTGTGTGCCAGTCGATAGATAAATGCATTGTGATTATTCACTGGCTTAGCAAATGAAAACGAAATTGGCCATTGACCACCAAAAATCAATAAAAATAAATGAAGACAAATATCGTAAAGTAAATAATTAAAAAAAAAAAAAAACCTCAAGACTTGTGGAGAATAATTTTTGTATTTTAGAGCAAATGTTTAGATATGCAAACGGCGTGCCATCGTCGGACAGACAGACTTGAATTATGGCAGCCAGAAGATGCGTTGACAAGTCCCAAGAAAATAAAATAAAAAAGCCCGAAAATTAAAGGCCCTGTCAATTGGCGCAACATCAAATAACATCACAGAAAAACGACGAAAAAACTTTATATTATATATACATATATACACTGTGGATGTGGTGGCTTCTTTCATGGGCTAACAAGCATCACGAAAGCGTGTCCGAAGAAGGGCTGTGCTGATCACATTTGAAATGATGCGAGAAGCACCTCAGAAGCATGTTTGATGTTCGGAAGCATAAATTTCACAAGATTTCTCTTTGGTTTAATTGGCCAACGAAATATCGCATTACAGTCTGAGACTTATCCTTCCAGACACTGCAATTTAGAAAGATTTTCGATTGGCGGAGGAGGAGGAGTTGAACTTTTCGCAACAAATAAACGACTGTCTTGATTGCAGCAACGATTGCAGCGAAATTGAGACTCTGTCCGTGCTGGTTTCGTTTGGCTGTCTTTGATTGATGTTACAACAACAATATTTGTCCTGGCCACGCCCCAGAACAGTGCCAGTCAACGAAGTGAACAATAAATCAGCCAAAAGGCATTAGAGGACGGCGACAACACACCCACGCCAATCAATTGTCGAGCTATAAGACCCTTACTATGGCTGTAAGGTGGGTTATTAAATCCCCATCGCCCGAACGCTTCATAATGTAGGCATATAAACAGGCCTTCCCCAAAAGCGGAAGGAACTAACGGCTAAAAAAACAAAAGCTTACTTCCTGCCACCTAGGTCTCCACCTCTTGGTGTTTATGAAATATAAATAAGCTGGCTGAACATTCAAACTGTAAGAAATCCAAAATTACACGCAATTTATGGATGGAAGCAGGTGCAGGAAGTGGGCGTGGCTGGCGAAGGGGGCTTTAAAGAGCACGCGACAAGCTAAAAGGTCACTGAGCGAAAAAAACTAGAGACTTTTAATTAAATATTAAACAACTTTTATGCTTAAATCTTGGGGAAGATATAATAACCTTGGTACTTGGTAGAATATTTAATAAAAAATCATATTCTTTAATCTTTAAAATTTCTTTCACTGCCCAGCCAAGTCTTTGGGCGGCGTGGGTGGGTGGCTTGCAGCAATTACCATTAAGCCGATTGTAGTTTACACTCTGTGTGCCACACACCAACACACAACTAAGAACCTAAGCTGAAACTAAATGCGCATTCGGGGCGCGCTACGTTTTCATTTTCATTCACATTCCGAGTCGAGCGTTATTGTTATGACCCACTACCACCAACCTAGTAACTACTACTAGTACTAATACTAGTACCTGACTGGTCTGCGCATTTTCACACTTGTAAATCAATTAATTTTACAGGTTATTGTTGTTGCCTGCCACCTGCTGTGGTCGGTCATTTAGACTAAGCGCCGGCTAAGCCAAGGACTGGACTGGCTCTGAAGCCCCTGGAATGCCCCACTTGTGTAGTGCCGGCAGCTCGTGGGAACGAGGGCCCTCCTTTACCTTTGTTGTTCACCCTTTTGTTGTTTTGAAAGCAAATTGCCGGCCGTAACTGTTGGACGGGCTTGAAATGTAATTAATACATGGCCCAACAACTTGATCCCCAAAAGCCCCCACCACATTCGGGGTCAATTGTGTGTTAAGGAATCTCTAATCTCTAGTAGGCCTTTGAATAGTATTCCTTTTGGCATTTGTGGCCTAAAAACATAAATAAAACAATTTGATTTTCGGAGATTTTTAACAAAATTTGCAAGTAAATATTCAGAGCATTTTCCAATTTTGTAACCAACCTGGACCTTTAGCTTAGAAGCTTTACCGAATGGAGTCCAAGTTACTTGAAGTATCGCCAGAGGGCCCTTTGACCTTCTCCACCGCCAAGAACGCGCAGGAACTTTTCATCACGAATGTGAGCGGCGATGCGGTTACCTACAAGGTGAACTCCACATCCATATCCATATACATCTCATCTACAGACATCTTAATTTTAATGACAGCTCCAAAGCACTGTGTTTGGAAAGTTTAGTATTCGGCCACGCTGGGGCGTCTTGAGGGCAAAGGAGCAGATCCAAGTTATGGTCTCGATGAGCCGGGAGGCGGAGCTCTCGAAGAAGGGCCGCGACAAGATTGTCATTCTCTGCATGAAGGCGCCCATGAATGAAGTGGACTACGAGGCCACCGCCTCCTTCTGGCGGCGCAATATCTGCTACAATCCGCGGGTCGAGAAGCATCAGGTCATCTGCCAGGAGGACAGCACTGAGCTTAAGGATCACAAGCAGGAAGCGAGTCAGTCCAAGGCATCGCTGCGCACTGAGAGAAAGATCTGGCGGTAGTCTGGTCCATAACTGCTTCTGGTCCTAATGGCCACAATGACTCGGTAATTGGTTAGTCGTCTTACCCTCCAAGCATATGTACCTCAATGGCCCAACAATGTTGATGATGAGCCTTCATTAAAAACTGAACTGAAAGCATCTATCCCAGGGTGGGTGTGTGTGTGTGTCATCATCAAGTGGCTTCTAGGATGCTCGAGCATCCTGTCTACGTTACGTGAAGTGCATTTGCCGGAGGGGGCCACAACCCCATGCTGAGAAATGGCAGATAAAAAGCTAGAGATTGCTGGCATTTCGGGGATGGGATCAGGGCTCTAGGTTGTAGGGTAGGGGTATCTACATCGATTGACATTCAGGTGGGTTGACAAGTTTACTCGTCAATTAACCAGCAAATTGTGTAACCCGAAACGGTAAACAATGAGGGGGAAGCCATACAGGTTTCAACTCCTCTGGAATTTAAGGTTTTATAGAATTGAAGTCCCGAGTCTTAAAGAAAAGGAAGCTTTATTCCAAAAAGAAAACAACTGGTAACTTAATCAAGAAAAAGGCACTCAGCCAGCAAATTAGGTTCATGTCTCAACCATAGTTGTGACCCAAACAAGTCCAAGGGGGCCAAAACAAACATTTGGATGATGATGTGGCGGACGGTTGGTTGCCAAAACTGGCCACTTGTTCTGCTTGAGCTGATATTGTTGTTTTTGTTGCCAAAGGGTGGCCAACAGCCCTGAACAATGGAGTAAATCATAGCCATGAAATATGTGCCAACCTGACTGGTAATAATAATGAAAATACAAAATAACCCAAGTGGGTGGGTCAGACTAGTCGGAATATTCATTCATCGCTGGTTACCTTAGCCTTGTGCAATTGCAGTTTGTTTGCCGGAATTTACGAGCCAACCCGCAGCCGTAAGAATATCACAAAAACCAGACGTGACCAGCGCAAATATTTGGAGAAAGACAAAGAATACCCCAGAAAGAAAATAAAAATAAAATGTACAATATATACATATAAAAATTGTAATAAAATTGCAGCTCATGCGAGCGATAAAACTTAACCCCTCGGCGAACACAAAAACGCAACTTCAACTCCCTCGGAAATCTCAGTCGTAAACTATAAAATGACTTGGCACACTGCTTAACCCTTTGGTGACCTTTTTTCCCTGTTTTCTGCATGATTTAATGCGTAATTTTCAGGAGTTGGCGAAATTTTTTGGATAATTTATCATTTCCATTGGGGGAGAAGGAGGAGTGGTGCACCTGCCTGTGGCAGTTCACCTTTTCCATCCAAACAAATGGCTTTGAATCCAGGGCCTGGCGGGGTAGCAAGCTCATTGACATTTGAGATTTAGTGGTGAGTGGTGGACCATCGACCATCGGAGCCTTAATTAAAATTTTGGCCAGTGAATAATAAGCCGACTGGCAGGCAGGCCTGGTCCGAACCATCTCGGTTGATAAATGTCCTGGCAAGTCCTGGATTTTCCACACACAGGCCCCACACAATTTTCATGGAAATTGTTTTTACCGAAAAATGCAAAAGGCTGCAATTTATTTGCATACTACTAGTAGTAGTAGTAGTAGCCCGAAGTGGGAAGTAAATTTTGGTGAAAATTACATAAAACTTTGCGGATTAGAAGTGGAGCTAGGATGAAGTTTTTACTGCGAAAAACTACGACCAGTATTGAGATTTTTTATTTTTTTTCGGAGAAAGGTAGTGCAGATTTATGGCCAAACTAAATAAATAAAATATAAAGTTTTGGTATTAAGCTGCAAGGGAAATCCAAATCAATTAGCTGGCTTTCTGTTTGTAAGTAATTTTCAAGTCAAATTCAAAAACTAATATCGGAATAGCTTTTAAGATATTTTGTTAATTATACAACTTTTTTCAATATGATTGGAATGCAATATGCTATCTTCCACATGCTCTTCCAACTCTGACTCTCCCACATCCAGTTATCCATCCCATCCAGCCCCCTGGAAAGCAATTAAAAATTTAATGCATATTCCGGCCTTTGATTTAAGTCATACCCCTACAGAGTACATTCTTGGACTTTAGTTTTTGCCTCCTCGGGGCCTGCAGAGACCTCATTCCCAGGACATGAAATATTTCGGGGTGGTATGATGGGCAAGATATTTTCAATTTATGTAAATGGGGGGCCGCCAGGAAGTCCATATTAATTACACCAGTATGTGCGGTTATCCAGCAAAAGCAATTTAATTTTAATAGAAACTCATCATCATCTGATAGCTATATCCAAGATACTAGATTATAATTCTATTTATGGGACCCATCCATAAATCCAAGGTGCAGTTTTCAATTAGTGTGGATCGGATTTTGATTGATTTGCAGGTGCATCGCTGCCGTCTACAGTCTTGTAATTTGTCGTCTCTTTGGGAGTTTTTCCTCCATTTTCCCCAGCCCTCAGAGCCATAACTCACACACTTTGAAATGCAACACATGGCGGCTACACAGCAGAGACTGCAGAGATTTTCCCGGACCCGGACCCGGCTGCCCGGACTGCAACTCTGTGTGTTTCTTTGCCTTTTTCTTTGTGCTTCACTTTGAGAGTGATGCCTTCCTCCACTTTGCTGCCATTTGCTACCATATCCTTTCTGTTGTCTATTTTTATCCCCAGACCTGCCCTGGTACTCCGACTTTTCCCCAGTTCTCTGGGGTTCGTTCGCATTATCGCCCCAGACCCGGACTCGGTATCGGAGTGGAGTACCCCACCGGGCACCGAGAAAGGCAGCTGTGGATTTGTCGTAATTGTATATGTGGAGTGGTCTCGTCCATCGCACCATCGCAGCTACCTCTTTAATAAACTTTCCTCTGTCTCTTTGCCTCCATCCATCCCTCCACCGAGTGTCTGTACTTCTGTTTCTATTTAAGTGGGCACCCCTTGCCGAGAAATATTCCTCGACTTTCCAACAAAATAAAAAATCTGCATCCAGTGTTTGTAGGCTGCGGAAGAATATCTATATTTTTATCTTTAAATTAATTTCCAGACCCCAAAGTACCACTTGATATTTTAAATATAATATTTAATTCTCAGAATCTTAAGAAACTGAGAGTCTTTCTTTCGAGAATTCCCCCTTGCATCTAAAATTAGACTCCAGACCATGTCGATGTGGCAAGAACATCACGCTCATTAAGCGGCCATGGCAATGGCAACGGCCACAAGGGGCACAGACTTTTAATTTGTGGCATAAACAACTGCTCCATGGCTCCCGTTTTAAAACATTCTTATTGCATTTTAAATTGGAAATAAAAACTATTAGTGAAGCTAAACTAAGTGAGATTCCCAAGTGGTTGAACTTTCGTTGATTTTCCAGAAAGGTTGAACATACCTGGAAATAAAGAGAAGGATAATATTTTAATAAGTAAATATACTAAGGAATAGTTGGTTATTAAGAGTACTAAATAGTTTAAAAAAAAATCTCTAGAAATCTCTCTGGACTGAGTTATAGGAGGCCCAGATGGTAACTATTAGAGACCAGACATAGGTAGCTGAATTAAGTCGACGCCTCCAGGTGGACCACCAAATGGAGGCAGCAGCATGCCCAGCATGGGTACATCGACATGGACATCTCCTTGAGCAACTATCTCCAGGTCAGACCAGGATCTTCAGGTCTTTTCTCATAAAGGTAGCTGAACAATGTCTTTCCAAAGTTTTGACTCTTAAAACCTTTCCCCTTTCAGAGTGACTTTCAGAGTATTCTATGGTCTCTGGGATCAAAGATCACACGGATCTGTATCCCATGGTCTAAGGATCACACCAAGAGGTGGAAGGCGACCTGAACCTAAAGTACCGGAATTTGCCAATGACTTCCATCTAGAAACTATCACTTGTCCAAAATCGAAGCTCAACAGAAAAGGTCTACAAGCCCCAAAGAATTGAGATAGCTCATCGTCTAATATGTTCTACTATGTCACCTCATTAAAATACCAATTAAGCCTTGAATTCAAAAACATATTTAATTATTCGAGCAATCAATTTTGTGGCAAATGCTTTGATAACACAGCTTAGTGAAATTATTTGCCAAATCCTAATCCTCTTTTGGGGAAATACCCAACTCAATAAACATATGCCCGCGAAATGTGTTTAAAACCAAAATTAAATATTGTTCCCCTTCAGAACATTCACATAAATCCGCTTATTTTCGCATGAATTGAGTTCAAAAAGTCAAAAGCAAATATAATATTCCGCCCGAAGAGAAACACATCTGCACTTTAACGCAGATTTGCTTCGTGACAAAAATGCAAAAGTTTCACAAAAAAAAAAACACAACACGAATGGAATAAATTATATATAAATACAGAGAGTAGGAGAGTGTGTACTTTTCGATTTAAAATGCGCGTAAATTGTTTGGTATTGGAGAGCTAAGAGCAGGTCTATATAGTTTGGAAATTCCAAAATAGTATCCCCCCGAATGTGTAAACAAATAGAGCGATATAGCGATTGTTTCAAAAAAAGAAAAACATTTCCGCAGCGACACTCTGATTGCCATTACCCCCGATCCCTATACCAATTCCAGGTCCAGATCTCTCGTCGCTTCTGGTGGGAGATGCTGAGAGACAGAGACCCGAGGCTGAGCCCCGGGTCTGGCCATTTAATCAGTTTAAATTGACACTGGGGGTCAAATTCATTAAGATAGAATTCCTTTTTGTTTTTGTTTGTGCCACTTGGGCGTTGGCTTCCAGCGACAACGCGGTGGAGAATTTCTAAATCATAAAATTAAAAAAAAACGCAAAATAGATGAGACTCGATGCTAGAGGCATTTTCCATTAGGCGGTGGCACTTGGAGGTGCACCTAGGCCGGATAATTGTATCGCTCCGGAAACCAAATCACTTACAGCTGTCAAACTCAAGGTTTTTTTGTTCAAAAAAAAAAAAAATCATATAGGCATATAGGAGGTACAATGTTTATAGATAACTTTAAAAATAGGCCTGGACTGGGGAGTGGGGTCTCGCCTTGAGCAGGATATGCGTGACTGGCATTGAAATTAAACAGAAAAATATTTTTTGCGAGGCGAGAGACAGAATGACAAGGTTTTGGATGGAGGGTGGGTGTACTAGGGTGGCCTCAGATACTGTCGACGTGGCAACCTATAAAGAGGCTTCCATAAATAAATGTAATGGCTTCTTTTGAAACAGTAACAACACCTATAAAAATGAGACTAATATGGATAAGAGGACTTGTTAGATACCCTGTATTTGTAGGAGAGTTCTTAGACCTTAAACTTTCTAATAAAAGGTTATACCTTTCTGTTAAGACCCTATAGGGTATTTACTTTTGTATCTCTTAGCTACCAATTTATTTGAAGCTTTAGCTGGCCGAGATTGGGGCGTTACTTTGATTTGCAGAAGGCGTTAAGCCCACCAGAGATCTATAGCCTGTCATATGTGGGTGTCTGACTTTGGGGGGAGTAAGGGCCCTTATACGCACACATGATACTCTCAAGGTTAAACCATAAACTTCTTTGCTTGAGTTTTCGAGTAAATTTCAATAAACCTGTCATAATTGCATTTAAAATTCAGGCATTGCAGGCATTCCATTACAACCGATTTTGCCCAAATTGGCCTTTATTAGTTTTTTCACACACACTAAACAGGGTAACAGGCCAGAAGGGCAGCAGGGTAGAGGAACAAAGCCATTGCCGTAGAAGGAAGAATTAATGTTCGCCGGGGTTCTAAATAAGCAGCCGGTAACAAAACAATACCAACAACAAATTGGCTTGCGTGTTTCGTTCGCATTAAGGGGGATTTTTTTTGTTGGCCTGGCCAGAAGCAAGCAGGATAGCAAGAGACGTGGCCACTTTTAGTTTTCTTTTGTTGCAGGATAACAAAAAACTACAGGGCTCCAAATAAACGAAAAACTTAAGGGATATACACTACAAAGGGGTGTATTGAAAGCTGGTTGTATTTGAAAGACAACTAACTAGGACTATGACTGAAATTTAAGTCCAAACAAAGAACTAGTTGAGCTTTTAATAATTATATTTTATTCTTTTAGTTATGACCTTTTAATTGACCTCTTCCCTTTACTGAAAATCCCCATTTGTTATACTCTAGTTCTTAACTGGTTCAATTTCTTACTTTGTTTCGTTCAGTCTCAGTCTCAGTCTCCGTCAGCCTAATATTACCCTCATTATTATTTCGCTTTCGTTTTTACACACAGATACACACCACTACACAGATGCATACTACACTACGTAGATACACCAACACGTGTGCAATTAAGTGGCCATGGCCTAGGTGGATTGGATACTCGCATCCTGCCTGCTGCCTCCTGCCAAAGGTGGGGGCCCTCATCAAATCGTTATTGATTGTGTGTGGTGGTGCTACTGCCTTGTTGGTGGTTCCGCTTCTGGCCTGGTGGTGCTCTCGCTGCCGGGAGACTGGGAAATTAAGTGCCCTGTTTTGGGCTATCATTAAAGCCCGTATCCTGCGGGCGCGCCTCATAAATATCGCCAAAGCATATTGATGGCTATCTGGCACGCAACAAGGTTCAGGACCAGGACCAGGAACCAGGCCCAAGAACCAGCAACCCAGCAAGACGTCAAGAAAGTTGCAATCTTTATTTTTTTCCGTCTCCGTCTATAGATAATTTGATAAGTGTTTGGTCTGCCCTGAAGGATATACGAGGCATAAGAGTGTGGTGGCTACTGTATCTGAGATTGGAAATTAATCTCATCAGTTTTGGGCTTAATTTCCTCATCTTCCTTAATTTAAAGGTATTTCATATTTTTCTTAGTGCATTCGACAATCAGTTATGTAGTGGCGACAGCTTAGTTGTCATTTGCATGCACAGTAGCTTCATAACAAATGTCAAAATCATAGAATCCACACAGAAGAGGGCGGTGGCCGACGGGTTATATATATAGACTATGGAAAGAGCTGCTAGGAGAAGTATGAGTGCCATTTGTGTTCATTGAATACGCAATACATGAGGAGCGAGCCAACAATAACACCAGCTGCTGCCAAATCGTTGAAGACAAAGGCCAGTGCCAGTTGCCACAATCGATGAGATTCCTCCACAAAGACACAGCCAACCTAATTAACATTCAAAACATATATTGGAAATGTATGTAGAAAGGGGGTGAGTCGATAAACTTTACCTCAACAAACCCTCTGAATTAAAACCAAAACATGTAGTATGTTTTAAGAACCCATTTAACCAGTTTTCCTTACACTATTCATAACTGAAAGTATACATACATACCCACTCTTTTTTTTAATAGCAACGTAAATGTTTTATTTTTCCCCAGCGAATACCTTTTGAAAAATGAAAATTCTCGGGGCAAGTACCGAACACGGAGTACCGAAGTACCGAAGTACCGAAAAAAAAAATAAAGCAACAAAGTATAACCCTGCAACGGCTGAAAGGCGAAAGTCCAAGACCCGATTGAGGTGCATTGTGGCATAGAACTGTGGGGCAGATTGTGAAAGGGGAACCAGATAGTGGTTGTGGCAAGGGGGAGAGACGCAGAAAAAGCCAATTTAACGCTTGAATACAGTTTTCAATTTAAAGTTTTTCGCTTATTTTTTTTAGCTTTCTTATATCTGACTTGCTGGTGGTGAGTGTGTGCCCCCCCTCCCACAACCCAACTCATGCCATGCCATGCAACATATCCCCTTTTATATAGCCAGGCAACTTGTTACTCCTGAAAAACGCACAAAGTGTTGGAAGGACCTGGGGGAGTATCAAAATCCATCAACCGAGCCACCGAAAAGTAAAGAATCGCCTTAAAAATTGCGTATATCCCGAGCGCATAAAAGTTGACTTTGATTAAAGTTCGATCTAAAGACACAATATATACAAAGATACAAAGATACACAGATATCCAGGAAGCTAAGGGGCGTGGGCGTGGGCGTAAGCGTCTGCCGCCAGGAAGCCAAAAGGCAAGTCAATGTAAGTGAAGCTATAAGTGAGCCAAAGCTGATTGAAATGATTGAGGCGAAACGGCGCGATATCGACGAGTGGGTTCTAAGTGTGGGAGGAGTAGAAAGTGGGTGGAAAATTGTGGTGGTAGCCGCTTATAGATGGCAGCCCAAAGTACGCAATGCTGTTATGTGTCAACAGCGAAGACAGGATGCTGTTTATATTGCCGCCATCGTGCTGAGAAAATGAGATAAAAAGACAACCAAGGCCCTAAGCGAAGATGGCTAAGCAGATAGATCCACTGTTGACCAAGATTAAATGGGCCAACAACATGGCATAGTCAAACAAGAGGAGCTCAAGTTCCAAGCGATTTTAAAGACCAAACCCATGGAATATTATGATTAATATTTGAAACTTGAACCTAAACCTCCACCTAAACATCCATCAAAATATCTAACAACCTGACCATAATTTTTAATCAATTGTCTGAGAAGTGGTGTTCACAATATTTTGGCATTACGGGGCAGTTTCTTGACAAAACGAAGCGCAAACAAATTAAATCTGGAAACTCGTTAGGCGCTTTTTTAGGCAATTTTTTTTTTTCTTAAATTTTTTAATGAGCCACCTGGGGCCATAGCAGCATTATATGATGATCTCTTTGGCCACGCAGACAAACCTGCCCATAAGACCTTAGACAGAGTCATAATTAAAAGGCAAGTAACGAAAAAAAAAAAATATTTTACCTTGCTGGCCCAAAAAACTAGTTGAATGGATAATGGCTTTTCTAGGGCATGGAAGTGCGGAAAAGTTATAATTTACAAAGCTTGAAAGAGAGCTTGAAAAAATATGTATTTTGGTCTAATCACCGGCCTGGTTATAATTTCCATTCATCTCTGGGTCATAGCCTTGATTGGCTTCTCAATGCCTGTGCCCAAGAAATGAGTTTTCAATATTGTTTGTTTCGATGGACAGTTTTTTTTTTTTTGCCAGAAACCCGATACAAAATGAACAATTCCATTTCGAGCTAGGCCTCTAGGACTAGGCCTCTATTTCACAGTCAGTTGTTGTCTCTCCTGGAGAGGCAATCAATAGATAGAAGAAAGTGGAGGGAGAAAGTAGAGGGAATCTGCGAGAAAGGCTTAAATTGATTTTCCTTTGAAATTCTAGCCATCTATGTCTGCCATTTGACTTTATTTTCCATTTTCCTTCTGTGTCGATTTTTAATTAAAAACTGTGCGTGTTTTCTTTTCTTTTTTTTTTTTTTTTGTTATTTTTTCTTTAACATTTAAATTTTAAATTAAACTTGTTCTGGTTTTTGTTTCAAAATATGTTTACCTTGGAGACCTTCAGAAATTGTATGAATATTTTCCAGCAAATCATAAAATCATTTCTTAATATTCTGCACCTTTTCATGACTTGAATTTTAGCCTCGTTTTTTTGGCTTGTTGCATTGTTGCAACCTCCACAGCACAACCTGCCACTGCCACTCGCGACATTTTCATTTCAAATTTTATGCCCAAGAGGTGGGTAACAAAAAAAGGGTAAAGCCACCGCAGCCATCCACCCCTCCAGAGCTCATCTCCATCTGAACTGCATCTGCCGGATGGATGTACTTTCTTCTCCTACCACCCCACCCCCCACACACTCTCACACATACATACATACACATCTTGTTTTCATTTCCGTCAGCTACAATTGACGCTCTGCTCAACTTAACCTCATTCGTCCTGCGTCCTGTTTCTGTTTCTGTTTCAGTTGCTGGCTGCTGGCTGCTGCATTTTCATTTGCATATTCAGAGGACTTTCTCGCCGAGTTGTCGCGGCTTTTTATTTTCCAGCACACCTCTCTGTATGGCCAGAAGGGAGATATCCCTTAAATCAACATTGTCAGACGGGGAATATATAATTTTCTTATAGATGTTGGATAAATTATAGTACTAATAACTAGAGTTCTTATGGCCATAGTTCTTATAGACCTGTAAATTTAAGAAAATATTATAGAGGGGTACTCTTCTCATACCCCCTTTTGACTTCTTTGTCGGTTTTATTCCATTTCCACTTTGCTAACTGACATGATAAAGTGTTGCCTTGACTGGCTTGTCTTCCTGGCTGGCTGGGTGGATGGCTGGGGTGGCACTGCTGTCGTTGCATTGTCACGTTTCAGCGCCTCCAGACCTACAGACCTCCAGATGGGCTAGCACCACCATTTTTTGTCTCTCGAAGAACAAGCCACCAAACTCAACCAGGCTTCGAAAGGACTTGACTTGATATCTCGTCCTGTCTATAACTTCAACTCTGCCAGAATTTACAAACAATTTGTTGCAACCCTAGGCTGTTGCTAATTGCAACTCGAAAGAGGGGGGGAAGGTGATTCAAAATTTAAAACAAGAGTCTGGCTTGTGTCTATGGAGTGTGAGTTGCAAATGCAAACAACCAGACAAAGTCACTAGAGTCCCAAAGCAACAGCAACAGCCATCTGTCTCTGACGGGTTTGGAATTTTTCACGTGGCACAAGTTCTGTGTGCCGCATAATTACGTGGTAAGCTAGAAAGAGTTGCCAACTGGCATCACCATCCAGATTCCCATCCAGATCCTTGTCCCTGTCTCTTTGTGTGTCGCGCCAGAATACGCATACGTCATGTTGTACGAAGCACAGCGCGACTTTGGCTGACTCTGCAGAGTAGTCGGTTGCATATATTTCTTGTAATTAAAATCGCATTGAAGCATGCAGCGAGATGGCAGAAACAGAGGCAGAGAGAGAGACCCAGACTTTGCCTTTGAGGCAGCAACAAAAACTTGTTAACGTGTGGGGGGTCCTCTGGTGCTGGTGATGGTGCTGGTCCTGGTCCTGGTCCTACCACCACTTCCTCCTCACTATGTGTTTGGTGTAATTAAACTAAATTAAGAACTCTCTTGGCATTAAAATGAGATTTACGCTTCAGCGGGATTGAACGGGAGAGTGGCAAGAGCTTAGTGAAATGACATTTTCAAAGCAGATTCGAACAAACCCAAGGATACGCCCCCTGACTGTACTGACGGCTTAATTACGGCATAGGATACTAAGGAGGGTAAGGAAATCCTTGCCAAAGTTTCCAGGCTTTTCAGGAAAAAAAATTAAAGTCATTTACTTTGATTTTTTTTTTTTTTTTTTTTTTTTTTTTTTTTTTTTTTTTGAAACATTTTTCAAGGATCTGCACATCCTTTTTCCGATTTCAATTAAAAATAAACGCACACCTCTAGTCTGAGCCTCGGGGGAAATCATGTTCTAGCTCTGCATTTTGTTACTCAATTAAAATGCAACAAAACAAATCGTTTCTGGGGGTTTTCTCGAAACTATCAACTAACTTTTTTCAGAGCCACCATAAGGATATAAGGCCACAGGAAAAGTTTACAGTGCAATAAGAATTTGCATGCCATTTGCATATGCATGAGTGTGGCCAGCTTCCAAAAGAAATAAAAAGTCTTAAAAGAAAGACAAAGTTTAAAGATTTTTGGGTTTTTAAGAAAAAGAATTTAAATAAAACCAAATTGAACGAAGGACGAGCAATTATGCAAACGCGTGTAATTAGTTGCGGAAAAGTGGAAAGTGGAAATTGGCATCAAGGAGTGGGTGGCTTGATTGTGCGAATGAAACTGTGACTGTGACGGTGACTGCGACTGTATGTATTTATCCTTTCCACTGTCTCTTATTTGCTCTTCAGTCGCTCTTCATTCTTTATGTTTTTATGGCGTTTTTATGCCTTCATCTGCCAGAAGTTGGGCCGAAAAGCTGCGCCAGGCTGTCAGCACAAATGCGTATTTTATGCTTGCCGCAAAAGGTGGCGCGGAAAAGAAAAACTCCGCAGTTGCCGGAGCAGCAGTCGGAATTATAACAAATGATGCCCCACCAGCCAGTCCCCAACTCGGCACAAAGAACTTCCCCAAATAATAAAAAAGAAGGAAAATAATTGTTTAGCACAAATGCGCATTTAATTCGTTGACGCAAATCGAGCAAAAAGAAAAATAAAGTTTAAAAATACCAGGGCAGGGGCCTCTTCCTCCGGAATACGAAATGGAAATGCCGGCAAACAGAAAAATATTATTTTAATATGGTAAATAAAACCAGCGGAGAGCCATAGCCGAATAAAATTTATGCATTTCAATTATTAAAAGAATACTTGGAAAATAAAAATAAAAACCAATCATTTTGATGGTCTTTTTATTTTTTTGAGGCCAACTTTTTAACAAAAGGTAAAAAATTAATTAAGAGTGAGAGTTGGCGTGGTTGGAAAATGCATTAAAATGCTGGCTTTGATTGCGGCGCCCTGACCTGAGGAGCAAAGCCCAGAGCAGCTGCCGCCAGGATATTGGCGATGCCAAACAAAAGTTTTGACTAGACTGGCAGGCAGGCAGGCAGGCAGCTCCAACCACCTAGCTACTACTGCCAGTGCCAGTACTTTGGCTTGAGTTTTCATTTCATTTGTGTTCGTTGTTGGCTGATTGAATGGCGACGCCAGAAAGAACCACAAAAACACCAAAATCTAAAGAGAAAAAAATCCAAGAAAAAAAAAGTGGAACTGTTTTTTAAATCAGTGCTGGAGGACACACCATATAAATAGCACTTGCCACTTCGTTGGATGGTTGGCTGACTGGCTGGTTGGCGCCAAAAAAATATGCAATAAAATGTATTTGTAGAGGAATCTCCAATCTCCACCCTGGCGCATATGTTGTGCAACACATTTCCGTTTCCGTCGACGACAATTTTTCATATTCCATGTGGCAGGGTAAACTTTTCCATCCCCCCAAAAAACCAACAAAGAAAATGGCGCGAAAACAGGGAAATATGACAAAGTTTGCACTTTAACAAGAAAATAATCAAATAAATTATCATAAAATGTCTGGCGTTTTGTTTTGGCCGGAAGTCACGTACTGTCTGCAAAGGGCTTGAAACTTATATGGTGGGTGGTGTACCATCCAGAACACTTTATTAACTTGGCTCAAAAAAACGAAATGTCAGGGAGCAGCGACCCGCTTTAAATTATGGCCAAGTGGCTAAATTATGGCCATGTCGCGTATAAGCGTCTCCCAAGACAAATGGTTGGAATGTGTGGATTATAATTGGAAAAGGATGAAAGCTATCTTAAAGTCTACCAAAGTCTTTAAAACCAGAAACTCTGGCAACTCATTCATAACTGGAAAGGAATGGTATCTCCACTCGTCATAGAATCCACTTCACACTCTGGTCTGAAAGTCAGACAATGTTATCGGGTTGTGGAGGCAGAAATGGCAGAGGCATATGACGTCCATGGCCAGATAAGGGTGACAAAAATGTGTATTTGGAGCTAGCATGGGGCATGGGGCATGTGGCATGAGGCATGGTGAGCTTGGCAGACAGCAGTCGAGGTAGAAAAGTGAACAAAGCCTGAGCAGACCCGGCCTGAAAGAAATGAAATGAAATCCTTTCACACAAACACACCCATACTGACCAACAGAAGCCCCTATATCCTTCATATATATATATAGGACATGTATTTGTAAGCGAATCAGACAAAAGGACTCAAGGGGTGAGTGGGGTGGTCAGGCTACAACAAGTTGACACTTTTATGAGGCACTTAAGTGACACAACATACAAGCCAGAGCCAGAGACAGAGCCGCCCTCTCTATAAGAACCGTGGGCATGGGATTGACATGCAAACAATAGAGGTCCGAGGTTCCGAGTCCCGGGTCGGAGGTCGAGATGAGACAACATTGTTGCAACTAATTTCATGTCCAAAATAATAGAAAAATCAAATAAATAATTGAAAACCGCCGACTTCCGCTTACGTAGTCTTGAAGTTCCATCAGCTATCCATCAGAGTCCCCACTGAGTCATCCTGCTTTTCATTTTCCCGCCTGCCGTAAATCAGATAGCTGGCTGGGAGCCAAAAAAAATCCCGAAAAAAATGCCAAAAGAATTTATGAAAATTGAAAAGTGTAAGCGGGAGGTCAGAGGCATGTCTGGGGGGAATTGGAATATTTCAAGACACATTTTTTTTTATCGTTGGAATTGTCAAAGAGTTTAAGCATTTGGCGCTTGGCAGACATTATTGACAGCTCCTATGGATGGGTATATACTACCTACTATGTATAGGCACATGTGTGCACCTTCACCCCAAAAAAAAAAAAAAGAAGAGAAATTCGATCTGAGCCGAAAGGATGTGGAAATTGCTTTGTCAATATATCTTCAAAATAATTTGTGACTGTCAGCAGTTTAAAAAAAGAAATAGATGACAAAAAATACCAATTTAAAAAATATGTCAAGGAAATATGATCCAAAGAGCATTAGAATAACATTTTAAATCCTCAACGAAGTGAACTCCCTGCTGACAAAACAATTTATAAAATTATTGTGCTGCAAACAGCAATTTTATAATTAAATGAAGAACAACAAATGGGATGCTAACATCAAATGCAATTTGACAACAAATTTAATTCGAATTTTTGAATTTTATTTATCGAACGAATTCGAAATTCAATTTAATGCAAAACTCAATTCCAATTTCTAGTTACGACAGGGCAATTAAGAGCAATAATTAGATCAAAATTTGTTGGCCAAGAGCCAAAGGGTTCGGGCCAACCTTTTTTGGACAGTTCTCCCACAGGAATAAAAATTACTAAATAAATAAAATAAATCAAAGCTTTAAAACTCTCTAGAGGAGAACTCTCACTAGAATATAATTTTTTTTTTATTTTTTTTGTTTGGAATTTCAACAGTCTGAGAGAGAAAAATTTAATTAAAATATTGCATATTAAAGCTTCCCATTTGTCTATTCTGGCAGAAGGGATTACGAAAAGGCTTCCCAGCATAATAAAGTCCTAGGTGTTTTTGTGAAAAACGATATGATACCTTGACTTTAATAAACTTTGATTATTGAACCTAAAAAAAAATAATTATAATTACCAAACAAACAGCATTTCGTGATGAAATCAAATAGGTTTGTATTAAAAGTAATTACTTTATTATAACAAAGCATAGATTCTATTGTTTATACCCACCATTCTGATGGAGACGTACCAAAATGCGGCGTTAAATTTGTAAATTGTTTGTATTGGCCCATTAGCCGGCACAAATTTTGTGTGTAGCCAAGCCAACAACAACTACAACAACAACAACAACAACAAATGACTTGGCTTATTAGCGTTGGGACCCCTCCCCCCCCTTAACTGGCAAGCCAGCTGCCTTGGGCTGCCTTGGGTGTTAAAACTAAACTGGAAAATTGCTGGCTCGCGTGTCGGTTCGGTATTTTGTCGCCCCCCCCCTCTTTGGAGTAATTTTCCTCCTAACCCCCGACTCCAGACTCGGCCCAGCCAGGCTTTAGTTTTCCGACTCGCGTTTAATCAATAAGACCCGAAAAAGGGGGCCAGGAGGAAGGCACAAAGGACCTTCTGGCCCGAGGATAAGCTAAGCGAGCGATAAGCATTTAATAGAGCTCTTTTTTTTCTTGCTTTTCCTTGGGGCCTTTGGAAATTATGCTAAAGTGGATTTCGAAACATGGCCAAGGGCCCGCCGAAAATTTCCTTCCGCCATGGCGGAAAACAAGTGAAAAAGTTTTACCCAATTTTCCACAGCCAGCCCTGTAGTAAGCCAATCTGTCAATTAATTAGTGCGCCAGGCGTTGAGATGGGCTATAAGAATATTGTTTATCGCTGTGGGGAAACTGCAATCGAAACGCATCTATCAGTTTAACGAGCTTTGCCAAAAATCATGACCGTCAAGGTCAAGGCGTCCATTTATACGCTGATCGATTGGCATTGGGGTGGGACGACTCTGGGGATTAAAAATAAAATACCCCCCCAGTGCTTTAGTGCTTCAGTGCTTTATTTATAGAGGCACAAATCAAATTGGAATTAAATTGTGCACAAAATTAGTTGTGGGAGTTGAATTTTATATTCAAAAAAATTAAATCAAGAAATGCCATAGTTTGCATAACAAAATAGGCAATCAAAATGCCATAATAAATATTTGAAATACTGGACTATAGCTATTCATCAAAAAGTAATCAGAAACCTTATCGATAATTACTTTCCCATCTTAATGTCCAACCTCACACCTCCCATGAGTTTTCCATTTTCAAATTCGATTCCCCAACAGGGATATAAAGCTGCAATAACAACAGTATTTGTGCAATAAACATAAAAAACCATTTAATCTTCAATAGATACAACCACCACATTCACATCTACAAGCAGACATCCACAAGATACACAATCAACAATTTTTGAGCGAGTAAATATTTTGGTTAAGTATACGCCATGTGTACAGTGTGTTTGCCTGCATTCGGATAACCACCTCCCTTCCCCTATTTCCACCTCTGATTTTTCCAACGATTTTTCCACGCTTTTCCTTTAATATCTTCGAATGTGTGTGGTGTGTCGATGGCGATTGTTTGACATTCAATAGTTTTCGGTTCTGTGGCAAAATAAAAATCGAACAATTTTCCAAGAGAATCTCTCCCTTTTTGCTGACTGCCTGGCCCCCACTGTCTGACTGTCTGAATGCTCATTTGAAATTATTTTTATGTGTTGTGTTGTTTTCTGTGTTTTTCTGTTTTTCTGTGGGTATTTTTATTGCATTTCATTTTTATGTAGTTACAATGACAATTTTTCTTTCTGCTTCGAGGGTTTTCAAAAGAGCCCAGAAAAGATAAGCGCTGGCATGGGGTACGAGTACAATTTTTATGCTGCAATTTATGCAACATGATGGGGGAGATGGAGATTATAATCATCATCATCATCACAGCATTCATCTGTTTTTCATGCATCGCTATCGCCCTCTTTCATATGCATATATAGACTATATAGACTCTTGTCATTTGCATTATTTTTTATAACAGAGAGACGATGGAGACCCGATTCCTACGTGTCAAATGATTTCCATTCCAAACTCCAACCCGGAGGGCATTAAATATTCATTCTCTGGCACTTGAAATCGCAGCAGCAAGTTGAAATGAAAATAAAACTTTCTGTGGCTGTCGTCTTTCGGGGTCTTCTTGCTGCTTAAAAAGTTACAACTTGTACGACGTTCTAATCTCTGTTGAGAAAAAAAAAAAAACAAAAAAAGCTGCCAAAACATGTCACATGGCCAGGGTTTTCCTCCAAATCTCCCTTCGGAATCCAGAGTCCCTCCTCTTTGTGCTTTTGAGTTATTTGCTTTGCGAATAATTTACACAGAACAAACTTTTGACTTAAGAAAAAGGAAAATGAATAAAAAGTAAGATATATATATATATACTATACCAAAGTCGTATCTTGACCGAAACCGCAAAGGGGCCTTGGTATCCCCGTGAGAAAAAGTAAGGGGGAGGTAAGAAAAGTACGATATAATCCTTCGAGATTTAGATCTTATTAAGCTTAAAACTGTCCATCCCTGTCTATCCATCTATGGCCTTTCCTGGGGCCCACCTTGTTTATCTTTTTGGGAACATCTTGAAGCATCTGTTTCAGGGGTCTTGGACTCTTACTTTTTGAGGCAGGTAACGAAATATTAAGCTCGAAAATTGCCAAAGCATTAAAAAGTTACCCAATGCTCCATCTCTCTTACTCACTGGTATTGCCATCTCATTTTAATGCTGGCTAGGAGACGACCTTTCATCTTAGCTCTGTAGGCATTAATTCAATTTACCGGGATTTTGGCCAGCAGAGCACCTGTTTTGTTGCCTGTTTTGCAAGATTTATGACCAAAAATCCCAACAGAACTTTTCTTTCCTCCAAAGGCGTGAAGTATTTTTATTTTTGTTGCTTTTTGGGGGGGTAGGTCACTAATTAAAGTTACCATCCATCCAACCACTCCACTCATGAGGTAACTTTGGTGGTGTGGCGCAATTTTTATGAGTTCTTCCAACTTACCTGAAATGAAAAAGTTGCAAAGAAGAGAACAGGGAATAAGTAATTAGCCAAAAATTAGACGAAAATTCTTAGACTAAGGTTGTGGGAAAAATATAACAACTTTATAGAAGGATTTTCTAGCTTAAATTTTTCTTAAAACAGAGATCTATTCAGAGAAACATCCTTTATCCTACATATCCATTCATTTCCATACAGCCTTTTTTGTTCTTTTTTTTTTGTTACCTGCTCTTAGCCAAGAAGCCCCACTAGCCCATCAATATAATCAACGCCCAGAAAGCCACCAAGACTTGCCCTAGATGGGCATCAATCTCGCTTTGTCAGCGCCCAGTCAAGTTGCCTCCTCATTGTTGTCAAGCTTCACAAAAACCAAGTCTCCTTGATGACGTAGCCGGCTGAGACTGCACTGGAACTGCACTCCACACCCACTAACCAGAGACAGTAAACCAGTTCGCCTTCATTCCACAGGGCACAAAACAGGATTGTGTCTCAGCCTGGCATGGCTTGGCTTTGTTTTGTTTTCAGCCTTAAGGCTAAATTCATTGTCAAAGTCGCAGCAAAAAAAAAAAAAGGCAGAAAAAAGCCTACAACAAAGTTTGGAACAAAAGAGTTGAAAAGTTTTGGGGGGAAATTTAATATTTTATAAGGTATATATAGGAGGTATATGGAGAGTTCAAGGTTTAATAAAAATACTAAAAAAATAAACTATATCTTTTAGAAGATTTTTAAAACATTTTTTAATATTTTCCAACTTTACTGAGCATCTCAAGTTCGTTGCCCTAAACTCAAACCTTTTTTTTTGTTGTTGGTCTGGTCCTCCCTCTGAAGAGACACGCCCAGGAGACACCAGTCAAGAGATTGCATTTGTCTTCCACCGCCTTTTTACCCCATTTTTTTTGGGGCTCCCCTGGCTGGCTGAGTGACTGAATGACTCTTTGGTGGGCAGAGTTGCCTTCAGAGAGTTTGCCTTTTAGTCAACTTGATGGATGATTTCGAATTAGCGATGCGGCGAGCATAAAAACAGCTCGGGAGATTCATCGATTTCGGCGTTGTTAGGATAGAAATGCCAGCACATAAGTTCTCTGACATTGGGGAGTGGATCCACTCCCATTTCGTCCACTCCCCCCTGCTAATGATGTGAAGCTTGTCAGTTCATTGAAGCTGGACATGAGTGGGTTACATGATTTGAGGGATTTTTGGCTTAGGGTCTTTGGGGAAAGAATTCTTCTAATCACTTTCTTTAAGAATTTCTTGCTGTGCATGCCCTAGTCTCGTTGTGTCCACATCTGTCATTCGAAATATGCGCATCCATCCTTGGTTTATTTATTCTCAGAGCTCTTTTTTGGCTTTAATATGGCCCATCAGGTGCCAAAAGCGAGGCGCAACAAATTGCAATTAGCCATGTGCACCATTCGATGACGGGCTGTGGGCTGTGTTTTTTTTTTTTTTACCCAAAAGATACTCAAAAAACCAAAGAGAGATACTGTTGAAAGTATCCATTAGCTGAATCACGCGGCTTATCTCTGAAAGATACATATGTACGTTCTCTTCAGGCACTCCCGGGGGTCCGAAAATATTCTACGATGTATCTACAAAATACTCTAGTATCTGTCTGCCACTTGGGCCCAGGTAGCCATAGATATTCCCATTGTTGCCACACGGCCATCCATTCCACTCGCTCGTTCACACATCCGTATATTGTATCTATTGGATTCTTTCTTTTTTTTTTGTCTTTCATAACTGCGCATCAAGTGTTGCTTCCTGTGCTGGGGCCTCGCTTCCTGCCCCATGCCCCCTACCCCCCTGCCGAACTGCTTGCCTCATGGCCCAAGCAACAATGCGTAAATTTTTATTAGCCCAATCCCTGGCCATCGTAAACGCTGTCTGCTGTGTGTCCGCCTCAAATGATGGCATCATTAGACAATTTAGGCTCTCCGCGTGCCAAGTGCTGGCTGCCTCTTAGTATCTGTATCTGTGAGTGCGAGTATCTCGTATCTGTGAGTGAGTGCCCATGTGAGTGCTTGTTCGGCGTTGGCTTTTGCGTTGATTGAATAAATTATTGCCACTCGCGCGTGCATTCACAAAAAATAATCATAAAAAAAAATAAAAATAAATAAGAAAAAATTGTTGTCACATGGCCTTTTATATTCCCCCTCTTTTTGCCATCTCTTTCTCTCTTTAAATCCCTGTCTCTTTCTTTTGTGTGCCTCTCTAGTTAGAGGTGTGCTTCGCCACCGGAAATGGCAAATTATGCGCGCATCGTCGCCATATTTGTGATGCAATAATATTCGCTTGAGGTGTTTGCAGAGAGCCCGAGGGGGAGGGGGTACGCGGAACAACACCTAGCCAAGATATATAATTAAATATATAAAGGGGTATAGGGGTCTTGAGAGTGATAGACAATAGCTAGAAGGTAGTCCTGTTTGGAAAATGGCAATTTGCGAGTTTGCGAGTGAAACAGTGTTGACTAACGTGAAAGGAGGTTTAACCCTTCATCGGAAACTTGGGTATAATTTTGCCTTGTTTCATAAAAATCTATTATGTTCTCTAAATAGCTCTTTATATGGTTAAATAATTTGATTATGAGTGGTTAACCCTTCAACGGTGTTTAGGATCAAATTTCGCTTTTCTTTCCTCCATCATATTCTTCTTTATTTCCATATGATATATTCTTAAATTATTTTTATTCAAAAGTATTCGAAAGTATTATTCAAAGTATTTTTCGAAAAGTATCGTACTATATAGTGAAAAGTCGAACTTACTTCTATATCTAAAATCTTACTTCTGGTATAAGGTTAAAAACACAGTAAAGGTTAAAATTGATGTAAAAATTTTTAACACTTTACGCTTTACAACACTTGATTTGGGGAAACTAGCAATGGAAAGATAATATTATGGTTCTCTTGAAGAACAAAGATATTATTTTCCAACTTCCTTCTAAGCAAGAACACAATTCAAGAAATATCTTATGGATTCAATAAAAAAAAACATAATTTTAAGGATTAAATAAAGTAAGTACCACCTCTAGGCCTCTAAAAACTCCCCTTTTCTATAAAACCCAAAGTACCGAGTATCAGAAAAATCTACAAATTAGACCCCCTACCACTTCACAAGCCACGCCAATTGGATAACATGGTCGTTTCGCCCTAGGAACGAGTCGTAAGCGTCACAATCCTTTCCATAAATTAAAATTGGTCATGTAACTGTGGCTGGGGCTCAGGCTCAGTCCCAGTTAGCAACTGCGCCAACCACTTTCACTGTCACTAGCCGAGTTTAGAGTTTAATGCACTCACTACTGCCAGGCAATTCGCTTTTCAGCCTACTGGCTATGTCGGCCTGGCTATGTCGGCTATGTTTTCCACTGGTTATTCCGGTTCTTCTAATGCGGTGGTGGTGGCGGTGTTGTGGCTGGCTGTGCCTTTCGAGAGGCACAGTGTCATAATCAGACCAGACGCTGCTGGAGAGCTGACCATAGCTGAGAGACTCGAGTTCGAGCTCGAGTGGATGACTGACTTCAACAGCCTCGCCTCAAGGACAAATGGCGTGAAGCGTGCAAAAGTATCTCAAAGTTCGCTTTTAAATTACTCACAAAAAAAAGAACATAAATAAAAGCTTGATTAATTGTATTTTGTGTGCGTCGTGTGTTTCCTCTCTGCGTTGATTGAATTGTTAAAAAATTGTTTCTAAAAAATATCAATCTGTTTAAGACAGAATTATTTTGGGCCCTAATTGCTGTTTCTGTGGTTTCTTTCTTAGGGGCCTAATGACAGCAGCAGGTTTCCTTCCCCAACTTGTACTTTTAATTAACCTAATGAACTGACAAGCTCTGCTAGCAGATTTTTAAACTTTGAGGGGTAACCATGGCAAATGGCTTAAATGGTTTAGCCAGAAATGGTTTATAAATAGCTGTAGCAAGATGATGGTTCAGTGGACCGAAGCTCCGAATAATTATTGATTTATTTTGTTCATAAGCTTGGCTCTGAAGTTAGAGAGGGCCTTAGACCTTTCCGTATCATGTACTTTGCACTCTGAAAGTTGAATGAAACTTCTCAGTCGATGATTCCGACACCTTTAGCTCAGCTTGGGATGCAGCATCTATCTATAAAGTGTTTGGGAGGGGATTTGCATTTGGCATGACATGGCAACTCAACTTCCAAGGCAGGCCAAGTGTGCAAACAGCAAAAGTTTGTTTGTCGACATCTTTGGTTGTCTTCTCGAGTTTATTACGACACTTCTCGGCACAAATTGCACAAACATAGTCTCAGAATGTTGCATCTTAAAGGTGATTTAAATTCCAAATATTCTATATTTAATTTTTATAATAAAAACCAGCCTCTTCTTTCCCGCCCCCAGCTGTCATCACATATTTTTTCTCAAAAATATTTAAATTAATTTACTTTCGTTGGGGAACCGCAAAAAACAAGGAAAATTGACACATTCTGTATATTTTTTTGTTCTTCTCTCGTTTTTTTTTATTATCAGTCCGCCTCTGACATTTAATAAATTTCCATGAAAAGTTGTCACAACCCGACACCGCCCTCTGCCTCCATCGTCTATCCGAAATCTGGTCAACCAGCCACAACTTTTTGGGGCTTTCCTTTTTTTCCTGCGGATGTCCAAGCAAAGTCTTTAATTAATATTTTATTCATGGCAGAGAGGACTTATCCCCACACTGGGGACACACACACGTAATTACCAACAATTTTCGGGGCATTTAAAAAATTGGAGAGCCTTAAATGGAGATCAACTGGCCACATATGAGGAAGAGCAGCCCAGCCCTGCGGCAATCAACGCATGGGGGATAATGTAAATAATGTTCTGAAAACTCAACAAAGAAAATTGAATTTTTCGTTTGAATTGAGGATGGAATTTAAGGCTGAACTGGAAGACAAAGACTCTGAATACGAGCCATCAAAATTAAGCTGTCAAATGGCAGCTGCATGTATCTGAAAGATACTTAAATTTTTAGCTTTTTAGATTTTTAGCTTTGTCATGTTACCGCACCTTGTCTCCCATAGAATTCCTTTCACATTCAAACGTTGATTGGCAGGGAAACTAATAGATACGCTGGCAAACCTAAAACTTTAGCCCGCTTTTGACAGTTACATGTATCCAACAGATAACAATATACACACAAACAACAAAAAAGACTAATTCTGCGTGTGGCAAACTTTGTTTGATTGAAGCCTCCTCCCCAGTAGGGGTAACAAACGCACTCAAAGTCAAAGTTCGAGCGACAGATGCCGCCATTTAATTTTGATACAAAAAAGGAGGTTTCCCCTAAACCACCAAGCCCAACCAACCGAAATTGGTTTAGGCAACAGCTTTCTGGCGGCTTATCTTATCACCAGCCTAATTGTCAGGACAGGCAGGACTTGGGATTCAACTAATGAGGCCCAGGACAGGCCACAACCCAGGACATGTGACGAGCTTTTAATGATCTCCAGCGGTTGTTTTTTTTTTTTGGTAAAAATGGCCATAATTTAATATTTAAATTCCCCGAATTCTTTCACCTTTGAATCGAACTCTCCAGGCATGACCTCACTTCATAAATCAATTGAACTTGTCACCAACAGATACCTTTTGTTTCGATGAGTTATAAGTATTTAATTTGGTATATATTTCAGTGATTTATTCGACCACCCACTGCGAGGCATCATTATTTATGAATCCAACTGCCAAAGTCTATTAAAATATACATATTCTTCAAATCACAAATCTCTGACTGGATTCTCCATCAATTTAACAGCAATTTCATTTGATTTGTCGGCTCCATTTCCTGAAATTTATTTAATTAAAATTAAAATTTGCATAATGCTTCGATTGCGCCGCTAAGCCACAGACACCAAATATACAATTTCCAGGAAAATATTTTATGGTTATGGTGGGTGGGTACTGAGGCCTTCAAAATTTATGCAAATTACAAGAAATTATGTAATGCCAAGATGGTATAATTAAATTCTTTCCTCATTTTTTTTTTTGGGTTGCATTTGCAAATTATGCAAATATTGTCTAGAAATTGTGGGTCTTGGAACCTTGGAGGGAGGTTCAGGCGTAGATCTGTTAAAGATATCACTTTCATAAATTTTTTATTTAAAAACAGAAGCCTTTGATGGATGCGGGCCTTCAGTGCATAGTTTAAATATTGATTTTTAATTATTTTAAGCCAATACCGCAAAGTATTCACTCCTCCCGAGCTGGGGAGCATAAATACCCACAGAGAAGTAGGTATATATAGCTATATATATAATATATATATACAGCATCACCCATGGCTCTCCTGAGGGGCCACACACAGAGCAAAGGACTCAACTCAACTCGACTCTGGAAGCCTCACACCTTTAATGGCGGCGGCCTTCCTCGCCCCCACCCTCGAGGCTTGCTCCGGGAATAGCATTTGTGGGGGGGTTCTTTATAGGGGGGCGTGGCAGATGGGTGGCATGTGCGTGGGTTTTGTTTCTAGGTTGCTTCTGGTGGTTCTGCCTGCTTCTCTCTCGAGCCTCTTAAATGTCACAATGGTGATGCCAAGTTGCTTAGGGTTTGAGTTTTGGGTTTGGTGCTCTTGGGGGTGGTCACCCTCAGCATCCCTCCTGCTCCTCCTCCTCCTCCACCCTGCTATTTATTCATTTTTTTAACCCTCCTTCCTATAGAGGTACAAAATATAATATGTATGAGTTTCTTTTGCCATCTTGGCCATTATTTTGCACTTGCCGGGAAGCCCAGAGCTCAGAGCCCTTACTGACGAGAACGACCCTGACCCCAGGTCCACTGTTAACCCTTAGTGGTCCCAGCATGTTTTTTTTGGTTCGTTAGTTTCGCTTTTTGATGACTAGGGTGGTTAAGATCTGAGTTTGGGAAGGCCTTTGTTTTGAAATTTTCTTATTTATAATTTTAGCTACTAATTTCTCTCAGTGTCGCATATTTTTGAAGGCAAAACGGACTAGCAATTTGATTTGTTTCAAGAAAGAGGGTCTTCGGGCTACACAATTACAAAAATTGTTTCAGTTTCAGTTTTTGGGCAACCGGGAGCGTTGTTGCCGAACTTCACAAGTGAACCGATTTTAGTGGCCAATCCGCAGTTTCCAACGCCCAGCATTCCAACCATCAATCGATGGGCTGCCGAGTGGCAGACACACACAAAACTGGTAACAGATGCTGCACACGTGTGTCCCGTCCCGGGTGCGGTTCGCTGTGTAATTGGATGATGTTCCAAAGGACAGAACCGGGAAGTTGGACGGAGGGGTTCTCATCCAGACTGTTGGGCTAAAAACAAATAAATAGTCAAGCGGCAACCGGCCATTTCAACGTTCATTCTCGTTCATTCCACTCGGTGGCTGTGAGTGAAATACAAATAACATTTAATAAGAAAAGGAAATTGTCTATTTTGGCAGGCAGGAAATAGAAGCATCGACTTGCCATCCATTCACAATCAAAGGGAATTAGCAGAGGGCCGAGGAGGAGAAAAAAAAATAATCCAAAGGAGCAAAAGGATAAGGAATTGGTTTTCCATTTGGAAGTGTTCAGAAATGAGATTGTGTGGGGGATAGGTGTGGGTGTCTGTGTTAATGAAATGGCAGGAAATAGATTGAGATTCTGATTGAGATCTCAAGCTCTTATCCAGAGTAGAGTTCAGAGTCCTGTCCATCACTTCCAAGACTAATGTTACATTAACCCCTTTTGAACTCTCTTACAACCTCTACCCTCCTTTAATTATTATATGCCTGTTAATTGCCATTTAATATGCCTATATATATATAGACATGTTTTTCAATTATACTTTTAATGAAAATTGATGTTAAAATCGTGCTGGAGTTGAAGGTTGACTTCAGAGATGCAACCAACTTCTATAAAAAATATTAAAAAATGTATAAACATTAAAGCTTTAAAGCAGGAACTTAAAACTAATTTATAATCATCATAAACCCTCCTCTTAATTCACCTCAGCACTGGGTCATTGCAGTTGCAGTTTTAAAGGAGGAGGGAGGTGCCAGGGTCATCTGTAAAGGTCGCAAGTTGGCCAGGTTGGCGGATGGCCACAGCCGTTGCCGTTGATGATGTCAGCAACTCGTTTATGGTCAAGACAATTGAAACAATGGCGCCAGACCCGTCTACCCTTCTATATATATATATATATATTTTTTATTAAAAAACCCAGAGCGCATCTTCCATTTATCTTTGCCACTTGCAACCTGACTTGTTCACCTTGCTGCCAGTCGTTTTATGCTAATTGGCAACAGTTAAGGCAATGTGAGCACACTTTTCCACAACAAGTAGCTACATTTTCAGCTTTTCAGCAAGGCAATAAATTAAAATCAATGAAAAATTGTTAAAAAATAAATATATATATATTTGTAAACAAACAAAAAAATAAATAAAAAGTTACATTCCCCAGGCAGTGAAGCGTTTAAAACGCTCTTCAAAATGCTTGGCATTCTTTTCAAAAGCGAGAATTTATGGCGAAAAATCGTGTAAATATGCATGAGATACATTGTTGTGGAGCTGCCTCGGAGCTTCCATTAATTGTATTTTCCATAAATTATGCATACTTCTCTATTACACATTAAAGATATTTACAAATGCCACTATACCTTAATTAATGCATCGTTCTATAAATAGTTATAGACTGCATGGCTTTAGAGATTTCCGGTTGTAGTATGATTCAGGCTTAGCTTTTGAGAGTGCTTGTGAATCAGTAGAATTTAAAAGATATATGACAACGACTCTTTTAATTTTTAGACAATTAAACCCAATGACTTTAGTTTTTTTGGATGCGAATCAATTATGAAATTCAACCAAACCCATATCCAACCAGGTCTGAGGTCTATATCAACTAAAATAAACTTGTAAGTCGCCAGTAATATAAATCACTATTCAAAAGTTGTTTACCCACTTTTTATTTGGCGACCCACCCTAAAAACACAAAAATAATAAAAATATTAAACCCTGTTCAATGCTACGTCAAGTGTGTGGAAACTGGTACAGTGCGGGTGGAAATTGTAAGGTTATCCAAAATATATTTATTTTAATAAATTATTTACATTTATTCTCTTACAGTGATTACTGTAGTTATAGCTAAAAGTGCGCAATTCTGTAAGGAATTAAGATCATCTCTTGGGACTCTATAAGCATGTCCGTGCGTCCGCGTGTCCGCTTATCTCTTTCTAAGCCAGCTAGTCTCTCAGTTTTAAGGATAGAGACTTCAAACTTGGCAAAAATACTTATTTTATCTTTCTGCAGTATATTTGTCGGAATAACTAAGATCGCGCGACTATATCTTTTAGCTGTCATATAACTGATTGATCGGAAATGCCAAAAATTGTGGTTTTTTTATGTTAGAAGGTTGGGACTTTTCAAAAAATGTGCTTTTTGGATAATTATAACATTCTTCATTTTATAAATTTTACAAAAAGCGGTATAATATTCCCTATAAGTAAATAACCCTATACTATATAACCCTATACTATAGTACTATAGTATATAACCCTGTACTAACATTCATGACTGTGAAGATAGTTGGATAGAAGTTGATAAAAATAGTTGGATAGGATAAATAGAAGTTGGAAATTTTTTCAAAATTCATATTATACAAAGTAGTTGTCTAATACTCTAATTCCTATAAGTATGGGCCAACTATGTCCGATATTTTCAATAATGAATATATGTACATACATATATCCATGTAAATACAGTCCTGCACTAAAGTGTTAGCATACAATCTTCAACTTTAAATGTTATTTTCAGGCATGTTCCAAATTTTAATGTTTCATTTGTTTTTAATTGTTTAAATACCAGATTTTTTTATATGAAAAGCACCTTGCATTTTTTATTTTTTACAAAGCCATTAAAGTACATATATCTTTTAATAGAAAGTTACATTTAACTTTCCTCTTTTTTATCTTAAAAGTATATAGCAACTTTTTAAAATTAATCCAATGTATAATATAGCCCATCACCTAAAGTTATGACCCGCACCGTACTTGACTCAACTTTGTCAAATTTTTTTGTTTGTTTACTGAATAGCCAATGATTTTTTTTTTTATTTTTTTTTGTGAAAAATGCTTGGAAACAAAATTATATATGCAGAAGCAACATGCCTACCATAAAATCCCGTTTATAAAATGTAAATTTAGTAGCGTTGACCACCGAAAAAAATAGAAAAAAGATAGACGCAACAAAAATATATGTATATTCTTTATAAAATATATCCAACGAATTAAGAGAAGAAAAGAGAACAAAGATAGAGATAAATAAAAACAAAAGCCGGCTGGCATAAATAAAAAAAAAAACAAAACAAAACCCGAGATCGCGACTCGAGGCGACAATAAAAATTTGTCGACTGTGGCAGCGGCGATCAAAGGCGAGCACGTGGGGGCGTAACAAATAGCTGGGAAATAGAAAGAGATGGGACTAGCCCAGGAAGAAAGAGAAGGCAAAAGAGCAGAACTGATGGATGCACTACAACTGGCGCTAATGAATGAAAACAAACGGCAATTGAAGGGAGCCGAGAAATGGAGTGAAAACCATTGAACGGTTGTTGAGTTGAGTAATTTCACGACTAACGGCACAAAAGTGAGGTTAAATGTGAAGCTAATTAATAAACAAAGGGGGGATTAATTGCTAAGAGTTAAGGGTTAAGGGGTTATTAATACTAAAATTAAACTTAAAAATAACTTTATTTCTGTCTTATTTCTAAAAGAACCTACAAGAGGCTTATAGGTACTACTAAGCATTAAATACCTAAAATAAGGGTTTATATTAAAAATAATCCTCGTAAAAAATATAGGTCTATATCCCCCTTTTTTCTCTTATTTTTTTTAGAAACCCCCAGACCCCCCAAGAAAAAGCCCCCACTTGCCGATTCTCACCTGAAAACTGAACTTGATCGGCCCACTCGACCGAATACTGAAAATATTATGAAATCAATCTACAAGCGCTAGACTGGCTGCTACAGATACCGTTACTTTTTGGCCACAATGCAACACTACAAACCAGTTACACTTTTTTTTTTTCGACCAACTTTATAGAGTCCGCTGAGTCATAAAAACTGAATCTGGCGTGCGACGACGATCTGGCTAATTGGCGATGGGGGCCCGAGAGAAGCTGAGGGGGGGTCTTCGTGTGAGTGACACCTGCGATTAGCGTCGGTGAACCGAATAATTTGCATGAGCTTTGGCTTAAACGTTTTACTCGGTCGGTATAGTAGGTGTTTCGGGTCATTCACATGGGGATTTGTTTATCTCTTGGCTCTTTTTCATCTGAAGCTGTGAACTTGTCGGTTACAGCCTCAATTAGCATTTGTGTTTTAATTTTGTTTGATGTTTTATTTATCTTAAAAAAAAAAAAGTGCAAACTGGTACATGGATTTTTAAGAGCATTTTTTTAACGATTATCCCCCCAATGAGCTTAATTGATTTTCAACAGCAGCACCTACCTATGTGATAGCGAGTTAAGCTGAATTAAAATGCTTCGAAATTGCAAATTAATTTGCATTTAAATGCATTTCAAATTCCAGAGACATTACGCAAAGGGAGTATCTTAAAATTAGATCTTAAAAGGTATCTTTAAGATACTAATTAAAAAGTAAAAGGAAACCCACATTTTTATATAATTCAAGAGAGACTGTTGAGGGCCATTTGAATAAGTCTGGCAATTTTGTAAATCAACTTTAATTGAAATAAATTGTCATATCATCTCTGGCCTGGAAATGGAAATAGGCTCAATTAGATGCGGGCCTTATATACGTTCTTGACGGCCCCCATATATCTTCTTCTACAGTCCACCCTCAAAAAAAAAAAAAAATACAACCATCAATCAATGGCTGGAAATTGAAAAATATGACAGAGAACCTGGGGAATGGACTCTTCTGGACAATTGATGACCACTCTCCGTTAATGGAAAAATGAAAAATCTACTAAGGAAATGCCCACAAAAAATATATATATAAGACCATAAACAAGAGCTAATTGAAGAGAAAGTAATTTTAGCCATCAAACAACCTTCAAAGCTGGCCAATAAAAATAAACATAATTAATAGCAGACATCAAGATACAAGAGCTATAAAGAGATTCAAGATACAGAGATGCAATAATTATATAATTTTTTAGCAAATTTTTAAGATTTTAAAACCTCTAAGTAAAAAACTGAAATCTTGGCCCAAACTTTGCGGTTTAGTGAACACGCACAATGGACTTCCTCGGATCTCTCCTCGCTCCATCACGGAAAACCCACTTGAAACCACATCTGAGAAACGATTTATGCCAGTTAGTGGTCGTCGTATAACAGTTTTATGCAATTTATGTGCAATTTTTCAATTGAATCCGCACCAGCCCCGCACCAGGCCAGGAAGGTTTCACTTAATGGGGGACACAATTTTAGTTGATTTTTTTTTTAAATAAAATATTTCTACACTTGGAAAGTATATGTAGGTTACTACCATGACAGCCAGACCAACTTTTAATTGCGATTGGAAGGCGTTGATGATGACATTGAAAGATGACTAAAAATGATGGGAAACACCAGGAACTAGAGCAGTTTAGAACCTCTCTTGAAGGCCATTTTATAGAACTTCTAAGGCCATTCATCAAAATCAGTTCTACAGAACAACTTCCTTATCAATAAAGACAGAGTTAAGTAGTTTTTTTTTAGCCATTCTATTAGCATATCAAAGATACCTGCAAAGCCCGGCCCGAAAATAAATTAATAAAAGTTGAAATTTATTCGTAGACGTGGGAAAAAAATGCTAAAGATTTCGGGGGTAAAAGAATGAGTTCTTGTTAACACATCGTGGATATCGTATGAACAGGCAATAAATTGGGTCTCATTTATACGCCACTGTCAGATAATTATATAATGCGTTAAGAATATATTGTTATATTTAATGAGAAAAAGAGACACTCAAGGGCCGAGAGTCAAGTGGAATCTGAACCCCAGTCTGAGTTGGAGTTTTGGCCAAAATCCGAAATCCAAAAAGCCGCAAATTCGACCCGCATTTTTTGGTTTTGGCTATCAAATTACCCCACCCCGAACTCTCCTCTCTATTACCACCATATCTAGATCCAAAGACAAACAATAACAGACCCGCATAAAAAAAAATGAAAACGAAGACAAAGTCAACAATTGGTTGCTTTTTTTTTTTGCTTTCCATGCTTTGGGGGGAATCTCTCTCACACGTGTGACTACAACATTTGACATTATTTGCTGTTTGTCGTCTAAGCAAATAGGTAAACAAACAGAGACGGGCCACTGAGGCCCAGTAGACATGGCGCTTGACTAATAAGGATTTTAGCACGGCTTCCAGTTCCTCTTAAATCGAGAGTTAGACACACAAAATAGTAGTCGGTCTCGCTTTCAGAATCTCGAACTTAAAGAAAGAAAAAGTAAACAGTGGATGCCCCTTAAGAGGGAAAAGTGATGGAGTGTTGTAGTCCAGGTTTTTAGAGAAATATTTTGAGATATATTTGCTATAATTTTATTTGGGGAATAGAGATAAAGGTAAGTACCAGTAATTTAATATAATGACTTGTAGATGGAAACTTAGAGAAAATAGTGATAGAGTTCGAACTTCCAGTCTAGTTCTTTTGAGTTCTTTAGAAAATTAAATATTTTTTGATATTTTTTTCAGGGAATTTTTTGGAGAATAACTTTTTGAGTTCTTCAGAGAACTAACATTTCCCTCTAATAGAACTCTAATAGTTCGCTATATAATTACAGTTCTCTCTAGAAAACTTATATTTTGTTCTCTTTTTTTAATAAGAACATTTATTTTATTTTATGATTAAAGAATGTTTAAGATAAGCCATTTAAAATTAGTACAAAAAGCAGTTATTGAATGATTCATCAAGAAATTCATGTAAATTTTAAGGCTTTATAGTCTTTTTAAGACCCAGAATTATATAATTTTTATATTATTAAAATTATTATTCCTATATTCAACAGGAATATTATATATTCCTATATAGTATATTGATATATTCCTATTGGACGTTTAATTTCCAAGCTTCTCTTCCTAAATCCTGTTCTATCTTATTGTTTCCTAAGAATCTTAAGACACTACTACAGATACTATTCTTAAAATAAGTATATATCTGTATACCTATAAAGCATATAATAAGTATATAAGTACAAAGTAAACAATAAAATAAGTATTACTAGTTTAAAAATAAATATAAACCACAAAAATTTCAACATTTCTAGAGATGTTTAGACACTTCCGAGTATCTATTTCAAGTAACCCCTAATTCTCAGCACCTTCTCTAAGCTTCCTTAACGAGTTATCACTGTAGCTAGTAATCGGCTACTGGAAAGTACCTCTCCAACAACAACAACAACTACAATCACAATCGGTGAGAGCAAACAAAACCGCAAATAGAGCCCAAGCTTGCGTTTTTATTGATGTTTGCCTGTGATATTTACGAATCGCCGTGTTTGGCTTTGTTGGTTTGGCTTTAATGGCTTTTTTGGTTTTTTTTTTTTCAGTGAACTTTGCTTACCGGATAATACATTCCTTGCGGAGGAAGAAAAAATGCCCCTGAGCCCCACAGTTTGACGGCTTTTTCTCTTCACAATGGCGTCGCGAAATTGTATTTTTACTCCTTTTCCTTTCGGTGTTGGATGCACTCGACTATTTCGCTGCGTGTACTAGCAGAGGGGTGGCTCTAAAGGTCCACACTATCACCGGGGTAGTTCACTTTTGCAAATATCTCATTTGTTTATAAAAAGATACTTTTTATATTTTTATTTTTTGATAATTTTTGGCACAAAATTTTCTCTTGTTTCTCCTTGAAGATTTCTTTAGGGGGGGAAAACATATAAATATATATAATATTGAAACACGATTTAGCTTTTACACGGTACACGGTACAAAACTATTATTTTTTTTCTGCCACAAAAACAATTTTTCAATGTCGCACGTGCGAGGGAGCGAGATGGCGCGTTGGCGAGCAAAAGGGATAGATGATGCAAAACACAAAGTACAAATTCTTGTTCTTGTTTGTTGTTTTTAGGGGTTGCTTTTTGCTATTTTTGGTTTTTTCGTTTTTTTGGTTTTATTCTCCTGGGGAAAAATGAAAAACAGCAGAGGCCTCGAAGAGAACTCAGAACTCGGAACTCACTCGGACTCCCTATGGGATGGATGTTTTAATTTTTGAAACGAAAACAGAACCCAAACAGCTTGCCAAAGCGAAATGCGCAAAAAAAGACGGCGCAAACGCGGGTCCAAAGAAGAGATGCGAAGATGGCGAGAATGGCCAGAATAGGGGGAGGGGGGGGGGGGGGGGGGGGGGGGGGGGAGAATCATCAGACAGACTGCAATTTATAGGCGTTTTTCTTCCCCCTCGTTTTACAGTTAAGTTTTTCTTTATTTATACAATTTTCTTCGAATTTTTCTCGATTTATTTATGAATTTTACACACAAACACCACAACACAACAGTGCCGTTCGATTGTTTGAGATACTGCTACTACGCATCCCTCAGATACTTTTTCGGCGCGACTGCACTTTGTCGGCGATTTCTTATGAAACGAAATTCATCATCTGGCACACACACGGTTCTCTTCTGGTTTCGCACTTTTTCTCATTTTTTGATTTTCTGATTTACAATTTTATTTCAAAAACGAAACAGAAACTGAAACAGAGACAGAGAAACAAGAGCAAG